>NC_090445.1:1466693326-1468040043 GCF_031143425.1 Pleurodeles waltl
AATCGACCCATCGGGTTTCAGAACCAAGACAATAGGGAAATTCCATTCATGTAGATGGTTCAGTGACACCCAACTGTAGCATGGATTGTACCGACTCCTCTATGGCCTTTCTATGGGCCTCATGCACCCGGTAGAGTCTCAATTGTACCTTGTTGCATGGGTTGGTATTGATAGCGTGTGATATTATATGTGTTCTCCCTGGTTTGGTGGAGAATACCTCTTGGTATGATGCAAACTTTTCTACCATTTCTTACTTCTGGAGAGGGCTTTAATTCAGTGTCAATGCAGGTGAAAGGCTGGATGGTTTGTTCTTGGGTTGTCCCAAAACATACAGGGAGAGGTCCTTCCCATTTTTTTGAACACATTCACATGATAGAATTGTGTTTCTTTTCTGTCTTTGTTTATCTCTACTCGGTAGGTAACAGGGCAGACCTTTTCCAAGACAGTAAAGGGACCTTGCCATCGACACAACATTTTATTTTCTGAAGAGGGTAGCATTAAAAGTACCTGATCTCCTATAATGAGCTCTCTTAGTTTTGCTCGCTTATCATATTGGAGCTTTTGAGCCTGTTGGGTGTGTTCGAGATCCATTCTAGTTATTTCTCTTGTCTGGCTTAGAGAGGTTTTTAATCCTTTTACGTATTCTAATGGGATTTGGAGCTGTCTTTCTCCTGTTCCCATGACTCTTGCCCATGTCGAACAATGTGCAAGGTTTTTGACCAAATAAGAGCTCAAAAGGAGAGAAGCCAATACTGCTTTGCTCCTGACATCTTATGGAGAACAAAGCCAAGTGTAGCATTTGCTCTGAGTTTTGTGCTTTGAGATCCATAAAACATTTTTAGGGTGGTTTTTAAAGTAGCGTTGTATTACTCCACCAAGCTGTCAGTTTGGGGGTGATATGCTGCTGTATTAATTTGTTTTACCTCCTCCACCAGTTGTACGCAAATCTGCTTCATTAGTTTTGAGCTAAATGTGGTCCCTTGATCTGTAATGATTACCTCTTGGGGAAAGCCTACCCGGGAAATGAGCTCAATTATTGCTTTAGAAATGCAGGTGGTGTTTGAATGTCTGAGGGGGATAGCTTCTGGGTAACGGGTGGCATAATCTACTGTAACATGAACATATCATTACCCACTCCTTGAAGGTATTAATGGTCCGAAAATGGCTATCGCAACCTGGGAAAACGGTCCATCGATTATAGGCAGAGAACATAAGAGAGCTCTCTGGGGTAGGGAACGATTATGTAGTTGACAGGCTGAGCATTCCTTACAATATATTTTTATATGGATGTAAATACTGGGCTAAAATAATCTTTCTAATATTGCTTTCTCTGTCTATTGCTTTCTCTGTAAGGAGACTGGTTGGGAGAGTATTACGTCATAGGATCTCTCCTCCAATTTGGGATCTTCTTAAGGAGACACTTAGCACCTATCACAAGTACTATTCTGTGCAAGGTGGTACCAAACTTCTGGAAGGAGTCACCATTTCAAGAAGGGGACTTGATAGACTCAATAGAATCTCTGTGTTTAGTCCTTGACTATAATGCCATTGCTTGCCATCCTATGATAATCAGGCCTCTCCTAATTATGTCACTGTGGTTCCATGCATTTTATGTTTGCATTGTTAGATATATTAATTTGCACATTGTATCATCCTGGTTGTACCATTGTCACGCAGTGTGTACAGTCAGTTTTTTAAATTTATTTAGGCTTCCATGTCTGCATGTTTCAAATGACCATTTCTTGACCTGATTTTTAAGACTGACAATATTTACCCTTTTCTACATCAAAATGAAATATTTTACCAAATATACTTTTCTTGTTCTTTTTTTAGCAACAATAATTCTTTCCCCTAATTTCTTCAACCCACATGTACATGAAACTCTTCATCCATCTAATTAGAACCAACTTTTCCCATAGACTATGCATTTTTTGTTTTGCTAATAACTTTGGTGCCATTTGACAAATCTTGACAACATTTTCAAAACTTGTACACTAGTTAGCTCAGCTGCTCTCTGTAGAGTTTTGCGGTGATTCATCAAGCGGGGAGGCGGAGAAAAGGAGGGGTCCCAAAATGCCTTTTCCCCATGAAATGTCTATGGGGATTTTTTCATTTTTTGATCATGACTTCACCTCAAACTGCTAAATGAATTTACACCAAATTTAGCAGAAAGCTAGATCTTTAACCAGAAAGATCTCTTTTTATTATTAGGTGTAAATCTATTCAGTAGTTTTGGAGTTATAGAAATAAAAATATAGATATCTAGGAACGCGGATCCTTTGCAGATCCGTTGGTACCTGTAGGGGATTGGCTGGCTGCAAGCTTAAAGAAAATTTGTGACTGCCATTTTGTTTCTTGGCAGATCCCCCAGGGAGAAAACATAAATAAAACATACACAAGGGGTCAGGCTAGAAGTATCCTGACCCCACTGGACACTCAAGGGTCTTTGAGGGGTCCCTCATGAGCAAACAATTGCCTATTTTTTTTGGGCCAATCTGCAGATCCACCGTGGTGCACAGTGTGACCCCCAGTGTAAATCCACAATGGATCGGAAGACCAATGGAACAAAACAAAACTCACTCTATCACACACCATACCCCTGCTGTCCATGGCCAAAGGCTGTGCGCAGCTTTGGGGTTGGGTGCATGTGGAGGGGTTGGATGCAGGGCCTGGCCCTTGACTAGGGCGTGTGTCCAACTCCCACCATGCACAATGGAAGGCCATGCACGGCAGTGGTTGTATTAAGGTACAGTAATTATATATAACTTTAAGTTTAAAAAAAACATAGAAATTCACTGAAAAAAGCAAAGGTTTCAGGAACTTTATCATTAGGTTCATGTTTTATCTACACAAAACCATACAAATTCAGCAGTTATAGTAATACTTATCTGAAGAAACTATAAATCATGCCTTTGAGTAAATTAGACCATGAGTTATTGTTTCTTAACAAAAGTATAACTATACCTGCTAGTTCCTAAAGGCTACAGGGACATTATAGTTAGGCTCAGATTTTACACACACAAAGCCATACAAATTCAGCAGTCATAGTTATCTGAGCTAACTATAACTTATGCCCCAGCAATGCACTGCTTCTGACCTCACATATTACACTAAACACTCATGACATGGTCAATGATATCACTGATTAGATCACTGATGAAGTCACTATTGACATCATCCAGCAAAGCTTCTTTTCAGAGTCAAATCTTTTCCCAAACACAGGTTATTTTTGTTTTCAAATCCTTTTTATAAATTTCTCACTCTGATCCGTGGATCCGCCACGGATTCCCAGCCAAATAAGGGTTCTGCCTGTTATAGTGTGGAAGGCTCTGTGATAAATCTGTGGGTCTGGTGTTGTTGTATGGGTGCGTGAGTGGTTGTGTAGGTGCCTGTGTGGGTCTCTGAGTGATTTGTGAGTGGTTCTCTGGGTCTCTGAGTGGATGTAAAAACAACAGATGACGGAAGGAATGCAGAGAAAAATCTGACATTCACCCCAGTCACAAATCTGGGTTTAATCCATCAGTTTTTTTTTTTAGCTTGCCATGCCATTCCAGTTTGGACCCAGCCATATGCAAATCAGTCTTGACTCTGCTCCCCATGGGAACAGTCCAGCCCGAACTACCAGGCCAGGTCTTCCCTGGACCAGAAACAAGCATCCTGGAACCGGTTTCAGGGTATCACCCTTCATCGGGCAGGCTAGCTCGAATCTGGTGGCATAGCAAGCGCGGGACCCGGGTCTGGGCATACCCTTCCCACTTGGGGAAACAAATGCAAAATAAACAGACGATGGATGGAATGCAGAGAAAAATCAAACATTCACCCGCAGTCAGAAATCTGGCTTTAATCCATCAGTTGTTTTGCTTGCCATTCCATTCCAGTTTGGACCCAGCCATATGCAAATCTGTCTTGACCCTGTTCCCCATGGGACCAGTACAGCCTAACTGCCAGGTCAGGTCTTCCCTGGACCAGAAACAAGCATCCTCAGACCGGTTTCAGGGTATCACCCTTCATCAGCCAGGCTAGCTTGAATCTGGTGGCATGGCAAGTACGGGACCCACGTCTGGGCATACCCTTCTCACTTGGGTCAACAAATACAAAAACAACAGATGACTGACAGAATACAGAGAAAAATCAAAAATTCACCCCCAGTCACAGATCTGGGTTTAATCCATCATTCTTTTTGCTTGCCATGCCATTTCAGTATGGACCCAGCCATATGCAAATCAGTCTTGACCCTGCTCCCTATGGGAACAGTCCAGCCCGAACTGCCAGGCCTGTGCCTTGGGGTGAATGTTTGATTGGTTCTGCATTCCGCATTCCATCCATTATTTGTATTTGTTTTCTCTGAGTGGATGTACCATAACTGTATGGGTGTATGAGTGGCTGTGTGAGTGCTGTATGGGTCTGTGAGTGGTAGTGGTTTTGTGGGTCTGTGAGTGTGTGAATAAGCTTGTGAGTGGTTTGGAGGATGTGTAAATGGGTGTGTAAGTGGCTGTATGGATGTGTGACTGAGTGGTTGTGTGGTTCTATAAGTTTGTGTGTTTTTTAATAGGGCTCTAGATCCGCAGATGCATCATGGATTCACATGGGGGGCCGTACTGAGCACTGCAGTGGATCCGCTGATTCTTGTGTGCCCCCAAAAACATTTTTGGGCAATTTCTTGCCCACGAGGGGTTCCTCAGGGACCCATCAGTCCTATGGGGTCAGGATACCTCTATACTGACCCCTTATATCCTATTTAATTTTTATTTCTCCCTCTTTGGGAACTATGTCCCAATTGACAAAAAGGTGGCCGCACCTTTCCTGTCAGGTTGCGGCCAGCCAATAACGGACGTGCTGTTGAAGTATGGATCTACCGTGGATCTGCACCTCTAGATATACATAAATGTTTCCTCTTTGATAAAACCAAAACTGTTGAAGAGATTTACACCAAATTACAAAAAAGGGTCTTTCCGGACCAAGATCTAGCTTTCTGCCAAATTTGTTGTAAATCCCTTCAGTTGTTCAGGCTGTTGTCTTGTCTAAAACCCCTATAGAAAATGCATGGGGGAAGCACATATTGGGACCCCCCCTTTTCCTTGGCCCCTGCTTGACAGATTGCCCCAAAACTTTCCAGAAAGCATCTGACATAAGCGGCACACTCATTTTGAAAATTTTGTGAAGATTTGTCAAATGATGTCAAAGTTTTCAGCAAAAGAAAAAACGCCTTTCTTATGAAAACTAGGTCCTAACTATAACAGAAAAATAGAAATGGTACACTGTTCCAAAAGATAATATAGTGATGCAGGGTCAGAATGAGTCAGTAATATCCGGAGAGCCCTCAAACACCCAAAGGGATGCCAAGTTTCATCACTGGGCAGTCTCCTCGTCAGACAGGTGCTGCAATGTCTGGCGGACCACCCCTTATCATAGGGATGGTACAGTACTGAGGAATGTATGCAAAAGTTGAATAGGGTCTGGAACAAATACTGACTAAAGTAAAAACAGTGTAGGAGAGACTGAAGGAATTAAAGTTAGCTCTGAGCCTTTAAACATCACTTTAATGAATCATAAAAAGGTCCAGGCTAAGATTAAAAGATAAACAAAGGGAGTGACCACGGGGATAATGTCCCGCTACACTCTACAAGGAGGAAAAAGTTAGTGTACCTAATCCTAGAGTAAAATGGTCAACATGTTTCGCGTCTTGATGGTCAACAAGTGATCCCATGACACTTCATCAGGACCGTAAACACTACTTCTCCTATTCTAAAAAATGAAAGCAAGTGCTAAACAGTCGCTTACTGAATGAAGACTACTTGTCAACGTCGATTGGTCAATCAGTCGCCCTGCATAAGAGTGAGAACATAAAGGTTTATTAGTGAAAAGGTGGTAGGGGACACACAATGTGGTACAATAACAAGCAACCAGGTCCCCAAAGTGGCACAAACAGAAATAACAAAAAAAGGGGGGGCTTACCATCCCATAGTAGAGTATAGGCATCCTAACGCGCAAGCCTCCCCCAAAGGAGAATTACTGAATATAAAAACAACATAGTAATGTTTAATTCTAGTAAACACTGACACATTCATAATTATGAAATAAGGAAAGGAACATGACATATGAGATAGTAAAAATAGTCATGTAGCCAGTCAAAGTAATCCAAAACGATTGCAGAAAAAAATGTCCTAACTATAACAACCTACTGTGACCACGAGCAAGTAATATATATTTATTCACAAAAACTCAAAGTTTACAGGGACGTTATAGTTAGGGTCAGACCTTACACGCACAAAACCATACAAATTCAGCTGTTATAATCAGATATATTCCAAGTAACTGTAACTTGTGCCCTAAGGTAACTATAACTTGCACCCACACCATACACAGTTTTCTCATCAATAATTTTACTGCAAATGTTACAGTGATATTATCAATGATGTCATGAGTGATTAAATATCTGGGATAATTTGCAGTGCATGGCGAGAGTGCAAGTTATAGTTACCTTAGGGCACGAGTTATAGTTAATTGAAATAACCCTAACTATAACAGCTGATTTTCTATGGTTTGTTGTGTGTAAAATAAATCTGAACCTAACTATAACGTCCCTGTAACCTTTGGTTAGTAGTGAATTTCTAAGGTTTTTAAAAATAATTATATTTCCTAAGTATAATGTCCCTGTCACCTTTATTTTTTTTCAGTGAATTTCTCGTTTAAAAAAAAAATGTTAACAAAGATGTTCATTACCATGCCTGGTGGGGGATGGTATGCAGGGCCTGGCATGGCATTGTACTGATACCATCCACACTTGAAGCTCCTGCTCCCCCTTGCCATGCATTGTCTATGTTCCTGCTCGCTCATTACAGCCCTGTGCGTCCGTTGTTCCTCCACTGCCCTTCCCGCCTGCCCTGAACAGTTAACTTGCTGCAACATCCATTTTCTCAATACCCTATGTTGTTTGAGTCCATGCACCAGCCCCATCCCTCCTGGCCTGCATGGTCCGTATGCTGCCACTGCTATCCAATTAGCTTGACATCCCTACCCACCCCTCCTTCTCTCCATTGCCCAATTCTGCACCCAATAATGGCGCTTCAGCTTAGCCTCTGTGCTTAGCTTGCTGCCCCTACCCCACTTCCCTCTATCCTCTGGTGTTTATGTGCATGCCCCTGATCCCTCCTTTCTGTCTACCATGTTCAATGGGCCTGCCACAGCCCTCCTATTTACTCTGAGTGTTCTGTTGAGTTGCCACTGCCCGCCCCCACCTGCCCAGCATAGTCAGATGGCTGCTGCCTATCCCTGACACCTCCATCCCGCCTGTCTTAGCTCCAAATCCCCCTGTCCTCCCTAGTCCATTTTGCTGTCACTCCCTTCTACCCTCCATGATCTGTTGTGCTGCCTCAGCCCCTCCCACCTGCCCTGTGTGGTCAGCTTGCTGCCCCTGACCCCATTCCACCTTCCCTCTATTGACTGTGTGTATGCCATTATAGTCTCACTGTTGCCCTCCATGGTGTATTGTGCTTCCAGTGCCCATCGCGCCTCCCCTCCATGGTTAGCTTTCTGCTCCTACCCTGCACCCTTGCCCTGCCCTTAACTTCCATGTGCAGGTACCTATCCCCTCCCACCTGCCTTGTCTGCTCCATTGTTGTGCCCCTGCCACCTCCCTTCTGCCCTTCATGGTCCGTTATACTGCAACTGTTCCTCTTGTCTGTCCAGTATGGTTAGGTTGATGCCCTTGCCTATTTCCCCTCTGCTCTCTCTTGTCTATGTGCATGGCCCTGTCTCCTCCCTATTGCTTTCCATGGTCCCTTGTGCTGCACTGCTGTCTAGCTTGCCCTCTGTGGTATATTCTGCTTCCTCAACCCCTGACGCCTGCCCTGAAAGGTCAGTTTGGCACCCCTGCCCATCTCTCTCCTACCCTATGTTATCCAAGTCCATGTCACTACCCTTTCCTCCTGCCCTCCTTGATCCAATGTACCAACCTCACCAACATTTTGAACTCGGAAACAGGGAGATTTTGAGGGGAAAAAAACAGGGAAATTGATTCTCCCCCCCATTGACTTACACTGAAAAAGAGAAGAGTTTAGGCAGGAGGTATATAAAATAAAGTCCTTTTGGGCTTAAAAACATTGGAAGTGTCCTGCCTGAATTGGGTATGTTGGCATGTATGGTTGTACTGCCACTGCCTCTTCTTTCTGCCCTCATTGGTCTGTTATATTGCCCAGCCTCTCTTGCATATCCTGTATGGTTGATTTGTTGGCCCTGCCCTTCATGGTCCATTGTGCTGCCACTGCCCCTCCTGCCTGCCCACCATGCTCAACTTGTTGCCTCCTCACCCTCCTCCTTCCCCTTAACAATCCAAGTCCGTGGCCCTGACCACTGCCTCTCCACAGTATTCTAATGAACAACTAGATAGCTAACGTTCTTTATTTATTTAAAAAAGTTGCATGCCTGATCACATCTTGATGTAATCAAAACTGTAATATCTATCTAAAGAATTTCCTTTTGAAATTATGAAAAGGAAAGGGTCTTATTTCCACAGCAATTATGGTTACTGCTCTAAAAAACTAAAATGAGGACATATTTTCTGAGTTCTCAAATAGTGACAAATGACTTTTAAATTAATAGATTTCTTTACTTTTTTTAGCCAGTTGATCACTTAGTTATATGTTTCACTTAGGGGAGAGGATGTGGTGTTAACGGCCAGAGCTACAGATTTTGCAACTGGGGAGCTAGGTTTGTGTTTAAGACTCAGCTCAAAGTCTGGAGAGTCTGAGCAAATCACTTAATCTCTCCATGCCTAAAGCCAAAATGAATGTTTCCTTGTGTAATGTAGCTAATGATCATGTAAAACACTCTACCACCTTTGGGTTAAGTCTGCGCTATATTAAACTGTAAAGAAATTAAAGAAAAAAAGTATTTTGCACACTTCTGTCATGGGCTGTACTTGGGCTACATTTGGGTATATTTGTGCTACATTTGGGATCTTTTTTCCCTGGTGGCCTTCTTGGGAGACTTAATTGCTATGAAACTCTCTAATTTCCTCATTTACCGCAGTATCCTTAGTAGAAAATGCTTTCAGGTATCGACTTTGATTCCATCAAGATGGCGTTAGAATGTGTCACAGTTCTGGCATAAATTCAGAATGTTAGCATTCTAGTTGCTCATTAGAACATTGTAGTAAAGCTGACGATCCCCAGGGAGTTAACTGGCAGTCTGCTGCTGGTGTTGAAAGTACATGTTCCAGTCTGCACGTCAGAATGTTTTCATGAAATAGAAGGGGAAGATATTTGAGAACTCACTTAAAACATGCCCTAAATTTTTTTCAACTGCACTAACTCATATGATAAAACGAACCCCCATATTTTCTTTGAACTCTAAATAAATGTTTTAAGTTTTACCAGTTTGATTTGAGCAAGATTACTTCAGGTGTTCCACACTTTTGTCATAATTAAGACCGTAGCGCTGTAGTTGTTCTTTAGAACACTCTGGAAAGCTGCAGTAGAAAACAAGGGAAAAAACAGAAAGGGTGCTCCTGTTAGAAGTTCATTTTTAGTGAGAGTGTCAGACTTCATTTTCATATGGTTGAGAAAGATACTGTAAATTTACAGAAAATATTCTCTCATTTCAGTTTCTGGAGCACCTTCCATAACTTTGATGGGGAAAATTATGAGACAAAAGGTTTTCTCTCAGACATGATTCATGAAACCCCAGTAGGGTAAAATCACCTTAGAACATACCACAATTCTTAAACCTAGTATGTTACTTTAAGCACGTCAGACCTTAATAAGTAATTTACAAGGGGACGCAAATAGGTTGATGAACCTTTTGACTCGTATTTAAGATGTTCCTACAATAGATCCAGTATGTGCAGATCAGTAATCAATAACCAATCAGTAATATCAATAGTCACTGATAATCAATAGCATTAGTATTCAATTGGAGTCAGTAATTATCACACGCCATGACCTTTCAGTCCTGAATAACCACAACTTTTAGTAAAAGTTAGAATATTTATTTCTCTATTTTAACAATGCTAATGTCACTTAAGATAATCACAAAATCAAATGATAAACATACAGAAACATCACTGGCTGCCTAAACCGGCAAAAGAAACATAATCTAACCAAAGCTTGAACGATTGCACATTCTAAGTTTACAGTGCAAATTAATAACCAGAACAATTGAGCAAACCATATTACATACATTTATGTTCAGCAAAGGAAAGACATTGATTATTACCCCCTATAGCAGACTTTCATTAGTGAGGATCCTTATCTAACACCAGATTAGCATTAGCATGTTGGGCTTCATGAAAAACAATTTAGTCAACACAAATTTAGAAAACATCTAACTATGGCTCTATCAAAATAGTGCAGTTGGTACCTACAAAGGAAAAGCAAACAGGCAAAACAAACACATGTGTACGGCATACCTCTCCTGAATTGGATCGGCAAGCTAAGATAGTCTTCGTCATCAGGACATCAGTTTGGTCAGCAAGGCATCAGGATTCTGCATCAAAGTCCAGAAAATTAAAAGTCTTTAATCAGTAAAGTAAAGTACTTCTCTAGACGCTCAGTAAAGTAATGGCCTTTCGGCAAGAAGAAATGGGCAAATGCTCTGTCTTCCATCAGTGCAGTACGGCTAAGTAAGATTTCCTAAAACTACGCCCCAAGTCCCTATTGGTCAAGGGATCACATGTTCACACTTTGTCCAATTAAACTAAAACTTCAAATCTAAAATTTCTACACAGTTCACATGTCACTGATTGGCTTCTCTTTTAATGTCCTCATTGTCCGGCTCTTCAGGTAACAATATTGTTGCAGCTTATACTCCAGTCAGTGTCTCCATTGTTCTCCTCCTGAGAAAGTCAGTCTTACACACATTACACTTCTATTGTTCCATTGAGCAAGAACAGAGTCTTCTAGCAAGTGGTTCTCATGAGAAAGACTTTTAGCTATGGGCACATTTAGTCACCACAGTCGAAAGTTATAATTTAATTCTCCAAGCAGACATTTTATTAATCGGTTTAGAAATACAGCTTGACATGAGGCCGTGCAACTAGGCCAAGACCTCCGTTAAGTTAAGGCCTACAATTAATAAAGCTAATACATAATGCATAGCTCTTAATATGATGTACTACAACATTAATCAAACATAAACTCCATATTTCATATTAATAAGCCATTAATAAGTATACTTTGTGAACATAGGCGGCCACTCACATGGACACATTTTCAAATGCTTGCATTATTTTTCTCTATATTATTACATTTTCTGCGCAAATCCATTACTCAGAATACATGAATATTCATTAATATTTTTATTAAAACATCTGCTCTAGCAATCTCTCCTCTGACGACTAAATGTGTCATCACAGCAAACTATCACTCACAAATGTTTGCATCAGCTAAAATTCTGTCATTTCAATCCCTTCAAATCTTTGTCCCCTTTTCAAATTTTCCTTGAACAAATTTTCCCTTTTCTTTTCTTTTCTTCCCTCCTCTGATTATTCTTTGACTTTTTCAATTGTATTCTTTTACACAATTTACATATTCCCCATATTCCAATTAGGCAAACCATGATAAATATAATTCCCTGTATAATTTTCAATAAGATCCCTTTACCAATGTTGCTGAGCCAATTTCCCCCTGAAGCAAAACCTTTACCAAATGTATCCCAAACACCTGGTTCTTTCACATTTCTTTCAAATCAGCTCTTTCATTAGTCAGATTAGTAAGTAAGCCTATAATTTCTTTACTATTATCAGGAATGAACAAACGACTATGCCTTAAATTAAGCATTCTACAAACTCCGCCATCCTTTGCTAAAAGAATGTCTAAAACAAGGTGATTTTGAAGAGTCATAGCTCTTTCTGCAGCTAATCCAGTATCTATCAGGAGTATGGCTCCTGAAAAAATTGTCAGCATGTTATTGACAATGGTAGACAACTTTCATATCTTTATCAAATTCAGAACAACTCCACTGAAGGAATTATTGCTCCAAATATATTTCCCACTATACCAGAAGGAGACTTGTTCCTCTGTCTCATTTGATGTAATTCAGTCACTTTTGGAAAGTTCTTCAAATCATCCATTTGAAAGATCTTTGGGAAAACTATTCCCAAATAACATGTCCCATACCATCCTCTTTGAAGACGGTAATAAGCATTACGACCACAGACTTAATATATCCCAGGAATCGCTGGATCCTGTCCATGCAACATAAATGTCCATTTACTCTGAAACAAAAACACACGTCTACATTCACTCGTTCCCACAAATAAAGTGTCAGTGTGAGATTTAGACCTATATATACAAAGTTTCCCTACGTGTTGCGCATCTAGAGCTAATTTCCCTTGTGTTTTAATTGCACTATAAACATAATCATCTTGTAAGTCCTTTTCTCTAAGCCTTTTTCTAACTTCTCCTTCAATGCTTTTCTCCTGTCATCTGTGTGATCTAAGAAGCTCTTTTCTAAAGGTGTAAGCAAGCATGTGAGATAGTTCCTGTGAGCAAATTTTAATGTACGTTCAAAGAAACCTCTAACTAATACTATGTCATTATCCTTAGCTACTGTACTCAAATAACTAATTATAGGGACAAACGAAAACACAACATCGTGGTTGAAGTAGAAGTACTGGATGTACTCTTGGTTATAGAATTTTGTTAGTAACAGACTACAACTTATCCCATAAGTGAGAGGCAAACTGTAATAAGTAACTCCTTCTTTGACTGATGAAGGAATCTGCGTACACACATAACAATTCTTCGCATCCATTGTCTCAACATGCTCACTCAGCAAGCGATAGAAGACATTAGAAGAAAGTTCCCCTTGGACATTATTACCCTCATGCAAATACTTCTCATCTAACCTAAACTTCTCTATTGCTGTTAGTGCAGTAGTTGTTTTGAAAGCAGAAGTATGGTTTGCTTTGCTCTTGTCAAGAACAGACATTCCCACAATCAAAACCACAAACAATATTCCACACACCAATGCCAAACCAATACTCATATATTTACAGCACCTATTTTTCCTACCATGCTGGCTAATGTTACTCATGATCTGTAAAGAATCGGAAAGCAGAAGATACATTTAGAAAAAGGGTAGCAAAAATCAAAACAAAAATCTTCTTTCAGCAGTTATTTACAGCTCTTAGTCTTTCTTCCAGGATCCTTTGTCAAACTTGGTAAGCATCTTGTCAAAATAAGGTTTCAAAAAAAGTCAAATCAGGTTATCGAAGTCTTTTTCAGTTACTTTTAACAGTCTTTTTCTCTAAAAAAAAAACATTTTCAGATTGTTTCAACAGTTCAGTTCATCAGTTTCCTTCAAGTGCAAAAATATTGACCTGGAATGTCTTGATCAAAACAAAAGGATAAAAATTATTTCTGCTATTCACTTGTAGTTGCATACACCCATTCAGGACCTGCATATCTTCGACTTGCAATTCTCTTTCTTTTCAACTTTTGATCACCATTCAATTCTCCTTCACTTAGATCTTCTCTCCCTGTATCTACTTCTTCAATTGTTGTTTCAACAACTACTTCTTTTCTCTTTGCTTATGACTCTAGCCACTTACTTTCTTTTAGTGGACCCTTCGTCAAGGTTCTTTTCAGTATTGAACTTGTAACTTTTCCTTGCTCGGTGGTGGTTTCTCTTGACGGACCTGCTACTGGTTCAGGAGGAGTCAGATCACAGTGACTTTGATCCGCCTCAACTCCTTCCCCCTCGGGGTCTGGCAATCGCTCTGTTTGTCTCTTGAAATCGTCTGCTGCTGGGAAAGCCCTCCTTTGACTAGGCTCTCCTGCTGCCTCAATTGAGATAGGCTCACCGTCACCCTCCTGGAGATCTTCTCCTCCGTCTCTCACAGGAATGACTAAACTGTCCTCAATGGGCTCAGATCCGGTCTCAGTTCTCCTTTGTTCTCCTTCCGGCCCTGAGACTTGTTTTGCAGTTGTTGGTACTTTGAACAACTCTGCTTCCTCATCAGTCGGGCATATCACTTTCTTCATGTGACTGGTATGGATCCAATCTGGAACTCCAGTGCACTTCACAGCTGTGGTAGTTGTCAGAACTACCTAGAAAGGACACTTCCAATGAGGCTCCAAACATGTTTTGCTCACATGTTTCTGGAACACAACCAAGTCACCAGCCATCAGATTGTGCCCTGGGTCATGGATCGGTGGCAGTGTGGTGGCTTCCACCTGCTGAGAGAAAGAGCGAACCACATCAGCCAGACCTTTGCAGTTGTCCAACACCATATCATCTGTAATGTTGACAAGTGCATTTGCATGCACCGCTGGAAACCTCATGGCTTGACCCATAAGGATCGCATGCGGCAACAATCCTGTTTTCCTGTCGGGCGTGTTTCTCATTGTCATCAGAACTAAAGGAAGTGCTTCGGGCCATTTCAGATTCGTGGGCGCACACATCTTTGCAACTCTTGACTTCAAGGTACCATTCATCTGTTTTACTAGTCCTGATGCTTCAGGGCGGTAGCTACAATGCAACTTCTGCTCAATGTCCAATGCTGCTCACAGTAATTTAATTACTTCATTGTTGAAGTGACTTCCCCTATCTGATTCTAAAGAGATCGGAAAACTGAAACATGGTATCAGTTCCCTAAGCAGTAATTGTGCTACAGTGGGACTGTCATTTCTTCGTGTAGAGTAAGCTTCAATCCAGTGACTAAAAATGCAAACAATCACCAAAACATATCTCAAATCTCCACACACAGGCATCTCAATAAAGTCCATCTGCATTCTGCTGAATGGACCTCCTGCTCTTCCTATGTGGCTCACATTAACTACTGTCCCTTTCCCCACGTTCATTTGCTGGCAAATGATGCAACAATGGTAAACTGCTTCAGCAACCTGTCTAAACCTTGGGTTGAACCAATCATGCTTGAACAACCAACTAATGGCATCCCTCCCAACATGTGCTTGACCATGATAATACCTAACCATTTGAGACAACAGACTATTAAGCAAAACCAGTTGACCCTCTTCTGAAACCCACAATTCATCTTGTCGCTGTATACATTTCATTTTGCTCCATGAACGTTTTTCCTCCCTTTCAACATTATTCTGCAACATTTTCAATTCTTCCAATGTGTCAATTACTTTTAATGCAAAACTTGGACATGTTTCATCTTCTTCAGGTAACAGTTCCCACTTATCTTTGAACAATATACAGTTCAATGCACAAAACCTTGCGACTTGATCTGCATGCCCATTTCCCATTGACAAGAAGTCCCGAGACTTCATATGTGCACTGCATTTCACCACGGCAATCTTTTCAGGCATTTGCATAGCATACAACAGATCTTTAATTCTCTCACAATTTCTCCCTAATGAGCCAGATACGGTCATGAAACCTCTCTGTGACCACAACTGCCCAAAATCGTTGACTATTCCAAATCCATACTGGCTATCCGTATAGATGGTAACCTTCAGCTGAGCAGAAACATGGCACGCTCTACTAAGGGCTACCAGTTCCGCTACTTGGGCAGAATACACTCCTCGAAGCCAAGAAGCTTCCAGGATACCAATAATTGTGCACACGGCATATCCTGCTATCAGTGTCCCTGTATTGTCTCTTAAACAAGAACCATCAACAAATATAATTTGGTCATTCTCTTCCAATCGAGTATCTCTAATGTCAGGTCTTAGTTTTGTGCACAAGTAAGTTACTTCAAGACAATCATGCTCAATGTCTTCCAATTTTTCAATTTCAACATTTTCATTTAGAAATAAGGTTGCTGGGTTCAGCACTGTACATCTTTTCAATGACACATTTGGTGACACTAGAATACTTGTTTCATATCTGGTCAATCTTGCACCACTCAAATATTGGGTTTTTGTCTTTCTAAATAAGATCTCAATAGAGTGAGGGACCATTATAGTCAAGGGACATCCTATCACAATGCCCTCACACTGTGTAAGGCTGTGTCCAACCTCTGCAACTGCACGCAAACAACCTGGTAAGGCTGCTGCAACTGGGTCCAAAGTAGCTGAAAATATGCTACTGGGCGGTTTACACCTCCATGGACCTGCCTCAAGACAGACAAAGAACATGCTTCACGCTCATGACAAAACTATGTGAAAGGTTTTGTGTAGACAGGCATACCCAAAGCTGGAGCTTTCACAGACTCTCTCTCAATTCAGTGAACGCTTTCAATCCAGCCTGGTCTAGCACTATGGGATCAGTGACTTCTTTGTGAGTCAGTTTCTGCAATGGTCTTGAAATTACTGAAAATTTGGGAATCCATTGGCGGCAGTAGCCTACCATCCTGAGAAACATCCTGACATCTCTGTGTGTGTTTGGGGGATTCAACTGCAATATGGATGTAACCCTTTCTCTGGATATCTTTCTTGACCCCTTCTCAATATGGTGACCCAAGTATTTCACTTCTTTCTGACAGTATTGCGATTTAAGTCGGGACACTTTATGACCATTCTTTCCCAAATGGTTCAGCAAGTCATTTGTGTCATACTTGCACTCGTCACTTGTTTTGGACGCAATCAGCAAGTCATCAATGTACTGTACCAAGGTCGATTGGAAAGGCAATTCCAACAACTCCAAATTCTTTTTCAAGATCTGATTGGATACGGAAGGTGACTCTGAAACCCCTTGAGGAATTTGACATCAACAGTAAACTTGGTCCAAAAATTTAAAACAAAAGAGAAATTGGCTGTCCTCATGAAGAGGCACAGAGAAGAAGGCTTGTGACAAGTAAATGACAGTGAACCACTCTGCATCGCATGGAATTTGAAACATCACAGCTGGATTTGGCACCATGGGACAACATTTGACCACAATGTAATTTACTTTTCTCAGAACCTGGCGAAATGTCGACCTTTCCCACAGGGCTTTTTCAGACCCATTATCGGTGAATTACATGGGCTGCTCAATACTTCCTTCAGAACACTTTGTTTCACAAAGTCTGCAATTATTTGGCCGACCTTCATAAGGACATCTTGTGGCATGTGGTACTGGGGAATTTGAGGAAAAATAGCATTCGGCTTTACAGTAACTTTAACTGGCTCAACTTCCCCTATCACACCTATCTCTTTTCCTGTCAGATCCCACACTTTCTCCTTAACCGTTTCCTGTAAATCATGATGAAGCTCCTTTACTGTGAACACTGGAAAAAATTCAAACGGAGGGTATTCCTAATTTTTTAGTCTCACATTCTGTCTCGGGGCTTGGTCATCTTCATCATCGCTATTCGCTTGAATCTCGATTCCATCATTTGAACAAGTAATTGAGCATCTTGTTTTACACAGCAAGTCTCTTCCCAGTAGGGACACTGGACTTGAATCACAGACTACGAATTTACGCAATCCCTGGAAGCTGCCAATTTTCACCTCAACTGGTTCTGTAATCGGGTTGGTCAAATACTGATTCGCTACCCCTACAATCTGAACTGTTTTACCTGAAAGCGGCAAATTTGGAACCTCAACTGATCTTACTGTAGAACGTGTAGCTCCTGTGTCAACCAAGAATGAGACTCTGTGACCCATGACTTTTCCCCTCACATGGCGACCTCTCTGATCTACTTCTAAGGAGGTTGCAAGCATACATGGCTCCTCATCTGAACTCTCACTCACCCAATCATCATTTATTCCATTTTCACTGTGTAACGGGAGTTGGTGTACCGTGTTATTACTTTGGTTAAGCTTCTGACCTTTTGAGAAAGCATCATTTGCTGCTGTTCCACTGGGACTTGAGGTATTTGAATTTGCTGCCTAGGTACTATGGGGACCTGCTGCTGCATTGGCTGCAACTGTGTCATTTTCACGAGTGGCATTTGCACCTGCTGCATGGGTTGAAAATTCTTCACCTGATTCATGTTATTTTGGAAATTTGGATTAGGGCCTCTCATTCTCGGTCCTCTCATGTTCTGGAATGAATTGACATCATTAGTTTGCTGAACAACATCTTCCTGCACCAACATCGGACACTCCTGTTTCCAATGTGCGATAGCTCCGCAAGCGTGACAGGGCAACAATTTCTTCATCCCCTGCACATCATTCTGAACTACTACAGTACCGAAGTCTGGTCCGTGATTCACATTACTTCCGTGACCTCTCCCTCTCATCTGGGGCTAAAATACCATGGCGGTCATTCTGACCCTGGCGGTCAAAGACCGCCAGGGCGGAGGACCGCGGGAGCACCGCCGACAGGCCGGCGGTGCTCCAATGGGGATTCCGACCGCGGCGGTAAAGCCGCGGTCGGACCGGCAACACTGGCGGGCTCCCGCCAGTGTACCGCCGCCCCATTGAATCCTCCACGGCGGCGCAGCTTGCTGCACCGCCGCGGGGATTCCGACCCCCCCTACCGCCATCCAGATCCCGGCGGTCCGACCGCCGGGATCCGGATGGCGGTAGGGGGGGTCGCGGGGCCCCTGGGGGCCCCTGCAGTGCCCATGCCACTGGCATGGGCATTGCAGGGGCCCCCGTAAGAGGGCCCCTACATGTATTTCACTGTCTGCTGCGCAGACAGTGAAATACGCGACGGGTGCTACTGCACCCGTCGCACAGCTTCCACTCCGCCGGCTCGATTCCGAGCCGGCTTCATCGTGGAAGCCTCTTTCCCGCTGGGCTGGCGGGCGGTCTGAAGGCGACCGCCCGCCAGCCCAGCGGGAAAGTCAGAATTACCGCCGCGGTCTTTCGACCGCGGAACGGTAACCTGACGGCGGGACTTTGGCGGGCGGCCTCCGCCGCCCGCCAAGGTCAGAATGACCGCCCATGTTTCCCTGCTACTGCTGTGGAAACTTCCCTTGCATGCCTGTCTGAGCAGCTTTAATCTGCATCACCATTGCCTTCTCTTTCAGCTTTTTCCGCTTCAACTCAATTTCATCACTACATTACTTTACATACTGCAACACCTCATCAATCGGCTTTGCTTGCCAGCAAATCAAATGACTCTTAATCATCTGGATAATTTCGGGTTTCAATCCTTCCACAAATCTGAACACAAAATGAATCATGTCTTTTGCCTCTATTGTCTCTGTACCACTGTAATGCTTGAACGCCTGTAACAATCTCTCATAATACGCATGTATTGACTCCTTTGCTTCCTGAGCTGGTCTCTTATTTCTCTGCCAATCAATGTTCTTGGGTGAAATTCTTGCTTTCAAAAATTCATTCACCTTATAGTAATATTTAATTACCTTGGGAGACGGTGCGCCTGTAATTTTATCTCTCTCTGGTTCTCTTGTCGGCCGATCTATACTCCTCTTACACTCTATCCACATATCAGCTGGGGCCACTATCTTTAATAAGGTGTTCAAGTCCTCCCACAGGCACTTTGCAAGTTGCACAAACCTGCCTGTCTGCTGGTACCATTCTACTGGCTTCTCTCTCAATTTTGGATAATCATTTGTAAAAGAAAGAATATCACTTCTGCTCCAAGGGATGTGATCAAAATTGCCTATGGAATCTCTCTCATTGGTAAGATTTCACTGGATCTTGGTCTTGCTGCATATTTTCAGTCAGCTCCACTGAATCCCTTTTTCTCTTGTCTCTTTTCTTTACCCATCTGCCTTCCCACTTGCCTAATGCTCCCCAAGTCTGGGCACTTTGAAGCAATTCCCTAAGGTGTGCCTTCATTCTGGCAGATCTCATGTGTTTTCTCTATTTCTATGCCATACGTCTCTGCCAGGTCTGCTAGATTTTGAGGCACAGATATCACATCTCTGCTTCTGTGTAGGATTCTAACCTGTTCACACCCATAGTTCACTCAATAAGCTCACACTTCCGTGCTTAGCCTAGTGTAATTCAAGTACCCCTCTCCCTTCGGAGCACTCTGCGGGGAATTCAGCTTGTCTAACCATTCAGTCAATTGCTGAGCAGTCAACCTTGCAAAGAGATGTTGCTGGCTTGGACAGGTGATACCTGGTACGCAGCTGCATTTGGGGTCTGCGGTGTCAGTAATTTCAAGCTTGGACTAATGTTTGACCCTACCATAGTATCTGGCGGTACTCTAAATGGAATAAGGTCTAACAGAGATCTTGATCTGCCAAAAGTCTGTCCCACAGGAGAAACTATTCGAGTGTGTTTGTTATGTCCTCCCCCATTGCATTCTGTGTCCTGACACCCTGTTCACATACACTGGGTTTCTTTTGTGCAAATAACGTTACGTTGGACCAACAGTAATAGGTAGAGATATAGCATTTTGGGTTGGTCTGGTACTTAAGTTCTGTGGGAAAGTAACTCCCACGTTCTGATTCATCATTGAAGACATATCTGGCTGTGTCCCTGTTACTGGAGTGAATTTTGGCATGACTTGTGGCTGCCTTGGGGCAGTAAAATGGAGTTGGTTCTTTCTGCACCAACATCGGTCTCGGGAAAACCTGTTCCCTAGGCACCACTAAGTTTGTAGCCATTTCCAAGATGGGTATATCAGGGTAAATTCTCTGGACCTGTGGCGGTTGCACCTGATTATGTACCACTGGAGTAGTAGGCACGTTAAAACTACTCTGCATCAGACTAGGGCCCGTATTTATACTTTTTTTGCGCCGCATTTGCGTAATTTTTTTACGCAAAAACGGCGCAAACTTGCAAAATGCCATTGTATTTTGTAGGTTTGCGCCGTTTTGCTTCAAAAAGCGGCGCAAATGCGGCGCTAAAAAAAGTATAAATACGGGCCGCTGTGTCATGCTAGTATCAACCTGTACCGGAATCACTGTACCATTAACTTGTGTCGGAGCTGTAGGGTTAGCACTGTTGCTTGGACCACTCTCATGTGCTGCATATGGTGGTGGACGATTTCTCAGTAACTGTTTAAGAAACCCCTCATCGTCTCACTCTTCCTTTGCTGTAGAGGATTTTTTAACCTTCCTCCTCTCGGAAGGGCTTCTGTTAGTCTTTCTAGTAGCTTTCCTTCCTTCTTTCTCAGTATCTTGTGTAATTGCTGGAAACAACTTAATTCCGTGCAAAGTCTTGTTTCTCCAATCTCTCTGAGCACTGTCCCACCTAGCCTCTGTTAAAGTCTTTTCTGCCTTTCTCATTCTCCTCTCGATTTTCAGTTGCTGTTGCTGTACAGCTACTAGCTCCCAGATCGCTTATGCATCAAACTGTGAAGGTCTAGGAAGGGGCTTCAATTCATATAGCACCATCCTTAAATGCTGCGAAACCCTCAAATTAAGCGATCCATTGGTAGGCAATGCTAAGTTTCCATCTTTCTCTGTCACTATGCACCACTGCTTTAGCCAAAGACATGGCGCGACACCCTTCTCTTCCATTACAATGTAAGCTGGTGTACCTTCTGGTGGTGTAGCCTCGCCTATACTCGTAATGTTTGTATCTCCCCTCAAAGCACTCTTTAAAGCTTTGAAAAATTCATCTGTTCGACCTTTTTGTTATTCAGAATCAAATCAGGATGTTACTTTTAATCCCAGAATTCTCTTCACCCACCTTCTCAACCAATTGCACGTCACGGACGGCTGCCAATCCGTGCGCGACCCTTCTCACTAATCAACCAATCCCAGCACAGCTCCAATAACGTCACACTGACACGTACACACGTCACACAGTCTTGCAGTTTGTCCTCCCAAACTTCGATTCACACAAAACTAAGGCAAAAATTGCGAGCACTAACCCAAAATCAAAAACCAAATCTGCTGGTTTACTACAGGAAAGGTAACAAAATCGCTTCAGAAACTTTACAGATTTTTCACTGAAGGCTCTCCCCACTCCTACAGCTATTCCTTATTTCTCAGCTTCCCTGATTCGCAAGCAAAATTTGACCTGTATATTTTGCTCTCAACTGATCAGTGGGTCTGTCCTGGTGCACCTAGGACTCGCCAGATCCCAGTCTAAATTTTCTTTCACTTACTTTGACGCACACTCTGACTTGTCGACCTATTAAACCAGTCAAATTACACTAAAAAAACAAGTGTCTCATACACTTTGCAATATACTCTGGAGTCTTAGACCACGCAGAGTCTGTATATCAACAACCACGTGGCCAATTTTTAAGCACAAAGCACCACACACATGTGAAGTTTGATGACTTACCTACTCTCACACTACTGAGTACGCACATTCCTGCTACAACTTCATTTGGAGTACGCAAACTCTCTAAACCCTCACAAACATCACACTTCACCTGCGATTTGCATAAGCTGTGCAAGCGCCAAACCGACCTCATTCACACTATCACTGGAACGCCGAGAACATCCTCAAACAACCATTGGCGGGCTTCAAGATTCTGGGAAAGTCATTTCAGGACATAAGGGCACTTTTGCTCTCCAATTTGTATCACTGAAACAATAAATCCAAAATCTATACTGGGCATCTATGATGGGCTCTGAAGGAGACAAACCATCATTCTGCTACCACGTCTGTAAGCGCGTACAACCTTAAAAAGTAAACTTACAAGGGGACGCAAATAGGTCGATGAACATTTTGACTCGCATTTAAGATGTTCCCACCATAGATCCAGTACGTGCAGATCAGTCATCAATAACCAATCAATGACAAAAAATCAGTGATAATTAATAGCATTAGTAATGAATTGGAGTCAGTAATTATCACACACTATGACCTTTCAGTCATGAATGGCCACATCTTTCAGTAAAAGTGAGAATATTTATTTCTCTATATTAACAATGCTAATGTCATATAAGATAATCTCAAAATCAAATGATGAACATAAAGAAACATCACTGGCTGCCCAAAGCGGCGAAAGAAACATAATCTAATCAAAGCGTGAACGATTACACATTCTAATGTTACAGTGCAAATGAATAACAAGAACTATTGAGCAAACAATATTACATACATTTATATACAGCAAAGGAAAGATATTGATTATTACCCCCTATAGCAGACTTTCATTAGTGAGGATCCTTATCTAACACCAGATTAGCATTAGCATGTTGGGCTTCAGGCAAAACAATTTAGTCAACACAAATTTAGAAAACCTCTAACTATGGCTCTATCAAAATAGTGCAGTTGGTACCTAGAAAGAAAAAGCAAACAGGCATACCAAACACATGCGTATGGTATACCTCTCCCCAATTGGATCGGCAAGCTAAGATAGTCTTCGTCATCAGGACATCAGTTTGGTCAGCAAGGCATCAGGATTCAGCATCAAAGTTTAGAAAACTCAAAGTCTTTAAGCATTAAAGTAAAGCATGTTTCTAGACGCTCAGTAAAGTAACAGTATTTTGGCAAGAAGAAATGGGCAGTGCAGTCCGGCTAAGTTAGATTTCCTAAAACTACTTCCAAAGTCCCTATTGGTCAAGGGATCGCATGTTCACACTTTGTCCAATAAAACTAAAACTTAAAATCTATAACTTCTACTAGTACACAGTTCACATGTCGCTGATTGGCTTCTCTTGTAATGTCCTCATCGTCCGGCTCGTCAGGTAACAATATTGTTGCAGCTTATACTCCAGTCAGTGTCTCCATTGTTCTCCTTCTGAGAAAGTCAGTCTTACACACATTACCCTTATATTGTTACATTTAGCAAGAATAGTGTCTTCTAGCAAGCTGTTCTCATGAGAAAGACTTTTAGCTATGGGCACATTTAGTCAGCCCAGTGGAAACTTACAATGTAATTCTCTAAGCAGACATTTTATTGATCGGTTTAGAAATACAGCTTGACATGAGACCATGCAACTAGGCCAAGACCTCTGCTAAGTTAAGGCCTACGATTAATAAAGCTAATACATAATGCTTAACCCTAATATGATACTACTACATTAATCAAACATAAGCTCCATATTTCATATTAATAAGCCATTAATAAGTATACTTCGTGAACATTGGTGGCCACTCACGTGGACATATTTGCAAATGCGTACATTATTTTTCTCTATAATATTACATTTTCTACGCAAATCCATTACTTAGAATACATGAATATTCATTAATATTTTTATTAAAACACCTGCTCTAGCAGTGCCATTAACAAATGATTTATATTGTAACTGAAATTTGGTATCACCCTTTTTGTGAGCCTCAAAACCTGCCATTTACTACAACACATTTCAAAGGAGTGCTGTCATGTATATTGGTCACAAGATGTCTGCCAGCATTACGTGGTTGAAGTGCTGACAGCCAATAAGATCTCACCAGATATACAAATTTATTTTTTCCCTCCGGGAATTAACATGTCAAAAAGTACTGTTTTTGACCCCCTTTTTCCTCAGCCGCTTGACAGATCACCCAGACACTTTCCATGCACACAAGCACAACAAGACACTTTTTTCTGACATTTTTATGAAGATTCGTCAGACAATGCCAAAGATATAGCAAAGTAAAAAAACGCTTTACTGTGGAAAGTAGGTACTAAGTATAACTAGCTACGTAAGGGCGTGAGTTATAGTTACCTTAGGGTGTGAGTAATAGTTACTTTAAATAACTCTAACTACTGAACTTCCAAGGTTTTGTACGAGTAAATTCAGAACCTAACAGTAATCTCCCTTTAACCTTTGGTCTTTTCAAGTGAATTTCTCTGTGTTTTTTTTATTCTGTTTCCTAACTATAACATTTATGTAACCTGTTTTTTTCTGTGAACTTCTATCATTTTTGTAATGTAAAGTAATTTTAATTACTATTCGTTAATCTAACCAATGTGGGGTGGGGTGGCCCAGGGCCTGGCCACCCACCTAGCTCCTTGCCCCGCACGGCCAAAAGGTCTACGTCTCTGGGTGTGAGAATAGGTGTGAGAGGGTGTTTCTGGGTGTGAGAATGGGTGCGTGAGGGTCTGAGTGGTTCTGTGAGTGGATGTGTGACTGTCTGAGTGGGTCTGTGAGTGAGTATGTCAGTGTCTGAGTGGGTATGTGAGTCGGTGTGCAAGTGTCTGAGTGGGTCTGTGAGTGGGTGAATGAGTGTTTGAGTGGGTCTGTGAGGTCTGTGAGTGGGTGCCTGAGGGTCTGAGTGGGTCTGTGAGTGGGTGCGTCAGAGTCTGAGTGGGTCTGTGAGAGGGTGCTTCCATGTTTGAGTAGGTCTGTGAGTGGTTGCGTAGGGGTCTGAGTGCGAGTGTGAGTGGGAGAAAGAGATTTAAAGGAAAGAGAGGGAGCGGTAAAGAACTTGAGAGTTTTTTAGACTTTGATGAATGATATAGTTAGAATGAGATATTTCTGGACAAATCGAAAAGAAAAATGTATTTGTCAATTAAAAAGAGTGGCATCACCTTTCGGTAGGTACCTTAAAATTTTCAAGTTGATAAGAAACTGGGGCAGGGAAATGACCACAGACTATACTAGACTGGAACCCTCAACTTTCAGTGTGACGGTCTGAGACCTTAGCCACTAGGCTAGAGGTGACAAATTACTGTGCTGTGTCCAGACTTACCTATGATAGTCAACCCAAAGATTTTGATGGGAAAAAGACTTCAATGTTCCATTACTAGAAGTGTTTCACAGTCAAAAGACTCAGAAATAAACAGACATGCTGCATGAGATACAAGAATTTGAACATTCAACATACTAAGTCCAAGAGCTTTACCAGTAGGCCAGAAGTGACTCTGTGCTACTGTGTTAAAACGTAACTATAAAATGTGAATCAAACATCATGTTAGTATGACACTTCCAAGTCTTTGTATGAAGAGGCCATTGCAATAACAAATGTCTCGTTCTCTCTTCCATCCCTTTATGGGATGGAAGCGAGAGTGAGAGACACACACACAGAAATTGAGAGAGAGGGAGGGAAATTAAGAGAGAGATTGACAGAGAGAGAGGGAGAGCAGTTTTTTAGGCTTTGATGAATGATATTTGTAGAATGAGATATTTTAGGACAAATTAAAAAGAAAAGTGTATTTGTCATTTAAAATGAGTAAAAGCACCTTCCAGTAGGCACCTTAAACTTTTGAAGATTAAAAGAAATTAAGGAAGGAAAATGACCACAAACACACCTGCAGTGGAACCCTCAACTTTCAGTGTGAAAGTCTGGGACCTTAACCTTTAGGCCATTGGTGACTCTTTACTGTGATGCTTCCAAACATACCTATGACAGTCAATGACAGTCAGACCAATGTCGCATGTGAGTGGAAAGAAACCTGAATGTTCCATCACTAGGAAGGTTTACCAGTCAAAACACTAGTAAATAAACAGACACTGCCAAACAACTAGGATTTGAACCTTCAGCCTACTGAGAGACACCATAATGCTTTGACCACTAAGCCAGAAGTGACTGTGTTCTACTCTGCACCCAAACGTAGCTATAACATTCGTAGCAAACATCTTGCTAGTCTGATTCTTTTAAGTCATTGTATGGAGAGACCACCACAATAACAATCTCTCTCTCTTTCACTCTTCCACTCCATTATGTGATGAAGAGAGAGAGTAAGAGGACCGCGGGGGAGCCTGAAGGGCTCCGCGGTCCAAGAAGGCTCCCCACTTCCCACAGGAGCTGGCATTGCTCCACCAAGCAGGGAGCTGCTTCAAATAGCATATTTGCATGCCACGAAACAGATGAAAACTCTGCTTTCTTCAAGCAGGAGCTGTTTGACAGCTCCTGCTTACAGAAAGCAGAGTTGCATTTGCTTTTGCCTAGTGGGAGCTGTTAAAGCTCCCACTAAGCAAAAGCAAACAGCTATGTCCCTGGGGTGGGGCATAGCAGGAACCAGCCCTGGGGTGGGGGTCCCAATGGCCATGTATGGCTACACAAGGGGGGAACGGGTAACGCCCCTCCAGTATTGTGTTTTCTCCGGGGAGCTGATGGTCCCTAAGTTTATGGAAGGGGCCATGTGCCCCCCACAACATACAATTTACATTTTGCTCTGGGGAAATAGCGGTCCCATGGGCTGTGGGGGAAATGCACACCCCTACTGTATACAACTCAATAATTGCCCTGTGAAGTGGTGGTCCCCAGGGCTGCAGGGGGCCACACGGCACCCCCCCAATATTATTCAAAGTTGGCCTGGCCCCCTGGGCACGGGGGTCCGCAGGACCCCCTCCCCCTACATTAAAAAAAAACATTTTTCCCCGGGGAGGCATTGGGCCCTGGGGCGCTGGGGCAGAGCCCCAGCATTCAATGTAATAATCATCCTGGGCAGGTGGCAGTCCCCGGGGCTTCAATAAACTGAGGAGAGGGTCCCCGTGCACCCCCCACCTTATTTTTAACATGCCCCCTGACTTTAAAAAAAAAAAATTCACCAGATCCACTGCAGCTCACTGCAAAAAAATAAAAATAAAAATGCTTATTTGTTCTGTGGTGTCCCTCTGGGACCCCAGCACCAGAGCTAAGGGGTCAGGGTGTCCCTACCCTTGCTCCTTTTCTTTTTTTGTGAGTCCGAAGATGGCTGCCAATACTTCCTTGTTGAAGTATTGGCAGCCAATCAGCGCTCTGCATTTCCCTGCACGAGCTCGTTATTATTCATAAATCCTTCACACCTCTAGTTAGCTATCTTTCTTTTTCTTTTAACATCTCAAAAACTACTGAAAGGATTTACACCAAATAACAAAAAGCACTCTGTCTGGACCAAGAGCTACCTTTCTGCCAAATTTGGTGTAATTCCATCCAGCAGTTCAGGCTGTAGTCGTGTCTAAAATCCTTATCAAAATTATAATGGGAAACACACTTTTTTGACCTCCCCTTTTTCTTGGCCCCCACTTGACGGATGACCCCAAAACTTCCCATGTACAACAGGATTCTCTGGAACACTTTTTTGGGAACATTTTGTGAAGATTCGTCAAATGGTGCCAAAGATATAGGCAAGTCAAAAAACATGGAAACATGGTCCTAACCATAACTACCTACCAGCAACTGACAGTAGGATTATATATATATATCCCTGCATCCAGTCTTCTCTGTACACATCTTCAGGTTGTGTGCAAAGGGTGTCAGGTTGCTTACAGAAGGTTTGATGCAAAGCTTGTGTGTCAGCCCCCCCTCAATATTTGCCACTGGCTTCTGTGTCAGTCTCCTTTTTCTTGCCATTCCCAAACCTGCGTTGGTGCTACCTTCAGTTGTTTATGGCATAGCATGGCTTGCATTGGCTTACCTGGCCAAGCAGGCCAAAACGCATCAGCTCTGCTCTGACTGGACCAATCAGGCAATAGAATTCACTCTATCCAGGGGCACAGTCACCTTACTGATCCAACTGTCAGGCACATGAAGTACATGGACGTCAATTCACCAAAATGCTAGGGGTATCAGAACTGACATCATATACCCTTTGATCTTAATGATGTCACAGGAAGTGACATCATATGACCTTTGACTTTAAATCTTTCTACGCAGTGATGCTACATGACCTTAATCCCGATGACATCATAATAAACACTGGCGAAGTTGCATAATATTTGCATGATTAATATAATACAAACAAATGTCTATTTTGGATATCATCTATGTAAGGTTGCGAATATAATATGTTAAGGAAACCGTTACCTGGATTGTAGTAAACAAGCAAAGTAAGCCTGATATCTTCTAGTGGAGACTTGAGGGTAGGGGTTTCTTTCCCCTGGTAAACGTTTGAAAAAATGGGCTCTAATACTGCATTTCAAGCCCTGTCATGGTGTGGCAAGTTACTGAAATCTGACTGTCCTAGTGGTTAAGCAGTTTATGTTTTGAAAATATCTTATGTGTGCATTATATGTCAAAAATTACCTCCAATGCTAGGGCCAGCATTTTGCTATAAGCATCGGTTTTGCTGAAACATTACATACAAAATGCCAGTGCCAAACTTTTGCTAATACTGCTATCCGTGTACTATGGGGGTCCCCTTATGTAAAAAGTTCTGTCTAGTATGTCGAGGACCACATTTTGTCATGGATGGCCTCCTGAAATATGCCACGTTTCCTCCCATATGTCAATAATTTTTTATATTGTGCCATCGTTAGACATTTGCCGCAGGTGTCAACAAACCCAAGCTTTTTCTCCAGTATGCCAGTGCTGACATTTTTCTTTTGGTCCTCCATGCCAAAATTGACCCACATGCACGCACACAACATACATTTAAAGCCATTTTATTTTTCTTACCTTAAATGCCAGTGAAGGTCCATTCCAGATCCTGCTGCTCCAATTTTTACTACACTAATAGTGAATAATAGACTATTATTTGCTATTAGTGTAATAAAAATGAACAGAAAAGGAGTTTGGAGTCAGACACTGGAAATGCAAGATACTTCTGTGCTCTTGGCACTGATTTTGCCACCTCTGAGGCCAGGGGTCAGAAAGGCAGTGCCAGGGGTCGCAAGGGGCAAGTGGGGGGATGCAGTTACGACCCCTGGTGACCCCTAAATGACGTCCAAGATAAAGTCTCAGTTGCAGCCACTTAAAAAAAAAATGGAAAAAACGGGTATACGATGGCCCAACTCTCAGACCATTTACATCTATGTGAATGTTTTCGTTCACATTTACACTGTTTAAAGGCAACTTTTCGGACTAAGCAGTCACTGGCAGTTCTAAAGACCAGAGGCTAATTGTGCTGGGGCCCAAAAACTGTAGCCGACGCCAATAAAGGTTGTGGTGCCGAATGTGAAGACAGTATATCTTGATTTCACATCAGGACTCTTTAATTCACCACAAGACACTACCTGCCTCTTTATCTCACTCATGTGGGTTCATTTTCATCTCTGGTTTCTCCCTATCATTGTTTTTATGTCCTTCTCTTGCTCTCTCTTTCACCCTTTTGGTGTTTCTCTCTTTCTTGATCTGGATCGTTTTCTGATGAGAAAAAATATGTGTCGCCCCTCCCCAAAAACGAGTGCCCATGGGCCCCAGCTGCCACATCGGCTCAAATTAAGCACTGCTAAACACTGTCTTAACGCAGTTGAATTAACTGCTATCCTTTTCCACCTTTGTGGTTTAATGAGACTTTGGTTTAACACCATGTGCAAATGTATGTTTGTGATAATTCTGCAACTCTTCTGAATTCTTTTAGTAAATTAGGTGTTGTTTTATGTGCAGTTGCAACAGAATTACCTATCTCCCAAGCAGTGTTGTAACACAGAATGACACTCCCCACCCCCACCCCAGCAGAATGTGTTGAGGGGCGCATAAGACTCATATATCACAGAAATTCCTAGGCGTTTGTCTGAATGGAGGGCCCCCTGAAGAGTGGCCTGCACTATGCCCCTGCTCGCAAGTTTCATCAGTCCATGTGTGATTAGCTGCTCCAATCCAGGCTTTTTATTTGCATTTGGGGACCTGTGGTTCTGGTTTCATATTAGGGTAATAAAAACACCAAGCTCCACACTTTTAATTAAAACTTGGATGGGAGATGCTCGCCTCATATGGGCCTCAGAATCTTGGCAGAAATGTTGGCCTCGTGGTTTGTATACATGTTATGTTCTTCAGCACAGCAGTCCTGGCCGTAGATAGCTGACCTAGAGCATACACGTCAGCAGTCGAAGGATGGTCACTTCAGTTAACGTGTTAACCTCCTTCCTTATAGGTTCCACCAACGGATGAATTTAGGCCCATATTTATACTTTTTTAGCGCCGCATTTTGACGCAAAAACGGCGCAAACTTACAAAATACAATTGTATTTTGCAAGTTTGCGCCGCTTTTGCGTCAAAAAATGATGCAAATGCGGCGCTAAATAAAAATATTAGTACCTGCTTGTGAGTGGATCATTCCTCTCATGGCATCTCAGTCCTATGCTACATTCGGGCCCATATTTATACTTTTTGACGCAAAACTGCGCTAACGCAGTTTTGCGTCAAAAAAATTAGCGCCGGCTAACGCCATTCTGAAGCGCCATGCGGGCGCCGTATTTATTGAATGACGTTAGCCGGCGTTAGCCGCCGGCGCCGTCTAGTGTGCGTTAAAAAAAACGACGTACACCAGGCAGCGCCGGCGTAGGGGAAAATGGAGCTTGGGCGTCAAGAAATGGGGCAAGTCAGGTTGAGCCAATTTTTTCGCCTCAACCCGATTTGCGCCATTTTTTTACACTCCCAACCCCCATTGAAATGACTCCTGTCTTAGCAAAGACAGGAGTCATGCCCCCTTGCCCAATAGCCATGCCCAGGGGACTTCTGTCCCCTGGGCATGGTCATTGGGCATAGTGGCATGTAGGGGGGCACAAATCAGGCCCCCCTATGCCACAAAAAAAAAAAAAAAAAACACTTCCCTGAACTTACCTTAATGTCCCTGGGATGGGTCCCTCCAGCCTTGGGTGTCCTCCTGGGGTGGGCAAGGGTGACAGGGGGTGTCCCTGGGGGCATGGGAGGGCACCTCTGGGCTCCTTCAGAGCCCACAGGTCCCTTAACGCCTGCCTTTTGCAGGCGCTAAAAAACGGCGCAAAAGCGGCCGTACGTCATTTTTTTGACCCGCCCACTCCCGGGCGTGAATTTTGCCCGGGAGTATAAATCCGACGCACATGCCTCGGAGTCGATTTTTTAGACGTGAACGCCTACCTTGCATCTCATTAACGCAAAGTAGGTGTCCACGCTAAAAAATGACGCAAACTCCATGGACTTTGGCGCTAGACGCGTCTAACGCCAAAGTATAAATATGGAGTTAGTTTTGCGTCGAAATTGCGTAAAAAAAAAGACGCAATTCCGGCGCAAACGGAGTATAAATATGCCCCTCGGTGTCTGTTGGCAGACGTATGTTTGGTTTATTTAGTCAGAGTTTCCAGTTTGTTTTCAAACTTTAAGACGATCAGGTGCTTGAGATGAGGTTTATTTATTAAATAAATAAAAAAATAGAAATTAAGCTCTTATTGAAGGCTCCAAGGCAGATGTGTTCGCTGAGTCCACATGCTTGTTCTGCCTCATTTTCACCATCAAAGATTGTGTTACAATGAAAGAAATTTTCAAAAAAAATTCCAGACCCACAAATTAAACATCCGATGCGATTGTTTGCCTCTTTTAAGAGTAAGTAATCAGAGTAAAGACACACAGCATTAATGAATAGTCCGCTCCACCAGAGTAGATTTAATTCGAAAAGCAATGGAAAGGCATGAATAACAGTCTATTTTTTCCTCCATACACTGAACCCAAGATGACTTGGCAGCGTGCAGTCAGACATTATAGAATCCAGCAATGGCTGTGCCACCAGTGGGAATTTAACCGTGATATTTCCAGGAAAGATGCAGCCTGTGAGGTTTGAGTTATTGTATAGGCCGATACGCTGCATTATGGTGCGGAGTGAACTATCCTGTCGCTGCACCCGTAATGCTTTATCTGGGAAAGTCAGCCAGGCGTGATGTCAGAGGGACAGTTCTGGCAGATTGTCAAAAAAAAAAAAAAAAGGAGTAAGCCACAGTTCCATGCAGCCCCTAAACATTTCCCACAAAGTTTTACTTACATGGGGGACTTAGAGACAGGATATGGACGTGAAGGGATGGCTGGATAAAGACAGAGTAATGAGAGAAGGGAAGGAGACAGATAAGGCCGGTGCTTAATTTGTGCTTACTGTTTCCGGTGCGAAGGCAAGCGGCAGCAATAGAGTGAGTCGCCCCTGGGGATACAGCTAGGCTCCTATTTATTTATATTAAAGACTTGCAGCTCCATAGCCTTGCGTTTTATTGGTTTATTTACTTTTAAATGGGATGGGGGCTTTCTGCAAGAGAGGCAATGAATGGGTAGCCCTTCTAATTAGGCCCTTTCTTTACAATTCGGTCCTTCGATTTCCCCTCTGTACTTCTGGGACAAGGTAGAGGAAAAGAACAGTAGAGGGTGGCATATGATATCGTCTGCTACCGATGATGCAGGTCATATCCCTGCAAGACGTTCTAGAGCAGGTGAACCTCCTCCGGTGAATGTGATTCCTCCATTTGTGAACAGAGAGAGCGCCATAACTTTTTAGTGAAGACAGGCAAAAGGGCCATAGCAGGCTGGCCTTTCTGGTTCCATGCATCAGGAGCATTCAGACGCCGCTGGACCTGATATCGATAGTCCATCTACGCCTGAGAACAGAGAAGGGGATGGGGAGCTTTTGTCTCATGTGATAAACAATCTCGGTTTCCCTTCTTCTTCAGTGGGATGGTGGACATGCTTCTTTATTCATATTGTCTAAACCGTTCAATGGCAATGCCATTTCATGGGTGAATTGGAGACATGATAATGGGAGACGGGGAGGAGAAGGTTAAGGTGACTGTCCCAAGACTTTGACAAGGTGTTTATAGGGAAAGGGAGGACTCTCCTCCTTAACATATATGAGGTGACTGCAATATTGTCAACATTGTTTGGGGGAAACTGGGAGGATTCCACTCCCACTGATGCATCCAATAGAGTGCGGATTCAGCGATGGAATGGTCTTTTGCTCCAGTGCATTTACCGATTAAGGCTAGAACCGATTCAAGTTAGACAGCTCAGTCTTTAGTAGAGGCCTTCACAAACAGGCTGTAGTAAGGGAGGAGAGTCAAGAGTGTGCAGAGCTTTTGGTTGCAATGGAACAGCAATCTCTGCTTTTGTAGAGATTTCATCTGACATGATACGTGGTACTGCAGTATCACTTGACTCTCTCATAGCAGCATGACAGGGTCTGTGGAGGAGGATTGTAAAGCCTGAGGGAGTACAAAAATCAGTTCTACTGCATATACCATTCGACAGGGTCCATGCTAGGTGGAGAGACATTAGCAGCTAAGATTTACAAAGCATTTAAAGATTGAACACTTGCTGTCCCTTACAAAGGGGGTGTTAGTCTTTTCATCCTTGGCGTGGTCTCCCTTAACGTTTTGCCATGCTTCCCAGCTTGTGGATGTGGGGTGGACTCAGTTGTTGCTGTTTTGTCGTTGCTGTTTTTGTAACTCCGGGCACTTTACCACTGCCAACCAGTGCGAAAGTGCAAGTGCTCCTGTACAAAATGTGTATGTAATTGGTCCATCTATGTCTGGCATAATTGATTTACTGGTAAGTCCTTAGCACATGCACTCCAACGGAACGCGAGCTATTGTGCCGAGGTTTCAGCGAAAGTTTTAGGTAGCTTTCACCTCCTAGGTATGCAGTGGGTGAGTCAAGACTTTTACGGCAAGTGCATGCCCACGGTTTGTGCGGTGTCATGTTTCTCAGTCGAAACCTTTGCATGCTCCTTGGCATGGGCCCGGAGGGAAAGCACCTCCCCCCCTCAGGAACACCTCAGTCAGTCGCTTGGGGTGCCAATGGCCCCTGGAAGGACTCAGGGTCCTGGGCATTGAGAGTGATTCATCTGAAGGGAGGTTCCGATTGCCAGAGGACAAGGTTATGGAACTGCAGGCCGACATCCGCAGGTGCTGAGCAGGGATACAGCGATGCTAGCCACAACTCAGAGCCTCCAAGGCAGGCCAAACTTTGCAGCGAGGATTATTCCAGTGGGCAGAATATTTGCCAGGCGGCTGGCAAGGGCAACAGCGAAGAGAAAGAAATGCCGGCACCTGGTGCGCCTCAAGGCGGGCCAGAAGGAAGACCTGCGCAGGTGGCTGTCAGTTCTGGAGGAAGTCAATGGTACCTTATTGTGGCACTCTCCTGGGTGCACCAGTCAGCAGCTCCAGCTTGCCACCGATGCTTCAGGCAGAGAGGGCTTTGGGGGTCATACTTGACCGCCAGTTGTGTGCGGCGAAATGGCCCAATGCCTGGTTTAGGCAGGGACCCACAAAGAGCAGTTCCTTACGGGAAATATTCCCAATTGTCATCTCTCTCCATCTGTGGCCACAACGGTTAGCCAACAAGAGGATTACATCCTGGTCGGACAACATGGCCATAGTGCAGGCCATCAATTGCCAGTCAGGGAATCGCCCAGCATTGGTAGGGCTGTTGAAGGAGCTGGTGAGCGTTTGCTGGTTGGAAAAGTGGAATGATACAGAGATGAGACCGTTCAGGGCGAGCGATGGCGTTTGGTACAGTGGAGCGAAGGTTAGAGGCTCGGGGAGTGTTAGCGCTGGCCCCTGCTAGCCGAGCTAGATACAAGGCATGTTTTGACAGGTTCACATCAGTAACTCAGTCATGGGGTGATGGAGACGCCCATCCACCGGCCAGAGGGGTGCATCGAGTTGTGCTTTGGAAAAAAGTCAATGGGAAATCACACACGTGGGTCTCTAGACACTTGACGGCAAACGCCCATTTCTCAAAAGTGAAGGGAGAGGGAGATCCGACGGCGTGCTTCCCTTGGAGGGCAGCACTAAAAGGATGGGCCGGACAGGGAGGAAAGACACCTGACCAAGGGCTCCCACCGATCTAGACATGCTCAGGGCTTTGGTGGAGGGCACTCCCGGCCAGCTGTAACACACAGTACCAGGAGCGGTTGTTCGGTAAAATTTTCCATAGCTTCCCTTGGAGCGTTCTCTACCTTAGAGGTAATGGCTAAGGCGAGGGGTGGCGCTTCCGTTAGGGCACTAAGATGGGGGTGATCTCAAGAGAGGGCAGGACATGGCGGAACGGAAAGTATTTCGCTCAAAAGTTGACCAGAAAAGAAAAGGCGAGGGGGTTCGTTTGAGAGGAATAGGGGACTCCCCCACACCCCCCCCCCCCCCAATGTTGCCCGATAGAACTACTCAGGAGGCACTTTGCATGCGGTCCCTCACAACCAGGATACCTGTTGCCTCACCTAGATGGCCGGCCTTAACGCAATTCCAATATAAAAGGGTCTTGAAGTGGGCAATAACAAAAGCGGGGTACCAAGGGCAGAAATGGCGGACGCATCCGAGGTGAGATAAGGGCATGGCTATGGTGCTAAATGTGTTGAATATATTGTAGCATGGTTGAGCCATAACATGTGCTGTAACAGATGTCAAGAAATTGTTTCGTAATGCTTTCCTTCTCATCCATCTAGGGACTGTGACACTATGGTGATGGGCCACTCCTTGATGGCCAGAGCAGAACGCCGGGCCAAAGAGAGTGGCTGGAAGCCAGGTTTCAGTAACATCAAACTCGCCTATATGGGAACCCCAGGAATGAGTTGGGCCAAGTTGGAGACCACAGTTCGCCAGCTGGTAGGGAAGAGAGGGTTTTAAGCCTGACATTCTTGTAATCCGCCTGGGTAAACGACCTAGCTACTGGTGGGAGAGGTCCACTGTGGCAGGCCTTGACGCAGGGTCTGGCGAGAATTGCCGCCATGATGGAAGACAGGGAAATAACTTGGTCAGAGATGATCCCAGGGGAGGTGTGGCAGGGAGACAGGTCTCCGGCCACAATTGAAATGTCCAGGCAGAGAATCAAACGGTTGCTACAATTATTGCGAATCAGCAGGGATTTGTTTTTCAGCAGACGTGGTACACCGGTCTGATGCGGGCACATATAATTCCTAAAAATATTAGAGACGCTCTTGAGATAGCAGCCTGTAATTAGCAAGTAAGGGATGAGCACAGGTGGGGGGGCCTCCGTTATCACGAGATGCCATCCCCGAGGCTTGGCGGAGTTACAGGGCGAGCCTAAAGCTTTAAAATTGATTAAAAGGCCTCCAGATAGTGATTCCTGGAGCCAAAAGCTATTCCTCAGGCTACTTGGAGCCTTTACGGCGGGGCCTGGGATGACGCGATGGCGCTCCTTAATCCCGCAAGGGACAGTTGGAATCCTGAGCAACTGTGGAGACTGGCCGGGGTCTCGCTCTGACTTGTCAGGAGCATGACAAAAATGATAAAGTGGTAAACCACAATAAAGGAACGAGCTGTAAGATGCTAAGCACGTTGGTGCAGAGAACACCAGACGGAACAGCTCTAGCTTTCTCAGGATGGGTGTCGGACAATGTTTAAGAAACCCATCTCCGACACCGGGATCGCCCGTCAGCTAACCCAACCAATAATAAACTTGCAACATTATAACCACAAACATAGTCCTAGCATTTATTATGTTGCATGCATGATAATGTGATAAACGCCAATTGCACACACCTTAAGGGACTACGGGTAGCAGCGCTATGCCGCGGCAGGGCCGAGCTCCGACTATTGCAAGGTTTCTGTAGCGCTTCACGCTGATTTTGTCAAGCTGTTCTTAGCAAATTTGTCATTTTGGTTCATTTACTTCATTTTCATCACAACTAATTAGTCATATTAGAATTCGCTGAACTAATATAAATAGTAGTGCAAAGTAACCATTAACATGCACACTGGAGTAACGCAAACTGATGGCCCACCCCTGCAGAATCTGATGAGTGGCCCCCAGTCTACCATATCTCACAGAATTGTATCTGCCTTGTACTGAATGGCTCCCCTCTCGAACGGTTGCCCATACACCCTCGCCCTACCACCACTTCCTTTACGCCCCTGAGCATGCCTGCCATTATGTTAGGCCCAGTGTGAATGGCAGTTCTCTGTTAGAATCGCCGACTACCAGCCAAAAAGTGTAGCAAGATTACGCACAGAGAAGTAGCCAATTATGTTCCTCTTTCTGCCTCTACCCTGACATCTCGGACTAAGGCCAGGGCCCTGAGAGGCTGAGTCGGAATCCTTTTCACGGACATCTATGACCCATTTGTCGTTCGGACGGAGCAGGGGCTGCCATACAACGGTATTAACAACACACACTGGTAAAAGAACAAAAGTGGTGTTGTGCCCTGGCCTCTGCCATATATTAATTAGGCTCAACCTCTTGCTATTTGAAATTATACCAAAGATGCAGCTATCAAGGTACTAGGTGAGGGCCATAAAACAATGTTGTGCCAGCTACACTTTATGGCGCTCCATTATACATATTCCAAACTTGTCATGCCTAGGCACGCATGCGCAAATACATCACCTCTCATTTAGGTGTCTAATTAAAAAAGAAAAAACGCAAAAGGTCAGTGTCGCTGACTGCTAGAATTGCCCCTGCTGACGCTTCCTCAACCCAACCGGCTTCAGAAGGGTCCTGCCCAGTCTTAAATCCATAACATATCAGTGTAGGCCTATCTTCTCTACCTGTCTCTGCATTAATTTTAGAAACACCTATGGAAAATATTGCTTTTTGGTGAAACTTTTAAGGAAAAAGTTATTCTTCTACTCCTTTTTTTAAATAAAAAAATCTCTAGAGAACCTCCTCCCCCTTCCTCTTCCCCTCCAACATCTTCAGATTTCACTAGCCACTTTTTCTATTAATAATGTATGTGTGAGTGAATGTGTGTGTAAGTGTTTGGATGAGTGGGTGATGTGCACTTGTGTGCTTGTAGACATATAGAAGTGACTGTCCAAATGGGTGCTTGTCGATGGCTGGCGTGAGCATCTGTCTATGCATATATATGGGTTTCTGATTGTGTCGTTTAAAGCCCACACCGCCACAAAACTTTAAAAATTAACCGCCTCCTCCTGTGCCTGACCTCATATATCAATTGCTTCATGGTAAACGGTCAGTGCAATACATAGATTACATATCATTGTGTGCCGCACCCAGAGATCTAAGACCTGCATCTACGAACATGGCAGATAATATGTATTTTCTACAACATCAGGGTGGGAAAGCCTTATAAATATCAAGAGTACAAGTGTGAAATTACTCACTTTCTCACTTTCTGGCGTGTTGATTTCCTAGACTAACAGTTAAAAAGAGGCTGAAGACTCACTTGTTCCATTGTTTACCTGCATCGCTTAAGTAAATAAAGTGCGCACCCGAGGTACCTTTCACATTACATTTTATTCGCTTCATTTTGTGATTGGTGATTGTAGTAAGCATACACTGTTGGCACTGAACACAAAAAACTACCTCTGATATTTCGACCCAAGTCATGCCCTAACTAAGCTACTTTAAAAGTACACAGACCAGTATGGGATTTTCTCCTAATTTATTTTAAAAGAATATTATTCTTCCCAGGGTATCCAGAAATCATCATGAACCCAACAAGCAGAGACACTTTCTAGAGACTTGTCACCCACCCTCTTCAGTGCAATATGTGCCGACCCATCCATCACCTGTTCCAAAAAATCCTTCACAGTTTTTTAGTCAATGTAGGGACACTGGTTACTTTTCAACTTGTAACATTTGAATCAATGTGCTACAATATTACTTGATTACTTGCTAAGGCGTTCGATTAATTGTAAAAGTGAGCACTAGAGGCGACCTGACCATCAAGATGGACAATAGGGCATAAGCCTGGGTCGCTCTGCAGGCCTTCTGAATATCTTGGTAAAAAAGTCTGCCACCACCAAGCCAACACTTTCCTTTTAGTGTACTGCTGTGGAATGGCAGTAATCCGGAAGTTTCTGCACTTCTTGAGACTCGGGAGTACACTGCAGGAGCGTTAGACATCTGAGGAGGGTGCTCCTATAAATGAATAGTGAGGGGGAAATGGCAGCAACAGCCTACATCCATGTTGCTGAGATAACAAAGGCATATTCAATATGCACAATGCCAGATGGAGGGCCAACGTGCTCGCTTGGTAGTTAGGCGAAGAAGTCAATGGCAAGGAGGAGTGGCAGGATGAAGTTGGCAGGCAACTGGGAGTCCAGCAGCCTACATCTGGAGTGAAGCCAAGAGAAGGTCTGTGACAACACTGGGTGGAGGAGCAGAGAGGTGTGACTGCTCTGAAAGAATTTGGTTGCCCAGGAATGGTGGTAGCAATGGACACGGAGGATGCATCAAAATATATAGGGGTGTCTCACAACAATAACCATTCAATTCAATTAAATTCAGATGTTTTTATATAGTGCATAGCTACCTGACCGAGTTAACCACTGCTGATAGCAACATCACCATCAGTACCTGCATGACCAATTTGTTAGGGGTCGGGCTTTGGAAGAGATTGGTTTTGAGCAGTTTCTTGAAGCATAGTTCAGAATGTTGAAATCTGATGACTGCGGGAATATTGTTCCAAAGTTTGGGAACAAGATACACAAAGGAAGAGTGTTAGACCTGACAGCCTTAGGGTGGTCATCCCCCAACGTTTTGCTTGCCTCCCCCCACTTTTCTGACACTGTTTTTTGCTGGCTTTAGGACTCTGCACACTTTACCACTGCTAACCACTACTAAAGTGCATATGCTGTCTCCCTTAAATATGGTAATATTGGTTCATTCCCACTTGGCATATTTGATTTACTTGTAAGTCCCTAGTAAAGTGCACTACATGTGCCCATGGTCTGTAAATTGAATGCTACTAGTGGCCCTGCAGCACTTGGTGTGCCACCCACATAAGTAGCCTCTTAACCATGTCTCAAGCCTGCCAATGCCAGGCCTGTCTGCTGCCACTTCAACTTGGCATTTAAAGGTACTCACCAAGTCTTAAACTTCCCTTTTTCTACATATAAGTCACCCCTAAGGTAGGCCCTAGGTAATCCATGGGGAAGGGTGCGATGTAGGCAAGAGGCAGGACATATACAGGTGTGTTTTATATGTCCTGGTGGTGGAAAACTCCTAAATTAGTTACACATGCACAGGACACTCAGACACATCTGCATTCGTCTGCATACTGAATGGGTCTTCCTAGGTTGGAAGGGTGGAGGGCCTGACACTTACATTTCAATGGCTAGTGGCCTGCCCTCGCACAATGTACTGCCAAACCCCCTACTGGGTCCCTGGCAGACAGATCTGAACTGAAAGGGGCCTTTGCGCACTTCAAAACCACTCTTTGAGGTCTCCCCCACTTCAAAGGCATTTTTGAGTATGTAAACTGGGTCCCTCGCCCCAGACACTTGTGGACCTGAACCTGCAACCCATCAAGGGGAACTGCCTGGCTGCCCAAATGATTCATCTGGACTGCTTTGCTGAGAAAGACTGCTGCCCTGCTGTTGCCCTGCTCCCTGGCTGCCCTCTTACTTTAATGAGAAGTGCTCTCCAAGGGCTCGGATTGAGCTTGCCTCCTGTTTTCTGAAGTCTCAAGGCCAAAAAGACTTTAACTCTTGAGGAAACTCCTTGTGTGACGTAAATCGACACACAGCCTGCCAGAAACGATGCACAGCCTGCCTTGCGACGAGAAAATCAGCGCACAACCGAACCGGAACAACACGCACCCTGACTTCCAGAGTGAAGATTCAACGCAGAGCCTGTCTTGTGACCAGAAATTTGACGCACAGCCCTACCGGATCGATGCACAGCTGAACCAGAACTAGGCAGCCTGTCTTCCCGAGTGAAGAATCGACACAGCGTCTGCCATCTGAAATTTGACGCATCGCCATTCTGGATCTACACAATGCCTGTAACTTTGTCCCGCATACCCAGGATTTCCACTCTTCTTCCCTGTGAGTCAAAAAAGATACCCGCATCGCAGTGAGGAACCAAGACTGCACACTGGAAATCGACACAGAGCCCCTTGGAGCGTGGAAATAAACAATGCATCACCTGTGCCGTGCAGGAAATTCCGACGCATACCCTACTTTTCCACGCATCTCCTCCTCTGCGGTCTCCGTGCATGTTATTTTTGATGCAAACCAGGTACTTTGTGTAAACAAGAGACAACTGTTGATTTCTAAGATTTAAGAATCTTTTTAATCTGGCAAAAGTGATATCTCAACTTATGCTTATTGAATCTTTATCGTTTTGACCTTAATTTAACCAGATAAATATCATATATTTTTCTAAACCTGTGTGGTGTATTTTTGTGGTGTGTTCACTGTGTTGCTGTATGATTTAATGCACAAATACTTTACACATTGCCTTCTAAGTTAAGTCTGACTGCTCAGTGCCAAGCTACCAGTGGGTGGGCACAGGATAGTTTAGATTGTGTGTGACTTACCCTGACTAGGATTGTGGTCCCTATTTGGACAAAGGTGTATACCTCTGCCAACTAGAGACCCCATTTATGACAAAGAGTCACTGATTCTTGCTCTATTAACTTTAGGTGCAGTCAGAAGTCCTTGCTTACTGGACCGAAGAGGCCTATGTAGAGAATAGGAAATAAGTAACTTCTGGATGAGTGGGCCTTTCTCGTTGATGGCCCAATGAGCAATGCAGAGCGCCTTGAACTGAATTCTTTTTTTAACTGATAGCCAGTGCAGGGCTGCTAAGGCTGGACTGGCTGATTGATGGGTATGTTGAGACGGATTCTTGTTGCTGCATTTTGGACCACTTGCAGTCTTTTTATCACATACTTTGGACTACCTAAATAAAGGGAGTTTCCATAATCCAAACCTGATGTGATTAAGCCCTGTACCACCACTCTCCTATCGAATGCTGGTAACGTACGTAAGAATTTTCTGAGAGATCTCAGAATGCAAAACCAGGACCAAGCCAGTTTCCGGGCCTGTGTTTCCGTAGAGAGTTTGTCATCTATCCAGGCTCAGGACTTTCTCCCAAATGTTCTGGCCATGACAATTCCAGCCATCTGGACCTGTTATTACCAACCACAAGTATTTCGGTTTTGTAGCCATTAAGTTTCAGGCTACTTGCAGACATCCAGTTCGTAACCTCCTTGAGACCTGCATTAGGTTGGGTGGAAGTTTGACTGACATCAGTTGTGAGAGCCCTAGTGATCTGAATACTATCTGTATATGACACTAAGGCTAGTTGTGTGAGCACACAATCTCTGCTGGGAGAGAACAAAGAGACTGAAAAGTGTGGGGCTCAGTGAAGAGCCCTGTGGAACTCCACACCATAGAGGGTGGTTAGCTGAGTAAAGTAATTATTCGCACACTTGGAAGCTCCTATTCTCAAAGAAGGGTTCCAACCATTTACTGGTGTCTCCGATAATTCTGACTTCCTTCATCCTCTGGATAAGAGTAGGATACAATGTAGTGTCGAAGGCTGCACTTAGGTCTGAAATTATCATAGCCCATGAGGAGGGGTTGGATCCAGTGGTGATACTGATTGAATAGACTTAAGAGTAGATTCAATAGTTTTGAGGGTTAGTGCAGGAAACGCCAACAAGGTCGGTTTTGGCCACTGCCTTACCAAAAAAGTATCATTAAATATGATAGATGTAGGCAGGAGGTTCAAAATTTCATTAACTTTATTAAGAAAAAAATGGCAAAAATATTGCAACAATTTTCCGGGAGTAAAGGACCTGTGGAACAGGAAGGTAAGTTAATGAGACTGCTTACCACTGTAATCAGTTCTTTGGAGGAATTAGGGGCCTTCCTCAAAGTGGACTATTCTGGCCTGTCTTATGGCTCATTTGCAGTTTTTTTAATGGCTATTCTCTAGCTATTTGTTATTGTTGTCACTGTAAGGATTTCTCTCTATCTCTTTCCTTTTTTTACTTCTCTTTTAACAGGGCCAGCTCTGGGGTGTACCATGGGGCCCTACCTTTTGTCTGATTAGATTTAGGGGTATGCGGGGGATGAGGAACACCAGTGTGTTGTTTAGCCATTTGTCAAATATATTGTATCTTTCCGTTGCGTCCCCACTTAAGGTAGGAACTGATTCTGTGAGAGCATCCCTCCATTCCTTAACATTAGGACTGGACAATGATTGTTTGGGTTTTTGGGAGGGGGGCTTCTTAACTGTTGTTTCAGGGACTTCAAGCCATGGGGGGACTATGTATGGTTCGACCATAACATAGGCATTGTATCATCTGTCGTCAAATTGTTAGGATTTGTAAAGACCGGGTCTAGAAGATTACATCGATTATGTGTTGTGTCTTTACAATGTGCCGTAATTGTAGTGCATTTAAATCGTGTGCTAGCACGTTAGCACTTTTACAACCATTTTGCTCAAAATGCATGTTAAAGTCCCACAGTAAGGAGAAATTTATTTTTTGAAGGCTGCATTCAGCAGCTAAATCAGGTAAAGTTTAAGCAAACTGGGAGGACGTCACAGGTGGCCGTCCCAGTCAGAAGATAAACACTGGTGAGTTAATAGGTATTGACTGTTGTGGCTCTTGACGTTAAAGATGAGGTTTTGCATATATATGAGGACCTGCAAAGTCTTTAGGAATTAGGACCCACCCCCTGTTTAAACATGAATTAACACTTTGACCCCAATTCCTGAGCCATACAGTGGAAACCACCATAACTTACATAAACCTACTGACAAACAGAAGGTCTGGCGAATAGGAAGCCTATGAGTATTGGGGGATATGCGAGGGCCAGCTTTGAATAAAAGGAGCACACAATGATAACTTGGCGGCTAATTCTGATTCAGCATTCCTGCTGTCGTAAATTGGTAATATTGTCCAGTGCGGCTATCAATAGAGCAGGAAGACTGACACAAGCCCAAACGATTTTCCAGTAGACATCTGGAAACAGAACAGCAAGTAGTAAATCAAATGGGTGGGAAGACAGAGGAAGCCGAACACTAGACAGCAGATATACTAAAAACTATCAGGGACCTTAGAAAATCACTTTAACATAAAATGGAGAGCAGCTATCAGAAAGGTGGCCAAGTAGAAAAAAATCAAAGGGGGAGGAAATATTCAACGTGACAGAGATGTAATCAGTTATAAAAAAGCATATATGACTCTTGGAGGCAAGTATGAAAGATGTTGAAAGGAGATCCTGGCAAAACAGCCTCGCTTTCTTGGTATTCTCTGAGAGGCAGAAGGCCCACTTGCCGAATTGTTCCTTGAATAATGGACACTTGAATCAATAGAGCCTAAGGCCCTCTCCAAATAATTCTCAATCGAAGGGGTCTATGAAGTACTAGCCATGACTTGGATACTTGGCACTCCAGCCTAGGTGATTATCTGATGAAATACCTTGACTGTGACAATGTGGCAAGAAGCAAGGTATGAAACAACTGCACAGTTTGAAGGCCTAATATTCCACGACTACACTCGATTGGTACAGTGTAACCCATTAATATCATGATAGGAATCTTGATGGCACCAAATATTGTGGGCACAATATCAAAGGACAAACGATCGAAAGGTAGGTACAGATTTTCTAAAAATACACATATATATGTACCTTGACACAATATATATATTACCTACTGGCGGTCGCAACTAGGTACTTATAGTTAGGACCATGTTTCCATAGAAAAAGCATTTTTGACTTGCCTATATCTTTGGCACCGTTTGACGAATCTTCACAATTTGTTCCAAAAAAAGTGCCTCGGTGATTCTTGTTGCGCACGGAAAGTTGTAGTGTGATCTGTTGAGCGGGGGGCAGAGAAGAAGGGCGGGGTCAAAAAAGTTGTGTTTACCATGTTAATTCCCATAGGACATTTATACACAACTACAGCCCAAACCGCTGGACTGAATTACACCTAATTTGGCAAAAAGCTAGCTGTTGGTACGCAAATTACGCTTTTCGTTATTTGGGGTACATCTGCTTAGTAGTTTACGAGAAATTAAAGAAAATCCAAATTTATATATCCGAGCGTGCAAATAATTCCCGAATAGTCACAACTTTTTGCCAATACGCACGCAAATACAAGATCTGTAATTGGCTGACCACAACCTGAACAGAAAGTTGCGGCCGGCATTATAAGGTCTCTGGACATGGTCCCTGGGGTTAAAAAACTAAATGAAAAGTAGCATAACGGGTCCAGTGGAGGTATCCTGACCTCAGCAGAGTAATATGGAGATGTCTGAGGGTCAAATTGTGAGCTTAAAATTATTTTTCTTTACCATGCGTGATGTTCACGATTAATCAAGATTATACATGAATAAGTAAAACCTAAAAAAAAAAATGTATGGACTCATTCATACACTAATTCATTCACTCATACATGCACTCAGAGATTCATGCACCCACTTACAAACCCACTCATACCCTAATGCACCCACTAACAGATCCGCTCAGACACTGATGCACGCAGTCACAAACCCACTCAGACCCTCACTTACAGACCTACTCAGCCCCTCATGCATCCACTCACAGACCCACTCACACACTGACACACCCACTCACAGATCTACTCAGACACTGATGCACCCAGTGACAGACCAACTCAGACCCTCATCACCCACTCACAGACCCACCCAGACACTCATGCATCCACTCACAAACCCACTCAGACCTTCATGCACCCATTCACAGACCCACTCAGACACTGACGTACCCACTCACAGACCCACTCAGACTCGCACGCACCCACTCACAGACCCACTCAGACCTTCACACACTCATTCTCAGACCCACTACGACACTCACGCACCCACTCACAGACCCACTCAATCATGCACCCACTCACAGACCATCTTAGACCCTCATGCACCCCCTCACAGACTCACTCAGACACTGACACACCCACTCACAGGCCCAAGCAGACACTGATGCACCCACTCACAGACCTACTCAGACCCTCAGTTGTTCTCAGAGCAGGCCAGGCCCTGCGGCCAACCCTCGCTGCAAACGGCCGAAGCCCATGTGCAGCAAGGGGTTGGGTGGTTATAGGGTTGGTGTGCTGGGGCCTGGCTGCAGGCCTGGCTCTGCAGCCAACTTCTGCTGCGCATGGCTTGAGGTTTAGAATTATGTATAGTAATGAAAATTACTTTATGTTAAAAAAACCTGAGAAATTCACAGAAAAAAACAATGGTCACGGGGATGTTATAGTTAGGAAATAGAATTTAAAAAACCTTGGAAATTCACTGAAAAAAAAACCAAAGGTTACAGGGACATTATAGATAGGTTCTGAATTTACTCGTACAAAACCATAGAAATTCAGCAGTTATAGTTAGAGTTCTTTCAAGTAACGAACTTCTGCCCTCGCCATGCACTGCTAATGACCCCAGATATTACAGCAATCATGACAACTTGTATAACGTCATTAAAACTATAAATGAAACAGCAGTCAAAATTTTGAAGAAAGAGCTGTGCATGGTGAGCGGGAAAGTTATAGTTACCTTAGGCCGCAAGTTTTAATTACTTAAAAGAACTCCAACTATAACTGCTGAATTTCTGTGCTTTTGTACGAGTAAACTCAGAACCCAACCATAAAGTCCATGTAACCTTTGTTTTTTTCAGTGAATATATAGATTTAGATACGTATATATGTATATATATCTAGTTAGGCGCACATTTCTAATGTAGAAAACCATAAAAATTCAGCAGTTATAGTTATTTCAAGTAACCATAACTTGTGTCTTACGATAACTGTACCTTGCGCCCTTGCCACACACAGTTTCCTCACAATAATTTTATTGCAAATGTTGCAGTGATAATTTCAATGATGCCATAGAATATATCATGACTGATGTAATATATGAGGCAATTAGCAGTGCATGGCGGGTCTGTGAGTTGTAGTTGCCTTAGGGCATGAGTTATAGTTACTTGAAATAAATAACCATAATGTGAATTTCTATGGTTTTGTCCATTTGAAATGTGCGCCTAACTATAACATCCCTGTAACTTTTGTTTTTTAAGTGAATTTCTATGGATTTTATAACATTAAGTAATTTAAACTACTTTACGTTAATCCAACCACCTGGTCTGCAGCCTGTCCCCTATATCAACCCAACTCCATGCCACACCTATAGTGCTTCTTGGTTTGGTGGAGATGTGATCATAATTCTGTGCATCCAGAACGCGTCTCCAAAATCGGTGAGAAAAGTTCTTGTGGGGACCTTTTAGCAAGCTGTCCATTATCCTGGGGAACAAGGTGGAAAGACGTTGCATACCACTAATGTATATGGGACTGGTCCAAATCAGAAGGGTTTCTAGACCATTTTAGATACCTGTACATTTGAAAAGGGAGAATATGATCTCTGGTCTCAGCAACAGATAACATAAAAGAACAATGTTTTGTGGGACATGTGAGGATCCTCTGACCAACTGTGGCGCTCAGCGCAGCCTCAGTGCAAATCTGCAGATGATCCGCAGATCCAGACCCCAATTAAAAAATATTCACCCACTCACAGACCCATTCACACTCACTCACAGACCCATTCACAATCACTCACACACCCACACAACCACTCACACACCCACAAAGACACTGATACAGCCACTCAGAGACCAGAGAACCACTCACACACCCACTCACAGACCCACACATGCACTCACAGCCACGTACACACCCATTCACACACTGAGAGCTGTCTCTTCAGTGATAAATGAGTGTTTGACAAGGTTACAGTGAGCTCTTTGATGTATATCTCTCACTTGTCTTATTTTTATTTAGAGTGATGTAATATGTGAGATCATAAGCAGTGCATTGTAGGGTGTAAGTTATAGTTAGCTCATGTAACTATAACTGCTGAATTTCTATGGGATTTTGTGTGTATAAAATCTGAGCCTAATTATAACATCCCTGTAACCTACGGCTTTTTTGAAGCGTTTTTTTTAATTGCCTATAACTTTGGCAGAGTTTGATGAATCTTCACAAAATTTTCCAAAAGAGTATGCCACTGATTCATGTTGCGCATGGGAAGTTTTGGGGTGATCCATCAAGCGGAGGCTGAGCAAAAGGCGGGGTCAATAAACATGCGTTTGCCATGTTAATTCCCATAGGACATTTAGACATGACTACAGCCTAAACCTCTGGACGGAATTACACCAAGTTTGGCAGAAATGTAGCTTTTGGTACACAGATTATGCTTTAAATTTTTGGTGTAAATCTGTTCACTAGTTTTTGAGATATTAAAGGGAAAATAACTTTGTATATCTAGGGCTACGTAGCCTCCCAGATGACTTTGCGAATAATAACAAGCTCATGCACAGAGTTGCAGAGCTCTGATTGACTGCCAACACTTCAACCAGGAAGTGGCTTCAGCCGAGTCCCACACAAAAAGTAAAAAAATAAGACAAGGGGCCAGGGTAGAGTCATCCTGACCCTTTGCTCTGGAGCTGGGGTCCCAGAGGTACCCTGCCAGGGCTAAAAATCACTTTTAAAAAAATTGCTGTGATTCTGTGATGACATTGCAAATTTGTGAGAATTAAGAAAAAAAAAATCACAAGCTGCTGCGCTTTTTTTAAGAAGCCCCCCAGGTGAGCTAGGTCCCTGGGACATTGACATTTTGAATGTGGGAGGAAGGAGCCCAGCCCCCCAACAACCCTGGGGACTGCCAGCTCCCGGGGCACAAGTTGAAATCCATTGCGGTGCAGTGCCCACCCTCCTGCAACCCCGGGGACCACCACCTCCCAGGGCACTATTGCTAATGAAATGCGGGAGCTGCTCAGCCCCCCCACATCCTTGGGGATTACCAACTCACCTGGGTACAACTTCTATTGTTATGTGCGGGCTGTGCGCTCCCTCCCCCTCAGCCCCAGGGACCACCACCTCCCAGGGCACTATTGCTAATGAAATGCAGGGGGCTGCTTGCACCCCCACAGCCCTGGGGACTTCCACCTCCCCAGGGCACAATTTCTATTGTTATGTGGGGTGGCCACACACCCCCCTACCCCGGCCTGGGGGACTGACACCTCCCCAGGGCACACCTTCTAAATCTAATGCTTGGTGCCACCTAGCCCCTCCGCAGCACTAGGTACCGCCACCTCCCTGGGGCCAATTCCGGCAAAGATAGGAAGTCAATCAGGAACCCCGGGCCGCAGAGACCACCATCTCCCCAGGGATATTTACATTGGAGGGGGCTCCACGGCCCCCCTCAAGTATTGACAAATGACCCTGGGCACCACTCCTAAGTCTGGCTCCTGCTACTTTCCGGGCTGCCCACCCCCAGGACGTAGCTGTTTGCTCTGACTTGGCTGGAGCTTTGACAGCTCCCACCAAGCCAGAGCAAACACTTTACTTTCTGCAAGTGAGAGCTGTCAAACAGCTCTTACTTGCAAGAAAGTGAATTTTTCATCTGTTTCCATGCATGCAAATATGCGTGCAGGGAAATAGATAAAAACATTGCTCCTGCAAGCAGGAAGCTGCTGTTTAAAGCAGCTCCCTGCTTATGGGAGCAGTGCCGGCTCCAACAGGACACAGTGAGTCTGCTATGACCGTGGGAGCCTTGAGGCTCCCTCACGGTTCAGACACTCTCTCTCTCATAAAGGGGTGGAAGACAGAGAGAGATTGTCATTGCAGTGGTCTCTCCATACAATTACTTAACGGAGTCAGACTAGCAAGATGTTTAGTGCCATCCTATAGTTATGTTTGGATGCAGAGCAGAACAGTCATTTCTGACCTAATGGTCAAGGTCTTGTGCTGTCACTCTGTAGGCTGAAGGTTCAAATCCTAGTATCCCTCTCACTCTTTTTAATTGACAAAAACATATTTCTTTTCTGCAAGTGAGAGCTGTCAAACAGCTCTTACTTGCAAGAAAGTGAATTTTTCATCTGTTTCCATGCATGCAAATATGCGTGCAGGGAAATAGATAAAAACATTGCTCCTGCAAGCAGGAAGCTGCTGTTTAAAGCAGCTCCCTGCTTATGGGAGCAGTGCCGGCTCCAACAGGACACAGTGAGTCTGCTATGACCGTGGGAGCCTTGAGGCTCCCTCACGGTTCAGACACTCTCTCTCTCATAAAGGGGTGGAAGACAGAGAGAGATTGTCATTGCAGTGGTCCCTCCATACAATTACTTAACTGAGTCAGACTAGCAAGATGTTTAGTGCCATCCTATAGTTATGTTTGGATGCAGAGCAGAACAGTCATTTCTGACCTAATGGTCAAGGTCTTGTGCTGTCACTCTGTAGGCTGAAGGTTCAAATCCTAGTATCCCTCTCACTCTTTTTAATTGACAAAAACATATTTCTTTTCAATTCGTCTAGAAATGTCTCATTCTAAGTATGTCATTCATCAATGCCTACATCACTCTCCCTCTGTCTCTCACATTCTCTTTCTCTCTCAGGGTTGGGTTGTTAGAGAGGTTGGCCGCAGAGCCTGGCTGCAGGACAGGCCCAGCGACCAACGCCACCACACACAGCTGTCGGCTGTGCGCGGTGTAAGGTTGGTTGGTTATAGGGGGTTGGCTAAAGAGCCTGGCTGCATGTCAGGCCCTGCGGCCAACGCATATAGTAATGAAAAAGTCTATACGTAAAAAAAAAAACATAGAAATTCACAGACAAAACCAAAGGTTACAGGGTCATTATAGTTAGGAAATACAATAACAAAACATTGAAATTCAATTAAAAAACAATCATTACAGGGACATTATAGTGAGAATCACAATTTAAACGTACAAAACCATAGAAATTCACCTGTTAAAGTTAGATTTATCTCAAGTAACTGTACCTCATACCCTAAGGTAACTATAACTTGCGCCATGGCCATGCACTGCTAATTACCCTACAAATTGCGGCACTCACGACATCTTTGATATTATCATTGATCATATAAATTTAATATCTGCACTGAAATCTTTGACGAAAAAACTGTGCATGGTCGGGGCGCGAGTTATAGTAACCTCAGGGCACGAGTTATAGTTACTTGACACGAGTTACAGTTACTTGAGATAACTTTAACAGGTGAATTTCTATGGTTTTGTATGTTTAAAGTGACCCTAACTATAACGTCCCTGTAACCTTTGTTTTTTTCAGTGAGTATGTACCCACATGACGTAGAGGAGTGCAGCTTGCTGAGAACTGGCGACCCCTGAGGGAGAGTGGGAAGGCTGTTGTGAGAGGAGATCGCAGGCTTCATAAGTGAAACTTGTCTCTGCGAGGGGGACAATGAAGTCATACGCTTATTTATAAAAAGCACTGGCGGGTGCACAGAAGAAGCTAGTGAGTGTGCCCTTGTATTTGAAGCAGACTATCATAATGATATAACCGCGCACAGTGGAGTATCCAGCACAAGTGTATATGGCTAGAAAGCAGAGAGCTGCAATGATATATCTCCAGAAAGTGAAATGAGATATACAAGTAAGGGGGAGAGTGCAGCACAAGTAAATGCCAATGAGATATACAGCTTATTTAAAAACCTTGAGAAATTAAAGAAATCAGGGTTAAGCAAACGGTGGGAAAGTGAATCACTCGATAGGTATCTTGATGTTGGAATGGTGCCTAGAGGGCTGAGAATTTTAATAACCCCTTGTTATGAAGAACGCAATCCAAATATGTTAAAATAATGGGCAGAACATAATGCCAGAAGCTCAGCAGGAATGTTGAAAATACTGATCAAGTATGCAAAGAAAGACAGAGAGAAGCTGCTATTTCAAATACAAGTGATTACGAAAGATATAGAAAAACACAAGGACAAGACATTAATTAAGCACATGAAGAAAACTATGATCCAGAGATTAAAAATAGAGGAAGAGGCAATCATTCAGAAAAAATCCCAGAAATTCAATAGAGATAAGAAAGATGTGAAAGCGGCCAAATACATACATTTGTGTGAAAATTTGACAACTTAAGGAAGCAGAAACTGGGGGTGAGTAGGAGAGACAGTCAAGTAGCAACCCATAGTGAAAGGAGGATGGATTTTATCGCTGATACTGATGTGGAGAACTTGAGTAGAGCAGGAAGTCATACAAACCTACAGGAGGAATTCGATTTTTTACGCATAGACCAGAGATCGAACCACAGGCCCTCAGGAGGGGGATCAAGGTCATGAAGAAGAGGCAGAAAAGAAGAGGAGGTCAAAATAACAGGAGAGCCTCAGGGCAAAATGAAGAGGAGCAACAAGAGATATCAGAGAACTGCAATACGTAATAAATCTATCAGACAAGGTGCTGAATGATACAGACCTCAAAAGCTTATCACTAGGACTCTATTCCTTTCGAAATAGCAACATTGATTATGTCTCTAGTAGGAAGGATTTGTTTAAATTTTCAAGGAAATTGAAAATAATGAAATTACATAAACTAAAAGAATATAAGAGAGTAAGAATTACAGTATTAGAGGAAGAGACACCTCACAGTAAACTGTTGATAGAAGGTATATATTTTGTGAAGAAACTATATGAATTGGAAAATGATGCAGTAATGGCAATTGAGGAGAGTGATGTAGTGGAAAGGCTAGAGAAAGAGGGAGTATGGATTTCAGAGGAAGGAGGTTCTACTTTGAAACCCAAATCCAGAACTATACCAGTTTATGTGAATGATGCCGTAAATTAGTTTACAGAGGTGGTTACTAAGGAACTATGAAAAATCAGGATAAAAGAATCTAAGAGAAGGTATGGAGGAGACAATAATTTAGCAGATATGGTAAGAATAGTGGCCTCGAATCCTGACATAGTAGTACGGGGTTCAGGTAAGGGAGGCAATGTTGTTCTGTGGCCTTAATCAGCCTATACGCCTAAGCTTGCAAACAATTGAGCGATATCTCTTGCTACAAGAAAGTGTCTGTAGCACGCTTTAAAAAGACAGACACAAGGACTTTTAAGCACAGGTTGATCTAGTTTTTTTGGAAACTGAGTGGCTGAAATTACTTGTATTCTTTTTGATCCCCAAGGTACATAAATATGCTATTAAGCCACCTGGAAGACCTATTATAACTGCCCAAGAAGGACCTTTTGAGAATGTATCAAGATATATAGATTATTTTCTGAGGCCCCTAGTGGAGAATCTCCCCTCATATATAAAGGGCACAACTGATTTCATGAAACAGGTGTTTGATATCACATGGAAAGACAACATGTTATTGATGACACTAGGTGTGGTATCACTATATACCAGCGTACACCGTTCAGATGGTTTGAGAGCCACAAAATATTTGCTAAGGACCAATCCAGTAAGGTTTTACAGGCACAGTAAGATGATATTAAAGGTGATGGAATGTTGTGTGACCCACAGTATATTCTTTTTTATCAATGAGATCTATGAGCAGCAATGCAGTACAGTAATGAGTACCTGCTTCGCTCCCAGCTATGCAAATCTGCATATGGGTTGGTGGGCAGAGCAGGTGCTCAACAGCCCTCCTCTGGATGAATTAAACACCCATATAGTGATGCAGTTGAGGTTCATAGATGATATCGTTGTCATCTGGAGAGGTGATAAAGAGAGTGCCTCAAGGTTTGCTGCTGCAGTTAATAGAAATTACTGAATTTTAGTTTTACGAGTAATACAGATGACAGATATGGAATTTCTAGATGTGAAGGTGAAGGTGAAGGTAGTAAACCAAAAGCTGGAAACCACATTGTACAGGAAACCGTGTGCAGGCAATAGCCTTTTTCATGCATGCAGCTTCCATCCGAAACTTTTAAAAGATAGCATGCTCTCTGGAGAATTACCTAGAGCAAGAAGGTTTTACAACACGCAGCAGGTCTTTCATCAGGAGAAGGAGGATATGCTACAGAGATTGAGTCTAAGGGGATATAATAGGTGAACCTTAGAGAGAGCTAGGGGCAAAGTGGAAGCAAAGGAAAAAGATGATACCCTTTTCAAGAAGTGTAACAATAAGCCTGGTGGGAAGATGCAACACAGGTTTTTTAACAGGATGTCACAGTACACATCAGGAGGTGAGAGGAGCTTTAAATAGCCATTGACATCTATTGAGGAGTGATCCAATTATAAGAAATAAAATACTGAGGCGCCCTAGAACATTTAGAAAAGTAAAATACTTGAAGAACCAGCTGGTGAGGAGTGGAGGTTGTAAAGTGTACAAAATATAAAGCATGTAGGAAAGGAGTGATTACCACCAAAGTTGTAATGGGTGGGAGAACACTACACAGAATCAAGGAACAGTATACTTGTAAGAGTGACGAAGTGGTATGCAAACTAAAATGCAGCTGCCCCAACATCTATGTAGGGAGCACAACCTTGGAGGAACACAAAAGTGCTGCAACATTTGAGAGCTATCGAGGACCATTACAGTACCAGTTGCCAGACGTTATCATGATGTACATGAGGGGATATATGATGATCTGACATATAATGTCATAGAGGGGATAAGTAAGGATGCTAGAGGAGGCAACAGGGAAAATAAATTGTGGGTTATGGAATCAAGGTGTATATACTAGCCTTTGATAGCAAAGCACCTAAAGCTTTAAACTGATGTGAAGAAATGCATGTTCATCTATAATGTATCAAGGGGTTGAATTTGGAAATCTGCTTTGGCTGAATAGTGTATGAATTTGGAAAGAAGCGAAAGCTACTTTGTTGATTTTAATTAGTTGTTGTTATTTGTTTTTACAGAGCTGGTTTTCGGAAGGGCAAGTGCGAGTAGGAGAGCAAGGGACCTATTACTATCAAACTGACACTGTTTGAGACAGCAGATGCAGTGTTCCTTTTGATATCAGTGTGTTGTGGCCGTTAGGGCCTTACAAATAGGAGGTGATTTATTATTCTGAAATACTTGGCCTGTTTGAAATATTCAGATAAGGATGGCCACTAGCGCAGGAATCGCAACTGTTGAAGATTTAAGAATATAAGAATGTGAGGCAAAGAGACAACTGTGTAATTTATCTAAGGAATTAATTAGAGGACCACACACAAATAGCAGGGCTTTATGGATGAAAATGGTCTGAGTAATTAAGTGTAGGATTACAGTTCTGAAAGTTTTATAATAGAATGGAAAAAATATAAACTGTAAGTTGTTTAATAACAGTAGATGTCTTCTGTGTTCACTAAGAGGAAGATTGCATCACATGCACAACATAAACACACTTTGGTGGGTATTTAAAGCTAATCAAAATGGCGCTGCGAGTCGTCAAAGGGATGCAAAGAAAAAAATGGGTGTCCCAAACCACATTTTGGGGGTCATTCCGACCCTAGCGGTAAAAACCGCCAGGGCCGTGACCGAAGGAAAGCACCGCCAACAGGCTGGCGGTGCTTTCCTGCCCATTCTGACCACGGCGGTAAAGCCGCGGTCAGAAAAGGGGATCCAGCGGTTTCCCGCCGGATTTCCCCTGGCTGGGCTGAATCTCCATGGCGGCGCTGCTTGCAGCGCCGCCATGGAGATTCTGACCCCCTTCCCGCCATCCTGTTTCTGGCGGTTTTTACCGCCAGGAACAGGATGGCGGGAACGGGTGTCGTGGGGCCCCTTGGGGCCCCTGCACTGCCCATGCCACTGGCATGGGCAGTGCAGGGCCCCCCTAACAGTGAACAGTGAAAATCGCAACGGGTGCAACTGCACCCGTCGCACCCCTGCAACATTCGGAGCCAGCTCCTGTGTTGCAGGGCCTTTCCCGCTGGGCCGGCGGGCGCTCCCTTGGCGGGCGCCCGCCGGCCCAGCGGGAAAGTCAAAATGGCCCCCGCGGTCTTCTGACCGCGGAGCGGTCTTTTGACGGGGGAAGTTTGGCGGGCGGCAACCGCCGCCCGCCAAACTTGGAATGACCCCCTTTGTCCTCAATACAGTTTTTGTAGACTTTGTACTCGCGTGTAGCATCCAAATGTTCATTTGGATTTATAAAAATTTACAGGATTATACATTAGGGTGCGCAGATGATCCTTTTGGGTGCTTCAGGTAAGTATTTTTTAAGTAATAAGGCATTTTAACTTACTGATATCTGTTGTTGAGGTCGTTTTGCAAAATTTTGCAGATCTTCGCTGTTTTTTTTAGAAACTACCTTGGTACATAGTGATGACAAGGCATTATTTGATTGGCTAATGACTGACTTTACAAAAGTTAAAGGAAGCCATGTTTTTTTAATTGCACTTTGACTGTGTTCTGCGTGTACACTCTTAGAACTAGGTAAGAATTCAAAGTTATAATTTTCCTTACCTAGTAACACATTATTAAAACTGTAGTAGATAGAGGAAATTATGTCTACATTTGTATATATATTTTTTTATATGTATGGAGTTCGACGATACTGCAATAGAGGTACCGTGGTACTTTAAAAAAAATTGAAAAAGATAAATATGGAAAAAAATACACTGTACTACACTATATTTTAGAAATATAGCGTAGCAAAGTGTGTGTTTCAATTTTTAACATATTTAATACTTTAAATAAAACTTTACAGAGTACCATGATAACACCTGCAAATTACAGCGCTAATAAAAAAAATATATATATAAGAAGTAATTCTCCATTAAGTGCTGTAAAATTATATAGAAAAATATAAATCCATTTATCCATGTAGTACCATGTGAATAATGTGGTAAGAGGTAGGAAACATTCAATAAAACCTATTACTTACCATATTTAAAGCCCTAACCCCGAACAGGGCGAAAGTGTGCTAAAACGAACATGGCTGCCTTTTACATTTTGTAAAGAGAGCCATTGGAAAGTATTTAACACTTATTACTTTAACACTACTTACACTATTACCACCTAGTATCTACAATTACCATTTACACCTCATGATCTTTGTTCCTGTCATATTACATCTACATCCATTCACCCACTTTCCCGCTCTCTTTGTTTCAATTACCACACTGGACTGTACATCACTTCACTCTATGATACTCCACTGTATGATATCACATTCTGTGCCACACCACTCTATGTCACTCGACTATACGCCAACAGCCTATACTAATCCACTGTATGCCACTCCACTGTACCTCACTCTACTCTATGCCACTCCATTCTACACAGCTATACTGTATGATATTACACTCTATGCCATTCCATTCTATGACTCTCCTGTGTACGCACCTCTTCTGTATACACCTCCACTCAATGCTACTCCTTTCTACTTTATTCTACTGTATGCAAGTCCTCTCTATGCCACTACACTGTACACAATGTCACTTTATGCCACTCCATTATATGCTATTCCACTGTATGCCACTCAACTGAATGCCACTACACTGTTTCCCACTCCACTCTACACCAATCCAGTCTACACCACTCCACTGTACGGTACCCCACTCTATGCTACAACACTGTAATCCACTGTGTGGCACTCTACTCGACTGCACTCTACAACAATTCATAGCGCTACAACACACCAGTCCACTCCATTGTACAACACACTCCACTCTACAGCACTTTACGCCACTATATGCTGTCACTGAACTTTACTGAACTCTTCTCCACTCCATGCCACTCTACTCTACAACATTCCCCTGCACTGGACTGCATTCCACTCTACTCAACTGCACAACATTTTAAAAGACTCTATTGCACTATATAATACTCCACTCTGCTCCATTTTAGCACACTCTATGCAATTTCACACTGTAATACTCTACTGCCCTCTGTGCCACTATACCACACTGGCCTTACACTACACTATACAACCCTCTACTACAATCTATGCCCCCTACATTCCACTGTACAAAACTCTACTCCACCACACTTTCACTCTACGACATACCACTCCACTGTAATATACAACACACAACTCCACTCTATGATATTTTTATTAAATGAAAAACAAAAGTTAAACATTTGTTACAGTCAGGGCATTGGAAATATACTGTAAGTGAACATCAAATTATGCCACCGGGTCAACTAGATTATGCAGCATGAAAAGGCAAATTATGTGATACAATGCAGTACTTTTTATATTTTCTTCATTTTGTCATTTTATTTTCTTCATTTTGTCATTTTACACATATGATACTGTCTAGGAAAAGGTTTAATCTCGGTAGAACCTGTTTAACAACCAAATACAGAAGAAGTCAACTGAAAGTTGACCAGTTAACCTTTGCAAAGGGACTTCCACTGCGCACAAAGACGTCATCAAATTTTTAGTAATCTTTTGATCTATGTGAGCTGGAAACAGTATTTTTTTTTGGTTAACTCTGCATATTATGCAGCAGATGATGTGGCAAATGCAGCAAATCCATAATTATGGGAAAAAAGCCATGGCTGCAGAATTGCATAATCCAAGTGGCCTGGTTAGTTAGGAAAACTTTATTCTTTCTATATAAACCAAACTTAAACTACACAAACATTGCAAATTCTACACTTATAGTTATATCTTTAAGTTATGATTAAGCACCACCTTTACATTACTATAATACATGGAATTCTGCAATCCCAGAATAAATGCACACCTCTAATTTGTTCATAAGTGTGACTAGTGAGCACTCAGTCGCCCATTATAAAGAAAATATGTCAGAATTCAACAATGCTGTTTTTCTTTCTTCTGCTCCATTTTAATGCATTACAATGACAAGCTGGAGAATTTGTTTATTTTTTGCACTCCTTTGCCAGAGAAAAGGTAGAATCTTTCTGCATGTTTCCACACATTCCGAGCTACTGCAGCTGTTTTAAAAAAAAAAATTGCATTGAATTGTTTCTAATATCTTGTTGTGACAAATATCTTACAGGTTTTTGATGTGTTTAAATTTGCACTAGAGGTGTTATTATAATTCTTCGTGTTCGCAAATGTGTTCGCTCTTTCATATGAAAGAGCTACGCACCAAGGTTTTAATTGGTTTAGGGGAAAGGTGAGAGTGTGATCATGTGTTATATGGGATAAAGTACCCCTGGCATACGTGATAAGGATATTGCAAGTCACGTCAGGATTCCATAACCTTATAAAGGAACTTGGCCTTCAGCCTCATTCCTCTACATGGTTATGAACTCCTCAGTGACTTTCAGTATCCTTTAGTGCAAGGCTGGGGGTACATTTATCTCCTATATAACTTTATTTATTCTTTATCTGCAAACCAAACGTAAACTGCCCAAAAACTTAAAATTCTAAATTAAATTGAATACACTATGTATGGAAGTGCACGCTTTATAATAATTTGAAGGTTATCCATAAATTATATATTAAATGTATTATTATAAATTTGGAATTTTATGTGTCTTCAAATGACCAAAGGTTAACAGAAGAAAGAAAGATAGTGCAGAAGTGGGGCAGAGGGAACAGAAGAGTGGGAAGGAATTAATATTGTGATGTGTCAATTTGTTTGTGGGACAGGAGTTACGTCACCAGAAGACCTTGTGTTAGTATTGTTAAGAAACATAAAAGGAGAAAACATGCAAGGAGAGGGTGAACATAATAGAAGGAAGAAAGGTATACCGGAGTGAATAAGATATGACATTTTGTCATGTTGCATGCTTGTACAATTCTAATGCAGACCTAAGGCCATTTCATAGCGCTGCAAGAAAGCAGCATGTATAAAAGAGTGTGCTGAAATAAGACAGGGAGCGGAGGAAACATTGTTGATTGCTTGTGTGTCACTTATGCTATCATTAGGCAGAGGGTGGAATAAAAATAGATGAAAACTATTTGATGAGAGACAGGAAAGAGAGAAGGAGGACACAGGGGTGATGAAAGACAAGAACACCTTATTCTGTCATGTTAGTTGCCTCTACAATAGCATACTCTTTTTATCATTTATCTTTTGCGTGTTTACACTTTATTTAAAGATAAATTGGAAACGTTATTGCACCCAATTCACAAACTGCCTTTTATAGTACATACAGTAATACTACTGTATTTCTACATACTGCAAAATGCAATTCCCAAACCTATGGGTGGAGATCTTCCCCTCGCCTATCTTACCTGTAGGGAGATCTCCGCATATGTACTTTTATTACTTTATAGCAAATATGGAAGGGACCTGGGCAATGTTGGAAAAATGGGGAATACCTACTTCCAAAGGTGGAGAGATTTAGGGGAAAATAAGGAGGGGGTTCAGGAGGGATGGGCCACACCCACCAACAAAAGAGTAAGCCCATTGCTATTCACAAACTACCCTTCCAAGATTACTATAACACTATATGTAAAACAGTAGTAAATGTTATTAGTTCTATATTAATTTTTTCAAATTAAGTTGCATTTATATTTTATATTAAAATAGTTTAAGAATTGTTTTAAGTGAAAATGCACTTTAATACTTTCTTGGTGGTGGAAATCTCCATCTGTGTATGAAAAGTTACTAGTAGTAGTTTTACACTCCTAAAATGTGGTCTCAGATATTTCCACTACCTGAACCAAGGATGGGAAGACATGTAAGTCTACACTTAGATATAAATCTACACTTTTGTGCAGAATGTAGGTGCAAATCTGCACTCAGAAATGAATACCACAAAATGTAGATTTTCCTGACAACACTGCCCCATTTATGCTTGTAAACCGATACTTTTGCAGTAGGAAAGGATACCCGTTTTGGAGACTATGGAAATCATACGAGCAGCACGTCTCGTAATCCGGCTGCTCTGTCTCTACAGTAAGAGCCCTCTACTCTACACGTTAACATTTTCCTCATCAGACCATGCTGGCAAGCTCCAAGAATGCCTTCAATCCCCAAAGGTAAGGAAGCCAGAAACGAAAAAGAACATCTGCAAGGTTGCAAGAAAAGCGACCTCCACGCCGAGGAAGACGAGAGGAAATGAGTCAGGGCACCCAGTCAGAAGGAAAACAGAACCTCGGTGGCAGCGAGCGCACTTAACGTGTCCACAGCATCAGAACGAATGTTACGGTCCACAGAGGCACGAACAGGAAAGGATGACATTACTACGTTACATTCCTGACGTAAAAAGCGCAGCATTGTTTTGTCAGGGAGAGCTTTATGGCGAAATATGAAGTAAAAGAAAGGCGGGTAACATTCATTTAGGAAGCATTGCCTGGTTAACCCCGTTATATAATCGTACATTTCCTATCTTGTGAGAAAAGGTATTGCAGTTACTTTTATGTATTTATTTATTTCAAGTCTCTGAAGCATGTGGCGCCACTCTTCAATAAAACGTTTGGCGAACAGATTGTATGCCTAGATGAATGATAACCTTCTGCATGAAATGGATACTATCGAGTTTATTTACTAAATGTTCAAAGGGTGATTGTGTGGCCCTGTGCCCATACGCTTTTTAAGGTAAGAAAATCGACCTAATGATTTTCTTCGCAAATTTAGTAAATCACTCTCTAAATGCACTAGGTTAGTTCTAAGCAAATGACAATTAAGAATAATAATACATTTCATACCTAGTCACGGGTGACCATGGTCTAAGATCTTTTAATAGCTAGCTAGGTTAAATATACTCACCTTAAACGGGAATACAATATTTAAATGCCCTAAAGCAATTACATAACATTTAATTCACCATAAATAAAATATAGAACTTTTTCAGCTATGGATTGCATATGCAATAAAGGCGTCCCGCAGTAATATAATCAGCTCCCTGTAATAACAATAACATTTGTAAAATGTAGAATAAGACTGGTAAATTAATTCCGAGTCGAATTCCCTAAGGCTAGATTGGCTTTAAATTTAAAGAAGCAAGCTCTCATCATCTCTGCAAATTTGAAAGCTGAAAAAAGCAGAGGCCCTAATCTCACTTTCTCAGAGGTGCAATGCATTTCATTTCATTTTGAATTACATATGACCACTGATCCTTCGAGTCTGAAAAGAGGCTATTGCTGTATGTCTGACATCTCAATTTGAATTATTCAAAAGTGAACGCATGAGTTCTTCCAAAATCGGAATACATAAATCACAGTTTGGCCTCTAAGGAGGTTAGCTCTATTCTGCGGGAGTTGATGACTGTGTTGTGTTTCCTGCTGCCTATAGGAATGCCCTGTGCTTGTCCCTTCATCAAATATTAACAACCATTGCCAAAGAGGATAGATCTGGAGCTGGCTGCCAGCCGTTTGGTTTTGCCAGTGCTTATAATGTCAACATTTTTTGTAAAACATAATTTTTTGGGAAGCTGCTGGGAACTCTCCAATACATAAAGAAAAATCATTGACTAAAAGTAAACATCTTTTCGTTATTATAAAGCCAGGGGCAGAGCTTGATCGGTAAGATGCTGGGGTACTTTAGATTTTCCAACAATTGCGTCTGCATTTCTTGTTCTAGTACAACATATGAGAAGAAAGGGAATGGGGAGATTAAGGAGCAGTAGAAAGGGAAAAAGTTTATAGTAAAATAACCATTTTGTAATTCCTTCAAAACCGACACGAAAGTATGTGTGCGTGTGTGTGTGTGTTTGTTTGTATGTGTGTGTGTCTGTAAAAATCTTTAGTGAAATCTTATAAACACCTCACCACACCCGACTTTAAGCACCTCTACCCAACTATTTATTAGAAAATACAATTTTGAAGGGGGTGTAATGCCCCAAACACCCCCTGAAGCTATGTCCCTTTATAATATATTATGACGGTCCATGGCACTCAAGGGAACTATTTTGTAATCAGATGTGCTTGTAATCAAAGAGCATAATGACTTCTCTCTTAGTGAACTTAGCCAATGGCTGACGTGGGCTGATCCATAGTCCCATGCTGTATGCTGCAGAGGAGGGTAGAAAAATGTAAGTGACACAACAACTGACCAATGCATGAAAAGCACTCTCTGAAAGGCCCTTAAAGAATATATGTATATTTTTACTAAAAATCAAAAGGTCTGGAAAACCGGGATTTCTGTGAGTGAACAAGCCCAGTCCGGCCCACAGTCAAAATCCACATTAATAGACATGCACTAAACTAGATTGCTCAGGACAGTGAAATAATAATACAAAGGGTAAGATGGGATTTAGAGGGCGGATCTTGTGTGGATGGTTGATGGAGTTAGGAGAGCTAAGCGTGATACAGCATTTTCTTCAAGTTCCTTAGCTAAAATCCAACTTCATTCCAATGACAAAAGTGATTGTGTGGTGTTTTTACCACTATCTGCTCTTTTAATGTTATTTGGAGAATTACATAGTGGAATGTGACTATGGCTGTGGTATGAAGGATATTCTGAGTTCACTTTATTGACTTTATTGAAGGTCAAGAAATACAAGTTGCCCGCATGATTACTGGCATACTTCCTCCAGAGCTTCTACAAGTCACAAATGTTTGTCAAGCTGCATGTATGTTTAATTTCTGATCAAGCTGGAGGTGCAGTAAGTGTACCAGTGTGGCTTGAGGACATTCTATCCTGAGAGGGCCATTTAAAAAAGAAAACATAGGCACACATAACAAAGACTACAATAGACTGATATGTCCCATTCCACATAAATTATGAAGTACAGAGGAAGGCACCATAAAGGAAATTCCATAAATCGAAACAGTAAGAAGAGATTTTTGAGAATGAAAAATAAATATTTGGCACTCTGGGTGTCCTTCGGAGTTTTGAAGTGCTTCTACCCCGTATAATTCCTGGTATCTCCAGACCATTTAAAAGTCGGGGAATCACTTCGTTTTTAATTAATAGAACTTCAGGCAGGTCTGTGGATAGAAACCCTTGACCTGGCTATCTGCTCGCTAAAGGTTCAGCAGCTCACAATAACTCACCATTTCCTATTTAGGGCAAGGCAGCTATCAATAGATTCCCCTGCCTGGGACTGGCACAACACAACAATCTCTCCAAGGGGCAGGTAGGAAACCCCCCCCCCCTTGGAGTCATTGATATTTCGTTCTGCAAGAACAAACTCCCGCTCTGGTAGGTGGTCCTTACAGAACAAAATACTTTGCCAAAACGGTACATCAGACATAGTGCTTTTCATCAAAGGGTGAATGCCCTCAATGAAGGTGCCACGGCAGCAAATCCACTGAAGGCACATAGGTCCAGGCAGAAAAGAAGCTCTGATTAGCATGGATCAGAAAAAAACAAAAAACTTAATTGAGCTGTTGTGTCCACCGACAATACTGGCAAGATTGTTCTGCAAACTAAGGCCCATATTTATACTTTTTGACGCAAAACTGCGCCAACGCAGTTTTGCGTCAAAAAAATTAGCGCCGGCTAACGCCATTCCGAAGCGCCATGCGGGCGCCGTATTTATTGAATGACGTTAGCCGGCGTTAGCCGCCGGCGCTGTCTGGTGTGCGTTAAAAAAAACGACATACACCAGGCAGCGCCGGCGTAGGTGGAAAATGGCGTATGGGCGTCCAGAAATGGTGCAAGTCAGGCTGAGGCAAAAAATTCGCCACAACCCGATTTGCGTCATTTTTTTACGACGCCCATCCCCCATTGAAATGACTCCTGTCTTAACAAAGACAGGAGTCATGCCCCCTTGCCCAATGGCCAAGCCCAGGGGACCTCTGTCCCCTGGGCATGGTCATTGGGCATAGTGGCATGTAGGGGGGTACAAATCAGGCCCCCCTATGCCACAAAAAAAAACAAAAAAAAATACTTACCTGGACTTACCTTAATGTCCCTGGGGTGGGTCCCTCCATTCTTGGGTGTCCTCCTGGGGTGGGCAAGGGTGGCAGGGGGTGTCCCTGGGGGCTTGGGAGGGCACCTCTGGGCTCATTCTGAGCCCACAGGTCCCTTAACGCCTGCCCTGACCCAGGCGCTAAAATCCGGCGCAAATGCGGGTTTTCGGCGCAAACGGAGTATAAATATGCCCCTAAGGGGCAAAACTAACTCCATATTTATACTTTGGCGTTAGACGCGTCTAGCGCCAAAGTTCATGGAGTTAGCGTCATTTTTTTGCGTGAACACCTTCCTTGCGTTAATGATATGCAAGGTAGGCGTTCCCGTCTTAAAAAATGACTGCGATGCATATGCGTCGTATTTATACTCCCGGGCAAAAATGACGCCCGGGAGTGGGCGGGTCTAAAAAACCCGCATTTGTGCCGGATTTTAGCGCCTGGGTCAGGGCAGGCGTTAAGTGACCTGTGGGCTCAGAATGAGCCCAGAGGTGCCCTCCCAAGCCCCCAGGGACACCCCCTGCCACCCTTGCCCACCCCAGGAGGACACCCAAGGATGGAGGGACCCACCCCAGGGACATTAAGGTAAGTCCAGGTAAGTATTTTTTTGGGGGTTTTTTTGTGGCATAGGGGGGCCTGATTTGTGCCCCCCTACATGCCACTATGCCCAATGACCATGCCCAGGGGACAGAGGTCCCCTGGGCATGGCCATTGGGCAAGGGGGCATGACTCCTGTCTTTGCTAAGACAGGAGTCATTTCAATGGGGGATGGGCGTCGTAAAAAAATGGCGCAAATCGGGTTGTGGCGAATTTTTTGCCTCAGCCTGACTTGCACCATTTCTGGACGCCCATACGCCATTTCCCCCCTACGCCGTCGCTGCCTGGTGTATGTCGTTTTTTTTAACGCACACCAGACAGCGCCGGCGGCTAACGCCGGCTAACGTCATTCAATAAATACGGCGCCCGCATGGCGCTTCAGAATGGCGTTAGCCGGCGCTAATTTTTTTGACGCAAAACTGCGTTGGCGCAGTTTTGCGTCAAAAAGTATAAATATGGGCCTAAGGGCTTTCTCCTGATATGTGGTGTGATCAGCAGGTCACGCATTCATGCCTCTCTTGGCAAACTCAACTTTTCATATTTCTAATGTGAATAATTTGAGTAATATTAATTTGGGTATAACAGCACTTTCTATTAACAATGCGTCAATATGGCAAAACTTTGAAATTAAGTGGTATATGAAACAAGATGTTATGTTTGTTCCTCGTGCACCGATGGCATATGATAACCCTGACACACATACATGTCTGCAGGTGATCGACATGACTATAAACCCCATTCCTAAGAAACCAATATCACACAGTTATTTATTAGGACTGTTACCAAGGCTCCTATAACACTGTCACATCAACCCACATATATGGGTAAGTCATGGCGGACCATATTCTCACTGTCTCTCAACCCAAATAAATCAATGTTTTCTTGCTACTTTTTAAAACTTGGAGTTATTGATTATAGGCCATGTATTTGAACATGCTGTTTCGATGTTCTGTGGAAGAGGAGAGCACTGAAAGCAAAAGGCCTGGCAGTCTATTGAGTAATTTCCCTCTACTGAGTCTCATTTCAATCTTTGAATGGGATGTTTGTCATGAAGAAGTAATCCACTGTCAGTCTTCTATCAATTGACAGTGGTGAAGGAGATCAAACAATGTTAGCTAGTCAGAATATTGTATGTGTGCATGTTTCCACGAGTCATTCTTGTAAATATGCAACTGGAGATTTGTGCATGTGCAAGCACATTTAACTGGCATTCAACAACCTGAAGACAGACGTACACAATTAGAAACAAATTGCTCTTGGCTCACCATCTCAGCCCACTGTTAGACCTGACAGCCTTAGGGTGGTCACTCCTAACTTTTTGCCTGCCTCCCTCCACTTTTTAGATACTGTTTTTGCTGGTTATAAGACTCTGCTCTCTTTACCACTGCTAACCAGTGTTAAAGTGCATATGCTCTCTCCCTTTAAACATGGTAACATTGGATCATGCCCAATTAGACTATTTAATTTACTTATACGTCCCTAGTAAAGTGCACTATATGTGCCCAGGGCCTGTAGATTAAATGTTACTGGTGGGCCTGTAGCACTGATTGTGCCACCCACTTAAGTAGCCCCTTAAACATGTCTCAGGCCTGCCATTGCAAGGCCTGTGTGTGCAGTTTCACTGCCAATTCGACTTGGCATCTAAAATAACTTGCCAATCCTAAAACTCCCCTTTTCCTACATATAAGACACCCCTGAGGTATTCCCTAGGTAACTCATAGGGCAGGGTGCTGTGTAGGCAAAAGGCAGGACATGTACCTGTGTAGTTTACATGTCCTGGTACTGTAAAACTCCTAAATCTGTTTTTACACTGTTGTGAGGCGTGCTTCATTCATAGGCTAACATTGGGGCTTCCCTCATACATTGTTTGAGTGGTAGCTGCTGATCTGAAAGGAGTAGGAAAGTCATATTTAGTATGGCCAGAATGCTGATATAAAATCCTGCTGACTGGTGAAGTTGGATTTAATATTACTATTTTAGAAATGACACTTTTAGAAAGTGAGCATTTGTCTGCACTTAAATCTTTCTGTGCCTTACAATCTACGTCTGGATGGGTTTAGTTGACAGCTCCTTTGTGCATTCACTCAGACACACCCCAAACACAGGATACTCAGCCTCACTTGCATACATCTGCATTTTGAATGAGTCTTCCTGGGCTAGGAGGGTGGAGGGCCTGACACTTGCATGTCAAAGGACAGTAGCCTGCCCTCACACAAAGGACTGCCACACCCCCTACTGGGACCCTGGCAGACAGGATTGAACTGAAAGGGGTCCTTCTGCACTTCTAAGCCACTCTTCGCAGTCTTCCCCCATTTCAAAGGCACATTTGGGTATATAAACAGGGCCTCTGCCCCTACCAACTAAGACACTTCCTGGATAAGAGAACCTGAACCAGAACCTGCATCCTGCCAAGAAGACCTGCCTGGCTCTTCAAAGGACTCATCTGTCTGCTTTCTGTGAACGACTGCTGCCTTGCTGTTGCCCTGCTGCGTTGCTGCTCTCTGGCTGAGGTGAAAAAGTGCTCTCCAAAGGCCTGGATAGAGCTTGCCGCCTGTTCCCTGAAGTCTCAGGACCAAAAAGACTTCATCTCTACAAGAAGGACTCTTTGTGCAGTGAAATTCGACGCACAGTCTGCACCGCGGTGAAAATTTCACCGCTCGCTGAACCAGAATGACACAGCCTGACTTTGCAATGAGAAGATCAACACAGCGCCAGCATAGCTACCGGAAATTTGACGCGCGGCCCTACCAGATCAATGCACAGCCAAGCCAGAACGACACAGCCTGACCTCCAGAGAGAAATCGATGCAGCGCCTGCTGTGCAGTTGAAAATTAGATGCAATGCTCACCGGATCGACGCGGCTCCTGTGACTTCATCCTGCCAGCGCCAGAAAACCCCGCAACCTCAAGAGGATCCACTACCGAGCGCCCCGGAATTCCACGCACAGCCGTCCCTGCGTGAAGACTAAATGATGCATCGCCGTGTGCAGCCCGAGAAATCTGAAAATTGTTTCTATGCATCTCCTCCTCTGCGGTTCTTTGCAGAGATTTTTCACGCGAACCAGGTACTTTGTGCTTGAAAGAGACTTTGGCCCATATTTATACTTTTCGACGCACAACTGCGCCAACGCAGTTGTGCATCAAAAAATCTAACGCCGGCTAACGCCATTCTGAAGCGCCATGCGGGCGCCGTATTTATTCAATGACGTTAGCCGGCGTTAGCCGGCGGAGCTGCCTGGTGTACATCAAAAAAAATTATGTACACCAGGCAGCGCCGGCGTAGGGGAATATGGAGCTTGGGCGCCAAAAAATGGGGCAAGTCAGGCTGAGGCAAAATTTTCGCCTCAACCCGATTTGCGCCATTTTTTTTGACTCCCAACCCCCATTTAAATGACTCCTGTCTTAGCAAAGACAGGAGTCATGCCCCCTTGCCCAATGGCCATGCCCAGGGGACTTCTGTCCCCTGGGCATGGTCATTGGGCATAGTGGCATGTAGGGGGGCACAAATCAGGCCCCCCTATGCCACAAAAAAAAAAAAAAAATACTTACCTGAACTTACCTTATGTTCCCTGGGATGGGTCCCTCCATCCTTAGGCGTCCTCCTGGGGTGGGCAAGGGTGACAGGGGGGGTCCCTAGGGGCATGGGAGGGCACCTCTGGGCTCCTTCCGAGCCCACAGGTCTCTTAACGCCTGCCCTGACCAGGCGCTAAAAAAACGACGCAAAAGCGGCTGGAAGTCATTTTTTTTTACCCTCCCACTCCCGGGCGTCATTTTTCCCCGGGAGTGTAAATACGGCTCACATGCCTCGGAGTCACTTTTTTTGATGGGAACGCCTACCTTGCATATCATTAACGCAAAGTAGGTGTCCACGCTAAAAAATGACGCAAACTCCATGGACTTTGGCGCTAGACGCGTCTAACGCCAAAGTATAAATATGGAGTTAGTTTTGCGTCAGAATTGCGTCAAAAAAAACGACGCAATTCCGGCGCAAACAGAGTATAAATATGCCCCTTTGTTTGCTTTTAAAAGAAATAAGACACTTTGGGGGTCATTTTGACCCTGGTGGTCCGAGACCGCCAGGGCTAAAATGACGGAAGCACCGCCAACAGGCTGGCGGTGCTTCCTGCCCTATTACGACCGCGGCGGAAGCGACACGGTCGCACCGCCGGGGCCGGTGGTTTCCCGCCGTTTTAGCCCCGCCGGTGATAATCCTCCTGGGGATTATGACACCTCCACCGCCAGCCTGTTTCTGGTGGTTTGCACCGCCAGGAAGAGGCTGGCGGTAAGGGGTGTCCTGGGGCCCCTGGGGGCCCCTGCACTGCCCATCCCACTGGCATGGGCAGTGCAGGGGCCCCCTAACAGGGCCCCGGCCAGCTTTTCACTGTCTGCATAGCAGACAGTGAAAAGCGCGACGGGTGCAACTGCACCCGTCGCACGGCCGCAACACCGCCGGCTCCATTAGGAGCCGGCTCCTATGTTGCGGCCTGATCCCCGCTGGGCCGGCGGGCGCAAACTTGGTTTGCGCCCGCCAGCCCAGCGGGAATGTCATAATGGGGGACGCGTGAGTGCGGCCGCATTGGCGGCCGCACTGCGGTTACCGCCTGGCGGGCGGTGGTAGCCGCCCGCCAAGGTCGTAATGACCCCCTTTATATCACTTTCCAGTGATATCTCAACATTTACTTATTGCATTTCTAGTCGTTTTGACCTGCATTTATCCAGATACATATTGTATATTTTTCTAAACACTGTGTGGTGTATTTATGTGGTGCTATATGGTGTTGTTGTATGAGTTATTGCAGAAATACTTTACACATTGCAAAAACAACAAGTGATGGACGGAATGCTGAACATTGTCAAACATTCACCCCAAGTACAGTGATTTGGGCCTAAATCCATCGTTTTTTTGCTGCCCATGCCATTCCAGTTTGGACCCAGCCATATGCAAATCAGTCTTGACCCTGTTCCCCATGGGAACAGTCCAGCCCGAACTGCTGGGCCAGATCTTCCCTGGACTGGAAACAAGCATCCTGGGACCAGTTTCGGGGTTTCACCCCTCATCAGCCAGGCTAGCTTGAATCCAGTGGCATGGGAAGCATGACAATGTTCAGCATTCCGTCCATCACTTGTTGTTTTTGCTTTGTCGCCCTAAGTGGGAAGGGTATGCCCAGACGTGGGTCCCGTGCTTCCCATGCCACTGGAGTCAAGCTAGCCTGGCTGATGAGGGGTGAAACCCCGAAACCGGTCCCAGGATGCTTGTTTACGGTCCAGTGAGGACCTGGCTTGGCAGTTCGGTCTGGACTGTTCCCATGAGGAACAGGGTCAAGACTGATTTGCATATGGCTGGGTCCAAACTGGGGTGGCATGGTGAGCAAAAGAACGATGGATTAAACCCAGATCTATGACTGGGGGTGAGTGTTTGACAATGTTCAGCATTCCGTCCATCACTTGTTGTTTTTGCTTTGTCGCCCTAAGTGGGAAGGGTATGCCCAGACGTGGGTCCCGTGCTTCCCATGCCACTGGAGTCAAGCTAGCCTGGCTGATGAGGGGTGAAACCCCGAAACCGGTCCCAGGATGCTTGTTTCCGGTCCAGTGAGAACCTGGCTTGGCATTTCGGTCTGGACTGTTCCCACGAGGAACAGGGTCAAGACTGATTTGCATATGGCTGGGTCCAAACTGGGGTGGCATGGTGAGCAAAAGAACGATGGATTAAACCCAGATCTATGACTGGGGGTGAGTGTTTGACAATGTTCAGCATTCCGTCCATCACTTGTTGTTTTTGCTTTGTCGCCCTAAGTGGGAAGGGTATGCCCAGACGTGGGTCCCGTGCTTCCCATGCCACTGGAGTCAAGCTAGCCTGGCTGATGAGGGGTGAAATCCCGAAACCGGTCCCAGGATGCTTGTTTCCGGTCCAGTGAGGACCTGGCTTGGCAGTTCGGTCTGGACTGTTCCCATGAGGAACAGGGTCAAGACTGATTTGCATATGGCTGGGTGCAAACTGGGGTGGCATGGTGAGCAAAAGAACGATGGATTAAACCCAGATCTATGACTGGGGGTGAGTGTTTGACAATGCTCTGCATTCCGTCCAAGGGTATGACCAGACGTGGGTCCCGTGCTTCCCATGCCACTGGAGTCAAGCTAGCCTGGCTGATGAGGGGTGAAACCCCGAAACCGGTCCCAGGATGCTTGTTTCCGGTCCAGTGAGGACCTGGCTTGGCAGTTCGGTCTGGACTGTTCCCATGAGGAACAGGGTCAAGACTGATTTGCATATGGCTGGGTCCAAACTGGGTGGCATGGTGAGCAAAAGAACGATGGATTAAACCCAGATCTATGACTGGGGGTGAGTGTTTGACAATGTTCAGCATTCCGTCCATCACTTGTTGTTTATACTTTACACATTGCCTTCTAAGTTAAGCCTGACTGCTCAGTGCCAAGCTACCAGAGGGTGGGCACAGGATAATTTGGATTGTGTGTGACATATCCTGACTAGAGTGAGGGTCCTTGCTTGGACAGGGGGTAACCTGACTGCCAACCAAAGACCCTATTTCTAACAGAGAGAAACACATCTTTGGGCATGTTTGACAAGGCCCGTTCTTTTGAGCAACAGTCCTCCCATTCCTTTAAGCCAAACACCTCATCGAACTTAACAGAGCCCTGGTAGTTTGCCACTTTGAAAATTGTAATGCAAATTCTTCAAAATCAGAAAAGAAAAAGACCCCAGAATCGTTTGAGGAGAAAATAAAAAGTGGTGAATCTGAGTCAATTTCAGGCATTCTAATCACATCACCTTGTCCTGAAAGAGTTCCATTTACTTTTAGTAGCTCAATGAAAGAAATTAGAGCTAACTTTCGTTGTTAACAAAGCCTATGAGGGAAAAGACCAGAATACCTGCAGAATCACACATCCCCATTACGCCAATGTTCTAGACCTTATATCTAGCTGAACCAACAAGGCATCCAATCAAATGCAAAGGAAGCTTCCTCAAATTGGTGGGATGAAGGGTCTGGAACAATTTCAATAGGGTTCTGAGGGATTTGCCCACTGACTATACTTCTAGGTAAATCTGAAGACAAATGTTTTCAAGGAATCTTCTTTCTGTGGTTCAAGCACCACTGTGACTGACCCCACTTAAAAACAGACCAAGCCTCCTAAATTACAGGCAAGGTCTTGTGTAAACGGTTTAAGCCTGACCAGGTGTGGCAGATTCAGAGTTGTCCATAGCACTTGGTGATCAAGATTCCAACATGTACTGCACACTACTCTATTTTACTAGCCAAGAACTGCCCAGAAGACAAATGTCAACGCTTTACAAGAGTATTGAACAACTAAATTGAAATATGTGTTTGTGTTGGATACCTTAAAATATGTGACCAACTTTTGACCTAAGACTCTACTGTGTTAGAAAATGTACAATAATGTTCGATGCTCGAATATCTCACAATGAAGTATGATGATACACAGTAATTAGAGAATCAGTCTGTCATAAATGTGAACTGTGTCTACGTATTTTACAGTGTTGGCACTAATTATAAAATAGAGTAAATACTAATCCTTGTCTCAAATTTTCCACCAGCACATTCCGGCAAGTCAAACCTGCTGAGATTTACTAGGATAATACATACTGTAAAAGTTTGATATATGCGGAATTCTGCAAGGTAATTACACATTGTACTCCCCTTATTCTGAGTGAAAACTTGAGATCCGAGGTTTTATCGTAGCCAGTAAGTACTGCATCAGTGGGTGTCGGTGTTTAGTACACCCGACAAATACCTCTGACTTCACTGGACAACTAATGAACACAGCCTTTGCAAAGACAAGGTTATTTCTATAAATATACAGATTTTGCCTTGCCCCCTGATGAACTACTTTCAGTTCTTTCTCAAGTTCCAATGTATGGGCAGTTCATTATTCAATTGTTCCAGTGGTCTCGTAAAAATAACCTAAAAAACTTTTTACATTTATATTTAAAGTTATAAAAGAAATAACTATGTAGCAGTCCAAAGCATTGTAAGAACTTATCCCTTTACATTAATTATTACACAATTAATCGACGTTTATCTTTATGCAGTCGCAGAAAGTACCACAAGTTAACATAGTTGTCACTACGAAGAATGCATCCAGGTTACCAATTTACATCATCACCGGTCCTTTCTCTTTTCATTCAAGTTATTTTCTGGCCAAAAAAAATGGTTAAGAAAGAAATTAAAATGCTCATACAGGACGACCTTTTAGTTAGTGTTCCTTTATACTACACAAGAGGGAGGCAGCCAGAGCACAAAGTATCTCATCGAGGCACTCAGACATACGCATCATTGCCTGCTTTTTCATGAAAAGATATCTCCACGGAAACGTTTTTCTGCCTGCGTCCTTTACTACCCAGTGAGTTCTACCGGCCGCATTACAATGAAATACCACTCACATTCATTTACCGGACAATGGCCATCATTGGATCTTTTCACAACTTAGGGCCATATTTATACTTTTTGACGCAAAACTGCGCTAACGCAGTTTTGCGGCAAAAAAATTTGCGACGGCTAACGCCATTCTGAAGCAACATGCGGGCGCCGTATTTATTGAATGGCGTTAGCCGGCGTTAGCCGACCGGCGCTGCCAGGTGTGCGTGAAATAAAACGACATACACCAGGCAGCGCCGGCGTAGGGAAAAATGGCGTTTGGGCGTCCCAAAATGGGGCAAGTCAGGCTGAGGCAAAAAAATCGTCTTAACCCGATTTGCGCCATTTTTTTTGGGCGCCCAGACGCCATTAACATGACTCCTGTCTTAGCAAAGACAGGAGTCATGCCCCCTTGCCCAATGGCCATGCCCAGGTGACTTCTGTCCCCTGGGCATGGTCATTGGGCATAGTGGCATGTAGGGGGGCACAAATCAGGCCCCCCTATGCCACAAGAAAAAAAATAAAAAAAATATTTACCACAACTTACCTTTTCTTCCCTGGGATGGGTCCCTCCATCCTTGGGTGTCCTCCTGGGGTGGGCAAGGGTGGCAGGGGGTGTCCCTGGGGGCAGGGGAGGGAACCTCTGGGCTCATTCTGAGCCCACAGGTCCCTTAACGCCTGCCCTGACCCAGGCGTTAAAAAGAGGCGCAAATGCGGGTTTTTTTTCCCCGCCCACTCCCGGGCGTCATTTTTGCCCAGGAGTTTAAATACCACGCACATGCCTGGGAGTCATTTTTTAAGACGGGAACGCCTACCTTGCATCTCATTAACGCAAGGAAGGTGTTCACGCAAAAAAATGACGCTAACTCCATGGACTTTGGCGCTAGACGCGTCTAACGCCAAAGTATAAATATGGAGTTAGTTTTGCGTCGAAATTGCGTAAAAAAAAACGACTCAATTTCGGCGCAAACGGAGTATAAATATGCCCCTTAGTTTTTTGTGGTACGTTTCTCGTCGTCGGTGTTTTAAAACGTTAGCCTTTTTCCCAGGTAACACGCACCAAATCACCTTTGTTTTCGCTGCAAACCTCCTTATATACACTGACTCCGGGGATCAGATATATGAGCGTTTTGTAGTACATGCAATAGTGCTACTTTACTGAAAATGCAAATCACAAACCTAAGGATTTCTGTCTCTACCTCCATCTATCTTTTTTATGGGCTATCTCGGAATAAGTAAGTTTACTACTAGAATCCTTATTATGAGTTAATGGGTTATTTGGCTCCCCTCCTAAATAACGATACCAGAAGATGCGATAAATAACATCTATTACGAGTTATTGGAGAATAACACAGGGATTGGAGAGTTTAACACATCAAAATCTGCATGGTACTGTAAATACCCTATACATTTCCACTGTTGCATTTCAGCAGGTTTGACCTGTCGAAAGTTGAGAAGTTTGAGTCTGATAATTATTGGGTAGATTAAATACCTTTTAACTTGTAATTCCGACCCGTGAATAAACTGGCGTTAACTCACACAGTGGAGTATAACTAGCCACTCATGATCAGGCCCTAAGTAGTAAACCTGGGAGGGCCTGGGAGTGCCATTGGGATGGGGCTTCTAGACAGGATTTGTCTCAGTGATATCTACGTTTTATATATATATATAGAGTATAACTCTGTAAGAAGGGCCAAGGAAGAAGACCGTGAAGGTTGAAACGCGTTGCCCTATATTCTGTTTTATGGATTTTTTAAATAAATGAAGGCCATTGTTTTGCAAGGAGTGCCAGATTTTGAATTGTTTTTGGCGTGGATTTGAAATGGGTCCTGTGCCCATTGACTGAGCACCAACCTCGATAGGCGAGCCCTGGAAGAAACACAGGATTCCCTCTTTGATGATATAAATATATCCTTAAACATTTGGAGCAGACTGTGACTTAACCATTATGGCAAGGTCTTTAGAGTGTCTCAATCACTTCCGTTTTCCTCATACAAATCTCTTCTGCAGTACCTTTGTTAGATATTTACAATCTTTTTCCTTTCATATGTTTCTGAACACTCCATCGACACATCTCACACCTCATCTCTTTCTTCTTCAGCACCCTCTTTTCACTCTCTTCTGCACATTCTTCCTTGCATCTTCTTCACTTCAGCAGTCCATCCACATAAACACAGTGAACCACTCACCTGTATGCGCTGCATTGTCTTTAACATTCGTCCTGTTAGTATTTTTTTACCTCCATCACACACTTTCACATATAGGCCCTCATTATGACATTGGCGACATTCTGGCGCCGCCAATTTACTGCCACAGCGGCGGATATCTATTCACCATATTATGACACATACAAACCAATCCGACAGAATTCAGCCACATACACAAATCCGCCACACCAAAGGTCAGTGATAAACTGGCGGTATCAAAACCCACACCGTTACGCCAACAGAACTACGCCCACCACATTATGACCCACAGCTGACATTCAACGGTAAACCATTGGCGGTACATACTGCTGTGCTCACAATGGACACCCACATACAAAACAACACCACATTGGATAATTAAAACAACACACACCTGACACCAATACACACCACACCCACACATCCAACCACTATAAAACACCCACCCGCATTACCCACAACCCCTTATGAATACAAATCATTGCCAACAGAGAGGTATCAAGACCACTGACCCAACTAGAGCCACACACTCCTCACACCTATACACCACTCCCACACTTCACATAACACATCCCAACACATTACCCAACACACCCTCACCAACACACCACAATACATCCATGGCACCACAAAGACACTCCCGTTTCACAGAGGAGGAGCTAAGGGTCATGGTGGAGGAAATTGTCAGGGTAGAGCCACAGCTATTTGGAGCAAAGGTGCACCAGATATCTGTAGCTAGGAAGATGGACTATGGTGGAGAATCGTGGACAGGGTCAACGCCGTGGGACAGCACCCAAGAACTAGGGATGACATCAGGAAGAGGTGGAATGACCTAAGGTGGAAGGTACGTTCCATAGCAGCAAGACACCAGCTCGCTATACAGAGGACTGGCGGTGGACACCCACCTCCTCCCCCACAACTCACAAAATGGGAGGAGCAAGTCTTGGCAATACTGCATCCTGAGGGCCTGGCCAGAGTTGGAGGAGGACTGGACTCTGGTAAGTCTACTTTCTACTATTATCACCCCCCATACCTGCATGCCATCTCACCCCCTCACCCTCGCTCCAATCACTCCACTACATCCCACACACTCCACCTTCACATCTCACTCCTCCCAATGCCAAGCCCTGCATGCTGTACCAATGCATGAACACCCCTCACAGCCCTGCATGGACACTCACCACTAAAGCATGCATACCATAGACAACTAACATCCCACCATACACTAACATACACAAGTGAAAGCTGGCAGGGCAAATCTAACCATAGAGGGGAAGCCACGGATGTACAATATGCCAGACACATTAACCATAACACATCATTTACTTCCCCATAGGTACTCCAGTAATTGTGAATCCTAATACCTTGTGTACAAATCAGTTTGGCCCCTTGGTGGAGGAAGAGGAAGAGGGACATTCTGCCTGTGTTCCAATTGGAAATTGTATTGAGGACAAAGTTTTAACCAATCTCCCTAATGACATTGACATTAACAGACTGCCACCATGCAGTGAGGGAATTGATTTGGCCATTGTTCTTAGGAGGGCGGACGAAGTTAAGGGGTTGGTGCTTTTATTGATGGATACCCAAAAGGCGGGACAGACACAGAAGTTCGAGTGTCAGTGTCAGAGGCTCGATGGGGGGGGTCAAATGGGGGCAAGAGTACTATCCTGTCTGATTTAAGGTTGAGAGCAGGTACCTCCACTCTGGGGTCTGATATCACCCTCCCACCAAAAAACTTGTCTACTCCTTATGTTGAGGGATCTCAGCTTACGCCTGTAACTGCAAGGCCGAAGCACAGCACAATTTCCAGGACCAGGAGCTCTTTGGGGTCCCAAAGGCCTGCCAAAACCCAGTTGATTGATCCTGTTAAGGGCTCTCGGGGTATGGTGGTAATCAGGTCCCTGTTGAAGTTGTAAGTTCCCATATACATTCAACGAAGGCCCCTAGGTTCTCTTCTGATGTGGCAGCTCAAGATGGTATCAAACGGCCAGTTCACATGGAACGGGATCACCGGAGGAGGAGTAAAGGTGGTACCATCTATATGGCTGAGGTGCCTAAATTACCCTCTGGCATATTGGAAACCCATGATTCCTTGATAAATAAGGTTATTTACTGGCTACATGTTCAGCGTAATTGCCTTACAGTTATTCGTGCTGACATCCTTGAGGTGGGCAGACATAGTTAACATGGTTCAAACTTTGACTTTATTTCTATTTGTTTTGCAGATAAGTTTCTGGTGGATAAACTTATGGATTTTGAATCACATACTAGCTATCTTAGGGATTTGAGTAGGGTGGGCATTAAACTTGTCATACATGCACCAGCTGCTGGTCCATCTTTATCCCTAGATGGCTTAGCTTTTATCTAAAGGTGTGCTTTAGCCACAGTAGCAGCATCTTCATATACACCATCAGTAACTGATTGACTATATAATGACTAACATTTAACAGTGCCCCTGGAGATTAGACAGGGAGTGCTCAACAAGGATACACATTGTTGGGAGTCCTGGTGCCCCGAGACCAGATACGAGGTAATTTGTTCGGAATTATCTATCATGTCCTGGAATCTAGCAGTTCTTAACAGGAAGTTTGGTGACCCTGAATGGGTCAACTATATTAATAATCAGGATATTTGTCTCTTTCAGGAGACCTGGGCTGTGGACCAAATATATATAGACGGGTTCATATCATAGGTTGTGCAAAAGGGGGCCTAATGGTATTGTTAAATAAGAGATTACAGCGAGCCCATGTTAAAAATTGACTCACCCGATTTAATGGGAGTACAACTCACCTTTGATCAAGATTTTAAGATTATTCTAATTAATGTTTATGCTCGATCTGCCCACGGGGAGCAGAGTCTCAGACTTTAGTGCAGTTGTCTGAATTCCTGGGTACCTTACACCCTCTGACAAACTTAGTGATAGCTGGAGATATGAACTGCACTTTTAAACCTTCCTGCGTAAACAGTGGTTTAATGGATGAAGAAGACAAACTTTGGGGTATTCCACAATTAATGGATAAACTACTGTGTACTCGTTCTTGTGTTGCTTCCCAGTGGGTTTTTATGTGTTAAATATGGTCTCAGGGCGCGCAATGGGCGAACTCCCTCTGATCTGGGGATCACACCGACTTTTAAACGTGGTTTGTCCACCAGTGTATTTGATTATATCTTAGTGGATGTCAGGCTATGACCTCTCCTAAAAGATGTGAAGGTGGACCCACGTTATGAGAGTGATCATAATCCCTTGCTTCTTACTGTGTATAGTGATATATTCAGGAGATCACAGAATGATCACCGTACTGTGGTTACAACACCATTGCTGGATAATAGTTCTATTCGGGTCTGTTGGCCTAAAGTGCTGTCCAATCCCTCCTTGATAAAAGGGATTTATCAGTTGTTTGTTGATGCATTTGCAGTATATGAGAAGTATGGAATCAACGATATCCCTATTTATTAGTATTCACTGAGATTTATTGAAGAAACTTCAGACTTTTTTTTATAAAAAGTCCAGTATTAAGTATCCTGATTTTAATTCTAAAACCAATGTGTGGTTCAATAAGGACTGTTCAGAGGCAAAATTAGCACTAAAAACAGCTATTGTGACACGTTCCCAGGAGGCAATTCAATCAGCTAGACACACCTATAATAAGACGGTAATGCAAGCCAAGAAAAGCTAGGAAGATTCAGTTTGGCATAACCTGCTTGATGCAATTAAAACCAATGACAACATGACTATTTGGAAGTTACTGTCTAATAGACAAAGAGGGGGCAAGAGCACCACAAGTAACTATATTCAACCTGAGAGCTGGGTGAGTCATTTCTCTAAACTTTATGCCCTACTTAGTAATTTCCAAATTCATGAATTCTCTTCCCCGATGATGGCTAGAATGCATTTTTCACTGGATAATCCAGGATCAGAATGCTCTACATACGAAGATCCAGATATTTTTACCATGGATGAAATTACAGTATCAATCAACTCCCTAAAGTCTGCCAAAGCGCCAGGACCAGATAAGATGCCAGGGGATTTATATAAATCCGAACCAACAGTATGGTTGTGGTGTATAAATACGATCTCAAACAAAATTGCAGCAGGGGGCCCAATTCCGAGTACATGGAAAGGGGCTGAAATAATTCCGATCTATAAAAAGGGCAATGTGAGCTCCCCAGCAAATTACAGACCTATTAGCCTTATTGATAACCTTCAAGGAAATTTTGCTAAACAGCTTCTGGGAAGGCTATTGAGTTGGATTCAAGACCATCAGGTGCTTTCCCCACTACAGGCGGGTTTTGGCCCAAAAACCAGTATGATAGACCAGGTCATTCGGTTGATGCTTCTATATTAGAAATATACAGTTCTTGCTAAGCAAAACGTATATGTTGTTTTTGTGGACCTTCAATCCGCTTTTGATATGGTCCCTAGAGAAAAACTATGGGAAGTGTTACATAGGATGGGTATTCCTAATAGTATAACTTTCCTATTACAGCAGTTATATGAGAACACATATGCCCAGGTGAGATGGGGCAATCAGGGAGAACTAACAGATCACATCCCTATTCAGAAGGGGGTTCGCCAAGGATGTGTTCTGGCTCCAACCCTATTTACCTTGTTTATAAATGAGGTGGTACAAGTTTTGTCTTCTTGTCAGAATGATGCCCCCTCTCTAAATATGCAGAAAATTCCTATTTTACTGTTTGCAGACGACTCCTTACTTATCTCTAAGACCCCTATGGGTCTTCAAAGTCTTGTTGATAGGTTTAAATCATATTGTGAAGATCTTGGCCTGGAATAGAATGTTAGTAAAACTAAACTAATTGTGTTTAGTCCAGGACAAACTAGGAAATGCACTATTATTTTAGATGGGACCCCTTTAAGTAAGGTTAGTTCAATAGGTTATCTGGGGGTGAGGATTTCAAATAATCTACAATGGGAGGACCATATCAGCAAAAGTGCGGCACTTCTTCAGCACAGGGCGGGCGCTATCCTGTGTTTCTATAGAAGTTCTGTAACAAAAGAAGTATCTCCGGCCATTAAGATCTATTTGGCCAAGGCGCAGGGCACGGCCGCCTATGGTACAGAGGTGTGGGGGTTTTACAATGGCAATAAGTTATCTGTGGGCAAAAATAATTTTGCCAGGGCCTTACTTGCGGGTCTTCGCAGTACACCCTTGATCCTGTTTTTTTTGGGGATCTCGGGTTCAATCGTGATGCTGATTTGATAGCCCTGAGACCCCTGCTTTTCTGGGTAAGGATTTGGACAACTCCTGAGCTTATTGTATATAGGGACTCCCTTATTTATCTTCTGAGAAGACCAAAGGTAGTATCCATTCCATGGTTCAGGCATGTGTCAAAATGGTTTCGTATTTTAGGCTTGGATGCTGTTGGGAAAATCAACAGAACCTAGGAAGAAACCATAAATCCATTCTGAAAGCGGCCTACTGATCTTATGTAAAAAACAATTTTCTCTCCTGTACATCACTGATCAACTTCTTGTTTTTAAGTGGTATCCCCAATTCGAACCGTATGTAGATCTCATACCTGATACATTAGGGAAGAGTTTGTATGCTCGATTCTGTTTTGGATGTCTGCCATTATTGTCCTTAACAAGGAGATGGGGATTACCCGTAACATCTGACCAATGTCCTGTGTGTTGCAATTGTACTGAATCTAATGAACATTTTATGTTCTTTTGTCTGGCATACTCCATTCCTCGGCGTAAGTGGATTGGTCCAATCTGCCGAAATATAGGCATAAGACAATGCCATATTGCTTTAAGGATTTTTAAAAGTGATACCTCAATTATTTTAATCTCTGCAGTCAGCAAGTTTCTTGTGGCTGCTTGGTAACTACGTACTCGTTTTTATCAAGAATTCTAAATCTTTGTAAATAAGTATGCCATGTACATGAAGTGGGAGTGTTTATATATTTACTCTAATAGTCGGGTGATTTTTTAAATTCCTTCTGTGTTTTTTTCATTATTTATGTTTTTAAATTGTGTTTTTTATGTTAGCTTTGATGGTTATGTTGACCGAATAAAGCTTGTGTTTACTACTATAAACTGTTCTTTAAAAACCATTATTTATAAGTTAGATATATTTAAATTAGAACATTATTTTATACACCTTTAATTCAAAGAGTTATTATGTTTTAGCATTATATTTTATTAGTTTTATACTCACAATAAATATGTACAACCGTTTTACATTTACATTGATATACTATATGAAATTATATATTTTTTAAGAATAATAAACTTTAATAATTTCCCTTATATTTCCTGTAGGGGAGTCCTTCACCACAGTTGCAGAGATGTCCACCAGTTTGTGAAAAGTTACTGTTTGTAACTTTACACTCATAAATGTAGTTTTAGATATCTACCCACTTACCTGAGCAGAGGAAGTAGGCACGTTAGTACTTGGAAATGGTGACTATCATGAAAGTGTCGATTTACACGTAGGTACAGGAGTAGATTTACAGGTCAGTAAATCTACACATGTGCATTTACCCCTGTGAAAAGGTCCCTAGGTGGACAGCCACATTTTTAAACCTGCAGCTTTATATGCATGTAGGGTTATGTGATCTTTACTTCATGGAGTGTTGTAGAAACCAGGTTTTGTTTCTTCTTTGGTAACACCTCTGCTCCTGTATTCATGTTTTGCTAACCTGCAGCCCTAGTTTCCAAATATCCTGATTGGAAGCCTGTTGCATTTAAAAGCAGGTTACAGAACATTTACTCTTTTGATAGTGCTTTATTTATGGATACCCCTGCAATGGTGTGTATTTCTCAGAGGGTTGTCTGGTGCCTTGTGTCCAGTAGGTCTCCTAAGTTGGGCCTCAGCATGCACTATTCATTGGCTGAAAATAGCGCTAGGACAATATACCTGTACGACTTTCTGTAATAGTTTATGTAATTATATAGTCAATATAGGACATACAAGTTGCTTGGTGGACTGTGTGTACTTGACATTTGTACCTGCTAGGATGTACCACTGGAACATCGGTACACATAGGACTACAGTACTCTTTATGCCAAAAGGCTTGAATTCAGTAGCCAGCAAGGAGGTCCTAATTCCCAAGCTCCGCATTTGTCCCAATCTGCTGTTCTGCAAGGTGTGTCACCAGATCAGACGTTTCTGCTCTTCCACCTCCATAGGTTAGCACTTATATGACACTGCAACAATCCTAACCACAGCACTCTGCAATCCTGCACTTTACTCTCAGGAGAGTTGCGGGGACCATTTGGTTCCTACTTTTCACATAGGAACATATACTAAATGCAGAAAGTAACTTGTGTATGGTGTTGTTGAGTGAGTGTATTGCACTACAGGTGGGGCCTGAGAAATTCTGAATGTTCCTTGTGTATTCTGTTAATACTTTATGAGTAATAAAAATCAATAAACACCTATGGGGCTACAAAGTTAAATTACACTTGTGAGTAAATCTACAAATGTAATTTTCTCTTACAATTTTGAGTAGCTTTACTACTTTACTACTTTAGGCTATTCACATAATAAAGAGCGCCAAGTTACTCAAAATGTAGACTTACATTTAGACTTACCCTAGTTGTGTGAATCACAGAGCTGAAAAAGATGGTAGAGCCAATTTTACAAGTGCAAGTTACTACTAAAAAAAATAGTAGTAAATCCATTTCTACACATGCCCAACCAATGGTACTGAACAGAACAGATGAATGAAGGTGAGGGGAACGAGCAAGACTAGATGAGGAAGTGGAAAGGGAGGAGCCTGTTGTGAAGAGTGTGGTCTGCGGCACCCTGCAGCGGCGTACAGCAGCAGCATTTAGCATTAGGAGTAAAGTTAGGGTGAGTTACAACCCTCTTGGGAAAATTCTTCTATTGTAGAGAGGGTTTTTTCTTTCTTAAATCTGTGTGCTGATTCTTTGTTTATGGCCCCTAAATCTGTGAAGCCAAATGTTGAGTTATTTAAGTATTTGTCTGGTCATCAGGAGGGGGGGACACTGCATCCAAGGACATTGACTCTATATGCCAATGGGAATACTGCATGTTTGGAGTTTATTGTATTATTTGACTCTGATTTAATTTTGAGACACACATTTTCAAAATATTGCTTTTCAGATATTGATGAGCTAAAACTGATATTTCACTTGTATACTTAACGCATACTCCAGTGGTAGCAAAGTCAAGAGTCTGGTTTCCCTCAAAATTATTGCAAAATTGATTCTAGACAATTGTGAACAGCTGCAAAGTTGAGGTATAAATGTGAATCCTATACAGAAAGAAGAGCCTCTACTTAATAAATATCTTGCTTCTCCAGCTTCATAGCAGTATATAGAGGTAGGCTATGTCCTTTGCAAGATCCAATAAGATCTTCTTTTGAAAATGGAGAAATATTTGTGAAATATGTGGGTGAGCTCCCCTCCCCTTGGGTAGACAATGAACAGGAGAAGTGGTGCTGGCTAGCTGGAGCTTTAAACAGTACCCGAGCAATGGGGCATTCATCACATATGGGTCGTTAACAATAATTCCTGTGTGGTTTCCTGGAATGCAGCTGGAATTGAGAATCAAATTGAAAAGCTTGATCATTTACTTTATAGGCTGGTTTAATCTGCATCCAGGAGACCTGATGTACAGCTGATTTTTCTCATCCAGGCTATATGGTGTTGTGCCAAAAGGTGTATCCCCACAAGGAAGGTCACGCAAAAGGGAGAATCGCCATGCTTCTGAGTAATAAATTAATATGGGCGTAGGAAACCCTTACTGTCCCTGCCAATTTCAGATACTGAGAGTTAATTCTATTATGGAAGGTGGTAGGAGAGTTCCAATGTTAGTAGTGAACGCATACCCCCAGATAAGGGTCATGACAAATCCTTAATAGACATGTTTAATTTTACCTCATCGATTGAGTTAAATGAGGTAGAATGTGAGGTGCTGTTAATGGTGACAAACCGCAAAGTTTCTGATTTATCTATTTCTTTATTTTGTGATAGAAAGAGGGAATCCATTTTCAAAATCCTGCCTCTATCATTCCCATTAAGAATTAGAACTGATAAAAGGAAATACACCCTTTTAATATGTATGAGGGAATCTAGCTATGTGATTTTAAACAGGAGATTCAATTCCGATTCACCAGCAGAGTTAACTCATTAATCATGATGGGGAGGCTCTATCATTGATTATTTTGTCACCTCTTACGTTATACCCCCATCTGCTGAGGATCTGACAGTTTAAGATACTTTGTTTAGTGATCATTAGATCCTTAATCTCTCATTAAAGCTGAGTTTGTCGGCTGTAGAAGCCTGGAATTTTAATGGTCTAGATATTAATTTCAACAGGCAAACATGTAGATTCCATTAGTCCCCTTTAAAAATACATTTTCTAAAAAAGTGTCTTGAAAGGGCTATATCACATATTGATCATTCAAGTAGGGACCTCCTTCATTGTTTTTCTGAATTCATGGGTAAAATAGGGTAATCAATTAAGGCTTCCTAGGCCACTTAAAAAAGAAGATAAGGCTATCTGTGTTGCTGTTGAATAGGGAAATGTATAATCTGGTAAGACTCCAGTTTGTGTTGGATACAAAGGTAAGGGCAGAATAATCTCCCTTTTAAAAATACATTTTCTAAAAAAGTGCCTTGAAAGGGCTATATTACATATTGATTATTGAAGTAGGAACCTCCTTCATTGTTTTTCTGAATTCATGGGTAAAATAGGGTAATCAATTAAGGCTTCCTACGCCACTTAAAAAAGAAGATAAGACCATCTGTGTTGCTGTTGAATAGGGAAAATGATAAGCTGGTAAGACTCCAGTTTGTGTTCGATACAAAAGAAAGGGCAGAATAATCTCCCTACTAAAGAAAACGAGAGAGCGGCTGAAGGCAGGTATCGGAAAGGACAATGCCGAGCAGAGGTGGGTTGCTCTGAGAGAAGGTGTTATGTCAAAAAAGGCTTGTAAATATTGGGCAACTATTTTGGAACATTGTGGGTCTTGCAAATCTTCTTTCGCTCTTTTACGAGACAAACCTGGGTACTGAGCTGAGTGAAATATATATTCGGCTAGATTGTAAAGTTGATACTGGCAGTGATGGGGATCAAAGGGTTTATAGGGACCCTGCAAGCTTCTGGAGCAATGGGCACTGATGGGGAGTCCCTATTTCAGTAATTAAATAGGACCCCTTGTTTTGGGCAAAGATTCTTCATCCTGTATTTCAGTTATGTTACCTAAATGGTGCAGTACCGGTATCTTGGGCTGGGAGTGTTATAGTCTCCCTCTATAAGAAGGGAGATAGAACTTACCCAGTAGTCCACCGGCAAATAGCCTTACTGGATGAAGTCTTTCTGGTATTTGCCAAAAATGTATTAGAGCATTTAAAGTCTTGGGTTGAGGAAAATTCTGTCCTTCCTCTGGAGCAGACCGGCTATAGAAAGGGACATAGTATTCTAGGTAACATTTCAGTAATGCAGCTCTTAAAAGAAAATTATGTACAGATTAGGGGTGGTGTGGTCTGCGCTGGGATTATTGACTTTTCAACAGCCTTTTATAGGGTTGATCAACAGATCCTGTGGAGAAAGCTACTTAATTTAGGCAACCCTGCAAATCTGTTATACTTGATCATAGCCTTGCATTCTTCAACATGATGTAAAGTATTGTTAGGCAGGGACCGGGGTCTCTCAGCTGAATTCCCATCTAAAAATTAAATAAAGCGGGGGTGTCTTTTGGCCCGCTGTTATATTCATTGTACATTCATGACTTGCCTGCTCCTGGGAAAAGCTATGGCTTCTCACCTAAGATCGGAGGGCGCCAGCAATCTTGTGTATTGTATGTGGATGACATTGTAGTTATTGACCTCACTTCGAAAGGATTAAATAATTGCCTAGCAGCCCTTAGTTGCTATTCTGATCAGCTTTATTTAAAAATTAATGTCTTGAAATCACAAGTAGTATGCTTTTTAGGGAAAAATCTTTCCAGAAAATAATTTTTTCTTGGTTTGTGGGCCATCAAAAGCTTTAGCAGGTGAAGGCCTATCCTTATCTGGGGAAAATTATGTCTAGTTCACTCAGCGACCATGAACATATATCTAGTAATATGGATAAGGCCATTTCTCAAGCACAAAGATTTAGTGCATTTTATAAGGCAGTCGGTCGGTGACACTTTGCTTATCTATTGTCAGTTTATCAAGTAAAGATCCCTGCTACTTTGTTGTATGCAATAGCATGTACAAAGATAGCTGACTGGGATCTTTTAGACAGAAAAGGAGGTCAGACCTTAAGATGCTTGGTTCCATGCAATACCTTGGCATCTACTGCTGGAATTTGTCATGAAGAGTTCTTTTGTGCTGGGTTTAGCGGGGGTGGTTCAGAGCGCTTTTTGCCTATTTCACAGTGATGAATTTTACCTAGGGCATCTTGTTTATAAAGAAGTTTTTGGAACACTGAGAGAGAAATCTCAGTTTTTCAGAAACTATGAATACGCCTTACAATTGTTAGACCTTGACTCTGATTCAACTTTGGCTCTGTCACCTCTTCAATTAAAAATGAGTTTGAAGGAGGTTACAATGTGAAAATGTTTTCAGATAAATATGGAGCTTTGTAGCCAAAAAAGGAGATTTGATGTTTGATTAATTCGGAGATTCTGAAAAAACCCACAGCCCTACATATCATACAATCTTTTGCAGGGGGAGGCTTTTCTGTATTTTGCTGAGACTGAACATACTGCCACTAAAAGACTTAACACATAAATGGTTTGGTACTTCGAATGTGTGTGATTTGTGTCACACGGATGTGAGAGTAAGATAGCCTCAGAAAGGGGAAACTTCCAAATTGTTCACACCATTCAAGATTATGAAGTTATTTCACTATGTGGTTAAGATAAATGTTAATTGTATTTGGAATTTAGGTAGAATAGCAATTGTTCGGTGAGCTACAAAAGTCCTGAGAATGTTAAACTTGACTGTCATGAACTGAGACGGAGTAAGTGAACAGTGATTCAGCCTAAATTTATGAAAGACCATGTGTAAAAAATATTGTACTTCCTCACACTTTATGTACTTGATTTTGTTTATTGTTTATATTGATCTTTTCATCTGTAGATTTTTTGCACTATATATATTAATGTCATTGTAATATTATTTTAATTGTATTGAATGTATTAGAGTGAAGCTGTGTGGTATCTTGGTGTTGGTTTAGCTCATTAGGAATGTAGAATTATAGAATGTAGAACCTATCCTAAGGATGTTAGGAGACAGTAGAACGATGCAGGTCAGTTACCTGCTGGCAGTCATTGTGGATGGGGCATTTCAGATATGTTGTTGTACTTAATTAATCTATCAGTTTATACAATCCTACTTCTCCCCAAAATTGTGTGTGTTTTTTGTCTCGGGGTGTATGCAAAAATCCTTAGTGAAATCTGACAAACACCTCAAAGCACCTGTATCCAACTATTTATTAGAAACTATAATTATGAGTGGGCTGTTACATCCCGCAGCGGCTGTCACAAATGTTAAAAGGGGCAGGAGGGACAACGGAGGAAACACATTTAAAAAAACACTTAGCTTCCCCTCTGCCGCTGCCTCCTGCCGCCTCGCTCGAATGCTAGTAATCACTGAAACACTAGCACAGGCTCCCTAGCAATCATGGTGCTGCTCTCATGCCATACCTAGCCAGTATTGGTCTGGGTGACTTGTTCTGCCTCTCTGACAGTGCACTGGGGTCTGTGCAGTTTCTCCAGCTCAGCTACGCAACACAGCCGGGTTGGAGAAACTTAAGTGCTCATGTGTGTTTGGCCGACCTAAGTTGGGCGGCTAAACACACATGCACATTTAGCGCACATCACTCTTCCTCCCTATCCCATGGACAAGCCCCGCCCCTCTCTTCACATGTTGGTTTAACCAGCAGCAGAAAAATAAAACGATAATGAAATAGTGTTTTATTTCTCTGCTGCTGGCCTGTAGCCAGTGGGGCATAGTTCCTCCGCCATTGCGGAGGAGCCACCCTGATAACATTCCCCTAAAACTAAGCATCTGACCGTGACTGTGCCTAACTAATCATGCAGTGCTAAATTTCAAATGATTCTAATAACAGACTGATGTTGTGTTCATCTGCTATATCTTTGACTTTGTAGAGCATTCTGTTGTAGATCTTACCAAGCCTCATTGACACAAAAGCAAACTACTGACCAATTGGCGGGGGGAAGGGATCAGTGTTGATTTACACTCAATTGTCCTTTGAAAACCCACAGAAGATATGAAAAAGCAGAAAGTGATGAGCTCATTATCTAATTAGTCTTAATACAAACTTTACAGAATGCCACAGCGGATGGGCTGCTCCTCATTGCCATCTAAATTAGTAGCTATACAGTTGTAAAGCAGCCATAAATGTAATGTATCTAGCTGATATACCTCTTGGATTTTATTAGACAATTCTGTAGGACATGGATTCTGAAGGAATTTTCTGTTATAGGTGAAATCAAGAGAATTCAGCAGCTTGTCTGAGCCTGTTTTTTCCCTCATGGTTGTCTAAGTGCTACTTCCGTCTTTCCTGGAAAATTATTGCATAAAGCCTAGAATAACGGACTTTCTGGTAGGTAAAGAGATTTGCTTTCAGTTGGTTAAACGAGAATGATATTCAAGCATTATTGCTCAGGAAATTAGTTTTTTTCGTATAGGCTAATAAAATGTGTGCACTGGTAGTCCACTGGCGGTGGAATAAACTGCAGTTTGAAATGAGAGTACTTCGAGACGGACATTTGTTGTGATAGCTGGGTGAACCACAGCTTGCTTATGCATATGTCTTAATTTTCAATGCAGGCCTACTTGCTTACCTTCTCCCTTCATAATGGATTATTGCCTGGAAGCAATTGTCAGCAAGAAACAATAAACAAATATGGACAGCTAAGCACAGTAAAAGAATTAAAAAGAAATGTAATTGCTATTTTTCTCCAGATTGGTGCCAAATGGAAAACATTTCATTCGTTTGAAAGACGGAAGTTGGAAAAAAGGAACAAACATATGTTTAGCACAAACAATAGTTCAAAAGAAGGTGCGCAACATTTTGGTGGGAATTTCTAGACATAACAATAGTTTAAATAGTTCAAAATAGATCAAAAGGTTTGCAACATTTTGGTGTGAATTTCAAGATACATTTAATGTGCTTAAAAGAATATGAAATGAATCTTTCCTTAGCTTGCTGGATGTACTTAACACCAGATATCTGGGAAAAGGGGTTTCATTTAGCAAACAGTAATCTAACTGTGAAAATTTCAAATTCTACATACACCGGACCACCTGGACTTGCTGATGAACCAGATCAAAATGGGTGCTGACGTGCTGATGGAGTCTGCTCTGGATATAGTGTGCTTGGTTTTGTGGGCTGTCTTATTGTGTCTGTGTTTAGTGCCACTTTAAATGTTTACTAATTGTCAACCTCTGTGTGTGACTATAGCTACAATGCTCTCCCTAGCTTACCCCGACCTCTAACAGTTTACATTGTACCTTAACACCACATCTGGCCCATCTTCATCTGACCCGGATTTACACCCTGTTAATGTATATGTTTTACCTTTTCCTACAGCATATTTTACATACCTATATTTTTCTTTCTAAACAGTTGGCTCTAGTCAGCCACCCACTACTGGTACATTTTAAGATGGTAAATAAAATTACATAACTTATTATCATTCACATCCTATTCATACATTACCAATCAACCACATAATGAAAGTCATCTACATGCTGTCCGGCAACCAAAAGTAGAGTTGTCTTTCAGCCCCCCCCCCCACATACACTCATCAATAACCACATATTCCAGCTCTACAGGCGGTCCACTCGATGCTTAAGCAAATGTAGCTATGTGAAAGCTTCCTGCGTCATTCACTGGGCCAGTCACATCTTTGGGTCTACCTTCATCCACCTAAATCTACCGTCATGCTTGCAAAATACTATGCTTGGATTTAGCTGTCTACAGTCTTGATCATTATTCCCTCAGAAATCGATGTCGATGATAGCTGTTTCTGTTTATAGACCACAAGCTTTAAAATTATCTCCTGGCAAGAAGAAGGAAAATCCATGATAAATTTAAATTCAGCAGAGCGGTAGAGACCTTGCTCTTTCTACATAGATTACCATGCATAGGTTTAATTAGAGTACTACGGTGCTTATTAACAAGTTCAACTCATCTGTATTTCACTTTTCTGCCACTCATTAGCGAACCTACAAGACTGTTGTTACAGAATTGAACCATTTGTCTGACACTGTCTTATGAGACCTAATACTTAACATATAAGAGAGGCTACAAGCACACAATCTACCAACCAAGCACGACCACCAAGAAGTTTGTATCTGTCTGAAAATGCAATTCCATTTCTCTTTGAGCTGTCTGCTTTACTCCATGCTTATGCATAACCAAATGTTCGCTTTGAGGGGACATAGCAAACTAAGATGGTGCCTGACATGAGCCTATGAAGCTCTGCAATCCATGCCTGATAGCTATTATCCTGTGTGGCAGGGGCTCAATCAACAAGGGAGGGGCCCCAGGACAGGACAGCTAGAGGAACATCTCCGGGAGTGAGTGGAGTCTAGCCTTAGTGGGGGTAGTTGCCTGAGGTTGCCACATGTGTAAAGAGGCTCTGAAGAAAGAAGACCGTTGCTGGATGAGGAGGCAGGGCAGAACAAGGCCTCCCACCAATCAGCAGCAGAGAAAGAGGCCCGAGTGGCCGAGGTGGTGGCCGCAATTAATGGGACTGGGGCCGCGAGGAGCCAGCGGCCAGATCATTGTAATTCCCTGAATTTTGGAGAAGCAGGGACTACACCGACCCATCTCCTGATGTAGAGGCATTGATTTGTGGACACCAAACTTGGGAATAAACTGGGCGGAGGGTATCTCTAGTATCATCTGGAATGCCAGAGTGGGAGTACTGGTCCACTGTTGCAACAGGGATTTCAGAAAGCTACGGGCCTGCAGAAAAAGAAAGCAGAAAGACATCAGGAGAGGCATGGACAAGGTGCGAGAACACCTACCTTGATGTAGAAGAAGTGCCTGATAGCAACAAAAGGACTCGAGGTGAGCAGGGGTGCTCATGCTGGCTGTGGGCCCCCAGTTGGCTGTGTGGAGCAGTTCGGTTGGCGCAGCGACCTGGGTGAGTCCCCCCACAACTGGGCTGAGGAGTTAGCTCAGTTGATTGGGTAGATCAGTGTGGTGCATGTCCGGCTCCACCTGGGTTTGGTGGTGTCCTCTTGGTGCTAGAAGGCCCCCTGCATTCTTAGCTGATGAAACACAATATCCTACGATTGACTGCTACTGCCTATACATCCAAGATCGTGTGCAACAAACACATGCTGCCTGGTCCAATGTTGGGTGACAGAGGAGACTCTGAAACCATGGGGAAGCCAGCAAGTCCAGTGCCAAATGAGGGACTGGAGGCCCATACAACAGGATTGCTGGCAGCTATAGAGGATAGCAAAACAGCACTGGAGGGCAAGATTGGATAAGTGGCCTTGGACCTCGGACTCCTGAGAATGGACCACCACAAACTCTCCAACAGGGTGGGACAATCCAAGAAAACATACAACAGATGCAGCCCATACTGAAGGACCATGACAAGCAACCACAGGCATTGCGGCATGAGGTAGGGTGGCTCCGAGTCAGTGTCGAAGATGTGGAAGGCTGCTCACGCCGTAACAACGTGCGGATAGTCGTCCTCCTCAAATGCAGCAAGGGGTCCAGTACAGACCTTTACATGGAGACCTGGCTCCTGTAAGAAAGCCTGGGTGGCAAGGCCTCCAAATACTTTACCTTTGAGAGAGAACATAGGGTTCCAGGGGCCAGCTGAAACCAGGGGCGCTTCTTAGATCCATGGTGGTCTGTCTCCTTAACTATCGAGACAACGACAATGTCCTCCAGAGAATCCAAGAACACAGTCCCCACCAGGTTAATGGAGGACTGGTAAACTACACCCAGGAAGTTCAGCATCAGCACAAAACCTTTGTGGCTGTGAAACAGCAGCTGAGGGCACTTGACTTAAAATACATGCTCCTTTTTCTGCTAAACTTCATGTGGTGGAACAAAATACAATTCTTCACCTCTGCTAAAGAAGCATGAACATAACTGGAAAGCAGGGGCTTCACTCCTTCATCGGAACAGAAACCTATGGCTCAGGATGGATGGACAGTGCCCACATCAAAAAGTAATGACCATAGTCGACCGAAAGCAGCCCCAGTGAGGGTACAGGCAGAAATGGAGAGAGTGAAAGTGGTGACTGAAATACAACTATCATACACCATACCATTGAGTATGAAATGGGCCAAGCTTGCTCATACCTCCGAGGACCAGGATGCCTCCTCCCTTAAATAAGGGCCCAGTGAGTAGTCTGAGAAGGGGTCAGTGGTGACGCCAATGACTGCAGATCTGTCTGGGTGAGGGAGTGACATTCGGGGCCCATCGGATGTTTGGACATACAATGACCAATTTTTCAAAGCTTCGGGTGGACACGTGAGTGTACCGGGAGGGCCATGCCCTCCAGAGCAAATGAACATCTGAAATATGAGCAAAACTTACTGAATGATTTTGATCTTGATTGCTGCATTGGGGTGGCAGGCATCTCGGGCATTAGTGTGTGGGTATTTTTAAGCCTGCTGCGTGAGGTGATTGGGAGGGGGGAGTTTGATTATGGTGGGTTTGTTTCACCGAGGACATAGACGAGATGACAAAGATACAGAACACCCAGATCAGACAGACACTATGGGGACTACAAGGGTTAATGGTGGATAGAAGGGAAGGGGCCCAGCACCGACGCTTGACCCTGAAGCTTCTCTTATGGGATGTCAATGGCATGGGGGACAAACTCAAGCGATGGGTGGTGAGGCAGTATCTACTCTGACATGACCTAGGCATAATCCTGTTACATGAAACTCACCTGCTCGGCAATAATTGCCGGTTCCTGGGTAGAGGCACATACAAATTACTGGCACATGAGAGTTTACAAGGGGATCCAGTTGGGTGGGCATCCAGATTCGCCGCTCTTTGCCAATATAGGTCCTCCGAACTTGGGAGGATACACAGGGCTGTTGCTATGGAGAAGACGTGGTCATTGGGTCATGGTACTTCCTCCTGGACCTACAATCCAAGTGGGTTAGAGCATATGGGGGCACGGCTGACTATCATCAGGGGGACCTCAATCTGACACTACACAGGGAAATGCATAGGGTGACTCAATCGGGAGTACCTGCGAGACCTGACACACTACTGCCCACTTTCGTGGGAGCTATGGGCTTGGTTGACTTATGGCAGGCAACAAATCCTGAGACATGCCAATACTCACACGCATCTAAGCAATGTCCTGACTAGATTTTATTTCAATGCCCACATTCCAGAGTACTGGGTACTCTGGGACTGCCTTCCTCCCCCAAGGCATATCAGACCACTTGTCATTACTCACTAAGGGTCTCGTAGGTGTCTCAAACCAGACGGGAACATGGAAACTGGATGCACGGGAACTGAACTGAAGGACAGAGAAACAAAAATAATGGGGACCACGGCAACAGCCAGACATTTCACCAAAAATGAGGGTACTGTCAAATCGGCCACTGACTTATTGGAAGTATAAAAAGAGGTCCTGCAAGGTCAGTTTTTTGCCCTCAGGTTGGGCCTGAGAAGAGATAGGGAGGTGGAATGCCAAAAACTAGAGGAGCACTAATTGCTACTCGGGGCTGATTATATGGCCACCCCTGACAGGGACCGAGTGCACAAAACTGTGGAAGTCAGGTGAGAATATGAAGCAGTGGTGTGTCCGGAGCAAGAGCCCAATCTGGGGCCACTCAGGGCTAAGTATATGAGGTTGGCAATAAGCCTGGAAAACTCCTAGCATGGCTGGCAAACAAGGAGGAGGGGCAGCGTTGGGTTATTGGTATTAGGACTGAGGGGATTGCCCTGCAAGTGATCTGTGAGCGATTGCACAGGAATTTGCAAAATATTTAGAACAGCTCTACCAAAGCCGGGCCACTCATGACAGAGAGGACCTAGAGAATTTTGTGGGGATCTTCTGGTTCCCTGACTGGATCCGGACCGGGTTGAGGTGCTGGAAGAACAGATTTCTGTTGAAAAGGTGTCGGCAGCCATCACACAGCTGAACAATGGTAAAACTCCCGGACCTAGCAGCTTCCCCATAGAATTTTATAAAGATGTCACTTCGAAAGTGGCGAAGGTGATGCTGTCCATATTTAATGTGGCAGGGGAGGTGGGTGTCCTGCCACTGGACCTTCGAGAAGCCACGATTGTCCTGATTCATAAAGAATTAAAGGCGTCTGATGATTGTGCCTTCTGCAGGCCAATATCCCTGATCAATCACAAGACTAAAGTTTTGGCCAAGATTCTCGCAAATCACAAATAATCAATTCTCTTGTTGCCCCAGACCAGTCTGGCTTTATGCCATGCTATGAGGCATAACCTGAGATGAATAATAGGGTGCTTGTTGCAAAGTAGCCATCTGCAGAAGCCTGGGGTTCTTCTGGCCCTAGATGCTGAGAAGGCCTTCAGCTCCCTAGAATGGCCATACATGAAGGCCATCCTCCAGAAGATGAGTTTCAGCACACATTTCCTGTCCTGTTTCAGCCTACTATACACAGATCCAGTGGCAAGGGTCTGGATCAGAGGGGTGCTTTCTGAGCAATTTGGCCTGTCCCGGGATACCAGGGAGGCTGTCCACTCTCTCCTCTATGGTTCGTGGTGGCCCTCGAAGCCCTGGCATCATGGATCAGGGTGGACATCCAAATCCGAGGACTTGATGGGACCTGGGTAGGGAGCTTGTTGTCTCCCTATACACCAATGACGTTCTTTTATTCCTGGCAGACCCCCAGTACTCCCTGCAAAGGATCTTGGATAGTTTAGCAACTTTTGGCTCATTTGCAGGTTTTCAAATCAATTGGCATAATGCGGTGAGGAACTGCCAATTCCATTTGGCTGCCCAGGGCTTCATATATTTCCACATTTTTGTAACACCAAATGTAGCCCTATTTATGCAGGAGAGCCTGGAGAGAGTTATGGATGCCTACCTCAGGGATGTGGAGGGATGGAGAAAGCTGCCACTCTCACTCTTGGGTCCTGAATAAGATAATATACTTACACAAATTTGTATACACCCTCCAGAATACGTTCCCAGATGCATTTTTTAAAGGGTGGATAACACTACAAGACTGTTACTCTGCGATAACGGGATACCCAGGTTAGCCCTATCCACACTGTCTAGATGCCAAAGAGATGGAGGCATTGCCCTCCCAAACCTCCGGCTCTATTAGTGGGCAGCACAGTTGTTTACCGTCAATGACTGGGTCTTCTTCTCCCAACAGAAACATTCCCTGTGGGCAGGCCGCACTGCCATGGCCCCATAAGGGGATCTTCGTGGACTGTATGGAGGGAGGCCGCTCCCTCTTCTCCCCATCCCAGCAAGGTGGTGATCCATATCTGGAAGAGAGCAATAGGTACAATGGGATGACGGGGCAAGGTGACACTACAGACTCCTCACTGAGACTCTGACCCTCTCTGGGAACTAGAGAATATACAGGGTCATCGAAAATGAGACCTGCTGAGGATCTCATATTTAAGAGATGTCTGGAGGGATGGTGACATAATTCCAGTCGATGATCTGCATCCTGAGTATGAATGATCTGGTAGCCATTTCTTGTGATACCAACAAATGTGTTTTCCGCTTTGCAACACTGAAGTACTGCAGGATGAGATAGAGGAAGAACCCCCCTTATAGTGTAAGGTCTTGAGTTTCACCCCGACAGAACACACTGTGTCGTGAATCTATTCAATGCTGCTAACAGTCTTCTGCCCCAGGACAAATTAAGGGAGAGGTGGAAGAGAGATCTAAGCAACCTGGAGGATGCTGATTGGAGCCAGGCATGTGCATATCCCAGGGATGTTGCACTCCGGGCTGGTTTCCACTTGATACAATACAAATTTGTGCATAGGGTCTACTACACCAGAACCAGGCTGTTTAGGATGGGTTGGACTCCTGACGGCCGTTGCCTCCATGGCTGCCACATGAGGCGCACCTCAATTCACACACTCTGGGAGTGCCCACAGCTGGGGGATTGCTGGAGAAGGGTGAGCAACAAGATTTCTGGGATCATCGGAGGTGAGGTGAAGCTCACACACCAACTGGTGTCCCTTGGGATATAGGATGGCCAAACCTTGGACCGTTACAGCTTGCTCTTCTGTAATCCAGCCCTTATGGTGGCCTGCAGGGATATCCTGAAACACTAGTCGACTCCCACTCTGCCAACAATGAGAGAATGGGAGGAGGTTCTAGACTGGTGCATAGAGGTGGAGAAGTCCTTGTAAATTGAAGAAAGTTTCGGGCCCATGGACAGAGATGAGAGAACAAGATGTATAGAGGCAACTAAGAGGAGGCTACCACACAGCTGGGCTGCTGAGGCCTTAACTGTTTATCAAGTGAGGGGATCCCTCCGATATACAGGGACTATTGACTGGAAAGAGTCTTTTTTTGTAACATTACTACCCGATCCCGTCCACCCCTGGGTGGTTAATTGTAATTATGAAAATGTAAACTGTATCTACATGTCCTCAAAGTTAGAGTGTTGTGTTATGTTGTTTACGTAAAACTCAATAAAAATGTTTTACAAAAAATGTTCACTTTGAAATTACTGCAACACATTTCTGACCCAGATGCATGATACCCAATGTTTCCCATGCAGACCATAGAATACCAGCCATGCATAACAAATAGGTCTGCTTTTTAGCTGAGGACCCTGAGGGGCATATTTATACTCTGTTTGCGCCGGAATTGCGTCGTTTTTTTTTACGCAATTCCGACGCAAAACTAACTCCATATTTATACTTTGGCGTTAGACGCGTCTAGCGCCAAAGTCCATGGAGTTTGCGTCATTTATTAGCGTGGACACCTACTTTGCGTTAATGATATGCAAGGTAGGCGTTCCCGTCTAAAAAATTGACTCCGAGGCATGTGCGCCGTATTTACACTCCCGGGCAACATTCACGTCCGGGAGTGGGCGGGTCAAAAAAAATGACGTACGGCCGCTTTTGCGCCGTTTTTTAGCGCCTGCTCAGGGCAGGCGTTAAGGGACCTGTGGGCTCGGAAGGAGCCCAGAGGTGCCCTCCCATGCCCCCAGGGATCCCCCTGTCACCCTTGCCCACCCCAGGAGGACGCCTAAGGATGGAGGGACCCATCCCAGGGACATTAAGGTAAGTTCAGGTAAGTGTTTTTTTTTTTTTTTTTTTTGTGGCATAGGGGGGCCTGATTTGTGCCCCCCTACATGCCACTATGCCCAATGACCATGCCCAGGGGACCGAAGTCCCCTGGGCATGGCCATTGGGCAAGGGGGCATGACTCCTGTCTTTGCTAAGACAGGAGTCATTTCTATGGGGGTTGGGAGTCGAAAAAAATTGCGCAAATCGGGTTAAGGCGAAAAATTTGCTTCAGCCTGACTTGCCCCATTTTTTGGCGCCCAAGCTCCATATCCCCCTACGCCGGCGCTGCCTGGTGTACGTCGTTTTTTTTCACGCACACCAGGCAGCGCCGGCGGCTAACACCGGCGGCTAACACCGGCTAACGTCATTGAATAAATACGGCGACCGCATGGTGCTTCAGAATGGTGTTATCCGGCGCTAATTTTTTTGACGCAAAACTGCATTAGCGCAGTTTTGCGTCAAAAAGTATAAATATGGCCCTAAGTGCTTTGGAGCCCTGCAAGGCCTCAAGCAAATCCTCCAATACAAAATGGTACTTTCCTGAAAAATTTTGTCTGTCTTTTGATGCCCAACAGTTCCTGAATTCTGCAGATTCACTAGTCAGGCCAGTATGGATTGGTCAAGATTGTTTTGTTTCTTCCAGACCAGACTGCCTCTCTGTCTATTGCCATAGCCATGGAGACCAGTAGCACACAGGAAGCGAGGAATTGGTGTATTACACTATAGCAGGGGAAAATGGGTTGGCAGACTCTACCCCATTTACCTACTACAATTGGCTTCCGTGCAGGCTAGCAAGTCTTCCCAGGACCAAGACACCTCTCTGAAGGTGGGCCACCAATTTGTACATCACACCCAGGCTCAATGATATCTCACCATTCACCCACGATCAGTAAACCACACACGTACTAAGCTTCCATACCTGACAAAAGCAATAGGCCACACAATGGTATCTCACCAATCACCTATGAGCAGTAAGCCACACACATACTGAGCTTCCATACCTGGCAAAGGCACTAGGCCACCATTTGGGACGCACTGCAGCTGATAGGCAATCTCTCCACAGTAGTACATGCAAAAAAATATTTTGACCTTACAGTAATGAAATGAACTGCAGCACTAGGACCTGAATGACTGCATTCATCTCATTTACATGCAGAAAATCTAAGAGGTGGTGAGATTCAACTGTATGGACCCTGCAAGGCTAACCTAGTTGACTCTGTAGTATGTGTACTGGGTTTATGAAATCAGTGCTATACTATGGGTTAAAAGACTATGAAGCATTTATTGAAAGGGTGATAAATACCCCTAAGTATAGATAATCAACTTCATCAATAGGTCTATCAATGCATTCCATGGAGGTTGCCCTTTATGAATTCCATATTTAGAAATCGGATTATGCAGGGTATTTCCTTGGTATCCATTTTCCCCTGACACTTCTTTTTTTTAAAAAGAAATTAGACTTGAATTATGATGTTATTACCAACCACACAGTCATTTATTATCAGCAATATACACTTGCTAATCATTGGAATTAAATATTCTGACAAAAAAATGACTGGCTGTTGGCTAGATGCATTGGATACAACGTTTCCATTTCTAGCCTTTCTTTTCACAAATCATTGTTTTCATGTGTCTTGGGCTAGTTGGTTCAATTGAATGGAATTTGGAAAGCATTCATTGTTAAATGAAAACATGGGAGAGGCAAAACGTTGTTTAAAATAACTTGGAGCTATTTAATAGCCATACAGCTGGTTCTGGTGCATTCCTGTGACTTTTTGAGTCAGGGCAAGAAAATTGCCATAGAAGAGTAAACAGCTCTACTAGTGTTGCAAGAGATCTGATCATCTGTATCATTAGCACCCTTCATGCAAATCTGAAGTATCGGAGTATTTGTGGAGTAAACCGCATAGAAGCATAATGGTCCTCTCAAATGCATGTGCCTTAGACATTGGGGTAATAAAGTGGCATTCTGTACCATGGCTGCCAAATTAATTTGGAAAATGTCAAACATTCTCGCTGATGGATATTGGGATCTTTTAGATTTATGAATTAGCACTGTTCAGTTGCACATTGCTTTTAAGCCTGTTGTAGCACTAACTCACCAAAGAGGATGGGTGCCAATTGTGTTCACCCCTTGTTTGTACCACTGTTTGATGGTAAATGCTTGTTGAAATATACAGATGATGGACTGAATGTGGAACAAATCATTCACCCCCAGTCACCTATCTAGGTTTAATCTTTCAGTTTTTTTGCTTGTCATGCAATTCCAGTTTTGACCCAACCATATGCAAATCAGTCTTGACCCTTCTCCCCTTGGAACAGTGCAGCCTGATTTACCGGGCCAGGTCTAGACCAGAAACAAGCATCCTGTAACCAGTTGCAGGGTATCATCTCTTATCAGCAGGCCAGCTTGAATTTGGTAGCATAAGGATCACAACACCCATATCTGGGCAACCCTTCCAAAAATAGTGCAAAATGCAAAAAGAACAGATGATGGATTGAATGAGGAAAAAATCCTTCATCACCAGTCAAAGATCTGGATTTAATCCACCAGTTTTTTTGTTCACCATGTCATTCCAGTTTGGACCTAGTGAATGCAAATCAGTCTTGACCCTGCTCCTCATAGGAACAGTCCAGCCCGAACTGCCAGGCCAGAGAAGCTTGGTTGCTGCTTGCACTGAAGCTGGCAAAATAATGCATAGTCTCTGCTATTTAGCTGGCAGCCAGGGAAATTGCAGAGAAATGTCACTATGTATCAGGCAGCAAACTAAATATTCACCACCAAATAAAATACTTATTCTATGTATTTCAAAACATTGGAGCACACATAATGATGTCCACAGTTAAACTTTAGGGATATAAATGAGTGGGTAAAATAAAATACATAATAAGTAAATAATAAAATAATAGACCTAGAAAAGTTTAGGTAAGCATTTGTAGAAGACATAAAAAGGCAATCCAGGTATAGGTTGAGTGGAGTGCAGAGAACAGTATTATTAAAACAGCAAGGCGATACTAGGCATAAAAACTCAAAAGAAGACTATAAATGTACATAGTGATGCATTTAGAAGCTAAACAAGCCCTGGTGACTATTTCCAACTGTTCTTAAGGCGCATCACTATTTTGGCCCGTCTGGTGAAATTATGCCGAGAGCCTTCATTAGGATTATAATTGTTTGTAGAATGTACGCCTTAAGGGATAGTTCCTTTCAAAACGAAACGCTTACCACTTTAGTGAATGGACTTGTTAATCGAAGTGTCAGTCCTCTTCAAAACTGATAGAATTAATCAAACTAAATAGGTGTAAGAAGATGTTAGCCGGGTGTGAAAAGTGGTTTCAGTTAAAACCAGTGAAGATATTTTTGGACAAAAATGCCCATCTGAGCAAAAGCAGAATAATATATCTGCAAACAATATTGTGCATGTTTGGAGAGGTAGCCACCGAAGTAATTGGTTAATCAAGAAAGTAGTAACAGAACAGTTTAGAAAACAACCCTTTTAGGCGCTCTGTAATACTTAATGGAAGTGTTGTGGGTATTAATAAATCTTGTACATAATGTACAATTCTGTAAAATGAGCAATACTCTTCCTTCGATTGTTTCTGTCAAGATACAAATATTAAACAATTAGGAGCAGTTTTAAGAGCCCCTAGTGTCACCACAGCTTCATTTTTTTTTACGCTAAGGTGGTGCTAAAGTGGAATTTTCCCGTGCCATATTTACAAAGTGCTGCAATGCATGCATTGCGCTACTTTGTAAACCCTTGCACCAAATTATGCCTGCTCCAGACATAATATATGATAGGGGGGTGTTCGCCTGTTAGGTGGTCTGAAAAAATGGTGCAAGGAAAACAAAGAGATTTCCTAGTGCCTTTTGTCTGGCACTTTTAAAGCCTGCTCAAAGCACGTGTTAAAACAGGGCTTCCATTATTTATATTGGGCCCCTATGTACTCTGCAGGAGTAGCGCCAACATTTTGGTGCTACTCCTGCAGAGTACATCAATAGCGTAAAAAAAATTATGCTATTGCCCCCTACCCTGCACCGTATTTTAAATACAGCGCACACATGGTGGCAGTGCGGTGGTGCTAAGGGGCGCAAGGAAAGTGGCGCTGCACTAGGTGCAGCGCCACTTTTCTTAAATCTGCCCCTAAATCCCTCGGTATTTCACAACATCTTTCACCCCTGTGAGATGATCTACTATTTGTTAAAATCTAAATGTTCTCATAGCTGAACAAAATGGTGCAGTTTTGAAAGTATCTTCCTGGGAGATTTAAATCTGCACCGAGTAGGCAAAAATAACTCAGCTATTTCGCAAATATACTTTTTTCCCTCAACAATAGTATGGGTCAATTTGGCTCCACTCACACTCATGTGAAAGGCTGAATACTGTACCTCATATATATATATCTTTTTTAAAAGTAACCATCGTGTGAATTCCGACATCAGCAAGATGGTCAGATACTTCCTTGAACTTTTTCTTCACTAGGCACCAAACTGTCCACCTGGGTGTCAAAAAAAGTGATGGAGAGTAATATATTAATCTCAGAAAATAAGATCTCCTGTAAATTAGGGAACACTGAAATTGACGTGAGAGCAAATACAACTATGGACACTACAAACACAGTCATGATAGAGGTGGCAGCAAAGCTTAACTACCAAGATAACTACAAATGGTTTCCAAAAGAGTTATTTGAAGAAATTAAATCTCCCTGGGCGACTAAATGTATATTGCCCAAGAACGCATCCACATAGAATCTGATATTACTAATGTGAGAAGTTAAAAAATACTTTCAACAAAAGCTAGTCTTCTTAGATCAGAAATTAATTTGGCAAAGCAAAATGTCCAAGGAACCCTTTGACATAAGCTAAAAGACCCCCAGCGGCTCTTGATATTCCAAAGATTATGAAAGCCGTTGATTTGACCATCACTCTGTGCCTAGACAATGTGATAAACACTTGTATAGCACAAGGGGTAGTCTCTGATTGCCTTAAATGTGGACAGGTTACCATCTTCATAACAGGACTGGTACAGACCTCACTGACCTAAACAACGTTTGCCCAGTATCTAACTTACCATTCATAGAAAACTTTCTTGAAAGGTGCCTCGAGAAGTAGCTGAAAACACCTTACAGAAAACAGCCTAAATGATTTTCAACAGAGCTTTAGACCTGACAATTGCAGTAGCAGACAGCAATGTCACAAATAGTGGATGATGCTCTGTGCAAAGTGGACAAGAGCAAACCATGCCTTATAGTTCTCCTCCACATCGGAGGTATTTTCCCTAAAACTAGTCGAACTAAAACTTTCAGAAAGTGATTGGGTCAACTATGTCAACAGCATACTAAATAACAAAGAGACCTGGAATCCTGAAAGTTAGAAAAGTTATGGATGCAGACATCATGAAGTAAAACAGGGCAGCTGGCACCATACACACCAATCTAATAGAAGTCTTCATTGAAAATTAGGTCAGGAAAGCTCTGCGGTACTGGACAGAATAGAAGGCTGTGGTACTTAGCATTGTCACATCCAAGATTTTCATATTTTATAAGAGACATACAGCACTATTTACCACTGCTTCTAGGCCGCTTCAGCAATGCCTTCTTTTCCTGAACCCTAGATCAGCTGAACAGTTGTTCCAGTTTACATGAAAAGCCAAAGAATGTCTGGAAAACCTTACAGAAACATTAATCCCAAAGAGACTGATTGCGAAATATTTTCAGCTATGATCTTATTTGCCACTGAAATCTGGGTAGAAGATGAAATCCTCAACCCCATGCTGCATGAACTTCACCCAGTCTTCTCCACAAAGGATCAGGGGCCATATGTACGAACACATTTTCCCATAGACTCAGAATGGGCAAAACTGCTTGCTACATCTGGCCCCCAGATCTCTACTTCTTTAACATAGTCAGGCAAAACAAATAAAGCTGCTTGTTGCATAATAGGACTTCTCCTCTGCCTTTTACCTGTGTCCATGTGGGTTTTATGGAAAAAAGTATCAGCCTTGAAGATGAAAATCATTAGAAAGTTCGATTCTGACAGCGAGTAGTGGCTGGTGATCCCTGAAACTGCTGGGGTCTAATACTTGCCATATTCTTTTAAAAATGTGCCTTGAGTGCCGTCCTACAGACATGTCCCAACATGCTCACTGTTTCTCACACACAAACGTACTTGCCCATACTCATACTTTCAGAATCACTGGGCCTCACTCCCAACTACTGACATACAGAAGCTCTGATTTGAACTCCTGAGCTACGGGTGTTCTGCTGTAATGGTGCAGCAGCACCTGGGTCTGAGTGCTCTGGTGCAATTACACCTGCTGCACCTACACCTGCTGCACCATTGATAGTGGTACACCCTGATGCACTCCTACTCCCTCTCACAATCCCTCCTTCACTCACTCATTCTAACTCACTCACACTGCTTTACTCACTCCATGTCTTTCCCTTATTCATACTCACTCATTTATTCTCACTCATTCTCAACGACACTCTCAAAAACATTAAAATAATAAGCACTCTCACTCAATCACATTCTCCCAATCACTCACAAACACACTTTCGCTCACACTTGCACAGAGAAACAACACTGAATTAGTTGGATTTTCTTACCTTTGTTCCTTTGCTGTCATCTCAGATGCTCCATGGCAGCAACAGAACAGGAATCCAGTGTTGGACATTGGAGCTAGTAAGCTATGATTCTTAATGAGTAGCCAGACAGAGAAGACATCTTAAGCTCTCCCTTAGCTTCTTGATAGGACTGGAGGCACCGCCCTATTAGATAGTGTTAGTCATCCTGTTGCTCCTGCTCTCTGTGGCTCCTCAATGACCTCAGGGGTGTACTGATATGCACATTGACAGCCATATTTTAGATTTGATACTGTCATGCCTGAGGCATGCGCAGTATCTCTGCTAAATAAAAGGCATTGTGCCTTTGTGAGAGGATCGTAGTTAGACTACACCCCTCACGTACACAATCCGGACATCCACCTACAGAGTGCGGTTTTTAACGATGCTCTGTTAAAGGATCGTCAGTCGCTTCCTTCTCCTCTTTCTCATCAAAAGTCTGATGGAGGGGCCCAAAGGGCTAACAACCACGCTGCAGAATTCATGTAAACATGAAAGCCGTGTTTTCATGAAAACTGCTAAATTAAATGATTACAAGTGTATTTATTTGATTTAACATATGCTCTGTGGCCTCACAGGTGGCATGGATACACCCTGGAGCCCCTGAATAGGAACCACCTCTGCTGACACCTCTTCTACGTGAAAATATCTTGTGATCGAAGACTGAGGAGGCCATCACAACATAAGTGATAAAACAGAAAAGCATTTTACTATACTTCTATTCTGCATTTAAGTCATGCTTGTGTGGGATACCTTCCTGGAAACGCCAAGTGGTATACCAGTTATAGATTTCCTGGTTTGTCTTCTAGTATACAGGTAAGACGCACTAATCATTGTCTTCAGTGTAAAGTCTTCTAAGGACAATCATATGCCCTCGAGGCTTACTGAAAAGTCACCATCACCAGCGAAAGGCATCATAATCTAAACCCAAGGTGTCTGACTTGCCAACAGAAGGGGTAAAGTGAGTTAATTATATTTGGGTGCTGAATTATTGGACGAGATGGAAATGGAAATATTTCTTTATCTTGCAATGCTCATAGCTAAAAAGCATGTTTTGTTTTGAGTCACTATAAAGTTTTATAGGCAACTGTAGTGTTATAGTCCAGTGCACAAGGTGCTCTCTGAAGGTAGTAGTTATCATCTTTGTCAGAAAAAAATCATCAAAAGTATAACCAAATGTAAGAGGCATCTGTTTGAGTCAGTAGGATATTACAAACCCAAAATGTAGTTCTCAATTGACATTTGAACTTTATTTTACAAGTTCTGTATTGAATATCACAATATACATTATCCATTCGATATGTACCATAAATTTATCAACTCATCTGCAACATCTGGAAAGATGATTCATTCCATCTATTATTGATACCTAGTATCTGACGAACGATATCTAAGGTGAACTAAGGAAGATGTTCGTTTTGTGTACTGTTACTGGAAATGTTGCACCTCCTTACGATTTCAGATAGGCGGTTGTAACTAGGCGTTATACATACATAGCTGACCTTGCAATCAAAGGAATGCCAAATATGGAAGACCTCTGATGCAAGAACAACGTGGATACAGTATTAATTTTATTTAAAGCCTTGATAAAGTAACAGACTGTCGCGAAATATGACCTGGCGGTATCATGTCGTAAACATCAAACACAAAATAAGGCAATAGGATCTTTACAATTTGTACATGTATTTACCTTGTATAATAACTATACAATAAACGTTTCTCTACATTTCCATCTTTAATACTGAATTTACATTTGATTAGATTGTTTTGAAAACGTTTAGTTTTCCCCATGCTAACCCCAATCACATGAATAGGCGTTTATGAATTTGATGAGCAGCCCAGTTGTTTTAATTATTTTTCAGCATTAAACCCCTGCAATAAATGAAATTGTTGCGTTCGAAAGAGTAAACAGCCCGCCGCTGAAAACCAAAAAGCTGTAAAGAAAAGGAAGACGGCTACAAAGAATGTATTTGTGCAACAAGGTTAATCAAGATCTAAAACGCTTTTATTGCTTTGTGCCTCCCATGGGATTTCTTCAGAAGACACCCCCCATCACTGACGAGTGAAGCCATAAGGGGCACTAGAATGACTCTCTTTTATGATCACAGTAACATAAACCAAGGGGTGACAAAACACTCCAGGATTTCCAGCAGAAGCATTGAACATTAGAAACAAGCAGTGGCAAAGTCAATCCGTTATGCCTGTGCAAGAGCTATTGGCTTTGCCAATGTGTTTTAGTTATGTTGTAACCAGTGTGGCTGTTATTAAGCAGGGCTAAAAGTTAGTGGCTAGGAAGAGAGTGACGAGGAGTGGAGTGGTGTAGAGTGAAGTGGGGTGAAGTGGAGTGAATTGGAGTGGTGTAGAGGGGCGTGGAGTGTCAAAGAGTGATGTGGAGTGGCGTAGAATGGAATGCCTTAGAGTGGAATGCCATACAGGGGCATAGAGTGGAATGGTGTGGAGTGGGGTAGAGTGGACTGTCATAGAATGGCATAGAGTGGCATAGAGTGGCATAGAGTGGCGTGTCATGGAGTAGCGTAGAAGGATTAAAATGGAGTTATGTGGAAGGACAGTGTAGGCTGGAGTAAAGTGGCATAGTGGGAGTTGCATACAGTGGAGTAGAGTGTCCTGGTGTAGAGTGAAGTAGATTATCATACAGTGGAGGAGCATAGATTGGAGCAGAGTGTCATAGAATGGAGTGGCATAGTGTGTCATTGAGTGTCGTAAGGCTGAGTAGAGTAGATTGGAGTAGAGTAAAGTAGAGTGAACTGGCATAAAGTGGAGTAGAGTGGAGTGAAGTGGAGTGGAGTTGAGTTGAGGATCGAGTAGTAGTGTAGAGTAGCATAGAGTATCAGAATGTTGTAGAAGGAGTGAAGGGACAAAGAGTGAATGGGTGTGGAGTGAAGTATCTTGGAGTGGTATAGAGTGTCACAGAGTAGAGTGACATTGTGTTGAGTAGAGTGTTACAGTTGGGTAGAGTGGACTAAAGTATTGTGGAGTGGTGTAAAGAGTTGAATGGAATCGTGCAGCAGGAATCATGCATGTTGTTATGTAGAGTGGCACTGATTGGAGAAGATGGTTGTAGAATGAAGTGACAGAGTGGAGTAGAGTGTCAGAGTGCAGTGGCACAGAGTGGAGTGGCATAGAGTGGAACTGAGAGTTGTGGAGTGGATGTGATGAGCTAGAGGGACCCTCAACACAGACAACGCTTTCTCCTTTACTCCGTCTCGATTCTGATACTAGCTGTCTTCTCATTCCGCAGGACGAAGAGAGAGGGCCCTTTAAGTTGAGGGGCAGAGTCCCCTTAGGGCGTCTATGCTCAAAACGTCTGGGATATTGATAGCTGGGGAGCTGAGCGAGAGGATCCAGGAGGAGGCACAAGGAAGCAGCGTGATGGGACACCACTGACGGAAGAAGTCACCGTGGGTGAAAAGACTCAATCGCCAAAAGTCCAGAAGCAGACGAGTTCCCTGCCACTGTCGAGGAGGAGAGAGTAGCCCATTCTCCACCAGTCAAAGTAGTACGTGAAGCAGACCCCAAGACTCTTCTGGATCCAGCCACATTCCATGAAGAACGTGGCGTTGGCAGGTGCAAGAAAAGAAAATGAGCTACAACTAATGCTCACTGTTGTCTACAATATAAACAACCAAACAATCAAGATAGCAAAAATACGAAAAATTATATTTATTACATATGTATGTACAACAACATGAAAACGCAATAATCAAAATTAGATATATAAATATTTACATATTCACAAGGAAAGACACACACACTCATATATAATGAATAGACAGAGACAAAGTGTTACACAAGACAAGACACAAAAGATAATAGAAACATAACATTGACAAAAGAAGATCCAAATTGTCCAAGATGCAATGAGATGTAAATTAAATATACACTTTTTCTTTCTTAAGCCTTAATAATGTTCATAGTAATGACATGTTATAACCCAGAACTAAATAGCGTCTCCACCTAATTCATAAAGAGAATTTAATTACTTGGACCTTAAAGTTCATAATCCATTGTAACAACTGTAGGAACTAAGCCTATGCGCGTTTCGGCGGTAACCATCCGATTTGTAAAACCGCCTTCGTCAGGGCAGTTCCTTTTCAATATTAGGTAACTAATGTCGCAGGTCTTTTAGATTCTTGTCCTTCCCACCCGAATCAGTCCTGATAAACATGAAAAATAATAACACAAAAAAACATTTAGTCCGATTCCTTGAGATCCAAATATCCACCTACATAATACCACATGCACATTATCATCAAAAGAATCCAAAGTGCAAGAACAAAGAAAAAGGGTGAAAAAATAAAAATAAAAAAGAACGTGATTAAAAAATAAGAACAAAAAAGATTCAACACCAAAAGCCAGTGCAGGGAAATTAGAACACCAAATACATGCAAAAAACACATCAAATATATGTGTTCTCCCAAAATAATGTCCACACCAGCTATGTTAATAATAATAAATACCAGATGACAATGTTGGTGCGTTCCCTCAGAGAGAGAACACAGAGGGACTGATTCTCTAACTTCAACTTCTGATCGCAAGTGGCTCCTTATGCAGGCACACAGCCAGATTCACAGATCTATCCCTGTTTTCAAAACAAACCACCTTAAATAAATAAAAAAATCTATAAATCTAAGGGACCAACCTTTTACCTATATATACAATAACTTATTCCTTCACATACCAAGATAGTCTTCAAAATAACCGAATTCCTAGGGGGATGGATACCCACAACTTCCATCAGTCTTCCATCTATATGTAAAAAAGGGGGGGGGAACCATAAGTCAATGGTGTAACAAAAATAGAATTCCCCTACCTCAGCTGTTCTTTCTTATCTCTTTAAAAAAATGTATCTGGAGTCCCTTGTCCATAATAATTCGGGAATCTACTCAAATGTATTGCAAACATTCTTGACCACGATTTCACCATCCCACTTAGTTCATAATTAGATAGTGAGATTCCTCGGTATATAAAAAAAGCGAGTGAACATGTAAACTAAAAGACTACTCGTTTCAAATTTAACAGTACGTAGAGAACCCCTCGTTTAGCTGGGAACTATAATTTTTAAGGAGGGAATAGCCTACCTTCTGATATGCCGATTTCTTTTATGGCGACTGTTAATAAAGAACGCCCGATCAAAGATTGCCGAATACGGCATTCTCCAAATAAGGTCAGGCATCCAACTCCTACTCGCAGTAAAGACCGCGAGACGCCTGACGAAATCGCGCGATTTCGTACTCAAGAGGCATCAAAGAATGGGGTCGGCCATCTTAGAGTGGTCTTCAATGTAACCTACTGTTAGGAGAAGAACCAAAAACAAAAAAGTAATTCAAAATAAAAAAATCATAACATTCAGTATTTAATTAGAAAAAACCACGCCACAATAGAGATACAAAATAAGAAATGAAGAATAAAAAAATTAAAAAGAAAAAAGAAACAAAAACTCCTGCAGTGGTTTATTGCAGCACACCCCTAGAGAGTAATGGCAAATGTATATATATACATCTTTCCTTTATCTTAGATAAACCAAGACCTCTCTATTTATATAGCAGAATCAAAGATCTTCAAAGAAAAAAACAGCAAATGCTGCCCAAGATGTGAGAAGATCATTAACTTCTAGACAAGAAAACACACATCAGAAAGAATTCAAATTAAAGCATTTTCCCAAGGTATACACTCATTTAGACCTTTATCATGTGTGTCCAGGGTAAAAATCCAAAACACTTCCCGCTTCTTTCTTATATTTTCCATTACTTTGCCTGGGACGTCCTTAATTTTTTCCAAAATCGTCCACGTCAAATCATCCAGCTCGTGTTTTTCTTTCAGCCAGTGTTGCACCAGGGGAGCTCCCTCCCTTTTATTTCGAATATTCGATAGATGTTCTGAAATTCGTACTCTAATTTCACGTCCAGTTTCTCCCACATACCCCGCTGAGCAGGGACAGATAACCAAATACACACAATTAGAGGTTCTACAATTAGTCATGTCACACAGTTTATATTTCTTTTGTCCCCGTACTAATAGATCACTTACAATGGCTTTGGGGCATGCTTTGCAGGTTCCACAATGGTGATTTCCCAACACTGGGACAGTACCAGTAATGGACTTTTGACAGAATTCTTTTTCTCTTGGTAGGGCTGCCTTAACTAGTTTATTGCGGATGTTCTGATTTTTTTAAAAGCCAAAAGAGGTCTCTCCAAAGGTTTAAGAGTTTGATCACTATTCAAAATTTGCCAATTGTTGCGCAGCCAGTTGCAGGCTTGGGGAGAACGCACACAATACGAGCAAAACAAACTCTGACGTGCTTACTATTATACTTTTCTTGTTCCTATTCTTTTTACATTCTTGTTCACTAAGTAACCACTTATACCACTAACATTTTCTGAACTGTAATTTATCCCGCCTCTTACAAGACTCACTGTGAGAAAGGGTCTAAATGAGACAAGCCTACTAACTACCTCACAAAACATAAAACAGCTTACTGAGTGAGAGGTCACTGCGTGATTGATGAAGGGTATGCAATAATACAGAGAAAAGAGAGACTTACCTGTGCTTCTCTTCATTATCCCCCGAGGTACTCGGCGGGATACCTCCAGTGCATGGACATACGATCTGAGGAAGAAAGAAGAGACATTTAATAACAAATAGAGTGTTCATAGAAAATAAATGGTGTTGAAACACATCATCAAACTGTCTGCCCCTTATTATAAGAGGAGTTATATCATGACAGCGGAGTAGCATTGAGTGTAACAAAATGAAGTGGCATAGAGCAGCAGAGTAGAGTGTCATTGAGTATAGTGGCGCAGTGGAGTAGAGTGGAGTATTGTGCAGTAGATTACAGTGGAGTAAAGTTGCATGGAGTGGCATAGAGGGAGTTGTGAAGAGTGTCATAGAGTGGAGTAGGGTGGAGTGGCATAAAGTACAGGGCGTTTCATTGGAGTGTCATAGAGTGAAGTAAAATGTTGTGTGACAGAGTGCAGTGGTGTAGCTTAGAATGGAGGAAAGTGTTATATAGTGGAGTGGTGCAGTGTGGAGCAGAGTGTCATAGAGTGAAATGTCAATCAGTCAATCAATCAAATGAAGCTTTATTCGGTTATAATAAAAAACATAAAAGCATACATATTATACAGCAAATGCACACTAAAATTAAAACCATGCTGATAGTTAAAATCATACAAATACATGAGTGATCAACAGTTCATACAGTTGTGCAGGACTACAGTCAATCCCTCAACAAATTCTTTGATCTCACCGCAGCTTTTAATCTTGCTCTTAAAATCGAGGATTCAATAGGCCTTTCTTGGATCTCATAAAATTTACAGAACAAAGTAAAATGCATGGTGTGCTGCAGAGACACCTACTCACAGCCACAGGCTGCTAGAGAGGATGCCTCTGCCAGCCCCAAGGAAATGCTATTAGCTGGGGCAACAGATTTAACCTAAATCTAGTCAGCAGGAATCGTGCATGATTAGAGCTGACAACTGTGAGATAGGGTTCTGTGGATAAGTGGGTTTTTAACAATACATAGCCTCACCCGGCATCTTTTGAAGGATCACAGCTTCTCTCCCTAGTAGTCTGTGTCCTAAAACATTGTCACTCACCCAGCCACAGTCTGCCTTTACAATCTTCTCAAGGCAAGTGATCAGTCCTGCAATACCACTCTATTTAGTTGTGCTCCTTTAGTTGAGATGTCAGCCCAGCATAAAAAGAGGTGGAGAGCTATAATATCAGTGAGCTACAATATCAGTGAGATAATGTAGCCCCAGCTCTTTGTGCGCTATTTAGGAGGGAGTACTTGTGGGGACACAAAGAAGGTGTCTCAAAAATGTATTTTTGGCCACCTTAAGGGAGTCCTGCTTAATGTAGCCCCAGATGACACTCCCATCAATTGCTTTTTACACTGTAAACTTATAACAGGATGCTAATGGGCCTCCCACCCAATCTGGGAGCAAATTTACAGCATTGGTCCTTGCATGATCAGAGAGCTTCCCAGCTACCAAAGGACTCAAGCATAATTCAGCATTGAACAAGACACCCAAGTAAGGGAAGGTTTTAACCAGCGTAAGGGTCTCTGTTCCTACTTTGAAGGTTTGTGTCTTTGTATTTCTTGGGCCAATTACCATCACATGAGACTTGCTAATGTTGGTACTGAGATCCAGCTTTTCTATAAAACCCACAAATGCATTTATGAGGGCTTGCAAACGCCTGGCCGTTTTAGCCATTAATACGGTGTTGTCCACATAAAGCAGGACAGGCAGGGGCTGATCTTCTACTTGTCGACAGTCTATTCCCTCCTCTGCAAGAACATGTTCAAGTTTGCTCACATATAGGGTGAATAGAATAGGGGACATAACACACCCCTGACTGACAAAACGCTTGGTTTTAAACTTATCTGTGCAGTAGGGATCAGAAGTATATCTGACTGAAGCCTCAGTGTAGGTATGGAGATCCTTCAAAAAATAAACCATGTCCTGGTCAACTCCCATATCCAAGAAGATTGTTGTAGATTGGAGTGGCATAGAGAAGAGTAGAGTGTCAGAGTGGAGCGTCATAGAGTGGAGCTGAGATTTGTAAAGTGGAGTGGCATAGAGTGTCATAGAATAGAGTGGCATAGAGATACTGTAGAGTGTCGTAGAATGGAGTGGCATAGAGTGGCAGAGTGGAGTGGCATAGAGTAGACTGACATGAAGTGGCATAGAGTGGCGTAGTAGACTAGAGTGGAGTAGTGTGTTATAGAGTAGCGTAAAGTTGCAAGGAGTGGCATAGAGGGAGTTGTGTAGAGTGTCAGAGTGGAGTAGGGTGGAATGGCATAAAGTGGAGTGATGTGGATTGCAGTGTCATAGCGTGGAGTAAAATATGAAGCAGAGTGAAGTGGCATAGCATATAGTGGAAGAAATTGTCATAGAGTGGAGCGGCACAGTGTGGAGTAGAGTGTCATAGTGTGTCATTTTGTATAGAGTGGAGTGAAGTGGGGGTAGAATTAAGTGACATAGAGTGAATGGGCATAGAGTGGATGGGCATAAAGTGGAGATCGTAGAGTAGAGTGGTGTATTGTAGAGTAGTATATAGTGGAGTGACATTCTGGAGTAGTATAGAGTGGAGTGGCATAGAATGGAGTGACGTAGATTGAAGGGGTGTGTCATAGAATAGAGTGTCATAGAATGGAGTGGCATAGAGTGGAGTAGCGTATCGTAGAGTGGTGTGTCATAATGTATCTTAGAATGGAGGAGCGTAGATTGGAGTGGTTCTTCTTAGATTCATTTAAGGTGTTGAGGGGTGGCGTATTGTGTCATAGAGTGGAGTGGCATGTCATAGTGTGGAGTGGAGTGAAGTGATCTGGAGTGTCATCGACTGGAATGGCGTTTCACAGAGTGTCGTAGGGTGGAGGGGCATACACCGGAGCAGAGTGGAGTGGTGTAAAGTACAATGGCATAGTGTGGAGTATGCATGGTGTGGTAGTGTACTGCCATTATTGACAACACATTTTCAATTGAAATGACCATTACATTTGCAGAGACAGTTTTACTGATGAACGCATACAGCACACACACAATAATGTGTGGAAATGTCATCACCTAGTGTATTGATTTGTTTCGATCATATGAAAATACCACACTTTAGGATTACAAACAAAGGCCCTCTTTACAACATTGGCGGTAAAAGCCGCTTACCGCCGCGCAGAAGACCGCCAAAACACCGCCGCGGCCGCGGAATCCCACCACAGCTATTATGACACACATCTCGGAATCCGCCGAATATGAGACACCCACACAACTCCGCCACACCAAAGGTCAGTGTTAAACTGGCGAAAACAATTCCTCCACCGTCACGCCAACAGAAACACGCCCATGCTATCACGACACACGAATCCACGTTGGGGTCTTTCAACCGTGGTATTCCATTGGCGGTACACACCGCCGCGCTCAAAATACACACACATCTCCAAAACACCGCCACATTGGACAATTCAAAATACACACACCTGACACACATACAAACACCACTCCCACACACCCAATTCAATATAAAACACGCACCCACATCACCCACAAACCCCTACGACCATAATTCACGAACGAAGGCCAGAGAGACAGAGAGCACAGCAATTGAGAACCCCACCACACAGAGGCACACAACACCATCACCCATACAACATTCCCCGCACAAAACACCACACACCACTACACATCACCACACACATCAATACTTACACCACCCCACACATCACCCACACCACCCCATGTCACATCAAAGACACCCCCGGGTTTCCGAGGAGGAGCTCAGGGTCATGGTGGAGGAAATCCTACGGGTAGAGCCACAGCTATTTGGCTCACAGGTGCAGCACACCTCCATAGCCAGGAAGATGGAGCTATGGCGAAGAATCGTCGACAGGGTAAACGCAGTGGGACAGCCCCCAAGAAATCGGGAGGACATCAGGAAGAGGTGGAACGACCTATGGGGGAAGGTGCGTTCAGTGGTCTCCAGGCACAACATCGTGATTCAGTGGACTGGCGGCAGACCCCCACCTCCTCCCCCACAACTAACAACATGGGAGGAGCAGGTCTTGACCATTATGCATCCAGAGGGCCTCGGAGGAGTCGGTGGAGGAATGGACACTGGTAAGTCAAATCTTAACTATCATATCCCCCACCCTACCTGCATGCTATCACACACCCCCACCCTCACCCCCTCCCCTATCACCCCAAATCCTCACTAATGTACTAATAACAAAAACCACTCATCCCAACACCAAGCCCTGCATGACACAACTAAGCATGGTCACCCCTCACCAAAGCATGCTCACTGCACATACCCAGAACAACCCCCTAACCATCATCACACAAATCCAAACACAGGAATGCTTGCACTGGGGTACACACACACCCACCCATTGCACACCATTACACACACACATGCAATAATTATGCTCTCATATCCCTGCAGGACCACTAAGGAACGTCACCACACCGGAGGGGCCAGACATCTCCACTCCACCCACAGAAGAGGCCCACAGTGACGACAGCAGCTCTGCCCTACTGGATTCTGATGACCAGCCCGGACCATCGTGGGCCTCGGGACAGTCGGTTCCCCTTGCACAGGCACAGCCCAACACTGACCTTCCACCCTCTGGTAACACCTGCACAGCACCCACCCAGCGGGCCCAAACCTCCGTACCCAGGACACGTCAATCAGCGGTGTGTCCACCACTACAGGGAACTCAGGATAACCCACCACCCCAACAACAACAGGGAACTTGGGGGAGTGATAGTGGGCACACGGTCCAGGGGACGGAGGCACAGGAACACAGGGGAACTGGGAGGACTGCAGTGCGACAGGGGGCGGACATGCCAAGGAAACCCACTCTCCACAAGGCCCTCTCCTCCATCATGGGAGCATACCACCTCTCCCAGGAGACGATGGCGACGGTCCTGGACAAGTTTCAGGAGACCCAGCGCCTGCAGGAGGAGCAGTATTTGGGGTTCAGGGAGGAACTCAGAACCATCAGCTCTGCCCTGGGCACCATCGTAGGGGTGCTGAAGGACATACAAAAGACCATGAGGGACACTGTGGCACTCCAAGGGGCCCCTGACACTAGCATGGACGATGAACTGCCCACCACCTCGCCCGGCGCTAGTGGACAGGACGCCCCGCCACAGGACCACCACACCAGCACCCTACCTCTTGCAGACGGACAACCACCACGCAAGCGGTCCCTGAGATCCAGGAACAGGACAGAGCAAGATGGCAAGACCCCCACCAGGATATGAGACCACCCTGATTGTCCTCCCACTGTCCCACTTTGTTACCCTGTCCATACTTTAACTGACCCAGCTCCACTTCCTATGCCCATATGGGCAGTGCACCTGTGTGACCAATAGACTGGACTCTGCCATGGAGATTCCTCCACCGTCCCCCATCACCATTGTACAACCCCCCTCCATTTTTGAGCACTTAAATAAACACCCTTGAACCACAAAACAATCTGGAGTCAGTCTGTGATTTGGTAAATTTGGATTATCAATGAAAGTGTCAAAATGCGTTTTCAATTGTAAAGCCAACATACCTATGTCACAAATCACAAGTCCTTGAAGGATGCAAGCAGATGACACACGTTGGTAACCACACCTGTGAAACCGTAATGGAAAGGTACAACTCAGTGACCAAATAGTGCTATGGAATGACAGACATGATAGAGGTAGAAGTGTAAAAGTGAATGTAATGGTAAAAAAGAAATGTTCTCACCTGTGTGTCACTTGAAATATTGCTGTATGACTGACCCCCCGTTGTCTATGTCTTCTTCCTCAGCTTCCTCCTCATCACTGTCCACAGGCTCCACAGGCTCCACAGCTGCCACAACACCGCCATCTGGACCATCCTCCTGCAGAAAAGGCACCTGGCGTCGCAAAGCAAGATTGTGAAGCATAGAGCAGGCGATGATGATCTGGCACACCTTCCTTGGTGAGTAGAATAGGGAACCACCTGTCATATGGAGGCACCTAAACCTGGCCTTCAGGAGGCCGAAGGTGCGTTCGATCACCCTCCTAGTCTGCCCATGGGCCTCATTGTAGCGTTCCTCTGCCCTGGTCCTGGGATTCCTCACTGGGGTCAATAGCCAGGACAGGTTGGGGTAACCAGAGTCCCCTAATAGCCACACACAGTGCCTCTGGAGTTGACCCATCACATACGGGATACTGCTATTCCGCATGATGTAGGTGTCATGCACAGAGCCAGGGAACATAGCATTTACCTGGGAGATGTACTGGTCTGCCAAACATACCATCATTACATTCATCGAATGATAACTCTTCCGGTTCCTGTACACCTGTTCACTCCTGTGGGGGGGACCAGAGCTACATGGGTGCCATCAATAGCACCTATGATGTTGGGGATATGTCCAAGGGCATAGAAGTCACCTTTAACTGTAGCCAAATCCTCCACATGAGGGAAAACGATGTAGCTCCTTACGTGTTCCAGCAGGGCAGACAACACTCTGGACAACACGTTGGAAAACATAGGCTGGGACATCCCCGATGCCATGGCCACTGTTGTCTGAAAAGACCCACTTGCAAGGAAATGGAGCACTGACAGCACCTGCACGTCAGGGGGGATTCCAGTGGGATGGCGGATTGGTGACATCCGGTCTGGCTCCAACTGGGTACATAGGTCCTGGATAGTGGCACGGTCAAACCTGTAGGTGATGATTTAATGTCGCTCCTCCATTGTCAACAGGTCCACCAGTGTTCGGTACACCGGAGGATTCTGCCATCTTCTCACATGGTCAAGCTGACGGTGCCTAGGAAGGACAACAGCGACCACAGAGTCAACAAATTTCCAGGTATGTACCCACAGATACACAGAACACGACACAAAACACAAAACTCTTCCTGTATGTGTTTTGAGTGTAGGCCTAGGTATGTGTGACGCAGTAGTAAATGAAGCCATGTGGGCCCCTGAAATGGCGGCTGCCTGACCTCTAAACTGGGACAATGGGATGTGAGGTATCTGCGCTGGCGTTGTACACCGTAGCGGTAGGCGGTCGTAGACCGCAGCGCAATGCTGCATTGGTTAACATTGGACCCTATGGGTCCCAGGAGCCAATGATGAAGTGCGCCGGCGGTGATGATACGCACTGCCGCGGACGTCACCGCCATTTTCTATCTGTTCAATCACTCGATACCTGATCTTCGACAGGAGAGGACCTACACTGCAAGTGCTGCTGTGACCTCGGTCTGGAAGAGACAATGGCTGCTGCGTCTGGGGAAAGGGCCCCTGCCTTCACTGCTCAGGAGTTGGAGAAGCTCGTGGACGGGGTCCCCCCCAGTACACGCTACTCTACGGTCCTCCAGACCAACAGGTAAGTACCAAGGGAGCACGTTGTATGGGCTATGTGGAGAGGGCTGGTTGTAAGTAGGAAGGGGGCAGAGTTCAGGGAACATGAAGGACTGTGAATGCATGTGCCACATGGCAAGGGTAGGGATGGCGGCCACTCTCATCGACGGGGCAGTTGGTAATGACTTTTCTTCTTCCCCTGTGCATGTCATGTAGGTCAGCGCCCACCAGCAGAAGGACATTTGCCATGCCATCGCCAAGGACGTCCGGACCCTGGGGGTCCACCAGAGACGGGGCACCCACTGCCGGAAAAGATGGGAGGACATTCGCCGCTGGAGCAAGAAGACGGCGGAGGCTCAGCTGGGGATGGCCTCACAACGTGGGAGGGGTGCCCGTCGCACCATGACACCCCTGATGTTCAGGATCCTGGCGGTGGCCTACCCGGAGTTGGATGGGCGCTTGAGGCACAAGGGGGTGAGTACACGCTCATTCTGGGGACTTTGCGCGCAGTGGAGGGGTCTGGGTGGGGGAGGAGGGATGTGGGTTTCCCTAGGCCAGGGCGACTTACGTAGGCTAGGCCCCTCTATAATGCAGGCCATGTGCCACTCCACCCCACCTCAGTAAAGGGCCAAGTACAGGTATACATGCCCCTGTGGCATCCATGTGTGCAGATGTCCACCATAGCCATGTAGGCCAGATCCCAGGAATTGCATCTGTAGTGGCCAAGAGCACGGTGTAGTGCAGGAGGCTGCTGGGTCTGTATTGTCCGCCAAAGGTAGCGGTAAGCCATGCACTCAACCTGTCTTTCTTCTGTCGTCCCCCCCCCCTTTTTGTGCTCTCCCTGTTCTTTTGTGCATCAGCATCATCAGATGGAGGTACAGTGGCACTGGAGCATGAGGGAGCTGCATCCCAAATAGCCATGGAGGGCCACACCACAGACTCTGAATATACCAGTGGGACGGAGGGCGAGGGGAGCTTCACGTCAGGCACAGGATCACCAACCAGCGACATGGACTCGTCCTCCGATGGGAGCTCCCTTGTGGTGGCGGCACCATCTGTGCCCCCCACTTCTACAGGTACAGCCGCCACCTCCCCACCAGCACCGCCCTCCCAGCAGCCCCTCAGCGTTCGCCCCGTGCCCGCTCACCCAGGATGGTGGGCATCACCTTCGCCCCAGGCACCTCAGCCCCAGCCCCTGTCACCCCTGCTGCCCTCAGGGAGGAGGCCATTGACCTCCTCAGGTCACTCACTGTTGGGCAGCCTACCATTGTGAATGCCATCCAGGGTGTAGAAAGAGAGTTGCAACACACTAATGAATTCCTGGAGGGCATTCATTCTGGTCAGGCTGCCCATCATCAAACCCTGCAATCTCTGGCCTCAGCACTGATGGCAGCCATTGTCCCTGTGTCTAGCCTCCCCCCTCCAACTTCCTCCACCCAGACCCAATCCCCTGTACCCCAGCCTATCCCAAGCACACCATCAAACAAGCATGCATACACCTCAACACACACAAGTAGCTCAGGCAAACATAGGCACCACACAACCCACAGGCACTCACGCAAGCATCACCCACATACAGACACAGCAACATCCACTGCCTCCACTGTTTCCCCCTCCTCGTCGTCTTCCTCCTCCCTTCCAGTGTCGTCTACACTCTCACCTGCATGCACTACATCTACAGGCACTAGGACTCGCACCAGAACACCCAGCACCACACCCCCCTCACCTGCACTCACCACCCCCACTACCATTTACACGTCCCCTGTGTCCACTCCCAGTGTGTCTGTGACACCCCCGCCCAAAGTACACAAACGCGGGCACCCACACACCCAACATCCATCCACCTCATGACAGCCTCCAGTACCTGCACCTGCACCCAGAACATCTAAAGTTACACCTCCTACAACCACCTCCTCTTCCTCCACTCCCAGACCCCCTCCAGCTACCCATCCCAGTCTTCGTCAGCAACTCTTCCTCAGCAACGTTGACCTCTTTGCCACCACCCCCACCCCTCCAATTCATAAGTCCCGTAGTAGCACCTCAGCCAAAAAAACTCCAGGACCTGTGGTTCGTGTTCAAGGTGTGTGGAGTGCACCGGCCACCAGGGCAGCCAGTGTGACACGTAGCCAAAGCACTGCCAGTCCACCCCCTGTGAAGCACCTCAAGTTGGAAAGTGGCCGACGGAACAGGGTGAAGACTCCTGGCGGCAAAACTGCTCACAAGGGTCACAGGGGGATTGCAGAGTCAGCTGTGACTCCTCCAAAGGTGGTGAGGGCCCAGAAGAAGTCTGGTAAGAGCAGCACGGCAGAGAACGGCGCCATCCTCCCCGGCAGCCGGGACGCCACCGCCAGCACCGTCGTCACTGGTCAGGAGACCACCGCCAGAGTCAGTGCCCAGGAGGGCAGCAGTATCGTCACTGGTCAGGAGACCACCGCCGGAGTCAGTGCCCAGGAGGGCAGCAGTATCGTCACTGGTCAGGAGACCACCGCCGGAGTCAGTGCCCAGGAGGGCAGCAGTATCGTCACTGGTCAGGTGGTCTGTGCCCAGGAGGGCAGCAGTATCGTCACTGGTAAGGAGACCACCGCCGGAGTCAGTGCCCAGGAGGGCAGCAGTATCGTCACTGGTCAGGAGACCACCGCCGGAGTCAGTGCCCCGGAGGGCAGCACAATCGTCACTGTTCAGGAGACCACCGCCGGAGTCATTGCCCAGGAGGGCAGCAGTATCGTCACTGGTCAGGAGACCACCGCCAGAGTCAGTGCCCAGGAGGGCAGCAGTATCGTCACTGGTCAGGAGGCAACCGCCGGAGTCATTGCCCAGGAGGGCAGCAGTATCGTCACTGGTCAGGAGACCACCGCCGGAGTCAGTGCCCAGGAGGGCCCTGGCAGCCACAGCCCCGCTGGGCAATGAGGGACCGTCATACCACACACCAATGCACAGGTCAGAGACCACCATGGCAAAGCACCGCTGCAGAAGGAAAACACCGCCATGGTGAAGCCTTCTGAACAGGGCAAAGCACAGCTGAACAGGTCAGAGACCGCCATGGCAAAGCACCGCTGAACAGGTCAAAGCACCGCTGAACAGGTCAGAGACCGCCATGGCAAAGCACCGCTGCACAAGGAAAACACCGCCATGGTGAAGACAGCTGAACAGGGCAAAGCACCGCTGAACAGGGCAAAGCACCGCTGAACAGGTCAGAGACCGCCATGGCAAAGCACCGCTGAACAGGGCAAAGCACCGCTGAACAGGGCAAGCACCGCTGAACAGGGCAAAGACCGCCATGGCAAGGACCGCTGAACAGGGCAAAGCACCGCTTAACAAGGAAAACACCACCACATCAAGCATCGTTATCCCATGTGCAGCTGGGACAGTGACAGAACAGGAACCGTCACAGAGAGCCTGATGCAGTCTGGGCACCATTGCCCCTCCAGAACCAGTGGAGACATGCATCCACTCCGTCTGTCCTTAACAGGATGAAGCACTCTGGGCACCATTCCCCCTCCAGACCCAGTGGAGACATGCATCCACTCCATCTGTCCTTAACAGGATGAAGCACTCTGGGCACCATTCCCCCTCCAGAACCAGTGGAGACATGCATCCGCTCCGTCTGTCCTTAACAGGATGAAGCACTCTGGGCACCAGTCCCCCTCCAGAACCAGTGGAGACTATTATCCACTTGAGAGACTGTGGCTTTGCACTCCCCAGGATTGAACAGTGGGCAAACCACCCACTGTAGAGACTTGACAGACTGTGGCTTTGCACTCCCCAGGATTGAACAGTGGGCAAACCACCCACTGTAGAGACTTGACAGACTGTGGCTTTGCACTCCCCAGGATGGTACAGTGGGCAAACCACCCACTGTTATCCACTTGAGAGACTGTGGCTTTGCACTCCCCAGGATTGAACAGTGGGCAAACCTCCACTGTAGAGACTTGAGAGACTGTGGCTTTGCACTCCCCAGGATGGTACAGTGGGCAAACCACCCACTGTAGAGACTTGAGAGACTGTGGCTTTGCACTCCCCAGGATGGTACAGTGGGCAAACCACCCACTGTTATCCACTTGAGAGACTGTGGCTTTGCACTCCCCAGGATTGAACAGTGGGCAAACCACCCACTGTAGAGACTTGAGAGACTGTGGCTTTGCACTCCCCAGGATGGTACAGTGGGCAAACCATCCACTGTAGAGACTTGAGAGACTGTGGCTTTGCACTCCCCAGGATACATCAATGGGCATGGAGCCCCGTCGTGGATCTGGCGTGGTGCTGTAATCCGGCTGAGGTGCCCCCCCTTCCCTTCCCCCTGAGGTGCCTGTTGTATTTCTATCTGATGCCCCTGCAGTGTTCTCTCCGTTTGTGGACAGGTATCTAGTGTGGGGTTCGCCCATGCATTTTTGGACCAGTGGTGCACGAACATTGATATGTGCATACCTGCACTACTTCTCATAATGTATATTATTTTGAATGTGTATATATATCTGTATATATTTGGAACTTTATTTTGATACATTACAATGTTTGAACTGAATTCCTTTTGTCTTTGCATTCTTCCGGGAGGGTTGTGGGTTATTACTGTGATGTTTGGAAATGCATTGGTGTGTGTGTTGTAATGTGCGAGGGTGGGGGTGGGGGTGTTGCGTGTGTGTGTCCCTGACTTTTGCCTCCCCCATCCCCTATGTCGTAGGTGCAGTACTCACTGTTGTCTTTGGCGCCGCCGTTGCTGGTGTTCGTAGATGAGCAGGAAGTCAAGGGAAGGGAGTATTTGTAATTCCGGCTCCATGGTGTCCTCCTTCCTTGTGGAGTGTGTTGAGGTGAGCGTTTTCCCATTACAAAAGCTGTTTCCGCCGTGTTTTTATCCACAGTGAATCCGCCCCGGAAAAGGTGGAGGATTGGCGGGTTGTGATACTGTGGGCGGTACACTGTCTTCCGCCTGTCTGTTGGCGGTGACTGCCGCGCTGCTTGTCTGTACCGCCATGGCGGGTGGTGTGTTAAAGTGGCTGTCTATGTTGGCGGTTTCCGCCACGGTCATAATTCCCTTTTTTTGTCCGCCGGCCTGCTTGCGGTATTACCGCACCTTTAACACCGTACGCCAGGGTTGTAATGACCCCCAAAGTGTTTAATTTGTGCTTTACTAATTCTGATATTTTCTGAAATATCTGCACAGTTCATTTACAAACATTTATCTTTTGCTGCCTGCTAGAAAAAGCGTTTCCTTTCACAGTAAGATTGTCACATAAATCCTCTCACTTTTAAGTCAGAAAAAGAAAGTAAACATCAAGCACCTTGGAAGATAGAGCCTGACATTTGGACTCTTTCTATAAATACACAGCTAATGTGGCAAGATAAGAACAATATTTAAAGCCCTGTTTACAGAAGGTGAGCACCTGTGGTAGAATACAGTAAATAGGCTATGCCCTATGGGAGGAACAAACTTAAGCTGGAAAGCCTAAAACAATCACAGCCAACAAAGAGAAAGAAAGCAAATGTGAGTGACAAAACACAAAGCCAATGGTAAGCAATGCATTCCCAGGGAAGGTTTCAGAATATGGTTCTACAGAGAGCTTTAAATGTCAAGTTCTTCCTCTTCTTTTTGTGCTCTGATCTTGAAATATATTTCCCCTTCCTGACTTTGATTTTACATAAATTTTCAAACAAATGCTAATGCCCCCGCTCTGCTGAAGGTTGACCTCAAATGATGTCACATACACTGTGATGCAGACAGTGAAAATCGCGACGGGTGCCACTGCACCCGTCGCACCCCTGCAACTCCGCCGGCTCCATTCGGAGCCGGCTTCCTCGTTGCAGGGGCTTTCCCCCTGGGCCGGCGGGCGATCTTCTGGCGATCGCCCGCCGGCCCAGCAGGAAAGTCAAAATGACCCCCGCGGTCTATTGACCGCGGTGCGGTCTATTGACCCCGGTGCGGTCTATTGACCCCGGTGCGGTCTTTCGCCGGTTCCCGCCCGGTGGGCGGCGCCCGCCGCCCGCCAGGCTCAGAATGAGCCCCTTTGTCTTTTTTACAGCGTTTTGTATACGGTTCTGATGCTTGGAAGGGCTGACAGGTGGGAACTGTTTCTGCCAGTTGAAATGGGCTTCTGCAGTTAGTCCAATCTAACTTGTCACATCAAGAGTGTGTAGTTTCATATATTGAAACTTATCTGGCTTCCTAGGAGATCTTTGCAGGTAGGAAGGAAGGCCGTCAGATGATTATGTGAGGGGGAGCTGAAGAGTTGGATTGGTGGATATTTTCTGGAGTGGGCAGGAAGAAATCCAGTGAATTTAGCATTTTTGTTCATCTTTAAACACTTTCAACTTACCCTGTTTATCACCACACACCACGTACCCCTGTGGTCCTCCTTTCTCCTGGATGCACCCAACAGAGTATGTTTTTGGAACATAAGCTATGCTTTGATAACCAGTGTAGGAAAAGAAGGGAATCACAGCATGTAGTAACACATGTAGCATTGCCTCTAGGGGGCGAAGGAGAGCACAACAGGTAGTCCGCTGCTCTTACAGGGCAATCAGCAACCCCCTTTGTCGGGCAAATCTCGGAGCTATTGGTTGTCAAATGATCACAGCTGAAAACTAACAGGTTGATGACACATTCGGACAGATGCGCATAAGAGCACACAAAGGCATGCAGCCCATCAATTTACATAAGTTGTCAAAAATTTGGAAGTTGTTTTTGTCACTTTGAAGCCCTGTTCCTAGGTGTTGGCCTAGACAGATATATCTGCCTATATGTGCAATTACACTGATAACCAATATGTACCACTTAGTAACACGTGTTTATTACTACTGAAGGAAATACTTTTTACAATCTTATAATAAACTAAACTTCAGAAAATTCAGAATAAATCTGCAAGGTTCTATACTTACGCCTTGCAGTAACATTCTGCTTTCCATGCAGGTGCAAAATGCATGGAGGTACTTTAGATAACACAGGGCTTTCTACAACAAAAGCATTAACCCATTGAGCTTATAAAAGACATGAATCTGTGATCTACAAACCTTAACTTTATGTGCTTTGTAATGATGCTTCAAACCTGTGACCAGAGAGTGCACAAATTTCTCTCTAGGAAGTGCATAAGCTACCAGTTAACCTACCACTATTAATGGCTTGTGAGCTTAGCATACTTAGCATACTTCTCTACGACAGGTCAGTTAATCCCTGTGTTTTTAGGGGCCAGGTCTTGCCATTGCTGAGGATAAGCAAATAAAAAATTAGGTGCAGTCCCTACGCTGCCCTTTTACTCTGTCCTACAGACCTCATCATCCCCATCTTTAAAAATGTAGAAGTCACTTAAAAACAGAATAAACAAAAATTGACAGGTTTGAAAGTGGTACCTGTCTGATCTAGATGAAGCAGAACTAGCCTTCCTTGGTGGTCACGAACATACTAGCTCCATGGAGACAACAGGGCCCGAGAAAGAGGATTAGGATCATGAGAGCCAAAACCTGGATGACCAATAGGACCAGGGTCAGGAGGACAAGGACCGGAAGGATAAGGACCAGGTCAAGGAGCAGGTATGCCAGGTGACCAACCCCAAGTTGATATATGCCAGGAAGAACAAGCGCTAGAGGATCAGGAGCAAGGGCAATGGCATCAGTAGGATTAGGACCAAGAGGACTAGAAGGAAAAAGAGAAGCAGGAAAAGGACTAGAAAGAGCAGGAACAATAATAGGTCCAGGACCTGCAGGAGGATGACAAAGAAAAACGAGGCAACAGAGAGAACTAGAATCTGAAGGACCACAATGAAAAGAAGAGACAGGAGAGCAAAGATCCAGATAAGAAGGATCAGGAACATCAGCACCAGCGGAAATAGGATCAAGGAGATCAACAGTATGACTGGAAGGGGATACAGCAGGAGTTTTAGGACTAGGGAAACTAAGAGGAGCACAATTAGAAAATCCAGTTCAGGACCAAGGGGAAGAGATCAATAAAGTAGAGCGTATGACCAGGACCTGCAGGAGAGGGACAAACAGGAGTACCAGGAAGAGAAAGACCACCAGGTAGATGAGAAGGAAGACCTTAACCATAAAGATTAAGATTGTTCGTTTTGAGTGGGAAAAATTGATGGTCCATGTTCCTTTTGGAGCCCTTTTATTTCTCAGGTGCTATGTCTACCCAATCAAGTGGAGTACTGTTTTTATTTGTAGACATGGGGGAACGCTGAGTGGTGGGATATTTGTGGATTTCTGCAGATTCCAGAACTTTTCGTCACTGAAATGTGAGGGAAATGTGTGTTTTCAGTCAAAGTTTGAAGTTTGCAAGGACTTCTAGGTAAGAAAACCTTATGAGAACCACAAAAGCCACATCGCCATCGATTCCCTTGGGCATCTAGTTTTCAGAAATCTAGGGATATTGTAGGTTTCTCTGGATGGTAGCTGAGCAAGCGCCTAAAATCTGCAGCTATCCACATTGTTACAAAAGTGTTGATTTTGCTGGGTGTAATTTGATGTGTTCAGGTTTGATGATTTTTTGCATCACATGTGCTGGATACAGCCACACAAGTGTTGTACCATTTTAATTGGGAGATGTATGAGAACACAGAATACTGCATCATTTGTATTACCAATCGGAATTCTTTGCATTTCTGACTTTCAAGTGTAAGCCAGTGAGCAAGAAAGAAGGTATTTTTGAAAATGCCCTCTGAATCACATGGCAGTATGGGTACCCACAAAGTCAGAGGTGTACAAATAACCACTGTTTCTAAACTCAGTACCCTGTGTATATTTCAGAAATGCAAAGGTTTCCTTCATACCCATAGTTCACTCTTTATATTTTACCACATGAATTGCTGTATACTTGGTACACAATGAAAAATCCTTGTAAGGTGCTGCTCAGTTGTTGACTCTGGGTATTGCCTGTTTTTGGAGAACCTTCAATCCTTATATACCACTCTGATCAGAGAGGTCTATATATTGTGTAACAGTATACTCCTGAAAATGTAGTCACAAGTAGCCATTTTTTCCAACTTTTTTAAGACAAACTTCATAGCATTTTTGATATGCAAACAAGCAGCACCATCCAGTGATACTACTGAATTGTGATATCTTACAGAGCTGTTATGATGGCAATCGCGGATATTGTTCATCATTACATTAGGAATGGATGATGTAGTGTGATAAAACACATTATTTTAGGATGTTCCGTTGAAATGCATGCAATACAAACTTAACTTACACACACCTGACACACACACTCCATACACACAACCAGCTGCAGATATAAACCAATGGCACACGACACACAGCATAAAAACACAAGGAACAGAGTACGGATTTACAGAAAATTTACTAGCATAGCAAAACCCACCACATGAACCAAATATATACAAATGTCCACAAAGGGCCAAAGCCCAGTCCAAAGTCATAAGGGCACACATGGCCACAGGGCACAGTCTGAGGCCCAACTAGTATCCTGACATCATCCAGAGAGAACACTGCAGAGGCATCATTTTGCAAGTGGGCAGGTGCCTCAAGGGGATGGGGGGCATGTCAGCCAAATACGGGAACTTCCCCACTTCTTCTGGAGGGGGCTCCATGCCCATGTCCCATTGCTGGGGAGTGCAAGGTCACAGTCTTCGAGTTGGGGAACATGCCCACTGGTTCTGGAGGAGGGCTCCATGCCCATGTCCCATTGCTGGGGAGTGCAATGTCACAGTCTCTGAGTTGGGGAACTTCCCCGCTGGTGCTGGAGGGGGCCCCTTGTGCAGCAGTCCCTGGAGGGTGGCCTACATGTCCTCCGCTGGTGGTGATGGCTGCACTGTCTCATCTGGAGGTGAGGGGTGTTCTGTGGCAACAGGTGATTGTGCCTCCTGGGCAGCCTCTGCTGGTGGTGATAGCAGCACTGCCTCAGCTGATGGTGAGGGCTGCTCTGTGGCAACAGGTGATGGTGCTTCCTGCCTACCTCTGCTGGCGGTGAGGGCTCCGTGACCACCGGTGGTGGTGATTTCACCCTCCCAGCCTCTGATGGAGTTGAGGGCTTCATTCCCTCCATGGCAGGAGGTGTGGGCACCTTCCCCTTCCTGGCTGTTTGTGTTGTGGGCTCCTTTCCCTTCCTGGCTTTAGGTGTTGTGGGCTCCTTCCCATTCCTGTCTGTTTGTGTTATGGACTCCTTCCCATTCCTGGCTGTTTATGTTGTGGGCTCCTTCCTCTTCCTGGCTGTAGGTGTTGTGGGTTCCTTCCCCTTCCTGGCTGCTTGTGTTGTCAGCTCCTTCCCCTTCCTGGCTGTAGGTGTTGTGGGCTCCTTGCCCTTCCTGACTGCAGGTGTTGTGGACTGCTTCCCCTTTCTGGCTGTTGGAGTGGAATCCCTCACAGTCCTGCCTCCACGACTAGGAGGTGCCTACAATGTCCCCATGGACTGTTTGGCTGAGGTGCTGGGCTAGCTGGTTGGCACCCTGGTTCTATGGGCAGGACAGGGTGGGAGGGAGAGGGAAGAGGTCAAGCTGTGCAAGGAAAAGCTTCGTAAGGACGGTGGCAGGAGGAGGAAGGAGGGATGGGAGTGAAGGTTAAGGGAGTGGTTGTTGGAGGTGTACATCTGCTGGACTTAGATGCAGGTGGATGGGCAGTGCACGTGTTTGAGGTGGATGGGTGTTGGGTGTCTGAGTGTTTGCATTTGTGTCCTTTGGGGGGCGACAGGCACAGTGGAGAGGAAACAGGGGACAAGGGCATGGATGTTGTGGAGGTGTCTGTTAGTGAGGTGGCTGTGCTGCTTGGTGTGGTGATGCTGGTGGTGGATGTTGAGGCAGTACATGCAGGTGTGAGTGTCAATGTGACTGGGAAGGAGGTGGAGGAGGCGGAGGAGAGGGAGACAGTGGAGGTTGTGTATGTGGTTGTGTCTGCAACTGTCTTGTGTTTGCATGAGTGGTTGTGGGATGAAGTGTGGTGCTTGTGTCTGCCTGTGCCACACTTAGGTGTTGACTTGTGTGCATGCTCGTCAGTATGTGTGCCTGGGATGGGTTGGGGTTGAGGAGAATGGGACTGGGAAAAGGTAGTTGGAGGGGGGAACGGTAGAAACAGGGACAATGGCTGCCATCAGAGAGGAGGCCAGAGCCTGAATCGATCTCTGTTGGGCCGTCAATCCACTGTGAATGTCCTCCAGGAATGCATTGCATTGTTGCATCTGGAATGCCAGCCCCTGGATGGCATTAACAATGGTTGATTGCCCTACAGAGATGGAACTCCAGAGGTCAATAACCTCCTCACTCAGGGCAGCAGGGCTGAATGGGGCAGGGCCTGAGGTGCCTGGGGCGAAGGAGCTGCCCACCCTCCTGGGTGAGCAGGCATGGGCAACTTGCTGAGGGGCTACTGGGAGGGCGGTCCTGGTACGGGGGTGGCGGCTGTACCTGCAGCTGGGGTGGTCACAGAGGTGTCCACCACCACCAGGGAGCTTCCAACGAAGTAGGTATCTATGGCCCTCATTCTGACCCTGGCGGTCTTTGACCGCCAGGGCGGAGGACCGCGGGAGCACCGCCGACAAGCCGGCGGTGCTCCAATGGGGATTCCGACCGCGGCGGTAAAGCCGCGGTCGGACCGGCACCACTGGCGGGGTCCCGCCAGTGTACCGCGGCCCCATTGAATCCTCCGCGGCGGCGCAGCTTGCTGCACCGCCGCGGGGATTCTGACCCCCCCTACCGCCATCCAGATCCCGGCGGTCGGACCACCGAGATCCGGATGGCGGTAGGGGGGGTCGCGGGGCCCCTGGGGGCCCCTGCAGTGCCCATGCCACTGGCATGGGCATTGCAGGGGCCCCCGTAAGAGGGCCCCTACATGTATTTCACTGTCTGCTGCGCAGACAGTGAAATACGCGACGGGTGCAACTGCACCCGTCGCACAGCTTCCACTCCGCCGGCTCGATTCCGAGCCGGCTTCATCGTGGAAGCCTCTTTCCCGCTGGGCTGGCTGGCGGTCTGAAGGAGACCGCCCGCCAGCCCAGCGGGAAAGTCAGAATTACCGCCGCGGTCTTTCGACCGCAGAACGGTAACCTGACGGCGGGACTTTGGCGGGCGGCCTCCGCCGCCCGCCAAGGTCAGAATGAGGGCCTATGTCTCTGTTGTCTCCTCCAATCTCCGCTGTGGTGCTCCCCTCGCCCTCCGTCCCACTGGTTCCCTCAGCGTCGGTGGACTCTGCCTCCTGGGTCCTGTGGGATGCAGCTCCCTCTGTTGCCAATGCCCCTGCTCCTCCGCCAGATGATGCTAATACACACAAGGACAAGATGACAGAACAAGAAAGGGGGGGACAAAGGATACACTAGGTCAATGACTGCACCAATGCCACTATTGGAATGAACATCACCGTCACACACAGAGAACAGGCTTAAGCACTATGCATTGCACTACCAGTGATTTTGCTAGTCACTAAGACAAGATGAGGACGACACACCGCCAACTGCAGCACTCCTGGGACCCACGATGCCCTGGCTGAAACGGACTGCTAACTAGCAAGGTTACCTGTATTTGCCATACACCCATTACCCTTCAGTTGACCCACGCTACAATGTCTGGCCTGGCCTTAGGGGCACCGACTAACACACATCAACCACCCGGATACACCCCACCAACCAAAATATGTAATGATACCCACTGTACTAACCCCTTTGTGGCTGCTGTGATTCCCTCAAGCGCCCATCCAGCTCAGGGTAGCCCACCGCTAGTATGCGGGCCATCAGGGTGGTCAGGGTCTGACGGCACCACTTCCTCGTTGGGAGGCCCTCCCCAGCTGGTCCTCCCAGGTCTTTCGTGCCCAGAGTCTCAGGTCCTCCCACCGTTTTCGACAGTGGGTGCTCAGCCTGCCATAGACCCCAAGGATCCACATGTCCTTGGCAATGGCACGCCATGTTCCCTTCTTTTGATGGACGCTGACCTGTAGAGGCAATACAGACAGGAGAACACGATTAGACAAACAGTCCAGTCTGTCACACAAGTGGCCCACCATACCCGTTTCCATCACCATTGGCACACACAAATACCAGCACACACCATGTACACAGCCACTGGACACTACCTCCACACCCCCACCCCCCTTCCACGATGCTTGCACACACATCTCCATACATCCTTCCCACATGCATCATGCCCAAAATGTACTCACCTGTTGGTCTGGAGGCCCATACAGCTGTCCGTACTGGGGTAGGACCCCATCCACCAGTCGCTCCTACTCCTCAGAAGTGAAGGCTGGGTGCCCTTTCCCCGGTCACATGGGGCATGGTAGGTTCCAGACACACGTCACAGCAGCACACGCCGTGTAGGTGTCCTCCTGAAGAAGGTCAGGAAACAAGTGAGGAATCAGATAGAAAATGGTGGTCACGTCCCCGGCCGTATACACCGTCACCTCTGGCGTAGATCCCCATTGGCCACTGTACTCTATAGAGCCCCATATTATCCAATGGGGAATTGCAATGTGGTGCAAGACCGCCTTCCGCCACAATGTCCAACGTCAGCGGAATTAACTCACTACCTCCATACAGGACAGGCGGTCGCCATTTCAAGGGGGGGCGGACAGGCCTATCGACAATTACTGCGTCACAGATTAGATTGGCACATACTTCGCCATTTACACTGTCCCAATACATAAGTGTACCATGTGGACTGCAGTTGTGGTTTTGTTGTTCCATTTGTGACACCCTACTCACTCTTGTGTCCCTTAGATACCTACCACTGCAGATGTTTAGGAGGTGGAGACATACCCCTATATACAGACCTCTGGTGGACTTTGCTACACTGGAGGACAGTCACATAACACTCACCTATAGACTGGACAGGGCCACAATTACAGTGCTGCATGCCCAGTTGAAGCCTGACCTGATATCAGCTATCCATTATCCCACTGGGATCCCCCTCTTGTGCAAATTCTATCAGTGCTCCATTTCTTGGCAACTGGTTCTTTCAAAGTGGCAGTGGGCTTGGCAGCAGGAATGTCACAGTCAATGTTCTCAATTGTCCTTCCAAGAGTCTTGTCTGCCCTGGTAAAACACATGTGCAGCTACATTGTTTTCCCCTAGGTGGAAGATTTGACCACTGTGAAGGACGGATTCTATGCAACGGGACATATCCCCAATATTATTGTGGCAAATGACGGGAAATATATTGTGTTTGTCCCTCTGCCAGAATGAACAGCTGTTCAGGAATCAGAAGAGTTTCCACTCATTGAATGTGGAGATGGTGTGCCTAGTGGACCAGAACATCTACCACGTCAATGCTACGTATCCTGGGTCGGTGCATGATGCCTTTGTTAAGAGAAATGGCAGCATTTCAAATGTGATGGGCCAACCACAGAGGCACAGGGTGTGGCTAAATACTTGCAGGTGACTCTGGCTACCCAAACCTATTGTGGCTGCTGACCTCTGTGAGTAATCCCAGGACAAAGGCTGAAGAACGTTACAATGAGGCACATGGTCGAACCAGACGGATTATCAAGAGGACCTTCGCCCTCCTGAAGGCCATGTTCTGGTGCTTCCATCTGACAGGTGGATCTCTGTGCTACTCACCCGAGAAGGTCTGCCAGATAGTAGTGGCATGCTGCATGTTGTACAACCCTAGCCCTCAGACGGCATTTTCTGCAGGAGGAGACTGGAGATGCCCCTGTGGCAGCAGTAGACCCTGATGACAGTGAGGATGAAGAGGCTGAGGATGAGGCTGAGGACAACAGAACATCAGTTATCTGTCAGTAATTCCAATGACACACAGGTGGGACAGTGCAACTTAACATTTCTATGATTCTTGGTGTAGTCCGTTTGGCTGTGGCATGATGGCATTCACTTCCTTTTAGCTCTAATTACTGTCACCTATGGTTTGTCATTTTGCAGATCTTGGTGATGTAACAACTGTGTACTGATATGCTGACTACAGCCAGCTACAGGTCATTATTTCTATGTTCTCACAATGTACAGTACATTTGCAATGGATAAAACTCTTTCCATGAATACACATTTTCAACACTTGACACATAAGTAGTCGAGTTGTGTCCAAGGGTGTTTGTTGTAGTGCTAAGTAATTGAGGAGAAAGTGCAATGGAAAGGGGTGATGATGGAGGAAAGTCCAGGGTACTGTTCCAGTCTGTTTGTAGCACAGGTCCAGTGTCCAAGGGGCCATAGGAAGGAGAGCAATGGCAGTTCAAAGTGGACAAGGTGACAGTGTGGGACACAAGGGGGACAATTAGGAGAGTCTCATTTCCTGGCGGTGTTCTTGGCAAGTGTCTTTGGCTTCTGTCTGGGTCACAGGGAACATTTGCGGGGTGGTTCACCTTCTGCAGGGGGAGGGGTGCTGCTGGCCTGTGGCGGGGCCCACTAGCGGCAGCAGAAGTGGAGGGCTGATCGATGGACTGGCTAGAGGTAGGGGCCCGCTGGTGTACTGATGCCTCCCTCATGATGTTGGCCATGTCTGACAGCACCCCTGCTATGGAGATCAGGGTGGTTTTAATGGCCTGCAAGTCCTCCCTGATCCCCTGATACTGTCTCTCATGCAGCCACTTGTTCTCCTGCACATTGTCTAGGATCTGGCCCTTTGTGTCCTGGGAATGTTGGTAGGCTCCCTGGATCTCGGAGAGTGCCTCCTGGAGAGTCGGTTCCCTTCTCCTGTCCTCCCACTGGTGCACAGCAGCCCTCCCAGTGTCCCTGTTGGCCTGTGCCTCTGTCCCCTGAACGGTGTGCCCATTGCCACTGACCCCAGGTCCCTGATTGTCTTGGAGCCAAGGCGTGGCCTGGGGTCCCTGTACAAGTGGGCACACTGCTGATTTACGTGTTATGGGGACAGAGGTGTGGGGACGCTGGGAGAGTGCTATGGTGTTGGATCCTGATGGGGGAGGCTCTGTGGTGGTCTGTGATTGAGCTTTGGTGGCCGGCTGTCCAGTGGTCCCCGATGGGCAAGGTAGGTCATCCAGATCCAGAAGTCCAGAGTTACTGCCATCACTGGGGGAATCTTCTGTTGGGGGACTGGATAGTCGTGGCACCTCCTCTTCACTGACATTGGATGGGGTACCTGTGGGGATGTAAATTATGTAATATGCTTCTTGTGTATGACATATTGTGCATCCCTCTTTGGTTGCTGTTGCCCTGCCATCTTATGTTTGTGTATGGTTATGTATTGTGTGATTGTTAGTTTCTCTATGTTGTGCATGCTTTGGTGATAGGTGTCCATGCAGGGCTGGGAAGGCTGTCCATGCATTGGTATAGCATGCAGGGGTTGGCATTGGGGTTAGTCATATGTGTAGGTGCAGTGTGTGGGATGGAGTGGAGTGATGGGAGTGAGGGTGTGAGATAGCATGCAGGTATGGGGGTGATAGGTAGTAAATGTTGATTTACCAGTGTCCAGTCCTCCAGCTACTCCAGCTAGTCCCTCAGGATGCAGTAATGCAAGTACTTGCTCCTCCCATGCTGTGAGCTGTGGGGGAGGAGGGGAGGGTCCACAGCCAGTCCTCTGTGTGGTGAGCTGGTGTCTTGCTGCTATGGAACGTACCTTCCCCCGTAGGTCGTTCCAACTCTTCCTGATGTCGTCCCTTGTTCTCGGGTGCCCTCCCACTGCGTTCACCCTATCCACGACTCTCCACCATAGCTCCATCTTCCAGGCAATGGAAATCTGCTGTACCTATGCTCCAAACAGCTGTGGCTCTACCCTGACAATTTCCTCCACCATGACCCTTAACTCCTCCTCAGTGAAACGGGGGTGCATTTGTGGGGCCATGGGTGTTGTATGTTGTGTGTTGGTGAGAGTGTGTTGAGTAATATGGTGGGGTGTGTGATGTGGGGTTCGTGAGGGATGTATAGGTGTAAGGGGTGTGTGTGTGTAGTTGTCTCTGTGATGTTGGTGTTGGCAAAAGGTTGTGGGTAATGTGGGTGTATCTTTTATAGGGGTGTGGGTGTGTGGTGTGTGTATGAATGTCAGGTGTGTGTTTTTAGTATTGGCCAATGTAGTGTTGTTTTGTTTGTGGGTGTCCATTCTGAGCGTGGCAGTATGTACCGCCAATGGTTTAGCACCATTGAATGCCTGCTGTGGTGATTCGTATGTCATAATGTGTTTGGTGTTGTTTGTTGGCGTAATGGTACGGCTGTTTGTACCAACACTTTATAACTGACCTTTGGGCTGGCGGTTTTGTGTGTGTGGCAGTATTCTGCCAGATTGGTGTGTGTGTGTGTCGTAATATGCGGAACAGATATCCGTGGTATGTTTGCGGCCGTCAGCTTAGCAGAAAGCAGCATTCACTGTCAATGTCATAATGAGGACCATAGTGTATAACGCTAGCATGTGTTAGGAAAAGCGTGTCTGGCAGGCCTAGGGTGTGTCTGTGAAGTCTAAATGATTCAGAAGGAAGCATCCATAAAAAGTGTTCCATCCATTGTGACCCCTTCCCCTATTCAGGGGCATAGTCTTTTTGCTGTAAGAATACCAGCTGTCGTGGGGAGGCTGAGCAGGGGTATGTTTAGGGGGATAAGGCGCTTGTGAAGTGGTATAGCGCAAAGCCATCTTCCAATATGTAAGGGTGATATACAGCAGAAGGGGGTCAGAAGATGGAAACATAGAACCCGGGCAAACCAGACTGTGTAGTTTACCCAGTCAAGCGTGGTGTAGTGTAACCAGTGACCAACAGTTTGCGCCTGGCCAGCCAGTAGGAAAGCCATTGCAGCTTACCTGCCAGGCAGTAGGATTTAAAATCCGGAGCACCTATCCCTCCCTTATAGGGTGGCAACTGTATTTTAGATAAGGTAGCCCTACGTAGTCCACTGGCCCTTGCCAAGATGATCAGTAAGGTATTTAGCAACTTGAAAATACAGGCTGGGATAAGTACCAGTAAACTTACAAAGTGGTGAGCTACCTTAACCATCTTGGCAAGGGCTAAACAACCCACCATTAAGAGTGGTAGAGTAACCCAAAAATGATTCTGTGGTTTGAGGGATGTTATTAAGTCCAATTCACAGAGGGAAACTTAAACTTTAAGTCTAAGATTAAACCTAAAGTCTAATTTTATGACTTTTTGGTACTCACAAAGATAAGTTACGAGTAGTATGTTTAGGTCTGCACTCAGGGCAGATCATCTGCACTCGGGGCAAAGCATCCACACTCCGGGTGGAATCATTGTTATTACATGCACCTGCACATGATTAGTGCCACCTGCAAGTCTGCACCAAAAACTAGAAAAAAGCAGCCCATGGGCAAGGTTCTGGTTTCTCTACAACAACACTTCGCCTGCCTGCTATGCATCTACAGAAGCCATGCTGCCTGCTAGTAGGAAAAAGAGCTACCTGGAGGAGGAGACCACCATGATCCTTTGATACATCAGCAGGAAATACAAGAGACTGAATGGTCTTCCACCCTATAGCCACAGTTCCCCACAGAAGGCACCCTGATGGCAGCAGTTGGCCATCATTGCATTTGGGAAGACATACAGACAGTGATTGGCATCAAAAAGAAGTGGGAGAATGAGAAGAGGAGGGTGAAGGAGAAGTACAACAGGACAGAGGTGGCCAGAGCTCTTCATGGTGTATTAACTGGAGCCCACCTCCAACTCACCCCACTTGAAAGGGACGTCCTCTCTACCATGGACCCCCACCTGCTCCATGGGCTGCCTGTGAATGATGACTTCATTGTGGTGCCAGGTAATATGTGATGATAGTAACAATGACACCAAATGAGCAATGTCAGTGATACTTCACAAACCTGACCATGAATGTTGTCCCAAATATGCGCAACCTACATGGTGAGATAGACCCGCATGTGTCTCAGCTAGTCCATTGCACTACAAGTCCCAGAATTCTTTGCTATGGCTATTGCAACTTCCTATTCCTCAGTCCCAAACAGTGGCACATTACTGCTGCCTCATCCATGTAACAGTGGTATAACGGCAATTGATAATGTCCCTCATTCACTTACCACTGCAGTTGGCATGTAGATGACAACAAAACAGAAGGGGAGGGAGGTTTCAATATTATTCAGACCAGTCCCATCAGTATCTACAAACATGGAGAAACCGGTACTGGGTATCATAGATTTGCTTCCTATTTTTAACATTCTAATCTTCAATTGGAACAAGCTACTATAGATGTTCTAGGCAAGAGCTTGACATTTGTTCCTAGTCAAAGAGTTAATAAATTTGAGCTTGTTAAAGATTGGCACGCCTTTTTCAGGAAAATCAGGCTTAAAATGTTTTTTTTATAATCGAGAGCCTGGATTGGAACACAATTTATCTGGCCTGAAACCACCGTCAATTTTTACCCCTAGTCTAGATATGGTAGACCCTGAGGTGAGCATTTGTGAAAATACAGTTTTGACTAAAGTTAATAAATCATTGAAATGTGCTCCAGCTCCTTATTATAACTTAATTGAGCATTGAGGGGTTTGTAACAAAATAGATCAATATCAGTCAAACTCTGTGATAAAGGAGGTGGCAATGTATTACTTGGCACTGATACGTATGAACAGAAGATGAGAGTGAAGCTCTTTAATGAGGAACATTAACAAACAGTCAAAAGTTATCCTACCAAGCTTATTTGTTCTAGGATTCAATTCCTTTGTGAATTTGGTTTACAAGATGGCAGCATATCTAAGTCTGAGTCTAAATATCTTCCGATAAAAAATCTGAAATTTCCACTGATACATGGAGTACCCAAGATACACAAAGAAACATTGGATCACCCACTCAAGCCAATTGTATCTACTGTAGGGTCGACCACCGAACCCTTGTCGAAGTATATTGATTTTCTTTCTTAAACACTTGGTAAATAGGTTCACATCCTATATTAAAGATGATTATCATATGATTTCGAAGGTGGAGAGTTTAGAGTTTAACCCTAACAGAGAGTTTTTCGGTGACAATGGACATCGAGGCGCTCTATACTAATATCCCTCAGGAGGGAGCCTACAAAGCTGTTAAGATGTTGATGTCAGAGGAAGCACCCGCAGCCCCTGTGAAATTCATCCTTAAGTGTTTGAGGGTTGTGTTACAAGAATTCTTTTTTTAGTTTGATAGTGCTGTCTTCAAACAAATCAAATGAGAAGGCATGGGGGCAGAATGTGCCCCCAGTGTGGCAAATATATATATGGGCCACTTTTAAAGGGGTTATATATTTATATATATATAATGAAATTGCCCATTTTTCCAAACATTAAACAGTGGGCTTGGTATTTTGATGATATATTTTTTGCCTAGGCTTGGTATATTGATGATATGTGGAGAGATGGAGAATATCTATGAATTCACAGAGTGTCTCAATTTATGTGATGTCAATCTTAAGTTTACCCTCAAATCAGTAATCAAAAAGTAGAGTTTTGGGATATTTTGAATTATGACAAAAATAGACATCTTCAGGTGTCTTTGTATACCAAACCCATGGCATGCAATACTCTCTTACACTTTGAAAGGTGCCATCCGAGGTGTCAGTGTCAAGATATTCCATTTAGTCAATTTCTAATAGTTCGGAGGAATCGCGGTAACATGGAGGAATATGATAAGAACCCAAATGAATTGAAAGATCAATTTCTTCGAAGAGTGTATCCCAGGAGACTTATCTGGGATGCATATAAAAGGGAAAATACTACAATCGTGAGAGCATGTTCAAAAATCAGCAGAAGGCTGATCAACAAAGATTAATGTGTGCTATTAGGCACTTCTGATATTAACAACAAAATAAGAGGCATTATAAATACCCAATAGAACATCTTAAATAATAGTGATGATGATTTAATCTTGCCCCGTCCTGTGTTTGCATTTAAAAGAAACTCCAACTTACGAGACAAGTTAGTTAGAGCCAAATTACCGAACCAGAATAGATTTATACAGAAATCAATTGTTGGATCCAACCCTATTTTAGGGAACCACCAATGTGGGCAGTGCCATGCCTGTACACAAGCGATTGTATCTGATTGTTTTATATATAACAACAAAAGAATCCATTTGAAGGAAATTACTAATTGCCTGAGTTGGTATGTAGTATATTGAATCATTTTCCCTTGTAATGTACGGTATGTGGGAGAAACAGGAAGACAATTCAAAATCAGATTCAGTGAACATAAATCAGTTAATCTGAACCAAGACTCCAAGCCCCTTTAGTTCCACACTGCTTGGAGTCGGGACACACTGGAACTGAACTTAACTGGATTATCATGGAAAAAATGACATCTTCCAATTCTGGAAATACAGGTATTTATCGAAGAATAAGAGAAGTATATTGGATCTTTTATTTGGAATTTGTCCAAAAAGGATTGAATGACAGGATCCCTTGGGAAAATGTGTTTTAGAACTGAATAGTGTGAGGTCTCGCTGGGTAATTTTTCACGATCCGCACCCATGTTTTGCTTGCTGCAACTTTTCTTATGGTTAATTTTTTCTTACCCATGGCGTAGCACTCTGGAGTATGGAGTTAGGGTAAACAGAGTAAGTGGTTCTACTCTGTGCAAGGATGGATTTGTTTCACATTTTGCCTATGGAGGTATTTTGTGACTTGAGTCTCATAGGAATTATGCCTTTGGTCATATGGCAATGTGACTGGGATGTTCCAGTGTCTAGTTCCCTTTATTGATTTGACTTGTTTAATATACTTTTTATCATAGGGAGCTGTTTATTGGTTATATTGGCTCTTTGTCTATGATGTTATATTCATGACAAAATATTAAAGGCTTATTTTGGAAGAATTGAATCATTTAGTATTCATGATTAGTCATAGGACACTAGTTGAAAACGGAGGAAGAGCAGCCGCATTAGAAATCTTGCACGTTTTTGATTTTTTGGGAATAACCTTTTCATGGTGATTAGAATAGTTGTTTCTTTTTTATGTTTTTATATTCACCTTCATTATTAGAGGTTTACTTTGCAAATATAGAATCGTTTGCATTCCTGACTGTTTAAATATGGCTGCCGTTTATTCACTGGTGTTATCCCGGTTGTAGGATAGCAGTAGAACACGGAAGAGTGGCAGTCTACCCTACCTTGCAGCTTTTGCATACCTGGGAATAACATGCGCTGTGATTGGACACTGTGTCCTGGGACTTTTCAAGATGGAGTATCATCCGTAGCGGTCACCGCGACTTTTAATAGGCATTTTTGCCGCCCGGTTAGACAGACTGAAAGAGGGCTTTCATGGTAGTACTACGTAAAGGTAAAGGGGCGTTTGTAGCTATTAGACAACCGTATTTACGACTGTCCGAAAACATTGGCAGGATGCAATGTAGTTATTTTGTGTTTTTTGTTCCTTTTGATAGAAGTATCTTACTAAGAACAAAACAAAGGGCACAAATTTAACAGTGCAATCCTCCAGAGTGTTCATTTTGGATGACAACGTTCACCTTTGGAGTACGTTTGTCGGTCATCTGGCCTGTTACCTAGGTAAAACTTTTCCTCCATCTTGTAATGTTCGAATTTTGGAATTACCACTTCATTTGTGGTGAATGACGATATATATACACAGAACTACTTGTTCATAGTATGTGAATCCATTCTTGTGTTTTCGGTATCCTTATCCAGATTTCTTACATCTAGTCAACCTACAAAAGATGCTCACAAGATAATGAAATGCATCAGATACCGCATGAGGTAACTATGTGGAATAACTGGTTTACATTCACTGGGTCTTTCCATGATTTATGATGATTATAAGATCCAGGAGGGGGCGTATGAGGGCAGTACAGCTTCCCTCCTTCGCCTCTATGATTACTCCTGGCCAGTGACCTGCTCTGCCCCTACATAGCTCCACCTGCGCCTCATCCCTGGTGCCTAGTGGGAGAGCTCTGCTCTTCTGCAGGGCTGCCCTCAGCCTCTCTCTTTTCTCCTCCTTTTCTTTCAGTGTGCTGTTTTTGATGCCTTTTGCTTCTGCACTTTCCACCTTCTCTGCCTCTTTTCCCATTTACTTTTAGTGTGCTGTTTCTGTTCCTTTTTCTCTTTCTGTGCTCTTTTCCTTGTTTTTCCCCTCTCTCCTCTCATTCTCTCTCTCTCTCTCTCTCTCTCCTCTCTCGCATTCTCACCGCCACTGCTGCCCCACTTTTTCGTGCCGTTTCAGATCCCGCTCCGGCCTCCCAGCTGGACTTTCCCCCCCCTCTACTTAATGGCGGCCGCTATGCACCCGCGCCGCTTGCATGCCTAAAGGAATCCCGTCTGCGACCCGACCACGTCCAGCCCCAGGACGCCTGGTCCTCTCACTCACCACCGCTACACACCAGTAGCACTCATAGAACTCAACCCAGGACACGACAACAACTGGAAGCAGGCATTTCCAAGCAATACCAAGGGACCCTTCACCTGTCACCACTGCAAATTCACCAGCCTCCGTCACTCAAGCCCACCCAGAAGACCCACAAAGCAGAACACAGCCTCAGATGTATCCTGATCAACACTTGCTCCGTCCACAAGCACGCCATCAAACTCTGGAACCTCATCAACACCACCACATCCCCGGACGTCACCTTCCTCACGGAAACATGGCTCAACCCCTCCTTGGCTCCAGACATCGCAGTCGCCATCTCCGATGGCTACAAGATCATCCACAGAGACCGCACAGACCCCCCCGGGGGAGGAATCGCCATTGTCCACAAAGAGTCCCTACGCCTATCCACCAGCACCGAAGACTCCACAACCAATATGGAACTCCTCCACTTCAAGATTGGAACCAACCCTAACACCACTCTGCAGGGCACCCTCAACTACAGGCCGCCCGGCCAACTTCCCCCATTCTGCGACACCATTGCTGACCTAGCCTCCACCCACACTCTTATATTCAAGGACTATATCCTACTTGGGGACCTCAACTTCCACCTGGAAAACCCGAAAGACAAAAACTCCACCACCCTGATTGAAAACCTCGCCAACCTCAGACTCAAGCAACTTGTCACCACACCCACTCACTCAGCCGGTCACACTCTGGACCCCATTTTCTCCACCAGAAAACACTTCTCCGTCAGACACACCGCGGAACTCCAATGGACCGACCACCTTTGAATTCACTTCACCTTCAACAAATCCATCAGTCGACACCACACTGTCCAACTTTCCCACAGAAATTGGAACAAGGTCACTGAAGCCCAACTCACCGCTAGCCTCAACGCAACACCCCCCAAGCCGACGCCGACGCCAACACTGCCTCACTCAACTGCCACAAATGGATCATTGACTGCGCCAACACCTTCGCCCCCTCAAGACACCTCACTACAGAAGCACAGCCAAGAAAACACACTGGTTTACCCCCGCACTCAAAGAATTAAATCAGGTCTTCAGACGTCTAGGGAGGAAATGGCGCACCAACAAGACCCCCGCAAATCACAAAACCTTCAAAACCGTAGTCAAGCATCACCACCAGCTCATTAGAACCACCAAAAGACTCGCCCTGCAACAACAAATCAATAAAAATGTCCACAACAGCAACAAACTTTTCACCGTCATCAAAGAGTTCACAAATCCCAACTCCACTGACATCCCCCCTTTGCAAGAACTCTGCAAAAACCTCAGCAACTACTTCCATCACAAGATCACAGACATTTATGACAGCTTTACCACCTAGGGCCCCCCCCCAAAACTCTCACCACCAGCACATCGACCGAAGCATCACCACACCCCCCCCCACCCTCTTCAGCTGCAACAACATCAGCGGCACAGAGACCTGTGACATCAAGGCAACCATCCACTCAGGAGCTCCCACCGACCCCTGCCCTCACCACATCTTCACCAAAGCCAGCAACATCATTGCACCCAAACTCCAGCATAGATTCAACCACTCCTTCAAAACTGCACCTTCCCAGAGAGTTGAAAACATGCAGAGATCAAATCTCTACTGAAGGAAACCACCTCCGACCTGACAGACCTCAAGAACTACCGGTCCATCTCCCTGCTCCCCTTTCCGACCAAAGTAATTGAGAAAGCAGTCAACAAATAACTCACCACCTGCCTGGAAGCCAACAACATCCTGGACCCCTCTCAATCCGGAGTCAGAAGCAACCATAGCACCGAGACTCCCCTCCTCGCTGCCACAGACGACATCCGCACCCTCCTCGACCGAGGCAAGACTGTCGCCCTCATCCTCCTGGATCTTTATGCGGCCTTTGACACAATCTCACGCGACACACTGCGCACATGCTGCCACACGCCGGCCCCGAGACTCAGCACTGCAATGGCTCTCCTCGTTCCTCACCAGCAGAACACAGAGGGTCTGCCCTCCCCTTGTAGCAGGGTTACCAGCACCCTTGATATTCACACTTGATTGGGGCGGATGGGAAAGTGCCCTGGGGGTACTGTAAAGAGTATCGCGTGCATACGTCAGCACGTCAACGGCGACAATAAGGAAGAGCAGTGTGAAAAGAGCAAGTAAGGCAGGGACGACGCAGATGGGCGAGCGTAGGGGAGCGAACACAGGAGTCTGGAGGAGGACGCCCTCGATTGGAAGGAGTCAGAGGAGAGCACACAGCGAGCAGGGACAAATTAAGAGGTGATCTCGGAGAACAGACCTCTGACAGGAGTGAAGACCGACGGCAGCGGAAAGCTGCAGTCTTGGACCCTGGTAGTCTGCCACATCCCAGGAGGGACGTGGCTCGAGCAGGTACGTGCCCCTATACGGGGTTCGGACACATTTGTGTTGTAGAAGGCTCCAAAAGGGGGGAGGTGGAGAGAAAACCGGTGAAAAGGAGGTGGTGAGAAAGTACACACCATAAAATCATAGTGAGAAGCAAGGGCGATACCTATGACCATAGAACAAAAAAAAAGACAGACCATTGAGGAAGAAAGAGTAGGAAACATCAGGGAAAGAGAAGGGGAAAAGACTAGAAGAAGAATACCAGAGACCAAAAGGAGCATATTTAAGAAACGATCAACAGAATAACTTAAGGAGGGTAACCATAAAAAATCTAAATAAAGGAAAGTGCCAGTTTGAAAACAAAACTCTAGAGTCATTTAATTTTCCAAGATCTTTAAAACAGGGGGGGGTGGAAGTAATAAGGTTTTTCCAGAATAGCCAACAACCCCCCTTTCTCTCAGAAGCCACCAAGAGCAGCTGCAGCGTCCCCCAAGGATCCTCGCTGAGCCCCACCCTCTTCAACCTCTACATGACCCAACTAGCCGTCATCATCAGAAGCCACGCACTCAACATCATCTCCTACGCTGACGACACCCAACTGATAGTCTCCCTCACCAACAACCCAACCACCGACAAAAACAATTTCCAAGAAGAAATTAAAGCAGTCGCAGCCTGGATGAAAGATAGTTGCCTCAAACTGACCTCAGACAAAACAGAAGTCCTCATTCTCGGCTCCACACCCTCCACCTGGAACGAGTCCTGGTGGCCCTCCGCAGCGGAAACGCCGCCACCCCCACCGACCACGCCCACAACCTCAGCGTCATCTTAGACTCATTGCTCTCAATGGACCCACAGGTGACCGCAGTCTCATCGGGTTGCTTCCACACCCTGCACATGGTTCCAAAAAACTACAAGTGGATCCCCACTGAAGCCAGAAAGACAGTCAACCAGGCCCTTGTCAGCAGCCGCCCTGACTACTGAAATGCTCTCTTTGCAGTAACCACAGCAAAGACCCGGAAAAGACAACACATCCAGAACGCCTCCGCTCCTCTCCTCAAGACTCCCCACGACACAGACACACCTCTGCTCTCCTAAGAGACCTACACTGGCTGCCTACTGACAAGAGAATCACCTTCAAGCTCCTGACCCACACCTACAAGGCCCTACACGTTGAGTGACCAGCCTACCTCAACCACAGACTCTCCTCCTATACTCCCGCCAGAAAACTCTGTTCTGCCAACCAGGCCTCCCGCATCCAGAAAATCACAGCCGGAGGAAGATCCTTCACCCACATCGCCGCCAAGACCTGGAACACCCTCCCCATCCCCTCCAGGCAATCTCGCAACCTGTCTCAGTTCAGGAAGGACCTCAAGACATGGTTCTTTGACTGATCCTCATCACCCCTCCCCCCTTCCTCCCACAGCGCCTTGGGACCCTCACAATAGAATAACTGCGCTCTTCAGATCCCTGATTGATTGATTAGAAATCACTACTTTCATTTCTATTTTGGCTTGTTTTGTACGGGTATATGACTCTTTACTGGTGATGCATTTGGGAGACACATGGGAGATACTATTTATTGCTTTTCCACACAATAGTTGTAAGAAGCTGGATCTGTATATACTGTATCAAAGTGAGATATAGCCCTCATTACAACCCTGGCGGTAAATGCCGCCGACCGCCATGCTGGCGGCCACCAACATACTGTGACCGCAGCGGTGTACCGTTACGGGTATTATGACCCAAACATAGAAATCCGCCACTATACAGACACCCACACAAGTCCGCCAGACCAAAGGTCAGTGATAAACTAGCGGTACCAAAACCCACACCGTTACACCAACAAAAATACACCCACAGCATCAGGACCCACGAATCACCGCGGCAATCATTCAACCGCAGTAAACCATTGGCGTACACACTGCTGCGCTCAAAATACACACACACTAACAAAACTACACCACATTGGACAATTCAAACTACACACACCTGACACATATACACACACACCACACCCACACACCCAATCCAATATAAAACACACACCAACATTACCCACAACCCTTCATGAAGAAAAAAATATATTACCATCTGAGAGAGAGACAAGCCAGGAGCAACCCACTTAATCTGAGCCACATAACACCATCATCCATACACCATCCACGCACCTCACAGCACACACCCCAACACATCACCCCACACACCCTCACACATACCACTCACACTACACCCATGGCACCACAAAGACACCCCAGGTTCTCAGAGGAGGAGCTAAGGGTCATGGTGGAGGAAATCATCCGGGTAGAGCCACAGCTATTCAGATCATAGGTGCGGCAGACGTCCATTGCAAGGAAGATGGAGCTATGGCAGAGAGTCGTGGACAGGGTCAACGCTGTGGGACAGCACCCAAGAACAAGGGATGACATCAGGAAGAGGTGGAACGACCTCCGAGGGAAGGTACGTTCCTTGGTTGTAAGACATCAGGTAGCCATACAGAGGACTGGCGGTGGACCCCCACCTCCTTCCCCACAACTAACAACATGGGAGGAGCAAGTCTTGGCGATCATGCATCCTGAGGGCCTCGCAGGAGTAGCAGGAGGACTGGACTCTGGTAAGTCAAATCTTTACTACTATATCCCCCACCCTACCTGTATGTAATCACAAACTCCTACCCCTACCCTCACCCCATCACTCCACCAACTCACACATACCCTACTATCACAAACCACCCATCCCAATACCAAGCCCTGCATGCAACAACAATGCATGGACACCCATTACAGAACTGTATGGACACCCATCACCACAGCATGCACACTAGTGACCATCACTTAGCCAACCGAATCACAACTCACAGAAGCCAAAGCTGCCTTGCTAATAACAACCATAGAGGGGAACATACCCATGCACAAGATGGCACATGCAGATACAATAACACTGCATTTCATCCCCACAGGACCCCCACTCAACATCACCGGAGAGGAGGTGCCACCAATATCCAGTCACCCCACAGAAGACATCCACAGTGATGACAGCAGCTCTACATACCTGGATCACGATGACCAACCTGGCCCATCGGGGCCCTTTTGACAGTCGGTTACCCTGCCACAGTCCCAACCCTCCACAGAGCCTCCCCCCTCAGGAAACACCAGCACAGCATCCACTCAGCGGGCCCATACCTCTGTTCCCAGGACACGTCAATCAGCATTGTGTCCACCACTACAGGAAACCCAGGCAACCACTCAAACCCAAGACAATCAGAGACCTGGGGTCAGTGGCAGTGGGCATACGGTTGAGGGGACAGAGGCTCAGGACAACAGGGAAGCTGGGAGGACTGCTGTGCGACAGGGGGAGGACAGGACCAGGGAACCCACTCTCCACAAGGCACTTGCAGGGATCCTGGGAGCATACCACCATTCCCGGGAGACCATGGGCCAGATAATGTACAAGTTGCAGGAGACACAGCGGCTGCAGGAGGGACAGTACCTGGGAATCAGGGAGGGCCTCAAACACATCCACACAACCCTGGTCACCATTGCAGGGGTGCTGGCAGACATGGCCAATACAATTAGGGAGGCAATGGCACACCAACGGGCCCCTGACACTAGCCACACCGAAGAACAGCCCTCCACCTCCGCTGGCACTTATGGACAGGAGGCCTTGCCACAGGACCAACAGGCCACCAGCACCCCACCCCCTCCAGAAGGAGAACCACCACGCAAACGGTCCCTGCGATCCATGCAGAAGTCAGAGACTATTGCAAGACCCCTGCCAGGAAATAAGACTTTCCTGATTGTCACCCTTCTGTCCCTTTCTGTTACCCTGTCCACCTTGAACTGCTATTGCTCCACTTCCTATGCCCCATTGGACAATGCACCTGTGATACCAATAGACTGGACTCTACCCTGGACTTTCCTCCATCAGAAACCCAGCCCATTGCAATACCCCCTCCACTTATTAGCACATAAATAAACACCCTTGGAACAAATTCAAGTATGGAGTCTGTCAATTGATTCAAATATGTATTCGTTTAAAAAGCTGTAAACATTGCAATTCAAATGTACAGTCATGTATACGTAGGTAGGACCTGTAGTGGGCAGCCGTAAACACACCAGGAGCTAGAGTGGGGCACAAATATCTGAAAACAGAGATGGCAAAGGGTACAGTAAGTGGCCATAGATTATGGAAAATCAGGCTGCCATGTACAATGTCCAACACAAAACTGCAATGGAAAGTGAAGTTCCAGTGTCTTACCTGTGTGTCACTGAAAGAACTGTTGAATGAGTGAACTTCTGTTGTCCACATCTTCTTCCTCTGCCTCCTCTTCCTCACTGTCCACAGGCTCCACCACTGCCACAAGACCATCTCTAGGCTCATCTTCATGCAGAAAAGGCACCTGGCGTCTCAAGGCCAGGTTGTGCAACATGCAACGATGATCTGGAACATCTTCTTGGGTGAATAGTGCAGGGATCCACCTGTCAGATGGAGGCACTGGAATCTGGCCTTCAGGAGGCCAAAGGTTCTTTCAATTATCCTCCTTGTTCACCCAGGTGCCTCATTGTAACGTTCCTCTGCCCTTGTCCTGGCATTTCTCACTGGGGTCAGTAGCCATGAGAGGTTGGGGTAACCAGAGTCACCTGCAAATATTCGAGTAATACCTGTTAGACAGACCCTCACCCTTAGGGACAACCCCATACCCATATACCTACATCAACTGGGTGGGGACCATGGGCTCACCTATTAACCTATTAGCCACATCCGGTGCCTCTTGAGCTAAGATATCACATATGGAATGCTGCTATTCCTCAAGATAAAGGCATCATGCACAGAGCTAGGATACTTGGCATTCACATGGGAGATGTACTGGTCCACCAAACACACCATCTGCACATTCAGAGAGTAAAAGCTATTCCTATTTCTGAACACTTGTTCATTTCTCCGGGGGGGGGGGGGTACAAATGCTATATGTATACCATCAATGGCACCAATGATGTTGGGGATATGTCCCAAGGTATAGAAGTCAGCTTTCACTGTGGCCAAATCCTCCACCTGGGGGAATACGATGTAGCTGCGCATGTGTTTCAGCAGGGCAGACAACACTCTGGTCAACACGTTTGAGAACATAGGCTGAGACATCCCTGATGCCATGGCCACTGTTGCTTGGAAGGAACCACTTGCCAGGAAATGGAGCACTGACAGGACCTGCACAAGAGAGGGGATACCTGTGGGCTGGCGGATAGCTGAAATCAGGTCTGGCTCCAATTGGGCACACAGTTCTTGGATTGTGGCCCTATTAAGTCTGTAGGTCAGGATAATGTGTCTGTTCTCCATTGTCGCTAGGTCCACCAGGGGTCTGTACATAGGGGGAGGTCTCCATCTTCTATTCATCCTCAGCGGTTGAAGTCTAGGGAGAAAAAAGGTGAGCAAAGGGTCATATTCACACATAAGTTGTAATAAAAATGCATTTCTTCCTTTACAGAAATAGTATGTGAATTTGAGAGTCAGTTGATGTGCCAATGTCTTCTGTGACGCAGTTAGGTGCCATGGCCTGTGCCACCCTGAAGTGGCAGCTGCCTGACCTGTAAGGAGAGACAAGTGGAAATTAGGTAAATCCGCTGGTGTTGTGCACTGTAGCGGCCGACAACCACCGTGCAACTTCGCATTGATTATCATTGGGCCCTATGGGTTCCAGGAGCCAATGGCGATGTACGCCGGCGGTGACGGTACGCACCGCCGCGGACGTGACCGCCATTTTCTATCTGTTCACTCACTTGCTATCTGACCTTCAACAGGAGAGGACCTACACTGCAAGTGCTGCTGTGAACTGTGTCTGGAAGCGACAACGGCTACAGTGTCTGTGGATAGGGCCCCGCCTTCACTTCGGAGAAGTTAAAGAGACTGGTGGATGAGGTCCTACCCCAGTACACTTTACTCTATGGTCCTCCAGACAAACAGGTGAGTACACTGTGAGCATGATGCGTGGGGCATAAATGTATGGAGTGCTGTGTGTCTAAACCTCATGTGGGGGGGCTGAGGTGTCCTGGGCAGAGTGCTGCATGTATGGTGGTCAATGTATGTGCGTAAGGGGATGGGAGGGATATGGTGGGCCATGAGTATGACAGTCCGGGTGGTGTGAGTAATACATTTTCTCCTGTATTTTTCCTGCAGGTCAGCACCCATCAGAAAAAGGGTATTTGGCGTGCCATCACCAAGGAGGTGCAGACCCTGGGGGTTCTTTGACAGGCGGAGCACCCACTGCCGCAAATGGTGAGAGGCCCTGCGCCGCTGGGCAAGGAAGTCGGTGGAGGCCCAGCCAGTTGTGTCTCCACTCACACCTGCATTCACTACATCCTTAGCCACTACCTCCATCACCAGCACGCCTATCACCACACGCCCCTCACTGGCAGTCACGACCCCCACATCCATGCACACGTCCGCTGTGTCCTCTCCCACTGTGTCTGTGACCCTTCCTTCCAAACGCAAGCACACACCCACCCAACAGCCATCCACCTCACAACATCATCTAGCTCATGCACTTGCACCCAAACACAGCAGAATGACACCTCCTACAACCACTCCTTCTTCCTCCCCTCCCAAACCTTCACCGTCTTCCTGCTCCAATGTCCCTAAGAAGCTTTTTTCTAGCCAACATTGATCTCTTCCCTATCCCTCCACCCCGTCCTTCACCTCGGGCCAGGGTGCCCAGCACCCAGCCCAGCACCTCAGCCACAAAGACCATGTCCGCTGTGGTTTCTGCAGCTGTGAGAGGCTCTAAGGAGGCACCCGTCATCCCAGCCAGTGTGCCACCAACACCTGCCAATGTCAAGAAGGTTCCGCAACCTGCCAAGGGCAAGAAGGAGATAGCATCCAGCAAGGAGAAGGAGCCACAACCACCCAGCAAGGACACGTCAAAGACTCCAGATGGCAGATCCAAAGAGGCACCACCATCTGCCAAGGGCAGGAAGGGCCACAGAACACCAGCCAGGGCACTTCAGCAGTCCGAGGCTACAGGTGAAGGCCTGGTGGCTACAAGTACAACCGCCAGCACCACCACCTGTACCGCCGCAAGCACCACCGCAAGTAGCACCACTGCCAGCAGCAGCAGCCCCAGTGGGCAGCCGTCTGAGGCTGCAGGGGAAGGGCTGGACCCTCCCCCCACCACTGGCAGCACCAGCACCTGCACCGCGGCCAGCACCGCCACCTGCACCACTGCAAGTAGCACCACTGCCAGCAGCAGCAGCCCCAGTGGGCAGCCATCCGAGGCTGCAGGGGAAGGGCTGGAGCCTCCCCCCACCACTGCCAGCCTCAGTACCAGCACTGGCACTACCACCACTGTGCAGCTGTAGCCGCCGGCAGCTGGACTGTAGTCCAGCTTCCATGGAGTGTCATGCATCCTGCCCACTGCAAATCTCGTGGGTCTAACACCCAGGTGAGGGACTGTGACCTGGCACACCCCAAGTGCTGCATCACTGGGCACAAAGCCCCCTCCAGAACCAGTGGAAAACAGAATCCACTCACTCTATCCTTGGCAGGATGAAGCACACTGGGCACAGAGCCCCCTCCAGAACCAATGGAAGAAGGCATTCACTCACCCTATCCTTGGCAGGATGAAGCACACTGGGCACAAAGCCCCCGCCTGAACTAGTTGTAGAAGGCATCCACTCACCCTATCCTTGGCAGGATGAAGCACACTGGACACAAAGCCCCCTCCAGAACCAGTGGAAGAAGGCATCCACTTGAGAGACTGTGACCTTGCACTCTCCAGGACCAAGCAGTGGGCAAACCACCCACTTGAGAGACTGTGGCTTTGCACTCGTCAGGACCAAGCAGTGGGCAACCCACCCACTTGAGAGACTGTGGCTTTGCACTCCCCAGGAGCAAGCAGTGGGCAACCCACCCACTTGAGATACTGTGACTTTGCACTCCACAGGACCAAGCAGTGGGCATGTAGCCCCCTCCAGGAGCAGTGGCGTTGTCCCATCTTCCAGGTGAGGTGCCCCCCCTTCCCCGTCCCCTGAGGTGCCTGTGTGTTTTCGACCTGATGCCCCTACAGTGTTCTCTCCATATTGAGGCAGGAGTCAAGTGTGGGCTTGGCCTATGTCTTTTGGCCCAGTGGGCCACGGACACTTTTTGTGTGGACATTGTCCCGCCTTTCGTATATATTGTTTATATTGTACAGCCTGTTTTTGCTTTCTACACGTATTTCTAAGTATTTGTAATATTACACTCATTTGACTCCATTCCTTTTGTCTTTGCGTTATTCCTGAGGGGTAGGGGGTGAATATGTAATGTTGTTGCATGTGTTTGTGTGTATGGTGTTGCGGGTGAGGGTGGGGTTGGGAGTGTTGTGAGTTGCGTGTGTGTGTCACTCTCTTTTTCCTCCCCCCTCCCTTGTGTGCTAGGTGCAGTACTCACCATGGTCGTCGTCGCCGGCGTTGGTGCTCCTGGTATATGAGCAGATACACCTGCATGGGGAAGACCTGCACCTCGGGCTCCGTGGCGTCCTGGTTCTTCCTTGAGTGTCAAGAGGTGAGTGGTTACCTTTAAGAGTACTGTTTCCGCTGTGCTTTTGATGGCGTTGGTACCACCCCGGGAAAGCAGGTGGATGGGCGGGTTGTAATGGAGTAGGCGGTACATTGTCTTCCGCCTGGCTGTTGGCGGTTACCGCCATGGTGTTTGTTGCTACCGCCGTGGCGTTCAGAGTGTTAAAGTGGCTATATGTGTTGGCGGTTTCCACCGTGGTCATGATTCCATTTTTCTAACCGCCAGACTGTTGGCGGTGTTACTGCCCCTTTAACACTGACCGCCAGGGTTGTAATGAGGGCCATAGTGGGCTCAGAGTCCAGGGGTTCCCCAGAGGCTTAACAGGGGCTAAAGTAGATAATACTAGTGCTCTCTTTTGTGGTAGTGTGGTCGAGCAGTTAGGCTTATCAGAGGGTAGTGCAAAGCATTTGTTGTACACACACAGACAATAGAAGAAGCACACACTCAATGACTTAACTCCAAACCAATGGTTTTTACATGGCAAAAATATATTTTCCCAATTTATTTTTAGAACCACAAGATTTAAGTTGCAGGTAAGTACTTCAATAGCTCAGTACTTCACACATGTATCAACAGTACTTTGTTTGAAATCGATAAGTTATACAGTTTTTGAAATATTGGCAATAATCTGTTTCAAAACTTGACACTGCAGTTTTCAGAGTTCCTGGGAGAGAAAAGTTAGAACAATTTGCAGGTAAGTATTCGACTTACAGTTCAAGACTCCAGGTTTTAGGAAGTCCACCATTCGGGGTTCAAATTAACCCCAAACACCCACCACCAGCAACACGGGCAGGTCAGATGCATAGGTCAAAGATGAGCAAACTTATTGTGGGCTCCTATGGGGACAGGGGATACTCGAAATCAGGCCTGCCTGCAGGTAAGTACCTGCGGCTCAGAGGGCAGACCAGGGGGGAGATTAGAGGAGCACTGGGGGGTCCACAAGTAGGCACCAAACATGCACCCTCAGCGGCACAGGGGCGGCCGGGTGCAGGGTACAAACAGGACGTCCGGCTCCCAATGCTGGTCTACGAGGGGACCCTGGGGGTCACTCAGACGCTGCAGGCGAGGTTCAGGAGGTCAGTTTGGACTGACCACCAGCTGGACGATGAGGAGGGCCACCTGCCAAATGGAGCTGCAATGGAGGGCGGATTCTCCAAGGCCTGGGGGTGGCAGGTGCAGTGGTCCTTTTAGGCGTTGGATATCTTCGTCGTGGGCTGTTGCGGTCAGGGGGGTCCTTGAGATTCCTGCTGCAGGTGTCGTCGTGGAGGGTGGACACTTGCTCACAATCGCCCAGGGACTCTCTCTAGCTGGTTGGGCCACCTAGACACGGGCCGGAGGCATCGAGTGGTCAGGACACACGGATCTGGGGAGCCTCTGAAGTCCCTTGGTGGAAAGTTCTTTGTGGGCATTGCCGCTGTCCTCAGGAGTTCTCGGTCCTCTGAGATGCAGGGCAATCCTCTGTAGCTTGGCAGAGGTCACTGGTCCCGCTGGATACGTTGCTTTCTTCGTGTAGGTTCTCTGAAGCAGGAGACAGGCTGGTAGGGTTGGGGCCAAGTCGGTTTGTGTCATCCTTCTTCTCTGCTGGGGTTTCAGCAATGCAGTCTTTCTTCTTGTGAGGTCTCCAGGAATCTGGTGAGCTGGGTTCAGAGAAGCCCTTAAATACAAGATTTAGGGACGTTACAGGGGTCAGAGGGCAGTAGCCAATGGCTACTGTCCCTGAGGGTGGCTACTCTCTTCTTGTGTCCGCTCCCTTTGGGGAGGGGAACAGAGACCTAACCCTATTGGTCCCTGTCCTCCAAACCAAGATGGAGGATTCCGCAGGGAGGGCGGTCACTTCAGCTCTGGACACCTTAGGGTGGTCCCAGCTGAAGTGGTCACTTCTCCTTGTTTTCTTTAAGTTTCCCACCGAACTGGTTGCCAAAAGTGGGGCTTTGTCTGGGGGAACGGGCATCTCCACTAGCTAGAGTGCCCTGGGGCACTGTAACATGAAGCCTGAGCCCTTGAGGCTCACCGGCAGATGTTACAGTTCCTGCAGGGGGAAGGTGTGAAGCACCTCCACCTAAAGCAAGCTTTGTTTCTGGCCTCAGAGAGCACAAAGTCCCTCACCCCATGGGGCCAGAAACTTGTCTGCTAGTGGCAGGCTGGCACAGACCAGTCATTCCTACACTAGAGGACTGGGTAAAATACAGGTGGCATCTCTAAGATGCCCTCTGTTTGCATTTTAGAATAAATCCAACACTGGCATCAGTGTGGGTTTACTATGCTGAGAAGTTTGATACCAAACTTCCCAGTATTCATTGAAGCCATTATGGAACTGTGGAGTTCATAACTCCCAGACTATGTACTTACAATGTCTAAGAATGGACTTAGACACTGTAAGAGCGTATGGCTCATGCATCTATACCCTCGCCTGTGGAATAGTGCACCCTACCTTAGGGTTGTATGGCCTGCTAGTGGGGTGACTTACCTATGGCACAGGCAGTGTTTTGTGAGCATCACCAAAATCGGCATGGCGATCTGGACCGCCATATTATAAACTAAAGAAGACCACCACAGGTGGCCCTCCGCCACCATCAGGCTACCACCAACAGGCAGCCTGACGATGGCAGATTTCTCTATCCGACAGGACAGCGCTGCAAGCAGCGCTGCCCTCCGGATAAAGAACTCTTGTTCCTCCAGCCTTTCCCTGGTGGTTTCCCCTGCCAGGGAAAGGCTGGCGGAAAGGGTGCTTCAGGGCCCCCGTGCACAGCCCCGTTGCGCAGGTCACTGCCCGATTTACGGGAGTGATATGCGAGATGGTTGCTGCTGCACCCGCCGCACTGCAGCATTAACGACGGCTCCATGTGGAGCCATCAGTAGTGTCCTGGCCCAGCATTCTGTGGGGCCAGCGGGCAGAAACACTGTTTCTGCCCACCGGCCCAGTGGAATGTATATTATAGGGCCAGCGGGGTCTTCTACGGGCTGGCGGTCCGTGTTTAGACCGCCAGCATGAACATGGCGAGGAACCCCGCCGTGTTCATAATGACCCCCGATGTGTTTGGTGAGGGGTCTCTTAGTGTGGCATAACACATGCAGCAGCCCTTAGGGAACTTCCCTGGTCACAGGCCCTTTGCACCACTAGAACCTTTTACAAGGGACTTTTCTGTGTGCCAGAGGTGTGCCAATTGTGGAGACAATGGTACCTGGTTGATATGAGGGCCGCATATAATTTGTAGATCACTGGTCTGTACCTCTGACATGTACACGTAGAATCATCACCATCATCCTTTGCACTTAGTTATGAATATGTATGTTACATTACAGCTGCCTCCAAGACTGCTTCAGTGATACGGATGACACCATCCAAGGGTTTAGGAGATATCCTGGCTGCAGCAGTCAAGCCCACTGCCACCCATTCAACAGGAAAGTGAGCCATATAGTGTTGTAGACTATTGATACCCTACCCATGTGCAAGAACCAAATCCCTGTGGAAGGGGATGAGCAGATATTGCCACTTCAGCATTACTTCTGAAGTTATTGTGCAAAATGTACCCAACATAATCAGTGAGGTGTGAGCCAAGTGTGAATTTTCACATACAAATTATGCAGTACATTAACTATGGTGTGACATCTATCACAAGCTGCAGGATCAAGGACCATATCTTCTGCAACGCACTCAAGTAGCTCAGTCCAGCAGCTGACATGAAGGGGGACCTCAATACCTCACAGAGATGTGGTTGGAACTGGTGAGTTTGCTTTCGCATTTCACATCTGCATTGAACACCTCAATGCCGCAGTGTGAGCTATCACATGTAGGTGTACACAAACCAGGTCACATGTGTAACATCTGTTGATGTGAAGATAATTTAACTAAATCCCTATGTTGCACCGCATTGTATTGTAAGGCAAATACTTAGCCTGTTGCAACCTCGTCTTACAGGTGGTGAAGACGATGAGTTGAGTCTGGAGGAAGGACCATCTACCAGTGGTGACAGCCAGGCAATCTGAGGGGAGAACCTACTTCTCTTCCAAGCAGCCTTGTCATCTGACAGAACTGCACAGGAGGAGGAGAAAGTAGAGAAAGAGGTAGATCAGGGCCAGATGTAGATGCTGATCCCCTGACCACTATTGTTGGCCCATGCAGCATACCATCAAAACCTACATCTTCTCTAGTCAGGACCGTGCCTCCTCCTACACCCCCAGGTATTGGCCATTTTTCACACCAACAAAACACCTCCTCACACCCCTCACTTCCAGGTCCAATGTATTTGGCGTGCGGTGCTGGTGGGTGGCTCAGTGAGCGTGCTGGTGGCGGCGGTGTCCTTGGCAGAGGTGCGAGTGGTGGCGGTGTCTTGGGAAGTGGTGCTGGTGGCGGCGGTGTCCTGGGAAGCGGTGCTGGTGGCGGCAGTGTCCTTGGAAGCGGTGCTGGTGGCGGCGGTGTCCTGGGAAGCGGTGCTGGTGGTGGCGGTGTCCTTGGCAGCGGTGCTGGTGGCGGCGGTGTCCTGGGAAGCGGTGCTGGTGGCAGCGGTGTCCTTGGCAGCGGTGCTGTTGGCGGTCTTGTCCGCTGTGCAGGTTGGCGGTGACTTCCCTTTCTTTCTGTGCCCCTTCCTCACCTTGGATGGTGGCGCAGCTGCCTTCCCACTCCCAACTGTAGTCCTGGGAGAGCCCTTGGTGGCAGGTGTTTTGCCCTTCTCCCTCCGGGCAGTGGCCAACTTCTTATGCTTCTGAGGTGGGGAACTGCCCGTGATCTGGCTCCTTGGCACACTGGCTGCCCTGCTGCTTGGCGCACTCCAGAAGCTGGTTACTGCTGGCACCACTGTTCCCTCTGATGTGGTGGCTGAGGTGCTGGGTTGGGACCTGGAAAGGCGTGCCCTAGGGGACTGAAGGGGTGGGGGAGGTGAGGGGAAGAGGTCAAGGTTGGACAGGAAAAGGTTTTTAGACACACTGGGACGGGTGTGTGACTGCATTTGTGTACCTTGGGAGGTGGGCTCATAGACACACTGGGAGAGGACACAGGGGATGTGTGAATGGTAGTGGGGGTGGTGAGTGCACGTGAGCAGTGTGTGGTGATGGGTGTGCTGGTGATGGACGTAGTTCCTGACGATGTAGTGCATGCAGGTGTGAGTGGAGATGTGACAGGGAGGGAGACGAGGAGGAGCGGGAACACAGTGAAGGCAGTGGATGTTGGTATGTCTGCATGGGTATGATGCTTGTGTGAGTGCCTGTGGGATGTGTGGTACTTATGTTTGCCAGAGCTTCCCTTGTGTGTTGAGGTGTGTGCATACTGGTCTGAGGGTGTGCTTGGGATTGGCTGAGGTACAGGGGTTTGGGTCTGGGTGGAGGAAGTTGGAGGCGGGAGACTGGACACAGGGACAATGGCTGCCATCAGTGCTGAAGCCAGAGTCTGAAAAGCTCGCTGTTGGGCTGCCTGACCAGAATGAATGCCCTCCAGGTATGCATTTGTCTGTTGCAACCGCCTCTCTACACCCTGAATGGCATTCAGAATGGTAGACTGCCCAACAGTGAAGGATTTGAGGAGGTCAATGGCAGCAGGGCTGACAGGGGTAGGGGCTGAGGTGCCTGGGGCAAAGAAGATGCCCACCCTCCTGGGTGAGCGGCCACGGGTCACACGCTGAGGGGCTGCTGGGCGGGCAGTGCTGGCAGGGGGGGTGGCGGCTGTACCTGTAGATGCAGTGGGCACAGAGGGGCCTGCCACCACTCCGTGTCGTTGATCTCAGCTCCTGTCCCCGCCATGGAGCTCCCCTCGCTCTCCGTCTCACTGGTGCCTTCAGACTCCGTTGTCTCGCCCTCCAGGGCCATGTGGGATGCAGCTCCCTCCTGCGCCGTGCCACTGCTCCTCCGCCTAATGATGCTATTGCACACAAGAACAGGGAGACCACAAAAAGGGGGGGAAAGAAAGACATGTTCAGTGCATGCAATAACGCTACAGTTGGCGGACACTACAGACACAAGCCCTGTGCACTACGCTGTGCACTTAGAGTTCCCTAATTAATCACAGGGACATTGGGTATAAGGCAACTGCCCGATTGCTCTACACATGGAAGTCACACGAGTCTGACTAGGTGTATGTGGCTCTGAACACTGGTGGGGTGCCACATGGCCTGCCTTACGAAAGGACCTTGCCTACTAAACTCGCCCTGGCCTAGGGGAACCCACAGCCCACCTCCCCCACCCAGACACCTCCAATGCACGCTGATTCAGGTGAATGAGTGTGTACTCACCCCCTTGTGGCTGCTGTGATGCTCTCAAGCACCCATCCAACTCCGGATACGCCACCGCCAGGATCCAGAACATCAGGGGGGTCATGGTGCGACGGGCACCCCTCCCACGTTGGGAGGCTATCCCCAGCTGGGCCTCTGCCGTCTTCTTGCTCCAGTGGCGAATGTCCTCCTATCTTTTCCGGCAGTGGGTGTTCTGTCTGTGGTGGACCCCCAGGGTCCAGACTTCCTTGCCGATGGCACGCCAAATATACTTCTTCTGGTGGGTGCTGAACTACACGAATAGTACAGGGGAAAAGGAGAAGATATAACCGTCCGAACCGTCACAGTCATTGGCCCACGTTCCTACCCTTGCCATGACGCACATGCACTCACCGTCGTTTCATGCACGCCTCATTCTCCCCCCTATCTTCCATCCACACCACTCCACACAGGCATTGCCCATACAGCATGCTCACAGTGTACTTACCTGTTTGTCTGGAGGACCGTAGAGTATTGTGTACTGGGGGAGGACCCCATCCACTAGTTTCTCCAACTCCTCCGTGGTGAAGGCAGGGGCCCTTTCCCCAGACACATGAGCCATTGTCTCTTCCAGACTGAGGTCACAGCAGCACTTGCAGTGTGGGTCCTCTCCTGTCGAAGATCAGGTATCAAGTGAGTGAACAGATAGAAAATGGCTCACTAAGACAGGCACATAGCGGATTTAAAAATGTGTGCAATAAAGTTGTGTTTTCGTACCTCAGTGTTGGTTGACCCTCTGCTCGCTGTTCTCCTCCATAGAGCATGTCCGCTGGGGCAGGTGAGGAGATGGCGGCATCCTCCGGTGTACAGACCGCTGGTGGACCTGTCGACAATGGAAGAGCGATATGTAATTGTCACCTACAAACTGGACCGTGCCACAATCCATGAACTGTGTGCCCAGTTGGAGCCGGCCCTGATGTCAGCCATCCGCCATCCCACAGGAATCCCCCATCTAGTGCAGGTCCTGTCAGTTCTCCATTTCCTGGCAAGTGGGTCTTTTCAGACGACAGTGGCCATAGCATCAGGGATGTCCCAGCCTATGTTCTCCAACGTGTTGTCCAGAGTGTTGTCAGCCCTACTGAAACAAATGCGCAGCTACATCGTTTTCCCTCAGGTGGAGGATTTGCCAACAGTGAAAGGTGACTTCTATGCCCTGGGACATATCCCCAACATCATTGGTGCCATTGATGGGACACATGTGGCCTTGGTCTCCCTGCAGGAGTGAACAGGTGTACAGGAACCGGAAGGGTTACCATTCAATGAATGTGCAGATGGTGTGTTTGGCCGACCAGTACATCTCCCATGTGAATACCAAGGGGCATATTTATACTCCGTTTGCGCCAAATTAGCGTCGTTTTTTTCGACGCAAATTCGGCGCAAAACTAACGCCATATTTATACTTTGGCGCTAGACGCGTCTAGCGCCAAAGTATGAGTAAAGAGCGTCATTTTTTAGCGTGAACGCCTTCCTTGCGTTAATGAGATGCAAGGTAGGCGTTCCCGTCCAAAAAAATGACTGCGACGCAAATGCGTCGTATTTATACTCCCGGGCAAAAATCCCGCCCGGGAGTTGGCGGGGCAGAAAACCCCGCATTTGCGCCACTTTTTAACGCCTGGGTCAGGTTAGGCGTTAAGGGACCTGTGGGCTCAAAATGAGCCCACAGCTGCCCTCCCATGCCCCCAGGGACCCCCCCTGCCACCCTTGCCCACCCCAGGAGGACACCCAAGGATGGAGGGACCCACCCCAGGGACATTCAGGTAAGTTCAGGTAAGTATAAATATTTTTTTCTTTATATTTTTTTGTGGCATAGGGGGGCCTGATTTGTGCCCCCCTTCATGCCTCAATGCCCAATGACCATGCCCAGGGGACATAAGTCCCCTGGGCATGGCCATTGGGCAAGGGGGCATGACTCCTGTCTTTACTAAGACAGGAGTCATGTAAATGGCGTCTGGGCGTCGTTAAAAATGGCGCAAATCGGGTGGAGGCGATTTTTTGCGTCAACCTGACTTGCACCATTTTTAAGACGCCCTAGCGCCATTTTTCCCTACGCCATGGCGAACCCACCACCCCAACAACGACAGGGTCCTGGGGGCAGTGGTAGTGGGCACACGGTCCAGGGGACGGAGGCACAGGAACACAGGGGAACTTGGAGGGCTGCTGTGCGACAGAGGGAGGACAGGCCAAGGGAACCAACTCTCAACGAGGCCCTTTCCTCCATCATGGGAGAATACCACCACTCCCAGGAAACGATGGCCACGGTCCTGGACAAGTTGCAGGAGACCCTGCGTCTGCAGGAGGAACAATATTTGGGGTTCAGGGAGGAGCTCAGGACCATCAGCTCCGCCCTGGGCACCATCGTAGGGGTGCTGACGGACATTCAAAAGACCTTGAGGGACACCGTGGCACTCCAAGGGGCCCCTGACACTAGCCAGGACGATGAAATGCCCACCACCTCCACCGGCGCTAGTGGACAGGACGCCCCGCCACAGGACCAACACACCAGCACCCCATCCCCTGCAGACGGACAACCACCACGCAAGCGGGCCCTGAGATCCAGGAACAGGACAGAGACCCCCGCCAGGAAATAAGACCACCCTGATTGTCCCCCCACTGTCCCACTTTGTTACCCTGTCCAAATGGAACTAACCTAGCTCCACTTCCAATGCCCAGATGTGCAATGTACCTGTGAGACTAATAGACTGGACTCTGCCATGGACATTCCTCCACCATCACCAGTTTACAACCCCCCATCATGTTTTGAGCACTTAAATAAACACCCTTGAAACACTAAAAAACAAATGGAGTCAGTCTATGATTTGTAAATCTGTATAATCAATTACAGTTTCATAATGGGTTACCCATTGGACGGCTAACATACCTATGTCACACATCACAAGCCCTTCAAGGATGCAAACAGTTGACACGTAGGTTACCACATTTGTGAAACTGAAATGGAAGGGGACAACTCAGTTAACAAATAGTGAGTGAAATGTCGGTACAGGATAGAGGAAGATGTGTGAAAGGTAATATAATGGTAAAAATGAAAATGTTCTCACCTGTGTCTCACTGGAAATATTGCTGTATGACTGACTCCCTGTTGTCGTTTTCGTCTTCCTCAGCTTCATCCTCATCACTGTCCACAGGCTCCACAGGCTCCACAGCTGCCACAACACCGTCATCTGGATCATCCTTCTGCAGAAAAGGCACCTGGCGTCGCAATGCCAAGTTATAGAGAAAGAGGTAGATCAGGGCCAGATGTAGATGCTGATCCCCTGACCACTATTGTTGGCCCATGCAGCATACCATCAAAACCTACATCTTCTCTAGTCAGGACCGTGCCTCCTCCTACACCCCCAGGTATTGGCCATTTTTCACACCAACAAAACACCTCCTCACACCCCTCACTTCCAGGTCCAATGTATTTGGCGTGCGGTGCTGGTGGGTGGATCAGTGAGCGTGCTGGTGGCGGCGGTGTCCTTGGCAGAGGTGCGAGTGGTGGCGGTGTCTTGGGAAGTGGTGCTGGTGGCGGCGGTGTCCTGGGAAGCGGTGCTGGTGGCGGCAGTGTCCTTGGAAGCGGTGCTGGTGGCGGCGGTGTCCTGGGAAGCGGTGCTGGTGGTGGCGGTGTCCTTGGCAGCGGTGCTGGTGGCGGCGGTGTCCTGGGAAGCGGTGCTGGTGGCAGCGGTGTCCTTGGCAGCGGTGCTGTTGGCGGTCTTGTCCGCTGTGCAGGTTGGCGGTGACTTCCCTTTCTTTCTGTGCCCCTTCCTTACCTTGGATGGTGGCGCAGCTGCCTTCCCACTCCCAACTGTAGTCCTGGGAGAGCCCTTGGTGGCAGGTGTTTTGCCCTTCTCCCTCCGGGCAGTGGCCAACTTCTTATGCTTCTGAGGTGGGGAACTGCCCGTGATCTGGCTCCTTGGCACACTGGCTGCCCTGCTGCTTGGCGCACTCCAGAAGCTGGTTACTGCTGGCACCACTGTTCCCTCTGATGTGGTGGCTGAGGTGCTGGGTTGGGACCTGGAAAGGCGTGCCCTAGGGGACTGAAGGGGTGGGGGAGGTGAGGGGAAGAGGTCAAGGTTGGACAGGAAAAGGTTTTTAGACACACTGGGACGGGTGTGTGACTGCATTTGTGTACCTTGGGAGGTGGGCTCATAGACACACTGGGAGAGGACACAGGGGATGTGTGAATGGTAGTGGGGGTGGTGAGTGCACGTGAGCAGTGTGTGGTGATGGGTGTGCTGGTGATGGACGTAGTTCCTGACGATGTAGTGCATGCAGGTGTGAGTGGAGATGTGACAGGGAGGGAGACGAGGAGGAGCGGGAACACAGTGAAGGCAGTGGATGTTGGTATGTCTGCATGGGTATGATGCTTGTGTGAGTGCCTGTGGGATGTGTGGTACTTATGTTTGCCAGAGCTTCCCTTGTGTGTTGAGGTGTGTGCATACTGGTCTGATGGTGTGCTTGGGATTGGCTGAGGTACAGGGGTTTGGGTCTGGGTGGAGGAAGTTGGAGGCGGGAGACTGGACACAGGGACAATGGCTGCCATCAGTGCTGAAGCCAGAGTCTGAAAAGCTCGCTGTTGGGCTGCCTGACCAGAATGAATGCCCTCCAGGTATGCATTTGTCTGTTGCAACCGCCTCTCTACACCCTGAATGGCATTCAGAATGGTAGACTGCCCAACAGTGAAGGATTTGAGGAGGTCAATGGCAGCAGGGCTGACAGGGGTAGGGTCTGAGGTGCCTGGGGCAAAGAAGATGCCCACCCTCCTGGGTGAGCGGCCACGGGTCACACGCTGAGGGGCTGCTGGGCGGGCAGTGCTGGCAGGGGGGGTGGCGGCTGTACCTGTAGATGCGGTGGGCACAGAGGGGCCTGCCACCACTCCGTGTCGTTGATCTCAGCTCCTGTCCCCGCCATGGAGCTCACCTCGCTCTCCGTCTCACTGGTGCCTTCAGACTCCGTTGTCTCGCCCTCCAGGGCCATGTGGGATGCAGCTCCCTCCTGCGCCGTGCCACTGCTCCTCCGCCTAATGATGCTATTGCACACAAGAACAGGGAGACCACAAAAAGGGGGGGAAAGAAAGACATGTTCAGTGCATGCAATAACGCTACAGTTGGCGGACACTACAGACACAAGCCCTGTGCACTACGCTGTGCACTTAGAGTTCCCTAATTAATCACAGGGACATTGGGTATAAGGCAACTGCCCGATTGCTCTACACATGGAAGTCACACGAGTCTGACTAGGTGTATGTGGCTCTGAACACTGGTGGGGTGCCACATGGCCTGCCTTACGAAAGGACCTTGCCTACTAAACTCGCCCTGGCCTAGGGGAACCCACAGCCCACCTCCCCCACCCAGACACCTCCAATGCACGCTGATTCAGGTGAATGAGAGTGTACTCACCCCCTTGTGGCTGCTGTGATGCTCTCAAGCACCCATCCAACTCCGGATACGCCACCGCCAGGATCCAGAACATCAGGGGGGTCATGGTGCGACGGGCACCCCTCCCACGTTGGGAGGCTATCCCCAGCTGGGCCTCTGCCGTCTTCTTGCTCCAGTGGCGAATGTCCTCCTATCTTTTCCGGCAGTGGGTGTTCTGTCTGTGGTGGACCCCCAGGGTCCAGACTTCCTTGCCGATGGCACGCCAAATATACTTCTTCTGGTGGGTGCTGAACTACACGAATAGTACAGGGGAAAAGGAGAAGATATAACCGTCCGAACCGTCACAGTCATTGGCCCACGTTCCTACCCTTGCCATGACGCACATGCACTCACCGTCGTTTCATGCACGCCTCATTCTCCCCCCTATCTTCCATCCACACCACTCCACACAGGCATTGCCCATACAGCATGCTCACAGTGTACTTACCTGTTTGTCTGGAGGACCGTAGAGTATTGTGTACTGGGGGAGGACCCCATCCACTAGTTTCTCCAACTCCTCCGTGGTGAAGGCAGGGGCCCTTTCCCCAGACACATGAGCCATTGTCTCTTCCAGACTGAGGTCACAGCAGCACTTGCAGTGTGGGTCCTCTCCTGTCGAAGATCAGGTATCAAGTGAGTGAACAGATAGAAAATGGCTCACTAAGACAGGCACATAGCGGATTTAAAAATGTGTGCAATAAAGTTGTGTTTTCGTACCTCAGTGTTGGTTGACCCTCTGCTCGCTGTTCTCCTCCATAGAGCATGTCCGCTGGGGCAGGTGAGGAGATGGCGGCATCCTCCGGTGTACAGACCGCTGGTGGACCTGTCGACAATGGAAGAGCGATATGTAATTGTCACCTACAAACTGGACCGTGCCACAATCCATGAACTGTGTGCCCAGTTGGAGCCGGCCCTGATGTCAGCCATCCGCCATCCCACAGGAATCCCCCATCTAGTGCAGGTCCTGTCAGTTCTCCATTTCCTGGCAAGTGGGTCTTTTCAGACGACAGTGGCCATAGCATCAGGGATGTCCCAGCCTATGTTCTCCAACGTGTTGTCCAGAGTGTTGTCAGCCCTACTGAAACAAATGCGCAGCTACATCGTTTTCCCTCAGGTGGAGGATTTGCCAACAGTGAAAGGTGACTTCTATGCCCTGGGACATATCCCCAACATCATTGGTGCCATTGATGGGACACATGTGGCCTTGGTCTCCCTGCAGGAGTGAACAGGTGTACAGGAACCGGAAGGGTTACCATTCAATGAATGTGCAGATGGTGTGTTTGGCCGACCAGTACATCTCCCATGTGAATACCAAGGGGCATATTTATACTCCGTTTGCGCCGAATTAGCGTCGTTTTTTTCGACGCAAATTCGGCGCAAAACTAACGCCATATTTATACTTTGGCGCTAGACGCGTCTAGCGCCAAAGTATGAGTAAAGAGCGTCATTTTTTAGCGTGAACGCCTTCCTTGCGTTAATGAGATGCAAGGTAGGCGTTCCCGTCCAAAAAAATGACTGCGACGCAAATGCGTCGTATTTATACTCCCGGGCAAAAATCCCGCCCGGGAGTTGGCGGGGCAGAAAACCCCGCATTTGCGCCACTTTTTAACGCCTGGGTCAGGTTAGGCGTTAAGGGACCTGTGGGCTCAAAATGAGCCCACAGCTGCCCTCCCATGCCCCCAGGGACCCCCCCTGCCACCCTTGCCCACCCCAGGAGGACACCCAAGGATGGAGGGACCCACCCCAGGGACATTCAGGTAAGTTCAGGTAAGTATAAATATTTTTTTCTTTATATTTTTTTGTGGCATAGGGGGGCCTGATTTGTGCCCCCCTACATGCCTCAATGCCCAATGACCATGCCCAGGGGACATAAGTCCCCTGGGCATGGCCATTGGGCAAGGGGGCATGACTCCTGTCTTTACTAAGACAGGAGTCATGTAAATGGCGTCTGGGCGTCGTTAAAAATGGCGCAAATCGGGTGGAGGCGATTTTTTGCGTCAACCTGACTTGCACCATTTTTAAGACGCCCTAGCGCCATTTTTCCCTACGCCATGGCGAACCCACCACCCCAACAACGACAGGGTCCTGGGGGCAGTGGTAGTGGGCACACGGTCCAGGGGACGGAGGCACAGGAACACAGGGGAACTTGGAGGGCTGCTGTGTGACAGAGGGAGGACAGGCCAAGGGAACCAACTCTCAACGAGGCCCTTTCCTCCATCATGGGAGAATACCACCACTCCCAGGAAACGATGGCCACGGTCCTGGACAAGTTGCAGGAGACCCTGCGTCTGCAGGAGGAACAATATTTGGGGTTCAGGGAGGAGCTCAGGACCATCAGCTCCGCCCTGGGCACCATCGTAGGGGTGCTGACGGACATTCAAAAGACCTTGAGGGACACCGTGGCACTCCAAGGGGCCCCTGACACTAGCCAGGACGATGAAATGCCCACCACCTCCACCGGCGCTAGTGGACAGGACGCCCCGCCACAGGACCAACACACCAGCACCCCATCCCCTGCAGACGGACAACCACCACGCAAGCGGGCCGTGAGATCCAGGAACAGGACAGAGACCCCCGCCAGGAAATAAGACCACCCTGATTGTCCCCCCACTGTCCCACTTTGTTACCCTGTCCAAATGGAACTAACCTAGCTCCACTTCCAATGCCCAGATGTGCAATGTACCTGTGAGACTAATAGACTGGACTCTGCCATGGACATTCCTCCACCATCACCAGTTTACAACCCCCCATCATGTTTTGAGCACTTAAATAAACACCCTTGAAACACTAAAAAACAAATGGAGTCAGTCTATGATTTGTAAATCTGTATAATCAATTACAGTTTCATAATGGGTTACCCATTGGAAGGCTAACATACCTATGTCACACATCACAAGCCCTTCAAGGATGCAAACAGTTGACACGTAGGTTACCACATTTGTGAAACTGAAATGGAAGGGGACAACTCAGTTAACAAATAGTGAGTGAAATGTCGGTACAGGATAGAGGAAGATGTGTGAAAGTTAATATAATGGTAAAAATGAAAATGTTCTCACCTGTGTCTCACTGGAAATATTGCTGTATGACTGACTCCCTGTTGTCGTTTTCGTCTTCCTCAGCTTCATCCTCATCACTGTCCACAGGCTCCACAGGCTCCACAGCTGCCACAACACCGTCATCTGGATCATCCTTCTGCAGAAAAGGCACCTGGCGTCGCAATGCCAAGTTATGGAGCATGGAGCAGGCGATGATGATGTTGCATACCTTCTTCGGTGAGTAGAATAGGGACCCACCTGTCATATGGAGGCACCGGAACCTGGCCTTAAGGCGGCCGAAGGTGCGTTCGATAACCCTCCTAGTCCGCCCATGGACCTCATTGTAGCGTTCCTCTGACCTGGGATTCCTCACTGGGGTCAATAGCCAGGAAAGGTTGGGGTAACCAGAGTCCCCCAATAGCCATACACGGTGCCTCTGGAGTTCACCCATCATATCAGGGATGCTGCTATTCCGCAGGATGTAGGCGTCATGCACTGAGCCAGGGAACATAGCATTTACTTGCAAGATGTACTGGTCTGCCAAACAGACCATCTGTACATTCATGGAATTATAACTCTTCCTGTTCCAGTACACCTGTTCAGTCCTGCGGGGGGACCAGAGCTACATGGGTCCCATCAATGGCACCTATAACATTGGGGATATGTCCAAGGGCATAGAAGTCACCTTTCACTGTAGCCAAATCCTCCACCTGAGGGAATATGATGTATCTCCTTACGTGTTTCAGCAGGGCAGACAACACTCTGGACAACACTTTGGAAAACATAGGCTGGGACATCCCTGATGCCATGGCCACTTTTGTTTGAAATGACCCACTTGCAAGGAAATGGAGCACTGACAGCACCTGCACGTCAGGGGGGATTCCAGTCGGATGGCGGATTGGTGACATCAGGTCTGGCTCCAACTGGGTACATAGTTCCTGGATTGTAGCACGGTCAAACCGGTAGGTCACGATTAAATGTCTCTCTTCCATTGTCAACAGGTCCACCAGCGGTCGGTACACCGGAGGATTCCGCCATCTTCTCATATGTCCCAGCTGACGGTGCCTAAGAAGGACAACAGCGAAGAACCAGTACCTATTCCTCCAGGTATGTACCCACAGTTACACACAAGACTACAGCAGACACAAAACCCTTCCTGTATGTGTGTTGAGTGTAGGCCTCAGTATGTGTGACGCAGTTGAAAATGAATCCATGTGGGCCCCTGAAATGGCGGCTGTCTGACCTCTAAATTGGGACAATGGGATTGTGGGGTAACAGCGCTGGCGTTGCACACCGTCGCGGTAGGCGGTCGTAGACCGCGGCGCAATGCTGCATTGGTTAACATTGGACCCTATGGGTCCCAGGAGCCAATGAACAGGTGCGCCGGTGGTAATGATGCGCCCCGCCGCGGACGTCACTGCCGCGGACGTCACCACCATTTTCTATCTGTTCAATCACTAGATACCTGACCTTCGACAGGAGAGGACCTACACTGCTAGTGCTGCTGTGACCTCGGTCTGGAAGCGACGATGGCTGCTGCGTCTGGGGAAAGGGCCCCTGCCTTCACTGCACATGAGTTGGAAAAACTTGTGGATGGGGTCCTTCCCCAGTACATGCTAATCTACGGTCCTCCAGACCAACAGGTTAGTAAACAGGGAGCAGGTTGTAGAGGCTAGGCCTGGGTGGACAGGGCTGGGTGGAAGAGGGAAGGGGGCAGAAGTCATACTACAGTAAAGCATGGGAATAAATGGGCCACATGGTCAGAGTAGGGAGGGGGCCACTCACATTGATGGTGCAGTTGGTAATGACTGTTCCTCTTTCCTTGTGCATGTCATGTAGGTCAGGGCCCACCAGAAGAGGGACATTTGGCGTGCCATCGCCAAGGAGGTCCGAACCCGGGGGGCCACCAGAGACGGGGCACCCACTGCCGTAAGAGATGGGAGGACATTCGCTGCTGCAGCAAGAAGACGGCGGAGGCTCAGCTGGGGATGGCCTCCCAATGTGGGAGAGGTGCCCGTTGTACCATGACCCCCCTGATGTTCCGGATCCTGGTGGTGGCCTACCCGGAGTTGGATGGGCGCTTAAGGACATCACAGCAGACACAAGGGGGTGAGTACACTCTCATTCTGCGGACTTTGCGTGCAGTGGAGGTGTCTGGGTGGGGGAGGTGGGCTCTGGGTGTCCCTAGGCCAGGGCGAGTTAGGTAGGCAAGGCCCCTCCGTAAGGTAGGCCATGTGGCACTCTACCCCACCTCAGTAAATTATCAAGTTGAGATATAGTTGCCCCTGTGGCATCCATGTGCGCAGATTTCCACCAATGCCATGTAGGCCATATCCCAGAAATTGCATGTGCAGAGGGCAGGAGCGCGGCGTTGTGCATGGGGCTGCTGCGTCTGTCTTGTCCGCCAACGGTAGCGGTATGCCATGCACTAAAACTCTCTTTGTTCTGTCTCCCCCCCTTTTTCTGCTCTCCCTGTCCTTTTGTACATCAGCATCAACAGGCGGAGGTACAGTGGCACCGGAGCACGAGGGAGCTGCATCCCACATGGCCATGGAGGGCCACACCACAGACTCTGAATACACCAGTGGGACGGAGGGCGAGGGGAGCTTCACGTCGGCCACCGGATCACCAACCAGCGACACAGACTCGTCCGCCGATGTGAGCACCCCTGTGGTGGCGGCACCATCTGTGCACCCCAATTCTACAGGTACAGCCGCCACCCCGCCTACCAGCACTGCCCTCCCAGCAGCCCCTCAGCGTTCGCCCCGTGGCCACTCACCCAGGAGGGTGGGCATCACCTTCGCCCCAGGCACCTCAGGCCCTGCCCCAGTCACCCCTGCTGCCCTCAGTGAGGAGGCCATTGACCTCCTCAGGTCACTCACCGTTGGGCAGTCTACCATTGTGAATGCCATCCAGGGTGTAGAAAGGGTGTTGCAACACGGTAATGCATTCCTGGAGGGCATTCATTCTGGTCAGGCTGTCCTTCAGCGAACCCTGCAATCTCTGGCCTCAGCACTGATGGCAGCAATTGTCCCTGTGTCCAGCCTCCCCCCTCCAACTTCCTCCACCCAGACCCAATCCCCTGTACCCCAGCCCATCCCAAGCACACCTACAGACCAGCATGCACACAAGTCAACACACAAACGTAGCTCAGGCAAACATAGGCACCACACATCCCACAGGCACTCACACAAGCATCACACCCATATAGACACAGCAACATCCACTGTCTCCACTGTGTCCCCCTCCTCCTCTTCTCCCTCCTCCCTCCCAGTCTCGTCTACACACACACCTGCATGCACCACATCTACAGGCACTAGGACTCGCACCAGGACACTCAGCACCACACGCCGCTCACCTGCACTCACCACCTCCACTGCCATTTACACGTCCCCTGTGTCCTCTCCCAGTGTGTCTGTGACACCCCCTCCCAAAGTACCCAAACGCTGGCAATCACTCCCCCAACATCCATCCACTTCACGACAGCCTCCAGTACCTGCACCCAAAACAGCTAAAGTGACACCTCCTACAACCACCTCCTCTTCCTCCACTCCCAGACCCCCTCCAGCTACCCATCCCAGTGTTCATCAGAAACTGTCCCTCTGTCAAATTGACCTTTTTGCCCCCACCCCACCCTCCAATTCATCAGTCCCGTCGTAGCACCTCAGCCAAAAAGCCACCAGTATCAGTGGTGCGTGTTCCAGGTTTTTGGAGTGCACCATCCACCAGGGCAGGCAGTAGGACCCGGAGCCAAGGCACTGGCAGCCCACCCCCTGTAAAGGCTCCGAAATTGGAGAGTGGACGACGGGACCATGTCAAGACTCCTGGTGGGACAACAAGTGAAATGGGATCGAAGGCGATTGGTGAGTCAGCTGTAACTTCAAAAAAGGTGGGGAAGGTCCCGAGGAAGTCTGCCCAGCCTGTTGTGAGTGTCACGGCGGAGAAGTGCGCCATCATTTCCGGCGGTCCAGACACAACCGCCAGCACCGTCGTCACTGGTCCAGAGCCCACCGCCAGAGTCAGTGCCCAGGAGGGCCCAAGTATCGTAACGGGTCCAGAGCCCACCGCCAGAGTCAGTGCCCAGGAGGGCCCAAGTATCGTCACAGGTCCAGAGACCACCGCACAAGACACAGCCCAGGAGGGCCCAAGTATCGTCACTGGTCCTGAGACCACCGCACAAGACACAGCCCAGGAGGGCCCAAGTATCGTCACTGGTCCTGAGACCACTGCACAAGACGCAGCCCAGGAGGGCCCAAGTATCGTCACTGGTCCTGAGACCACCGCACAAGACACAGCCCAGGAGGGCCCAAGTATCGTCACTGGTCCAGAGACCACCGCACAAGACACAGCCCAGGAGGGCCCAAGTATCGTCACTGGTCCTGAGACCACCGCACAAGACACAGCCCAGGCGGGGCCAGGATGCAACAGCCCCGCTGGGCAATGATGGAATGTCATGCCACACACCAATGTCCAGTATGGAGATCGTCATGCCACACACCAATGTCCAGTATGGAGATCGTCATGCCACACACCAATGTCCAGTGTGGAGTTCGTCATGCCACACACCAATGTCCAGTGTGGAAATCGTCATGCCACACACCAATGTCCAGTATGGAGATCGTCATGCCACACACCAATGTCCAGTGTGAAGATCGTCATGCCACACACCAATGTCCAGTATAGAGATCGTCATGCCACAAACCAATGTCCAGTGTGGAGATCGTCATGCCACACACCAATGTCCGTATCAGAACCGCCATGTCAAAGCACCGCTGAACAGTCCAGAGACCGCCATGGCAAAGCACAGCTGAACAGGGCAAAGACCGCCATGGCAAAGCACCGCTGAACAGTCCAGAACCGCCATGGCAAAGCACAGCTGAACAGTCCAGAGGCCGCCATGTCAAAGCACCGCTGAACAGTCCAGAGACTGCCATGGCAAAGCACTGCTGAACAGTCCAGAGACCGCCATGTCAAAGCACCGCTGAACAGGACAAAGTCCGCCATGGCAAAGCACCGCTGAACAGTCCAGAGACCGCCATGTCAAGGCACCGCTGAACAGGACAAAGACCGCCATGGCAAAGCACCGCTGAACAGTCCAGAACCACCATGGCAAAGCACCGCTGAACAGTCCAGAGACCGCCATGTCAAAGCACTGCTGAACAGGGCAAAGACCGCCATGGCAAAGCACTGCTGAACAGGGCAAAGACCGCCATGTCAAAGCACCGCTGAACAGTCCAGAGACCGCCATGGCAAAGCACCGCTGAACAGTCCAGAGACCACCATGGCAAAGCACTGCTGAACAGGGCAATGCACCTGGTAGGAATGAATCGCCCACCACATCAGGCATCCTTATCCCACGTGCAGCTGGGACAGTGACAGGACACTACCTTTCACGGGGAGACTCATCCAGTTTGGGCACCAGTCACCCCCCAGTACCAGTATGGACCTGCATCGACTTGAGAGACTATGGCTTTGCACTCCCCAGGATGTAACAGGGGGCAACCCACCCACTGTAGAGACTTGAGAGACTGTGCACTCCCCAGGGTGGTAGAGTGGGCAAGCCTCCCACTGTAGAGACTTGAGAGACTGTGGCTTTGCACTCCCCAGGATTGAACAGTGGGCAAGCCACCCACTGTAGAGACTTGAGAGACTGTGGCTTTGCACTCCCCAGGATACATCAATGGGCATGGAGCCCCGTCGTGGATCTGGCTTTGCATTCATCTGGCTGAGGTGCCCCCCCTTCCCTTCCCCCTGAGGTGCCTGTAGTGTTTCTATCTGATGCCCCGGCAGTGTTCTCTCGGATTTTGGTCAGGTATCTATTGTGGGCCTCGCCCAAGCATTTTTGGACTGTTTGTGCACGGACATTGTTGTGTACATATCTGCAATACTTATCGGATTATTTATGCAAATATGAGTGATTTTGGAATACATATTTTTGTATGACATGTATATTGGCAAATTATAATGTTTGCCCGAAATTCGCATTGTCTTTGCATTCTTCCGGGGGGATTGTGGGTTGTTACTGTTCTTTTTGTGACTGCATTGGTGTGTATGTTGTACTATGCGAGGGTGGGGGTGGGGGTGTTTGGTGGGTGTCCCCCTAACTTTTGCCTCTCCCCTCCCCTGTGTCGTAGGTGCAGTACTCACTGGTATCTTCTGCGCCTACGTCGCTGTTGGTCGTGAAGGAGCAGAAAGACAAGGGCAGGTAGTATTTGGAGTTCTGGCTCCATGGAGTCGTCGTTCCTCGTGGGATGTGTAGAAGGTGAGCGTTTTCCAATAGCAAAAGCTGTTTCCGCCGTGTTTTTATCCACGGTGAATCCGCCCTGGAAAAGGTGGCGGATTGGCCTGTTGTGATACTGTGGGCGGTACATTGTCTCCCGCCTGTCTGTTGGCGGTGACCGCCGCGCTGCTTGTCTGTACCGCCGTGGCGGGCGGTGTGTTAAAGTGACTGTCTTTGTTAGCGGTTTCCGCCAGGGTCATAATTCCCTTTTTTTGTCCGTCTGACTGTTTGCGGTATTACCGCATCTTTAACACCGTCCGCCAGGGTTGTAATGACCACCTATGTCTGAAATGTAATACTGGGGTAGCTCAATATTCTCTGTGCAGTAACATTTTGATACACATATCATTGTGGCACACATCCAGGCGTAAAGCTCTAGTCATTCCCATGGCCTGTGTTGTGGGGCTATCAGATTTCAGGTTGCTACTCCTGTGACAGACTCATTTCTGGAGTTTGAGGAGGGCAGAGGAGAAGCCACTTCAAAAGGAAGTAGACGCCTGACACAAACTTCAAAGACTCAGACCCTAAATAAGATTTAATTTCTGGAAATGGGCTATAAGAAGAGAAGCTAGAAACCCACAAAATTGTCATCTGTCACGCACCCAGATAGACTGCGTGAGGAGGGAAAGCTCTGAAAGACTTTGGCCTGTGACGAGGGCTGAAGGCTAAGGCCTGCCATTTTCCCAGCTGGGTGAGAAGAGGTCACCTGCCCCTGGAGCCTGTTGAATCAGTACATGCCTGCTTGCCAAGACCAGTGAGCCCTATGAGGAAAAAGTGCTAGAGGGAACGAGGTCTAGTGCCCACCAAGATGTTAGCTATGGGCATCTTCACTGCTGTGCCAATCTGGCTGTCACCCATGGGCAAAGTATAGGATGGCAACCCAGTATGCCAGAGGGGGCTACCATGATGTTTGTCATTCTCTGCACAGTGTGTAAGTCAGTGACCTTTTATGCCAAAGGAGGCCACAGTGAAGGTTGCTGTGCCGCTTGGGCCATTGTCTGCAGAGTGGAAGTTGGCAACCTGATATGCCAGAGGGGACAAGTGTGAAGATTTCCATGCTGATCGGGCCGTCGCCATGTAAGTCGGTGACCTTGTATCCCAGAAGAGACCACCCCGAAGAAGGACCTGCTGCTGTGCCGATTCACCTGAAGTGAAGAGCATTTGCGGTGACCCTATATACCGGAGGGGGACTTTGATGGAAGGCAAGGATTCCAGCCTGGTAGATGCCATAGCTGTGAGGAGAGGCTACCGTGGGGACCTGTGAGGGCCGGAGCCTCGACTGAAAAATAGGAACCAGAAGCTGTTGAAATCCCACTTTTTGAGGAAAAGACCAAAGGAAACGTACTGTTTAATTGGAAGATCGCATAGAACATATAGTTGCAGCCCGTGCAGTGAAAGAGATACTCTCTGAGACTCCAATCAGACAATCCCTACTGGTGCGGTTAAAACTGAAAGAAGGACCTGGGGTCTGCCAGCTGGTGCTTAGGCGCTGGAACATTTTTGACTTTACTAGCAGAGTTGTAGTGGGACCCTGAGACTGAGCCTGCTAGTGGGGCCTAATTTGAATGTCCCTTATAGTGAATGGGTAATAACTATGAGTGCTAAAAAAAAAAATGAGTCTCAGGGGACTGCCATTAAAACACTACAGTCCTGAACTCAGGGGACTGTGAGTATTGTTTGTGAATACCGTATTTCCCTTTGCAGTCGTAAATATTGTCGTAAAAGAAAGGAATTGATTGGCAATCATTTATTGCTGCTCTTAAACATATTTTGTGTTGTGAACCTGTGTTACCATCCCAGTGTCAAACTTCTCCCAGGAATCCTTAGACTGCACGACCCATTCTACCACTGACAGTCAAGTGCTGGAGGAGGGGTACTTGGCCCTTTTCCCTCAGAATCCGTAGTAAGTCAGGCCCTGGGGCTTCAAGAGTAAACGGATTCAACCCCCACCTGTAGGCCCAGTACCTCAAGTTTGCCATGTGGCCTCTGAATGGCGGCATGACATCACATTATTTGGTATTATTCAGCAAATCACAAATCTTGACAACTTCACCGTAAAAGAGAATACAAATCCGGTAAGTATAAGTCTTAACAGCGAGTAATTAAATTCATAAAAAAAGTAAACGAGTTCGCTAACCGCCAATCAATGTTCAATGAAGCATACTCTAACCCCTACCGGCGATTAGGGTTTTTCTCCAACCTGTTGACAAGAGAGATAAGCAAGGATTGCAAAACCTTTGCCGAAAGCTTAAAAGAATGTGCATCACTAATAGACTTGAAATCAGTCTTGGTAGATTGCCTAAAATTCATATTTCCTGTTGAAAGCACATCCAGTACACTTGGACCTATTTGAATGTGAAATGTGAATGTTCTGCATTTTTTTATGCACAGTTGATTTTGCAAGAGATGCTTGTTGTTTCTGGCTGCACACACCCACACAACTATGGTAAGTTGGAACCGTCAGGGACTGGAGCATATCAGAAGTAATTTACTTGGTATGTCAGCTTTACTTGATAATCAGAAACTCTTGGGCCTACAGCAAGAACTTAACACATTCCCCTGTGCTTGGCCACGTGTTACAGGCGTTGGTGAAGAGCATTGGTTAGGTCATACCTACAAGTAGAATGTGAAATTAAACATATGGCTCTTGAGACGTGTACTATCATATTGTCCCTCTCACATAACCTGTATTTATTAAACTAAAGCACATTCAACAGTACATGATGGCTGCGCATTGTAGCATGTTGGAATATATTTACGTCGTGTAAATCGGTATCAAACTTAAAGGGGCATGTTTTTTCCTGGATATGCTTGCTATGATATATTAGAATTTGTAAAATATACGTTAATTAATGACAGATTGTCTGCATGGATATCGTCACTGTGTTTTCTTTGGTACAACTTTGGAATGGGAAAAAACAAAACATCTTTTTACGTTCCCGTAGGGTTTTTCGGCTTTCCTTCTTCCTGGCTGATTGGTGTTGTGAAATTCTTCAAGTAACACCACGTTAGTGTTTTGACATAGGAAGAAGTGACTTCACTTCAAGGAGTTGGCCCAACAAAGAAAAAGAAAGATTCGGAAGGAAAAAGAAAGAAAGATGGAAAGAGGGGAAAACGACAGTGAGAAAGAGGGAAACTGGTGTCAAGTGTCATATGTTTATAATCCTGCCACCCGTTACAGTTTTTACTGAAAGTCACAAAGTGCAGCTGGACCTCCCACAAGATGTTGGTTTATCGTGTCATACTGTGCTAAAAAATGACATTTGTTTCGTGCTTGTTGAAAGGCACATGCTTTTTATTAAGTCTGGCGTTAGCCAAGACCTTCTGAATTTGCTACTAGCATACCAAGGCCCTGATTTATACTTTTTGACGCAAACCTGCATTAGCGCAGGTTTCGTCAAAAAGTTTACCGCCGGCTAGCGCCATTCCTGGACGCCAGCCGGGCATCATATTTAAGGAATGATGCAAGCTGGCGGTAAGGCCCGATAAGCGTCAAAATAAATTACGCTAACCGTGTGGGGGAGGCGTAGGGGAAACAGGAGGTTGTGCATCAAGAATGGCGCTAGTCAGGTTAGAGTCAGAAAAATGACTCTAACCTGATTAGCATCATTTTTTGATGCACAACCCCCATGGTCATGACTCCTGTCTTAGTAAAGATAGGAGTCATGCCCCCTGCCCAATGGCCATGCCCAGGGGACTTATTTCCCCTGGGCATGGCCATTGGGCACAGTGCCATGTAGGGGGGCCCAAGTTAGGCCCCCCATGGCACTTTAACAAAAAAAACTGACCTGGACTTACTTGGGATGGGTCCCCCCATCCTTAGGTGTCCTCCGGTGGGTGGGGGTGACCCTTGGTGCAGGGAAGAGCACCTGTGGGCTATTTCCATGGTCTCTGACCTTGGAAAATGGCCCACAGTTCCCCTAACGCCTGCCCTGACCCAGGTGTTAAATAATGGAGATTAGCAGGCTCAGCACCATTATATAAGGCCCTCCTCCTCCCGTGCATGATTTTTGCACGGGAGGATAAATAAGGCGCAAAGGCCTTAAAGTAATTTATTGCCCGGTAACGTCTACCTTGCATCTCATTGACACAAGGTAGTTTTCCGCAGGCAAAAATTACGTTAACTTCAATATTTTCACGCTAGATTGGTCTACCATCAAAATATAAATATGGAGTTAAGTTTGCACTGGATTTGCGTTAAAAAATGACGCGAATCCGTCGCAAACAGAGTATAAATATGCCCCCAAATGTATATACTAAATTACAGGGGCTTTCAGTCAACCGTCTGCATCTATTAGTCTTTGTTGTGTCACTGGCATCTTTCTATCACCTACTACAGCATCCAGCATGGGGTAATGGGTCAGGTCACTTCAGTCATTAGTGAATTTTACTGTGAAGCATTTCGCTCTTTCACAAGAAGCACATCCACACACAAAGTAGCTGTCTGTTGAGCCCGGGACAAGTATGACAATATGTGCATTTTGAGACTCATACATATTTTTGGGTCTTGCCAATATTTTGTTTTGTTTCTACATAGGTAAGACCTCACAGCTCTCCCTCCTCCCCATCAAACAATACAGTTTTACAAAAAAAATGGCAAAATGAAGCAAGCTTTGAGATAGCCAAAAAGGTGCACAGAAAAACAGAACTATTGCTTTGCCAATGCTTGTTATTTAGGGAAAAGAAAAAAGCCATTGATTTAATTCTAAGGTCTGGTTTTACAGCTTTTCTGTGGGATGGCACATGCTGTTAACAATTCTTTGATATGTACATAGAATGGGCTGTAGCTCCACCCAGAGGAATAATCGCTCTTGCTTCATGCTATTGGGTGTTAAGTGTCATAATACCTGTTACGATATACTTCCGCTGAAAGGCATAAGGGACTATTTTGCATCAGAAAAGCATATTTGATTGCACGCTGTTTTTCACATTGAGTTGGTTAGCTCCTCTGTGCATTCTATACAGAAAACAGTCTTTTTTTTGCTACTTTTCCTCAGTATTAGCAAAACAATAGGTCAGGCTTTGATGTGATAAACAGTAATTGTACATGCAGCACATGCAAAAACCATTTGTGATTGCCTGTTTTGCAGCATATTTAATCCCGACCTATTCACTTTGCCAGTTGGTGTTAGGGTGGATTAACACTATAGTTGTGACCAAATTAACTCACTGTTCCTTATTACTAAGCACTTACAAATAACAAGCATTTTCAAAGCCAATAGGTCTGACCTTAATAAAACTGATGTAATTGTTATGTTTTAAATATTTTTCATTGCTAGCGTGTGCCACAAAAATAAAAACAAATATAAAAAAGCATACCACCTCTTAAGTGTGGCTGCCATATGCTTGTGATAAAACTGTGATATTTTGAGTAAAAAACCCAGTGATGTGGCTGTTTTACTAGTGTTGATTTTTAAATAGCAAGTCTTTCAGTTGTGCCCCAAAGGAGACCACAATATATCTTCACCTAACTACGGATTTCAAATGTCAGGGAGCTACAATTTATAATGATACCTAGAGACTTTATAACAAGGACTTTAAAAAAAGAGTTGGAAAATAAATAGACATCTAACCCGAATCACACCCGAATTGTAGGTAAAATGAATAGATGGAGTTTCAGATGAAAATAAAAAAATAAAAAAGCACCCATTGAACCAGGTTTATCACTGAACAGAAGGGCGCTATCTTTAAGTGAATTTGGACAATGTGCACAGGATTTGTGAGGTCACACAAACCGTAGGGAATTAATAGGAAAAGTGAGCTGACTCATTGCATGGTGCTGGGATGCGTGGAAGCAAAATGTGAATGACAGACCAGCGGATGAATTTCGTTGACCAAAAGTTTCTTGTATGTGTACATCATGTATGATGTCTTTTTTTAAAGTAATAATTTGGTATGATGTATAAAGCAGTCTCATTATGTGCGCCCATCCTTGCTTTTCCTGTATGGAAAGTTGTCTGCTTGTTTTGAACATACAACTTCATACTGACAACGTCGCTGCTTCTCCCTGTTCTTAGCTTTCATCTAAGAAGAAAAAAGACAGCAGCATGGAGATGATGTTTGACATTCTAATTAGAATTGTTTGTATACTGCATCTTAATTTGAACTGGATCATTACTTGGAAGATGTCATCCTACTGACAACAACCTAACAACTGTAGAAGGATGCAGTTCCTCTTTGCCATCCAGGTCTGTCAAACAAGATCAGTGTGTGCAGGATGTATTCAACATATTATGCAGACCCACCATGCACAGGGCATAACTGCAAACTGAGAACCATGTTTAGTCAATCTGTGTGGCAAAGAAGGGCCATCGCCGCTCTTAACCACTCAGAACTATGAAACAGTGGTTGTTGCTGCAGGTTGTGCTTTCTTTTCTCCATAGGAGTCCAGGCTTGGGTCTGTGTTTATCACTCTGGTGCATCAAATGCAAATCATGCATGTAGGCCACAATCTATCTTTACTACACAGGTCAAACCGAATTGGCCTTGGCTTAAGGCAAGTCTGTTTATTACCTCAAAGTTACGTTGTCTGTGTGGATTTTGGTGTCAGGTGGCGATTCATTTGTAGTGCACACATGCATCAAATGCGGACCAAATGACCAGTTGCTGCTGGACAAATACTTTTTTACCACCTCATCTACAAATCCAAACAGCAGTCCCAAGTTAAGGTCTGTGGTTGCATCACAGGTGCACCAAAGATTTATCTTAGCCACAGATTGTGGTTTTTGGTTAGTAGGCTGCTATTTTTGGTTTGGCCCAGGACATATTTCCTTAACGCTGGCCCACTTTTGTAGTGGTATAAAATCGAAAGTGATTTAAAAGCTGCCATGATACCAATGCTAAAGCATTCGCTCCTGGAATACTTTACAAATTCAAAAACATTTACAATGTTACTCTAAACGCACTTGTCAATCTATGGAAATAGATTCCCAAAATCTTGTGAGATTTACGCCTTAAAACCTGCAAATACAGGAATGTGAAAGGTAAGTATGCAGAGAAAGTACAGCCATCCTTATCACTATTAGAAACTGTTACTCCATATTCCTTTTCCGCAAAATGCTTCAGGTTTTGAGTAATGATTTTGCGGATGTACTGGACATATTCGCCTCCACCTTTCTGCTGATAGATTATTTAATAATTGCTATTTCCAGGAATTTTTAGTTGCGGTTAAGTCGGCAAATAAAAATATATTAATCTGTTTATAACCTTTATTTAAGATTACCTGAAATGTTACAATTGTTGAAAGTCCGCTCTATCGTTGAGATCATAGGCGGTGAAGGATTATCTTCGGTTAGTGCCCTGTACGTGACGTTTCATTAAGAAATACTAGTTAGATATCTTTTACGGAGACACATCAAATGTCACATATGACTTTTTCAAAGCTAAAACACACGTCTTTTTAAACAATTTTATTTGCCATTTTTAAGAAAATGACATGACACACAGTACCTTTCCAAACGAAGCAGTGTGGAGAGTATAAAACGGAAGACATCTTGTACACTCAGGCTAAAGGCAATTGGTACAGTCGAAATACAACTCTGTTCAGTGAGTACATAGGAAATCTCCATACCCTTCTGGATGACCTCAATGAGCCATATTCATCCAGTTGGAAGTTCGGTTCCCGATGAGCCCCCTTCAGTGTCTGATGAAGTCATGATATGAATGCCGGATGCCCTCATAGCCCTGGATATCTTCATGTGAAGCCCCCCCTCCCCGCCCGTCTTAAACCCGGTATGTAAGCAGCAAAGGTGCACCATACAACACTAAATGTGGCTACTCAGTCACAAATAATGTCAGTTAATTTTTCCATGGTGTAGACGAGAGATCAAACCTTCCCCCATCACATGTTCAAGGAGGGGGATTGTGGCTGTTTCCACATCCGGGCCACGTACAGTCAGGTGGGTAATAACAAGTAGGAAAACAGACAGCCCTGGGGGCTATTAAGGGGAAGAGTCTATCCAGTATCACAAGAGGATAAAGCAGACAAAGATATTTGTAACGGCCTACATTGTACGGAGGATCTCAATCCAGAATGGCTGGATCAGTTGCCAGGACCACCAAGCCAACGAGTATGTATTTATGTACCTCTTCGCCACACCACTTCCAAAATAAATCAGGACCCCCAAGTATTTATTCAAGTCTAACGGGCGTGAGGTACCAACATGTTAGTATTTTATAAGTGTTCTCTTTGTAATAAATACATATTGAGGGTTTAACAGCTCTCTGCCCTATGCCCCCCCTTGTGTCATCGGAAATCTCAGTGTCTACTTCCCTCTCCCACTGCAATACATCGTGATGGGTTTTGTGTTGGGGAACTAAGTTCAGAAAGTGTTGGTATGGCCACGATATGCCTCTACGGTTGGTGCTATTGAGGTAGAGGGACATGATGGGTGTGTCATCTTGCTGGAGGGCTAGTCATGCCGAGGGTCTACCTGCTCAGTGACGTGCCTAACTCAAGTTCTATCATTAGACATTCAAGACAATAGAGAGGAGGCCGCAGCATTTTTTTCAAAATGCAATATATCATTTTAAAGTCAAAGACAATCCAGTCAAATTAAAATTCTGTATGATGTAAGTGGAATTCTGATATGCCTGTACCACTAGTTGATTTTGTGGCATTCTGATTTTAAAATATAAATCTGTTATTCAAACGTAATTTAGAAATTATACAGTCTATGTTAGCATAAAAAGAAAGAGGACATTATAAATGTACCCCAACAGGTGTTCACTTATCTATTACAAGAAAGTCTGTAAGTGGTTTGGAGAACAGGGGCCTGACTGACTACTGCTTCGGGTCACATGCCATACAGGTGAGAACAGGCTGCACTTGTAAAAAAGGAAAGTGGGGCACGTCTATAAAGGGGAGGAACATTCACCTGTCCATTCCATGGCCCTCCAAGCTGCTCCTCACGAAGTTGATAGAGTCAAGGTTCAATAAAGGCCTATTCATGGAGAGATGCTGCAGAGAAGAAGAGATGCTGCATTACAGGGTTGATGCATACTTAGGCGGTCATTCCAACCCTGGCGGTCGGTGTTAAAGCGGCGGCCAACCCGCCAACAGGCAGGCGGTCAAAAAAATGGGATTCTGACCCTGGCGGGAACCGCCAACTCAGGCCGCCACTTTAACACTCCGACCGCCACGGCCGGACAGACAAACAGCGCGGCGGTCACCGTCAACAGGCAGGCGGCAGACAATGTACCGCCCACCCTATCACAACTCACCAATCCGCCACCTTTTCCGGGGCGGGAGCCCCGCCGATAAAAACACGGCGGAAACAGACTACGAACGGGAAAACGCTCACCTCTACACACTCCACGAGGACGGAGGACAGCATGGAACCCGAATTAAACATCCTACGTGCTATTGTCTACCTGCTCATCTACCAGGAGTACGAACGCCGGCGCAGACGACAACGGTGAGTACTGCACCTACGACACAGGGGAGGGGGGAGGAGGAAAGCTTACGGGCACACACATACGCCATACACCCACCCCCCCACCCCAAATACCTACACACCAATGCAGAGCAACAAGTCAGAGTGACACCCCCCAAACCCACCGGGATAATACAAAGACACAAATAAAATGATCTTTAAAATATATGTATAATATAGTTCCATTGAAGTTATGGGAAATATGCAATATGAAAGATACAAAATAAGGAATGAACATAGTTAAAAATATATACATAGGCAATAAGTCCTGCCCATTCTGTCAAAGTTCCATAGTCCATGGGCCAATGTGCACAAACACATGGGCAAAGCCCACACAGGAGACCAGATACCATTGGAGAGAACACTGCTGGGGCATCAGATGATAAAACTACAGGCACCTCAGGGGGAAGGGAAGGGGGGGCACCTTAGCCACCTGAGTCCACGACGCCAGATCCACGAGGGGCCTCCATGCCCACTGTGCCATCCTGGGGAGTGCAAAGCCACAGTCTCACAAGTCTCTACAGTGGGTGGCTTGCCCACTGTGCCATCCTGGGGAGTGCAAAGCCACAGTCTCTCAAGTCTCTACAGTGGGTGGCTTGCCTACTGTTCAATCCTGGGGAGTGCAAAGCCACAGTCTCTCAAGTCTCTACAGTGGGTGGGTTGCCCACTGCTTTATCCTGGGGAGTGCAAAGCCACAGTCTCTCAAGTCTCTACAGTGGGTGGCTTGCCCACTGTACCATCCTGGGAAGTGGCAAGCCACAGTCCATCAGATGGATTACCGACTCCACTGTTAATGGAGGAGGCATGGTGCCCAGAGTGCTTCGTGAAGCCCTGCTCGACACAGAACCGGCACTGTCAATGGGCCAGCAGTGCTTGAGACGGCGTTGGCCAGCGGAGCGGCGCTTGAGATGAAAGGCCCAGCGGAGCGGTGTTTGACAGGAAGGGCCCAGCGGAGCGGTGCTTGAGACGGCAGTGGCCAGCGGAGCGGTGCTTGAGATGAAGGGCCCAGCGGAGCGGTGCTTGAGATGAAGGGCCCAGCGGAGCGGTGCTTGACAGGAAGGGCCCAGCGGAGCGGTGCTTGAGACGGCGGTGGCCAGCGGAGCGGTGCTCGACAGGAAGGGACCAGCGGAGCGGTGCTTGACAGGAAGGGCCCAGCGGAGCGGTGCTCGACAGGAAGGGCCCAGCGAAGCGGTGCTCAACAGGAAGGGCCCAGCGGAGCGGTGCTCGACTGGAAGGGCTCAGCGGAGCGGTGCTTGACAGGAAGGGCCCAGCGGAGCGGTGCTTGACAGGAAGGGCCCAGCAAAGTGGTGCTTGACAGGAAGGGCCCAGCGGAGCGGTGCTTATCACGGCGGGGCCCTGTTCAGCGGTGCTTCTCATGGCGGGGCCCTGTTCAGCGGTTCTTCTCAAGGCGGGCCCCTGTTCAGCGGTTCTTCTCACGGCGTGCCCCTGTTCAGCGGTGCTTGTCACGGCGGGGCCCTGTTCAGTGGTTCGTGTCACGGCGGGCCCCTGTTCAGCGGTTCTTCTCACGGCGGGACCCTGTTCAGCGGTGCTTCTCACGGCGGGCCCCTGTTCAGCGGTTCTTCTCACGGCGGGCCCCTGTTCAGCGGTGCTTCTCACGGCGGGCCCCTGTTCAGCGGTGCTTGTCGCGGCGGGGCCCTGTTCAGCGGTTCTTGTCACGGCAGGCCCCTGTTCAGCGGTTCTTCTCAAGGCGGGCCCCTGTTCAGCGGTGCTTCTCACGGCGGGCCCCTGTTCAGCGTTTCTTGTCACAGCGGGCCCCTGTTCAGCGGTGCTTCTCACGGCGGGCCCCTGTTCAGCGTTTCTTGTCACGGCGGGCCCCTGTTCAGCGGTTCTTATCACGGCGGGCCCCTGTTCAGCGTTTCTTCTCACGGCGGGCCCCTGTTCAGCGGTTCTTGTCACGGCGGGCCCCTGTTCAGCGGTTCTTGTCACGGCGGGGATCTGTTCAGCGGTTCTTCTCACGGCGGGCCCCTGTTCAGCGGTTCTTGTCACGGCGGGCCCCTGTTCAGCCTGTTCTTCTCACGGCGGGCCCCTGTTTAGCGGTTCTTCTCACAGCGGGCCCCTGTTCAGCGGTTCTTGTCACGGCGGGCCCCTGTTCAGCGGTGCTTCTCACGGCGGGCGCCTGTTCAGCGGTTCTTGTCACGGCGGGCCCCTGTTCAGCGGTTCTTGTCACGACGGGCCCCTGTCCCGCGGCTCTTCTCACGGCGGGCCCCTGTTCAGCAGTGCTTCTCACGGCAGGCCCCTGTTCAGCGTTTCTTGTCACGGCGTGCCCCTGTTTAGCGGTTCTTCTCACGGCGGGGCCCTGTTCAGCGGTTCTTGTCACGGCGGGCCCCTGTTCAGCGGTTCGTGTCACGGCGGGCCCCTGTTCAGCGGTGCTTCTCACGGCGGGCCCCTGTTCAGCGGTTCTTGTCACGGCGGGCCCCTGTTCAGCGGTTCTTCTCACGGCGGGGCCCTGTTCAGCGGTGCTTATCCTGTGTTTCTAGGGAGCCAGACCTGGCCAAGACTTCCCGCTCAGTCGCCATCCGACCTTGTGGTTGCGGGGCCCTCATGTGATGGATTCCTGGGCCCGTGGGTGTCGTCCGTCACAACCGGAATGGGGCTGGTGGGGCCCTCCTGGGCAGCTCGCCTGCTGCCTGACTTCTCCGCCCTGCTGCCCTTGCCCTCCTTCGCTGAAGTTCTGTGGCCCTTGCCTCCCTTTGATGATGTGGCAGGTGACGGGGCAAGGCTACTGTCCTTGGTGGCAGCCGTCTCAGGCTTGTCGCGCCGGCCCTTATTTTTTTTTGTCCTCTTCCCAGGGGGTGGGCTGGCTGTCCCCTTGCTGCTGGCCGATGTTCCTGCCCTAGGAGCTGGTGGACTCCAATAGCCATGCACTATGGTCATAGTAGATGCAGGGCTGGTGGTGGCTGAGGTGCTTTTTTTACTCTTACCAGATGGAGGGGGTGGGTCAGTGGTTGGAACAAGGTCAAGGTTGGAAAGGAAAAGCACTTTGGAAGGACAGGGACGGGTAGGTGTAGTGGGTATGGGAGTGGAGGAAGAGGATGTGCTTGTAGGAGAGTCAAGTGTGCTGTCTTTGGGTGCAGGTGCTTGTGACAGAGGCTGTCGTGAGGTGGATGGCTGTTGGGTGGGTGGCTGCCTGCGTTTGTGTGGTTTGGAAGAGGGGGTGACAGACACACTGGGAGAGGACACAGGGTACGTGTAAATGGCAGTGGGGGTGGTGACTGCACGTGTGAGGACTGTAATGGAGGGTGTGCTGGTGATGGAAGTACTGGCTGATGGTGGTGTGCATGCAGGTGTGAGTGGAGACGTCAGAGGGAGGGAGGAGGAAGATGAGGAGGTGGGGGACTCAGAGGTGGTAGTGACTGTTGGCATGTCTGCATCTGGATGTTGCTTGGGTGAATGCTTGTGGGATCTGTGGTGCTTATGTCTGGATGAGCTGCCCTTGGGTGTAGAGGTGTGTGCAGGCTGGTCTGATGGTGTGGATGGGATAGGCAGAGGAACAGGAGACTGGGACTGGGTGGAGGGAGTTAGAAGAGGGAGGCTGGAGACAGGGACAATGGCTGCCGTCAGTGCTGAGGCCAGAGCGTTGAACGATCGCTGATGGGCAGCCTGACCCGAATGAATGCCCTCCAGGTATGCATTGCTCCGATGCATCTCCCTTTCTACACCCTGGATGGCATTCAAAAGGGTAGACTGCCCAACAATGATGGTCCTGAGGAGGTCAATGACCTCCTCACTAAGGGCAGCAGGGGTAACTGGGGCAGGGCCTGAGGTGCCTGGGGCGAAGGAGATGCCCGCCTTCCTGGGCGAGCGGGCACGGAGCGAAGGCTGAGGGGCTGCTGGGAGGGCGGAGCTGGTGCGCTGGGTGGCGGCTGTACCTGTTGTGGCGGTGGGCACGGATGTTGCCGCCACCGCAAGGGAGCTCCCTTCCGAGGAAGTGTCGGTGTCGCTGACGTCTCCACGGGTCCCCGTTGTGGAGCTCCTCTCGCCCTCCGTCTCACTGGTGTACTCGGAGTCTGTTGCATGGCCCTCCGGGGCCATGTGAGATGCAGCTCCCTCGTGCGCCGATGCCACTTCTCCTCCGCCTGATGATGCTAATGCACACATGAACAGGAAGACAAAGAAAATGGGGGGGGGGGGGGAGAAATGAAGACAGGTTGAGTGCATGCATTGGCAACACCGTTGTCGGAGAGGACAGACACAGAAGCCCCCTGCACTAGGCCGCGCAATCGGGGTACACTACTCAGTTATTGTGACTAGGCCTACAGGTCTATGGACGACAAATGCACACATGGGTGAGGCCGGACCATGGATAGCTGTACTTGGCACCCTACAGAGGTGGGGGGCGGGGGCACAGGGCCATGCCTAACGGAGGGGCCTAGCCTACAGAATGCACCCTGGCCTAGAGATAGCCACAGCCCTCCTCCCCCACCCAGACACCTTCACTGCGCGCAAAGATAGCAGAATGTGCTGATACTCACCCCCTTGTGTCTGCTGTGATGTCCTCACTCGCCCATCCAAATCGGGGTAGGCCACCGCCAGGATCCGGGACATCAGGGGGGTCAATTGGCGGCTGGCACCCCTCCTACGTTGGGAGGCCATCCCCAGCAGAGACTCGGCGGTCTTTCTGGTCCCGCGGCGGATGTCCTCCCACCTCTTCCGGCAGTGGGTGCCCCGTCTGTTGTGGACCCCCAGGGCCCGGAAGTCCTTGGCGATGGCACGCCAAATGTCGATCTTCTGATGGGCGCTGACCTATGTGACATGTACAGGGTGGTAAAGGAAATCTCATTACTTTTCTGCCTGGTCAATGTGAGTGCCCCCCCCCTCCCCAACCTTGGCATGTGGCACATGCTCTCATCTTTCGTGCGTTGCACTCCTCATTCGCTCCCCTCCCCACCATCTTACCTACACCCCACTCAACACAGGCATAGCCCATTCAACGTGCACCCTGTGTACTAACCTGTTGGTCTGGAGGACCGTAGAGTAGCACATACTGGGGGAGGACCCCATCAACAAGTTTCTCCAATTCTTCTGAAGTGAAGGCAGGGGCCCTTTCCACAGTCGCAGCAGCCATTGTATCTCCCAGACCGAGGTCACAGCAGCACTTGCAGTATAGGTCCTCTCCTGTGGATGATCAGGTCTCGAGTGATTAATCAGATAGAAAATGGCGGTCACGCCCGCGGCGGTGCGTACCGCGGCGGTGCGTACCGCGACCGCCGGCGCACATCGTCATTGGCTACTGAAACCCATAGGGTTCAATGTTAACCAATGCGGCTTAGCACCGCGGTCTTCGACCGCCTACCGCCACGGTGTGCCACGCCAGCGCATTGACCTCACATCCCACTGTCACACTTCACAGGTCAGGCAGCCGCCATTTCAAGGGCCCACATGGCATAATTTCTACTGCGTCACACAGGCCTAGACCTTGCATTGCCACTCATACAAAACTTTCAATGCATAGCGATTCGTGTACTGTGCAAGCTGTGTGAACGAACCTGGGGGTTGCTTGACTCTGTGCTCCATGTTGTCCTTCCTAGGCACCGTCCGCTGGGACTTGCGAGGAGAAGGATGAATCCTCCCGTGTACCGACCGCTGGTGGACCTGTCGACAATGGAAGAACGACATATCAATCTTACATACAGGCTTGACAGAGCAACTATACATGAACTATGTGCCCAGCTGGTGCCAGACCTGATGTCCCCCATCCGCCAACCCACAGGGATTCCCCCTCTGGTGCAGGTTCTGTCAGTACTCCATTTTTTGGCAAGTGGGTCTTTTCAGACAACAGTGGCCATGTCATCTGGGATGTCTCAGCCTATGTTTTCAAAGGTTTTGTCCAGAGTGTTGTCTGCCCTGATGAAATACATGCGGAGCTACATTATTTTCCCTGAGGTGGGCGATTTGGCTACAGTGAAGGGTGATTTCTATGCCCTTGGACATATCCCCAACATCATTGGTGCCATTGATGGGACCCATGTGGCTTTGGTTCCCCCCAAAGAAAGTGAGCAGGTGTACAGAAACAGAAAAAGTTATCATTCGATGAATGTCCAGGTGGTCTGTTTGGCTGACCAGTACATCTCCCATGTAAATGCCAAGTTCCCTGGGTCAGTGCATGACGCGTACATCATGCGAAATAGCAGCATCCCTTATGTGATGGAACAGCTACAGAGACACCGTGTGTGGCTAATTGGTGACTCTGGGTACCCCAACCTGTCGTGGCTACTGACCCCAGTGAGGAATCCCCGGACCAGGGCAGAGGAACGGTACAATGAGGCCCATGGGCGAACTAGGAGGATCATAGAAAGGACCTTCGGGGTCCCGAAGGCCAGGTTTAGGTGCCTGCATATGACAGGGGGATCCCTAATGTACTCACCAAAGAAGGTGTGCCATATCATCGTGGCCTGCTGTATGCTTCACAATCTTGCTTTGCGACGCCAGGTGCCTTTTCTGCAGGAGGATGGTCCAGATGGTGGTGTTGTAGCAGCTGTGGAGCCTGTGGAGAGTGAAGAGGAGGAAGACGACGGGGACGACACGGACAACAGGGATACAGTCATACAACAATATTTTCAGTAGCACACAGGTAAGAATCACCCACGCCATATTACATTTACTTAAGGCCTCATGCGTCTCTACTGTCTGTGTTTCCCCCCAGTTCCTGTTAACTGATTGGTGACTTTCCCTTCCCTTTTCAGAGCTGTATGACCCACTGCGTGACTTCTGCTTTGTTTGCCCATGGACTAAAGCTTATTGAAATTGGTATGTTGTCATCACAAAGTAACTGGACATTATTGCACCGTTATGTGTAATACATTTGTTAAGAATACAAGCAGACTCCTGTTATTTTAAGTGCAATAAGTGATTTATTTTAAGTACTACATATAGGTACATGATAGTAAAACGGTGATGGGTGGGGGTGGAGTAATGTCCATGGCAGAGTCCAGTTCTCAGACGCACAGGTGCATTGTCCATATGCCTGTGGAAGGATGGAGCAGGGGCAGTTAAAGGTTGGACAGGGTGACAATGTGGGACAGTGGGATGACATCAGGGGGTATCTTATGCTGGCGGGGGTCTTGCAATCCTACTCTGTCTTCTTGTGAGATCTCAGGTTCCGCTTGCGGGGTGGTTCTTCTTCTGCAGGAGGTGGGGTTCTGGTGGCCTGTTGTTGTGTGGGGGCCTCCTGTCCACTAGCGCTGGCGGAGGTGGTAGGCTGTTCCACGCCTGGGCTAGTGACAGGGGCCCTTTGGGGTGCCACGTGGTACCGCAATGTGGTGACTATCTGGTTAAGGGCCACGACGATGGTCCCCATTGCGGAACCGATGTTCCTCAGTTCCTCTCTGAACCCCATGTACCGTTCCTCCTGCAGTGCCTGGATCTCCTGGAACCTGGCCAGTACCGTCGCCATCGTCTCCTGGGAGTGGTGGTAAGCTCCCATGATGGAGGAGAGGGCCTCTTGGAGAGTCGGTTCCCTGGGCCTGTCCCCCCCCTGTCGCACAGCAGCCCTCCCAGTTCCCCTGTATTCCTGGGCCTCTGTCCCCTGGACGGTGTGCCCCCTACCACTGCCCCCAGGTCCCTGTTGTTGTTGGGGTGGTGGGTCAACCTGGGTGCCCTGTAGTGGTGGACACACCGCTGATTGACGTGTCCTGAGACAGAGGCATGGGCCCGCTGGGTGGGAGCTGTGCTGGTGTTCCCAGAGGGGGTTGGGTCTGGTGTAGCCTGTGGCTGTCTGTGGGGAACCGACTGTCCAGAGGTCCCCGATGGGCCGGGCTGGTCATCTGGGTCCAGGGAGACAGAGCTGCTGTCATCGCTGGGGGCCTCTTCTGGGGGTGGGATGGACATCTCTGTACCCTCCGTGGCGGTGTGGTGGCGTTCGGGTCCTGCAGGGGTATAAAGGTATGGTTATTGCTTCTGTGTGTGGCATTTCGTGTGATGGGTGGGTGTCTGTGTACCCAAGTGCAGGCATTCCCTTGTGGGGGCTTTTGTGAGGGTGGCTTGTGGGGGTGATGTGTGTGTGCAGTGGGCATGCTTTGGGGATGGGTGTCCATGCTTTGTGGTCGCATGCAGGGCTTGGTGTTGGGATGGGTGGGTTGTGATGGTGAGCCATTTGCAAGGAGTTGGTGTGATGGGGTGGGGGTGAGGGTGGGGGTATGATTTGGCATGCAGGTGGGGTGGGGGGAATAAAGTAGTGAAGATTTGACTTACCAGAGTCCATTCCTCCGCCTACTCCTGCGAGGCCCTCAGGATGCAGGATGTACAAGACTTCCTCCTCCCATGCTGTGAATTCTGGGGGAGTAGGTGGGGGTCCGCCGCCAGTCTTCTGCACCGCAATGTTGTGCCTTGATACCATGGAACGCACCTTCCCCCGTAGGTCGTTCCAGCGCTTCCTTATGTCATCCCGATTGCGTGGATGCTGTCCCACCACGTTGACCCTGTCCACTATCCTTTGCCATAGCTCCATCTCCCTGGCAATTGTGGTATGCTGCACCTGTGCCCCAAAGAGCTGGGGCTCTACACGGACTATTTCCTCCACCATGACCCTGAGTTCTGCGTCAGTGAACCTGGGGTGTCTTTGGGGTGCCATGGGGTGGTGTGGATGAGGTGTGGGGTGGCGTTTGTGGTGATGAGTGTGGTGCGTGTGGTGGTGTGTGGTGTTTGGTGCGTGGATTCTGTGTGGGTGATGGTGTTGTGTGCCTCTGTGTTGTGGGATTGTCTATTCTGTGCTCTCTCTCTAGCCTTCGTCAATAATTTCGGGTCGTAGGGGTTTGTGGGTGATGTGGGTGTGTGTTTTATATTGTGTTGGGTGTGTGGGAGTGGTGTTAGTATGTGTATCAGGTGTGTGTGTTTCAAAATGACCAATGTGGCTGAGTTTTCTATGTGTGTGTGTATTTTGACCGCGGCGGTGTGTACCGCCAATGGAATACCGCGTTTGAAAGACCGCCGCGTGGATTCGTGTGTCGTGATAGTGTGGGCGTATTTCTGTTGGCGTGACGGTGGAGGCTTGGTCATCGCCATTTTTTCGCTGACCTTTGGTATGGCGGACTTTTGTGGATGTCGGGTTTTTGGCGATTTGCAAGTTGCGGGTCAGAATGACCGTGGCGGTTTACCGCAGCGGTGTTATGGCGGTCTTCAGAATGACCCCCTATGTGTGCAGCACATATTAAAGAGGAAACACTTAGTCCTATTTAGATTTAAACTATATTCTGATACAACAGAATATCCATTGATAATGTTGAGGATACTAACTAATGGGTTATCAGATTAATTAAACAAATAGTATAATATCACCTGCATAGTTGTGGCATAGTAGTGGTCAAAAGCCAAATCATGAAGGAGAAAGAATAAAGGGATATCCATGGCTGGTACCACTAAATGAAATAAAAGATCTATATGGCCATCCATGGGTATGTTCTAGCCTTGGATATGTTACACAAAGCATACATTATACATATAAAACGTGACCCAAAGCTAAACAATGGCATAGCATAGATTTATAACAAAATGTTCACAGATACTTTATCAAATGAATTCTCAGCAACAAGGGCCAAAAGACTTATTGTTGCCAACATACTTCTAGCTGATGAGACATCATAAAGTACTACAATGGTAAAATCAGTGTACCATCCATCATTTAATAACATGATCATGCTACAGAATTGTCTAAATCTTTCTTGGAAATTATCACAGCATATACATTTCCATTTTTGCAGACCAAAGAAAGTGGTCAATAGTTAGCAACAAGTATGCTGTCATTGTTGAATATAGATAGTACACAAACTAAAGCTACATTTATAGAGCCAACGAAGGTGGTGTTGTTTTCCACTGAAAAAATAATGATGATAATATGGGATGGTATGAGTTGAACATATATCATAGAGCTTGGTTGCATGAGCTGCTTCATCAAACATAAGAGATTGTTTCAATGTCATAGTCTGAAATCATGAGGTATGTTCCTTGATGATGGACAATAATTAGTTTTGGGAAAAGATGTGTGCAAGTTTGAAAGAATTATATATTTTCTGTAGGAATCTTTAGTGGGGAACTGATCAACCAACTTGGTATTTTTTCAAAACAACCTGGTTGCTGAGAAGATTTTAGGAAGCCTGTACTAATAGGATGTTTTTCAAGCAAGGTGTCTCATGTAAGATTAAAATCACCCCATATAAATAAGGATGTGTGGCCCTGGAAAATAACCTCCAATGTCATTTTCTTGCAAAACAGATATTCATTCTCTGGTGGTGCATGTCCATTAAAAATGCAATCGTTTAGTACCTATCAGAATTTTTACAAATACAAATGCCCCTGAACTATAAATATGTTGGTTCAAAATATGTACAAGAATGTATTTCTCGAACATGATTGATCTGTACATGAAGGTATTTACCAAACATGATTGCGTCTTTGTTGTTCTCATCATTCCTAAACTGTCCCTCAACATCTTTGCGCAAATTCATATTGTTTTAAATTTGTCTATTGTAAAAGACAAATCTCAGATTTACATCTGCCTATATAATCTATAACTTTCTTTAAATGAGTAGAGTGCTATAAGCAGTTAACGTTTAATAAATAATTTTGGGGTCCTAGACAGGTCTTGTGCTCAGCCAATTGTTTGTTTTTTACTGCATGTTGGACTTTTTCAAATACAGTGATGAAAGGACCTACTCTTATAAAGTTGCCATGTAAAGTGACATGTAGCCTAATATTATCCGTGTAACAGGTATATATAGTTACTATAGTTATCTTGTGGAGATTTTAACTTTTTTTACTTGGATGCTAAATTCTCCTCCTTCTTCTGATACCATGAAAGGTATTCTTTTGCAGTAAACACTCATTAGAAGGGTTGTGAAATGGATTGTATTATTGAACAGCTATGGGTAACAACTAATGTTCCTAATACAGAACATACTGCAAATTAATTCTTTTTCGGCATTCATTATTAAGCCCTTTTCAAGTTTGGCAAATCATGGATCTTAGAAGAAGTTGAGCTTCATAAATTAGATGCCTTCTTTTGAGTTTAGGGAGAAACCAGGAAGCAGTCGGGAATTCCAGATATGTATAGAAATGTAGTATCCTGGACCTCATTGGCTTAGTGCTTTTCAATAGTTACTCTAGGGAGTAGTGGTCACTGGCTTTACAGAAGGTGGCACAGCTCTTTTAGAGGTCAGTATTTCGTTTCATTTTTAAAACATTCCACCAATTAAGGCACGAGCCTATAGCGCCAAGGATGATGAAACATGTCTGTTTATCTACACATTTCTCCAGAAACTATGTTTTAAGGAGTACTTTTGGAACAAAAGCCCCCAACAAAATCAAGTAGTTTACATGTTTGCTAAAGTAACAAGGACATGATTTGCAGTCATAGCAGAAACATTGACTTCTTAGTTAGTTTTCTTTGTTACACAGGGAGACATCTCCTAGCTCTTAGTAGATTAACTCTTGGTGCCAAAAGCTTTCATATTCGTTTTGCAACAATTCTCCAGCTTATTTGATATTTGTATTACATGGGTTAAAATTGCTAAGCTGTATAAACTCAGAGAAGAGAGGTACAGTAGGTTTTTGCAATGATAGGCAATGCTTGGAACTGAAGAGTGATCAAGCATTCACCGACTGGGTGTAGAGGAGAAAGATATGTACATATGTTGCAAAGGTCCTTTTGCCCAGGGTACTTAAACTGAAATAGGCCGGTATGGGTGCAGTGCAACCCAAATTTATTTAGATAGAGCAGTGAGAGAATTTGCTAATAACCTGGTATCATAGATCTATAGCACACCCAATACTCTAAATGCTGGAATGACAAGAGTTGATGCATCACCAGTCTTCTTTCCTTCTTTTATTCAGGGAATCATGGAATTAGTTTGGTAAATATGTATTTGCTCTCTGTTACCAACAGCAAGTTTCTCAATAAAAATAATTTTAGGACTAACCATAGATCCAATGGAAGGGGCCTGGCGAAGATGGTGGCTGCAGGAGTCAAGCTTTAGTGAGCTCCATTTTCTGCCAAACAAAATCCTGCCTTAATCATCTCCATCCGGCCCCAATTTATGGTTGGAAGTCACCTGGGCACCACAGGTATATGGGAGAAGTCACTAAGGCCCATATTTATACTTTTTGACGCTAAACTGCGCTAACGCAGTTTAGCGTCAAAAAATTTTGCGCCGTCTAACGCCATTCTGAAGCGCCATGCGGGCGCCGTATTTATGGAATGGCGTTAGACGGCGCAATCAGACCGGCGCTGCCTGGTGTGCGTGGAAAAAAACCACGTAGACCAGGCAGCGCCGGCGTTGGGAAAAAATGACGTTAGGGCGTCTTAAAATGGCGCAAGTCAGGTTGACGCTAAAAAATCGTCTTAACCCGATTTGCGCCATTTTTTCGACGCCCAGACGCCATTTCATGACTCCTGTCTTAGTAAAGACAGGAGTCATGCCCCCTTGCCCAATGGCCATGCCCAGGGGACTTGTGTCCCCTGGGCATGGTCATTGGGCATAGTGGCATGTAGGGGGGCACAAATAAGGCCCCCCTATGCCACAAAAAAAATAAAAAAATTAAAAAAGTTGGCCCGTATTTATACTCCGTTTGCGCCGAATTTGCGTTGTTTTTTTCGACGCAAATTTGGCGCAAAACTAACGCCACATTTATACTTTGGCGTTAGACGCGTCTAGCGCCAAAGTATGAAGAAAGAGCGTCATTTTTTTGCGTGAACGCCTTCATTGCGTTAATGAGATGCAAGGAAGGCGTTCCCGTCTAAAAAAATGACGGCGACGCAAATGCGTCGTATTTATACTCCCGGGCAAAAATCACGCCCGGGAGGTGGCGGGTCAAAAAAAACTGCATTTGCGCCTGAATTTAACGCCTGGGTCAGGGTAGGCGTTAAGGGACCTGTGGGCTCAGAATGAGCCCACAGGTGCCCTCCCCTGCCCCCAGGGACATCCCCTGCCACCCCTGCCCACCCCAGGAGGACACCCAAGGATGGAGGGACCCATCCCAGTGAAGTACAGGTAAGTTCAGGTAAGTATAACTTTTTTAATTTTTTTATTTTTTTTGTGGCATAGGGGGGCCTTATTTGTGCCCCCCTACATGCCACTATGCCCAATGACCATGCCCAGGGGACACAAGTCCCCTGGGCATGGCCATTGGGCAAGGGGGCATGACTCCTGTCTTTACTAAGACAGGAGTCATGAAATGGCGTCTGGGCGTCGAAAAAATGGCGCAAATCGGGTTAAGACGATTTTTTAGCGTCAACCTGACTTGCGCCATTTTAAGACGCCCTAACGTCATTTTTTCCCAACGCCGGCGCTGCCTGGTCTACGTGGTTTTTTTCCACGCACACCAGGCAGCGCCGGTCTGATTGCGCCGTCTAACGCCATTCCATAAATACGGCGCCCGCATGGCGCTTCAGAATGGCGTTAGACGGCGCAAATTTTTTTTACGCTAAACTGCGTTAGCGCAGTTTAGCGTCAAAAAGTATAAATATGGGCCGTTATACTTACCTGAATTTACCTGTACTTCACTGGGATGGGTCCCTCCATCCTTGGGTGTCCTCCTGGGGTGGGCAGGGGTGGCAGGGGATGTCCCTGGGGGCAGGGGAGGGCACCTGTGGGCTCATTCTGAGCCCACAGGTCCCTTAACGCCTACCCTGACCCAGGCGTTAAATTCAGGCGCAAATGCGGGTTTTTTTGACCCGCCACCTCCCGGGCGTGATTTTTGCCCGGGATTATAAATACGACGCATTTGCGTCGCCGTCATTTTTTTAGACGGGAACGCCTTCCTTGCATCTCATTAACGCAAGGAAGGCGTTCACGCAAAAAAATGACGCTCTTTCTTCATACTTTGGCGCTAGACGCGTCTAACGCCAAAGTATAAATATGGCGTTAGTTTTGCGCCGAATTTGCGTCGAAAAAAACGACGCAAATTCGGCGCAAACGGAGTATAAATACGGGCCTAAGTACTTTGTAGTTGTCCTAGGCCCTCTTTACAACCCTGGCGGTAAATCCCGCTTACAGCCATGCTGAAGGCCGCCAACATACCGTGGCCACGGCGGAAATCCGCTACAGGTATTACGATCCACATCTCGTAATCCGCCACAATACAGACACCCACTCAAGTCCGCCACCAAACATCAGTGATAAACTGGCGATAGCAAAACCCACACTGTCACGCCAACAAGAATACGCCCACACTATCACGACCCACGAACCAACGTGGCGGTCTTTCAACTGCGGTAATCCATTGGCGGTACACACCGTCGCGCTCAAAATACACATACATTTACAAAACACAACCACATTGGGCAATTCCAAATACACACTCCTGATACACATACACACACCACACCCACATATGACACTATAAAACACACACCCACATTACCCACAACCCCTTACAGCAACATTTTTGTGAAGAAGCAGAGAGAGAGAATAGCAAACACTACACCAGCATCCACAATCACACCACACCATCACACATACAACATCCACGCACCCAAAGAACACACACCAACACAACATTTCGCACAGCACAACAAACATCACCTCACACATCACCCACACCACATCATGGCACCTCAAAGACACCCCAGGTTTTCTGAGGAGGAGCTCAGGGTCATGGTGGAGGAAATCATCCGAGTGGAGCCACAGCTTTTCGGATCACAGGTGCAGCACACCTCCATTGCGAGGAAGATGGAGCTGTGGCGAAGAATCGTCGACAGGGTCAACGCAGTGGGACAGCATCCAAGAACACGGGATGACATCAGGAAGAGGTGGAACGACCTACGGGGAAGGTGCGTTACGTGGTTTCAAGACACCAGATTGCTGTACAAAGGACTGGCGGTGGACCCCCACATCCTCCCCCACAACTAACAACATGGGAGGAGCAAGTCTTGGCAATACTGCATCCTGACGGCCTCGCAGGAGTAGCAGGAGGACCCGACTCTGGTAAGTCATATCTTAATTACCATATCCCCCCACCCCACCTGCATGCCATCACATAACCCCACCTTCCCCCTCACCCCCATCACTCCAACACCTCACAAATGGTCCCTGAGATCCAGGAACAAGACAGAGAACATTGCCAAGACCCCCGCCAGGAAATAAGACTCTCCTGATTGTCACCCTTTTGTCCCACTTTGTCACCCTGACAACTTTGACCTGCCATCACTCCACTTCCTATGCCCCCTTGGACAATGCACCTGGGAGAACAAGAGACTGAACTCTACCATGGACATTCCTCCACCATCACCCCAGCCCATGGCACACCCCCTCCATTTATTAGCACAGAAATAAACACCCTTGAACCACAAATCAATCTGGAGTCAGTCTGTACTTTCACAAATGTGTAATTGCAACCTCTCTGAAATATAGCAATGTCAAAGTTCATGTTCACATACCAATGTTACACAGTTGTTGGGCAGCAGTAAACATAGCAGAGGGCACAAAGTAGGAACCAGATCTGTGAAATGGAAAGGCAAAGTGATATGTCAGGGTCCATACACAGAGGTAAAAAGGCAGACTTATGCTATGTCCTACAGTAGTATGAGATGTGTGAGGCAGTGGTATCTTCTTACCTGTGTCTCACTGGAAGTATTGCTTGATGATGTTGTTTCAGTTGTCTATATCTTCTTCTGCCTCCTCTTCTTCACTGTCCACAGGCTCCACAGCTGCCACAAGACCAGCATCAGGCCCATCCTCCTGCAGAAGAGGCACCTGGCGTCGGAAAGCCAGGTTGTGCAACATACAGCATGCCACGATGATCTGGCACACCTTCGGTGAGTAGTATAGAGAGCCACCTGTCAGATGGAGGCACCGGAATCTGGCCTTCAGGAGGTCGAAGGTGCGCTCTATTATCCTCCTAGTTCGCCCATGTGCCTCATTGTAACGTTCCTCTGCCCTTGTCCTGGGATTCTTCACCGGGGTCAGTAGCCATGACAGGTTGGGGTAACCAGAGTCACCTGCAAATATCGAGGGACAGCTGTTAGACATCCTCCAACCCTTAGGGACTCTCCCATACCCAGACACCTATTTAAACTGTGTGGGGACCATGGGCTCACCTATTAGCCACACACGGTGCCTCTGGAGTTGCCCCATCACATAAGGGATGCTGCTATTCCTCAAAATTTAAGTGTCATGCAGAGAGCCAGGATGCCTGGCATTCACATGGGAGATGTACTGGTCTGCCAAACACACCATCTGCACATTCATCGAATGGTAGCTTTTCCGGATTCTGTACACCTTTTCATTCCTGCGGAGGGGAACAAATGCCACATGTGTACCATCAATGGCATCAATAATGTTGGGGGTATGTCCAGGGCATAGAAGTCACCTTTCACTGTGGGCAAATCCTCCACCTGAGGGAACACAATGTAGCTGCGCATGTGTTTCAGCAGGGCAGATAACACTCTAGACAACACGTTAGAGAACATTGGCTGTGACATCCCTGATGCCATGGCCACTGTTGTTTGAAGGGAACCAATGGCCAGGAAATGGAGCACTGACAGGACCTGCACTAGAGGGGGTTTTCCTGTGGGATGGCGGATAGCTGACATCAGGTCTGGCTCCAACTGTGCTCACAGTTCCTGGACTGTGGCACGATCAAGTCTGTTAGTGATAATGATGTGTCTGTCTTCCATTGTCGACAAGTCCACCAGGGGTCTGTACACCGGAGGATGCCGCCATCTCATTACCTGCACCAGCAGACGTGCCCTATGTAGGAGAAGGGTGAGCAGAGGGTCATACACCACATAGCTTGCACAAGGCTGTTTAGCACAATCGTGATATAATCGTTGCGTGCCTTTGTCTGTCCATATTCCTGGCCAAAAGTGCTGTGACGCAGTTAATTGGCCTGCCATGTGGCCACCTGAAATGGCCGCTGTCTGACCTGTAAGGAGGGACAATGGGAAATGAGGTAACTGCGCTGGTGTTGTGCAGCGTCTCGGTAGGCAGTCGAAGACCGCTGCACAATTCAGCATTGGTTATCATTGGGCCCTATGGGTTCCAGGAGCCAATGATGATGTACGCCGGCGGCGACGGTACACAGTGCCGTGGACATGACCGCCATTTTCTTTCTGTTTACTCACTTGATACCTGACCTTCAACAGGAGAGGCCCTACACTGTAAGTGCTGCTGTGACCTGAGTCTGGAAACGACAATGGCTGCAGTGTCTGGGGAAATGGCCCCTGCCTTCACTGCGGAGGAGTTGGACAAACTGGTGGATGGGCTCCTCCCCCAGTACACGCAACTCTACAGTCCTCCTGACAAACAGGTGAGTAAACTGTGTGCATGATGGATGACACATGATTGTATGGAGTGTTGTGGATGGAAGAGACGGGGGGGCACAGGCCAGCATGTGATGATGTTGAGAGTTGTTATTCGATGCAGGTGTATTCTACTGGGAGCAAAATGGCGCTCGAGGCAAAGAGGTATATATCAAATAGTATCCTAATTAGCATACGGTGCACCCTTGAAGGACTTCACCCCTAGGTCCTAACTGTATGGTGCTCCATACAGCTCTAAACAATAAACAACAAGAGGCACTCGTTATATTTTCACAAGTAAACAAAATAGTACAAAGAAATCCAACATAGTCACTGTCAATGTCTGAAATCACGAAACAATATCCCATATATTTCTGGTAAGTAACGAAGAAAATATACAATACAAAAATACTGCGTTTGTAAATTCAAAAGTCCTGTGGCGTGATATCAATGTCTCAATCCGGTTCAATTCCGTTTGACAAAAGTTGTCATGTGAAGTACCAATCAGGTCCGTGTCCATATATCAATGTCCCAAGCCATACAGTCCATCATTCCATGGCTTTTGCCAAATGTGTTGTTCGATTTTGATCCTGTGACAGCAGCTAACACGTATTTTGTCCGGGGATTACCCCGTTCACTTCGTCAGGGCTGCAAGTTTTATCAAAAGTATATTTATTGAATGAGTATAGTACAATCATTGAATTTCCAATTAAGATATAAATCCACCACCAATACACCAGTGGGTGAGATGGAGAAATATGAGTTATTGAGAGAGACGTGCATCATAGAAAGTACTGGTTGAGTACCTATGACTGGCCAAATTACATATAAAGGTGATATGAAATCATGATATTAGAGCACAATTGTGCAATTAGAAATATAGTTATTATCAAGCTTCTTAATTCCTGAAAATGTGTAGTCCCAAGGTACCCCGCCCGTAGCAAAAAGTGTAATCCCATGCAGCATGATCCACGTGTATACCAAAATGCTAAAACAGCCAGTGCCAAAGTTACATGTATACTCAGTATGTTGTTATATTGATAAAGATCCGAGTACAAGGAGTATAGGTCATTGCTGCTAAACCCTCATGTATTGTACTTCATGAGTATTCATGTCTACTAGTCAGTAATCATCTTTCAAATAAATAAAACAGGAAACACTCAGTGGCTATGCCGCCCAACATAGCATAACTTGGTCCTAGTATACCATTAAATAAGCAACCTTGATTACCGAGTATCAAAAACAGATCCCAGTAAACGTGAATGTATTTAGCTAGAAGACACTATCATTGCAAACGAATCCATATTAGGCCAATAATTTACTCAACCAATCCACAAATGCAGGTCCAAAATCACAATGGAATACCGTCGGCCGAATGCCACTAACACTTTAAACCGAGTCACTTACCCGCTCGTAGAAAAATGACAAGTACATGATCCAAATGTCAATACGATGTCCCGAACGCGAGTAAGTGTCGGACTGGTTTCCCGCAACAGTCCAAACTTGTGACATCGCTGTGAAGGAAGGACTAAAATACTCGTATTCTGCCAAATGCAAATATCCCACTGCCAATTAACACAAAAATGGGACTAGTTCAAGGCGGCCATGTTAAGAAGGAAAAAGCTACTATCTGAGTTCCAATTAAGTAATGAAAACATGATAAATACTATACCAAACCAAACTACCACCAGCAACGATTTGAGCTGATTCAAAGCGGCCATCTTTGGGGGGGAAAAAAAGGGACATATATAATAGCGTTATCTATGCCCCGCAAAAAAATCACTCACGGTAAAAACTAAATTGCTTCAACCCACGGAGCACGATCCCACTAGAGAGCACAAACCTGCATCAGGTAAAGTTATATCAAATGAACACAATCCATGTCCCAATGTTCCCATAACATACTAATAAAAAAAAATAAGAAAGAAGAGGAAGGCCCCCACAAGAGAGTTAATATTAGATGCTAATATTGGTGTAACAAGAAGTTAGTAGTGAGAAGTGAACTTAGAAACCCGAAAGAAGAAATTATTTCCCGTCATATAGAGTTACAGTAGATCGCAGATATATACATAGGCATAACATTAATTTTTAGTAAAGAAGAAACATCTAAGGCATCATGATTATGAAACACAGGATAATGGATGCTGATACATATTATACAAAGCCTCAATATATAAATATGATAGATGATGATCAAGTATCCGTTATTCGTGTTGAGTCAGTACTTAGATACATAATATGATGGAATTTATGCCTAATCTGTTCATAAAACACCTATTATTTATTCAGAACGGCAGATACAATTTCAATCATGAAAAATCCAATATTACGTGCTGCTGATCCTTAGTCCCCTAGAAAGTATTCTAACTCCCCGTCCGTATTGAGACCTACTTCTACCGCTCTGAGGCGTAATATCCATAATGCCTCTTTTCTTCTTAGGGCCAACTCCCTATTACCCCCCTAGGGTCTATTCCTATGTGTTCGATGCCAAAAAATTCAAAAGTTTTGCGAGGCCCTTGTGATCCACATGACATTATGGGGGTCATTCCGACCCTGGCGGTCCATGACCGCCAGGGCCGGGGACCGCGGAAGCACCGCCAACAGGCTGGCGGTGCGTCCTGGGCCATTCTGACCGTGGCGGTAAAGCCGCGGTCAGAAAAGGGCAACCGGTGGTTTCCCGCCGGTTTACCCCTGGCCCAGGGAATGCAGCGCCGCCATGGGGATTCCGACCCCCTTCCCGCCATCCTGTTCCTGGCGGTTTTTACCGCCAGGAACAGAATGGCGGGAACGGGTGTCGTGGGGCCCCCTAACAGGGCCCCATAAAGATTTTCAGTGTCTGCTTTGCAGACACTGAAAATCACGACGGGTGCCACTGCACCTATCGCACTGCACCTATCGCACTCCCGCCGCCCGCCGGGGTCAGAATGACCCCCTATGTGTGCTATGAGTGGGCATCTATGGTCCTCATATGCAAGTGCTCTCGCGTGTTCTCCGATCCTTGTTCTTAGTGAACGAATTGTGCTGCCCAGATAGTAACGATTACATTTGCATGAAATGATGTAATCTACAAATGAGGTACTACAATTAATATTTGATCTGATCTTAAAGGTCTTACCCGACTAGTCTATAAACTCAGTTTTTTTACGACAAGCCCATTTACATAGTCCACAATGTCCACAACTATGAAAACCTACTGCATAGGCCAAAAGCCAATCCTCCTGAGTATGCTTTGTTGGATAACTAGGACTCCGAAAATTCTGAGAGATTTACCTCTCCGGTATGTAATTTCAGGTTTATTACCAAAGGATGCCCCTCAGGGCATCATCCTGTAGTAAGATGTGCCAATGTTTATGAACAAATTTACGCAACAGTCTTGAGTTCGCTGTATAGTCTGTTATCAGTCTTACTTTTTCTTGCTCTTTCCGATTAATGTTTTCCTTGGGTTTGAGTGTAACCTCCCTGTGGATAACTTTTACTCTGCGTTGAGCCTTATTGATAACCTTCCTCTGATATCCCCTTTGTTCAAACCGCTGGCACATATACTCTATACATATGTCAAAGAGCAACCGCGACCAAAGCAAAATGAGAACAAACACTGGAAGACCAGAAGGGGCAGGCGAGGGGGAAAACACAACAGCAAAATCGGGCATGAAAACGAGATCTTGGGACAAACGAGTTTGAATCAAGACAGAACGGACTCCATAAATGTTGTCAATCTATCAAATATTAACCTTACTAGGGATATGAGATCACTCTTAGAAAGAGGTTTAAATTTCTGTCCCACGGATCAAGGGGACATTTGTAAATCAAAAATAGATCTTTTCAAATTTAGGCGTAGACTTAAGTTGAAAAAATATTTTTCATTAAATGTAATGGATACACAGAATCGGGATAACCCAGCACAAGGCCTTGTTCTGAATTAACTTACAATCAAAGATATTCAAGATACTGCTGTACTTTTATCCATTTCTGAACATGAGGAAACTCCAATCATATTCTTGCAGGTATTGGATGATTTGAATATAACACACAACACTAGTGTCAGAAGTGGTTTGAGAAGAAAATCAAGATGGGTCCCTAAGCATTTTGGTAATAACAGATTGGATACATTTTTAGATCTAGTGTGTAGAGATCTAGATAAAACCAAGCCTTACCACATTTCCCATAATTTGAGTTTTGCAGAAAGGAAGGCTCTGGAAGAGCTTTGATTAAACGATCAAATTATAATCAGGCAAGCAGACAAAGGAGGCAATGTGGTAATAATGAACACATGTGACTATGAAAATGAAATTCTTACGCAGTTACAGGATGTTTGGTGCTATGAAAAACGTACATATAACCCGATTCCAGGCCTCACCAATATCATTCATAAAAAACTCAGAAATTGGTATGATCAACAACTGCTTCATAAGGATGAATTACAATATCTATTGGTAGAAAGTCCCAGGTATCCGTGCCTTTATACTCTGCCAAAAATTCACAAAAAACTACTATTTCCGCCACGGAGACCCATCATCTCGGTATCTCTGTGCCCACTGAAAAACTGCCAGAATATGTTGATGTGTTCCTCCAACCAATGGTCAACAATCTTCCCTCATATATCAAAAATACTACGCATGTTTTAAGTATACTAAGTGATTTTGATTGGGACTCTAACATGATGCTAGTCACTTTGGACGTTGTCTCTTTATATACGTGCATTAGGCATGACCTGGGTCTGAAAGCTGTTGAATTGTTCCTTAATAGAAAATCAGTAACTTTATGGAAACACACAAGGATGATATTATTAGATATGATAGATCTAATTCTCAACAATAATTTTTTTCTTTTAAAAAAAAGACTGGTACAGACAGAAGCAGGGGGTGGCGATGGGCTCCAAATTTCCCCTTCTTACGCCAACCTTTTCATAGGTTGGTTTGAGGAGAGGTGGGTCTGGGCCCAGATGCCACCAAATGGCACACTGACATACTATATTGGGATCGTTATATTGACAGCTGCCTCATGATTTGGACGGGCAGTGTGGAGCAACTAATTGAGTTTTGAAAATTTCTTAACTTGAATGATATGAATGTGAAACTTACTTATCAATATAGTAATAATTCTGTTTATTTTTTTGATGTACAACTATTCATAGAAAACAACAGGATACATAGCAGGCTATATAGAAAACCCACAGCATGTAATTCAATCTTACATGCTGAAAGTGCCCACCCACAACACCAAATTTCTGCAATACCTTATGGTGAAATGATCCGGGCGCGACGTAACTGTAGCAAAGATGATGAATTTGATCTATGTATAGAGGATATGTGTCAGCGGTTTGAACAAAGGGGATATCAGAGACAGGTTATCAATAAGGCTCAACGCAGAGTAAAAGTTATCCACAGGGAGGTGGCACTCAACCCCAAGGAAAACATTAATCGGAAAGAGCAAGAAAAAGTGAGACTGATAACAGACTATACAGCGAACTCAAGACTGTTGCGTAAATTTGTTCATAAACATTGGCACATCTTACTACAGGATGATGCCCTGAGGGGCATCATTGGTAATAAACCTGAAATTACGTACCGTAGAGGTAAATCTCTCAGAAATTTTCTGAGTCCTAGTTATCCAACAAAGCATACTCAGGAGGATTGGCTTTCGGCCCACGCAGTTGTGGACATTTTGGACTATGTAAATGGGCTTGTCGTAAAAAAACGGAGTTTATAGACTATTCGGGTAAGAACTTTAAGATCAGATCAAATATTAATTGTGGTACCTCATTTGTAGATTACATCATTTCATGCAAATGGAATCGTTACTATGTGGGCAGCACAATTTGTTCACTAAGAACAAGGATCGGAGAACACGCAAGAGCACTTGCATATGAGGACCATAGATACCCACTCATAGCACACATAATGTCATGTGGATCACAAGGGCCTCGCAAAACTTTAGCATTTTTGGGCATCGAACACGTAGGAATAGACCATGGGGGGAGGGGTAATAGGGAGTTGGCCCTAAGAAGAAAAGAAGCGTTATGGAAATTACACCTCAGAGCGGTAGATGTAGGTCTCAATACGGACAGGGAGTTAGAATACTTTCTAGGGGACTAAGGATCAGCAGCACGTAATATTGGATTTTTCATGATTGAAATTGTATCTGCCATTCTGAATAAATAATGTGTTTTCTGAACAGATTAGGCATAAATTCCATCATATTATGTATCTAAGTACTGTATCAACACGAATACCGGATATGTGATCATCATCTATCATATTTATATATTGAGGCTTTGTATAATATGTATCAGCATCCATTATCCTGTGTTTCATAATCATGATGCCTTAGATGTTTCTTCTTTACTAAGGATTAATGTTATCCCTATGTATATATCTGCGATCTACTGTAACTCTATATGACGAGAAATAATTTCTCCTTTCGGGTTTCTAAGTTCACTTCTCACCACTAACTTTTTGTTACACCAATATTAGCATCTAATTTTAACTCTCTTGTGGGGGCCTTCCTCTTCTTTCTGTTTTTTTTTTATTAGTATGTTATGGAAACATTGGGACATGGATTGTGTTCATTTGATATACCTTTACCTGATGCAGGTTTGTGCTCTCTAGTGGGATCGTGCTCCGTGGGTTGGAGCAATTTAGTTTTTACTGTGAGTGATTTGTTTGCAGGGCATAGATAACGGTATTCTATATGTCCCTTTTTTTCCCCCCCACAGATGGCCACTTTGAATCAGCTCACATCGTTGCTGGTGGTAGTTTGGTTTGATATAGTATTTATCATGTTTTCATTACTTAAATGGAACTCAGATAGTAGCTTTTTCCTTCTTAACATTGCCGCCTTGAACTAGTCCTATTTTTGTGTTAATTGGCAGTGGGATATTTGCATTTGGCAGAATACAAGTATTTTAGTCCTTCCTTCACAGCGATGTCGTGAGTTTGGACTGTGGCGGGAAACCAGTTCGACGCTTACTCGTGTTCGGGACATCGTATTGACATTTGGATCATGTACTCGTCATTTTTCTACGAGCGGGTAAGTGACTAGGTTTAAAGTGTTCATGGCATTCGGCCGACGGTATTCCATTGTGATTTTGGACCTGCATTTGTGGATTGGTTGAGTATATTGTTGGCCTAATATAGATTAGTTTGCAATGATAGTGCCTTCGAGCTAAATACATTCACGTTTACTGGGATCTGTTTTTGATAGTCGGTAATCAAGGTTGCTTATTTAATGGTATACTAGGACCAAGTTATGCTATGTTGGGTGGCCTAGCCACTGAGTGTTTCCTGTTTTATTTATTTGACAGATGATTACTGACTAGTAGACATGAGTACTCATGAAGTACAATACATGAGGGTTTAGCAGCAACAACCTATACTCCTTGTACTCGGATCTTTATCAATATAACAACATACTCAGTATACAAGTAACTTTGGCACTGGCTGTTTTAGCATTTTGGTATACACGTGGATTATGCTGCATGGGATTACACTTTTTGTTAAGGGTGGGGTACCTTGGGACTACACATTTTCAGGAATTAAGAAGCTTGATATTAACTATATTTCTAATTGCACAATTGTGCTCTAATATCATGATTTCATGTCACCTTTATATGTACTTTGGCCAGTCATAGGTACTCAACCAGTACTTTCTATGATGCATGTCTCCCAATAACTCATATTTCTCCATCTCACCTACTGGTGTATTGGTGGTGGATTTATATCTTAATTGGAAATTCGATGATTGTACTATACTCATTCAATAAATATACTTTTGATAAAACTTGCAGCCCTGACGAACTGAATGGGGTAATCCCCGGACGAAACACGTGTTGGCTGCGGTCACGGGATCAAAAACGAACAACACGTTTGGCAAAAGACATGGAAAGATGGACTGTATGGCTTGAGACATTGATATATGGACACGGACCTGACTGGTACTTCATATGACAACTTTTGTCAAACTGAATTGAACCGGATTGAGACATTGATATCATGCCACAGGGCTTTTGAATTTACAAACGCAGTATTTTTGTACTGTATATTTTCTTCTTTACTTACCAGAAATATGTGGGATATTGTTTTGTGATTTCAGACATTGACAGTGACTATGTCAGATTTCTTTGTACTATTTTGTTTACTTGTGCAAATATAACGAGTGCCTCTTGTTGTTTATTGATGATGGTGAGTGTATGTTTTAATCTGGGCCAGGGTGGGAGGTTTGTGGGCAATGAGGGAGAAGAACCGGACGGGGGAGTAACATCCATTTTTACTTCACTATTCCTCTAGGTCAGCGCCCACCAGAATAACGGTATTTGGCATGTCATCGCCAAGGAAGTGCGGACTCTGGGGGTCTACCATAGACGGAGCACCCACTGCCTGAAAAGAAGGAAGGACCTGCGCCGCTGGAGCAAGAAGACGGCGGAGGCCCAGCTGGGGATGGCCTCCCAACGTAGAAGGGGTGCCCGTCGCACCATGACCCCCCTGATGTACCTGATCCTGGTCTTGGCATATCCTGAGTTGGATGGGCGCTTGAGGGCATCACAGCAGCCACAATGGGGGAGAGTACAGTCTCATTCAGCTGACTCTGCGTGCTTGACAAGGTGTCTGGGTGGGGGAAGTGGGCTGTGGGTTCCCCTAGGCCAGTGGCACTCCAACCCCAAAGGTGGTAGTTGCCCTCTACACCTAGTCAGGCTCCTGTGAGTTCCAGCTGTGCATGAAATGGGTCTGTGCAGAGTCCCCCATGGGCATGTGCTTTTCCCCTGCACTGTTGGTGCATGCGCTAGTGCATAGGGCTGCACCCTGTGTGTTGTGTCCACCAACGGTAGTGGTGTTGCAGGCATTGACCATGTGTCTCTTCTGTCTTCATCCCTTTTTGTTTTGTCACCCTGTACTTGTGTGCATTAGCATCAGCTGGCGGAGGAGCATTGGCACCGGAGCAGGAGAGAGCTGCAACCCACATTGCCCAGGAGGGTGAATTTACGGAGTCTGAAGGCACCAGTGAGACGCAGGGCGAGGGGAGCTCCACGACGGGGACAGGAGCAGACACCAGGGACAATGACTCCTCTTCTGATGGGAGCTCCCTTGCGGTGGCGGGCACCTCTGTGCCCACCGCAACAACAGGTACAGCCGCCACCCGCCCTACCAGTACCACCCTCCCAGCAGCCCCTCGTCAAGTTTCCCGTGCCCGCTCACCCAGGAGGGTGGGCATCTCCTTCGCCCCAGGCACCTCAGGCCCTGCCCCCCTCAGTCCTGCTGCCCTCAGTAAGGAGGCTATTGACCTCCTGAAATCCCTCACTGTTGGGCAATCAACCATTTTGAATGCCATCCAGGGTGTCAAGAGGCATTTGCATCAAACAAATGCATACCTGGAGGGTATTCATTCTGGCGTGGCGGCCCAACAGAGAGCATTTCAGGCTCTGGCCTCAGCACTGATTGCAGCCATTGTCCCTGTGTCCAGCCTCCCCCTCCAACCTCCACTACCCAGACCCAATCCCCTGTACCTCAGCCTATCCCAAGCACACCATCAGACCAGCATGCACACTCATCAACACACAAGAGTGGACATGGCAAACATAAGCACCACACATCCCACAGGCACTCACACAAGCACCATACCCATGCAGACACACCAACATCCACTGCCTCCACTGTGTCCCCCTCCTCCACGTCCTCCTCCTCCCTCCCTGTCTTGTCTCCACTCACACCTGCATGCACTACATCCTCAGCCACTACCTCCATCACCAGCACACCCATCACCACACACCGCTCATGTGCACTCACCACCTCCACTACCATGCACACGTACCCTGTGTCCTCTCCCAGTGTGTTTGTGAGCACTCCTCCCAAACTACACAAGCGCAGGCACACACCCACACAACAGCCATCCACTTCACAACAGCCTCCGGCCCATGCACCTTCACCCAAATTCAGCAGACGTACACCTCCTACAACCACTACCTCTTCCTCCACTCCCAAATCCCCTCCATCTTCCCGTCCCAGTGTGTCTAAAAAACTTTTCCTGGCTAACATTGACCTCTTCCCTACACCTCCCCCCTGCCCTTCCCATAGGGCCAGGATGTCCAGGTCCCAGCCCAGCACCTCAGCCACCAAATCCTCCAGCACTGTGGTATCAGCAAGTCCTGTTACATCACGGGCGGCACCCATCAGGGCTGCCAGTGTTCCACCTGGCGAGGCCAAGGATCAGCCCATTCCGCCACCTGCCAGGGTGAAGAAGGTGCCCACATGCCGTAGGGAAAAGCCGCACCAATCACCCAGCAAGGCCTCCTCCAAGCCAAAAGGGGACAGTGCAAATGGAAGAGCAGTGACATCCAAGGTGGGGAAGGGACACAAGACTAAGGGGAAGTCAGGACTGGGCATGGAGCCTCTGGCTGAGGGACTAGAGTCACCCCTTCTGGCAACCAGAACAGCAACCTGTATGGCGGTGGACACCGCCACCTGCACAGCCACCTGCACATCTGCTGCCTCAGCAGCAGACCCCAGCATCATCCCCAGTGGGCAGCCGTCCGAGGCTGCAGGAGAAGTCCTGCTGTCTCCCTCCACAGGTGCTGACACATTCACCACCTGCAGCATCTCTGCCACCGCCACCGCCGCAACCATTGCCACCAGCCCCGCGACATGCTCAGACAGTGCCACCACAGCTGACATGGCAAACATTCCCGGTGGACAGCCGTCCGAGGCTGCAGGAGACGTCCTGGACCCTCCACAGCATACATGAGGCACAACACCCAGCACTGTTAGTACCAACAGGTGGCAGGCAAAGTCGCAGCAGGGTGGAGTGTGTCTCTGCCTCCATGGAGTATCATGCTACCTGTTCCCAGGCAATCACGTGGCACACACACACAGGTGAGGGAATGGGACCTGCCACACTGCATGTGAAGCACTCTGGGCACCAAGCCCCTTCTTGAACCAGTAGAGAAAAGCATCCACTACCCCAATCCTTGGCAGGATGAAGAACTCTGGGCACAAAGCCCCCTCCAGAATCAGTGGAGAAAAGCATCCACTACCCCAATCCTTGGCAGGATGAAGAACTCTGGGCACAAAGCCCCCTCCAGAACCAGAGGAGAAAAGCATCCACTACCCCAATTCTTGGCAGGATGAAGCACTCTGGGCACAAAGCCCCCTCCAGAACCAGTGGGGAAAAACATTCACTCACACAGTCCTTGGCAGGATGAAGCACTCTGGGCACAAAGCCCCCTCCAGAACCAGTGGAATATGTCAACAACTTGAGAGACTGTGGCCGTGCACTCCCCAGGATAAAGCAGTGGGCAAACCACCCACTGTAAAGACTTCAGAGACTGTGGCTTTGCACTCCCCAGGATTAAACAGTGGGCAAACCACCAACCTGAGAGACTTGAGAGACTGTGGCTTTGCACTCCCCAGGACCAGGCAGTGGGCAACCCACCCACTTGAGAGACTTGAGAGACTGTGGCTTTGCACTCCCCAGGACCAGGCAGTGGGCAACCCACCTACTTGAGAGACTTGAGAGACTGTGGCTTTGCACTCCCCAGGACCAAGCAGTGGGCAAACCACCCACTTGAGAGACTTGAGAGACTGTGGCTTTGCACTCCCCAGGACCAAACTGTGGGCTTGGAGCCCCCTCGTGGAGCAGTGGCGTTGTCCGTTCATCTGGCTGAGGTGCCCCTTCTCCCCTTCCCCCGGAGGTGCTTGTTTATTTTCGATCTGATGCCCCAGCAGGGTTCTCTCCGTTTTGAGTCAAGTATCATGTGTGGGTTTCGCCCATTCATTTTGGGACCACTGGTCCACGTACAATGATTGGAACACTATCCGAACTTGTGTAGTTGCTGTACATATTTGTATATACTGATTTTTCAATGATTACACTTGTTACAATCATTTCATTTTGTACTTGCATTTTTCCAAGGGGTGATGGAGTGTAAATGTAATGTTGCTGCATGTATTTGTGTGAATGTTGTTGTGGGTTAGGGTGGGGGTGTTGCGTGTGTGTGTATCACTCTCTCTTTCCTCCCCCCTCCCCTGTGTGCTAGGTGCGGTACTCACCGTGGTTGTCGCCGGCGTCTTTGCTGCTCCTGGTAGAAGAGGAGGTAAACCACCATGGGCAGGACCTGTAACTCGGGCTCCATGGCGTCCTGGTTCCTCGTTGGGTGTCAAGAGGTGAGTGGTTTCCGTTCCAAGTCCTGTTTCCACCGTGCTTTTGATGGCGTTGGTACCACCCCGGAAAAGGTGGCGGATAGGCCTGTTGTAATACAGTGGGCGGTACATTGTGTTCCGCCTTCTCTTGGCGGTTACCGCTGCGGTGTTTGTTTCTACCGCCGTGGTGGTCGGAGTGTTAAAGTGGCTGTCTATGTTGGCGGTTTCCGCCATGGTCGTGATTCCATGTTTTTAACCGCCGTCCTGTTGGCGGTCTTACCGCCGCTTTAACACCGACCGCCAGGGTTATAATGAAGGCCCTAATGTTGCTGCTGCATGGCAGCAGTGTGTGAGGAGACTGGAAAGGCAGGGAGATGGAGGCTCTACCATAGCCATTAATCTGTGCTTGGCTGCTGGGACGCTCAATGGAATCCCTGTTACGGATATGATGACCAATCCTCATCAGACACTGGGAAGTCTGCGATGAAGCAACAAAGTCTGGCACGAGGAAACCGCCCTGTCCTGTCTGGAAGAATGAAGGGCCTGCTGTTGCCCGAAGGCACGACGAGAGTTGGGCCTCTCTTCGCCTGCTGACCTGAAGCCACATGCACTGCCCTGCTGAGGTGAGGGGTGAGCACTGGGAAGCGCTATTGGACTGCTCTTGCAAATTGCAAGCCCCCAATGTGTGATCAAGCAGATCACTGTGCCAGAGTGACTAGAGAGAGTGGGAGGCACTGCCCGTGACCACAGATCTTCACTGTGGGCTCAGCAGGGCCCGCACTGGCCACAGCCAAAACGGTGAACGCATGGAGGTGATGGATGCCTGAGCAATTGGCAGAGACAGGAGCGCAGTGCTCCCTACAGAGCAAGACTATGTTCCTGGCAACAACTGGCAATCAACTGCCAGCAGAGGTCTCACCCCATCTGACCTGTGACCGCCAGCAGCCTTCTGAAGTTGGCCTTGCAGACCACATGCTTCCTGGCCCCCTCACTGGCCACAGGTAAGCCCTGCCTGTGGTAATGCCAATCTGCACATTCTTGTGGAACAGTGTGTGTGGTGAACACTTTCGCTCTTAGATAGGGGACACTGACTTATTTAAAGCTTCTACTCGTGGGGGAGGTACACTGCCCATGTGCTACTGTGCCAATGTAAGTATACTACTGGGTTTGATACCTATGGGGTCTCCAAACTAGCCTTGGGAGGAACAAGGTTGGGCAGCATATGTTCCGCCTCTGTACACCTGCGCTTAAGGCTTATTACTTAACTCTGGGTGAGGCTGAACCCCCTTTGGAGCAGCGCTCTCCCTACTTTGCTTGCATCTGCAGAGGTCCTGCAGCAGTCTGCAGCGGTACAGTTTGTGTGTGTGTTTTCGCTCCTCTTCTCCATAGACCCTACTCACTGCTTTGATCCACGGGGAGTTTCTCCCCCGTCGTCCTCTCCTCAGGCCTGCTGGACCTGTAAGGCCATTTGACCTGCAGAGCCTTAATAGGCTCTCAATCGTGCTCCTCAGAGAAGTTCCCCTTACCACGTGTGGGTACGAAACACAAGGAGACTGGTGGTGATTGCTAAACTTCTACAGTACATGTGGCTTACCACTGTCATTCCACATCTGAACACACTGGAGACTCCTGCAGCCTGTCCTGCAGATCCAAGACAGTGATTTCACACAACATTTTAAAACAACTGGTTGTTCCTCACAAAACCTAGGCCACACAATCGTCATGGGGAAACCCAAGACCAGAGCGCAGGAGAGCACTCACATCCTCCAATTGTGACAACCCAAGTGGCAGAAACCTCCACCAGCATCAATACACCTCCACTTGGATAAAATACTCACTGCCATCACTCATACAAAGGAGTCTCTTCAGCAAGACATCAGTGCAGTATCGGTGTGCTTAGGGCTGCTACAGGCGGATCACCGCAAGCTAGCCAACCGCGTGATCTTGTAGAGGGATGTCAGAGAATGACTGCCCTTGGTCAATGATAAGAGTTTCAGAAGGGTCAAATGCCGGTGGCGTACATCAGAACTTTTCCTGGTGGTGTGCCAACTCTACATAGACTGGCAAGTAGCAGAAAATATACCACTATCTCCCAGGTTGAGCCCTTGCTACCTCAAAAGTACAGACACTTTCTCCTTCAACTATATCATCCATCTGCTTGGCAAGCCATCTATCCTTCCACTGCTTAAAATCTTAAATATTATATTCAGTATTAACGGAGTTCCTATAATTGCCCTTATTTAGCAAAGGGAGGTTTTCTATTATTAAACTAATTGCCAACTTTCATCATTTGGAACATTTGCGTCGATTGAACTCAACTGGAGCAAGGAGCGAACATTATTTTCCATGTCTCCATGAGAGCTTTGTAATTATCCCCACTTCCTGTTAAGTGCCTCACTGAGCCACTCAGGAAGGTGTTGTAGTTGGCGAGCAAAGCAATAACATTTCACATCAAGCATGCCCAGCCAGTCTTTTTCATACTGTGATTTTAGTGTCCATTCTGAATCTTGGCCGGGATCCAGCCCCTATAAGAGAAAAGAGGATAGTACCCATTTTCTCAAAAATAGATCTAGGGATCAAGCAAAATCACCACTTGTATTAGTGGTATGCAGCCCACCAAGAAGAGAGCAGTTTTTGCAGAACCAAACAGATTTGTGTGTCTCGACCTAGATTCAATTTAATTTTGTCATCCAGATCATGTACCATCATGACGCACACATATTTTGATTCAGTGGCCTGCCAATTCAGACCAAAACTGGTGGGAACTTCCCAGTGATTTTGGGTCTATGATACAAGAAGGACAAATTGACATTTAGACCTATTAGTACGGAGGCCCAATAGGTCCGCAAATGCAGAAAGTATGTGCCCAACATAAAGAGAGCAAACATGGCATGGCCCTTCACATGCTCCAGAGTTTCCTTACCAAACACTCCCCCTGTCATCCAATTTTTCACCAAGCTGATCCAGAACATTTTTGTTGTTCTTTATTATTTTAAATCATAATAATATACCATCGTCAGCTAAGGCCCTGTCTTTCATTAAAATGAGGATGGGAATAGACGCATTGACAGCTCTTTTGTCAGTAAACAAAAGACAGAGGCATGAGCTCTCGATGGTACAAGAACATGGGGATATTCTGAAGTTAATACACTCACTCATCCTCAAAGTGATGTTCTTGCAAAAAGTATATGGTCTTTGAGGGGTATAATATGTGGGTGAAATGTATTTTACTTATACATGTATGGTTTATGGACAAATACAACAACATTAAATATATTAACTAACCCAAACTGTTATTAATATGTTAATCTATTTGGGCTAGTCACCAGCAATTTGTTTCTTCAGTGAATCCCCAGCAATTATTTTTGTTTTCTTTCCTTGGGCAATATCACGTGAATTGTACTGGTGCCAGGCAATTTTAAAATGAAATATGCAGTGACAACTAATTTAAAAACAACATTTGCCTTGACTGAGAAGACTTAAAGTCAACTTTTGAACATGCTGCTTCGTGCAAAGTTTGTTTTAAGACAGGTACCCAATTGCCAAAAACAGGTGAAACAAGTACCCTATGTATATTTGCCTCCACCAGAGTAGTCTAGATTATGAAGAAACTGTGTTTAATGTCTGCACGAACACTTTTCACATTTTTCACATCAAATTCATATTACAAATATTAGTGTCTTTTAATCAGTTCATGAACTGCCATATTGTTCAAATAATTAGTCCTTATTAGTACGGTGATATCATTTTCATTGAATTAATCATATCCTTAAAACATGTCACCAGTTTACAACCTTAGGAAAATTGATTGTGGTATGCAGATTTTCTCCATTACCCGAAATGTATATGTTCTATTGCATCAAAGGTATTTTTCTTACTTTACGTGAGTTTAGTTCAAAGTGATGCTCAAAATGGCAACTTGCTTACTAGTTCAATTAATATCCTCACTTCTGAATCTGGTTGTCCACAAATCATCCTTACAGCCTACAGTCACTGATACGATGGCGTACTGTGGTGAATGTGGTCTACCTAGAGTTTATAGCTTCTAGGCTATGCATGATCAAAATCTTTCTCAGTCTGCATTTTCTGACTATATTAACCTGATCTAGGCACATTTCAGTCAAGTCAAGTCACTAATGGTCGTACAATCAATTTGTAGTCAGGGTCCAATCTATGTGAACAAAGATCATCTATCTATCCCTAACAAGGTGAAGGTTCTCCATAATTAATTCACCCTAGTCTTTAAGCAACCACATAGTCTATCTCCTTCATTTTATATGAGAAAGTGGTTTAACCAGTTTTGTCTAAAATGCATTGTTCCCAAGTACCTTCTCATTTGATGTGTGCCAAGAGTTGAAGCAGGTTGTTTTAGAGAGTGCAATTTTCTTACCGCAGCGAAACAGCACACCTGCAGAAATCCAGACAGCTACTGTTTGTGTTGCCTGTGGAGGTCTTCAAAGACCTGCATTGATCAGGCCTTTTTGATCTGCAGTGTATATCTATGATATAAAATAAATCCCAAAAAATAAAAAGATAAATTCACTGAATTTATTGAGGGGACTCATGAAATGTAATTCTTCTAAAGAAAGGAATTCAATAAGTTTCCTCATCTGAGCTAGCAGTGTAAAATGACACCACATTTTGTATGGAAGGCAAAGTGTGAGGTTGAAACTGATACATGCCAACTGTATTTAATAGAAGGGAAGACATTGTGAACAGCTCTAGGATATTTTGAAAGATATAAGCCGAGAGCACCACAGAAGGAAATGTATGTCCCTGAGATAATAGTAGGTAATTTGCCTTTAAATCAAGTTATTTTTCGGTTATCCCTTGTTTGTAAAATGAAATGTAGTTGGGCAGGAGATACGTTAGAACTAGGGTAGTTATGATTGTTTTTATCCAGAATCCTTTGCTCACAGACAAAAACTATTGAAGTCATTTGAGTTTTTTGTAAACTATTGTAACTTTTAGTCTTCATTATAAGTCTCTCCGTGCAGTAATCCATCAGCTGGCTATCCAGGTGGAGCAGTACTTTCGAGGTCGCTGTCACATCATCATATAAAGTTCTAGGGGTTGGAATGGGGCATCATTTTGTTATTGTACAGAGATAAATTCTGCATTCTTGTAATAGATGACATTTGTTTTTCTGGGGCCTCGATGGTACTTATTTTCCTGCAAAACTCATACTCCGGATTTCCTAATAATTCATAAGGATCCGTAATGGGCCTATTCGCGCTGTTATTTCTACTGAAGGCAAAGCATCCTCATATGTGTTAAAGTTTATTAATGGGGCTTGGGGGGTTGTGTGTGCATGCCTGCATGTGCTTAAAACATGTAGGGATTCTACAAATTTGTAAATGGAAGGCGTTGCTCTAAGAAGAATATTGTTTACGATTTTTTGTAAGAGAGTCGAGGGATATTCTATGGAACTTGTCTTTATTTTGAATTAAATTGAGCCTACAGTGGCCCATATTCATTGAGTTGTGTAGATATACAGACTATCGGTACTTGGTTCTTTCCCATATATGTTTAACCTAAACTTTGACATTTTCTGTACTTTCCCTCCTGTATCACTGGGTAAGTTTACGTATGCCATGTACAAGTTTTACATTGTCATCATTTTGTTTTTATTTCATTTTCTTGTTTGTACGCCAGGCTCTTAACTTTGTATATCAGTACTAGTGGCACACTATTCTATTCGCTGTAGCTTCCTTTAAGAAGGAAATGATCCCAGTCACTGTTTGTCCTTTATTGGTACTAATGTTCTGAATTTGAATATTGCTTCCCATCCTCCTCCTCTTTCCTCCCCTGTCCCTAGCAGACACACTGACTATGCACTGAGATCAGGAGCGATTTATCTGCTGACCATGTAGGCATCTTGAGGGCGCGAATGTAACTTGGTTGTCATAGCGCAGTTTTCCAAAAATAAACTGCCACAGCACAGAATACTACAACACTGCAACCGACACCCGCATAAGCATAAAGAAGGCTTTAAAATAAACCCTTATTTCCTGGCACACGGATAAGTCACTTGTGTTCTTAAAACAGTACTACAGCAAGGATTGGAATGCTAAAGTAAGCAGGACATTTCTGAGCATCTGGTTTCTAAAATAAAAGTTGAGCCAACTCTCCCCCCACGTAAATAATACAAACACTCCCACTTGATTTATTGGACACGGAACTCAAAATGGGCTTGATCTCCCTCATTCTGTCTTGCTTTTTGCAGAAATTGCATTTTTTTTTACTCTTTCTATTTGATTTTCCAAATATAGATATTTATATATAAATTCACTGAAAAAAACAAGGGTTAGAGGGAAGGCTAATAATTGAACCAGTCATTCACCCATAGAGCCACACATACACCCACTTACACATTCATACAATCAGTTACAGTCACTGAATGATGTCATCAGTGATGTCATTTAAGATGTCATCAGTGATGTCACTGACCATGTCATGAGTTATGTAATCTGTGAGGTCATAAGCAGTGCATCAGGGGACACGAGTTATAATTAGCTAAGGTAACTATACCTGCTGAATTTCTATGGTTTTGTATGCTTGAAATGTGGGCCTATCTATAATGTTCCTCTAACCTTTGTTTTTTTCAGTAAATTTCTATATTTTTTAAATATATTTCCTAACTATAACGTTCCTATAACCTTTGTTTTTTTTCAGTGAATTTCTATGTTTTTTAAAAATCTATTTCCTAACTATAACATCCCTGTAACCTTTGGCTTTTTCAGTGAATCGCTATGGTTTTCTAACCTATAGTAATTGTCATTAGTATACATTAATCCAAACAGGCTGCGCACGCCCAAAGGCCACACGCGGCAGTAGTTGGCCACAGAGCCTGCCTTGGTGTGTGTTTGCTTCCATAGTTGACTGACATACTGTGGTTTTGACTCTGTTAGTGACTGACTGGGTGAGTAACTCCCTCCACAGGTGAGGGAATAGATGCATTTATAGCTTTTTCCTTAACCATGTGTTTATGTCTATACCTTCATATGAGAGTGAATAAATGTCTAAGTAGCTATATTGGTTTGTGACTGGGTGTGTTAGTGTCTCCATTGATGGGTCACTGTGTGTATGACTTTTTGCATGAATTAATCAGTGGGTGTGTGACTGCTTGTATGAGTGAGTTTGTGACTGCTTGTATGAGTGAGTTTGTGCATGCTTTATTGGATATATTGGAGATTAATTGAATGAGTAGCATTGTACTAGTCACTATGTCCTGGATGAGTGAATTTATAGATAAGTGACAGGCTGTCTCAGTCACTGTATATTCAAATAAATGGATGTGAGTAGTTTTTAGGAAGTGATTTGGTGTGTTACTGTCTGAACAGGTAAGTGTCTGGTTGTGCATTAAGAGTGCTGGTTAGCGAGTGTGTGTGGTAGTTGTTGTAGACCTGACTTATGTGTGTATAAGTGTCAGCAGTGCATACTGAGTGGATGTGTTTGTGAGTAGATCAGGAAGTGTGTGAGTGGTTGTATAACTGAATCAGTGGTAATATTAGTAGCTACGTGGGTTTCATTTTTCTTTTTATGATTGATTCTACACGTGTATTTGTTGGTATCTGAGTGTCTACATGAGTGTGTCAGTTTAAGAATGAATAGCTCTCATTTCATATGAATAGGTGTTTTAGGAATGTTTGGAGTCTCATTGATTGTGTTAGTGTTCTGTGAGTTGGTGTGAGTCTCCCAAAACAGTTATTGATATATAAATGACTGTCTATGTAGATCTGTGTTTGTACAATTTATTTTAAGGAGACGTGAGTTTGTTTTTAAATGTTTTTTGTGGTGGATGATGTCATCAGTGACGTCACTGGCCATGTCAAGGCTGAAGTAATATGTAAGGTCATAGGCAGTGCATTATGGAGGCATGAGTTATAGTTAGCGGAGGTAACTATTACTGCTATTTGTTTTGTGGGTTGATAAGAATAACATTAAACACTAACTATAACGTTTATGTAACCTTTAGTATTTTTTGTGAATTTCAAAGTGTTTTTATTTCTATTTACTAACTATAACATACCTTTAATCTTTGTTTTCTTTAGTTAATTTCTAGGCTTTTTTAATTACATTTCCTAAGTATAACGTCCCGGTAACCTTTGGTTTTATTTTTAGTGAATTTCCAAGGTTTTTTGTAAAATATATATCTTAACTATAACATCAGTTTAAGCTTTGGTTCTTTACAGTGAATTTCAAAGGTTTTTACATTACATTTCTTAATAATAATATTCTTGTATCTATTTCTTTTAAATAGTTTTATAGGGTTTTTATACTATGTCATCTACATATGCAATTACTGGAACATTTCTTAATTTACATGTAATATTCTATGATTTTTATATTTCTTATATAATTATTATAATACTTAGTAAACATGTCTTTATTGATAAAACTGTTATCTATGTTTTAAATAAAAAATATATAAAGTTAAATTTTAGATTAGAATCAAATTTTACCTACTTATAATAAAACCAAGTAGACTACAAAGAATAATTTGTACCTCGAATATATATTTTTTATGTATATATTTTTTATGTATATATATATATATTTTATAAAATTATTGGAATCGCATACTCATCGTGTCCATTCACGACTGGTACGCGACCTCGGTGTAGTTTCAGTATCATTAAAAACGTATATAAATTGTATATACACCTTTTATTTCTCAAGAGGTTCTCTAATAAGTTTCTTACTGCATTACCAATACGAAATAAACAAAGGTTCATACTAAGTTAGACTACATAATAGACTTCTAATGAAACATTTAGTTAAAGAGGTTTATTACTGGACATAAAGAATTGCAATTCATGATGAAAATAATGACCTTTATATTAGTTTTCATGTATATTACACCATCATGACCCCAGCACAACTGATCCGGATAGAGGTTGTGCATCCCATGTGACTAAGAAATAAAGGCATCTGATTTGTGGAACAACTTTTCATAAAAAATATGAAAAGGTTCCACCTCTTTTCAACATAAGTTTGTCTGTGGCAGCACATGTCTTCAGTTGTTTTGGAAGAGCTGAAATGAAGAGAAAGAGAAGACATGGCAGCTGCTCCAAGTAAAGCTCCTGAGGCAGAACAGCCTATTCTCGATGAAGAAGAAGGAGAAGTGGAGGAACAACCATCTAAACGAAAGCCCAGCATAATTTTGGAATTTGTTTCTTTCTCACAAGGGGAAAAAAGTGAATGCCAGAAAAGTGATTTGCAATATCTGCAACAAAGTCCTTTCAAGAGGCAGTGAGAAAAAGTACAGCTGTGGAACTAGCAGCATGTACAAGCATTTCAGTATGATGCATAGTACTCGGCTGGCAAGAGCAGTGATGCACAGACTAGAAACTGCAACAGGAGGAACATTTGCAACCAGTAACCTAGGGACATCTTCCACCACTCCTCAAGTGTCCCCTGTTCCACCAATCATTCCAAAACTTGGAAAAGTAGGCATTTTTTGCCCAAAACGTAAAACTACTTTAGCTGTAGGGGAGTAAGCTGTTCCTATAATTGTGCAAATTATAACTGCACATAAATGTTATTTTTTTCCTTTGGTACTTTGCCTGTTGTATTGGTCCGAAGTGTTTTTACATGCAGTTGCAATAATGTTATTTTTCTATTTTAATCAAAAAACACAAATACCAAAACTGTTAAAAAGCACACAAAACCCACAAAACTGTTCCAAAAACAACAAAAAACTATTCTTGTTAGAACCATCTTTTTATCTATTACAAAAAGGATGACTGAGTGCCTATAATGGTACCTATTTAAAAGAATGATTGTCTACATACGTGCCTGTATGACTGAGTAACTGGGTGTGTGACTCACTCTAGAAGTGAGTAACTGGGTGTGTAAGTGGCTATATTGGTGAGTGAGTTGATGCATCAGTGTAAGTATTCATGGGTGGCTGGGTGCATGATTGTGTGCATGGATGGCTCACTGGTGCATGGCTGTGTGTATGTTTGACATCTGAGAGTGACTATATAGCTGAGTGACTAACTGCATAAGTGTGTGTGAATGGGTGAGTATTGATTTGTAAGAGTGATTGTACAGGACTTTGGATTTCTACAACAGTATGTGTATGGATGACTCACTTTATTTTAATGGTTGTATACATGAGGTGACTGGCTAACTACGTGGTTGTGAGAGTGAGTGAATGACTGTTTAGATACCTGTATGAATGAATGACTGAGTGTATTCCTGGCGTTATGACTGACTGTGTGTGTGGCTGGATGCGTCACACACTGGCTGCATGAGAAGCTGTATTCTGAAGTCACTGACTACATTGAGGCCTGTATGAGTAAGTTACTAAGTGTGTGAGTAACTGAAGGGGTATATGAGTAGCTCTAGAGATGATAGACTGGATGTGTAAGTAGGTGTATGGCTTGCTAAGTAGATGTATAAATGTGTACATGAGTTAGTAACTGTGTGCATTATTCCGTGCATGTAAAACTGACTGTGGAATGAATGTTTATATTCTAAACTGAATATGTGTGTGAGTGGGGAATATAGTTAATTGAGCGTTTCCATCAGTTACTAAATGGATGAGTATGTGGGTGCGAGAGTGGGTATAGAAATTACTAAATGGGTGTATGAGAGCCTGAATCTGTGACTGAGTGACTCCAGGAGTGATTGTATGGGTGTGTGCATGGCACGTAACTGCTTATATACTTGACTCAGTGCATTTATTACTGAGTAGGTGGTTGACTCAGGACCTCTGTAAGTGCCTCTAAAGACAAATCAGTTCATGCATGAATGTCTGTATGGGTGATGCAATGGATGCGTGAGTAACTTTCTGGCTTACTAAATTTCTACCTCAGAAATTGTATGGGTGAGTAAATGACTGCATTTATTGCTGTATCTGTGAGCCAATGTATACTTAAATGGTTCTATCAGTAAGTGAGTGGGTGTATAGATGATGGAATGGATAATTCATAAGGTGTACAAGTGCATGTTTGTGTAGGTGAATGAGTGTGTCAGTGACTATGTGGTTGACATAATAGGTAGATGGTTGTGCATGTAGATGATTGAATAGGATCTTGAGTAGCTCTAATGTTGAATCATATATAAATATGTATGTAACTGAGTGACTGGGTGCATGGGTTCCTTAATGTATAAATAATAGTATGCATAGCCACCTGTATGGGTGAATGAATGGATGCATAAATAATTGTATAACTGAAAGATGGAATGATTACCATAAAGTTAACTAGCCCCTGTATCAAAACTGTCAGGCACACAGTAGCAAACACAGGTGATCTACACAGATGGCAGTGGTCTTACACCTTCGAGCTTCACAATCACATATGCTGATGTATGGTCCCGGACATACTTTATGGGTAGGATGTTACAGCAGCTTACATCCATATATATGGCTGGGTGGAGTCAAACATGTGGCATTGTCATTTGTGCATCTCCACGTGCAGTCATAGATATACCTTGCCACAGGTGATCTGAACGTACACATGGCCAACCCTAATGCTAGACCTCCATCTAATAGTCAGGCAATGTGAGTACTATGTATTCCCACTAGTTTAAATACATGTAGCACCTACCACATTGTCACAGCTGCTAAAGTGTGAAAGCAAACACCATACTACCAGAGCCAAGTTCAAGGATACAGTCCGTACTTACCCCTTGTGGCTGCTGTGCTGCCTTCAAACGCCCATCCACCTAAGGGTAGGCCACCACCAAAATGCGGTCCATTAGGGTGGTCAGGGTCCGACGGGCAACCTTCCCTCATTGGGAGGACATCCCCAGCTGGGCTTCAGTGGTCCTCCGGGCCTAGCGTCTCGGGTCTTCCCACCTCTTTTGGCAATGGGTGCTCCACCGGTTGTGGACGTCAGGGTCCACACTTGCTTGGCGATGGCACACCAAAACCCCTTCTTCTGATGGGCGTTGACCTGCATGGATGACATATATTTTTAATATGAATATGTGTGTATTCTAGATATGTATGTCTCTTTAGGAAATATGTATCGCTACTATGTCATAACAATAAATTACACACTTAGGCCCGTATTTATACTTTTTGACGCTAAACTGCGCTAACGCAGTTTAGCGTCAAAAAATTTTGCGCCGGCTAACGCCATTCTGAAGCACCATGCGGGCACCGTATTTATTGAATGGCGTTAGCCGGTGCAAGCAGACCGGCGCTGCCTGGTGTGCGTGGAAAAAAACCACGTACACCAGGCAGCGCCGGCGTAGGGAAAAATGGCGCTAGGGCGTCTTAAAAATGGTGCAAGTCAGGTTGACGCAAAAAATCGCCTCCACCCGATTTGCGCCATTTTTAACGACGCCCAGACGCCATTTACATGACTCCTGTCTTAGTAAAGACAGGAGTCATGCCCCCTTGCCCAATGGCCATGCCCAGGGGACTTATGTCCCCTGGGCATGGTCATTGGGCATTGTGGCATGTAGGGGGGCACAAATCAGGCCCCCCTATGCCAAAAAAAAATATAGAAAAAAAAAAATATATACTTACCTGAACTTACCTGAATGTCCCTGGGGTGGGTCCCTCCATCCTTGGGTGTCCTCCTGGGGTGGGCAAGGGTGGCAGGGGGGGGTCCCTGGGGGCATGGGAGGGCAGCAGTGGGCTCATTTTGAGCCCACAGGTCCCTTAACGCCTGCCCTGACCCAGGCGTTAAAAAGAGGCGCAAATGCAGGGTTTTTTGACCCGACCACTCCCGGGCGTGATTTTTGCCCGGGAGTATAAATACGATGCATTTGCGTCGCAGACATTTTTTTGGACGGGAACGCCTACCTTGCATCTCATTAACGCAAGGAAGGCGTTCACGCAAAAAAATTACGCTCTTTACTCCTACTTTGACGCTAGACGCGTCTAACGCCAAAGTATAAATATGGCGTTAGTTTTGCGCCGAATTTGCGTCGAAAAAAACGACGCTAATTCGGCGCAAACGGAGTATAAATATGCCCCTTACTCTTTAAACCTGTTTAACAAATGTATATTTACTCTCGATAAAATATGTATATGTATGTGAATATGTACGTATATATATATATATATGTGTGTGTGTGTATATAAATAAAAATAAATGTAAACAAATCTATAAATAAAACTCAAATTATAAATAAGTAAATTAAAGTAAAACAAAATAATAATAATGAATAAACAAATTAAAGAGAATAAAATGATTTAAACAAAAATAAATATATGTATATATATGTATAATTATAAATAAACATAATATAAGTTTTCTTTCTTGTAAGCTTTACTGTGTCTACCCATCACAATATGTCATGTCTCCCGCAATCTATCCTCCATCCCCACTCTGACTCATCACAAACCCATTCTACTACTTTCATCTCCAAAATAACCGTGCCTAAACTCTTCCCTCCTCTTTCACATCTCGCTCACCCAAACCTCACTTTACTACCATGATCTCCCAAACAACCCTAATAAATTCTCCCCCATTTATCTCACCTTGACTCATCCAAAACCCTCTCACGCTATTATGATCTCCCTAACCATTTCCACAGACTCTTCCCTCCCCCATCTCTCCTTTACTCATCCAAAGCCTCATCCTGTTAATGTAAACTTCCTATTAACACTTCTGGATTCTTCCCCCCTCTATCTCTCCATTACTCTAGTCAATCCAACTAATAAACTCACATATCCTCTGCTCAAATGAACTCATAAAAATACTAAAACTGAACTCATATTTCCCTATACTAATCCACCACTAATTCCTCTTGGGTTCCGGAGTAATGTACTACTCACCAAAAAGCACTTTGACGCATCATCAGGGGTAGTAAGCGCTATATAAATACTATTACAACACAATATACAAAAGGAAAAAGTCATGTACACATGCACCATACCAATAGGAGTGGTTAGTACACATCAGTCACAGCAAGTAGACACACATACCCATCCTCTCTGCTCACACGCCTTCACAATATGCCATCTGCATGCATCTACAACCTCACAAGTTCACATGCCTGATGCAACGTCACACACAACACCTATCACACATGGCTAGGGCATTGAACTCACCTGCTCCTCTGGTGCCCCATATAGCTGTCCATGCAGGGGTAAGACCACCTCCAGTAGCTTTTCCAGCTCTTCTGGAGTGAAGGCAGGGGATCTATCACCTGCATGACGTGGCATGATGGCTCTCAGAGGCAGTACACAGTAGCTCATGTCGTGGAGGTCTTGCTGGCAACAGTGTCAGGAGTCAAGTGAGCAATACTGCAGAAAATGGCAGTCACGGCCATCATCTACAGGACCGTCACCACCAGCAGTCATGCCCATTGGCCCAAGGCCGCCAAAGGCAGCAATATTGACCAAGGGCAAGTTGCACACTGGTTGCGTCTGCCTACTGCCATGATGACTTTTGCCAGTGGACTTAGGTCAATTCCAACTGTCCACTACAGTAGGTCAGGCGCCTGCCACTTTAGGCACATGTACTCGATGGACATGCTTAATTTTATGCGTCTGTCACTTACTCCCCCAAAAATCTGTGTAACCGTATGTAGTGCCATCATGGTTGTGCAACATATTGTGGCAATTTTTAAACAATGACGAGTTGAGGGAGTATATATGATGAGAACTATATAGAGCTAATCTGAGGTACATAGGCCGTGGGTAGATATTGGTAGAATCCAAAACATATGTGTGATTAGTGGAGAACAGCTAAGTCTCACACACATGTACAATAACATTTGTTTCATATGTACAATCCAATTTAAAAGTTAGACAATGTGCAGCAATGAAGGTGAATTAGGTGCATATCTATGGTCTGTACTATGTATGTCAGAAGTGCTACTCATCCGCTACAGATGTTACTGCATAACTCATTGTATATTCTCTCCTCTTAACATAGTTTTCCTGCAATGAGGAGAGTGAGACAACCACCAATGTGCCTTCTACTAGTAGACCTGGAAACCATGGAAGAAAGGCATGTCATCCACACATATCGTCTGAATTATCATCCCATCATGGATCTTTGCACTCAGTTGGGGCTCGGTCTGATGCCAGCCATTTGCAGTCCCTATGGCATACCCCCCCAACATTCAAGTCTTGTCAGTGCTACACTTCCTCGCCATAGGGTCCTTTCAGAATACTGTTGCCTTAACAGTAGGGATATCTCAACCCATATTCAGTCTGGTGTTGAAGGATGTACTGTGTGCTTTGCTGAAACACCCAGACAGCTACATCAGGTTTCCCCAACATGCAGATTTGGCCAATGTGAAGGCAGACTTTTATGAGATGGGACACATTCCTCATGTGGTAGGAGCAATTGATGGCACCCATGTAGCCCTGGTCCCTCCCAGTGCCGATGAACAGGATATAGGAACAGGAAGAACTATCAATAAAAGTTCAGGTGGTGTTTCTTGCAGACCAGTACATCTCACAAGTCACAGCCAAGTCTCCTGGATCTGTGCATGATTCCTACATAATGTGGAACAGCAATGTCCCACATCTGATGGCACGACTACAAACAGAGAGGGCCTGGCTGGTTGGTGAGTTTGCATTGTAGTGTGTGTTTCGGACGTAGTTGTTTTTTCGAGGTGAAAATCGTTCGCCCTGGACAAACCTGGATCTTGATCCGAAGTCCTTGGAGCCCTCCTCGGATACGCTGGCTGGGAGGTCCCGGTCAACTTCCTACGTTCGGACTTAGGGGGTCATTACAACCCTGGCGGAAGGCGGAGAACCGGCGGTAAGACCGCCAACAGACTGGCGGTCCTACTCTGTGGATTTATGACCATGTTACAGCCATGGTCATCCGCCGGTTCTCCGTTCCGCCCGCCAGGGCGTAGACGACCACCGGGCTGGAGACCTGGGTCTCTAGCCCGGCGGCCGTCACTATACCACCGGCGGTGTTTGGACCCAGCTTACCGCCGTGGATTTCCAGCGGTTTGAACCGCCATGAAATCCATGGCGGTAAGCACTATCAGTGCCAGGGAATTTCTTCCCTGGCACTGATAGGGGTCTCCCCCACCCCAACTCCCTCCCCTATCCCCCCACCACACCTGCCACCCCCCAAAGGTGGCAGGGCCCCCTCCCCACCACGATCCCCAACCTCACTTCACCCATACCCACACGACACGCACGCAGGCACCACCTACATACTTACACGCACACACGCCAACATACATGCCTACATCCACATACAGTCATACACGCACACCTACATTCAAACATACATGCACACATCCATACAGACATACACGCACTCATTCCCATACACACAACACCCCCGCAGGCATACACGCACTCACACACCCACTCTACATACACACATGCACACCCCCATGCACCCACACAACACACAACACCCCCCAACCCCCCTCCCCTCACGGACAATCGACTTACTTGGTCCGACGATCCTCTGGGAGGGGACGGGAGCCATGGGGGCAGCTCCGCCGACACCACACCGCCAGCAGAACACCGCCACGGCGAATCACAGGATGTGATTCGCTGGCCGGTGTTCTGTTGGCGTGGCGGTGGAGGTGGAGCAACCTCCACTTCCCCGCCTCCCGCCAGTATGGCTGTTGGCGCTCTCCATCCATAAAAGGACGGAGAGCTGCCAACGGTCATAATAGGCCGAGCGGCAAACCGCCACCAATGGCGGTCTTCCGCACGGCGATCCCTCGGCAGTCTTCAAAAAAGACCGCTGAGGTCAAAATGACCCCGCAAGTCTCTTCTTTGGAGATTTTCTTCACCAGGATGAACCTGCAAGTCAGGCCGGGTCGCGGTTGATGCAAGCCGGCTAGCGCAGCCGCGGTGGGTATGTCCCTCTATGGAGCTTTTTTTTTAAAAGTTCTCCAAAGTTCCCCAAACTTCTGGATCGTCTTCCAGATGTTCTTTTAAGGATCTTTTGAGGTCCACAGTTCACCCCAAGGTACCAGCAAGGCTCTGAGATGCTCCTTTGGGGTGTGGACTACAACTCCCAGAATGCACCTGATACAAACTCCTTTTTGGCCACTGGACAGTGGTCAGCTGGTTGGTTTCTTCAGGAGTTGGTGCAGGGGACTCTGGTTAGCAAGTTTTCACCTGTAGCAAACAGGGAGTCCCTCCTTGAACCAGTTGAAGCCAGGCAAAGTCCTTCTTGTGGTGAAGCCCAAGTGTGCAGCTGGTGCAGTACTCCAGATGCAGGGTCCAGATGCAGGCCAGGGGTCCAGCAGGGCAGTCCTTCTCCTCCTGTAGTTCTTCCTTGTTGGAATCTGATGGGGACCTGAGGTGTGGGTGCAGGTCTGCCAGTTTTATCCCTGCTCCTTTGTGAAAAACAGGGTCCTTACCCCTGTGATGACAACTTCCTGGGAAGTGTGGAAAAAATCAATCCCAGGGAGCAACATTCCTCAAAAATCCATCATGGCTGAAAGTGATTTTTGAAGGTTACATCTGGCTGAGCCCACCCACTGGTGTGGCTAAAAATCCTAAACACACCCCTCTCCTGCCCTCTCCTAATCTAATCAAGGGGGCACCTAATTGACTGGGTTTGCAGGATGTGAGAGTGTTGCTGGGTTGCTCCAAATGTCCTTCTCTGTCTTTGAAGACCAGTTTGGCAGCCCTCCCCTTTCCTGCTTCCCCATCTGCTGCGGGGAGATCTCCTCCCCAGACACATCTCTTTGTGCTGAGCCAGGCCACTTCACACCTCATCAAGGCAGTCTGGCCAGGCTGCCAGAGGCTGGCCAATCAGAGCACAGCAGCAAAAACACTGCAGGGCTGGAGTTGGCAACTTTTCAGGTAAAGTTTTACACTCTTTACCTGAACAAGTTATATGAAATCCAACAACTGGAAGTTGTTATTATAACAAGTAATTTGATACCAAATGTCTGGTATCTGTTACTTAAGGGTATTTTTTAAATTATAATAAACTCTCCCCATTCTAGCCTATGGAGGGCATTCACTACAATGAGGGAAAACAAATTTGGCTGTTTTACCTCACCAGAGCTTATAAAACTATTTTATAAGGTCCCTGCTTATAGTTACATGGCACCCAGCCCTAGGGGCACATAGGGAACACCTTAGGGGTGACTTATATTTAACAATAAGGTAGTTTAAGACTCTGGAACTACTTTTAATTCCAAAGTCGAATTTGCATGTAACTTTAATTTAAAAGCAGCCAGCAAGACAGGCCTGCCTTTAAAATGACACTGGGCACCTCAGCAGTGCACCTATGGGGTCACTGCCTATGCTGGGGTCCCTAAACCTCCATTCCCTACCATATACTAGGGACTTATAGGTAGGTTAATTTTGCCAATTTTAATTAGCCTAATTTGCATATCCAGCAGAGCACTGGCCCTGGGACTGGTAAGCAGTACCCAGGGCACAGCCAAGAGTCAGTAACCACCAGTACCTGTCCAAAAAGTTTGGGGGTGACCAGGGCAAAAGGATTACTTTCCTACAGAGTGTAATACGCTCCAATGCCTATAGGTGAGTTGTGGAAGCAGACTGATAAACTGTAACATGTACAGTAAAAAAATGGTGTTCTCTAACATGTAATGGTGTTCTTTAACATGTATTCTTACATCTGATCCTAACATACACTTCAGTAATGTACTACTCAGTACTGAGGTGTTTCTAGCTTTCTCCTATCCTCTTTTCCTTCCACTCACTGAAATTGCTATTTCGTGTTTGACTGTGCAACCTATGGCTTGAGGTATTCATTGTCAGTAGTCAATGGTAATTGCTGAGACATGAAAGGTGTACATGACAGATAGCTGGTAAAATGGATATAGTTACAATGGGATGGTACCTTATTTGTGATATCTTCATACAAGTGGGGTTGTGACTTAGTCCTTGCCTATTACCAGTGGGGTTGGTGGGATTTGAACTGGTGTATTACGTGTCAGTTGAAGTTTGTGGCCCATGTGTGATGATTGGATCATGGCCTCTGGCTACACAATGGGTGGGGTACTTTGTGATGACCATGAGAGCTAGCTGTATTTGTATTCTGATGTTACTGTCCAAGGTGCAGGTAACTGAATAGTGACAAAGGTGAGTAACAATCCTACAGGTATGGGCCCTATGTTAGTGTATGGTTAAAGCGCAGGATTCCTCAGTGACGTTCTACGTGTGTTCTATGGGATATGTGATCATGTAGCTACTGTATGGGTATGTTAAGAGTCTATACCTGGTCATATATAGGTCCACTCTGGGTGCCACTGCTTTGTAGGTGGGTTCCCATGGGCATGACTACTATTACCTGTATTTGTGCATTGTATGCCAGCATGCCTTCCATCCTGCTCTATGGGCAGATTGTAATATTGACTATACTATGGTGTTGGCCTGGATTTCAACCTCTCTGACATCTGTCCTGTGACATTTCTGTTATAATGTGTCTCCTGCTGAGGGAGCCTCCGTCTGATGATCATTACACTGGCTGTTCAATGCAGGGGCATGACCAGACCACAAGTGGCAAGCATGGCAATTGTTGATGTATTATAAAAGACACATATACAGTAGCTGTGTTCAATTGTGATTTATTGTGCATATCTGGATACTCAAGGTCAAAGTAAAAGGGCTTAAACGTAACATAGGGTGATGAGTTAGGTCATGGTAGATGGATTCATCAAAGTAGCAGCTACACCAGTTGGCTACACAGGCCTTGTGTCCTTGTACCATGGGAAAAGGGAGTCATGTCTCAGAACAGTCTACAGGGTGTCTCAGAGGCACACAAGGGTGACATATCAGGAGAGGCTGACTTCCTGACAGTGGGTTTGGTCTTAGCATCTGCTCCAGGCAGATGTCTGGGTGGACGTCTACATTTGTGGTGGGGTTCTTCTGCTACAGAGGGATGGGTGTCTGAGGCATGTGGTTATCCTGGCAGGGCCTCCATTCCACTAGCTGCTGCAGATGTAAATGGGGGAGATGTTACATTGCTAGTGGAAGGGGGCTGATGGTGTGTTGATGAACCAATGTGGGTGATATTGAGTCCCTCGAGACCCCTGCAATGGTAGGCATGGTGGCATTATGTGCCTGCCACTGTTGCATGACTTCCTGGTGGTATTCCCTCTGCAGCCTTTGATTCTCACCCAACATGGTGATTATTTGGCCCATCCTGTCATGGGAACGTTGGTATGCTCCCAGCACTTGGGAGATGGTTTCCTGGTCGGTGGAGTCCCTTTGAGGCCTCATCCTCTGGCCCACAGCATCCCTCCCATGCACCCTACCCCCAGGTGACTGTGCCCCTGGCACCGTGTGCCCACCTCAGTGGTAGCAGGGCCTTCATTGTTAGGGATGCAAGGTTTGACTCAGGTCCCTGTACTGTGGGGCACACAACTGATTGAACAGTCCTTGGTACACAGGTTGGAGGATGAAAGGGTACTTGTGATGTGGATGCACCAGGGGTGGGGGTATTGATATGGGCAGGTGGAGGCAGGGAGTCGTTGACTGACAGGTGTCCCAGATGGGCCAGGTTGTTCGTCATTGTCCAGACATCCAAGCGTTTTGTCCTCACTGGGGCCTTCATCCTGAGGGGGACTGGCAGTCTCAGGTATCCTCTCCATGGTGGCAGTGGCAAGGTTACCTGTTGAGGTAGTGAGACACATAGTTCAGGTTGGAATATGTGTTTGGTTACCTTTTTTGAGATGCAAAAACAGTGGCTTTACTTGCAATGACATTGACAGATGCTGTATAGCGTACCTTAGTTGTGCATACTACTCTGTGACTTGATTAGCATACTCCATGTTGGGTGCTGTCATACAAGTTTGGTACAGATTGCACTGCAGAAAGGTTTTGTTTTTGTCCTATAATTGACATGCCTGTTCACACCTGTTACCTAGTGAATAGTCAGGCTTGCTAGATGTCAAAGCTGCACAATGCACAATGGTGTCCTAGTGGGAACAAAGTATGGAAGTATGCAAGGGTAATAGTCCTGCATCTAGATGTTGTACATGTGTATCGACTCAGCCATCTTGCTTTCCAACCCAGGTCAGTATATTTCTAGCTTGTGATATTTGATATGTGGCCATTGGGAATATTATTTTGTTTGCTATTGTGAGTGTGCCAGTGAGGGAGTATTTGGGTGGTGAGGAACCATGCAGGACAATACAGATGTTTGGCATGACTATTGTGGGTACTTACTCTCCAGTCCCCCAGGTATTCCAGTCAGGCCCTCAGGGTGCAATATGCACATGACCTTTTCCTCCCATGATGTGAACTGTGGGGAGGAGGTGAGGGTCCACCACGTCAACACCAGGGCAGTGCGCGCTCTATTGGTGACTAGAATGCAAAAACCCAGCACTCTCAAAACAACTTAATTTATGCATTGTGCTGATATGTTGTTTAACCTTTTGCATTGCAGAGTTTAATCCTGAAGACTTATTTTTAATGTGTTTACAAATACTGTTCATTTGCAATGTATTGCTGCAGGCTTTCAGAGTGTGTTAGGGTGTGGTCCCTTTCCAGGGCCTTCCAGAGACTTTCCCTGCAGCATGCCTGGGTGTGGTTGTGGGCTGGGCCAAGACTCTATAAAAGGGAGCCAGCCCAGCTCCAAGTGCTCACTATTCAGAGGTCCCGGTGCAGAGCAGCAGCTACTTCCTGAGCTACTGTCCCAGTGGCCTATTTGATCTTCCAGGCCTCTGCCCTTCATTCTTCATTGGTGATCCTTGTTCTGGGCGGTAAGACGGTGGTTGGTCTGGCCTCCCGACGCCGTTATCGAGAACGTTCATATTCTTGGCTTAATTCTTGAATGATTAACAGATTACTTTGCGCGCTACCATTTCTTGACATTTGCATGGTGGCTTAAGAATCGGCAAGACGCACGATTCGTTTCATGGTGCTTTAACCTTGTTGTTCATTGCGCACTACCATTTCTTGACATTTACATGGTGGCTTAGGAATCGGCAAAAGACGCGCAATTCGTTTCATTGTACCTTTGATCTTGTTATTCATTGTGAGCTGTTATTTCTTGGCATTTACATCGTGGTTTACGAATCCGCAAGACGCGCAATTCGTTTAATGATGATTTGACTGATATTCATTGCGTACTACCATTTCTTGGCTTTTTACATGGTGACGGCAAGACGCACGATTCTCTCCTCGACTTTAATTCATGTTGTTTATTGTATGCCACTATTCTAAGATATTTATCGTGTAATATTCGAGTTGACAAGTTATGTGATTTGTTTTTCCTGAATCCATATTGTGTTATTCATGGTACACAGAAGATCAGAGTTTCTAGATGCAATATTGTATGGTCCTAGTATGCATTCTCAAAAAAGGATTTATATGACTGGTTTAAAATTTAGCCAGAATGTTTTTCTGATTCTCATGTAAAGGAAAGTACTTGAATAAGAAAGTTTTCATTTATTCCTTCTTGATTCCCTTACAGGTATCCGGCCATCTTGAAACCTAGTCATTTTAAAACTTAATTTGTAGATTGTTCATGTTTTCAGAATGACTATGCTTAGAATCATAGTCTAGTATTGATTTCAGGAGATATTATTTTCATATTGTGTGTTCTAACCTTTTTCTTACTACAGGTCTCCTTCCCAGCTGTTTCCCTTCCTAATCCCCTCTTCCCCTCTTGAACTCTCTTAGCCTCTGTGATTTATCTATCAGAGTCTTGGAGCTGTTCAGTGGTGGACATGTTGGGACCGTGCGCAGACCCCGAGGATCTGGTGACTCTGACAGAATAGTGAGCCCACTAATTATTATCCTCCTGGTTTGTGTATGTTCTCAGCATGGCCACGCTGGACGAGTTAGTCAAGGCTATCACCCAGCTCCAGGCAGAGGTGGTATCATCCAAAGAATTGACAACTAGCTTAGCTGAGAGAGTGAGTCAGTTGCAAGATAAGGTAAAGAAGAAGGAACAAAGTCCCCCGGGTGTGTCCTGGCCAGGTACTTCTTCTCAGGTTTCTGGAAGTAATCCGACAAACATTTCTTTAAATGTTCCTTCGGCAATTCCTTTAGCTCCCCCAGAACATGGATATTGGTGTGTCTACAAGGGGATGGTGCTTGTGTGAGTGCCTGTGGGATGATGTATGGTGCTTGTGTTTGCCTGAGCCACTTATGTGTGTTGATTTGGGTGAATGCTGGTCTGAAGGTGTGCTTGGGATAGGCTGGGGTTGAGGGGATTGGGACTGGGCAGAGGAAGTTGGAGGGGGGAGGATAGAGACAGGGACAATGGCTGCCATCAGTGCGGAAGCCAGAGCCTGAAATGCTCTCTGTCTGGCCACCACGCCAGAGTGAATGCCCTCCAGGTATGCATTTGTTTGCTGCAAATGCCTCTCGACACACTGGAATGCATTCAGAATGGTTGACTGCCCAACAGTGAGGGATCTCAGGAGGTCAATAGCCTCCTCACTGAGGGCAGCAGGGCTGACTGGGGCAGGGCCTGAGGTGTCTGGGGGGTGGTGGCTGTACCTGTTGTTGGGGTGGACACAGAGGTGTCCGCCACCGCCAGGGAGCTTTCATCAGAGGAGGAGTTGCTGTCTGTGGTCTCCCCTCCTGTCCCCGTCGTAGGATGCAGCTCCCTCCATCGCCGGTGCCTCTGCTCCTCCGCCAGATGATGCTAATGCACAAAAGGACAGGGTGACAAAACAAAAAGGGGGTGGAGAGACAGAGGATACACTTGGTCAATGCCAGCAAACCACTACCGTTGGCGTACACAACACACAGGGAGCAGCCCTACGCTCTAGGTCATGCACTACCAGTTACTAAGATAGTCACCAGCCCATGGGGTACAATGCCTAACACCATTAGCGGCACACCTGAAACCCACAGGACCCTGCCCAGTAGTGGATGCCAACTAACACTATTGCGGTAGGAGTGCTTCAGAGCCTGTCCAACAAGGGACCTACCCTGCCATCTTTCCAGTGGCCTAGGGGCACCCATAGCCCACATCCCCCACCCAGGTACCTCTTAAAGCGCACAAAGTCAGGATTCAGAATCTGTACACACCCCCTTGTGGCTGCTGTGATGCCTTCAAGCATTCATCCAACTCTGCATAGGCCACCACCAGGATGCGGAACATCAGGGGGATCATGGTGCGATGGGCACCCCTTCCTTGTTGGATGGCCAGACCCAGTTGGGCCTCCACCAGCTTCTTTGCCCAGCGGCGCAGGTCCTCCCACCTCTGTCGGCAGTGGGTGCTCCGCCTGTCAAAGACCCCCAGGGTCTGCACCTCCTTGGCGATGGTACGCCAAAGGCCCTTTTTCTGGTGGGCGCTTAACTGAACTGCATTGAAAGGCAGCAGAAAAGGGAATTATTCAACCGACCAGACCATCTCAGTAATGGCACACCATATCCCTCCCATCCCCTGATGCACATACATTGACCACCTTACATGAGGGACTCAAGCCAGGATGCCTCTGCCCCCCACTACATGTGGCTTACATTCATGGCCCACATATCATGCTCACAGTGTACATCGCTATTGGCTCCTGGAACCCATAGGGCCCAATGATAACCAATGCGAAGTTGCGCAGCGGTCATCAACTGCCTACCGCGACGGCACACAACGCCTGCGGAATTATCTCATTTCCATTTGTCCCTCGTCAGAGGTCAGGCAGCCGCTATCTCAGGGGGGCACAGACCATGGCACCTAACTGCATCACAGCAGACATTGGCACAGCAACTGATTGTCGGATTCACATCTTGTTTCTGTAAAGTAAACAAATCATCATCAGTGCAAAAGATGTGCGAATATGACCTTCTGCTCACCGTTTTCTTCAATAGGCTTCAACCGCTGAGGCTGAATATGAGATGGCGGCATCCTCCGGTGTATAGACCCCTGTTGGACCTTGCGACAATGGAGGTCAGACACATTATCATAACCTACAGACTTGATCGTGCCACAATCCTAGAACTGTGTGCCCAATTGGAGCCAGACCTGATGGCAGCTATCCTCCAGCCCACAGGTATCCCCCCTCTAGTGCAGGTCCTGTCAGTGATCCATTTCCTGGCAAGTGGTTCCTTCCAAACAACAGTGACCATGGCATCAGGGATGTCCCAGTCAATGTTCTCCAGCGTGTTGAACAGAGTGTTGTCAGCCATGCTGAAACACATGCGCAGCTACATCGTGTTCCCCCAGGTGGATGATTAAAAAGAAAAAGCTATCACTCTATGAATGTGCAGATGGTGTTTTTGGCAGACCAGTACATCTCCCATGTGAATGCCAAATATCCTGGCTCTGTGCATGACGCCTTTATCTTGAGGAATAGCAGCATCCCATATGTGATGGGCCAACTCCAGAGGCACCGAGTGTGGCTAATAGGTGAGGCCAAGGTCCCCACACAGTATGAGTAGGTGTGTGAGTATGGGGTTGTCCCTAAGGGTTAGTATGTGTCTAACAGTTGTCCCTCGATATTTGCAGGTGACTCTGGTTATCCCAACCTCTCATGGCTACTGACCACAGTGAGGAATGCCAGGACAAGGGCAGAGGAACGTCACAATGAGGCACATGGGCATACAAAGAGGATTATTGAAAGGACCGTCGGCCTCCTGAAGGCCAGGTTCCGGTGCCTCCATCTGACAGGTGGCTCTCTGTACTACTCACCCAACAAGGTGTGCCAGATCATCGTTGCATGTTGCATGTTGCACAACATGGCCTTGAGACGCCAGGTGCCTTTTCTGCAGGAGGATGTGCCTGGAGATGGTCTTGTGGCAGCAGTGGAGCCTGTGGACAGTGAGGAAGAGGAGGCAGAGGAAGAAGATGTTGACAACAGAAGCAATATAATTCTGCAGTACTTCCAGTGACACACAGGTAAGACACTGTAACTTCACTTTACATTTCAGTTTTCTGTTGGACATTGTACATGGCAGCCTGCTTCCCTATGTCTATGGCCATTGACTGTACCCTTTGTCATCTCTAATTTCAGATCTCTGTGCCCCGCTCTGGCTCCTGCTATGTGTACTGCTGCCCACCAAAGGTCATTCCAAAGTATATTTCACTGTACATTTGAGTTGCAATGCTTTGATAATGTTGTACTAATACATATGTGAATCATTTGACAGACTCCAGCTGAGTACTTGTTCAAATGGTGTTTATTTAAGTGCTCATAAGTAGAGAGGGATGTGCAATGGGCTGGGCTGATGGTGGAGGAAAGTCCATGGTAGAGTCCAGTCTCTTGGTATCACAGGTGCATTGTCGAATGGGGCAAAGGAAGGGGAGTAATGGCAGTTCAAGTTGGACAGGGTGACAGAGTGGGACAGAAGGGTGACAATCAGGAGAGTCCTATTTCTTGGCAGGGGTCTTGGCAATGTTCTCTGTATTCTGCCTGGATTGCAGGGACTGTTTGCGGTGTGGTTCTCCTTCAGCAGGGGGCGGGGTGCTGGTGGCCTATTGGTCCTGTGGCGTGCCTCCTGTCCACTAGCGCCGGCGGAGGTTGAGGGCTGTTCATCGATGTGGCTAGTATCAGGGGCCCGTTGTTGTGCCACTGCCTCCCTCATGGTCTTGCCCATGTCAGCCAGCACCCCTGCAATGGTGACCAGGATGGTGTAAATGTTTTTGAGGTCCTCCCTGATCCCCAGGTACTGTCCCTCCTGTAGCCGCTGGGTCTCCTGAAACTTGGCCAGTATCTGGCGCATCGTCTCCTGGGAATGGTGGTATGCTCCCAGGATGTTGGAGAGTGCCTCGTGGAGAGTGGGTTCCCTGGACCTGACCCTATCGCACAGCAGTCCTCCCAGCTTCCCTGTTGTCCTGTGACTCTGTCCCTGAACCGTGTGCCCACTGCCACTGACCCCAGGTCCCTGATCGTCCTGGGTTTGTCGGGTTGCCTGGGGTCTCTGTAGTGGTGGACACACTGCTGATTGACATGTCCTGGGGACAGTGCCATGGGCCCGCTGGGTTGGTGCTATGGTGGTGTTTCCTGAGGGGGGAGGGTCTGTGGTGGGTTGGGACTGTGGCAGGGGAACCGATTGTCCAGAGGTCCCGGATGGGCCAGGTTGGTCATCCTGATCCAGACATGCAGAGCTGCTGTTGTCACTGTGGACCTTTTCGGTGGGGGACTAGATGTAGCTGGCACCTTTTCTCTGGTGACATTGAGTATGGGTCCTGTCGGGATGCAAATGCAGTGTTATTGTATCTGCGTGTGCCATCTTGTGCATGGATGTGTTTCCCTGTATGATTGTGATTTCCCTGTCAGCTTGGCCTTGTGTGAGTGGTGATTTTGTGGGCTGGGTGAGTCTCTCTACTGGGCATGCAGTGGTGATGGGTGTCCATGCAGGTCTGTGTTGTGGGTCCATGCATTGGTGTTACATGCAGGGCTTGGTATTGGTATTGGTATGGGTGGGTTGTGATGGTGGGGTATATTTGAGGTGGAGGAGTGATGGGGGTGAGGGTAGGGGTAGGAGTTTGTGATGGCATGCAGGTAGGGTGGGTGGGATAAATCACTAAAGATTTGACTTACCAAAGTCCAGTCCTCCTGCTACTCCTGCGACGCCCTCAGGATGCATTATTGCCAAGACTTGCTCCTCCCATGTTGTTATTGTGGGGGAGGAGGTGAAGATCCACTGCCAGTCGTCTGTACCACTACCTGGTGTCTTGCAACCACGGAACGCACCTTCCTCCGTAGGTCGTTCCACCTCTTCTTGATGTCATCGCTTGCTCTGGGGTGCTGTCCCACGGCGTTGACCCTGTCCACGATTCTCCGCCATAGCTCCATCTTCCTAGCAATGGACGTCCGCTGCACCTGTGATCCAAATAGCTGTGGCTCTACCCGGATGATTTCCTCCACCATGACCCTTAGCTCCTCCTCTGAAAACCTGGGGTGTCTTTGGGGTGCCATGGATGTGGTGTGAGGGATATGTGTGAGGATGTGTGGGGTGATGTGAAGGGTGATGTGTTGGGGTGTGTGCTGTGATGTGCGTGGATGGTGTATGTGTGATGGGGTTCTGTACCTCTGATTGAGTGGGTGCTCCTGGCTTGCCTCCCTCTGTTTGCTATCTTTTTTTATAGCAAGGGTTGTGGGTAATGTGGGTGTGTGTTTTATAGTGGTGTGGGTGTGGTGTGTGTATATGTGTCTGGTGTGTGTAGTTTGAATTGTCCAATGTGGTGGTGTTTTGTAAATGTTTGTGTATTTTGAGCGCGGCAGTGTGTACCGCCAATGGTTTACCGCGTTTGAAAGACTGCTGTGGTGATTCATGGGTCGTGATACTGTGGGCATATTCCTGTTGGCATAACAGTGTGGGTTTTGCTATCGCTAGTTTATCACTGACCTTTGGGCTGGCGGACTTGTGTGGGTGTCTGTATAGTGGCAGAATTCTCAGTGTGGGTCATAATACCCGTAGCGGAATACCGCCGCGGTCATGGTATGTTGGTGGCAGTCAGCACAGCGGAAGGCGGCATTTACCGCCACGGTTGTATCAGGGCCTACATTTTTGACCCAAAATTACAAACTCAAGGATTTTTGCAATATGAATTAGAATACCCAGTTCCAGCAAATACACTGCCTATTGACTAGAATCAAAGAGTCATGTATACCGATGGCTCAGCACAACCTGCAATTGGCACAAAATATCAATATTCCATTGCTTGCGCAGTCGTAAGTGGCTATATGGAGGATAACAAATTAACCCTATGGGATTGCACAGCACAATTAGCAGAGCTAAAGGCTCCGGTAATGGCACTGGAACATACGGATCCTGCACAGCTAACACTGATTGTTTGTGATTCGTACTACTGTGTCCAGTCCTTCAAAGAATACCTGCATTACTGGCACAAGAATGGGTTCAGACAATCTTAAGGCAACACCATCAAACACAGACTTCTGTGAGGGAAAGTAGCGGATCAGAAGGAAATGCTACCAAACGTCCATGTTGTACATACACTTGGACACCAGCGCATTGGAATACACGTGGCTGGAAATACACTGGCTGATGGAGCCGCAAAATCAGCTGTTGCTACGGCTACTGTTGCTGCAGTAACCTGCTCAGGAGCAAAACCGGACAATGACATATGGGCTGCCATGAAAGCTACGGCTGAAGGCACGCCTTATCCAAAAGCATATCCTGGTAAATATTCCTACTGGATGGGAGGCTGCCTAAAGGCTGAAGTAAAAATACCAGGTTTGGGGGCTTGAGTAATTAGCAACAAAGACATAAGATTAGAGTTGATTAAAGCAACGCATGAGCGGGTAGCATCTGCCCATGCTGGTGTGGCGGCTACAATATCATTGTTGCAAGCACATTATTGGTGGCCAGGTCTATACAAACATGTCAAGCAGTATGTCCTTTGTTGTGATATCTGCCAACAAATTAAGGTTTCTACCGTCAAACGCCCACCGAAGACACCCCTCCTAATTTCCAACAAACCATTGCGTGTACTTGGACCATTGTGGTCCCCTAACACCGGATAGTGCATACAAATACATTTTAGTCGCTGTTGACTCCTGCTCCAGATTTCTATGGGTGTGGCCACAACGCTCTGCTGACTTGCAAGTCTTTATTAGTGCATATGCAGTTGCGGCTTTCCACTCGGACCAGGGCCCTGCTTTCACCTCCAGGGCATTCAGGGATGCCATGGCTTTGTTTGGGCTCCAACTCAATTACTCGTCTCCATTTCATCCTGAGAGAAATAGTGTAGTGGAGCGATGAAACAGTGATTTAAAGCAGTCCTTAACAGCCAGAGTCTTAGTTATGGGCCGTAGTTGGCTTAACCACCTGTATGGAGTCCAGAGAGCACTTAACAATCTGCCTAGAAGGTCCCTGGGGGTTTGTACTTCATATGAGTGCCTTTTTGGAACTCAAATGTATGTTCCAAATCTTGATGGTCCTGCTGTGGAGGCGGCAGAAACACCCTTTGACATAAATGAATGTGTCAGTGTCTTGCAGGAATTACAACAGTTCTGTGACAACAATGCTTCTCCCAATGCTGCTGCCCCAGGAATTAAGGATATACAAATAACACCCACGGCTGGATTCCTAAAGTTGTGGATCTGGTGTGTGAAAAGGTTACTATGAAAAAGGAGTTTGGTCCTTCTTATCGTGCACTGGTCCCAGTCATGCGAATACACAGTACCAGAACTCTCATTCTACCACCGTTGGCTGGTGCTAAAGAAAAACACTTTGGGCCATATTTATACTTTTTGACGCAAAACTGCGCTAACGCAGTTTTGCGTCAAAAAAATTAGCGCCGGCTAACGCCATTCTGAAGCGCCATGCGGGCGCCGTATTTATTCAATGACGTTAGCCGCCGGCCCTGCCTGGTGTGCGTGAAAAAAAACGACGTACACCAGGCAGCGCCGGCGTAGGGGGATATGGAGCTTGGGCGTCAAAAAATGGGGCAAGTCAGGCTGAGGCAAATTTTTCGCCTCAACCCGATTTGCGCCATTTTTTTCGACTCCCAACCCCCATAGAAATGACTCCTGTCTTAGCAAAGACAGGAGTCATGCCCCCTTGCCCAATGGCCATGCCCAGGGGACTTCTGTCCCCTGGGCATGGTCATTGGGCATAGTGGCATGTAGGGGGGCACAAATCAGGCCCCCCATGCCACAAAAAAATAAATAAAGTACTTATCAGAACTTACCTTAATGTCCCTGGGATGGGTCCCTCCAGCCTTGGGTGTCCTCCTGGGGTGGGCAAGGGTGACAGGGGGTGTCCCTGGGGGCATGGGAGGGCACCTCTGGGCTCCTTCCGAGCCCACAGGTCCCTTAACGCCTGCCTTGTCCAGGCGCTAAAAAACGGCGCAAAAGCGGCCGTACGTAATTTTTTTTGACCCGCCCACTCCCGGGCGTGAATTTTGCCCAGGAGTGTAAATACGGCGCACATGCCGCAGAGTCAATTTTTTAGACGGGAACGCCTACCTTGCATCTCATTAACGCAAAGTAGGTGTCCACGCTAAAAAATGACGCAAACTCCATGGACTTTGGCGCTAGACGCGTCTAACGCCAAAGTATAAATATGGAGTTAGTTTTGCGTCGGAATTGCGTAAAAAAAAAACCGACGCAATTCTGGCACAAACAGAGTATAAATATGCCCCTTTGTATCTATCGACAATGTCAAGTTATACCATATGGCCGATACTGCACAGCAGACCAAGAGAAACAGCTAGTAGTTCCCAAATCCCTCTCACTCCTGGTCAAGAAGTCCCTCTACAAGTTGTGAGCAGCAACACTGACACCTCTCCAAGCTTGGGGAGGGTAGAAAATGATTTTGCATTAGTTCCACTAACATCTATTTCAACAAACAATACAGAAATAGCTGATCGATTTGATATAACTTTAACACAGATGGATGGCGTCATTTATTTGGAACCACCGCGAGAGACCCCTACCGGTTCTCCTCTTACAAATACGGCCCCAGCTTTTGCACGACCTGCTTCTGGATACTTCGTCAACGTCAACTACACCATTTCAGACTTATTTGCCTCTTCTACATCTGAGCTGTCAAAAACATGTAAGTTGATAAACTGGCTTCAAACAAATTACTTTATTTTCCCATGGAACAATCTGTAGCTCTCTTTGACTGTACTAGCTTTCCTCCTTTGGTTTTGGTTTGTCATAACATTCTTTCTATTAGTTCATGGTCATTTTCTTCCTGAAAGATCAACAGTTGAACTGGTGGATGAGGTCCTAAAACCCAACTTTTCTTCTTGCAAGGACGCAGATACATGTCTGTCGTGAACATTTCTGCTATACCAATTCCTCATGGGATTGCTTGGGATAAAGTTACATTTGATATATACGGCCCGACAGAGGTCATTCAAATCCCATATGTGTTTAAACTTTCAATGAACGATGTAATAATACCCGGAGTTGTTTCTGATGACTGGGATGTGAAAACAGTTGATTCCATGATGACTGAATTGCAGTATTAAATTATATATCAAAGTGAAGATGTTTATCAATCTGATGAGAATTATGATGATATGTTTTGCTATCATTATTATGGGTACCATTTCATTCATAGGACAACTACCCCAAAGATAATTTTTAACTACACACAATGGGAACATTGTCCAACTCCACCACAAGGGAGTTCTAAAACTTATTCTGAAAAGTTCTCATATTTTTCTGGGGACAATGTTAAAAATGCTTAGTCATATTATTTTAACCCCCTGGGTGCCCTGGACGAGGTGATCTCGTCCCAGCACACGGTTCCCGTGTGCCTGGGACGAGATCACCTCGTCCTGCACCCGGCCCACAGGGGGGGGGAGCGCTAGCGCTCCCCCCGTGGGCCCCCCAACCACACCCCCCGGTTGTGGATGGAAGGGGAATCCCTTCCACCCCGACCCCCCCTCGGCAATATGATGATGTCAGCGCACTCACAGCGCACCAACGTCATCAAGTATTTCCGAGGACACGCTGGAAGCCATTTGCTTCCAGCGCGTCGAGTGAAAGAATCCCCAACAGGTAAGTCCTTCCCTTTTTGGGGGTTTTAGGGGGGAAAACAGACACAGGGGGAAGGAAAGGGTTTTTCCTTTCCCCCTGTGCCTGTTTTCAGTGGATTCCTGGTCCACAATCACGGGCAGGGCCCGCGATCGTAGACCAGGAATCACCACTAGACACCAGGGAATTTTTGGCAAATTTATTTTTGGGAGCGACCCCTTGGGTAAGGGTCGCTCCAATGGGGAGCTATTTTTTCCCATATTTCGTCCCCCCCTGGGGTCAGATCGGCCATTTTCTAGCCGATCTCGCCCCGGGGGGGTCGAAACCCACTAGGCACCAGGGATTGTGTCGTGTGTGTGTTTTGTGTGTTTGGGGGCACCCCTTGGGAAAGGGTCACCTCCCCCAAAGGGGGGAAAATTAGTATTGGCTATTGGGCCTATTTTTTTTAGGCCCATCTTCCCCCAAGGAGAGCAGTAACCACCAATAGGCCAGAGATTTTTTTTTTGTTACCCTTTTTTTGTTTTGTGCTGGGGGTGCCCCCTTTGGCAAGGGTCGCCCCCTAAAGGGGGCACAGAGCTGTTGGCCATTTCTGCCCCCCTTGGGGGCAGATTCACCTACTTTTTTAGGCCCATCTGCTCCCAAGGGGGGCAGAATCCCTTAGGCACCAGGGATCTTGTGTGTGTGTGTTTTATGTGGGTGAGGGGGTGGCCCCTTTTGCAAGTGTCGCTTCCCAAAGGGGGGTACATTACTGATGGTCATTTCTGCTCCCCTTGGGGGCAGATCGGGCTATTTTTTTAGGCCTATCTGCCCCCAAGAGGGCAGAAGCCACCAAGACATGAGGGGAATTTTTTTTTTATTTGCTCCCCTTAGTTTATTTTGTGCTGGGGCACCCCTATTCGCCCCCTTTGGCAAGGGTCGGCCCCCCCAAACAGGGTACAGAGCTGTTGGCCATTTCGGCCAGATCTGCCTATTTGTTTTAGGCTCATCTGCCCCCAAGGGGGGCAGAAGCCACTTAGGCACCAGACACAGTTTCTAAGTTCTTGGTGGTGGGGTGTTTGTCAACTGGCGAAGTATTTGTATTTGTGATTGTAACAGTTTATTTCTTCTTTTTGTTCTAGTTCAAAGCTTTTGCTTCCTTTGCTGTGGATCCTTGCAGTATTGGCAGTAGTTGTCCTGCGGTTTGCATAGTTGCATATTTTAGGTAAGTGAAAGCAATGTACTCCAAAGGCGTATTGTTGACATGCATGAATGACATGTTTGTAGGTGGTGTAATAAATGTAGTATTGTGTGTGAAATTGTCCTTAGATTTGGACACAATGATATTTGTGTTTTCATATGTCTAATTTGCTTTTTTCTTTTTAGTGGGATATCATTGGTGATTGCTGTGTCTGTGCAGAGTAGTTGCTGGTGAGCAGCTTTTTCAGGCAAGTGAGTGGTATAGTTTTTAGTACATAACTCTTTGTGATAAAGCTACACTTTGTTTATTACTTATTTTAGTTCTGGTGGTTGTTGGCAATCCATTTGTTAGTGAGGATCATAGCTAGCTGCAGAGTGACCACTCAGCAGGTTGTTGGCATGCTTTTTGAGTCATCTTCAGACCATGATTACGAGACTGACTCTGGATCTGAGGCAGAGGAGGAAGTGAGACATTCTGTGAGTTTTCTGTCCGAGAGGATTCTTCTGATGAGGAAGCCACTCTTAGTGCAGATGAAGGGTCTGTTTTAGAGGAGGGCATTGATGTGCCAAGAGTGCAGCAGCCTGAGGCTGAAGGTTTTCCCATTAGAAGACCTGATACCTGGATTGCCCCAAACATGGAGCAGCCACAGTTACCTGCATTTACTGGTCTCCCAGGGTGTAGAGTCAAAACGGAAAACGTTCTGCCTGTCAATTTCTTTCACTTGTTTATAGACAATGTATTTTTGGAAGAGATTGTGGAGAAGACTAATGTGTATGTGGAGCAATATTTGAGGGACAACGCTGCCAGACTTAGGCCTCAGTCTAGAGCTACTCAGTGGGTTCCCACATATCTTGAAGAGATGACAAATTTTTTAGGCTTGACTTTTTTGATGGGGTTGATAAGGAAGCCGTCAATGGCTTCTTATTGGTCTACTAGTCCGTTGATGGCAACGGCTATATTTCCTGCAACTATGACTCGTAATCGCTATTTGCTTCTTCTTCGTATGCTGCATTTTGTAGACAATGCTTTAGCCTTGCCGCGTGATCACCCTGATTGTGACCGTCTTTTTAAGATTAGGCCTGTCCTTGATCATTTTGTAGATCGGTTTTCAGAGGTCTATGTTCCACGCAAAGAGATAAGTGTGGACGAGTCTTTGGTCCTTTTCAAGGGGCGTTTAGTTTTTAAGCAGTACATTCCTAGTAAGAGGGCACGGTATGGGATTAAATTGTATATGCTGTCAGAAAGCAGTACAGGATACGTGTATAATTTCCGGGTCTACACTGGTAGGGATTCCAGTATTAACCCTCCTGGTTGTCCGGCCACTTTTGGAGTTAGCGGAAATATTGTGTGGGAACTTGGTAGACGACTGTTTAACAAAGGTCACCATTTGTACGTATATAATTTCTACCCTGGAGTGCAGTTGTTCAAGGAGTTGTTTAGAGTGTACACTGTTGCTTGTGGCACAATCCGTTCTAACCGGAAAGGCTATCCAAGGGAGCTTGTGTAGGAGGCTGGACTGGCTTGTAATGAGTACCAAGGGGTACTTGCACCTTGCACCAGGCCCAGTTATCCCTTATTAGTGTATAGGGTGTCTAGCAGCTTAGGCTGATAGATAATGGTAGCTTAGCAGAGCAGCTCAGGCTGAACTAGGAGACGTGTGAAGCCACTACAGTACCACTTAGTGTCATATGCACAATATCATAAGAAAAAACAATACACAGTTATACTAAAAATAAAGGTACTTTATTTTTATGACAATATGCCAAAGTATCTTAGAGTGTACCCTCAGTGAGAGGATAGGAAATATACACAAGATATATATACACAATAGCAAAAATATGCAGTATAGTCTTAGAAAACAGTGCAAACAATGTATAGTTACAATAGGATGCAATGGGGAAACATAGGGATAGGGGCAACACAAACCATATACTCCAAAAGTGGAATGCGAACCACGAATGGACCCCAAACCTATGTGACCTTGTAGAGGGTCGCTGGGACTATTAGAAAATAGTGAGAGTTAGAAAAATAACCCTCCCCAAGACCCTAAAAAGTGAGTGCAAAGTGCACTAAAGTTCCCCTAAGGACAAAAGAGTCGTGTTAGAGGAATAATGCAGGAAAGACACAAACCAGCAATGCAACAACTGTGGATTTCCAATCTAGGGTACCTGTGGAACAAGGGGACCAAGTCCAAAAGTCACAAGCAAGTTGGAGATGGGCAGATGCCCAGGAAATGCCAGCTGCGGGTGCAAAGAAGCTTCGACTGGACAGAAGAAGCTGAGGTTTCTGCAGGAACGAAAAGGGCTAGAGACTCCCCTTTTGGTGGACGGATCCCTCTCGCCTTGGAGAGTTGCGCAGAAGTGTTTTCCCGCCGGAAGGACGCCAACAAGCCTTGCTAGTTGCAAATCGTGCGTTTGGCGTTTTTGGACGCTGCTGGGGCCCAGGAGGGACCAGGAGGTCGCAAATTGGACCTGAAGAGAGAGGGGACGTCGAGCAAAACAAAGAGCCCTCACTGAAGCAGGTAGCACCCGGAGAATTGCCAGAACCAGGCACTACAAGGATGTGTGAAACAGTGCTCGCCGAAGTTGCACAAAGGAGTCCCACGTCGCCGGAGACCAACTTAGAAAGTCGTGCAATGCAGGTTAAAGTGCTGTGGACCCAGGCTTAGCTGTGCACAAAGGATTTCCGCCGGAAGTGCACAGGGGCCGGAGTAGCTGCAAAGTCGCGGTTCCCAGCAATGCAGCCCAGCGAGGTGAGGCAAGGACTTACCTCCACCAAACTTGGGTTGAAGAGTCACTGGACTGTGGGGGTCACTTGGACAGAGTCGCTGGATTCGAGGGACCTCGCTCGTCGTGCTGAGAGGAGACCCAAGGGACCGGTGATGCAGCTTTTTGGTGCCTGCGGTTGCAGGGGGAAGATTCCGTCGACCCACGGGAGATTTCTTCGGAGCTTCTGGTGCAGAGAGGAGGCAGACTACCCCCACAGCATGCACAAGCAGGAAATCAGTCGAGAAGGCGGCAGGATCAGCGTTACAGAGTTGCAGTAGTCGTCTTTGCTACTATGTTGCAGGTTTGCAGGCTTCCAGCGCGGTCAGCGGTCGATTCCTTATCAGAAGGTGAAGAGAGAGATGCAGAGGAACTCGGCTGAGCTCATGCATTCGTTATCTGAAGTTTCCCCAGAGACAGAGACCCTAAATAGCCAGAAAAGAGGGTTTGGCTACCTAGGAGAGAGGATAGGCTACTAACACCTGAAGGAGCCTATCAGCAGGAGTCTCTGACGTCACCTGGTGGCACTGGCCACTCAGAGTAGTCCAGTGTGCCAGCAGCACCTCTGTTTCCAAGATGGCAGAGGTCTGGAGCACACTGGAGGAGCTCTGGACACCTCCCAGGGGAGGTGCAGGTCAGGGGAGTGGTCACTCCCCTTTCCTTTGTCCAGTTTCGCGCCAGAGCAGGGGCTAAGGGGTCCCTGAACCGGTGTAGACTGGCTTATGCAGAATTGGGCACATCTGTGCCCAAGAAAGCATTTCCAGAGGCTGGGGGAGGCTACTCCTCCCCTGCCTTCACACCATTTTCCAAAGGGAGAGGGTGTCACACCCTCTCTCAGAGGAAGTTCTTTGTTCTGCCATCCTGGGCCAGGCCAGGAGGGCAGCTGCCTGTCTGAGGGGTTGGCAGCAGCAGCAGCTGCAGTGAAACCCCAGGAAGGGCAGTTTGGCAGTACCAGGGTCTGTGCTACAGACCACTGGGATCATGGGATTGTGCCAACTATGCCAGGATGGTATAGAGGGGGCAATTCCATGATCATAGACATGTTACATGGCCATATTCGGAGTTACCATGGTGAAGCTACATATAGGTAGTGACCTATATGTAGTGCACGCGTGTAATGGTGTCCCCGCACTCACAAAGTTCAGGGAATTGGCTCTGAACAATGTGGGGGCACCTTGGCTAGTGCCAGGGTGCCCTCACACTAAGTAACTTTGCACCTAACCTTTACCAGGTAAAGGTTAGACATATAGGTGACTTATAAGTTACTTAAGTGCAGTGTAAAATGGCTGTGAAATAACGTGGACGTTATTTCACTCAGGCTGCAGTGGCAGGCCTGTGTAAGAATTGTCAGAGCTCCCTATGGGTGGCAAAAGAAATGCTGCAGCCCATAGGGATCTCCTGGAACCCCAATACCCTGGGTACCTCAGTACCATATACTAGGGAATTATAAGGGTGTTCCAGTAAGCCAATGTAAATTGGTAAAAATGGTCACTAGCCTGTTAGTGACAATTTGGAAAGAAATGAGAGAGCATAACCACTGAGGTTCTGATTAGCAGAGCCTCAGTGAGACAGTTAGTCACTACACAGGTAACACATTCAGGCACACTTATGAGCACTGGGGCCCTGGGTTACCAGGGTCCCAGTGACACATACAACTAAAACAACATATATACAGTGAAAAATGGGGGTAACATGCCAGGCAAGATGGTACTTTCCTACACAACCCCCCCCCCAAACGAAGGACAATAAGACTAGCCATGACCTGATGAGTCTTCATTGTCTAAGTGGACATATCTGGAGAGTCCATCTGCATTGGAGTGGCTACTCCCAGGTCTATGTTCCACTGTATAGTCCATTCCCTGTAGGGATATGGACCACCTCAACAATTTAGGATTTTCACCTTTCATTTGTTTTAGCCAAAGTAGAGGTTTGTGGTCTGTCTGAACAATGAAGTGAGTGCCAAACAGGTATGGCCTCAACTTCTTCAGAGCCCAGACCACAGCAAAGGCCTCCCTCTCAATGGCAGACCAACGCTTTTCTCTAGGGGTCAACCTCCTACTAATAAAAGCAACAGGTTGATCCTGGCCCTCAGAATTAAGTTGTGATAGGACTGCCCCTACTCCTAATTCAGATGCATCAGTTTGGACATATAATTTTTTAGAGTAACAAGGGCTTTTCAGGACAGGTGCAGAGCACATGGCCTGCTTCAGCTCCTCAAAAGCTTTCTGACAGCTTGCTGTCCATAATACCTTTTTAGGCATTTTCTTGGATGTGAGGTCATTAAGAGGGGCTGCAATGGAGCCATAGTTCTTAATGAACCTCCTGTAATACCCAGTGAGGCCTAGGAAGGCTCTCACCTGAGTCTGAGTGGTAGGGGGAACCCAATCAATAATTGTTTGGATTTTCCCCTGAAGTGGTGCAATCTGTTCCCCACCAACAAGGTGTCCCAGATAAACCACCTTACCCTGCCCTATCTGGCACTTTGAAGCCTTGATTGTGAGGCCTGCCTTTTGCAGGGCCTCCAAAACTTTCCATAGGTGGACCAGGTGATCATCCCAGCTGGAGCTAAAGACAGCTATATCGTCCAAATATGCTGCACTGAAAGCTTCCGGCCCTTGCAGGACTGTGTTCACCAACCTCTGAAAAGTGGCAGGTGCATTTTTCAAACCAAAAGGCATTACAGTAAACTGGTAATGTCCTCCAATGGTAGAAAATGCAGTCTTAGGTTTAGCATCTTCTGATAATTTGATCTGCCAATACCCTGCAGTCAAATCAAAAGTGCTTAGATACTTGGCAGATGCCAGTGTATCTATAAGCTCATCTGCCCTGGGTATAGGGTGAGCATCAGTTTTGGTTACCAAGTTGAGACCTCTATAGTCTACACAAAACCGCATTTCCTTCTTTCCATCTTTAGAATTGGGTTTTGGTACCAGTACCACAGGAGAAGCCCATGGACTGTCAGAGTGCTCAACCACTCCTAGTTCCAACATTTTCTGAACTTCTTGCTTTATGCAGTCCCTGACATGGTCAGGCTGCCTATAGATCTTACTTTTGACAGGTAAACTGTCTCCAGTATCTATAGTGTGCTCACACCAAGAAGTGGTGCCTGGCACAGTAGAGAAGAGTTCCGAAAATTGTCCTAGGAGATTTATGCAATTGTCTTTCTGCTCAGCAGTAAGACAATCAGCCAAAACTACACCTTCCACAAGAGCATCTTGTTCTGTGGAAGAGAAGAGATCAGGTAGAGGATCACTGTCTTCTTCCTGTCCCTCATCTGTTGCCATGAGCAGGGTGAGATCAGCCCTGTCATAGTAGGGTTTCAGGCGGTTGACATGGAGCACCCTAAGGGGACTCCTGGCAGTGCCTAAGTCAACCAAGTAGGTGACTTCACCCTTCTTTTCAACAATTGTGTGGGGTCCACTCCATTTATCTTGGAGTGCTCTTGGGGCCACAGGCTCCAAGACCCACACTTTCTGCCCTGGTTGGTACTGAACCAAAACAGCCTTCTGATCATGCCATTGCTTCTGGAGCTCTTGGCTGGCCTGAAGGTTTTTACTGGCCTTTTTCATGTACTCAGCCATCCTTGATCTGAGGCCAAGTACATAATCCACAATATCTTGCTTCGGAGCTTTTAAAGGTTGTTCCCAACCCTCCTTTACAAGTGTGAGTGGACCCCTAACAGGGTGTCCAAAAAGAAGTTCAAAGGGGCTGAAGCCCACTCCTTTCTGGGGTACCTCCCTGTAGGCAAAAAGGAGGCATGGTAGAAGGATATCCCATCTCCTGCGGAGTTTTTCAGGGAGACCCATAATCATGCCTTTGAGAGTTTTATTAAATCTCTCCACCAGTCCATTTGTTTGTGGATGATAGGGTGTTGTGAACTTGTACGTTACACCACACTCCTTCCACATGGCCTTTAAGTATGCAGACATGAAATTGCTTCCTCTGTCTGATACCACTTCCTTTGGGAAGCCCACCCTGGAAAATATTCCCAGGAGGGCCTTTGCCACTGCAGGAGCTGTAGTGGTCCTTAAAGGAATAGCTTCAGGATATCTTGTGGCATGGTCCACTACCACCAAGATAAACCTATTGCCTGAAGCAGTAGGAGGGTCAAGGGGGCCAACTATGTCAACCCCTACCCTTTCAAAGGGAACCCCAACCACAGGCAGTGGGATAAGGGGTGCCTTTGGAGTGCCACCTGTTTTGCCACTGGCTTGACAGGTTTCACAGGACTTACAAAATTCCTTTGTGTCCTCTGACATCCTAGGCCAATGAAACAATGGAACCAATCTGTCCCAAGTTTTCATTTGACCCAGGTGCCCAGCTAGGGGAATGTCATGTGCCAGTGTTAGGAGGAACTTTCTGTACTCCTGAGGAATCACTAATCTCCTGGCAGCTCCAGGTTTAGGATCCCTATGCTCAGTGTACAAGAGGTTGTCCTCCCAGTAAACTCTGTGAGAGTCACTGACATCCCCATTAGCCTGTTTGACAGCTTGCTGTCTGAGACCCTCTAATGTGGGACAGGTTTGCTGTGCCACACTCAGCTCCTCTCTGGCAGGCCCCCCTTCACCCAAAAGCTCAGCAGTGTCTGCTTCCAGCTCCTCTGGTGTAGGTTCTGCACAGGGAGGGAATTCTTCTTCCTCAGAAGTAGAATCCACTGTAGAGGGAGGGATAGTAGGAAGTGGTTTGCTTCTACTAGCCCTAGCTTTAGGGAGCACTTGGTCCATTGTTCCAGGATCCAAGCTTCCCTGTCCTTTTTGCTTTTTGGCCTGAGCCCTTGTCAAAGCAAAAATATGCCCTGGGATGCCCAGCATTGCTGCATGGGCCTCCAACTCCACATCTGACCAAGCTGATGTCTCCAAATCATTCCCTAATAGACAGTCTACAGGTAAATCTGAAGCTACCACAACTTTCTTTGGACCAGTTACCCTCCCCCAGTTGAGATTTACAACAGCCATGGGGTGGCTTTGTGTTATGTTGTGAGCATCGGTTACTTGGTACTGGTGTCCAAGTATGTGTTGTTCAGGGTGCACCAGTTTCTCAATCACCATTGTGACACTGGCACCTGTGTCCCTGTAGGCCTGGACCTCAACACCATTTATTAGGGTTAGTTGCTTGTACTTCTCCAAGTTATGGGGGCAAGCAACCAAAGTGGCTAAATCAATAGCCCCTTCAGAGACTAAAGTAGCCTCTGTGGTCTCCCTAATTAGACCAACCCCAACTAAATTACCAAAAGTGAGCCCAGCTACTCCCTTGGATTGGCTATTAGTAGGTTTGCTCCCACCACCACTGCTATTAGTAGGGACACTAGGGGCCATATTTATACTTTTTGACGCAAAACTGCGCTAACGCAGTTTAGCGTCAAAAAATTTAGCGCCGTCTAACGCCATTCTGAAGCGCCATGCGGGCGCCGTATTTATTGAATGGCGTTAGCCGGCGCTACCAGACCGGCGCTGCCTGGTGTGCGTGGAAAAAAACCACGTACACCAGACAGCGCCGGCGTAGGGGGAAAATGGCGTATGGGCGTCTTAAAATGGGGCAAGTCAGGTTGCGTCGAAGAAATCGTCTTAACCCGACTTGCGCCATTTTTTAACGACGCCCATCCCCCATCAACATGACTCCTATCATTGTAAAGATAGGAGTCATGCCCCCTTGCCCAATGGCCATGCCCAGGGGACTTCTGTCCCCTGGGCATGGTCATTGGGCATAGTGGCATGTAGGGGGGCACAAATCAGGCCCCCCTATGCCACAAAAAAAAAAAAATACTTACCTGAACTTACCTTAATGTCCATGGGATGGGTCCCTCCGTCCTTGGGTGTCCTCCTGGGATGGGCAAGGGTGGCAGGGGGGGTCCCTGGGGGCAGGGGAGGGCAATCTGGGCTCATTTTGAGCCCACTTGTCCCTTAACGCCATGCCTGACCCAGGCGTTAAAAAGCGGCGCAAATGCGCCGTTTTTGTCCACGCCCACTCCCGGGCGTCATTTTTGCCCGGGAGTATAAATACCACGTAAAGGCCTGGGAGTCATTTTTTAAGACGGGAACGCCTCCCTTGCATATCATTAACGCAAGGAAGGGGTTCACGCTAAAAAATGACGCACACTCCGGGCACTTTGGCGCCCGAAGCGTCTAACGCCATAGTATAAATATGGCGTTAGTTGGCGTTAGTTTAGCGTCGAATTTGCGTCGAAAAAAACGACGCAAATTCGGCGCAACCAGAGTATAAATACGGCCCTAGGTGTAGCAGTAGGGGTTGTAGTGGTAGGAGCTGTGGTGCCTTTCTTTGGACAACTGGGATCTGTTGTCCAATGGCCTTTTATTTTACATAAATAGCACCATGGTTTCTTTTCCTTGTTCTGATTAAAGGAGGATTTGGACCCACCACCCCCACCAGAGTGTTTTTGTGGGCCTGATGAAGACTCATTTTTAGATTTGTCCCCACCCTTGTCAGAAGACTTACCATCCTTCTTTTTGTTGCCATCTTTGTCACCCCCTGTATGAACTTTTCTGTTCACTCTTGTTCTGACCCATTTGTCTGCCTTCTTTCCCAATTCTTGGGGAGAGGTCAGATCAGAGTCCACCAAGTACTGGTGCAACAAATCAGACACACAATTATTAAGAATATGCTCTCTCAGGATCAAGTTATACAGGCTGTCATAATCAGTAACTTTACTACCATGTAACCACCCCTCCAAGGCCTTCACTGCCTGGTCAATGAAATCAACCCAGTCTTGTGAAGACTCCTTTTTGGTCTCTCTGAACTTTATCCTGTACTGTTCAGTGGTTAAGCCATAACCATCCAGGAGTGCATTCTTAAGAACTTGGAAATTATTAGCATCATTTTCTTTCACAGTAAGGAGCCTATCCCTACCTTTTCCACTAAATGATAGCAATAGGATAGCAGCCCACTGCCTTTGAGGGACATCCTGTACAACACAGGCCCTCTCAAGTGCAGCAAACCACTTGTTAATGTCATCCCCCTCCTTGTAAGGGGGAACTATCTTGTGCAGATTCCTGGAATCATGCTCTTTTGCAGGATGACTATGGGGAATACTGCTGCTGCCACCATGGGTATCTAAACCCAACTTCTGTCTTTCCTTCTCTAATTCAAAAGACTGTCTATCCAAATCCAGCTGTTGCTTTTTAAGCTTCAGTCTGGTTTGTTCCACCCTCAACTTATTGAGTTCCCTCTCTAACATTCTGTCATCAGGGTTGGTGGGAGGGACATTTCTAGAAACAGAGCTATGATGGGAATGAACAGAAGGAGACCTGTCCCTTACAGAAGCCAACTTAACAGCTTGGTTTACAGAAACATTACTACCAGTATGGTGAGAATAAATGCTTTTGCTATGATGTGAGACAACACTATTTATTTGGTGTGGCTCATCATCATTACCATCTATGCTAGATTGTCTAGTAATGGGCAGGCTAGGAAGTTTCTTCCCTGAATCTTTTCCTGGGGGAGTCCCTGAATCAGATTGGGAACTATTAGGTACTTTTTCAACAGATGGGGCACCTATGGCCTTATCCTGTTCTCTAAGCATGTTAAGTAACAGTTCCAAGGCAGGATTCTTCCCTACACTCAAACCTCTCTCTATACAGAGACTCCTTGCTCTTTTCCAGATAAGGTTGTCATATGCAAGTTTGGACAGATCAACACTTTGGCCTGTGCCAGACATTTTTTAGAGAGAGTTAAAGTGATAGAAAAAGAGAAAAAAGTTTTCAGAACTTTTTGGAAAGACAGAAAAACTTTTTAAACTTTTAAGAACTTTTTGAAAGTTTAGAAGTACTTTTCAGCACTTAGAAAAGAGTGAAAAGAGGAAATGCAAAACTTTTTGGCTATGTGTATATACACTGACCTTGTTTTGTATATTTTTCTCTTATGAAAAGTACAATGACAAGAGTGGTAAGTAGTCTCAAGCACTTATCCCACCACTGCACAACCAATGTAGGAGGCTGGACTGGCTTGTAGTGAGTACCAAGGGGTACTTGCACCTTGCACCAGGCCCAGTTATCCCTTATTAGTGTATAGGGTGTCTAGCAGCTTAGGCTGATAGATAATGGTAGCTTAGCAGAGCAGCTCAGGCTGAACTAGGAGACGTGTGAAGCCACTACAGTACCACTTAGTGTCATATGCACAATATCATAAGAAAACACAATACACAGTTATACTAAAAATAAAGGTACTTTATTTTTATGACAATATGCCAAAGTATCTTAGAGTGTACCCTCAGTGAGAGGATAGGAAATATACACAAGATATATATACACAATAGCAAAAATATGCAGTATAGTCTTAGAAAACAGTGCAAACAATGTATAGTTACAATAGGATGCAATGGGGAAACATAGGGATAGGGGCAACACAAACCATATACTCCAAAAGTGGAATGCGAACCACGAATGGACCCCAAACCTATGTGACCTTGTAGAGGGTCGCTGGGACTATTAGAAAATAGTGAGAGTTAGAAAAATAACCCTCCCCAAGACCCTGAAAAGTGAGTGCAAAGTGCACTAAAGTTCCCCTAAGGACAAAAGAGTCGTGTTAGAGGAATAATGCAGGAAAGACACAAACCAGCAATGCAACAACTGTGGATTTCCAATCTAGGGTGCCTGTGGAACAAGGGGACCAAGTCCAAAAGTCACAAGCAAGTCGGAGATGGGCAGATGCCCAGGAAATGCCAGCTGCGGGTGCAAAGAAGCTTCGACTGGACAGAAGAAGCTGAGGTTTCTGCAGGAACAAAAAGGGCTAGAGACTTCCCCTTCGGTGGACGGATCCCTCTCGCCTTGGAGAGTCGTGCAGAAGTGTTTTCCTGCCGGAAGGATGCCAACAAGCCTTGCTAGTTGCAAATCGTGCGTTTGGCGTTTTTGGACGCTGCTGGGGCCCAGGAGGAACCAGGAGGTCGCAAATTGGACCTGAAGAGAGAGGGGACGTCGAGCAAGGCAAAGAGCCCTCACTGAAGCAGGTAGCACCCGGAGAAGTGCCAGAAACAGGCACTACGAGGATGCGTGAAACGGTGCTCGCCGAAGTTGCACAAAGGAGTCCCACGTCGCCGGAGACCAACTTAGAAAGTCGTGCAATGCAGGTTAGAGTGCCGTGGACCCAGGCTTGGCTGTGCACAAAGGATTTCCACCGGAAGTGCACAGGGGCCGGAGTAGCTGCAAAGTTGCGGTTCCCAGCAATGCAGCCCAGCGAGGTGAGGCAAGGACTTACCTCCACCAAACTTGGGCTGAAGAGTCACTGGACTGTGGGGGTCACTTGGACAGAGTCGCTGGATTCGAGGGACCTCGCTCGTTGTGCTGAGAGGAGACCCAAGGGACCGGTGATGCAGCTTTTTGGTGCCTGTGGTTGCAGGGGGAAGATTCCGTCGACCCACGGGAGATTTCTTCGGAGCTTCTGGTGCAGAGAGGAGGCAGACTACCCCCACAGCATGCACAAGCAGGAAATCAGTCGAGAAGGCGGCAGGATCAGCGTTACAGAGTTGCAGTAGTCGTCTTTGCTACTATGTTGCAGGTTTGCAGGCTTCCAGCGCGGTCAGCGGTCGATTCCTTATCAGAAGGTGAAGAGAGAGATGCAGAGGAACTCGGCTGAGCTCATGCATTCGTTATCTGAAGTTTCCCCAGAGACAGAGACCCTAAATAGCCAGAAAAGAGGGTTTGGCTACCTAGGAGAGAGGATAGGCTACTAACACCTGAAGGAGCCTATCAGCAGGAGTCTCTGACGTCACCTGGTGGCACTGGCCACTCAGAGCAGTCCAGTGTGCCAGCAGCACCTCTGTTTCCAAGATGGCAGAGGTCTGGAGCACACTGGAGGAGCTCTGGACACCTCCCAGGGGAGGTGCAGGTCAGGGGAGTGGTCACTCCCCTTTCCTTTGTCCAGTTTCGCGCCAGAGCAGGGGCTAAGGGGTCCCTGAACCGGTGTAGACTGGCTTATGCAGAATTGGGCACATCTGTGCCCAAGAAAGCATTTCCAGAGGCTTGAGGAGGCTGCTCCTCCCCTGCCTTCACACCATTTTCCAAAGGGAGAGGGTGTCACACCCTCTCTCAGAGGAAGTTCTTTGTTCTGCCATCCTGGGCCATGCCTGGCTGGACCCCAGGAAGGCAGCTGCCTGTCTGAGGGGTTGGCAGCAGCAGCAGCTGCAGTGAAACCCCAGGAAGGGCAGTTTGGCAGTACCAGGGTCTGTGCTACAGACCACTGGGATCATGGGATTGTGCCAACTATGCCAGGATGGTATAGAGGGGGCAATTCCATGATCATAGACATGTTACATGGCCATATTCGGAGTTACCATGGTGAAGCTACATATAGGTAGTGACCTATATGTAGTGCACGCGTGTAATGGTGTCCCCGCACTCACAAAGTTCAGGGAATTGGCTCTGAACAATGTGGGGGCACCTTGGCTAGTGCCAGGGTGCCCTCACACTAAGTAACTTTGCACCTAACCTTTACCAGGTAAAGGTTAGACATATAGGTGACTTATAAGTTACTTAAGTGCAGTGTAAAATGGCTGTGAAATAACGTGGACGTTATTTCACTCAGGCTGCAGTGGCAGGCCTGTGTAAGAATTGTCAGAGCTCCCTATGGGTGGCAAAAGAAATGCTGCAGCCCATAGGGATCTCCTGGAACCCCAATACCCTGGGTACCTCAGTACCATATACTAGGGAATTATAAGGGTGTTCCAGTAAGCCAATGTAAATTGGTAAAAATGGTCACTAGCCTGTTAGTGACAATTTGGAAAGAAATGAGAGAGCATAACCACTGAGGTTCTGATTAGCAGAGCCTCAGTGAGACAGTTAGTCACTACACAGGTAACACATTCAGGCACACTTATGAGCACTGGGGCCCTGGGTTACCAGGGTCCCAGTGACACATACAACTAAAACAACATATATACAGTGAAAAATGGGGGTAACATGCCAGGCAAGATGGTACTTTCCTACAGCTTGTCTGTAAAAAACTTGAGAGGGGACAGTGCAGTGCCTTGCGGAATAATGATCTGCTAGCTCTGAAATTTTCAGACAGGAGGGATGTGTACATGCTATCTACCATCCATGATGAGAGTACTTCCCCTGTGACTGTTTGGGGCAAGGTTGCGGAAGTGTGCAAACCTGCGTGCATTTTGGACTACAATAGGCACATGGGTGGTGTTGATAGAGTAGATCAGAGGTTGGAACCTTACACTGCTCTGCGTAAGTCTTACGTGTGGTATAAAACATTTGCCCTACCTTTAATTCATCTGTCAACTTTTAATGCCTTTATTGTGTTCAAGGATTGTTCACCTGAATCAAGGATGACATTTGTTAAATTTCAAGAGTCGGTGATAGAGAGCCTTATTGTGGTGGAACAGACAAGAGTTCCTAGAGTAGCAGTGGTGGAGATTGTGGCTAGATTGAAAGATCGCCACTTTCCAGATCACATTCCTCCCACTTCCAAGAAAGACTTACCCACTAAGAAATGTAGAGTATGTGTCTGAAGAGGTATCCTGAGGGAGAGCTGGATGTTCTGCCCCAATTGCACTTCAAAGCCTGGGCTGTGTGTGCCCGCCTGTTTCAGAAATTACCACACCAAGAAAACATTTGAGGAAATACCGTGAGCGTAAACTGCCTATTTTATATTTTCGTATGTTCAGTTTTGCGGTTGGCATTACTGTCATGTATTTAGTTAGAGCTGTTGTGTTTGTAGTTTTGTACTTGTTTTTCTTTGATGTTTATACACGAAAAAAAAGTGATGGCGGTGTGCGTGGGGTGGCGCTTGGCTGGCGGTGTGCTTGGGGTGGCGCTTGGCTGGCAGTGTGCGTGGGGTGGGGCTTGGCTGGCAGTGTGCGTGGGGTGGCGCTTGGCTGGCAGTGTGCTTGGGGTGGCGCTTGGCTGGCAGTGTGCGTGGGGTGGGGCTTGGCTGGCAGTGTGCTTGGGGTGGCGCTTGGCTGGCAGTGTGCGTGTGGTGGGGCTTGGCTGGCAGTGTGTGTGGGGTGGCGCTTGGCTGGCAGTGTGCGTGTGGTGGGGCTTGGCTGGCAGTGTGTGTGGGGTGGTGCTTGGCTGGCAGTGTGCGTGGGGTGGCGCTTGGCTGGCGGTGTGTGTGGGGTGGCGCTTGGCTGGCGGTGTGCTTGGGGTGGTGCTTGGCTGGCAGTGTGCGTGGGGTGGCACTTGGCTGGTGGTGTGCTTGGGGTGGCGCTTGGCTAGCAGTGTGCATGGGGTGGTGCTTGGCTGGTGATGTGCATGGGTGGCGCTTGGCTGGCAATGCCAGCCAAACGTCAGTCCACACACTCCCATCAGCTAGTGTGACTGCTGTATCAGGCATGGGCGTATGTAAGTGATGGGCCCTTGAGTGGCGCTGTCTGTCGATGCAAGTGTTGTAATGTGCTGGGCCCGTGGCTGGCGGCGTGCATGTCATGCCTGAAAGGTGTGTGAATGGACTGTAAAACGGTTTGTGCCTTGACGCGGCTTTACAGCTCATGAGCTGTGAGTCATTGGTTCAGTTTTTTGGCCTTTCAGTTATTAACAGTGCATTTCACTTTTGTGAAATCTCTTGTTAATGAAATTTGATCTACTGAACCATCACTCACCCTCGTGCTAAATCCAACCAGTATGTGTGGTACAAATGACAAAACCTGCTCCGCTGTAATCAGGCGTTGCAGCACACTTGTGACACGCTAGGGGGCATATTTATACTCCGTTTGCGCTGAATTAGCGTCGTTTTTTTCGACGCAAATTCGTCGCAAAACTAACGCCATATTTATACTTTGGCGTTAGACGCGTCTAGCGCCAAAGTATGAGTAAAGAGCGTCATTTTTTTGCGTGAACGCCTTCCTTGCGTTAATGAGATGCAAGGAAGGTGTTCCCGTCTAAAAAAATGACGGCGACGCAAATGCGTCGTATTTATACTCCCGAGCAAAAATCACGCCCGGGAGGTGGCGGGTCAAAAAACCCCGCATTTGCGCCACTATTTAACGCCTGGGTCAGGGTAGGCGTTAAGGGGCCTGTGGGCTCAAAATGAGCCCACAGGTGCCCTCCCCTGCCCCCAGGGACCCCCCCTGCCACCCCTGCCCACCCCAGGAGGACACCCAAGGATGGAGGGACCCACCCAAGGGACATTCAGGTAAGTTCAGGTAAGTATAATTTTTTATATTTTTAAAAAAAAATTGTGTGGCATAGGGGGGCCTTATTTGTGCCCCCCTACATGCCACTATGCCCAATGACCATGCCCAGGGGACATAAGTCCCCTGGGCATGGCCATTGGGCAAGGGGGCATGACTCCTGTCTTTACTAAGACAGGAGTCATTTAAATGGCGTCTGGGCGTCGAAAATAATGGCGCAAATCGGGTTGAGGCGATTTTTTTGCCTCAACCTGACTTGCCCCATTTTAAGACGCCCTAACGCCATTTTCCTCCTATGCCGGCGCTGCCTGGTCTACGTGGTTTTTTTCCACGCACACCAGGCAGCGCCGGTCTGCTTGCGCCGGCTAACGCCATTCCATAAATACGGCGCCCGCATGGCACTTCAGAATGGCGTTAGACGGCGCTAAATTTTTTTACGCTACACTGCGTTAGCGCAGTTTAGCGTCAAAAAGTATAAATATGGGCCTAGGTGTCTCAAATGGGACCCCGATGATGAAGCATGCCACCAACTTGGTTGGTGGGTGAGGGGTCTTTTTCACATAACCTAAGTGCGTTTCTTTTCACAATTTTAGTGTTTGGCACATCACGGACGTACGTGGACACATCAATGATATATTGCAAAACTACCTGTGTTTGAGGGGGAGGGGGAGGGGGCACCTATGTTTTTGGTCGTGGGTGCGGCCTTCATCTAGGAAAACCTACCAAACCCAGACATTTTTTTTAACTAGATACCCCAAGGAGTCCAGGGAGGTGTGGCTTGCGTGGATCCCCCAACATTTTCTTACCCAGACTCCTCTGCAAACCTCAGAATTTGCTTAAAAAAGCATATTTTCCTGACTTTTCTTAGTAGGATCACCGCTCCAGCACAAACTTCCTACTCCCCAGCATTCCCCTTAGTCTCCCAAGTAAAATGACACCTCACTTGAGTGGGTCCCCAAAGCAGAGTCAGCCTAAAGATGTATAAAAAAATATGTCCTTATCAACTCGCTGTGCTATCTCCTCTATCTCTACAAGATTTTGGCCTTATTCTGTTGCCGGCACCTGGCCCACCCACACAAGTGAGGTATCATTTTTATCGGGAGACTTGGGAGAACGCTGGGTGGAAAACATTTGTGGCTCTTCTCAGATTCCAGAACTCTCTGTCACTGAAATGTGAGGAAAAGGTGTTTTTTTAGCCAAATTTTGAGGTTTGCAAAGGATTCAGGGTAACAGAACCTGGTGAGAGCCCCACAAGTCACCCCGCCCTGGATTCCTCTAGGTCTCTAGTTTTTAAACATGCACAGGTTTGGTAGGTTTCCCTGGGTGCCGGCTGAGCTAGAGGCCAAAATCCACAGGTAGGCACTTTGCAAAAAACACCTCTGTTTTCTGTAGAAAAATGTGATGTGACCACGTTGTGTTTTTGAGCATTTCATATCGCAGGCACTATGCCTTCCCACACAAGTGAGGTACCATTTGTATCGGGAGACTTGGGGGAACGATGGGTGGAAGGAAATTTGTGGCTCCTCTCAGATTCCAGAACTCTCTGTCACCGAAATGTGAGGAAAAAGTGTTTTTTTAGATAAATTTTGAGGTTTGCAAAGGATTCTGGGTAACAGAACATAGTGAGAGCCCCACAAGTCACCCCGTCTTGGATTCCCCTACGTCTCTAGTTTTCAAACATGCACAGGTTTGGTAGGTTTCGCTAGGTGCCAGCTGAAGTAGAGGCCAAAATCCACAGGTTGGCACTTTGCAAAAAACACCTCTGTTTTCTGTAGAAAAATGTGATGTGTCCACGTTGTGTTTTGGAGCATTTCCTGCCACGGGCACTATGCTTACCCACACAGGTGAGGTACCATTTTTATTGGGAGACCTGGGGGAACGCTGGGTGGAAGGACATTTGTGGCTCCTCTCAGATTCAAGAACTCTCTGTCACCGAAATGTGAGGAAAAAGTGTTTTTTAGCCACATTTTGAGGTTTGTAAAGGACACCGGGTGACAGAACCTGGTGAGAGCCCCACAAGTCACCCCGTCCTGGATGCTCCTAGGTCTCTAGTTTTAAAAAACGCACAGGTTTGGTAGGTTTCCCTAGGTGCCGGCTGATCTAGAGGCCATAATCCACAGGTAGGCACTTTGCAAAGAACACCTCTGTTTTCTGTAGAAAAATGGGATGTGTCCACGTTATGTTTTGGAGCATTTCCTGTCGCGGGTACTATGCCTACCCACACAATTGAGGTACAATTTTTATCGGGAGACTTGAGGGAACGCTGGGTGGAAGGAAATTTGTGGCTCCTCTCAGATTCCAGAACTCTCTGTCACCGATATGTGAGGGAAAATTGTTTTTTAGCCACATTTTCAGGTTTGCAAAGGATTCTGGGTAACAGAACCTGGTGAAAGCCCCACAAGTCACCCTGTCCTGGATTCCCCTAGGTCCCTAGTTTACATAAATGCACAGGTTTGGTAGGTTTCCCTAGGTGCCGGCTGATCTAGAGGCCAAAATCCACAGGTAGGCACTTTGCAAATAACACCTCTGTTTTCTGTAGAAAAATGGGATGTGTCCACATTATGTTTTGGAGCATTTCCTGTCGCGGGCACTATGCCTACCCACACAATTGAGGTACCATTTTTATCGGAAGGCTTGGGGGAACGCTGGGTGGAAGGAAATTTGTGGCTCCTCTCTGATTCCAGAACTCTATGTCACCGAAATGTGAGGAAAAGGTGTTTTTTTAGCCAAATTTTGAGGTTAGCAAAGTATTCTGGGTAACAGAACCTGGTGAGAGGCCCACAAGTCACCCCGTCTTGGATTCCCCTAGGTCTTTAGTTTTCAAAAATGCACAGGTTTGGTTACTTTCCCTTGGTGCCGGCTGAGCTAGAGGCCAAAATCAACAGGTAAGCACTTTGCAAAAAACACCTCTGTTTTCTGTGGAAAAATGTGATGTGTCCACGGTGTGTTTTGGGGCATTTCCTGCCGCGGGGCCTAGGCCTACCCACACAAGTGATGTACCATTTAAATCGGTAGACTTGGGGGAACATAGAATAGCAAAACAAGTGTTATTGCCCCTTGTCTTTCTCTACATTTTTCCTTCCAAATATAAGACAGTGTGTAAAAAAAGACGTCTATTTGAGAAATGCCCTGTAATTCACATGCTAGTATGGGTACCCCAGAATTCAGAGATGTGCAAATAACCACTGCTCCTCAACACCTTATCTTGTGCCCATTTTGGAAATACAAAGGTTTTCTTGATACCTATTTTTGACTCTTTATATTTCAGCAAATAATTGTATAGAATGAAAACCCACTGCAAGGTGCAGCTCATTTATTGGCTGTGGGTGCCTAGGGCTCTTGATGAACCTACAAGCCCTATATATCCCCGCAACCAGAAGAGTCCAGCGGACGTAACAGTATATTGCTTTCAAAAATCTGGCATTGCAGGAAAAAGTTACAGAGTAAAACGCGCTTCATAAATACTAAAATACAAATACAAATAGTGAAGAATGTTGTGGGATGCGAGCCGGAATAGTTTATGTTGTTTTGATCTCTAAGAGTGTTAGATGCTGCGGGAACATACTCTTTCCTCCCATTAGACAAAGAGAGGTAGCTGACAATTGGCCCCATGTTGCTACTTCAAATGTGAATTTTGACAAGTTGAGCAGGCTCAAGGCTTTATTGTTCCAAAAACATGTTGCGCTCACATCTGCACGCGAGACCTACGCACTTCAGAAGGCAAAGTCATCAGCAGAGATACAGTCCCTTTTTAGTCCCAACTTTCCAAAACACTTTGGTGAGCTCGTGGGATGAATATTTAATGCATCCAATACTCCTGGAATTGCAAATTTCTTTAAGGCTGTTGGTTCTGGTTTTGTTCACACCTTCTCCTCTATGTTCGGTTTAATACCATCAGCCATCCACCCAATATTCCCCAGTATTTTCGGGGGATTTCCAATAACTTTGGCTATCATAGGTGGCATTTTGCCATTGCTACTTTTTCTGTGCAATGGCTGTCGGCCCCAACAAGGAGGAATGAAAGCGCTCCCACTAGCACAGCTGTATCATGAACGCACAATGCAGTACTTTGGAGCAACACTCCTGGAGGAATTGGAGTGTGACTGGTCTCTGTCATTCAGACCGGTTTTGCATTGTGTGCAGCCTGTGTTTCGATGCCTCAGGTGCTCGTTCGAACATGCACTCAAAGTTTGCCTTTCTACGCAGCGCTTGCTTTCATTGGACGCTGATCTGTTGATGTTCTCGCTGAGGGCTCATTACCAGACATGCGCGTTGAGGGTGCGTTTGCTACGGAAGCTGCTTATGAGTTGCCCTTCATGGAGGATGCAGCTCTGAACTCATTATTGGGCACACCACGGAATGATGCTGCCTTGGCTGAAGCTCAAGCTATGGAACATGAATGCTCCTTGGTCCTTCTTGGCGATGCATTTCCTGCTTTAACACCTGCCGAAGTTGAAGATTTCCTGTCTTCAATTGTTCCAGATTCTATTGACAATTTCCAAAATGACTCTTGAAATTCTGCCTTTTACATCACAAGTTAAAACATTTTAATTGTCCTTTTATATATGCTCAAGTGTCCTTGTAACTTGTCATTATTGACATTTATATATATATATCTTAGGTTGAGTATTAGTAGCTTTTATATATAATTAGGCTTTGAACCACATTCAACCGGCAAGTTGAGGGTGTCATGTAGCCATCACAGTTATAGCTCAATGCACGTTATTTTAGCACACTAGGCCTGCCGCTGTGCACTTTAACCTAGATATGTTTTATTCAGCTTTGTTTATTATTTAATAATAGCCACATTTGCGGTCTTGCTTTATTTCTCTCTATATAGCTGTTCCTTGCCTAGGCCAGCACTGTGTTCTTTAACAAGACATTTCTTTCACTCTGTTCTTCTCTCAAGGCTGCAGTAAGATAGGTTCCAGATAAACTTGGTAACATTTTGTCTCTGGTATTCATAGAAACATACATATCCTTACGTAGGGACATTTTCTCAGAACATCAGCTGTTTTATTATAAAAACACTTCCTATACACATTAGAGGGAGATTCCAGCCAGATGACCATGACTGCATGCTGATTGCTGAACGGTACGCTACAGCTGCATATGCAGACTTCATGCCTTTGCCCAGGTATGGGGTATGATGTCTTCCCAGGGGAACCTGGAAGGCAGAACTAGAGCTTAACATGCTGTGCTCTACTATAGTCTAGGTAGGAATTAGTCTATTGACTTTATTGACAATATGGTAGCGTTATTTATATGCTTTACTCACAATTTTAATCCTGTCAAGCTTTATCGTCCTGGTTATTGCAGTACATGCTTTATCGTCTAAGATACAGTTGCTTCATTAAAACCTTATTGAAACATATACTGCCTCTGTTTGTCCTTGTATATGTGAGACTAATATAAATGAAAGAAACAGATGAGATCTGAGTGACCTCGATTTCCCTGAGGAATCAATTGTGTCATGAGTTCAGATGGCAAATCATCGCTGCTCTTGGGTAGAGATGAGGCACTGCTAGTTAGTTGAAGCAAAAACTCGACTGGGGCAACAGTTGTCACCTGTAGTGGTTTAAGACTTAGGGGCATATTTATACTCCGTTTGCGCCGATTGTGCGTCCAAAAATTTGACGCACAATCAGCGCAAACGTTGCCCCATATTTAAACTCTGACGCCCGTGGACGACAAAAATCCGCCGTGTGCGTCATTTTTTGGATGCGGCAACCCGCCCTGCGTTAATGATATGCAGGGTAGGCGTTCCCGTCCAAAAAACGACGCAAACGGGCGGGCGTCGTATTTATGCTTCCGGGCAAAAATGACTCTCGGCCGGGAGGCGGAGCAAAAAAAATGACGCACAGCCCGATTTGCGTCAAAATTTTACGCCTGGTTCAGGGCAGGCGTTAAAATGGGGCAAACACACCTGTATTTAATCAGAACACACAGAACAAACAGCAGAGCAGCAGAGCAGCAGAGAAGCAACAGGGAGACATGGAGGTGATTTTTATCCAGCGTGCACGTAGACGCAGAGCCCTGCAGCAACAACAGCAGCTACAACAACACCAGCAGGGACCCCAAAGGCAGCGCAGAAGGCAGGAGAGGATATTCCGCCCAAGAACAACCCTGCATGGCCTCAGGGAACACGACATCATACAGAGGTACTGGTTGAACTGGCAGGCCATTCAGCAGCTGCTGCGCAACATTGAACCGCAGTTGGCCCCCACTTTAGTGACACCCCGCACCATCCCAACAGAAACAAAGCTGCTTGCCGTACTTCACCTGCTGGCAAGTGGCTCGTTTCAAACAACTGGTGCCATGGTTGGCGGAATATCACAACCATCATTCTCCGCATTTCTGCCAAAAGTACTGGATGCCATCATTCGCCTGACACCCCGCCACATCTGCTTCCCTAACACACTGCAGAAGCAGCAGGAAACAAAACAGGGGTTCTACGCCATCAGTGGCTTCCCACACGTCCTTGGTGCAATCGACTGCACACACGTACGCCTTGTGCCACCTGCTGCAACAGAACACCTCTACCGCAACAGGAAGCACACACATTCAATCAACGTGCAGGCCATAGTCGATCACCAGGGATTGATCAGCAACATCGTGGCTAAATATCCTGGGAGTGTACATGACTCATTCATCTTCTGTCACAGCACCATCAACCAACACTTCCAGGATGGACGGTATGGCAATGGACTACTTGTTGGTAAGTACAGAAACCTACTTATATACACACTGCACAGCAACCCTCTAGGACACACAACACATACACCACAACAGCAACATCTAGACAGGAACACACTGAGGTCCTTACATCACTAGCCATGTTTCTTAAGTCACCATTGAACCTGTCACACATTGTAATTTACTGTACAGCCTAATTTGAAGACATTAATGAGTGTGGTTGCCTAAATGACACCTTGCAAATTGTAGGTGTCACAATGACCTTTACATTAATACATTGCATAAGTTTTAAGGTATGGGATGTACAGGGTACTTTGATATGAACGTGTTAACAACACTTCCAAATGTAAATGTGCATGGAACTATCATCTCACCCTCAGTGAAGACACACGGACACCTGTATCACAAGTCACAATGCCAGGGAGGGAACACTGTACTGCAAATCCCAAAACATATTGATGACAAACGGTTAGCAGACAAACACTTGCTCAGCCAAGGAAACAACACAATGCAGATGGTATAGCCTACAAGTATAGGATGTCACATCAGTACACAAAAGAGTCACAGACAACACAAGACAACTACTGCCATTAAAGGTATTTTCAATAGTGCCAGCTACATCTACATGATCCCATTCTGTGTTTTTCTTTCAGCTGATCAGGGGTATGGCATCCAGCCATGGCTAATGACACCATTTGGGAACCCGAGTACTGCTGCAGAGCGGGCATACAACGACGCCCATAAGAGGACACGCAGCATTGTCGAGCGCACCTTTGGGATCCTAAAATCAAGGTTCCGCTGCCTTGACATCACTGGCGGTAGCCTACTATATTCCCCCGAGATGGTCTGTAGGATCATACTCACATGTGCAATATTGCACAACATTTGTGTAAAAAGGAACATTCCCCTCCTCGAACCAGACCCATACATGCCTGAAGACGAAGAAGAGGAGGTGCCAACACATTGTAAATAATTTCTTTTCATAATTATCACCATCACCACTTAATGCACTATTGTAAATAAACACTGATAACAAACACCACATCATGGTCTGGCCTATTCATTTCTGCCCACCTTTAGCTTGGAATATCTGAAGAAGAATGTCGTCTCATTGAGCAATAATTATATAACAATCATGACACAAAAATATACACCACAAATGTAATGGCCACCATACAATGGGCAAATACACACACAATGTAAATGACAGACATCCTGTACAGTTCACCTTTGAAGGGCAATAGCTGAGGACCACACATATGACTCACATACATGTAGTAAACATGGATCATCGCAGCAGATGGCACACAACTAAAACACCATCACTCAACTAGGGGAAAACAGGCCTCATACATCAGGCAGTTCACATGCTAATGCTTCAGGAACAGGAATGTAGGACTAGACTCTTGCCAACAGTAATTCAAACTACTTACTATCATTGCAATGACTATCTGTCACTAAAGTTACACATAAGCAGAACATACACAGCACAAGTGCTACACCTATGACAAGCATTCAGCACATCACATCCCATCTACATGTCAGCCCTTTTCTAAAAACATTACACACACTTGCAGCTGCTTACACCCCACCTGTCTGAAGAGGTCCCTGGAATGCAGATTTGTGTACACTGAGATTCCCTCATCTACAACCACACTCTCACAAGTGTCATCCAGTGTGCCACACCCTTTACTATGCCTACCATTGTCATACTACCATCTCAATGCATGGAACTCAGCTCATATAATACACTGGCTTGGAGTTTATAAGGCCTGGTATCACCTGTAGATTTAATCTTCTGTGAAAGGAAATGTAGGCTATTTATCAGCAAATCCCATCTGACAGGACTAGTGAGACACAGATGTAGGCCACACCAGTGATCCCCTCCATGCACACCACCCAAATGTACATGCCTGTCCCTGCTGATGCCTCCTACTGCATACATGTTGGAATTTGAGCTATTACATCATTAAGCTTTGACACTAATGTTGCCGTAGAAAACTTTATCAGGATTCATGTGTCACCTTCAAAACAACACAGGACATACACAGTGTGACATCTCAACTGTGTACTGCTCCCTCTGACCAGTCCTAGTCAGAACACGTGATCATGTAATTACTGAAAGAACTTGCTCCTGATTGACCCAGCATCCTGTCAGCCTGACTGGCACCTGTCCGTGGGTCACTCTTCAGATACCTGGGGTCCACCTATGGACCACACGTGCTGTCCAAAACCTCTTGTACCTCAGACACTAATTTAATTTTCATATTTAGATATCATAATTGCCAGCGGCTTAATTTTCAACTCTAGAACTGTAAAATAAGCCTCAAACAAATATAATGGACCAATGATGAAATTTCTTTTGACTCTGCATTATGTGCACTCCTATGCGTCAAAAAATATGACGCACAATCTGTATGCGTGAAAAAATGACGCATATCGGGGGAAAACGGCGGCCATTTTATGCAGGATGTGATGTAATAGGATATCCTGTTTACAGAATCTGTACAGTGGGTGTACTTTCACTTTCACTTTGCAGTCTCAGATTATTCTAGACTGTGTGGCTGTGTGGAAAGTGTTGTCCTGTGTATTAGTGCTTTTGTGTCCAGTGTACCTTCTCAATTGTGCTTTTGTCATCATTGTCTTGTTCTTGAATACTGTCTGAGTCTGTGTTGTATTATTTTGTCAAGTCCAGTGTTTCATTTATTGTCTGTGGGAGTCTGTTGTGGGTAGTGTAATATAGGGGTTAGTTGGGCTCTTCTTCTTAAGTTTTCTTTGTTTTTCACTACTCTACCTTTCCCCATTTCCCCCTTTTCCTTTTTCTCCAACTTTTTCCCCTTTGTCAGTGCTGACATGTCTGGTAGGCCACGGCTTGCCAGGATGGGTGAGGAGGAATTGGGGGGATTTATATGGCTTGTTTGCCATTTCCTCCCACTCATGCTGGAGGCTGGGGGTAGGGTGATACAGGGGTATCACACGGAGTCCCGTAAAGTCTGGTGGGGGAAGGTGCGCCATCACTTGGTCCGTGTCTATGGTAGCCTAAGGAATGACCATCAACTTAAGCACCGCTGGGCTGATCTGATATCCAGGGAGCAAGATCTGCTGGATCACCTGGGAATCAGGATTGGTGGCCATGTTGGTGAGTACACATCAATTACATGTGCACAATTTAAAGCTGTGTGGCGACATGTGATGATTGTTACCCAATCTGCCAGATAAGTAGCTGACTGTGTGTAATGCTAGGGAAACCTACTGGGTAATTGATGCACAATGTGAAGGAAGACAAATGCTAGCAGTCAGATAGCTCATGTTTTCTACACATACCGGTTGCCTGTAGCAGTATGTAATGTAGTGCTGCCTTTGTGTCAGACAAGCAACACGTTAATGACTCAATTAGAACTCTACAGGTCACAATAGCCAGTGAAAAATGGAGGTTGAAACATACAACCTACATATGTAGACGCCATAGCTAGAATGACATTTGTAAACCCAACATGATGCTATAAATGAGTGCTACCTTCACCTCAATTGAAGTTAGCAATGTTGTCCACACATATGTCACATGTGTGTCTGGTTGGTGTGTGGAGAAAATGACCACATAGGCTGTTTGAGTTTGAGAGGTCATGCAGTCCTCAAGTAACTAGCTTTTGGATGTCCCTCTTGGATGCACATGATGAGATGAATGCACCCCTATATTGTTGGGGCATACTAATGGAGGTGCATCTTTGACACCACATGACTATCCAGGCCACTGCATGGGTGTAGTAGGGTGTGTAACTGTAGCAGGACACTCATCCAATGTAAATGTTGCTCAAGAATAATTCCATGCAGTATGAGCATGTGTGAAAGTGTTTCATTACGCATGTCATATTCTCACATTGTCTTTGTAATTGCAATTGTTTGTCAGTGCACGGATTCTGAGTATATTCTTCCTTCCATGCTTTACAGATGGACCTGCACAGTACACTGTGTGAGAGGTGGCTCATTTTGCGGACCCCGACACCTACAGTGAGTGTTGCATGTGTGCTATTTTTAATGTTTGCTGGTGATGCATGATGGACTACTGTGTGTTCAACAGAATTCAAGGTTTGATGCGCTGCCCATTCATTAGTATTGTTCCATTAGTGGGATTTTAATTATCACTTCAGTTTGAGTAGACCTATGCTTATCCGTTTCTCAGATTTTGGGTCTGTAGGCCATTCCAGTAGGGTCTGCTATGGGGAATGGGGTGAGTCATGTGGAATACACTGGTTATTGTAAGAGTTGCTCTGGGACTTGTCTCGGACTGAGTCTGCATTTCAGACTGACATTCTCCCAGATAGCTTCTGCAAAAGGCTTGTCTGAAATATGCTGCTTCCCTAGTTAACGATGGACTGAGTACACTGTAGGTTGGATCTTCTGGGGGCATGTACTTCCACAAGTTGAACTAGAAGTGTGTGGGACTAGAGTGTAATGGCCTAGGTGTACATTCTACTCATGATCATGGGTGTTCTTGCTCCTCTGTGTGTGTGGTAAAATATGCCTCACTGGTAGTATGTGATGTTGGCCTAAGTCAGTACATTTTGACATGTGTGGACCTTGGATAGGACAAGGTTTAGCTGACTCCAATTTGTTGCTAGGCCTTCATTAGTGTTGTGTGTGTGGAAGCAAAAACGTGTTGAGCTTTCTAGACACTCCTGGGTGTGCATTGATTATGGGATTGTTGGTTGTTCTTCCCACCCCACCCTCAAAGACTGCCATGCGTTTGGGAATAGGGTACCTAGGACTGTAGCAACCAGTATGTTACACATACTTGTGACCATTTGCAACTTTGTTTTGAACCTAGTGTACACACTCGGTTATGGCACATGAGTTCTATACTAGCAAAAACAATTACAAATGGCAGATATTGAGGGTTGTGATTGTTATCACATAGACTGACATATGTAGTGAAGGCAGTAGGCGGAGGAGGTACAGCCATAATGTCAGCTGCATTACCAATTATTTTGATGAGAAGTTTAGGTTGATGTCTCCCATCATGTAGAGACATGTATATGCTAGGTGTGAGATGCCCTTTTGTATGCAGGCTTCCCATGTAATTCCTCTGAGACTTTCAATGATCTATGTGGTGAAATTAGCTGTTACAACTACAGTAAAAGTAATTTCCAATTGACCCATTGTGCTATTCCACCCAATGCATTTCCTATGGTAAATAGTTGCCCTTTCTCTTCACAGCTGCAAACATCAGTGCCGCACAGATCCATGATTTTGAAAGGCGGGCAATGAGATACCGGCACATCCTGCAGGTGCAGTCGGGGTTCCGACGGATGGCCCGAAAATACCAGGCGGATCGGGCCTCCGGAGCATGGTGGGCATCACCACAGGGTGGCCCAACGTTGCCCACTACAGCCACCACCACCACATCCACCAGTTCTCCCCAAGTGGCCCCAGCAACGGCGGGGACAGTTGTCCCTGCCTCTGCAGCACGACCTGGACCCAGCAATTTCAGAGCTGCAGGACAGTCCAGTGGGCTACAAACAACTCCCACAACGAGCACCTCTGCCAGCACACAGACAGCAGCAGCACCTCCTATTGACCCTGCGGCATTCCAGGCTTTAGACAGGAAAATGGACAAGTTCATTTGGAAGGTGGACAAGCTGAGCCAGGATGTGGCGTACATTAAGAAGCGGGTTAGGTCCATCAGGCAGACCCTACGGAGGGCCAACCTCTAGGACTTATTTGATTCATTTAAATTTATCCCTCCCCTCTCTCCTCTTTCCTTTTTATCATGATAGGTGGGTTTTGGGGATTAGTGTTAGGTTAGTATAGGTTGTTAGCTTAGTTAGTGTTAGGGAGGAGGGTGGGGGGTCCTTATTCTTTCTATTTTTCATTTTTGAGTGTGTGGGTGGGTGGGGGGTCAATGTTGGGATTCCTGTCTGTTTAGAAAAAAAAGAAAAAAAAATTACAAAAAAAATACAAAAAAATATATGATTGTTTAGGATAGTATAGTATGTGTGTAGGTTAGTATGTGTTGTCCTGCATGTGTCCTGTCTCATAATGGTGGGTGGGGGGTTGATGTTTAGATCGATTCGTTATATGTGTAGAGTAAGTTTAGATTAGGTTAGTTAGGGACAGTTGTGGGTTAGGAGTAGTCAGGTTAGATTAGTTTAGGTATGACTTTTCCCTTAGTTGCCTCTGGTGTGAATACATATGAATAAATATATAGTTAACCCTTTGCATTATGTGTTAACTGCTACTTGATCATGGCCTTGACATCAGTGTAGGTGATTGTTTTTCTATGACATTTGGGTCCTATGCTACACACCGAAGAAAATAGAGGTTTAGAATGGCAGCTACCCCTGTGCTAACTTGGTAAGTATCCACCATTTGATAGAACCACCATTAGTAGTTTACATGGATCACCAAGGAATTGTGTTGATGAGTATGCATTCTACATCACAAAGTGTGCTTCCAGACTTGGTATTGTGGGTAATTTAATAGGTCGGACTGCAGTGTGATGTTCAGGGACATCTTTGTAGATGAGGTGTTGTTAACACTCTTGTCTTGTTGTCTTCATTGCTGACATAGATCATGTGTGCAAAAATTCAGCATGACTTCCCTTCATGGAAGTATACTCAGAAAGGGTGATTGATGCTGTGTTTAGTTGTGTTTGCTTAGATTATACTGCATAATTTCATGTTTTAGTATTGCATGGTGCCTACATTTATCAGTCACCATTAGTTGACTTTGATTGCTATAGATGGAGCATTATTCTGTCCAACACAGCATGATTGTGTGTGGTTTGTCCCTTCATCAGTTATTCTCCTCAGGATGGTCAGGCTATGATGCAATCCTGCCCACTGCACAGATGTATCAGACTACATGATGTCAGGACAGTTGTATTGACAAGCTACATGGTTGGCACACAGGGACTTTGGAGTTATCTTCTGCACAGTTGATGTGTCAAATAACACAGAGACATATTAGGTGGGCAAGTGCTATTTATTGATAGGTGCTGTAGTGCAAAATGTACATTGTCCATGTTTGCTGAGTCCGTTCTGGTGCATTCTTACATGGTGATCCTACAGAAGGGGTGTGGATGATGCTCCTGACATGCTGGGGTGATGTTACAGACAGTGCAGAGGGACAGGATTTGCCGATTAGTAGGAGAGAGACATTCACTGGCAATGTTGACAAGTCATACAGTGGTTAGCAGAACAGTCATGGAGTATAGTTGTAGTGAGACTGGCATTTAACAAAACGTAGGACCTTGGTCAAAGTAGGCCATGGTGCAGGGACTAGTGCTTCCGGGTACTCTTCCGTGTGAATGTGATCTGTTCCATGTCTTCTTCTTCTGATGTGTGTGTTGCCTGCTTTGTCCTTGTTGTTGTTGGTTGTGAAGGGGCAACACACACCTCAGTGTTAGAAGACGTGGAGTCAGACATCCCGATGGCTGCTCCCTGTGAAGGTCTTAAGGGCAGTACTGCAGCAAGGAGGGCCTGCTGGTTTTTGAGAATAGCAGCTACATCACGATGGTAGGCAGCCAGGTCGGCCCTGAGGGAGTCATGATTGCATTCGTGCATGCAGTGGAAAGTTTGAGGTGCGAGGTGTTGTGGCAACTCCCTTACTGCAGTGGTGAATTCCTTTATAGTTTCTTGTAGTCCATGCAGTATGGATGTTAGGGCTTGCATAGCTGCTGCCTGATCTGCAGATGACATCATGCACGAGCGCACCCCCTCAAGGCTGGCTGCCATATTTTGCATCCCCACCCGCACCTCCTTGGCCAGCTCCCGCTGTACTCCAACTACAGTTCTTTCAAAGCTGGTGCCAGTGTCGTCAGAGTCCTCAGCTGTGTAGGAGCTGGCAGGTCTTGCAATTGGGGTGGTGGGTGGTTCTTCTGTGATGGCTGCTTGTTCTGTGCTCCTCCTTGTGACTGAAGGTGGGGTCTGGAGGGTTTCAAGGACCTTTTGGATGGTCTCCTGGGGAATGTTTATGGGCTTGTCATCCATGTCATCAGGGAAATCAGGGACAGGTATATCGGCAGGAGATCCATGTTCCTCTGCAATGAAACAGGGTACAATTAGTATGTCTGTGTTGTGACAATTTTGCCGTAACATGCCAGCCTTTTGATGAATTCACTTTGTGATCTTGTTTGGTATTGGTATCTGCTGTCCTTCATAGGGGCATTGTTATAGGTCTATGGCCCACCTGTGTGTCACATGTATGATATAGAGTTATCTGACTTGTCTGCCTAATCGCCTCTAGGTGTTGCTTTGTACCAAATAGGGAATAGCCATCTTTTTGTCCTACTTGACCCTCCGTGTATATCTATTCTCATGGTGAGACCTTTCACTGGCTGTGGGTGTTGTGATTGCCCTGGCAGCACACTTGCCTCTCAGGACTTGCCCCAATCCCTGATTGTTCACATTGACTTAATTGTAAATGACATGTGGCATATCCTATGCATGGCAATGTTATGATGTGATATGGATGTAGACATTGTTAATGTGTCCAGCTGATGTTGGGTAATGTGTGTTTAATTGGATTGCCCTGTTTATCGTATCAATGTCCTATATGGTCCTCTGACTGTGCAGGTGTATTACATTGACCAGTTGCATGTGTCACCACCTCAATGCTGTTGTCTGAGCAGTATGACATTTGTGATGTTGCCTTGTTAGCCAGGCACGTGAGGGACCCTGACATATGCTGCATGTGTGTGTCCTTAGTGCTGTGTGGCTCCTATTGCTGTTTACTTTGGCTGATGTATGTGACAACTATGGGCATTGACATATGAGTGTACTGGGGCCTTTGTCTTGTTTCAGGAGATTGTTGCAGATGTCATCCTCACCCCCTAATTTAGGTATGTATGTTCCATGGTGAGGTTACTGCCATAGGCTACTTGTGCTGCACAGAGATCAGAGGTGGCAGTGTCAACTGTTGTCGCAGTTACATTGCAGTTGTTGTTTTGGCTACTGGATTACTGATAGGGACCTAGTTGATGTAGGAGATATTTTGGCTGACGAGTGCCAGGATGTAAGTATGACGTAGTGGCCTTCCCACCTGTCGAGGCTTTCCCTTTGCTCCATTGTTGTCATGACAGGATGCCCCCATGGGACTGTTGTTGGTGTTGTGTAATGTCGTGCCCCAGCTTCTGTATGTGCAGGGCATGCCCCCCTGCCGTTCCCCTTTACCTATGCCACTCCATGTATATGCTGACTTACATGCAATGTGTAGTGGTATTTCCCCCCCTGCTTACAGTCAACATTATTGCATTATAATTCCCCATGCGACTTACCCTGCATGTGCGTTGTCTCGTGGTAGTCTGCGCTGTCCTGTCCTTGAATCCCTGTGACGATCTCCTCAGGGATGACGGCTGCGACCATCTCCTCCATGTGGTCCAGGGCCTCCTGGTGTGCTGGACTCCCCCCTCCAGTCTGCAGTGCTGCCTTCCTGTTCCTGCCCATTTTTTCCTTTGTCCTACGTTTGCAGTCATGCCAGCGTTTCTTACACTCGGTGACTGTTCTGCGTACATCAGCCACACTGTTGATCTTGTCAACAATTTGTTGCCATATGGCCTCTCTCCTGCTGATTGGCAACTTAGAGGTGATGAACAGTTGGTGCTGGTGTTCCGTCACCTCTTTAACCAGGATTTCCTGCTACTCTGCACTGAAGCGACACTTTCTTTTTTTTCTATATATGTCCTGGTTCCTGAATGGATCATCCTGGCTGGTTCCTGGTCTGCTGTCATCTTCCTGGGGTCTGTAGTGGCATCTGGGATCCATTTTGGCTCTCCTCTGCTGAAAGGGCAGTGTTCGCGGGTATTTTTGACGCTATTGCGTCAAAAAAAACAGCGCTTTCCGGGTTGCGCTGTCGTAAATCGACCCACAGTCATTTACGTCAGGTTAACGTCGTTTTCCTTTACGACTTGACGCCGCGATGTGCGTAAAAAAAAATAACTCCCACCTGTTGGTTGCGCCGCCGTGCATCAAAGTATAAATTTGACACCTGCACGGCGCATCGAAATGTCGTTAGCCGGCGGTTACATTTTTGGCGCAAAACTGTGCCGGCGCAGCTTTGCGTCAAAAAGTATAAATATGGCCCTTAGTCTCCCACACCGCAGGTGATTATGCTGCTCAAATCCAGTAGTCTCATTAGAATAATGAGAGCCTACGCAACACCTTCAAGTGTCATTCAGCTGAATATTGCAGAGTATTAGCTCCCCAGTTGTTGCCAAAATACTACTCCACACATTCTACCAACTATAGTTCTTCATACATGCACAGTCATTTTGTCAGATGACATACTTACACTCAAGAAAAGTATCTATTGATAAGATCTTCCGGCAAGTCATCTCCTTCCTCTTTCCTCTTCACCACTGTCATCCTCACTTGGCAATTTAGGAGTCTCATCTGGTGGCACTGCCGGCTGCCACTACTCTGGGATGCACAGGATATTCCTCCCCAGGCCAGTGGTGTGGAGCATGCAGCATGCCACAGTGATCTGACATACTTTTCTGGGTGAGTAGATGTGGGCTCCACCTGTCCAGTCCAGACACCTAAAACTGGCCTTCAGAAGCCCAAAAGCCCACACCACTACATGCTGTGTTCCTCCATGGGCCTCATTGAAGCAGACTTCCCCTGGTGTAGTTGGATTCCTTATTGGCATCCATAACCAAGGATGGTTTGGATATGCAGAGTTTCCTGTTGTGGAATGGGACATATGTTCAAAAATGAGTCCCACTTTTCACGATTGTAGCACCAGGCATTGCACACACACAAACAGGACAGATGTGACTTACCAACCAGCCAGGCCCTCTCTGGGTACAGTTGTGACATCATCTGTGGTATTATGCTGTTCCGCATTATGGAGGAATCATGGGCTGCATCAAGAGATAACGGGCACAGACCTGTGAAATGTAGAGATCTGCAAAACATACAATTACACGTTTATGGAATGGAAGTTCTTTCTGTTGCGGTATACTTTTGCATTGGCAAGGGGTGGGACTAAACCAACATGTGTGCTATCAATGGCCCCCACCACATGTGGGAGGCGGGAAATACCATAAAAGTCAGCCTTTACATGAGCTAAATCCTGATTTCAGGGAACTGGATGTAGCTGTCCAGGTGTTTCAACATTGCTGAGAGGATATCCTGAACACCAGAATGAACATAGGATGGGACATGCCAGGTGACAGGGCCCTCGTATATTGGAACGACCATGTGGCTAAGAAGTGTAATACTGATATGACTTGCGCAATGGGTGGTATGCTGGTTGGATACCTAATAGCTGGCATCAGATCTGGCTCCAACTGACAACATACGCCCACTGTTGTTTGCTGATTCAGACGATACAGGGGGATGATGTGGCATTCTTCCATGGTCTGAAGGTCTGGCAGTGGACGGTAGACAGGTGGTTGTTGCATCCTCCCTCTCCCTTGGTACCTATGTATGCCAAGAAATGAGTTCTAACATTAGTCATTGTGTCCCCAGCTACATACATGATGCATGTCTATGATATCATGTGACAAGGCATTTTAGAATGGATAGACATGGTGAAAAGTACACATCACAGCTGATGATAACACACGGGTCACATGTGACCATCATGGTTTTCCACACGTGTCCACAACATGTATATGGACCAAACTAAAATATGTGCCCTCAAAGTGCACTGTGCCCCACTGTTAAATAGCATCTGTGAGTTGCAACATACTACAGTGGTGTTTCAGAGGTGTGACACATTTTTTTAAGCCCAATACCGCATTTCAGGCTTCTAAAATGGCAGCTGCCTGACCTACTGCACTGGACATTAGGAATTGCCCGTGACTGTGGGCGTAATACATAGCAGACGTGGCCACCATATTCTGCAGAATCACTCACTTGACTCCTGATACTGCTGCCAGGAAGACCTCCACTGCCTGAGCTTCTGTGTACCACCTCTGGAAGCAATCATGCCACATCCAGTGGTGATAGGGCCCCAGCCTTCTCTCCAGAGGAGCTGGAGTGGCTAGTGGACGAGGTCCTACCCCTGAATGGACAGCTCTATGGTGTACCAGGGGAGCAGGTAAGTACCTCATGTGCACATTTTTTTTTGTCCTTTCCCTCCTCACAGTCTAGAATGTGGCCATGTGTGGCAGGCTGACTACTCATGTGCCTATAGGTGCAGTCGGTGTGCAAACAATGGGAGGGACAATGTGCAAGTATTGGTGGCCAGTACCATATGTTAAGATCATCCACATTGTGTTGTGTGGGTTTTTGGGTTCCTGGATCCTCCTTGTGTTGGATGTACATAACTAAGTAAGGAGACATCACTGCCATCCACTGCCATCTCTTTCCTCATGATTGTTGTATGTGTCACACAACATGTATGTGCATGACAGCATGAGCTGAGTATAGATGTTGAACAAGTCAGTTGTGAGTAATGTGAGCAATGTGTGTGGTGCCACAGAGATTTCTTTACAAATCTGCCCTTGCTAAACTGTTGTTTGGAAGGCATATCATGACTCACTCTGCCCATCAGGTTGCTACACACACCAGTTGCCAATTTGCTGATGGCTACAGGATGTACTGTCATGCGTGGAAGTGATGGGAATGTAGTGTCATGTAGGTTCTGTCTGCTCAGCCTGCAAAAACCAGGGCCTATTACATGCATCTTCCAGTATGGGCCCTGGTCTAGGCTGGGGTGGAGTCACTGTGGCTCTACAACTATGGCACTGTGCCCACTCCCTGTACCCCAGCAGATGCTGGCATGTGGGCAATATGAGGCTCTGGTGTAAAATCCTGCCCAGAATTCCTCATTCCTTTGACTAGATTAGGAATGGATACAGAGGTAAGTTACTAATCTAGTCTACTTGTGCACTTAGCATCATTGTCAATGTGTGTCTTTGACTCATGACAAGTCCCTTATTCCCATAGCCCTGTTGACACTTTCCCTCAGGCCATATTTGTCTGGTGCAGGCTTATTGCATAAATTACATTCTCACAGTGCAGACAGTGTGTTGATTCCTGGGAGGCCAAGATATGTGAGTCAGAAGCTTAGTCACATACAAGAGCAGGCATTAAAAGAGGGCTTCCATTCTTTACAATGGGGCCCTATGTACTCTGCAGGACTAGCGCCAATATTTTGGCACTACTCCAGCAGAGTACATCAATAGTGTCATGAGAAATGAGGCTTTTGCCCCCTACTGTGCACCATGGTGTACCGTATTTTCAATACAGTGCACACATGCTGGCAGTAGGGGGGGTGCTAAGGGGCTCTGTGCAGCATCACTTTCCATAAATCTGGCCCATAGTGTGAATGTGTTGGTTCATTCATGCCTAAGGAGTTTACCCTTCAGAAGCCACAGAGGTGTAATGTGTCTCATAGTGGCTCACATCTCAGTCAGTTTGCTAGATCATGGCCTACATGATGTCAGTAAGTTTGCTTAGTCATTGCAGGGCCTGAGCAGGATAGTGGGTTCGCTGCAGATGGAGAAATAAATGTCTGTATTCATGTCCCTGTACTATTGGCTTGTATGTGGCTCACTTGGGGAGTATTGACAAATAGGAAGGTTCTAGCTTGATGTTACTTACATGTATTTGACTCAATAATTTGTGATGCGACTTGTGAACATGATCTCTTGATTTGTCCTTCGCATCCATGCAAGTCAACGCTCATCAAAAGAAGGGAATATGGAGAGCCGTTGCCAATAATGTGCGGACCCCTTCGTGGCGGTGGCCTATCCAGAGCTTGCTGGGCGTTTAAGGCTAGCACAGCAGCCACAAGGGGGTGAGTACAAGCATATTCCTGCCTGTCCCATTGCCAAGTTATTGAGTTAGGTTCTGACATCTCCCCCGGGCAATTAGGGATGAGCCATGTGTCACACAGTAGATGAGTGATAGTCTGTGTAGACATGTCATGTGTTGTATACAGGTGTGCCTTGCCTAGTGGCTCAGGTACCTGGGACAATAGGGTGGAATCCACAAACCACTTGCTCTGTAGGGATGGCATATGACTGTGTACATTGATCAATCAAGTACTGTTTGTTGTTGTAATGGGTGTAATTTTCTATGCAACTGACCACTACTCCTAAAGCTTCCAGGCCAAAGGTAAGTAGGTGATGAATCACTGTCCTCTGCCATGTGTCTAGGCATCTGCCACCCAGAAGCTAGTTGTCTTCAGTGTATGATAGGCGCTGGTTCCCCACTGCAGTCTGTACTGTGAAGATGTCCAACATACATGTGTCATGGCTTACATTGTTTTTTGGATGCAGGTATAGTTCACTATTTTCCCATGGTAAGTGGAAAATGTCCATTGACGTGCTTCATGTGCCATCACTGTTGCCAACATTCCTTGTGCCTACATGTTAGTATGTGTCCCTTTCTATTTAGAAAACATTTGTAAGCTGCAGGTTCATGCATCGTCTCCCTATGCTGATAGGATGATGTCTGTATTCCCTCACATATATGTGCATGGCAAACTGTTTGTGGAATAGTACATTTACAATGGGAATACATTTTTTTGTTGTCCCACATGCAGGGGTGTGTCACCATTGTTTATTGGCTGACACATACCCTCATCAGTCATAGCATGTCACTTGGCATGTACAACTGCAATAGCAATGAGGGACATGAACGGTAGGCCTAGAGTACAGAGCCATAATTTGAATATCTGTGCCCTTGATGTTGCATCATATGGAAAAGTGCACTGCACATGTGTAATGGGTAAGGTTTGTGCCCTGACTATTGGTATGCATCATGGAGTGACTTGCAGTTATGTTGAAATCACATGTTTTTGGGTACAGGCATTCATCCACATACAGACGTCTGGGTTTGCATGAACAAAAAAGGTTCAGTGATGTAACTTCCAATTGGGCAACATGTTGAGGGCATTCTGCAAGTACCTGCAAATCTATGAGTCTCTCCAAATTTTAAAGGACTAACGTCTTCTAATGATACACTCAGAGTATGTTATTGTAAGGGGTGCTAGACATTAGTGGTGATTACCCTGGGGCTTGCTGATTAATTGTGGAGTGCATTTTGGGGACATCTCTCCCTGATATATTGCACATGATGTCTCCAGTATCTATTTTCATGCCACAAGTGTGGCCTATCTGAACAACATTAATACTACCTCCATGACTCTATTGGGACAAATATCACTTGGTGAAATGTGCTTTGTTGATCTGTTTCTAGTGTGTAACATGGGTGTTGATGCACATGATGAGATGAATGCACCCCTATATTGTTGGGGCATACTAATGGAGGTGCATCTTTGACACCACATGACTATCCAGGCCACTGCATGGGTGTAGTAGGGTGTGTAACTGTAGCAGGACACTCATCCAATGTAAATGTTGCTCAAGAATAATTCCATGCAGTATGAGCATGTGTGAAAGTGTTTCATTACGCATGTCATATTCTCACATTGTCTTTGTAATTGCAATTGTTTGTCAGTGCACGGATTCTGAGTATATTCTTCCTTCCATGCTTTACAGATGGACCTGCACCGTACACTGTGTGAGAGGTGGCTCATTTTGCGGACCCCGACACCTACAGTGAGTGTTGCATGTGTGCTATTTTTAATGTTTGCTGGTGATGCATGATGGACTACTGTGTGTTCAACAGAATTCAAGGTTTGATGCGCTGCCCATTCATTAGTATTGTTCCATTAGTGGGATTTTAATTATCACTTCAGTTTGAGTAGACCTATGCTTATCCGTTTCTCAGATTTTGGGTCTGTAGGCCATTCCAGTAGGGTCTGCTATGGGGAATGGGGTGAGTCATGTGGAATACACTGGTTATTGTAAGAGTTGCTCTGGGACTTGTCTCGGACTGAGTCTGCATTTCAGACTGACATTCTCTCAGATAGCTTCTGCAAAAGGCTTGTCTGAAATATGCTGCTTCCCTAGTTAACGATGGACTGAGTACACTGTAGGTTGGATCTTCTGGGGGCATGTACTTCCACAAGTTGAACTAGAAGTGTGTGGGACTAGAGTGTAATGGCCTAGGTGTACATTCTACTCATGATCATGGGTGTTCTTGCTCCTCTGTGTGTGTGGTAAAATATGCCTCACTGGTAGTATGTGATGTTGGCCTAAGTCAGTACATTTTGACATGTGTGGACCTTGGATAGGACAAGGTTTAGCTGACTCCAATTTGTTGCTAGGCCTTCATTAGTGTTGTGTGTGTGGAAGCAAAAACGTGTTGAGCTTTCTAGACACTCCTGGGTGTGCATTGATTATGGGATTGTTGGTTGTTCTTCCCACCCCACCCTCAAAGACTGCCATGCGTTTGGGAATAGGGTACCTAGGACTGTAGCAACCAGTATGTTACACATACTTGTGACCATTTGCAACTTTGTTTTGAACCTAGTGTACACACTCGGTTATGGCACATGAGTTCTATACTAGCAAAAACAATTACAAATGGCAGATATTGAGGGTTGTGATTGTTATCACATAGACTGACATATGTAGTGAAGGCAGTAGGCGGAGGAGGTACAGCCATAATGTCAGCTGCATTACCAATTATTTTGATGAGAAGTTTAGGTTGATGTCTCCCATCATGTAGAGACATGTATATGCTAGGTGTGAGATGCCCTTTTGTATGCAGGCTTCCCATGTAATTCCTCTGAGACTTTCAATGATCTATGTGGTGAAATTTGCTGTTACAACTACAGTAAAAGTAATTTCCAATTGACCCATTGTGCTATTCCACCCAATGCATTTCCTATGGTAAATAGTTGCCCTTTCTCTTCACAGCTGCAAACATCAGTGCCGCACAGATCCATGATTTTGAAAGGCGGGCAATGAGATACCGGCACATCCTGCAGGTGCAGTCGGGGTTCCGACGGATGGCCCGAAAATACCAGGCGGATCGGGCCTCCGGAGCATGGTGGGCATCACCACAGGGTGGCCCAACGTTGCCCACTACAGCCACCACCACCACATCCACCAGTTCTCCCCAAGTGGCCCCAGCAACGGCGGGGACAGTTGTCCCTGCCTCTGCAGCACGACCTGGACCCAGCAATTTCAGAGCTGCAGGACAGTCCAGTGGGCTACAAACAACTCCCACAACGAGCACCTCTGCCAGCACACAGACAGCAGCAGCACCTCCTATTGACCCTGCGGCATTCCAGGCTTTAGACAGGAAAATGGACAAGTTCATTTGGAAGGTGGACAAGCTGAGCCAGGATGTGGCGTACATTAAGAAGCGGGTTAGGTCCATCAGGCAGACCCTACGGAGGGCCAACCTCTAGGACTTATTTGATTCATTTAAATTTATCCCTCCCCTCTCTCCTCTTTCCTTTTTATCATGATAGGTGGGTTTTGGGGATTAGTGTTAGGTTAGTATAGGTTGTTAGCTTAGTTAGTGTTAGGGAGGAGGGTGGGGGGTCCTTATTCTTTCTATTTTTCATTTTTGAGTGTGTGGGTGGGTGGGGGGTCAATGTTGGGATTCCTGTCTGTTTAGAAAAAAAAGAAAAAAAAATTACAAAAAAAATACAAAAAAATATATGATTGTTTAGGATAGTATAGTATGTGTGTAGGTTAGTATGTGTTGTCCTGCATGTGTCCTGTCTCATAATGGTGGGTGGGGGGTTGATGTTTAGATCGATTCGTTATATGTGTAGAGTAAGTTTAGATTAGGTTAGTTAGGGACAGTTGTGGGTTAGGAGTAGTCAGGTTAGATTAGTTTAGGTATGACTTTTCCCTTAGTTGCCTCTGGTGTGAATACATATGAATAAATATATAGTTAACCCTTTGCATTATGTGTTAACTGCTACTTGATCATGGCCTTGACATCAGTGTAGGTGATTGTTTTTCTATGACATTTGGGTCCTATGCTACACACCGAAGAAAATAGAGGTTTAGAATGGCAGCTACCCCTGTGCTAACTTGGTAAGTATCCACCATTTGATAGAACCACCATTAGTAGTTTACATGGATCACCAAGGAATTGTGTTGATGAGTATGCATTCTACATCACAAAGTGTGCTTCCAGACTTGGTATTGTGGGTAATTTAATAGGTCGGACTGCAGTGTGATGTTCAGGGACATCTTTGTAGATGAGGTGTTGTTAACACTCTTGTCTTGTTGTCTTCATTGCTGACATAGATCATGTGTGCAAAAATTCAGCATGACTTCCCTTCATGGAAGTATACTCAGAAAGGGTGATTGATGCTGTGTTTAGTTGTGTTTGCTTAGATTATACTGCATAATTTCATGTTTTAGTATTGCATGGTGCCTACATTTATCAGTCACCATTAGTTGACTTTGATTGCTATAGATGGAGCATTATTCTGTCCAACACAGCATGATTGTGTGTGGTTTGTCCCTTCATCAGTTATTCTCCTCAGGATGGTCAGGCTATGATGCAATCCTGCCCACTGCACAGATGTATCAGACTACATGATGTCAGGACAGTTGTATTGACAAGCTACATGGTTGGCACACAGGGACTTTGGAGTTATCTTCTGCACAGTTGATGTGTCAAATAACACAGAGACATATTAGGTGGGCAAGTGCTATTTATTGATAGGTGCTGTAGTGCAAAATGTACATTGTCCATGTTTGCTGAGTCCGTTCTGGTGCATTCTTACATGGTGATCCTACAGAAGGGGTGTGGATGATGCTCCTGACATGCTGGGGTGATGTTACAGACAGTGCAGAGGGACAGGATTTGCCGATTAGTAGGAGAGAGACATTCACTGGCAATGTTGACAAGTCATACAGTGGTTAGCAGAACAGTCATGGAGTATAGTTGTAGTGAGACTGGCATTTAACAAAACGTAGGACCTTGGTCAAAGTAGGCCATGGTGCAGGGACTAGTGCTTCCGGGTACTCTTCCGTGTGAATGTGATCTGTTCCATGTCTTCTTCTTCTGATGTGTGTGTTGCCTGCTTTGTCCTTGTTGTTGTTGGTTGTGAAGGGGCAACACACACCTCAGTGTTAGAAGACGTGGAGTCAGACATCCCGATGGCTGCTCCCTGTGAAGGTCTTAAGGGCAGTACTGCAGCAAGGAGGGCCTGCTGGTTTTTGAGAATAGCAGCTACATCACGATGGTAGGCAGCCAGGTCGGCCCTGAGGGAGTCATGATTGCATTCGTGCATGCAGTGGAAAGTTTGAGGTGCGAGGTGTTGTGGCAACTCCCTTACTGCAGTGGTGAATTCCTTTATAGTTTCTTGTAGTCCATGCAGTATGGATGTTAGGGCTTGCATAGCTGCTGCCTGATCTGCAGATGACATCATGCACGAGCGCACCCCCTCAAGGCTGGCTGCCATATTTTGCATCCCCACCCGCACCTCCTTGGCCAGCTCCCGCTGTACTCCAACTACAGTTCTTTCAAAGCTGGTGCCAGTGTCGTCAGAGTCCTCAGCTGTGTAGGAGCTGGCAGGTCTTGCAATTGGGGTGGTGGGTGGTTCTTCTGTGATGGCTGCTTGTTCTGTGCTCCTCCTTGTGACTGAAGGTGGGGTCTGGAGGGTTTCAAGGACCTTTTGGATGGTCTCCTGGGGAATGTTTATGGGCTTGTCATCCATGTCATCAGGGAAATCAGGGACAGGTATATCGGCAGGAGATCCATGTTCCTCTGCAATGAAACAGGGTACAATTAGTATGTCTGTGTTGTGACAATTTTGCCGTAACATGCCAGCCTTTTGATGAATTCACTTTGTGATCTTGTTTGGTATTGGTATCTGCTGTCCTTCATAGGGGCATTGTTATAGGTCTATGGCCCACCTGTGTGTCACATGTATGATATAGAGTTATCTGACTTGTCTGCCTAATCGCCTCTAGGTGTTGCTTTGTACCAAATAGGGAATAGCCATCTTTTTGTCCTACTTGACCCTCCGTGTATATCTATTCTCATGGTGAGACCTTTCACTGGCTGTGGGTGTTGTGATTGCCCTGGCAGCACACTTGCCTCTCAGGACTTGCCCCAATCCCTGATTGTTCACATTGACTTAATTGTAAATGACATGTGGCATATCCTATGCATGGCAATGTTATGATGTGATATGGATGTAGACATTGTTAATGTGTCCAGCTGATGTTGGGTAATGTGTGTTTAATTGGATTGCCCTGTTTATCGTATCAATGTCCTATATGGTCCTCTGACTGTGCAGGTGTATTACAGTGACCAGTTGCATGTGTCACCACCTCAATGCTGTTGTCTGAGCAGTATGACATTTGTGATGTTGCCTTGTTAGCCAGGCACGTGAGGGACCCTGACATATGCTGCATGTGTGTGTCCTTAGTGCTGTGTGGCTCCTATTGCTGTTTACTTTGGCTGATGTATGTGACACCTATGGGCATTGACATATGAGTGTACTGGGGCCTTTGTCTTGTTTCAGGAGATTGTTGCAGATGTCATCCTCACCCCCTAATTTAGGTATGTATGTTCCATGGTGAGGTTACTGCCATTGGCTACTTGTGCTGCACAGAGATCAGAGGTGGCAGTGTCAATTGTTGTCGCAGTTACATTGCAGTTGTTGTTTTGGCTACTGGATTACTGATAGGGACCTAGTTGATGTAGGAGATATTTTGGCTGACGAGTGCCAGGATGTAAGTATGACGTAGTGGCCTTCCCACCTGTCGAGGCTTTCCCTTTGCTCCATTGTTGTCATGACAGGATGCCCCCATGGGACTGTTGTTGGTGTTGTGTAATGTCGTGCCCCAGCTTCTGTATGTGCAGGGCATGCCCCCCTGCCGTTCCCCTTTACCTATGCCACTCCATGTATATGCTGACTTACATGCAATGTGTAGTGGTATTTCCCCCCCTGCTTACAGTCAACATTATTGCATTATAATTCCCCATGCGACTTACCCTGCATGTGCGTTGTCTCGTGGTAGTCTGCGCTGTCCTGTCCTTGAATCCCTGTGACGATCTCCTCAGGGATGACGGCTGCGACCATCTCCTCCATGTGGTCCAGGGCCTCCTGGTGTGCTGGACTCCCCCCTCCAGTCTGCAGTGCTGCCTTCCTGTTCCTGCCCATTTTTTCCTTTGTCCTACGTTTGCAGTCATGCCAGCGTTTCTTACACTCGGTGACTGTTCTGCGTACATCAGCCACACTGTTGATCTTGTCAACAATTTGTTGCCATATGGCCTCTCTCCTGCTGATTGGCAACTTAGAGGTGATGAACAGTTGGTGCTGGTGTTCCGTCACCTCTTTAACCAGGATTTCCTGCTACTCTGCACTGAAGCGACACTTTCTTTTTTTTCTATATATGTCCTGGTTCCTGAATGGATCATCCTGGCTGGTTCCTGGTCTGCTGTCATCTTCCTGGGGTCTGTAGTGGCATCTGGGATCCATTTTGGCTCTCCTCTGCTGAAAGGGCAGTGTTCGCGGGTATTTTTGACGCTATTGCGTCAAAAAAAACAGCGCTTTCCGGGTTGCGCTGTCGTAAATCGACCCACAGTCATTTACGTCAGGTTAACGTCGTTTTCCTTTACGACTTGACGCCGCGATGTGCGTAAAAAAAAATAACTCCCACCTGTTGGTTGCGCCGCCGTGCGTCAAAGTATAAATTTGACACCTGCACGGCGCATCGAAATGTCGTTAGCCGGCGGTTACATTTTTGGCGCAAAACTGTGCCGGCGCAGCTTTGCATCAAAAAGTATAAATATGGCCCTTAGTCTCCCACACCGCAGGTGATTATGCTGCTCAAATCCAGTAGTCTCATTAGAATAATGAGAGCCTACGCAACACCTTCAAGTGTCATTCAGCTGAATATTGCAGAGTATTAGCTCCCCAGTTGTTGCCAAAATACTACTCCACACATTCTACCAACTATAGTTCTTCATACATGCACAGTCATTTTGTCAGATGACATACTTACACTCAAGAAAAGTATCTATTGATAAGATCTTCCGGCAAGTCATCTCCTTCCTCTTTCCTCTTCACCACTGTCATCCTCACTTGGCAATTTAGGAGTCTCATCTGGTGGCACTGCCGGCTGCCACTACTCTGGGATGCACAGGATATTCCTCCCCAGGCCAGTGGTGTGGAGCATGCAGCATGCCACAGTGATCTGACATACTTTTCTGGGTGAGTAGATGTGGGCTCCACCTGTCCAGTCCAGACACCTAAAACTGGCCTTCAGAAGCCCAAAAGCCCACACCACTACATGCTGTGTTCCTCCATGGGCCTCATTGAAGCAGACTTCCCCTGGTGTAGTTGGATTCCTTATTGGCATCCATAACCAAGGATGGTTTGGATATGCAGAGTTTCCTGTTGCGGAATGGGACATATGTTCAAAAATGAGTCCCACTTTTCACGATTGTAGCACCAGGCATTGCACACACACAAACAGGACAGATGTGACTTACCAACCAGCCAGGCCCTCTCTGGGTACAGTTGTGACATCATCTGTGGTATTATGCTGTTCCGCATTATGGAGGAATCATGGGCTGCATCAAGAGATAACGGGCACAGACCTGTGAAATGTAGAGATCTGCAAAACATACAATTACACGTTTATGGAATGGAAGTTCTTTCTGTTGTGGTATACTTTTGCATTGGCAAGGGGTGGGACTAAACCAACATGTGTGCTATCAATGGCCCCCACCACATGTGGGAGGCGGGAAATACCATAAAAGTCAGCCTTTACATGAGCTAAATCCTGATTTCAGGGAACTGGATGTAGCTGTCCAGGTGTTTCAACATTGCTGAGAGGATATCCTGAACACCAGAATGAACATAGGATGGGACATGCCAGGTGACAGGGCCCTCGTATATTGGAACGACCATGTGGCTAAGAAGTGTAATACTGATATGACTTGCGCAATGGGTGGTATGCTGGTTGGATACCTAATAGCTGGCATCAGATCTGGCTCCAACTGACAACATACGCCCACTGTTGTTTGCTGATTCAGACGATACAGGGGGATGATGTGGCATTCTTCCATGGTCTGAAGGTCTGGCAGTGGACGGTAGACAGGTGGTTGTTGCATCCTCCCTCTCCCTTGGTACCTATGTATGCCAAGAAATGAGTTCTAACATTAGTCATTGTGTCCCCAGCTACATACATGATGCATGTCTATGATATCATGTGACAAGGCATTTTAGAATGGATAGACATGGTGAAAAGTACACATCACAGCTGATGATAACACACGGGTCACATGTGACCATCATGGTTTTCCACACGTGTCCACAACATGTATATGGACCAAACTAAAATATGTGCCCTCAAAGTGCACTGTGCCCCACTGTTAAATAGCATCTGTGAGTTGCAACATACTACAGTGGTGTTTCAGAGGTGTGACACATTTTTTTAAGCCCAATACCGCATTTCAGGCTTCTAAAATGGCAGCTGCCTGACCTACTGCACAGGACATTAGGAATTGCCCGTGACTGTGGGCGTAAGTCGTCATGGCAGTAGCTGGTTGCAACCTCAGCAGATACAGTCATAGGCTAACATTGTTCCCACTGCCTGTCACGAGCCAATGGCTGTGTCCGCTGGCGGTGACGGCCACGTACATAGCAGACGTGGCCACCATATTCTGCAGAATCACTCACTTGACTCCTGATACTGCTGCCAGGAAGACCTCCACTGCCTGAGCTTCTGTGTACCACCTCTGGAAGCAATCATGCCACATCCAGTGGTGATAGGGCCCCAGCCTTCTCTCCAGAGGAGCTGGAGTGGCTAGTGGACGAGGTCCTACCCCTGAATGGACAGCTCTATGGTGTACCAGGGGAGCAGGTAAGTACCTCATGTGCACATTTTTTTTTGTCCTTTCCCTCCTCACAGTCTAGAATGTGGCCATGTGTGGCAGGCTGACTACTCATGTGCCTATAGGTGCAGTCGGTGTGCAAACAATGGGAGGGACAATGTGCAAGTATTGGTGGCCAGTACCATATGTTAAGATCATCCACATTGTGTTGTGTGGGTTTTTGGGTTCCTGGATCCTCCTTGTGTTGGATGTACATAACTAAGTAAGGAGACATCACTGCCATCCACTGCCATCTCTTTCCTCATGATTGTTGTATGTGTCACACAACATGTATGTGCATGACAGCATGAGCTGAGTATAGATGTTGAACAAGTCAGTTGTGAGTAATGTGAGCAATGTGTGTGGTGCCACAGAGATTTCTTTACAAATCTGCCCTTGCTAAACTGTTGTTTGGAAGGCATATCATGACTCACTCTGCCCATCAGGTTGCTACACACACCAGTTGCCAATTTGCTGATGGCTACAGGATGTACTGTCATGCGTGGAAGTGATGGGAATGTAGTGTCATGTAGGTTCTGTCTGCTCAGCCTGCAAAAACCAGGGCCTATTACATGCATCTTCCAGTATGGGCCCTGGTCTAGGCTGGGGTGGAGTCACTGTGGCTCTACAACTATGGCACTGTGCCCACTCCCTGTACCCCAGCAGATGCTGGCATGTGGGCAATATGAGGCTCTGGTGTAAAATCCTGCCCAGAATTCCTCATTCCTTTGACTAGATTAGGAATGGATACAGAGGTAAGTTACTAATCTAGTCTACTTGTGCACTTAGCATCATTGTCAATGTGTGTCTTTGACTCATGACAAGTCCCTTATTCCCATAGCCCTGTTGACACTTTCCCACAGGCCATATTTGTCTGGTGCAGGCTTATTGCATAAATTACATTCTCACAGTGCAGACAGTGTGTTGATTCCTGGGAGGCCAAGATATGTGAGTCAGAAGCTTAGTCACATACAAGAGCAGGCATTAAAAGAGGGCTTCCATTCTTTACAATGGGGCCCTATGTACTCTGCAGGACTAGCGCCAATATTTTGGCACTACTCCAGCAGAGTACATCAATAGTGTCATGAGAAATGAGGCTTTTGCCCCCTACTGTGCACCATGGTGTACCGTATTTTCAATACAGTGCACACATGCTGGCAGTAGGGGGGGTGCTAAGGGGCTCTGTGCAGCATCACTTTCCATAAATCTGGCCCATAGTGTGAATGTGTTGGTTCATTCATGCCTAAGGAGTTTACCCTTCAGAAGCCACAGAGGTGTAATGTGTCTCATAGTGGCTCACATCTCAGTCAGTTTGCTAGATCATGGCCTACATGATGTCAGTAAGTTTGCTTAGTCATTGCAGGGCCTGAGCAGGATAGTGGGTTCGCTGCAGATGGAGAAATAAATGTCTGTATTCATGTCCCTGTACTATTGGCTTGTATGTGGCTCACTTGGGGAGTATTGACAAATAGGAAGGTTCTAGCTTGATGTTACTTACATGTATTTGACTCAATAATTTGTGATGCGACTTGTGAACATGATCTCTTGATTTGTCCTTCGCATCCATGCAAGTCAACGCTCATCAAAAGAAGGGAATATGGAGAGCCGTTGCCAATAATGTGCGGACCCCTTCGTGGCGGTGGCCTATCCAGAGCTTGCTGGGCGTTTAAGGCTAGCACAGCAGCCACAAGGGGGTGAGTACAAGCATATTCCTGCCTGTCCCATTGCCAAGTTATTGAGTTAGGTTCTGACATCTCCCCCGGGCAATTAGGGATGAGCCATGTGTCACACAGTAGATGAGTGATAGTCTGTGTAGACATGTCATGTGTTGTATACAGGTGTGCCTTGCCTAGTGGCTCAGGTACCTGGGACAATTGGGTGGAATCCACAAACCACTTGCTCTGTAGGGATGGCATATGACTGTGTACATTGATCAATCAAGTACTGTTTGTTGTTGTAATGGGTGTAATTTTCTATGCAACTGACCACTACTCCTAAAGCTTCCAGGCCAAAGGTAAGTAGGTGATGAATCACTGTCCTCTGCCATGTGTCTAGGCATCTGCCACCCAGAAGCTAGTTGTCTTCAGTGTATGATAGGCGCTGGTTCCCCACTGCAGTCTGTACTGTGAAGATGTCCAACATACATGTGTCATGGCTTACATTGTTTTTTGGATGCAGGTATAGTTCACTATTTTCCCATGGTAAGTGGAAAATGTCCATTGACGTGCTTCATGTGCCATCACTGTTGCCAACATTCCTTGTGCCTACATGTTAGTATGTGTCCCTTTCTATTTAGAAAACATTTGTAAGCTGCAGGTTCATGCATCGTCTCCCTATGCTGATAGGATGATGTCTGTATTCCCTCACATATATGTGCATGGCAAACTGTTTGTGGAATAGTACATTTACAATGGGAATACATTTTTTTGTTGTCCCACATGCAGGGGTGTGTCACCATTGTTTATTGGCTGACACATACCCTCATCAGTCATAGCATGTCACTTGGCATGTACAACTGCAATAGCAATGAGGGACATGAACGGTAGGCCTAGAGTACAGAGCCATAATTTGAATATCTGTGCCCTTGATGTTGCATCATATGGAAAAGTGCACTGCACATGTGTAATGGGTAAGGTTTGTGCCCTGACTATTGGTATGCATCATGGAGTGACTTGCAGTTATGTTGAAATCACATGTTTTTGGGTACAGGCATTCATCCACATACAGACGTCTGGGTTTGCATGAACAAAAAAGGTTCAGTGATGTAACTTCCAATTGGGCAACATGTTGAGGGCATTCTGCAAGTACCTGCAAATCTATGAGTCTCTCCAAATTTTAAAGGACTAACGTCTTCTAATGATACACTCAGAGTATGTTATTGTAAGGGGTGCTAGACATTAGTGGTGATTACCCTGGGGCTTGCTGATTAATTGTGGAGTGCATTTTGGGGACATCTCTCCCTGATATATTGCACATGATGTCTCCAGTATCTATTTTCATGCCACATGTGTGGCCTATCTGAACAACATTAATACTACCTCCATGACTCTATTGGGACAAATATCACTTGGTGAAATGTGCTTTGTTGATCTGTTTCTAGTGTGTAACATGGGTGTTTCCATGTCACCTTCTCCAGGATATTGTACTATTGTCATCCACATGGCATGATTTTGTTTCATAATTTCTTATTGTTGGGTCATCATGTATGTGACAAATAAATGACTGCATGACCTTGTGTGGGATCTGTGGAAATGCACTTTCCATTGGCCTACTATTGTATGGCATCAGGTGACTGAGGTTTGCTCCATGGGTCTGCTCCTCAAGGCTTTGAGGGTGATGGTGTCTCCTAATGGTTGACTGAGTATTATGATTGCACAACTTCAGACATGCAATTGTAGTTGTCTGAGATCCTGGTTTTCCTGTGGTCAGCTGCTGACAGTTGATATGGCACGCCTGCATATGGTATGGCACATGTGTGTACCCTTTAGGTGGAGTTTGTTGCTGTGGCCTACTTGACATCATGGTAATGTATGCTAATCAGAGCTCTTATTCAAGTGTGACCATGGACATGTGATGACCCTATTTCCCTATATATTTGTAGCTTCAGCAAGTAAAGGAGGCGGGACACAGTCGAGTGGGGAATCATCTGGCCATGCGACCTTGGGTCAAGATACCACCGACACAGAGGGACCCAGTGGCATGGAGGGCAAGGAGAGTGCCACGCGGGAGACCACTACATCATCACCATCATCATGATCATCATCATCATTGGATTCTTATTCCAGTGGGGACTCCCTATCGGTGGAGGATCCTTTGGCGCATCCCCCTCTACCATCCTTGTCCGCCACCCCCCATTCTATCACCACCCTCCCTGTTGCTCCCCACCAAGTTGGCCGTGCCCACTCACCTAAGAGGGTGGGTGTCTCCTTTGCCACAGGCACCTACACCCAGCCCCGGTTACTCCTGCTGCCCTCAGTGAGGAGGCTATTGACCTCCTAAGAAGAATCTCTGTGGCGCAGACAGCCATTGTGAATGTCATCCATCGATTGGCAAGTCAGCTACAACAGACCAATGGAGTCAAGGAAAGGCATTTATGGTGCAATGCCTGGCCTGCAGAGATCTTTTCAGGTTCTGGCCTCCACAATGATGACAGCCAATCACCCCCCACCATCTGTCCCCCTCCACCTCCCTCTTCCCACTCTAAATCCCCCCTTTCCCTGCCTAGCCAAAGCACACAGACACATTTGCACGCATCCACATCAACACACAAGAGCAACTCACACAAAAACAAGCACCACAAAACACTGGCACCCAGAGACTAAGGGGCATATTTATACTCTGTTTGCGCCGGAATTGCGTCATTTTTTTTTACGCAATTCCGACGCAAAACTAACTCCATATTTATACTTTGGCGTTAGATGCGTCTAGCGCCAAAGTCCATGGAGTTTGCGTCATTTTTTAGCGTGGACACCTACTTTGCGTTAATGATATGCAAGGTAGACGTTCCCGTCTAAAAAAGTGACTCCGAGGCATGTGCGCCGTATTTACACTCCCGGGCAAAAATCACGCCCGGGAGTGGGCGGGTAAAAAAAAATGACGTCCAGCCGCTTTTGCGCTGTTTTTTAGCGCCTGGTCAGGGCAGGCGTTAAGGGACCCGTGGGCTCGGAAGGAGCCCAGAGGTGCCCTCCCATGCCCCCAGGGACCCCCCCTGTCACCCTTGCCCACCCCAGGAGGTCGCCCAAGGATGGAGGGACCCATCCCAGGGAACATAAGGTAAATTCAGGTAAGTATTATTTTTATTTTTTTTGTGGCATAGGGGGGCCTGATTTGTGCCCCCCTACATGCCACTATGCCCAATGACCATGCCCAGGGGACAGAAGTCCCCTGGGCATGGCCATTGGGCAAGGGGGCATGACTCCTGTCTTTGCTAAGACAGGAGTCATTTCTATGGGGGTTGGGAGTGAAAATAAAATGGCGCAAATCGGGTTGAGGCGAAAAAATTGCCTCAACCTGACTTGCCCCATTTCTTGACGCCCAAGCCGCATATCCCCCTACGCCGGCGCTGCCTGGTGTACGTCGTTTTTTTTAACGCACACCAGACGGCGCCGGCGGCTAACGCCGGCTAACGTCATTCAATAAATACGGCGCCCGCATGGCGCTTCAGAATGGCGTTAGCCGGCGCTAATTTTTTTGACGCAAAACTGCGTTAGCGCAGTTTTGCGTCAAAAAGTATAAATATGGGCCTCAATGTTCATACCTAAACCAGAAACATAGTTAAAGTTGACCTTTTTTTAGAGCAGACAGAAACTCTTTAAAAAAGGCTAGCTGGCTAAGACAAAGGGCCTCATTAGGAGTTTGGTGGTCTCACAACAGTGGTGGTCAGACCGCCACACTCCTGACATTTCGACCACCAGATTACATCCCCAGTGGTCAGACCGCCAAGAGAGTGCCACCACCCACAGAATCACGAATACCAACGGGTTGGCGGCATTTAAAGTTGTGGTCAACCATGACTTCCCTTTTGCCCTCAATGCATTCATGAGTTGAAGAAGGCTTGCCCCCCACAACCAGCTTATCACTTTTGAGAAAGGTGACCGGAGGGCCAAAGCTTTGATTTCAACTGCCTCCATATGCCAAGCAAAGGTGCACCTTGCACCGATGATGACCCCCAGGTAATTGTGGCCCGTATTTATACTCCGTTTGCGCTGAATTTGCGTCGTTTTTTTCGACGCAAATTCGACGCTAAACTAACGCCAACTAACGCCATATTTATACTATGGCGTTAGAGGCGTCTAGCACCAAAGTTCCCGGAATGTGCGTCATTTTTTAGCGTGAACCCCTTCCTTGCGTTAATGATATGCAAGGGAGGCGTTCCCGTCTTAAAAAATGACTCCCAGGCCTTTACGTGGTATTTATACTCCCGGGCAAAAGAGACGCCCGGGAGTGGGCGTGGCTAAAAACGGCGCATTTGCGCCGCTTTTTAACGCCTGGGTCAGGCATGGCGTTAAGGGACAAGTGGGCTCAAAATGAGCCCAGAGTGCCCTCCCCTGCCCCCAGGGACCCCCCCTGCCACCCTTGCCCACCCCAGGAGGACACCCAAGGCTGGAGGGACCCACCCCAGGGACATTCAGGTAAGTTCAGGTAAGTATTTTTTTTTTTTTTCTAATAATTTTTTTTGGCATAGGGGGGCCTGATTTGTGCCCCCCTACATGCCACTATGCCCAATGACCATGCCCAGGGGACAGAAGTCCCCTGGGCATGGCCATTGGGCAAGGGGGCATGACTCCTATCTTTACAATGATAGGAGTCATGTTGATGGGGGATGGGCGTCGTTAAAAAATGGCGCAAGTCGGGTTAAGACGATTTTTTTGCCTCAACCTGACTTGCCCCATTTTAAGACGCCCTAACGTCATTTTTGCCCAACGCCGGCGCTGCCTGGTCTACGTGGTTTTTTTCCACGCACACCAGGCAGCGCCGGTCTGCTTGCGCCGGCTAACGCCATTCCATAAATACGGCGCCCGCATGGCGCTTCAGAATGGCGTTAGACGGCGCAAAATTTTTTGACGCTAAACTGCGTTAGCGCAGTTTAGCGTCAAAAAGTATAAATATGGGCCTGTATATTTTCCCCTTGTGACCTTATTCTCACTAAAATGTCAGCCACTCCCCTTGTTGATTTTTCTGCCAAGTGTTATGATTTTGATTTTCCTTAAGTTGACATCCAAGTAGTTAGCAAAGGAATAGGAGTGCAACACATTCAGCAGCCGCTGTAATCCAACTCTTGTGTAACTGACAACGCTAAGTCACCTGCAAAAAGTTGATTGCTGACGTGTTTGCCTCCTATCTTAGGGAGATGACTGTTGGTGGTATCAAAGGCGCCGGACAAGTCAGACATGAACAAGATAAAAAGCTAGTGGGGCAACACTCACCCCTGTTTGAGCACCATAAGGTTGTTTTTTCCTGTGTATGCAGGAACCACCACCCAATTTGATGTGTGCCTCTGTATTAGTGGGCAATTGAATGATAGCCTCTAGGAGCCTTGGTAGGATGCCTCAGTTCTTTAGTTTTGTCTAGAGGGCCCCCTTGGAACACAGTCAAATGCTTCCCTGAAATCAACGAAGCAGCAGTGAGACAATGCTTGTGATGTTACTGCCTTTTGTGAAGGTAAGGATAAAGGTAGTAGATTTGTAAGGGTGTCAGATTTATTGATAAACCTGATTTGATTCTTCCTGATAAGTTCCCTTGACTCTACTTAATGTTGCAAGTCCTCCAAGATTAAGCGAGCAAATACTTTTTCTTCATTATCCAGAAACACTATCAGTCTGCTCTGCTGGGGTCAGATTTGAAACCACTTTTAAAGATGGGTTAAATAATGGCCCTGTGCCAAGAATCTGGTATTACTGAGCTCCTTAGGTAGTGCTTGAACAGCAGAATAAGTTTGCAGGCCCAAAAGGAAATGTCCTGCTTAAAGAGGGCCTGTGGAGTTCAAACTTCCTAATCATCAGGAACTCCGTCCCATTTTTCATGTATCTCACATACAAAAGGCCATGTCCCACATCCATTCAACACATTCACTTTCCTCAGATTATAGATCTCCTGAATATGAGGTGGACAGGGGCGCCGTGAACCTCCTGCTTCACCAGCTACAGTGGGGCTCGGCATCTTTATGGGCCTCTTTTATCTGCAACTTGGGAAAGAAAAGCTCATAATTAACACTAAAAGAAAAAAGAAGGATTGAGAGATAGAAAAGGGAAAGAAGGATGGATGAGTGGATGCATGAGTGAGTGAACATATGAATGGATGAATGGGTGAAACGATAGGGGATGCAAGGATGGAGCAGTTGGTGAAAGGATGTGTGAGTGAAAGAATGGGAGGGTGGTTGGCCGGATGGGTGAATCAGTTGGTGAATGGATTGGTGGATGAGCAAGTGAGACAATAGAAAGGAAAAAGGATAGATGGATAGAAAAGGGAAAGAAGGCTGGATGAGTGGATACATGAAGGAGTGAAAGTATGGATTGATGAGTAGGTGAATAGATGAGTGTCAAAAAGACGGATGGATGTATGGGTTAAAGAAAGGGTGGGTGGGTGAAAAGTTGGAGGGATGAGAAAAAGTATGGTAGCTGAAAATACTGATGTGTGGGTTAAAGGATGGGTGTTACAAAGGATGGGTTGGTCGGTGAAAAAATGGGTAGGGAAATGGATGGTAGATAAGTGGTTAAAAGGATGGGTGAATCAGTGGGTGAGAGGATAGGTGGGTAAAAGGATTGGTCAATGAGTGGATGAGATGATGGGTAGATAAATGGATGATAGGATTGCTGCATCTATGGAAATCTGAGAGGATGCGTGGGTGAAAGGATGATAGAATTAATGGAAAACAGAGAATGGATGATGGATGGCTGGGTAAATGGAAATCTGATACAAAAAGAGTGGCCAGGGCACACCAGTGTTGTAAATCCAGAAAATGCTCAAGAATTGATAGATGTCCGGTCCAATAGAAATTTATTATAGATGCAAGTAGGTAGTAGAAATCTAAATCACAGAAATTGCGTAGTACAAAGTATCGAAGTATCCAGAACAGCCAGATGGTAACAAATGAGCAGAGTTACAATAAAGTAATCAAATGTAACAATAAGTCCATGCAGCAGAAAACAGCCAACAAGTATTTCGTCTTCAAGACTTTGTCAAGGCTGTGGAAACATAGATAAACAATACATGATGGTTGGTCAAGTGGAATTGTACATGGCGCAATAACGCATCTATATCCTTTGTGAAGCGATAACAAAGAGAAACCGAGAGTGTGCGCAATGGTGTCGGATATAGCACCATACATAAGGATGCGCATAGTCAGTGTGAAAAAGGAGAAGCAAAATAAGAGTACCGAAAGGGGTCCCAAGGTAGTAATTCAGATCAGATTACATAGGTAGACCTGCTAAAATAATCTGGAATAGGGTAAATAGAAAATATCATGCGAGGTAGTATTGTCATTGATGTGACTCAGAAGTGTGCCAAGGTGCGCGTGCATCTTATTTATGAAAAAAGTGATTCTAATAATAAGCATGCTAAGATGTGAATCAGAGTTAAAAAATATATATATGTGGATAACAAGTCATCAGTAAAGGTTAAGTACCTTAAGATGTATAAAACGTATATGTGAGTACGCTTGAAGCATACACGAACTAAGGTCTGCCATGTATCTCCAGGTGAGGTCAAAAAGTATTGACAAGATGAACATCTGCCATGATAAAGCAAAAATAACAAGTGATGGACGGAATGCTGAACATTGTCAAACACTCACCCCCAGTCATAGATCTGGGTTTAATCCATCGTTCTTTTGCTCACCATGACACCCCAGTTTGGACCCAGCCATATGCAAGTCAGTCTTGACCCTGTTCCTCATGGGAACAATCCAGACCGAACTGCCAAGCCAGGTCCTCACTGGACCGGAAACAAGCATCCTGGGACCGGTTTCGGGGTTCCACCCCTCATCAGCCTGGCTAGCTTGAATCCAGTGGCATTGGAAGCACGGGACCCACGTCTGGGCATACCCTTCCCATTTAGGGCGACAAAGCAAAAACAACAAGTGATGGATGGAATGCTGAACATTGTCAAACACACACCCCCAGTCAAGATCTGGGTTTAATCCATTGTTCTTTTGCTCACCATGCCACCCCAGTTTGGACCCAGCCATATACAAATCAGTCTTGACCCTGTTCCTCATGGGAACAGTCCCGACCGAGCTGCCAAGCCAGGTCCTCACTGGACCGGAAACGAGCATCCTGGGACCGGTTTCTGGGTTTCACCCCTCATCAGCCAGGCTAGCTTGAATCCAGTGGCATGGGAAGCATGGGACCCACGTCTGGGCATACCCTTCCCACTTAGGGCAACAAAGCAAAAACAACAAGTGATGGACGGAATGCTAAACATTGTCAAACACTCACCATCAGTCATAGATCTGGGTTTAATACATCGTTCTTTTGCTCACCATGCCATCCCAGTTTGGACCCAGCCCGATGCAAATCAGTCTTGACCCTGTTCCTCATGGGAACAGGCCAGACCGAACTGCCAAGCTAGGTCCTCACTGGACCAGAAACAAGCATCCTGGGACCGGTTTCGGGGTTTCACCCCTCATCAGCCAGGCTAGCTTGAATCCAGTGGCATGGGAAGCACGGGACCAACGTCTGGGCATACCCTTCCCACTTAGGGCGACAAAGCAAAAACAACAAGTGATGGATGGAATGCTGAACATTGTCAAACACTCACCCCCAATCATAGATCTGGGTTTAATCCATCGTTCTTTTGCTCACCATACCACCCCAGTTTGGAACCAGCCATATGCAAATCAGTCTTGACCCTGTTCCTCATGGAAACAGTCCAGACGGGACTGCCAAGCCAGGTCCTCACTGGACCGGAAACAAGCATCCTGGGACCGGTTTCGGGGTTTCACCCCTCATCAGCCAGGCTAGCTTGAATCCAGTGGCTTGAGGCACAGGACCCAAGGGCGACAAAGCAAAAACAACAAGTGATGGACGGAATGCTGAACATTGTCAAACACTCACCCCGAGTCATAGGTCTGGGTTTAATCCATTGTTCTCTTGCACACCATGCCTCCCCAGTTTGGACCCAGCCATATGCAAATCAGTCTTGACCCTGGTCCCCATGGGAACAGTCCAGACCGAACTGCCAAGCCAGGTCCTCACTGGACCGGAAACAAGCATCCTGGGACTGGTTTCGGGGTTTCAACCCTCATCAGCCAGGCTAGCTTGAATCCAGTGGCATGGGAAGCACGGGACCCACGTCTGGGCATACCCTTCCCACTTAGGGTGACAAAGCAAAAACAACAAGTGATGGACGGAATGCTGAACATTGTCAAACACTCACCCCCAATCATAGATCTGGGTTTAATCCATTGTTCTTTTGCTCACCATGCCACCCCAGTTTGGACCCAGACATATGCAAATCAGTCTTGACCCTGTTCTTCATGGGAACAGTCCAGACCGACCTGCCAAGCCAGGTCCTCACTGGACCGGAAACAAGCATTCTGGGACTGGTTTCGGGGTTTCAACCCTCATCAGCCAGGCTAGCTTGAATCCAGTGGCATGGGAAGCACGGGACCCACATCTGGGCATACCCTTCCCAATTAGGGCAACAAAGCAAAAACAACAAGTTATGGACGGAATGCTGAAAATTGTCAAACACTCACCCCCAGTCATAGATCTGGGTTTAATCCATCGTTCTTTTCCTCACCATGCCACCCCAGTTTGGACACAGCCATATGCAAATCAGTCTTGACCCTGTTCCTCATGGGAATAGGCCAGACCGAACTGCCAAGCCAGGTCCTCACTGGACTGGAAACAAGCATCCTGGGACCGGTTTCGGGGTTTCACCCCTCATCAGCCAGGCTAGCTTGAATCCACTGGCATGGGAAGCACGTGACCAACGTCTGGGCATACCCTTCCAACTTAGGGCGACAAAGCAAAAACAACAAGTGATGGACGGAATGGTGAACATTGTCAAACACTCACCCCCAATCATAGATCTGGGTTTAATCCATCGTTCTTTTGCTCACCATGCAACCCCAGTTTGGACCCAGCCATATGCAAATCAGTCTTGACCCTGTTCCTCATGGAAACAGTCCAGACCGAACTGCCAAGCCAGGTCCTCACTGGACCGGAAACAAGCATCCTGGTACTGGTTTCGGGGTTTCAACCCTCATCAGCCAGGCTAGCTTGAATCCAGTGGCATGGGAAGCACGGGACCCACGTCTGGGCATACCCTTCCCACTTAGGGTGACAAAGCAAAAACAACAAGTGATGGACGGAATGCTGAACATTGTCAAACACTCACCCCCAATCATAGATCTGGGTTTAATCCATCATTCTTTTGCTAACCATGCCACCCCAGTTTGGACCCAGCCATATGCAAATCAGTCTTGACCCTGTTCTTCATGGGAACAGTCCAGACCGACCTGCCAAGCCAAGTCCTCACTGGACCGGAAACAAGCATTCTGGGACTGGTTTCGGGGTTTCAACCCTCATCGGCCAGGCTAGCTTGAATCCAGTGGCATGGGAAGCACGGGACCCACATCTGGGCATACCCTTCCCAATTAGGGCGACAAAGCAAAAACAACAAGTTATGGACGGAATGCTGAACATTGTCAAACACTCACCCCCAGTCATAGATCTGGGTTTAATCCATCGTTCTTTTGCTCACCATGCCACCCCAGTTTGGACACAGCCATATGCAAATCAGTCTTGACCCTGTTCCTCATGGGAATAGGCCAGACCGAACTGCCAAGCCAGGTCCTCACTGGACTGGAAACAAGCATCCTGGGACCGGTTTCGGGGTTTCACCCCTCATCAGCCAGGCTAGCTTGAATCCAGTGGCATGGGAAGCACGGGACCAATGTCTGGGCATACCCTTCCAACTTAGGGCGACAAAGCAAAAACAACAAGTGATGGACGGAATGATGAACATTGTCAAACACTCACCCCCAATCATAGATCTGGGTTTAATCCATCGTTCTTTTGCTCACCATGCAACCCCAGTTTGGACCCAGCCATATGCAAATCAGTCTTGACCCTGTTCGTCAGGCAAACAGTCCAGACCGAACAGCCAAGCCAGGTCCTCACTGGACTGGAAACAAGCATCCTGGGACCGGTTTCGGGGTTTCACCCCTCATCAGCCAGGCTAGCTTGAATCCAGTGGCATGGGAAACACAGGACCCACGTCTGGGCATACCCTTCCCACTTAGGGCGACAAAGCAAAAACAACAAGTGATGGACGGAATGCTGAACATTGTCAAACACTCACCCCCAGTCATAGATCTGGGTTTAATCCATCGTTCTTTTGCTCACCATGCAACCCCAGTTTGGACCCAGCCCTATGCAAATCAGTCTTGACCCTGTTCCTCATGGGAACAGTCCAGACCGAACTGCCAAGCCAGGTCCTCACTGGACCGGAAACAAGCATCCTCGGACCGGTTTCGGGGTTTCACCCCTCATCAGCCAGGCTAGCTTGAATCCAGTGGCATGGGAAGCACGGGACCCACGTCTGGGCATACCCTTCCCACTTAGGGCGACAAAGCAAAAACACCAAGTGATGGACGGAATGCTGAACACTGTCAAACACTAACCCCCAAGCATAGATCTGGGTTTAATCCATCGTTCTTTTGCTCACCATGCCACCCCAGTTTGGACCCAGCCATATGCAAATCAGTCTTGAACCTGTTCCTCATGGGAACAGTCCAGACCGAACTGCCAAGCCAGGGCCTCACTGGACCGGAAACAAGCATACGCGGACCGTTTTCTGGGTTTCACCCCACATCAGCCAAGCTAGCTTGAATCCAGTGGCATGGGAAGCACGGGACCCACATCTGGGCATACCCTTTCCACTTAGGGTGACAAAGCAAAAACAACAAGTGATGGACGGAATGAACATTGTCAAACACTCACCCCCAGTCATAGATCTGGGTTTAATCCATCGTTCTTTTGCTCACCATGCCACCCCAGTTTGGACCCAGCCATATGCAAATCAGTCTTGACCCTGTTCCTCATGGGAACAGTCCAGACCGAACTGCCAAGCCAGGTCCTCACTGGACCGGAAACAAGCATCCTGGGACCGTTTTCGTGGTTTCACCCCCCATCAGCCAGGCTACCTTGAATCCAGTGGCATGGGAAGCACGGGACCAACGTCTGGGCATACCCTTCCCAATGAGGGCAACAAAGCAAAAACAACAAGTGATGGACGGAATGCTGAACATTGTCAAACACTCACCCCCAGTCATTGATCTGGGTTTTAATCCATCGTTCTTTTGCTCACCATGCCACCCCAGTTTGGACCCAGCCATATGCAAATCAGTCTTGACCCTGTTCCTCATGGGAACAGGCCAGACCGAACTGCCAAGCTAGGTCCTCACTGGACCAGAAACAAGCATCCTGGGACCGGTTTCAGGGTTTCACCCCTCATCAGCCAGGCTAGCTTAAATCCAGAGGCATGGGAAGCACGGGACCAACGTCTGGGCATACCCTTCCCACTTAGGGCGACAAAGCAAAAACAACAAGTGATGGACGGAATGCTGAACATTGTCAAACAGTCACCCCCAATCATAGATCTGGGTTTAATCCATCGCTCTTTTTGCTCACCATGCCACCCCAGTTTGGACCCAGCCATATGCAAATCAGTCTTGACCCTGTTCCTCATGGAAACAGTCCAGACGGAACTGCCAAGCCAGGTCCTCACTGGACTGGAAACAAGCATCCTGGGACCGGTTTCGGGGTTTCACCCCTCATCAGCCAGGCTAGCTTGAATCCAGTGGCTTGGGAGGCACAGGACCCAAGGGCGACAAAGCAAAAACAACAAGTGATGGACGGAATGCTGAACATTGTCAAACACTCATCCCCAGTCATAGATCTGGGTTTAATCCATCATTCTTTTACTCACCATGCCACCCCAGTTTGGACCCAGCCATATGCAAATCTGTCTTGACCCTGTTCCTCATGGGAACAGGCCAGACCGAACTGCCAAGCCAAGTCCTCACTGGACCGGAAACAAGCATCCTGGGACCGGTATCGGGGTTTCACCCCTCATCAGCCAGGCTAGCTTGAATCCAGTGGCATGGGAAGCACGGGACCCACATCTGGGCATACCCTTCCCAATTAGGGCGACAAAGCAAAAACAACAAGTGATGGACGGAATGCTGAACATTGTCAAACACTCACCCCCAGTCATAGATCTGGGTTTAATCCATCGTTCTTTTGCTCACCATGCCACCCCAGTTTGGACCCAGCCATATGCAAATCAGTCTTGACCCTGTTCCTCATGGGAACAGGCCAGACCGAACTGCCAAGCCAGGTCCTCACTGGACCGGAAACAAGCATCCTGGGACCGGTTTCGGAGTTTCACCCCTCATCAGCCAGGCTAGCTTGAATCCAGTGGCATGGGAAGCACGGGACCCACATCTGGGCATACACTTCCCAATTAGGGCAACAAAGTAAAAACAACAAGTGATGGACGGAATGCTGAACATTGTCAAACACTCACCCCCAGTCATAGATCTGGGTTTAATCCATCGTTCTTTTGCTCACCATGCCACCCCAGTTTGGACACAGCCATATGCAAATCAGTCTTGACCCTGTTCCTCATGGGAACAGGCCAGACCGAACTGCCAAGCCAGGTCCTCACTGGACTATAAACAAGCATCCTGGGACCGGTTTCGGGGTTTCACCCCTCATCAGCCAGGCTAGCTTGAATCCAGTGGCATAGGAAGAATTGGACCCACGTCTTAGGGCGACAAAGCAACAACAACAAGTGATGGACGGAATGCTGAACATTGTCAAACACTCACCCCCAGTCATAGATCTGGGTTTAATCCATTGTTCTTTTGCTCACCATGCCACCCCAGTTTGAACTCAGCCATATGAAAATCAGTCTTGACCATGTTCCTCATGGGAACAGGCCAGACCGAACTGCCAAGCCAGGTCCTCACTGGACCGGAAACAAGCATCCTGGGACCGGTTTCGGGGTTTCACCCCTCATCAGCCAAGCTAGCTTGAATCCAGTGGCATGGGAAGCACGGGACCCACACTTGGGCATACCCTTCCCACTTAGGGCGACAAAGCAAAAACAAGTGATGGACAGAATGCTGAACATTGTCAAACACTCACCCCCAGTCATAGATCTGGGTTTAATCCACCGTTCTTTTGCTTACCATGCCACCCCAGTTTGGACCCAGCCATATGCAAATCAGTCTTGACCCTGTTCCTCATAGGAACAGTCCAGACCGATATGCCAAGCCAGGTCCTCACTGGACCGGAAACAAGCATCCTGAGACCGGTTTCGGGGTTTCACCCCTCATCAGCCAGGCTAGCTTGAATCCAGTGGCATGGGAAGCACAGGACCCACGTCTTTGCATACCCTTCCCCCTTCCCACTTAGGGTGACAAAGCAAAAACAACAAGTGATGGACGGAATGCTGAACATTGTCAAACACTCACCCCCAGTCATAGATCTGGCTTTAATCCATCGTTCTTTTGCTCACCATGCCACCCCAGTTTGGACTCAGCCATATGCAAATCAGTCTTGACCCTGTTCCTCATGGGAACAGGCCAGACCGAACTGCCAAGCCAGGTCCTCACTGGACCGGAAACAAGCATCCTGGGACCGGTTTCGGGGTTTCACCCCTCATCAGACAGGCTAGCTTGAATCCAGTTGCATGGGAAGCACGGGACCCACATCTGGGCATACCCTTCCCAATTAGGGCGACAAAGCAAAAACAACAAGTGATGGACGGAATGCTGAACATTGTCAAACACTCACCCCCAGTCATAGATCTGGGTTTAATCCATCGTTCTTTTGCTCACCATGCCACCCCAGTTTGAACTCAGCCATATGAAAATCAGTCTTGACCATGTTCCTCATGGGAACAGGCCAGACCGAACTGCCAAGCCAGGTCCTCACTGGACCGGAAACAAGCATCCTGGGACCGGTTTCGGGGTTTCACCCCTCATCAGCCAAGCTAGCTTGAATCCAGTGGCATGGGAAGCACGGGACCCACATCTGGGCATACCCTTCCCACTTAGGGCGACAAAGCAAAAACAAGTGATGGACAGAATGCTGAACATTGTCAAACACTCACCCCCAGTCATAGATCTGGGTTTAATCCACCGTTCTTTTGCTTACCATGCCACCCCAGTTTGGACCCAGCCATATGCAAATCAGTCTTGACCCTGTTCCTCATAGGAACAGTCCAGACCGATCTGCCAAGCCAGGTCCACACTGGACCGGAAACAAGCATCCTGGTACCATTTTCGGGCTTTCGTCCCTCATCAGCCAGGCTAGCTTGAATCCAGTGGCATGGGAAGCACGGGACCCACATCTGGGCATACCCTTCCCCCTTCCCACTTAGGGTGACAAAGCAAAAACAACAAGTGATGGACGGAATGCTGAACATTGTCAAACACTCACCCCCAGTCATAGATCTGGCTTTAATCCATCGTTCTTTTGCTCACCATGCCACCCCAGTTTGGACTCAGCCATATGCAAATCAGTCTTGACCCTGTTCCTCATGGGAACAGGCCAGACCGAACTGCCAAGCCAGGTCCTCACTGGACCGGAAACAAGCATCCTGGGACCGGTTTCGGGGTTTCACCCCTCATCAGAAAGGCTAGCTTGAATCCAGTTGCATGGGAAGCACGGGACCCACATCTGGGCATACCCTTCCCAATTAGGGCGACAAAGCAAAAACAACAAGTGATGGACGGAATGCTGAACATTGTCAAACACTCACCCCCAGTCATAGATCTGGGTTTAATCCATCGTTCTTTTGCTCACCATGCCACCCCAGTTTGGACACAGCCATATGCAAATCAGTCTTGAACCTGTTCCTCATGGGAACAGTCCAGACCGAACTGCCAAGCCAGGTCCACACTGGACCGGAAACAAGCATCCTGGTACCATTTTCGGGCTTTCGTCCCTCATCAGCCAGGCTAGCTTGAATCCAGTGGCATGGGAAGCACGGGACCCACATCTGGGCATACCCTTCCCCCTTCCCACTTAGGGTGACAAAGCAAAAACAACAAGTGATGGACGGAATGCTGAACATTGCCAAACACTCACCCCCAGTCATAGATCTGGCTTTAATCCATCGTTCTTTTGCTCACCATGCCACCCCAGTTTGGACACAGCCATATGCAAATCAGTCTTGACCCTGTTCCTCATGGGAACAGTCCAGACCGAACTGCCAAGCCAGGTCCTCACTGGACCGGAAACAAGCATCCTGGGACCGGTTTCGGGGTTTCACCCCTCATCAGCCAGGCTAGCTTGAATCCAGTGGCATGGGAAGCACGGGATCAACGTCAGGGCATACTCTTCCCACTTAGGGCGACAAAGCAAAAACAACAAGTGATGGACGGAATGCTGAACATTGTCAAACACTCACCCCCAATCATCGATCTGGGTTTAATCCATCGTTCTTTTGCTCACCATGCCACCCCAGTTTGAACCCAGCCATATGCAAATCAGTCTTGACCCTGTTCCTCATGGAAACAGTCCATACCGAACTGCCAAGCCAGGTCCTCACTGGACTGGAAACAAGCATCCTGGGACCGGTTTCGGGGTTTCACCCCTAATCAACCAGGGTAGCTTGAATCCAGTGGCATGGGAAGCACAGGACCCACGTCTGGGAATACCCTTCCCACTTAGGGCGACAAAGCAAAAACAACAAGTGATGGACGGAATGCTGAACATTGTCAAACACTCACCCCCAGTCATAGATCTGGGTTTAATCCATCGTTCTTTTGCTCAACATGCCACCCCAGGTTGAACTCAGGCATGTGAAAATCAGTCTTGACCCTGTTCCTCATGGGAACAGTCCAGACCGAACTTCCAAGCCAGGTCCTCACTGGACCGGAAACAAGCATCCTGGGACCGGGTTCGGGGTTTCACCCCTCATCAGCCAGGCTAGCTTGAATCCAGTGGCATGGGAAGCACGGGACCCACGTCTGGGCATACCCTTCCCACTTAGGGCGGCAAAGCAAAAACAACAAGTGGTGGACGGAATGCTGAATATTGTCAAACACTCACCCCCAGTCATAGATCTGGGTTAAATCGATCGTTCTTTTGCTCACCATGCCACCCCAGTTTGCACCCAGCCATATGCAAATCAGTCTTGACCCTGTTCCTCATGGGAACAGTCCAGACCGAACTGCCAAGCCAGGTCCTCACTGGACCGGAAACAAGCATCCTGGGACCGGTTTCGGGGTTTCACCCCTCATCAGCCAGGCTAGCTTGAATCCAGTGGCATGGGAAGCACGGGACCCACGTCTGGGCATACCCTTCCCACTTAGGGCGACAAAGCAAAAACAACAAGTGATGGACAGAATGCTGAACACTGTCAAACACTAACCCCCAAGCATAGATCTGGGTTTAATCCATCGTTCTTTTGCTCACCATGCCACCCCAGTTTGGACCCAGCCATATGCAAATCAGTCTTGAACCTGTCCCTCATGGGAACAGTCCTTCGGGGTTTCACCCCTCATCAGCCAGGCTAGCTTGAATCCAGTGGCATGGGAAGCACGGGACCCACATCTGGGCATACCCTTCCCACTTAGGGTGACAAAGCAAAAACAATAAGTGATGAACGGAATGCTGAACATTGTCAAACACTCACCCCCAGTCATAGATCTGGGTTTAATCCATCGTTCATTTGCTCACCATGCCACCCCAGTTTGGACCCAGCCATATGCAAATCAGTTTTGATCCTGTTCCTCATGGGAACAGTCCAGACCGAACTGCCAAGCCAGGTCCTCACTGGACCGGAAACAAGCATCCTGGGACCGGTTTCGGGGTTTCACCCCTCATCAGCCAGGCTAGCTTGAATCCAGTGGCTTGGGAGGCACAGGACCCAAGGGCGACAAAGCAAAAACAACAAGTGATGGACGGAATGCTGAACATTGTCAAACACTCACCCCCAGTCATAGATCTGGGTTTAATCCATCATTCTTTTGCTCACCATGCCACCCCAGTTTGGACCCAGCCATATGCAAATCAGGCTTGACCCTGTTCCTCATGGGAACAGTCCAGACCGAACTGCCAAGCCAGGTCCTCACTGGACCGGAAACAAGCATCCTGGGACCGGTTTCGGGGTTTCACCCCTCATCAGCCAGGCTAGCTTGAATCCAGTGGCATGGGAAGCACGGGACCAACGTCTGGGCATACCCTTCCCAATTAGGGAGACAAAGCAAAAACAACAAGTGATCGACGGAATGCTGAACATTGTCAAACACTCACCCCCAGTCATAGATCTGGGTTTAATCCATCGTTCTTTTGCTCAGCATGCCACCCCAGTTTGGACCCAGCCATATGCAAATCAGTCTTGACCCTGTTCCTCATGGGAACAGTCCAGACCGATCTGCCAAGCCAGGTCCTCACTGGACCGGAAACAAGCATCCTGGGACCGGTTTCGGGGTTTCACCCCTCATCAGCCAGGCTAGCTTGAATCCAGTGGCATGGGAAGCACGGGACCCACATCTGGGCATACCCTTCCCAATTAGGGCGACAAAGCAAAAACAAGTGATGGACAGAATGCTGAACATTGTCAAACACTCACCCCCAGTCATAGATCTGGGTTTAATCCACCGTTCTTTTGCTTACCATGCCACCCCAGTTTGGACCCAGCCATATGCAAATCAGTCTTGACCCTGTTCCTCATAGGAACAGTCCAGACCGATCTGCCAAGCCAGGTCCTCACTGGACCGGAAACAAGCATCCTGGGACCGGTTTCGGGGTTTCACCTCTCATCAGCCAGGCTAGCTTGAATCCAGTGGCATGGGAAGCACAGGACCCACGTCTTTGCATACCCTTCCCCCTTCCCACTTAGGGTGACAAAGCAAAAACAACAAGTGATGGACGGAATGCTGAACATTGTCAAACACTCACCCCCAGTCATAGATCTGGCTTTAATCCATCGTTCTTTTGCTCACCATGCCACCCCAGTTTGGACTCAGCCATATGCAAATCAGTCTTGACCCTGTTCCTCATGGGAACAGGCCAGACCGAACTGCCAAGCCAGGTCCTCACTGGACCGGAAACAAGCATCCTGGGACCGGTTTCGGGGTTTCACCCCTCATCAGACAGGCTAGCTTGAATCCAGTTCCATGGGAAGCACGGGACCCACATCTGGGCATACCCTTCCCAATTAGGGCGACAAAGCAAAAACAACAAGTGATGGACGGAATGCTGAACATTGTCAAACACTCACCCCCAGTCATAGATCTGGGTTTAATCCATCGTTCTTTTGCTCACCATGCCACCCCAGTTTGGACACAGCCATATGCAAATCAGTCTTGACCCTGTTCCTCATGGGAACAGTCCAGACCGAACTGCCAAGCCAGGTCCTCACTGGACCGGAAACAAGCATCCTGGGACCGGTTTCGGGGTTTCACCCCTCATCAGCCAGGCTAGCTTGAATCCAGTGGCATGGGAAGCACGGGACCAACGTCAGGGCATACTCTTCCCACTTAGGGCGACAAAGCAAAAACAACAAGTGATGGACGGAATGCTGAACATTGTCAAACACTCACCCCCAATCATAGATCTGGGTTTAATCCATCGTTCTTTTGCTCACCATGCCACCCCAGTTTGGACCCAGCCATATGCAAATCAGTCTTGACCCTGTTCCTCATGGGAACAGTCCAGACCAAACTGCCAAGCCAGGTCCTCACTGGACCGGAAACAAGCATCCTGGGACCGGTTTCGGGGTTTCACCCCTCATCAGCCAGGCTAGCTTGAATCCAGTGGCATGGGAACCACGGGACCCACGTCTGGGCATACCCTTCCCACTTAGGGCGACAAAGCAAAAACAACAAGTGATGGACGGAATGCTGAACACTGTCAAACACTAACCCCCAGTCATAGATCTGGGTTTAATCCATCGTTCTTTTGCTCACCATGCCACCCCAGTTTGGACCCAGCCATATGCAAATCAGTCTTGACCCTGTTCCTCATGGGAACAGGCCAGACCGAACTGCCAAGCCAGGTCCTCACTGGACCGGAAACAAGCATCCTGGGACCGGTTTCGGGGTTTCACCCCTCATCAGCCAGGCTAGCTTGAATCCAGTGGCATGGGAAACACTGGACCCACATCTGGGCATACCCTTCCCACTTAGGGCGACAAAGCAAAAACAACAAGTGATGGACAGAATGCTGAACATTGTCAAACACTCACCCCCACTCATAGATCTGGGTTTAATCCATCGTTCTTTTGCTCACCATGCCACCCCAGTTTGAACCCAGCCATATACAAATCAGTCTTGACCCTGTTCCTCATGGGAACAGTCTAGACCGAACTGCCAAGCCAGGTCCTCACTGGACCGGAAACAAGCATCCTGGGACCGGTTTCGGGGTTTCACCCCTCATCAGCCAGGCTCGCTTGAATCCAGTGGCATGGGAAGCACGGGACCAACGTCTGGGCATACCCTTCCCACTTAGGGCGAAAAAGCAAAAACAACAAGTGATGGACGGAATGCTGAACATTGTCAAACACTCACCCCCAGTCATAGATCTGGGTTTAATCCATCGTTCTTTTGCTCACCATGCCACCCCAGTTTGGACCCAGCCATATGCAAATCAGTCTTGACCCTGTTCCTCATGGGAACAGTCCAGACCGATCTGCCAAGCCAGGTCCTCACTGGACCGGAAACAAGCATCCTGGGACCGGTTTCGGGGTTTCACCCCTCATCAGCCAGGCTAGCTTGAATCCAGTGGCATGGGAAGCACGGGACCCACATCTGGGCATACCCTTCCCAATTAGGGCGACAAAGCAAAAACAAGTGATGGACAGAATGCTGAACATTGTCAAACACTCACCCCCAGTCATAGATCTGGGTTTAATCCACCGTTCTTTTGCTTACCATGCCACCCCAGTTTGGACCCAGCCATATGCAAATCAGTCTTGACCCTGTTCCTCATAGGAACAGTCCAGACCGATCTGCCAAGCCAGGTCCTCACTGGACCGGAAACAAGCATCCTGGGACCGGTTTCAGGGTTTCACCCCTCATCAGCCAGGCTAGCTTGAATCCAGTGGCATGGGAAGCACAGGACCCACGTCTTTGCATACCCTTCCCACTTAGGGCGACAAAGCAAAAACAACAAGTGATGGACGGAATGCTGAACATTGTCAAACACTCACCCCCAGTCATAGATCTGGGTTTAATCCATCATTCTTTTGCTCACCATGCCACCCCAGTTTGGACCTAGCCATATGCAAATGAGTCTTGACCCTGTTCCTCATGGGAAGAGTCCAGACCGAACTGCCAAGCCAGGTCCTCACTGGACCGGAAACAAGCATCCTGGGACCGGTTTCGGGGTTTCACCCCTCATCAGCCAGGCTAGCTTGAATCCAGTGGCATGGGAAGCACGGGACCCACGTCTGGGCATACCCTTCCCACTTAGGGCGACAAAGCAAAAACAACTAGTGATGGACAGAATGCTGAACACTGTCAAACACTAACCCCCAAGCATAGATCTGGGTTTAATCCATCGTTCTTTTGCTCACCATGCCACCCCAGTTTGGACCCAGCCATATGCAAATCAGTCTTGAACCTGTTCCTCATGGGAACAGTCCAGACCGAACTGCCAAGCCAGGTCCACACTGGACCGGAAACAAGCATCCTGGGACCATTTTCGGGCTTTCGTCCCTCATCAGCCAGGCTAGCTTGAATCCAGTGGCATGGGAAGCACGGGACCCACATCTGGGCATACCCTTCCCCCTTCCCACTTAGGGTGACAAAGCAAAAACAACAAGTGATGGACGGAATGCTGAACATTGTCAAACACTCACCCCCAGTCATAGATCTGGCTTTAATCCATCGTTCTTTTGCTCACCATGCCACCCCAGTTTGGACCCAGCCATATGCAAATCAGTCTTGACCCTGTTCCTCATGGGAACAGGCCAGACCGAACTGCCAAGCCAGGTCCTCACTGGACCGGAAACAAGCATCCTGGGACCGGTTTCGGGGTTTCACCCCTCATCAGCCAGGCTAGCTTGAATCCAGTGGCATGGGAAGCACGGGACCCACATCTGGGCATACCCTTCCCAATTAGGGCGACAAAGCAAAAACAACAAGTGATGGACGGAATGCTGAACATTGTCAAACACTCACCCCCAGTCATAGATCTGGGTTTAATCCATCGTTCTTTTGCTCACCATGCCACCCCAGTTTGGACACAGCCATATGCAAATCAATCTTGACCCTGTTCCTCATGGGAACAGTCCAGACCGAACTGCCAAGCCAGGTCCTCACTGGACCGGAAACAAGCATCCTGGGACCGGTTTCGGGGTTTCACCCCTCATCAGCCAGGCTAGCTTGAATCCAGTGGCATGGGAAGCACGGGATCAACGTCAGGGCATACTCTTCCCACTTAGGGCGACAAAGCAAAAACAACAAGTGATGGACGGAATGCTGAACATTGTCAAACACTCACCCCCAATCATCGATCTGGGTTTAATCCATCGTTCTTTTGCTCACCATGCCACCCCAGTTTGAACCCAGCCATATGCAAATCAGTCTTGACCCTGTTCCTCATGGAAACAGTCCATACCGAACTGCCAAGCCAGGTCCTCACTGGACTGGAAACAAGCATCCTGGGACCGGTTTCGGGGTTTCACCCCTAATCAACCAGGGTAGCTTGAATCCAGTGGCATGGGAAGCACAGGACCCACGTCTGGGAATACCCTTCCCACTTAGGGCGACAAAGCAAAAACAACAAGTGATGGACGGAATGCTGAACATTGTCAAACACTCACCCCCAGTCATAGATCTGGGTTTAATCCATCGTTCTTTTGCTCAACATGCCACCCCAGTTTGAACTCAGCCATGTGAAAATCAGTCTTGACCCTGTTCCTCATGGGAACAGTCCAGACCGAACTTCCAAGCCAGGTCCTCACTGGACCGGAAACAAGCATCCTGGGACCGGGTTCGGGGTTTCACCCCTCATCAGCCAGGCTAGCTTGAATCCAGTGGCATGGGAAGCACGGGACCCACGTCTGGGCATACCCTTCCCACTTAGGGCGGCAAAGCAAAAACAACAAGTGGTGGACGGAATGCTGAATATTGTCAAACACTCACCCCCAGTCATAGATCTGGGTTAAATCGATCGTTCTTTTGCTCACCATGCCACCCCAGTTTGCACCCAGCCATATGCAAATCAGTCTTGACCCTGTTCCTCATGGGAACAGTCCAGACCGAACTGCCAAGCCAGGTCCTCACTGGACCGGAAACAAGCATCCTGGGACCGGTTTCGGGGTTTCACCCCTCATCAGCCAGGCTAGCTTGAATCCAGTGGCATGGGAAGCACGGGACCCACGTCTGGGCATACCCTTCCCACTTAGGGCGACAAAGCAAAAACAACAAGTGATGGACGGAATGCTGAACACTGTCAAACACTAACCCCCAAGCATAGATCTGGGTTTAATCCATCGTTCTTTTGCTCACCATGCCACCCCAGTTTGGACCCAGCCATATGCAAATCAGTCTTGAACCTGTCCCTCATGGGAACAGTCCTTCGGGGTTTCACCCCTCATCAGCCAGGCTAGCTTGAATCCAGTGGCATGGGAAGCACGGGACCCACATCTGGGCATACCCTTCCCACTTAGGGTGACAAAGCAAAAACAATAAGTGATGAACGGAATGCTGAACATTGTCAAACACTCACCCCCAGTCATAGATCTGGGTTTAATCCATCGTTCATTTGCTCACCATGCCACCCCAGTTTGCACCCAGCCTTATGCAAATCAGTTTTGATCCTGTTCCTCATGGGAACAGTCCAGACCGAACTGCCAAGCCAGGTCCTCACTGGACCGGAAACAAGCATCCTAGGACCGTTTTCAGGGTTTCACCCCTCATCAGCCAGACTACCTTGAATCCAGTGGCATGGGAAGCACGGGACCAACGTCTGGGCATACCCTTCCCACTTAGGGCGACAAAGCAAAAACAATAAGTGAGGGACGGAATACTGAACATTGTCAAACACTCACCCCCAGTCACAGATCTGGGTTTAATCCATCGTTCATTTGCTCACCATGCCACCCCAGTTTGGACCCAGCCTTATGCAAATCAGTTTTGATCCTGTTCCTCATGGGAACAGTCCAGACCGAACTGCCAAGCCAGGTCCTCACTGGACCGGAAACAAGCATCCTGGGACCGGTTTCGGGGTTTCACCCCTCATCAGCCAGGCTAGCTTGAATCCAGTGGCATGGGAAGCACGGGACCAACGTCTGGGCATACCCTTCCCAATTAGGGCGACAAAGCAAAAACAACAAGTGATGGACGGAATGCTGAACATTGTCAAACACTCACCCCCAGTCATAGATCTGGGTTTAATCCATCGTTCTTTTGCTCACCATGCCACCCCAGTTTGGACCCAGCCATATGCAAATCAGTCTTGACCCTGTTCCTCATGGGAACAGTCCAGACCGATCTGCCAAGCCAGGTCCTCACTGGACCGGAAACAAGCATCCTGGGACCGGTTTCGGGGTTTCACCCCTCATCAGCCAGGCTAGCTTGAATCCAGTGGCATGGGAAGCACGGGACCCACATCTGGGCATACCCTTCCCAATTAGGGCGACAAAGCAAAAACAAGTGATGGACAGAATTCTGAACATTGTCAAACACTCACCCCCAGTCATAGATCTGGGTTTAATCCACCGTTCTTTTGCTTACCATGCCACCCCAGTTTGGACCCAGCCATATGCAAATCAGTCTTGACCCTGTTCCTCATAGGAACAGTCCAGACCGATCTGCCAAGCCAGGTCCTCACTGGACCGGAAACAAGCATCCTGGGACCGGTTTCGGGGTTTCACCCCTCATCAGCCAGGCTAGCTTGAATCCAGTGGCATGGGAAGCACAGGACCCACGTCTTTGCATACCCTTCCCCCTTCCCACTTAGGGTGACAAAGCAAAAACAACAAGTGATGGACGGAATGCTGAACATTGTCAAACACTCACCCCCAGTCATAGATCTGGCTTTAATCCATCGTTCTTTTGCTCACCATGCCACCCCAGTTTGGACTCAGCCATATGCAAATCAGTCTTGACCCTGTTCCTCATGGGAACAGGCCAGACCGAACTGCCAAGCCAGGTCCTCACTGGACCGGAAACAAGCATCCTGGGACCGGTTTCGGGGTTTCACCCCTCATCAGACAGGCTAGCTTGAATCCAGTTGCATGGGAAGCACGGGACCCACATCTGGGCATACCCTTCCCAATTAGGGCGACAAAGCAAAAACAACAAGTGATGGACGGAATGCTGAACATTGTCAAACACTCACCCCCAGTCATAGATCTGGGTTTAATCCATCGTTCTTTTGCTCACCATGCCACCCCAGTTTGGACACAGCCATATGCAAATCAGTCTTGACCCTGTTCCTCATGGGAACAGTCCAGACCGAACTGCCAAGCCAGGTCCTCACTGGACCGGAAACAAGCATCCTGGGACCGGTTTCGGGGTTTCACCCCTCATCAGCCAGGCTAGCTTGAATCCAGTGGCATGGGAAGCACGGGACCAACGTCAGGGCATACTCTTCCCACTTAGGGCGACAAAGCAAAAACAACAAGTGATGGACGGAATGCTGAACATTGTCAAACACTCACCCCCAATCATAGATCTGGGTTTAATCCATCGTTCTTTTGCTCACCATGCCACCCCAGTTTGGACCCAGCCATATGCAAATCAGTCTTGACCCTGTTCCTCATGAGAACAGGCCAGACCGAACTGCCAAGCCAGGTCCTCACTGGACCGGAAACAAGCATCCTGGGACCGGTTTCGGGGTTTCACCCCTCATCAGCCAGGCTAGCTTGAATCCAGTGGCATGGGAAACACTGGACCCACATCTGGGCATACCCTTCCCACTTAGGACGACAAAGCAAAAACAACAAGTGATGGACGGAATGCTGAACATTGTCAAACACTCACCCCCACTCATAGATCTGGGTTTAATCCATCGTTCTTTTGCTCACCATGCCACCCCAGTTTGAACCCAGCCATATACAAATCAGTCTTGACCCTGTTCCTCATGGGAACAGTCCAGACCGAACTGCCAAGCCAGGTCCTCACTGGACCGGAAACAAGCATCCTGGGACCAGTTTCGGGGTTTCACCCCTCATCAGCCAGGCTCGCTTGAATCCAGTGGCATGGGAAGCACGGGACCAACGTCTGGGCATACCCTTCCCACAACAAGTGATGGACGGAATGCTGAACATTGTCAAACACTCACCCCCAGTCATAGATCTGGGTTTAATCCATCGTTCTTTTGCTCACCATGCCACCCCAGTTTGGACCCAGCCATATGCAAATCAGTCTTGACCCTGTTCCTCATGGGAACAGTCCAGACCGATCTGCCAAGCCAGGTCCTCACTGGACCGGAAACAAGCATCCTGGGACCGGTTTCGGGGTTTCACCCCTCATCAGCCAGGCTAGCTTGAATCCAGTGGCATGGGAAGCACGGGACCCACATCTGGGCATACCCTTCCCAATTAGGGCGACAAAGCAAAAACAAGTGATGGACAGAATGCTGAACATTGTCAAACACTCACCCCCAGTCATAGATCTGGGTTTAATCCACCGTTCTTTTGCTTACCATGCCACCCCAGTTTGGACCCAGCCATATGCAAATCAGTCTTGACCCTGTTCCTCATAGGAACAGTCCAGACCGATCTGCCAAGCCAGGTCCTCACTGGACCGGAAACAAGCATCCTGGGACCGGTTTCAGGGTTTCACCCCTCATCAGCCAGGCTAGCTTGAATCCAGTGGCATGGGAAGCACAGGACCCACGTCTTTGCATACCCTTCCCACTTAGGGCGACAAAGCAAAAACAACAAGTGATGGACGGAATGCTGAACATTGTCAAACACTCACCCCCAGTCATAGATCTGGGTTTAATCCATCATTCTTTTGCTCACCATGCCACCCCAGTTTGGACCTAGCCATATGCAAATGAGTCTTGACCCTGTTCCTCATGGGAAGAGTCCAGACCGAACTGCCAAGCCAGGTCCTCACTGGACCGGAAACAAGCATCCTGGGACCGGTTTCGGGGTTTCACCCCTCATCAGCCAGGCTAGCTTGAATCCAGTGGCATGGGAAGCACGGGACCCACGTCTGGGCATACCCTTCCCACTTAGGGCGACAAAGCAAAAACAACTAGTGATGGACAGAATGCTGAACACTGTCAAACACTAACCCCCAAGCATAGATCTGGGTTTAATCCATCGTTCTTTTGCTCACCATGCCACCCCAGTTTGGACCCAGCCATATGCAAATCAGTCTTGAACCTGTTCCTCATGGGAACAGTCCAGACCGAACTGCCAAGCCAGGTCCACACTGGACCGGAAACAAGCATCCTGGGACCATTTTCGGGCTTTCGTCCCTCATCAGCCAGGCTAGCTTGAATCCAGTGGCATGGGAAGCACGGGACCCACATCTGGGCATACCCTTCCCCCTTCCCACTTAGGGTGACAAAGCAAAAACAACAAGTGATGGACGGAATGCTGAACATTGTCAAACACTCACCCCCAGTCATAGATCTGGCTTTAATCCATCGTTCTTTTGCTCACCATGCCACCCCAGTTTGGACCCAGCCATATGCAAATCAGTCTTGACCCTGTTCCTCATGGGAACAGGCCAGACCGAACTGCCAAGCCAGGTCCTCACTGGACCGGAAACAAGCATCCTGGGACCGGTTTCGGGGTTTCACCCCTCATCAGCCAGGCTAGCTTGAATCCAGTGGCATGGGAAGCACGGGACCCACATCTGGGCATACCCTTCCCAATTAGGGCGACAAAGCAAAAACAACAAGTGATGGACGGAATGCTGAACATTGTCAAACACTCACCCCCAGTCATAGATCTGGGTTTAATCCATCGTTCTTTTGCTCACCATGCCACCCCAGTTTGGACACAGCCATATGCAAATCAGTCTTGACCCTGTTCCTCATGGGAACAGTCCAGACCGAACTGCCAAGCCAGGTCCTCACTGGACCGGAAACAAGCATCCTGGGACCGGTTTCGGGGTTTCACCCCTCATCAGCCAGGCTAGCTTGAATCCAGTGGCATGGGAAGCACGGGATCAACGTCAGGGCATACTCTTCCCACTTAGGGCGACAAAGCAAAAACAACAAGTGATGGACGGAATGCTGAACATTGTCAAACACTCACCCCCAATCATCGATCTGCGTTTAATCCATCGTTCTTTTGCTCACCATGCCACCCCAGTTTGAACCCAGCCATATGCAAATCAGTCTTGACCCTGTTCCTCATGGAAACAGTCCATACCGAACTGCCAAGCCAGGTCCTCACTGGACTGGAAACAAGCATCCTGGGACCGGTTTCGGGGTTTCACCCCTAATCAACCAGGGTAGCTTGAATCCAGTGGCATGGGAAGCACAGGACCCACGTCTGGGAATACCCTTCCCACTTAGGGCGACAAAGCAAAAACAACAAGTGATGGACGGAATGCTGAACATTGTCAAACACTCACCCCCAGTCATAGATCTGGGTTTAATCCATCGTTCTTTTGCTCAACATGCCACCCCAGTTTGAACTCAGCCATGTGAAAATCAGTCTTTACCCTGTTCCTCATGGGAACAGTCCAGACCGAACTTCCAAGCCAGGTCCTCACTGGACCGGAAACAAGCATCCTGGGACCGGGTTCGGGGTTTCACCCCTCATCAGCCAGGCTAGCTTGAATCCAGTGGCATGGGAAGCACGGGACCCACGTCTGGGCATACCCTTCCCACTTAGGGCGGCAAAGCAAAAACAACAAGTGGTGGACGGAATGCTGAATATTGTCAAACACTCACCCCCAGTCATAGATCTGGGTTAAATCGATCGTTCTTTTGCTCACCATGCCACCCCAGTTTGCACCCAGCCATATGCAAATCAGTCTTGACCCTGTTCCTCATGGGAACAGTCCAGACCGAACTGCCAAGCCAGGTCCTCACTGGACCGGAAACAAGCATCCTGGGACCGGTTTCGGGGTTTCACCCCTCATCAGCCAGGCTAGCTTGAATCCAGTGGCATGGGAAGCACGGGACCCACGTCTGGGCATACCCTTCCCACTTAGGGCGACAAAGCAAAAACAACAAGTGATGGACGGAATGCTGAACACTGTCAAACACTAACCCCCAAGCATAGATCTGGGTTTAATCCATCGTTCTTTTGCTCACCATGCCACCCCAGTTTGGACCCAGCCACATGCAAATCAGTCTTGAACCTGTCCCTCATGGGAACAGTCCTTCGGGGTTTCACCCCTCATCAGCCAGGCTAGCTTGAATCCAGTGGCATGGGAAGCACGGGACCCACATCTGGGCATACCCTTCCCACTTAGGGTGACAAAGCAAAAACAATAAGTGATGAACGGAATGCTGAACATTGTCAAACACTCACCCCCAGTCATAGATCTGGGTTTAATCCATCGTTCATTTGCTCACCATGCCACCCCAGTTTGGACCCAGCCTTATGCAAATCAGTTTTGATCCTGTTCCTCATGGGAACAGTCCAGACCGAACTGCCAAGCCAGGTCCTCACTGGACCGGAAACAAGCATCCTAGGACCGTTTTCAGGGTTTCACCCCTCATCAGCCAAACTACCTTGAACCCAATGGCATGGGAAGCACGGGACCAACGTCTGGGCATACCCTTCCCACTTAGGGCGACAAAGCAAAAACAATAAGTGATGGACGGAATACTGAACATTGTCAAACACTCACACCCAGTCATAGATCTGGGTTTAATCCATCGTTCTTTTGCTCACCATGCCACCACAGTTTGGACCCAGCCATATGCAAATCAGTCTTGACCCTGTTCCTCATGGGAACAGGCCAAACTGAACTGCCAAGCCAGGTGCTCACTGGACCGGAAACAAGCATCCTGGGATCGGTTTCAGGGTTTCACCCCTCATCAGCCAGGTTTGCTTGAATCTAGTGGCATGGGAAGCACGGGACCAACGTCTGGGCATACCCTTCCCACTTAGGTCGACAAAGCAAATACAACAAGTGATGGACGGAATGCTGAACATTGTCAAACACTCACCCCCAATCATACATCTGGGTTTAATCCATCGTTCTTTTGCTCACCATGCCACCCCAGTTGGACCCAGCCATATGCAAATCAGTCTTGACCCTGTTCCTCATGGAAACAGTCCAGACGGAACTGCCAAGCCAGGTCCTCACTGGACTGGAAACAAGCATCCTGGGACCGAGCAAAAACAACAAGTGATGGACGGAATGCTGAACATTGTCAAACACTCACCCCCAGTCATAGATCTGGGTTTAATCCATTGTTCTTTTGCTCACCATGCCACCCCAGTTTGGACCTAGCCATATGCAAATCAGTCTTGACCCTGTTCCTCATGGGAACAGTCCAGACCGAACTGCCAAGCCAGGTCTTCACTGGACCGGAAACAAGCATCCTGGGACCGGTTTCGGGGTTTCACCCCTCATCAGCCAGGCTAGCTTGAATCCAGTGGCATGGGAAGCACAGGACCCACGTCTGGGCATACCCTTCCCACTTAGGGCGACAAAGCAAAAACAACAAGTGATGGACGGAATGCTGAACATTGTCAAACACTCACCCCAATCATAGATCTGGGTTTAATCCATCGTTCTTTTGCTCACCATGCCACCCCAGTTTGGACCCAGCCATATGCAAATCAGTCTTGACCCTGTTCCTCATGGAAACAGTCCAGACGGAACTGCCAAGTCAGGTCCTCACTGGACTGGAAACAAGCATCCTGGGACCGAGCAAAAACATCTGGGTTTAATCCATCGTTCTTTTGCTCACCATGCCACCCCAGTTTGGACCCAGCCATATGCAAATCAGTCTTGACCCTGTTCCTCATGGGAAGAGTCCAGACCGAACTGCCAATCCAGGTCCTCACTGGACTGGAAACAAGCATCCTGGGACCAGTTTCGGGGTTTCACCCCTCATCTGCCAGGCTAGCTTGAATCCAGTGGCATGGGAAGCACGGGACCCACGTGTGGGCATACCCTTCCCACTTAGGGCGACAAAGCAAAAACAACAAGTGATGGACGGAATGCTGAACACTGTCAAACACTAACCCCCAAGCATAGATCTGGGTTTAATCCATCCTTCTTTTGCTCACCATGCCACCCCAGTTTGGACCCAGCCATATGCAAATCAGTCTTGAACCTGTTCCTCATGGGAACAGTCCAGACCGAACTGCCAAGCCAGGTCCTCACTGGACCGGAAACAAGCATCCTGGGACCGTTTTCGGGGTTTCACCCCTCATCAGCCAGGCTAGCTTGAATCCAGTGGCATGGGAAGCACGGGACCCACATCTGGGCATACCCTTCTCACTTAGGGTGACAAAGCAAAAACAACAAGTGATGGACGGAATGCTGAACATTGTCAAACACTCACCCCCAGTCATAGATCTGGGCTTAATCCATCGTTCTTTTGCTCACCATGCCACCCCAGTTTGGACCCAGACATATGCAAATCAGTCTTGACCCTGTTCCTCATGGGAACAGTCCAGACCGAACTGCCAAGCCAGGTCCTCACTGGACCGGAAACAAGCATCCTGGGACCGTTTTCCGGGTTTCACCCCTCATCAGCCAGGCTCGCTTTAATCCAGTGGCATGGGAAGCACGGGACCAACGTCTGGGAATACCCTTCCCACATAGGGCGAAAAAGAAAAAACAACAAGTGATGGACGGAATGCTGAACATTGTCAAACACTCACCCCCAGTCATAGATCTGGGTTTAATCCATCGTTCTTTTGCTCACCATGCCACCCCAGTTTGGACCCAGCCATATGCAAATCAGTCTTGACCCTGTTCCTCATGGGAACAGTCCAGACCGATCTGCCAAGCCAGGTCCTCACTGGACCGGAAACAAGCATCCTGGGACCGGTTTCGGGGTTTCACCCCTCATCAGCCAGGCTAGCTTGAATCCAGTGGCATGGGAAGCACGGGACCCACATCTGGGCATACCCTTCCCAATTAGGGCGACAAAGCAAAAACAAGTGATGGACAGAATGCTGAACATTGTCAAACACTCACCCCCAGTCATAGATCTGGGTTTAATCCATCGTTCTTTTGCTCACCATGCCACCCCAGTTTGGACCCAGCCATATGCAAATCAGTCTTGACCCTGTTCCTCATGGGAACAGTCCAGACCGATCTGCCAAGCCAGGTCCTCACTGGACCGGAAACAAGCATCCTGGGACCGGTTTCGGGGTTTCACCCCTCATCAGCCAGGCTAGCTTGAATCCAGTGGCATGGGAAGCACGGGACCCACATCTGGGCATACCCTTCCCACTTAGGGCGACAAAGCAAAAACAAGTGATGGACAGAATGCTGAACATTGTCAAACACTCACCCCCAGTCATAGATCTGGGTTTAATCCACCGTTCTTTTGCTTACCATGCCACCCCAGTTTGGACCCAGCCATATGCAAATCAGTCTTGACCCTGTTCCTCATAGGAACAGTCCAGACCGATCTGCCAAGCCAGGTCCTCACTGGACCGGAAACAAGCATCCTGGGACCGGTTTCGGGGTTTCACCCCTCATCAGCCAGGCTAGCTTGAATCCAGTGGCATGGGAAGCACAGGACCCACATCTTTGCATACCCTTCCCAATTAGGGCGACAAAGCAAAAACAACAAGTGATGGACGGAATGCTGAACATTGTCAAACACTCACCCCCAGTCATAGATCTGGGTTTAATCCATCGTTCTTTTGCTCACCATGCCACCCCAGTTTGGACACAGCCATATGCAAATCAGTCTTGACCCTGTTCCTCATGGGAACAGTCCAGACCGATCTGCCAAGCCAGGTCCTCACTGGACCGGAAACAAGCATCCTGGGACCGGTTTCGGGGTTTCACCCCTCATCAGCCAGGCTCGCTTTAATCCAGTGGCATGGGAAGCACGGGACCAACGTCTGGGAATACCCTTCCCACATAGGGCGAAAAAGAAAAAACAACAAGTGATGGACGGAATGCTGAACATTGTCAAACACTCACCCCCAGTCATAGATCTGGGTTTAATCCATCGTTCTTTTGCTCACCATGCCACCCCAGTTTGGACCCAGCCATATGCAAATCAGTCTTGACCCTGTTCCTCATGGGAACAGTCCAGACCGATCTGCCAAGCCAGGTCCTCACTGGACCGGAAACAAGCATCCTGGGACCGGTTTCGGGGTTTCACCCCTCATCAGCCAGGCTAGCTTGAATCCAGTGGCATGGGAAGCACGGGACCCACATCTGGGCATACCCTTCCCAATTAGGGCGACAAAGCAAAAACAAGTGATGGACAGAATGCTGAACATTGTCAAACACTCACCCCCAGTCATAGATCTGGGTTTAATCCATCGTTCTTTTGCTCACCATGCCACCCCAGTTTGGACCCAGCCATATGCAAATCAGTCTTGACCCTGTTCCTCATGGGAACAGTCCAGACCGATCTGCCAAGCCAGGTCCTCACTGGACCGGAAACAAGCATCCTGGGACCGGTTTTGGGGTTTCACCCCTCATCAGCCAGGCTAGCTTGAATCCAGTGGCATGGGAAGCACGGGACCCACATCTGGGCATACCCTTCCCAATTAGGGCGACAAAGCAAAAACAAGTGATGGACAGAATGCTGAACATTGTCAAACACTCACCCCCAGTCATAGATCTGGGTTTAATCCACCGTTCTTTTGCTTACCATGCCACCCCAGTTTGGACCCAGCCATATGCAAATCAGTCTTGACCCTGTTCCTCATAGGAACAGTCCAGACCAATCTGCCAAGCCAGGTCCTCACTGGACCGGAAACAAGCATCCTGGGACCGGTTTCGGGGTTTCACCCCTCATCAGCCAGGCTAGCTTGAATCCAGTGGCATGGGAAGCACAGGACCCACATCTTTGCATACCCTTCCCAATTAGGGCGACAAAGCAAAAACAACAAGTGATGGACGGAATGCTGAACATTGTCAAACACTCACCCCCAGTCATAGATCTGGGTTTAATCCATCGTTCTTTTGCTCACCATGCCACCCCAGTTTGGACACAGCCATATGCAAATCAGTCTTGACCCTGTTCCTCATGGGAACAGTCCAGACCGAACTGCCAAGCCAGGTCCTCACTGGACCGGAAACAAGCATCCTGGGACCGGTTTCGGGGTTTCACCCCTCATCAGCCAGGCTAGCTTGAATCCAGTGGCATGGGAAGCACGGGACCAACGTCAGAGCATACTCTTCCCAATTAGGGCGACAAAGCAAAAACAACAAGTGATGGACGGAATGCTGAACATTGTCAAACACTCACCCCCAATCATAGATCTGGGTTTAATCCATCGTTCTTTTGCTCACCATGCCACCCCAGTTTGGACCCAGCCATATGCAAATCAGTCTTGACCCTGTTCCTCATGGGAACAGTCCAGACCGAACTGCCAAGCCAGGTCCTCACTGGACCGGAAACAAGCATCCTGGGACCGGTTTCGGGGTTTCACCCCTCATCAGCCAAGCTAGCTTGAATCCAGTGGCATGGGAACCACGGGACCCACGTCTGGGCATACCCTTCCCACTTAGGGCGACAAAGCAAAAACAACAAGTGATGGACGGAATGCTGAACACTGTCAAACACTAACCCCCAGTCATAGATCTGGGTTTAATCCATCGTTCTTTTGCTCACCATGCCACCCCAGTTTGGACCCAGCCATATGCAAATCAGTCTTGACCCTGTTCCTCATGGGAACAGGCCAGACCGAACTGCCAAGCCAGGTCCTCACTGGACCGGAAACAAGCATCCTGGGACCGGTTTCGGGGTTTCACCCCTCATCAGCCAGGCTAGCTTGAATCCAGTGGCATGGGAAACACTGGACCCACATCTGGGCATACCCTTCCCAATTAGGGCGACAAAGCAAAAACAACAAGTGATGGACGGAATGCTGAACATTGTCAAACACTCACCCCCACTCATAGATCTGGGTTTAATCCATCGTTCTTTTGCTCACCATGCCACCCCAGTTTGAACCCAGCCATATACAAATCAGTCTTGACCCTGTTCCTCATGGGAACAGTCCAGACCGAACTGCCAAGCCAGGTCCTCACTGGACCGGAAACAAGCATCCTGGGACCGGTTTCGGGGTTTCACCCCTCATCAGCCAGGCTCGCTTGAATCCAGTGGCATGGGAAGCACGGGACCAACGTCTGGGCATACCCTTCCCACTTAGGGCGAAAAAGCAAAAACAACAAGTGATGGACGGAATGCTGAACATTGTCAAACACTCACCCCCAGTCATAGATCTGGGTTTAATCCATCGTTCTTTTGCTCACCATGCCACCCCAGTTTGGACCCAGCCATATGCAAATCAGTCTTGACCCTGTTCCTCATGGGAACAGTCCAGACCGATCTGCCAAGCCAGGTCCTCACTGGACCGGAAACAAGCATCCTGGGACCGGTTTCGGGGTTTCACCCCTCATCAGCCAGGCTAGCTTGAATCCAGTGGCATGGGAAGCACGGGACCCACATCTGGGCATACCCTTCCCAATTAGGGCGACAAAGCAAAAACAAGTGATGGACAGAATGCTGAACATTGTCAAACACTCACCCCCAGTCATAGATCTGGGTTTAATCCACCGTTCTTTTGCTTACCATGCCACCCCAGTTTGGACCCAGCCATATGCAAATCAGTCTTGACCCTGTTCCTCATAGGAACAGTCCAGACCGATCTGCCAAGCCAGGTCCTCACTGGACCGGAAACAAGCATCCTGGGAACGGTTTCAGGGTTTCACCCCTCATCAGCCAGGCTAGCTTGAATCCAGTGGCATGGGAAGCACAGGACCCACGTCTTTGCATACCCTTCCCACTTAGGGCAACAAAGCAAAAACAACAAGTGATGAACGGAATGCTGAACATTGTCAAACACTCACCCCCAGTCATAGATCTGGGTTTAATCCATCATTCTTTTGCTCACCATGCCACCCCAGTTTGGACCTAGCCATATGCAAATGAGTCTTGACCCTGTTCCTCATGGGAAGAGTCCAGACCGAACTGCCAAGCCAGGTCCTCACTGGACCGGAAACAAGCATCCTGGGACCGGTTTCGGGGTTTCACCCCTCATCAGCCAGGCTAGCTTGAATCCAGTGGCATGGGAAGCACGGGACCCACGTCTGGGCATACCCTTCCCACTTAGGGCGACAAAGCAAAAACAACTAGTGATGGACAGAATGCTGAACACTGTCAAACACTAACCCCCAAGCATAGATCTGGGTTTAATCCATCGTTCTTTTGCTCACCATGCCACCCCAGTTTGGACCCAGCCATATGCAAATTAGTCTTGAACCTGTTCCTCATGGGAACAGTCCAGACCGAACTGCCAAGCCAGGTCCACACTGGACCGGAAACAAGCATCCTGGGACCATTTTCGGGCTTTCGTCCCTCATCAGCCAGGCTAGCTTGAATCCAGTGGCATGGGAAGCACGGGACCCACATCTGGGCATACCCTTCCCCCTTCCCACTTAGGGTGACAAAGCAAAAACAACAAGTGATGGACGGAATGCTGAACATTGTCAAACACTCACCCCCAATCATCGATCTGGGTTTAATCCATCGTTCTTTTGCTCACCATGCCACCCCAGTTTGAACCCAGCCATATGCAAATCAGTCTTGACCCTGTTCCTCATGGAAACAGTCCATACCGAACTGCCAAGCCAGGTCCTCACTGGACTGGAAACAAGCATCCTGGGACCGGTTTCGGGGTTTCACCCCTAATCAACCAGGGTAGCTTGAATCCAGTGGCATGGGAAGCACAGGACCCACGTCTGGGAATACCCTTCCCACTTAGGGCGACAAAGCAAAAACAACAAGTGATGGACGGAATGCTGAACATTGTCAAACACTCACCCCCAGTCATAGATCTGGGTTTAATCCATCGTTCTTTTGCTCAACATGCCACCCCAGTTTGAACTCAGCCATGTGAAAATCAGTCGTGACCCTGTTCCTCATGGGAACAGTCCAGACCGAACTGCCAAGCCAGGTCTTCACTGGACCGGAAACAAGCATCCTGGGACCGGTTTCGGGGTTTCACCCCTCATCAGCCAGGCTAGCTTGAATCCAGTGGCATGGGAAGCACAGGACCCACGTCTTTGCATACCCTTCCCCCTTCCCACTTAGGGTGACAAAGCAAAAACAACAAGTGATGGACGGAATGCTGAACATTGTCAAACACTCACCCCCAGTCATAGATCTGGCTTTAATCCATCGTTCTTTTGCTCACCATGCCACCCCAGTTTGGACCCAGCCATATGCAAATCAGTCTTGACCCTGTTCCTCATGGGAACAGGCCAGACCGAACTGCCAAGCCAGGTCCTCACTGGACCGGAAACAAGCCTCCTGGGACCGGTTTCGGGGTTTCACCCCTCATCAGACAGGCTAGCTTGAATCCAGTTGCATGGGAAGCACGGGACCCACATCTGGGCATACCCTTCCCAATTAGGGCGACAAAGCAAAAACAACAAGTGATGGACGGAATGCTGAACATTGTCAAACACTCACCCCCAGTCATAGATCTGGGTTTAATCCATCGTTCTTTTGCTCACCATGCCACCCCAGTTTGGACACAGCCATATGCAAATCAGTCTTGACCCTGTTCCTCATGGGAACAGTCCAGACCGAACTGCCAAGCCAGGTCCTCACTGGACCGGAAACAAGCATCCTGGGACCGGTTTCGGGGTTTCACCCCTCATCAGCCAGGCTAGCTTGAATCCAGTGGCATGGGAAGCACTGGACCAACGTCAGGGCATACTCTTCCCACTTAGGGCGACAAAGCAAAAACAACAAGTGATGGACGGAATGCTAAATATTGTCAAACACTCACCCCCAATCATAGATCTGGGTTTAATCCATCGTTCTTTTGCTCACCATGCCACCCCAGTTTGGACCCAGCCATATGCAAATCAGTCTTGACCCTGTTACTCATGGGAACAGTCCAGACCGAACTGCCAAGCCAGGTCCTCACTGGACCGGAAACAAGCATCCTGGGACCGGTTTCGGGGTTTCACCCCTCATCAGCCAGGCTAGCTTGAATCCAGTGGCATGGGAACCACGGGACCCACGTCTGGGCATACCCTTCCCACTTAGGGCGACAAAGCAAAAACAACAAGTGATGGACGGAATGCTGAACACTGTCAAACACTAACCCCCAGTCATAGATCTGGGTTTAATCCATCGTTCTTTTGCTCACCATGCCACCCCAGTTTGGACCCAGCCATATGCAAATCAGTCTTGACCCTGTTCCTCATAGGAACAGGCCAGACCGAACTGCCAAGCCAGGTCCTCACTGGACCGGAAACAAGCATCCTGGGACCGGTTTCAGGGTTTCACCCCTCATCAGCCAGGCTAGCTTGAATCCAGTGGCATGGGAAACACTGGACCCACATCTGGGCATACCCTTCCCACTTAGGGCGACAAAGCAAAAACAACAAGTGATGGACGGAATGCTGAACATTGTCAAACACTCACCCCCACTCATAGATCTGGGTTTAATCCATCGTTCTTTTGCTCACCATGCCACCCCAGTTTGAACCCAGCCATATACAAATCAGTCTTGACCCTGTTCCTCATGGGAACAGTCCAGACCGAACTGCCAAGCCAGGTCCTCACTGGACCGGAAACAAGCATCCTGGGACCGGTTTCGGAATGCTGAACATTGTCAAACACTCACCCCCAGTCATAAATCTGGGTTTAATCCATCGTTCTTTTGCTCACCATGCCACCCCAGTTTGGACCCAGCCATATGCAAATCAGTCTTGACCCTGTTCCTCATGGGAACAGTCCAGACCGATCTGCCAAGCCAGGTCCTCACTGGACCGGAAACAAGCATCCTGGGACCGGTTTCGGGGTTTCACCCCTCATCAGCCAGGCTAGCTTGAATCCAGTGGCATGGGAAGCACAGGACCCACGTCTGGGCATACCCTTCCCACTTAGGGCGACAAAGCAAAAACAACTAGTGATGGACAGAATGCTGAACACTGTCAAACACTAACCCCCAAGCATAGATCTGGGTTTAATCCATCGTTCTTTTGCTCACCATGCCACCCCAGTTTGGACCCAGCCATATGCAAATCAGTCTTGAACCTGTTCCTCATGGGAACAGTCCAGACCGAACTGCCAAGCCAGGTCCACACTGGACCGGAAACAAGCATCCTGGGACCATTTTCGGGCTTTCGTCCCTCATCAGCAAGGCTAGCTTGAATCCAGTGGCATGGGAAGCACGGGACCCACATCTGGGCATACCCTTCCCCCTTCCCACTTAGGGTGACAAAGCAAAAACAACAAGTGATGGACGGAATGCTGAACATTGTCAAACACTCACCCCCAGTCATAGATCTGACTTTAATCCATCGTTCTTTTGCTCACCATGCCACCCCAGTTTGGACCCAGCCATATGCAAATCAGTCTTGACCCTGTTCCTCATGGGAACAGGCCAGACCGAACTGCCAAGCCAGGTCCTGACTGGACCAGAAACAAGCATCCTGGGACCGGTTTCGGGGTTTCACCCCTCATCAGCCAGGCTAGCTTGAATCCAGTGGTATGGGAAGCACGGGACCCACATCTGGGCATACCCTTCCCAATTAGGGCGACAAAGCAAAAACAACAAGTGATGGACGGAATGCTGAACATTATCAAACACTCACCCCCAGTCATAGATCTGGGTTTAATCCATCGTTCTTTTGCTCACCATGCCACCCCAGTTTGGACACAGCCATATGCAAATCAGTCTTGAACCTGTTCCTCATGGGAACAGTCCAGACCGAACTGCCAAGCCAGGTCCTCACTGGACCGGAAACAAGCATCCTGGGACCGGTTTCGGGGTTTCACCCCTCATCAGCCAGGCTAGCTTGAATCCAGTGGCATGGGAAGCACGGGACCAACGTCAGGGCATACTCTTCCCACTTAGGGCGACAAAGCAAAAACAACAAGTGATGGACGGAATGCTGAACATTGTCAAACACTCACCCCCAATCATAGATCTGGGTTTAATCCATCGTTCTTTTGCTCACCATGCCACCCCAGTTTGAACCCAGCCATATGCAAATCAGTCTTGACCCTGTTCCTCATGGAAACAGTCCATACCGAACTGCCAAGCCAGGTCCTCACTGGACTGGAAACAAGCATCCTGGGACCGGTTTCGGGGTTTCACCCCTAATCAACCAGGGTAGCTTGAATCCAGTGGCATGGGAAGCACAGGACCCACGTCTGGGAATACCCTTCCCACTTAGGGCGACAAAGCAAAAACAACAAGTGATGGACGGAATGCTGAACATTGTCAAACACTCACCCCCACTCATAGATCTGGGTTTAATCCATCGTTCTTTTGCTCAACATGCCACCCCAGTTTGAACTCAGCCATGTGAAAATCATTCTTGACCCTGTTCCTCATGGGAACAGTCCAGACCGAACTTCCAAGCCAGGTCCTCACTGGACCGGAAACAAGCATCCTGGGACCGGGTTCGGGGTTTCACCCCTCATCAGCCAGGCTAGCTTGAATCCAGTGGCATGGGAAGCACGGGACCCACGTCTGGGCATACCCTTCCCACTTAGGGCGGCAAAGCAAAAACAACAAGTGGTGGACGGAATGCTGAATATTGTCAAACACTCACCCCCAGTCATAGATCTGGGTTAAATCGATCGTTCTTTTGCTCACCATGCCACCCCAGTTTGCACCCAGCCATATGCAAATCAGTCTTGACCCTGTTCCTCATGGGAACAGTCCAGACCGAACTGCCAAGCCAGGTCCTCACTGGACCGGAAACAAGCATCCTGGGACCGGTTTCGGGGTTTCACCCCTCATCAGCCAGGCTAGCTTGAATCCAGTGGCATGGGAAGCACGGGACCCACGTCTGGGCATACCCTTCCCACTTAGGGCGACAAAGCAAAAACAACAAGTGATGGACGGAATGCTGAACACTGTCAAACACTAACCCCCAAGCATAGATCTGGGTTTAATCCATCGTTCTTTTGCTCACCATGCCACCCCAGTTTGGACCCAGCCATATGCAAATCAGTCTTGACCCTGTTCCTCATGGGAACAGGCCAGACCGAACTGCCAAGCCAGGTCCTCACTGGACCGGAAACAAGCATCCTGGGACCAGTTTCGGGGTTTCACCCCTCATCAGACAGGCTAGCTTGAATCCAGTTGCATGGGAAGCACGGGACCCACATCTGGGCATACCCTTCCCAATTAGGGCGACAAAGCAAAAACAACAAGTGATGGACGGAATGCTGAACATTGTCAAACACTCACCCCCAGTCATAGATCTGGGTTTAATCCATCGTTCTTTTGCTCACCATGCCACCCCAGTTTGGACACAGCCATATGCAAATCAGTCTTGACCCTGTTCCTCATGGGAACAGTCCAGACCGAACTGCCAATCCAGGTCCTCACTGGACCGGAAACAAGCATCCTGGGACCGGTTTCGGGGTTTCACCCCTCATCAGCCAGGCTAGCTTGAATCCAGTGGCATGGGAAGCACGGGACCAACGTCAGGCCATACTCTTCCCACTTAGGGCGACAAAGCAAAAACAACAAGTGATGGACGGAATGCTAAATATTGTCAAACACTCACCCCCAATCATAGATCTGGGTTTAATCCATCGTTCTTTTGCTCACCATGCCACCCCAGTTTGGACCCAGCCATATGCAAATCAGTCTTGACCCTGTTCCTCATGGGAACAGTCCAGACCGAACTGCCAAGCCAGGTCCTCACTGGACCGGAAACAAGCATCCTGGGACCGGTTTCGGGGTTTCACCCCTCATCAGCCAGGCTCGCTTGAATCCAGTGGCATGGGAACCACGGGACCCACGTCTGGGCATACCCTTCCCACTTAGGGCGACAAAGCAAAAACAACAAGTGATGGACGGAATGCTGAACACTGTCAAACACTAACCCCCAGTCATAGATCTGGGTTCAATCCATCGTTCTTTTGCTCACCATGCCACCCCAGTTTGGACCCAGCCATATGCAAATCAGTCTTGACCCTGTTCCTCATGGGAACAGGCCAGACCGAACTGCCAAGCCAGGTCCTCACTGGACCGGAAACAAGCATCCTGGGACCGGTTTCGGGGTTTCACCCCTCATCAGCCAGGCTAGCTTGAATCCAGTGGCATGGGAAACACTGGACCCACATCTGGGCATACCCTTCCCACTTAGGGCGACAAAGCAAAAACAACAAGTGATGGACGGAATGCTGAACATTGTCAAACACTCACCCCCTCTCATAGATCTGGGTTTAATCCATCGTTCTTTTGCTCACCATGCCACCCCAGTTTGAACCCAGCCATATACAAATCAGTCTTGACCCTGTTCCTCATGGGAACAGTCCAGACCGAACTGCCAAGCCAGGTCCTCACTGGACCGGAAACAAGCATCCTGGGACCGGTTTCGGAATGCTGAACATTGTCAAACACTCACCCCCAGTCATAGATCTGGGTTTAATCCATCGTTCTTTTGCTCACCATGCCACCCCAGTTTGGACCCAGCCATATGCAAATCAGTCTTGACCCTGTTCCTCATGGGAACAGTCCAGACCGATCTGCCAAGCCAGGTCCTCACTGGACCGGAAACAAGCATCCTGGGACCGGTTTCGGGGTTTCACCCCTCATCAGCCAGGCTAGCTTGAATCCAGTGGCATGGGAAGCACAGGACCCACGTCTGGGCATACCCTTCCCACTTAGGGCGACAAAGCAAAAACAACTAGTGATGGACAGAATGCTGAACACTGTCAAACACTAACCCCCAAGCATAGATCTGGGTTTAATCCATCGTTCTTTTGCTCACCATGCCACCCCAGTTTGGACCCAGCCATATGCAAATCAGTCTTGAACCTGTTCCTCATGGGAACAGTCCAGACCGAACTGCCAAGCCAGGTCCACACTGGACCGGAAACAAGCATCCTGGGACCATTTTCGGGCTTTCGTCCCTCATCAGCCAGGCTAGCTTGAATCCAGTGGCATGGGAAGCACGGGACCCACATCTGGGCATACCCTTCCCCCTTCCCACTTAGGGTGACAAAGCAAAAACAACAAGTGATGGACGGAATGCTGAACATTGTCAAACACTCACCCCCAGTCATAGATCTGGGTTTAATCCATCGTTCTTTTGCTCACCATGCCACCCCAGTTTGGACACAGCCATATGCAAATCAGTCTTGAACCTGTTCCTCATGGGAACAGTCCAGACCGAACTGCCAAGCCAGGTCCTCACTGGACCGGAAACAAGCATCCTGGGACCGGTTTCGGGGTTTCACCCCTCATCAGCCAGGCTAGCTTGAATCCAGTGGCATGGGAAGCACGGGACCAACGTCAGGGCATACTCTTCCCACTTAGGGCGACAAAGCAAAAACAACAAGTGATGGACGGAATGCTGAACATTGTCAAACACTCACCCCCAATCATAGATCTGGGTTTAATCCATCGTTCTTTTGCTCACCATGCCACCCCAGTTTGAACCCAGCCATATGCAAATCAGTCTTGACCCTGTTCCTCATGGAAACAGTCCATACCGAACTGCCAAGCCAGGTCCTCACTGGACTGGAAACAAGCATCCTGGGACCGGTTTCGGGGTTTCACCCCTAATCAACCAGGGTAGCTTGAATCCAGTGGCATGGGAAGCACAGGACCCACGTCTGGGAATACCCTTCCCACTTAGGGCGACAAAGCAAAAACAACAAGTGATGGACGGAATGCTGAACATTGTCAAACACTCACCCCCAGTCATAGATCTGGGTTTAATCCATCGTTCTTTTGCTCAACATGCCACCCCAGTTTGAACTCAGCCATGTGAAAATCAGTCTTGACCCTGTTCCTCATGGGAACAGTCCAGACCGAACTTCCAAGCCAGGTCCTCACTGGACCGGAAACAAGCATCCTGGGACCGGGTTCGGGGTTTCACCCCTCATCAGCCAGGCTAGCTTGAATCCAGTGGCATGGGAAGCACGGGACCCACGTCTGGGCATACCCTTCCCACTTAGGGCGGCAAAGCAAAAACAACAAGTGGTGGACGGAATGCTGAATATTGTCAAACACTCACCCCCAGTCATAGATCTGGGTTAAATCGATCGTTCTTTTGCTCACCATGCCACCCCAGTTTGCACCCAGCCATATGCAAATCAGTCTTGACCCTGTTCCTCATGGGAACAGTCCAGACCGAACTGCCAAGCCAGGTCCTCACTGGACCGGAAACAAGCATCCTGGGACCGGTTTCGGGGTTTCACCCCTCATCAGCCTGGCTAGCTTGAATCCAGTGGCATGGGAAGCACGGGACCCACGTCTGGGCATACCCTTCCCACTTAGGGCGACAAAGCAAAAACAACAAGTGATGGACGGAATGCTGAACACTGTCAAACACTAACCCCCAAGCATAGATCTGGGTTTAATCCATCGTTCTTTTGCTCACCATGCCACCCCAGTTTGGACCCAGCCATATGCAAATCAGTCTTGAACCTGTTCCTCATGGGAACAGTACTTCGGGGTTTCACCCCTCATCAGCCAGGCTAGCTTGAATCCAGTGGCATGGGAAGCACGGGACCCACATCTGGGCATACCCTTCCCACTTAGGGTGACAAAGCAAAAACAATAAGTGATGAACGGAATGCTGAACATTGTCAAACACTCACCCCCAGTCATAGATCTGGGTTTAATCCATCGTTCATTTGCTCACCATGCCACCCCAGTTTGGACCCAGCCTTATGCAAATCAGTTTTGATCCTGTTCCTCATGGGAACAGTCCAGACCGAACTGCCAAGCCAGGTCCTCACTGGACCGGAAACAAGCATCCTGGGACCGTTTTCAGGGTTTCACCCCTCATCAGCCAACCTACCTTGAATCCAGTGGCATGGGAAGCACGGGACCAACGTCTGGGCATACCCTTCCCACTTAGGGCGACAAAGCAAAAACAATAAGTGATGGACGGAATACTGAACATTGTCAAACACTCACCCCCAATCATAGATCTGGGTTTAATCCATCGTTCTTTTGCTCACCATGCCACCCCAGTTTGGACCCAGCCATATGCAAATCAGTCTTGACCCTGTTCCTCATGGAAACAGTCCAGACGGAACTGCCAAGCCAGGTCCTCACTGGACTGGAAACAAGCATCCTGGGACCGAGCAAAAACAACAAGTGATGGACGGAATGCTGAACATTGTCAAACACTCACCCCCAGTCATAGATCTGGGTTTAATCCATTGTTCTTTTGCTCACCATGCCACCCCAGTTTGGACCTAGCCATATGCAAATCAGTCTTGACCCTGTTCCTCATGGGAACAGTCCAGACCGAACTGCCAAGCCAGGTCTTCACTGGACCGGAAACAAGCATCCTGGGACCAGTTTCGGGGTTTCACCCCTCATCAGCTAGGCTAGCTTGAATCCAGTGGCATGGGAAGCACAGGACCCACGTCTGGGCATACCCTTCCCACTTAGGGCGACAAAGCAAAAACAACAAGTGATGGACGGAATGCTGAACATTGTCAAACACTCACCCCCAATCATAGATCTGGGTTTAATCCATCGTTCTTTTGCTCACCATGCCACCCCAGTTTGGACCCAGCCATATGCAAATCAGTCTTGACCCTGTTCCTCATGGAAACAGTCCAGACGGAACTGCCAAGCCAGGTCGTCACTGGACTGGAAACAAGCATCCTGGGACCGAGCAAAAACATCTGGGTTTAATCCATCGTTCTTTTGCTCACCATGCCACCCCAGTTTGGACCCAGCCATATGCAAATCAGTCTTGACCCTGTTCCTCATGGGAAGAGTCCAGACCGAACTGCCAATCCAGGTCCTCACTGGACCGGAAACAAGCATCCTGGGACCAGTTTCGGGGTTTCACCCCTCATCGGCCAGGCTAGCTTGAATCCAGTGGCATGGGAAGCACGGGACCCACGTGTGGGCATACCCTTCCCACTTAGGGCGACAAAGCAAAAACAACAAGTGATGGACGGAATGCTGAACACTGTCAAACACTAACCCCCAAGCATAGATCTGGGTTTAATCCATCGTTCTTTTGCTCACCATGCCACCCCAGTTTGGACCCAGACATATGCAAATCAGTCTTGACCCTGTTCCTCATGGGAACAGTCCAGACCGAACTGCCAAGCCAGGTCCTCACTGGATCGGAAACAAGCATCCTGGGACCGTTTTCGGGGTTTCACCCCTCATCAGCCAGGCTCGCTTTAATCCAGTGGCATGGGAAGCACGGGACCAACGTCTGGGAATACCCTTCCCACATAGGGCGAAAAAGAAAAAACAACAAGTGATGGACGGAATGCTGAACATTGTCAAACACTCACCCCCAGTCATAGATCTGGGTTTAATCCATCGTTCTTTTGCTCACCATGCCACCCCAGTTTGGACCCAGCCATGTGCAAATCAGTCTTGAACCTGTTCCTCATGGGAACAGTCCAGAACGAACTGCCAAGCCAGGTACTCACTGGACAGGAAACAAGCATCCTGGGACCGGTTTCGGGGCTTCACCCCTCATCAGCCAGGCTAGCTTGAATCCAATGGCTTGTGAGGCACAGGATCCAAGGGCGACAAAGCAAAAACAACAAGTGATGGACAGAATGCTGAACATTGTCAAACACTAACCCCCAGTCATAGATCTGGGTTTAATCCATCGTTCTTTTGCTCACCATGCCACCCCAGTTTCGACCCAGCCATATGAAAATCAGTCTTGACCCTGTTCCTAATGGGAACAGGCCAGACCGAACTGCCAAGCCAGGTCCTCACTGGACCGGAAACAAGAATCCAGTGGCATGGGAAGCACGGGACCCACATCTGGGCATACCCTTCCCAATTAGGGCGACAAAGCAAAAACAACAAGTGATGGACGGAATGCTGAACATTGTCAAACACTCACCCCCAGTCATAGATCTGGGTTTAATCCATCGTTCTTTTGCTCACCATGCCACCCCAGTTTGGACCCAGCCATATGCAAATCAGTCTTGACCCTGTTCCTCATGGGAACAGGCCAGACCGAACTGCCAAGCCAGGTCCTCACTGGACAGGAAACAAGCATCCTGGGACCGGTTTCGGGGTTTCACCCCTCATCAGCCAGGCTAGCTTGAATCCAGTGGCATGGGAAGCACGGGACCCACATCTGGGCATACCCTTCCCAATTAGGGCGACAAAGCAAAAACAACAAGTGATGGACAGAATGCTGAACATTGTCAAACACTCACCCCCAGTCATAGATCTGGGTTTAATCCCTCGTTCTCTTGCTCAGCATGCCACCCCAGTTTGGACCCAGCCATATGCAAATCAGTCTTGACCCTGTTCCTCATGGGAACAGTCGAGACCGAACTGCCAAGCCAGGTCCTCACTGGACCGGAAACAAGCATCCTGGGACCGGTTTCGGGGTTTCACCCCTCATCAGCCAGGCTAGCTTGAATCCAGTGGCATGGGAAGCACGGGACCCACATCTGGGGATACCCTTCTCAATTAGGGCGACAAAGCAAAAACAACAAGTGATGGACGGAATGCTGAACATTGTCAAACACTCACCCCCAGTCATCGATCTGGGTTTAATCCATCGTTCTTTTGCTCACCATGTCACCCCAGTTTGGACCCAGCCATATGCAAATCAGTCTTGACCCTGTTCCTCATGGGAACAGTCCAGACCGAACTGCCAAGCCAGGTCCTCACTGGACAGGAAACAAGCATCCTGGGACCGGTTTCGGGGTTTCACCCCTCATCAGCCAGGCTAGCTTGAATCCAGTGTCATGGGAAGCACGGGACCCACATCTGGGCATACCCTTCCCAATTAGGGCGACAAAGCAAAAACAACCAGTGATGGACGGAATGCTGAACACTGTCAAACACTAACCCCCAGTCATAGATCTGGGTTTAATCCATCGTTCTTTTGCTCACCATGCCACCCCAGTTTGGACCCTGCCATATGCAAATCAGTCTTGACCCTGTTCCTCATGGGAACAGTCGAGACCGAACTGCCAAGCCAGGTCCTCACTGGACCGGAAACAAGCATCCTGGGACCGGTTTCGGGGTTTCACCCCTCATCAGCCAGGCTAGCTTGAATCCAGTGGCATGGGAAGCACGGGACCCACATCTGGGGATACCCTTCTCAATTAGGGCGACAAAGCAAAAACAACAAGTGATGGACGGAATGCTGAACATTGTCAAACACTCACCCCCAGTCATAGATCTGGGTTTAATCCATCGTTCTCTTGCTCAGCATGCCACCTCAGTTTGGACCCAGCCATATGCAAATCAGTCTTGACCCTGTTCCTCATGGGAACAGTCGAGACCGAACTGCCAAGCCAGGTCCTCACTGGACCGGAAACAAGCATCCTGGGACCGGTTTCGGGGTTTCACCCCTCATCAGCCAGGCTAGCTTGAATCCAGTGGCATGGGAAGCACGGGACCCACATCTGGGGATACCCTTCTCAATTAGGGCGACAAAGCAAAAACAACAAGTGATGGACGGAATGCTGAACATTGTCAAACACTCACCCCCAGTCATCGATCTGGGTTTAATCCATCGTTCTTTTGCTCACCATGTCACCCCAGTTTGGACCCAACCATATGCAAATCAGTCTTGACCCTGTTCCTCATGGGAACAGTCCAGACCGAACTGCCAAGCCAGGTCCTCACTGGACCAGAAACAAGCATCATGGGACCGGTTTCGGGGTGTCACCCCTCATCAGCCAGGCTAGCTTGAATCCAGTGGCATGGGAAGCACGGGACCCACATCTGGGCATACCCTTCCCAATTAGGGCGACAAAGCAAAAACAACAAGTGATGGACGGAATGCTGAACATTGTCAAACACTCACCCCCAGTCATAGATCTGGGTTTAATCCATCGTTCTCTTGCTCAGCATGCCACCCCAGTTCGGACCCAGCCATATGCAAATCAGTCTTGACCCTGTTCCTCATGGGAACAGTCGAGACCGAACTGCCAAGCCAGGTCCTCACTGGACCGGAAACAAGCATCCTGGGACCGGTTTCGGGGTTTCACCCCTCATCAGCCAGGCTAGCTTGAATCCAGTGGCATGGGAAGCACGGGACCCACATCAGGGGATACCCTTCTCAATTAGGGCGACAAAGCAAAAACAACAAGTGATGGACGGAATGCTGAACATTGTCAAACTCTCACCCCCAGTCATCGATCTGGGTTTAATCCATTGTTCTTTTGCTCACCATGTCACCCCAGTTTGGACCCAGCCATATGCAAATCAGTCTTGACCCTGTTCCTCATGGGAACAGTCCAGACCGAACTGCCAAGCCAGGTTCTCACTGGACCAGAAACAAGCATCATGGGACCGGTTTCGGGGTTTCACCCCTCATCAGCCAGGCTAGCTTGAATCCAGTGGCATGGGAACCACGGGACCCACGTCTGGGCATACCCTTCCCACTTAGGGCGACAAAGCAAAAACAACAAGTGATGAACGGAATGCTGAACACTGTCAAACACTAACCCCCAGTCATAGATCTGGGTTTAATCCATCGTTCTTTTGCTCACCATGCCACCCCAGTTTGGACCCAGCCATATGCAAATCAGTCTTGACCCTGTTCCTCATGGGAACAGGCCAGACCGAACTGCCAAGCCAGGTCCTCACTGGACAGGAAACAAGCATCCTGGGACCGGTTTCGGGGTTTCACCCCTCATCAGCCAGGCTAGCTTGAATCCAGTGGAATGGGAAGCACGGGACCCACATCTGGGCATACCCTTCCCAATTAGGGCGACAAAGCAAAAACAACAAGTGATGGACGGAATGCTGAACATTGTCAAACACTCACCCCCACTCATAGATCTGGGTTTAATCCATCGTTCTTTTGCTCACCATGCCACCCCAGTTTGAACCCAGCCATATACAAATCAGTCTTGACCCTGTTCCTCATGGGAACAGTCCAGACCGAACTGCCAAGCCAGGTCCTCACTGGACCGGAAACAAGCATCCTGGGACCGGTTTCGGGGTTTCACCCCTCATCAGCCAGGCTCGCTTGAATCCAGTGGCATGGGAAGCACGGGACCAACGTCTGGGCATACCTTTCCCACTTAGGGCGAAAAAGCAAAAACAACAAGTGATGGACGGAATGCTGAACATTGTCAAACACTCACCCCCAGTCATCGATCTGGGTTTAATCCATCGTTCTTTTGCTCACCATGTCACCCCAGTTTGGACCCAACCATATGCAAATCAGTCTTGACCCTGTTCCTCATGGGAACAGTCCAGACCGAACTGCCAAGCCAGGTCCTCACTGGTCCAGAAACAAGCATCATGGGACCGGTTTCGGGGTTTCACCCCTCATCAGCCAGGCTAGCTTGAATCCAGTGGCATGGGAAGCACGGGACCCACATCTGGGCATACCCTTCCCAATTAGGGCGACGAAGCAAAAACAACAAGTGATGGACGGAATGCTGAACATTGTCAAACACTCACCCCCAGTCATAGATCTGGGTTTAATCCATCGTTCTCTTGCTCAGCATGCCACCCCAGTTCGGACCCAGCCATATGCAAATCAGTCTTGACCCTGTTCCTCATGGGAACAGTCGAGACCGAACTGCCAAGCCAGGTCCTCACTGGACCGGAAACAAGCATCCTGGGACCGGTTTCGGGGTTTCACCCCTCATCAGCCAGGCTAGCTTGAATCCAGTGGCATGGGAAGCACGGGACCCACATCAGGGGATACCCTTCTCAATTAGGGCGACAAAGCAAAAACAACAAGTGATGGACGGAATGCTGAACATTGTCAAACACTCACCCCCAGTCATCGATCTGGGTTTAATCCATCGTTCTTTTGCTCACCATGTCACCCCAGTTTGGACCCAGCCATATGCAAATCAGTCTTGACCCTGTTCCTCATGGGAACAGTCCAGACCGAACTGCCAAGCCAGGTCCTCACTGGACCAGAAACAAGCATCATGGGACCGGTTTCGGGGTTTCACCCCTCATCAGCCAGGCTAGCTTGAATCCAGTGGCATGGGAACCACGGGACCCACGTCTGGGCATACCCTTCCCACTTAGGGCGACAAAGCAAAAACAACAAGTGATGGACGGAATGCTGAACACTGTCAAACACTAACCCCCAGTCATAGATCTGGGTTTAATCCATCGTTCTTTTGCTCACCATGCCACCCCAGTTTGGACCCAGCCATATGCAAATCAGTCTTGACCCTGTTCCTCATGGGAACAGGCCAGACCGAACTGCCAAGCCAGGTCCTCACTGGACAGGAAACAAGCATTCTGGGACCGGTTTCGGGGTTTCACCCCTCATCAGCCAGGCTAGCTTGAATCCAGTGGAATGGGAAGCACGGGACCCACATCTGGGCATACCCTTCCCAATTAGGGCGACAAAGCAAAAACAACAAGTGATGGACGGAATGCTGAACATTGTCAAACACTCACCCCCAGTCATAGATCTGGGTTTAATCCATCGTTCTCTTGCTCAGCATGCCACCCCAGTTTGGACCCAGCCATATGCAAATCAGTCTTGACCCTGTTCCTCATGGGAACAGTCGAGACCGAACTGCCAAGCCAGGTCCTCACTGGACCGGAAACAAGCATCCTGGGACCGGTTTCGGGGTTTCACCCCTCATCAGCCAGGCTAGCTTGAATCCATTGGCATGGGAAGCACGGGACCCACATCTGGGGATACCCTTCCCACTTAGGGCGATAAAGCAAAAACAACAAGTGATGGACGGAATGCTGAACACTGTCAAACACTAACCCCCAAGCATAGATCTGGGTACAATCCATTGTTCTTTTGCTCACCATGCCACCCCAGTTTGGACCCAGCCATATGCAAATCAGTCTTGAACCTGTTCCTCATGGGGACAGTCCAGACCGAACTGCCAAGCCAGGTCCTCACTGGACCGGAAACAAGCATCCTGGGACCGTTTTCGGGGTTTCACCCCTCATCAGCCAGGCTCGCTTGATTCCAGTGGCATGGGAAGCACGGGACCAACGTCTGGGCATACCCTTCCCACATAGTGCGAAAATGCAAAAACAACAAGTGATGGACGGAATGCTGAACATTGTCAAACACTCACCCCCAGTCATAGATCTGGGTTTAATCCATCGTTCTTTTGCTCACCATGCCACCCCAGTTTGGACCCAGCCATATGCAAATCAGTCTTGACCCTGTTTCTCATGGGAACAGTCCAGACCGAACTGCCAAGCCAGGTCCTCACTGGACCGGAAACAAGCATCCTGGGACCGGTTTCGGGGTTTCACCCCTCATCAGCCAGGCTAGCTTGAATCCAGTGGCATGGGAAGCACGGGACCCACGTCTGGGCATACCCTTCCCACTTAGAGCGACAAAGCAAAAACAACAAGTGATGGACAGAATGCTGAACACTGTCAAACTCTAACCCCCAAGCATAGATCTGGGTTTAATCCATCGTTCTTTTGCTCACCATGCCACCCCAGTTTGGACCCAGACATATGCAAATCAGTCTTGACCCTGTTCCTCATGGGAACAGTCGAGACCGAACTGCCAAGCCAGGTCCTCACTGGACCGGAAACAAGCATCCTGGGACCGGTTAGCAAAAACAACAAGTGATGGACGGAATGCTGAACACTGTCAAACACTAACCCCCAAGCATAGATCTGGGTACAATCCATTGTTCTTTTGCTCACCATGCCACCCCAGTTTGGACCCAGCCATATGCAAATCAGTCTTGAACCTGTTCCTCATGGGGACAGTCCAGACGGAACTGCCAAGCCAGGTCCTCACTGGACCGGAAACAAGCATCCTGGGACCGTGTTCGGGGTTTCACCCCTCATAAGCCAGGCTAGCTTGAATCCAGTGGCATGGGAAGCACGGGACCCACATCTGGGCATACCCTTCCCACTTAGGGTGACAAAGCAAAAACATCAAGTGATGGACGGAATGCTGAACATTGTCAAACACTCACCCCCAGTCATAGATCTGGGTTTAATCCATCGTTCTTTTGCTCACCATGCCACCCCAGTTTGGACCCAGACATATGCAAATCAGTCTTGACCCTGTTCCTCATGGGAACAGTCCAGACCGAACTGCCAAGCCAGGTCCTCACTGGACCGGAAACAAGCATCCTGGGACCGTTTTCAGGGTTTCACCCCTCATCAGCCAGGCTCGCTTGAATCCAGTGGCATGGGAAGCACGGGACCAACGTCTGGGCATACCCTTCCCACATAGGGCGAAAATGCAAAAACAACAAGTGATGGACGGAATGCTGAACATTGTCAAACACTCACCCCCAGTCATAGATCTGGGTTTAATCCATCATTCTTTTGCTCACCATGCCACCCCAGTTTGGACCCAGCCATATGCAAATCAGTCTTGACCCTGTTTCTCATGGGAACAGTCCAGACCGAACTGCCAAGCCAGGTCCTCACTGGACCGGAAACAAGCATCCTGGGACCGGTTTCGGGGTTTCACCCCTCATCAGCCAGGCTAGCTTGAATCCAGTGGCATGGGAAGCACGGGACCCACGTCTGGGCATACCCTTCCCACTTAGAGCGACAAAGCAAAAACAACAAGTGATGGACAGAATGCTGAACACTGTCAAACTCTAACCCCCAAGCATAGATCTGGGTTTAATCCATCGTTCTTTTGCTCACCATGCCACCCCAGTTTGGACCCAGACATATGCATATCAGTTTTGAACCTGTTCATCATGGGAACTGTCAAGACCGGACTGCCAAGACAGGTCCACACTGGACCGGAAACAATCATCCTGGGACCATTTTCAGGGTTTCACCCCTCATCAGCCAGGCTAGCTTGAATCCAGTGGCATGGGAAGCACGGGACCCACATCTGGGCATACCCTTCCCACTTAGGGTGACAAAGCAAAAACAACAAGTGATGGACGGAATGCTGAACATTGTCAAACACTCACCCCCAGTCATAGATCTGGGTTTAATCCATCGTTCTTTTGCTCACCATGCCACCCCAGTTTCGACCCAGCCATATGAAAATCAGTCTTGACCCTGTTCCTAATGGGAACAGGCCAGACCGAACTGCCAAGCCAGGTCCTCACTGGACCGGAAACAAGCATCCTGGGACCGGTTTCGGGGTTTCACCCCTCATCAGCCAGGCTAGCTTGAATCCAGTGGCATGGGAAGCACGGGACCCACATCTGGGCATACCCTTCCCAATTAGGGCGACAAAGCAAAAACAACAAGTGATGGACGGAATGCTGAACATTGTCAAACACTCACCCCCAGTCATAGATCTGGGTTTAATCCATCGTTCTTTTGCTCACCATGCCACCCCAGTTTGGATCCAGACATATGCAAATCAGTCTTGACCCTGTTCCTCATGGGAACAGTCGAGACCGAACTGCCAAGCCAGGTCCTCACTGGACCGGAAACAAGCATCCTGGGACCGGTTTCGGGGTTTCACCCCTCATCAGCCAGGCTAGCTTGAATCCAGTGGCATGGGAAGCACGGGACCCACATCTGGGGATACTCTTCTCAATTAGGGCGACAAAGCAAAAACAACAAGTGATGGACGGAATGCTGAACATTGTCAAACACTCACCCCCAGTCATCGATCTGGGTTTAATCCATCGTTCTTTTGCTCACCATGTCACCCCAGTTTGGACCCAGCCATATGCAAATCAGTCTTGACCCTGTTCCTCATGGGAACAGTCCAGACCGAACTGCCAAGCCAGGTCCTCACTGGACAGGAAACAAGCATCCTGGGACCGGTTTCGGGGTTTCACCCCTCATCAGCCAGGCTAGCTTGAATCCAGTGGCATGGGAAGCACGGGACCCACATCTGGGCATACCCTTCCCAATTAGGGCGACAAAGCAAAAACAACAAGTGATGGACGGAATGCTGAACACTGTCAAACACTAACCCCCAGTCATAGATCTGGGTTTAATCCATCGTTCTTTTGCTCACCATGCCACCCCAGTTTGGACCCAGCCATATGCAAATCAGTCTTGACCCTGTTCCTCATGGGAACAGTCGAGACCGAACTGCCAAGCCAGGTCCTCACTGGACCGGAAACAAGCATCCTGGGACCGGTTTCGGGGTTTCACCCCTCATCAGCCAGGCTAGCTTGAATCCAGTGGCATGGGAAGCACGGGACCCACATCTGGGGATACCCTTCTCAATTAGGGCGACAAAGCAAAAACAACAAGTGATGGACGGAATGCTGAACATTGTCAAACACTCACCCCCAGTCATCGATCTGGGTTTAATCCATCGTTCTTTTTCTCACCATGTCACCCCAGTTTGGACCCAACCATATGCAAATCAGTCTTGACCCTGTTCCTCATGGGAACAGTCCAGACCGAACTGCCAAGCCAGGTCCTCACTGGACCAGAAACAAGCATCATGGGACAGGTTTCGGGGTTTCACCCCTCATCAGCCAGGCTAGCTTGAATCCAGTGGCATGGGAAGCACGGGACCCACATCTGGGCATACCCTTCCCAATTAGGGCGACAAAGCAAAAACAACAAGTGATGGACGGAATGCTGAACATTGTCAACACTCACCCCCAGTCATAGATCTGGGTTTAATCCATCGTTCTCTTGCTCAGCATGCCACCCCAGTTTGGACCCAGCCATATGCAAATCAGTCTTGACCCTGTTCCTCATGGGAACAGTCGAGACCGAACTGCCAAGCCAGGTCCTCACTGGACCGGAAACAAGCATCCTGGGACCGGTTTCGGGGTTTCACCCTCATCAGCCAGGCTAGCTTGAATCCAGTGGCATGGGAAGCACGGGACCCATATCAGGGGATACCCTTCTCAATTAGGGCGACAAAGCAAAAACAACAAGTGATGGACGGAATGCTGAACATTGTCAAACACTCACCCCCAGTCATCGATCTGGGTTTAATCCATCGTTCTTTTGCTCACCATGTCACCCCAGTTTGGACCCAGCCATATGCAAATCAGTCTTGACCCTGTTCCTCATGGGAACAGTCCAGACCGAACTGCCAAGCCAGGTCCTCACTGGACCAGAAACAAGCATCATGGGACCGGTTTCGGGGTTTCACCCCTCATCAGCCAGGCTAGCTTGAATCCAGTGGCATGGGAACCACGGGACCCACGTCTGGGCATACCCTTCCCACTTAGGGCGACAAAGCAAAAACAACAAGTGATGGACGGAATGCTGAACACTGTCAAACACTAACCCCCAGTCATAGATCTGGGTTTAATCCATCGTTCTTTTGCTCACCATGCCACCCCAGTTTGGACCCAGCCATATGCAAATCAGTCTTGACCCTGTTCCTCATGGGAACAGGCCAGACCGAACTGCCAAGCCAGGTCCTCACTGGACAGGAAACAAGCATCCTGGGACCGGTTTCGGGGTTTCACCCCTCATCAGCCAGGCTAGCTTGAATCCAGTGGAATGGGAAGCACGGGACCCACATCTGGGCATACCCTTCCCAATTAGGGCGACAAAGCAAAAACAACAAGTGATGGACGGAATGCTGAACATTGTCAAACACTCACCCCCAGTCATAGATCTGGGTTTAATCCATCGTTCTCTTGCTCAGCATGCCACCCCAGTTTGGACCCAGCCATATGCAAATCAGTCTTGACCCTGTTCCTCATGGGAACAGTCGAGACCGAACTGCCAAGCCAGGTCCTCACTGGACCGGAAACAAGCATCCTGGGACCGGTTTCGGGGTTTCACCCCTCATCAGCCAGGCTAGCTTGAATCCAGTGGCATGGGAAGCACGGGACCCACATCTGGGGATACCCTTCCCACTTAGGGCGATAAAGCAAAAACAACAAGTGATGGACGGAATGCTGAACACTGTCAAACACTAACCCCCAAGCATAGATCTGGGTACAATCCATTGTTCTTTTGCTCACCATGCCACCCCAGTTTGGACCCAGCCATATGCAAATCAGTCTTGAACCTGTTCCTCATGGGGACAGTCCAGACCGAACTGCCAAGCCAGGTCCTCACTGGACCGGAAACAAGCATCCTGGGACCGTTTTCGGGGTTTCACCCCTCATAAGCCAGGCTAGCTTGAATCCAGTGGCATGGGAAGCACGGGACCCACATCTGGGCATACCCTTCCCACTTAGGGTGACAAAGCAAAAACATCAAGTGATGGACGGAATGCTGAACATTGTCAAACACTCACCCCCAGTCATAGATCTGGGTTTAATTCATCGTTCTTTTGCTCAACATGCCACCCCAGTTTGGACACAGACATATTCAAATCAGTCTTGACCCTGTTCCTCATGGGAACATTCCAGACCGAACTGCCAAGCCAGGTCCTCACTGGACCGGAAACAAGCATCCTGGGACCGTTTTCGGGGTTTCACCCCTCATCAGCCAGGCTCGCTTGAATCCAGTGGCATGGGAAGCACGGGACCAACGTCTGGGCATACCCTTCCCACATAGGGCGAAAATGCAAAAACAACAAGTGATGGACGGAATGCTGAACATTGTCAAACACTCACCCCCAGTCATAGATCTGGGTTTAATCCATCGTTCTTTTGCTCACCATGCCACCCCAGTTTGGACCCAGCCATATGCAAATCAGTCTTGACCCAGTTTCTCATGGGAACAGTCCAGACCGAACTGCCAAGCCAGGTCCTCACTGGACCGGAAACAAGCATCCTGGGACTGGTTTCGGGGTTTCACCCCTCATCAGCCAGGCTAGCTTGAATCCAGTGGCATGGGAAGCACGGGACCCACGTCTGGGCATACCCTTCCCACTTAGAGCGACAAAGCAAAAACAACAAGTGATGGACAGAATGCTGAACACTGTCAAACTCTAACCCCCAAGCATAGATCTGGGTTTAATCCATCGTTCTTTTGCTCACCATGCCACCCCAGTTTGGACCCAGACATATGCAAATCAGTTTTGAACCTGTTCATCATGGGAACTGTCAAGACCGGACTGCCAAGACAGGTCCACACTGGACCGGAAACAATCATCCTGGGACCATTTTCAGGGTTTCACCCCTCATCAGCCAGGCTAGCTTGAATCCAGTGGCATGGGAAGCACGGGACCCACATCTGGGCATACCCTTCCCACTTAGGGTGACAAAGCAAAAACAACAAGTGATGGACGGAATGCTGAACATTGTCAAACACTCACCCCCAGTCATAGATCTGGGTTTAATCCATCGTTCTTTTGCTCACCATGCCACCCCAGTTTGGACCCAGCCATGTGCAAATCAGTCTTGACCCTGTTCCTCATGGGAACAGTCCAGACCGAACTGCCAAGCCAGGTCCTCACTGGACCGGAAACAAGCATCCTGGGACCGTTTTCGGGGTTTCACCCCTCATCAGCCAGGCTACCTTGAATCCAGTGGCATGGGAAGCACGGGACCAACGTCTGGGCATACCCTTCCCACTTAGGGCGACAAAGCAAAAACAGCAAGTGATGGACGGAATGCTGAACATTGTCAAACACTCACCCCCAATCATAGATCTGGGTTTAATCCATCGTTCTTTTGCTCACCATGCCACCCCAGTTTGGACCCAGCCATCTGCAAATCAGTCTTGACCCTGTTCCTCATGGGAAGAGTCCATACCGAACTGCCAAGCCAGGTCCTCACTGGACCAGAAACAAGCATCCTGGGACCGGTTTCGGGGTTTCACCCCTCATCAGCCAGGCTAGCTTGAATCCAGTGGCATGGGAAGCACGGGACCCACGTCTGGGCATACCCTTCCCACATAGGGCAAAAAAGCAAAAACAACAAGTGATGGACGGAATGCTGAACATTGTCAAACACTCACCCCCAGTCATAGATCTGGGTTTAATCCATCGTTCTTTTGCTCACCATGCCACCCCAGTTTGGACCCAGCCATATGCAAATCAGTCTTGACCCTGTTCCTCATGGGAACAGTCCAGACCGAACTGCCAAGCCAGGTTCTCACTGGACCGGAAACAAGCATCCTGGGACCGGTTTCGGGGTTTCACCCCTCATCAGCCAGGCTAGCTTGAATCCAGTGGCATGGGAAGCACGGGACCCACGTCTGGGCATACCCTTCCCACTTGGAGCGACAAAGCAAAAACAACAAGTGATGGACAGAATGCTGAACACTGTCAAACGCTAACCCCCAAGCATAGATCTGGGTTTAATCCATCGTTCTTTTGCTCACCATGCCACCCCAGTTTGGACCCAGCCATATGCAAATCAGTTTTGAACCTGTTCCTCATGGGAACAGTCCAGACCGGACTGCCAAGCCAGGTCTATACTGGACCAGAAAAAAGCATCCTGGGACTATTTTCGGGGTTTCAACCCTCATCAGCCAGGTTAGCTTGAATCCAGTGGCATGGGAAGCACGGGACCCACATCTGGGCATACCCTTCCCACTTAGAGTGACAAAGCAAAAACAACAAGTGATGGACGGAATGCTGAACATTGTCAAACACTCACCCCCAATCATAGATCTGGGTTTAATCCATCGTTCTTTTGCTCACCATGCCACCCCAGTTTGGACACAGCCATATGCAAATCAGTCTTGACCCTGTTCCTCATGGGAACAGTCTAGACCGAACTGCCAAGCCAGGTCCTCACTGGACCGGAAACAAGCATCCTGGGACCGGTTTCGGGGTTTCACCCCTCATCAGCCAGGCTAGCTTGAATCCATTGGCATGGGAAGCACGGGACCAATGTCTGGGCATACCCTTCCCACTTAGGGCGACAAAGCAAAAACAACAAGTGATGGACGGAATGCTGAACACTGTCAAACGCTAACCCCCAAGCATAGATCTGGGTTTAATCCATCATTCTTTTGCTCACCATGCCACCCCAGTTTGGACCCAGCCATATGCAAATCAGTTTTGAACCTGTTCCTCATGGGAACAGGCCAGACCGAACTGCCAAGCCAGGTCCTCACTGGACCGGAAACAAGCATCCTGGGACCGGTTTTGGGGTTTCACCCCTCATCACCCGGGCTAGGTTGAATCCAGTGGCATGGGAAGCACGGGACCAACGTCTGGGCATACCCTTCCCACTTAGGTCGACAAAGCAAATACAACAAGTGATGGACGGAATGCTGAACATTGTCAAACACTCACCCCCAATCATAGATCTGGGTTTAATCCATCGTTCTTTTGCTCACCATGCCACCCCCGTTTGGACCCAGCCATATGCAAATCAGTCTTGACCCTGTTCCTCATGGGAACAGGCCAGACGAACTGCCAAGCCAGGTCCTCACTGGACCGGAAACAAGCATCCTGGGACCGGTTTCGGGGTTTCACCCCTCATCAGCCAGGCTAGCTTGAATCCAGTGGCATGGGAAGCACAGGACCCAAGGGTGACAAAGCAAAAACAATAAGTGATGGACAGAATGCTGAACATTGTCAAACACTCACCCCCAGTCATAGATCTGGGTTTAATCCATCGTTCTTTTTCTCACCATGCCACCCCAGTTTGGACCCAGCCATATGAAAATCAGTCTTGACCCAGTTCCTTATGGGAACAGTCCAGACAGAACTGCCAAGCCAGGTCTTCCCTGGACCGGAAACAAGCATCCTGGGACCGGTTTCGGGGTTCCACCCCTCATCAGCCAGGCTAGCTTGAATCCAGTGGCATGGGAAGCACTGGACCCACATCTGGGCATACCCTTCCCAATTAGGGCGACAAAGCAAAAACAAAACAGCAAGTGATGGACGGAATGCTGAACATTGTCAAACACTCACCCCCAGTCATAGATCTGGGTTTAATCCATTGTTCTTTTGCTCACCATGCCACCCCAGTTTGGACCCAGACATATGCAAATCAGTCTTGACCCTGTTCCTCATGGGAACAGTCCAGACCGAACTGCCAAGCCAGGTCCTCACTGGACCGGAAACAAGCATCCTGGGACCAGTTTCGGGGTTTCACCACTCATCAGCCAGGCTAGCTTGAATCCATTGGCATGGGAAGCACAGGACCCACGTCTGGGCATACCCTTCCCACTTAGGGCGACAAAGCAAAAACAACAAGTGATGGACGGAATGCTGAACATTGTCAAACACTCACCCCCAGTCATAGATCTGGGTTTAATCCATCAGTCTTTTGCTCACCATGCCACCCCAGTTTGGACCCAGCCATATGCAAATCAGTCTTGACCCTGTTCCTCATGGGAACAGTCCAGACCGAACTGCCAAGCCAGGTCCTCACTGGACCGGAAACAAGCATCCTGGGACCGGTTTCGGGGTTTCACCCCTCATCAGCCAGGCTAGCTTGAATCCAATGGCATGGGAACCACGGGACCCACGTCTGGGCATACCCTTCCCACTTAGGGCGACAAAGCAAAAACAACAAGTGATGGACGGAATGCTGAACACTGTCAAACACTAACCCCCAGTCATAGATCTGGGTTTAATCCATCGTTCTTTTGCTCACCATGCCACCCCAGTTTGGACCCAGCCATATGCAAATCAGTCTTGACCCTGTTCCTCATGGGAACAGGCCAGACCTAACTGCCAAGCCAGGTCCTCACTGGACCGGAAACAAGCATCCTGGGACCGGTTTCGGGGTTTCACCCCTCATCAGCCAGGCTAGCTTGAATCCAGTGGCATGGGAAACACTGGACCCACATCTGGGCATACCCTTCCCACTTAGGGCGACAAAGCAAAAACAACAAGTGATGGACGGAATGCTGAACATTGTCAAACACTCACCCCCACTCATAGATCTGGGTTTAATCCATCGTTCTTTTGCTCACCATGCCACCCCAGTTTGGACCCAGCCATATGCAAATCAGTCTTGACCCTGTTCCTCATTGGAACAGGCCAGACCGAACTGCCAAGCTAGGTCCTCACTAGACCGGAAACAAGCATCCTGGGACCGGTTTCGGGGTTTCACCCCTCATCAGCAAGGCTAGCTTGAATCCAGTGGCATGGGAAGCACGGGACCCACATCTGGGCATACCCTTCCCAATTAGGGCGACAAAGCAAAAACAACAAGTGATGGACGGATGCTGAACATTGTCAAACACTAACCCCCAGTCATAGATCTGTGTTTAATCCATCGTTCTTTTGCTCACCATGCCACCCCAGTTTGAACCCAGCCATATGCAAATCAGTCTTGACCCTGTTCCTCATGGGAACAGGCCAGACCGAACTGCCAAGCCAGGTCCTCACTGGACCGGAAACAAGCATCCTGGGACCGGTTTTGGGGTTTCACCCCTCATCAGCCAGGCTAGCTTGAATCCAGTGGCATGGGAAACACTGGACCCACATCTGGGCATACCCTTCCCACTTAGGGCGACAAAGCAAAAACAACAAGTGATGGACGGAATGCTGAACATTGTCAAACACTCACCCCCACTCATAGATCTGGGTTTAATCCATCGTTCTTTTGCTCACCATGCCACCCCAGTTTGAACCCAGCCATATACAAATCAGTCTTGACCCTGTTCCTCATGGGAACAGTCCAGACCGAACTGCCAAGCCAGGTCCTCACTGGACCGGAAACAAGCATCCTGGGACCGGTTTCGGGGTTTCACCCCTCATCAGCCAGGCTCGCTTGAATCCAGTGGCATGGGAAGCACGGGACCAACGTCTGGGCATACCTTTCCCACTTAGGGCGAAAAAGCAAAAACAACAAGTGATGGACGGAATGCTGAACATTGTCAAACACTCACCCCCAGTCATAGATCTGGGTTTAATCCATCGTTCTTTTGCTCACCATGCCACCCCAGTTTGGACCCAGCCATATGCAAATCAGTCTTGACCCTGTTCCTCATTGGAACAGGCCAGACCGAACTGCCAAGCTAGGTCCTCACTAGACCGGAAACAAGCATCCTGGGACCGGTTTCGGGGTTTCACCCCTCATCAGCAAGGCTAGCTTGAATCCAGTGGCATGGGAAGCACGGGACCCACATCTGGGCATACCCTTCCCAATTAGGGCGACAAAGCAAAAACAACAAGTGATGGACGGATGCTGAACATTGTCAAACACTCACCCCCAGTCATAGATCTGGGTTTAATCCATCGTTCTTTTGCTCACCATGCCACCCCAGTTTGGACACAGCCATATGCAAATCAGTCTTGACCCTGTTCCTCATGGGAACAGTCCAGACCGAACTGCCAAGCCAGGTCCTCACTGGACCGAAAACAAGCATCCTAGGACCGGTTTCAGGGTTTCACCCCTCATCAGCCAGGCTAGCTTGAATCCAGTGGCATGGGAAGCACGGGACCCACGTCTGGGCATACCCTTCCCACTTAGGGCGACAATGCAAAAACAACAAGTGATGGACGGAATGCTGAACATTGTCAAACACTCACCCAGAGTCATAGATCTGGGTTTAATACATCGTTCTTTTGCTCACCATGCCACCCCAGTTTGGACCCAGCCATATGCAAATCAGTCTTGACCCTGTTCCTCATGGGAACAGTCCAGACCGAACTGCCAAGCCAGGTCCCCACTGGACCGGAAACAAGCATCCTGGGACCGGTTTCGGGGTTTCACCCCTCATCAGCCAGGCTAGCTTGAATCCAGTGGCATGGGAAGCACGGGACCGACGTCTGGGCATACCCTTCCCACTTAGGGCTACAAAGCAAAAACAACAAGTGATGGACGGAATGCTGAACACTGTCAAACACTAACCCCCAAGCATAGATCTGGGTTTAATCCATTGTTCTTTTGTTCACCATGCCACCCCAGTTTGGACCCAGCCATATGCAAATCAGTCTTGACCCTGTTCCTCTTGGGAACAGTACAGACCAAACTGCCAAGCCAGGTCCTCACTGGACCGGAAACAAGCATCCTGGGACCGGTTTCGGGGCTTCACCCCTCATCAGCCAGGTTAGCTTGAATGCAGTGGCATGGGAAGCACGGGACCCACATCTGGTCATACCCTTCCCACTTAGGGCGACAAAGCAAAAACAACAAGTGATGGACGGAATGCTGAACATTGTCAAACACTCACCCCCAGTCATAGATCTGGGTTTAATCCATCGTTCTTTTGCTCACCATGCGGGAAACAAGCATCCTGGGACCGGTTTCTGGGTTTCACCCCTCAACAACCAGGCTAGCTTGAATCCACTGGCATGGGAAGCACAGGACCCACGTCTGGGCATACCCTTCCCACTTAGGGCTACAAAGCAAAAACAACAAGTGATGGACGGAATGCTGAACACTGTCAAACACTAACCCCCAAGCATAGATCTGGGTTTAATCCATTGTTCTTTTGTTCACCATGCCACCCCAGTTTGGACCCAGCCATATGCAAATCAGTCTTGACCCTGTTCCTCTTGGGAACAGTACAGACCAAACTGCCAAGCCAGGTCCTCACTGGACCGGAAACAAGCACTCTGGGACCGTTTTCAGGGTTTCACCCCTCATCAGCCAGGCTAGCTTGAATCCAGTGGCATGGGAAGCACAGGACCCACGTCTGGGCATACCCTTCACACTTAGGGCGTCAAACCAAAAACAACAAGTGATGGACGGAATGCTGAACATTGTCAAACACTCACCCCCAGTCATAGATCTGGGTTTAATCCATTGTTCTTTTGCTCACCATGCCACCCCAGTTTGGACCCAGCCATATGCAAATCAGTCTTGACCCTGTTCCTCATGGAAACAGGCCAGACCGAACTGCCAAGCCAGGTCCTCACTGGACCGGAAACAAGCATCCTGGGACCGGTTTCGGGGTTTCACCCCTCATCAGCCAGGCTAGCTTGAATCCAGTGGCATGGGAAGCACGGGACCCACATCTGGGCATACCCTTCCCAATTAGGGCGACAAAGCAAAAACAACAAGTGATGGACGGAATGCTGAACATTGTCAAACACTCACCCCCAGTCATAGTTCTGGGTTTAATCCATCGTTCTTTTGCTCACCATGCCACCCCAGTTTGGACCCACCATATGCAAATCAGTCTTGACCCTGTTCCTCATGGGAACAGTCCAGACCGAACTGCCAAGCCAGGTCCTCACTGGACCGGAAACAAGCATCCTGGGACCGGTGTTGGGGTTTCACCCCTCATCAGCCAGGCTCGCTTGAATCCAGTGGCATGGGAAGCACGGGACCAACGTCTGAGCATACCCTTCCCACTTAGGGCGAAAAAGCAAAAACAACAAGTGATGGACGGAATGGTGAACATTGTCAAACACTCACCCCCAGTCATAGATCTGGGTTTAATCCATCGTTCTTTTGCTCACCATGCCACCCCCGTTTGGACCCAGCCATATGCAAATCAGTCTTGACCCTGTTCCTCATGGGAACAGTCCAGACCGAACTGCCAAGCCAGGTCCTCACTAGACCGGAAACAAGCATCCTGGGACCGGTTTCGGTGTTTCACCCCTCTTCAGCCAGGCTAGCTTGAATCCAGTGGCATGGGAAGCACAGGACCCACGTCTGGGCATACCCTTCCCACTTAGGGCGACAAAGCAAAAACAACAAGTGATGGACGGAATGCTGAACATTGTCAAACACTCACCCCCAGTCATAGATCTGGGTTTAATCCTTCGTTCTTTTGCTCACCATGCCACCCCAGTTTGGACCCAGCCATATGCAACTCAGTCTTGACCCTGTTCCTCATGGGAACAGGCCAGACCGAACTGCCAAGCCAGGTCCTCACTGGACCGGAAACAAGCATCCTGGTACCGGTTTCGGGGTTTCACCCCTCATCAGCCAGGCTAGCTTGAATCCAGTGGCATGGGAAGCACAGGACCCACGTCTGGACATACACTTCCCACTTAGGGCTACAAAGCAAAAACAACAAGTGATGGACGGAATGCTGAACACTGTCAAACACTAACCCCCAAGCATAGATCTGGGTTTAATCCATCGTTCTTTTGTTCACCATGCCACCCCAGTTTGGACCCAGCCATATGCAAATCAGTCTTGACCCTGTTCCTCTTGGGAACAGTACCGACCAAACTGCCAAGCCAGGTCCTCACTGGACCTGAAACAAGCATCCTGGGACCGGTTTCGGGGCTTCACCCCTCATCAGCCAGGTTAGCTTGAATGCAGTGGCATGGGAAGCACGGGACCCACGTCTGGGCATACCCTTCCCACTTAGGGCGACAAAACAAAAACAACAAGTGATGGACGGAATGCTGAACATTGTCAAACACTCACCCCCAGTCATAGATTTGGGTTTAATCCATCGTTCTTTTGCTCACCATGCAGGAAACAAGCATCCTGGGACCGGTTTCGGGGTTTCACCCCTCAACAGCCAGGCTAGCTTGAATCCACTGGCATGGGAAGCACAGGACCCACGTCTGGACATACCCTTCCCACTTAGGACGACAAAGCAAAAACAACAAGTGATGGACGGAATGCTGAACATTGTCAAACACTCACCCCGAGTCATAGATATGGTTTTAATCCATCGTTCTTTTGCACACCATGCCTTCCCAGTTTGGACCCAGCCATATGCAAATCAGTCTTGACCCTGTTCCTCATGGGAACTGTCCAGACCGAACTGACAAGCCAGGTCCTCTCTGGACCGGAAACAAGCATCTTGGGACTGGTTACGGGGTTTCAACACTCATCAGCCATGCTAGCTTGAATTCAGTGGCATGGGAAGCACGGGACCCACGTCTGGGCATACCCTTCCCACTTAGGGTGACAAAGCGAAAACAACAAGTGATGGACGGAATGCTGAACATTGTCAAACACTCACCCCCAGTCATAGATCTGGGTTTAATCCATCGTTCTTTTGCTCACCATGCCACCCCAGTTTGGACCCAGTCATATGCAAATCAGTCTTGACCCTGTTCTTCATGGGAACAGTCCAGACCGAACTGCCAAGCCAGGTCCTCACTGGACCGGAAACTAGCATTCTGGGACCGGTTTTGGGGTTTCACCCCTCATCAGCCAGGCTAGCTTGAATCCAGTGGCATGGGAAGCACAGGACCCACGTCTGGGCATACCCTTCCCAATTAGAGCGACAAAGCAAAAACAACAAGTGATGGACGGAATGCTGAACATTGTCAAACCCTCACCCCCAGTCATAGATCTGGGTTTAATCCATCGTTCTTTTGCTCACCATGCCACCCCAGTTTGGACCCAGCCATATGAAAATCAGTCTTGACCCTGTTCCTCATGGGAACAGGCCAGACCGAACTGCCAAGCCAGGTCCTCACTGGACCGGAAACAAGCATCCTGGGACCGGTTTCGGGGTTTCACCCCTCATCAGCCAGGCTAGCTTGAATCCAGTGGCATGGGAAGCACGGGACCCACGTCTGGGCATACTCTTCCCACTTAAAGCGGCAAAGAAAAAACAACAAGTGATGGACGGAATGCTGAACACTGTCAAACACTAAGCCCCAAGCATAGATCTGTGTTTAATCCATCGTTCTTTTGCTCACCATGCCCCCCCAGTTTGGACCCAGCCATATGCAAATCAGTCTTGAACCGTTCCTCATAGGAACAGTCCAGACCGAACTGCCAAGCCAGGTCCTCACTGGACCGGAAACAAGCATCCTGGGACCGTTTTCGGGGTTTCACCCCTCATCAGCCAGGCTCGCTTGAATCCAGTGGCATGGGAAGCACGGGACCAACGTCTGGGCATACCCTTCCCACATAGGGCAAAAATGCAAAAACAACAAGTGATGGACGGAATGCTGAACATTGTCAAACACTCACCCCCAGTCATAGATCTGGGTTTAATCCATCGTTCTTTTGCTCACCATGCCACCCCAGTTTGGACCCAGCCATATGCAAATCAGTCTTGACCCTGTTCCTCATGGGAACAGTCCAGACCGAACTGCCAAGCCAGGTCCTCACTGGACTGGAAACAAGCATCCTGGGACCGGTTTCGGGGTTTCACCCCTCATCAGCCAGGCTAGCTTGAATCCAGTGACATGGGAAGCACGGGACCCACGTCTGGGCATACCCTTCCCACTTAGAGCGACAAAGCAAAAACAACAAGTGATGGACAGAATGCTGAACACTGTCAAACTCTAACCCCCAAGCATAGATCTGGGTTTAATCCATCGTTCTTTTGCTCACCATGCCACCCCAGTTTGGACCCAGACATATGCAAATCAGTTTTGAACCTGTTCATCATGGGAACAGTCAAGACCGAACTGCCAAGCCAGGTCCTCACTGGACTGGAAACAAGCATCCTGGGACCGGTTTCGGGGTTTCACCCCTCATCAGCCAGGCTAGCTTGAATCCAATGGCATGGGAAGCACGGGACCCACATCTGGGCATACCCTTCCCACTTAGGGCAACAAAGCAAAAACAACAAGTGATGGACGGAATGCTGAACATTGTCAAACACTCACCCCCAGTCATAGATCTGGGTTTAATCCTTCGTTCTTTTGCTCACCATGCCACCCCAGTTTGGACCCAGCCATATGCAACTCAGTCTTGACCCTGTTCCTCATGGGAACAGGCCAGACCGAACTGCCAAGCCAGGTCCTCACTGGACCGGAAACAAGCATCCTGGTACCGTTTTCGGGGTTTCACCCCTCATCAGCCAGGCTCGCTTGAATCCAGTGGCATGGGAAGCACAGGACCCACGTCTGGGCATACCCTTCCCACTTAGGGCAACAAAGCAAAAACAACAAGTGATGGACGGAATGCTGAACATTGTCAAACACTCACCCCCAGTCATAGATCTGGGTTTAATCCTTCGTTCTTTTGCTCACCATGCCACCCCAGTTTGGACCCAGCCATATGCAACTCAGTCTTGACCCTGTTCCTCATGGGAACAGGCCAGACCGAACTGCCAAGCCAGGTCCTCACTGGACCGGAAACAAGCATCCTGGTACCGGTTTCGGGGTTTCACCCCTCATCAGCCAGGCTAGCTTGAATCCAGTGGCATGGGAAGCACGGGACCCACTTCTGGACATACCCTTCCCACTTAGGGCTACAAAGCAAAAACAACAAGTGATGGACGGAATGCTGAACACTGTCAAACACTAACCCCCAAGCATAGATCTGGGTTTAATCCATCGTTCTTTTGTTCACCATGCCACCCCAGTTTGGACCCAGCCATATGCAAATCAGTCTTGACCCTGTTCCTCTTGGGAACAGTACCGACCAAACTGCCAAGCCAGGTCCTCACTGGACCTGAAACAAGCATCCTGGGACCGGTTTCGGGGCTTCACCCCTCATCAGCCAGGTAAGCTTGAATGCAGTGGCATGGGAAGCACGGGACCCACGTCTGGGCATACCCTTCCCACTTAGGGCGACAAAACAAAAACAACAAGTGATGGACGGAATGCTGAACATTGTCAAACACTCACCCCCAGTCATAGATTTGGGTTTAATCCATCGTTCTTTTGCTCACCATGCCGGAAACAAGCATCCTGGGACCGGTTTCGGGGTTTCACCCCTCAACAGCCAGGCTAGCTTGAATCCACTGGCATGGGAAGCACAGGACCCACGTCTGGACATACCCTTCCCACTTAGGACGACAAAGCAAAAACAACAAGTGATGGACGGAATGCTGAACATTGTCAAACACTCACCCCGAGTCATAGATATGGTTTTAATCCATCGTTCTTTTGCACACCATGCCTTCCCAGTTTGGACCCAGCCATATGCAAATCAGTCTTGACCCTGTTCCTCATGGGAACTGTCCAGACCGAACTGACAAGCCAGGTCCTCTCTGGACCGGAAACAAGCATCCTGGGACTGGTTTCGGGGTTTCAACACTCATCAGCCACGCTAGCTTGAATTCAGTGGCATGGGAAGCACGGGACCCACGTCTGGGCATACCCTTCCCACTTAGGGTGACAAAGCGAAAACAACAAGTGATGGACGGAATGCTGAACATTGTCAAACACTCACCCCCAGTCATAGATCTGGGTTTAATCCATCGTTCTTTTGCTCACCATGCCACCCCAGTTTGGACCCAGTCATATGCAAATCAGTCTTGACCCTGTTCTTCATGGGAACAGTCCAGACCGAACTGCCAAGCCAGGTCCTCACTGGACCGGAAACTAGCATTCTGGGACCGGTTTTGGGATTTCAGCCCTCATCAGCCAGGCTAGCTTGAATCCAGTGGCATGGGAAGCACAGGACCCACGTCTGGGCATACCCTTCCCACTTAGGGCGACAAAGCAAAAACAAGTGATGGACGGAATGCTGAACATTGTCAAACCCTCACCCCCAGTCATAGATCTGGGTTTAATCCATCGTTCTTTTGCTCACCATGCCACCCCAGTTTGGACCCAGCCATATGAAAATCAGTCTTGACCCTGTTCCTCATGGGAACAGGCCAGACCGAACTGCCAAGCCAGGTCCTCACTGGACCGGAAACAAGCATCCTGGGACCGGTTTCGGGGTTTCACCCCTCATCAGCCAGGCTAGCTTGAATCCAGTGGCATGGGAAGCACGGGACCCACGTCTGGGCATACTCTTCCCACTTAAAGCGACAAAGCAAAAACAACAAGTGATGGACGGAATGCTGAACACTGTCAAACACTAAGCCCCAAGCATAGATCTGTGTTTAATCCATCGTTCTTTTGCTCACCATGCCCCCCCAGTTTGGACCCAGCCATATGCAAATCAGTCTTGAACCGTTCTTCATAGGAACAGTCCAGACCGAACTGCCAAGCCAGGTCCTCACTGGACCGGAAACAAGCATCCTGGGACCGTTTTCGGGGTTTCACCCCTCATCAGCCAGGCTCGCTTGAATCCAGTGGCATGGGAAGCACGGGACCAACGTCTGGGCATACCCTTCACACATAGGGCGAAAATGCAAAAACAACAAGTGATGGACGGAATGCTGAACATTGTCAAACACTCACCCCCAGTCATAGATCTGGGTTTAATCCATCGTTCTTTTGCTCACCATGCCACCCCAGTTTGGACCCAGCCATATGCAAATCAGTCTTGACCCTGTTCCTCATGGGAACAGTCCAGACCGAACTGCCAAGCCAGGTCCTCACTGGACTGGAAACAAGCATCCTGGGACCGGTTTCGGGGTTTCACCCCTCATCAGCCAGGCTAGCTTGAATCCAGTGGCATGGGAAGCACGGGACCAACGTCTGGGCATACCCTTCCCACTTAGGGCGACAAAGCAAAAACAGCAAGTGATGGACGGAATGCTGAACATTGTCAAACACTCACCCCCAATCATAGATCTGGGTTTAATCCATCGTTCTTTTGCTCACCATGCCACCCCAGTTTGGACCCAGCCATATGCAAATCAGTCTTGACCCTGTTCCTCATGGGAAGAGTCCACACCGAACTGCCAAGCCAGGTCCTCACTGGACCTGAAACAAGCATCCTGGGAACGGTTTCGGGGTTTCACCCCTCATCAGCCAGGCTAGCTTGAATCCAGTGGCATGGGAAGCACGGGACCCACGTCTGGGCATACCCTTCCCACTTAGGGCGACAAAGGAAAAACAACAAGTGATGGACGGAATGCTAAACACTGTCAAACACTAACCCCCAAGCATAGATCTGGGTTCAATCCATCGTTCTTTTGCTCACCATGCCACCCCAGTTTGGACCCACCCATATGCAAATCAGTCTTGAACCTGTTCCTCATGGGAACAGTCCAGACCGAACTGCCAAGCCAGGTCCTCACTGGACCGGAAACAAGTATCCTGGGACCGTTTTCGGGGTTTCACCCCTCATCAGCCAGTCTAGCTTGAATCCAGTGGCATGGGAAGCACGGGACCCACATCTTGGCATACCCTTCCCACTTAGGGTGACAAAGCAAAAACAACAAGTGATGGACAGAATGCTGAACATTGTCAAACACTCACCCCTAGTCATATATCTGGGTTCAATCCATCGTTCTTTTGCTCACAATGCCACCCCAGTTTGGACCCAAACATATGCAAATCAGTCTTGACCCTGTTCCTCATGGGAACAGTCCAGACCGAACTGCCAAGCCAGGTCCTCACTGGACCGGAAACAAGCATCCTGGGACCGGTGTTGGGGTTTCACCCCTCATCAGCCAGGCTCGCTTGAATCCAGTGGCATGGGAAGCACGGGACCAACGTCTGAGCATACCCTTCCCACTTAGGGCGAAAAAGCAAAAACAACAAGTGATGGACGGAATGGTGAACATTGTCAAACACTCACTCCCAGTCATAGATCTGGGTTTAATCCATCGTTCTTTTGCTCACCATGCCACCCCCGTTTGGACCCAGCCATATGCAAATCAGTCTTGACCCTGTTCCTCATGGGAACAGTCCAGACCGAACTGCCAAGCCAGGTCCTCACTAGACCGGAAACAAGCATCCTGGGACCGGTTTCGGTGTTTCACCCCTCTTCAGCCAGGCTAGCTTGAATCCAGTGGCATGGGAAGCACAGGACCCACGTCTGGGCATACCCTTCCCACTTAGGGCGACAAAGCAAAAACAACAAGTGATGGACGGAATGCTGAACATTGTCAAACACTCACCCCCAGTCATAGATCTGGGTTTAATCCTTCGTTCTTTTGCTCACCATGCCACCCCAGTTTGGACCCAGCCATATGCAACTCAGTCTTGACCCTGTTCCTCATGGGAACAGGCCAGACCGAACTGCCAAGCCAGGTCCTCACTGGACCGGAAACAAGCATCCTGGTACCGGTTTCGGGGTTTCACCCCTCATCAGCCAGGCTAGCTTGAATCCAGTGGCATGGGAAGCACAGGACCCACGTCTGGACATACACTTCCCACTTAGGGCTACAAAGCAAAAACAACAAGTGATGGACGGAATGCTGAACACTGTCAAACACTAACCCCCAAGCATAGATCTGGGTTTAATCCATCGTTCTTTTGTTCACCATGCCACCCCAGTTTGGACCCAGCCATATGCAAATCAGTCTTGACCCTGTTCCTCTTGGGAACAGTACCGACCAAACTGCCAAGCCAGGTCCTCACTGGACCTGAAACAAGCATCCTGGGACCGGTTTCGGGGCTTCACCCCTCATCAGCCAGGTTAGCTTGAATGCAGTGGCATGGGAAGCACGGGACCCACGTCTGGGCATACCCTTCCCACTTAGGGCGACAAAACAAAAACAACAAGTGATGGACGGAATGCTGAACATTGTCAAACACTCACCCCCAGTCATAGATTTGGGTTTAATCCATCGTTCTTTTGCTCACCATGCAGGAAACAAGCATCCTGGGACCGGTTTCGGGGTTTCACCCCTCAACAGCCAGGCTAGCTTGAATCCACTGGCATGGGAAGCACAGGACCCACGTCTGGACATACCCTTCCCACTTAGGACGACAAAGCAAAAACAACAAGTGATGGACGGAATGCTGAACATTGTCAAACACTCACCCCGAGTCATAGATATGGTTTTAATCCATCGTTCTTTTGCACACCATGCCTTCCCAGTTTGGACCCAGCCATATGCAAATCAGTCTTGACCCTGTTCCTCATGGGAACTGTCCAGACCGAACTGACAAGCCAGGTCCTCTCTGGACCGGAAACAACCATCTTGGGACTGGTTACGGGGTTTCAACACTCATCAGCCATGCTAGCTTGAATTCAGTGGCATGGGAAGCACGGGACCCACGTCTGGGCATACCCTTCCCACTTAGGGTGACAAAGCGAAAACAACAAGTGATGGACGGAATGCTGAACATTGTCAAACACTCACCCCCAGTCATAGATCTGGGTTTAATCCATCGTTCTTTTGCTCACCATGCCACCCCAGTTTGGACCCAGTCATATGCAAATCAGTCTTGACCCTGTTCTTCATGGGAACAGTCCAGACCGAACTGCCAAGCCAGGTCCTCACTGGACCGGAAACTAGCATTCTGGGACCGGTTTTGGGGTTTCACCCCTCATCAGCCAGGCTAGCTTGAATCCAGTGGCATGGGAAGCACAGGACCCACGTCTGGGCATACCCTTCCCAATTAGGGCGACAAAGCAAAAACAACAAGTGATGGACGGAATGCTGAACATTGTCAAACCCTCACCCCCAGTCATAGATCTGGGTTTAATCCATCGTTCTTTTGCTCACCATGCCACCCCAGTTTGGACCCAGCCATATGAAAATCAGTCTTGACCCTGTTCCTCATGGGAACAGGCCAGACCGAACTGCCAAGCCAGGTCCTCACTGGACCGGAAACAAGCATCCTGGGACCGGTTTCGGGGTTTCACCCCTCATCAGCCAGGCTAGCTTGAATCCAGTGGCATGGGAAGCACGGGACCCACGTCTGGGCATACTCTTCCCACTTAAAGCGGCAAAGAAAAAACAACAAGTGATGGACGGAATGCTGAACACTGACAAACACTAAGCCCCAAGCATAGATCTGTGTTTAATCCATCGTTCTTTTGCTCACCATGCCCCCCCAGTTTGGACCCAGCCATATGCAAATCAGTCTTGAACCGTTCCTCATAGGAACAGTCCAGACCGAACTGCCAAGCCAGGTCCTCACTGGACCGGAAACAAGCATCCTGGGACCGTTTTCGGGGTTTCACCCCTCATCAGCCAGGCTCGCTTGAATCCAGTGGCATGGGAAGCACGGGACCAACGTCTGGGCATACCCTTCCCACATAGGGCGAAAATGCAAAAACAACAAGTGATGGACGGAATGCTGAACATTGTCAAACACTCACCCCCAGTCATAGATCTGGGTTTAATCCATCGTTCTTTTGCTCACCATGCCACCCCAGTTTGGACCCAGCCATATGCAAATCAGTCTTGACCCTGTTCCTCATGGGAACAGTCCAGACCGAACTGCCAAGCCAGGTCCTCACTGGACTGGAAACAAGCATCCTGGGACCGGTTTCGGGGTTTCACCCCTCATCAGCCAGGCTAGCTTGAATCCAGTGACATGGGAAGCACGGGACCCACGTCTGGGCATACCCTTCCCACTTAGAGCGACAAAGCAAAAACAACAAGTGATGGACAGAATGCTGAACACTGTCAAACTCTAACCCCCAAGCATAGATCTGGGTTTAATCCATCGTTCTTTTGCTCACCATGCCACCCCAGTTTGGACCCAGACATATGCAAATCAGTTTTGAACCTGTTCATCATGGGAACAGTCAAGACCGGACTGCCAAGACAGGTCCACACTGGACCGGAAACAATCATCCTGGGACCATTTTCAGGGTTTCACCCCTCATCAGACAGAGTAGCTTGAATCCAGTGGCATGGGAAGCACGGGACCCACATCTGGGCATACCCTTCCACTTAGGGCGACAAAGCAAAAACAACAAGTGATGGACGGAATGCTGAACATTGTCAAACACTCACCCCCAGTCATAGATCTGGGTTTAATCCATCGTTCTTTTGCTCACCATGCCACCCCCGTTTGGACCCAGCCATATGCAAATCAGTCTTGACCCTGTTCCTCATGGGAACAGGTCAGACCCAACTGCCAAGCCAGGTCCTCACTGGACCGGAAATAAGCATCCTGGGACCGGTTTCGGGGTTTCACCCCTCATCAGCCAGACTAGCTTGAATCCAGTGGCATGGGAAGCACGGACCCACATCTGGGCATACCCTTCCCAATTAGGGCGACAAAGCAAAAACAACAAGTGATGGACTGATGCTGAACATTGTCAAACACTCAACCCCAGTCATATATCTGGGTTTAATCCATCGTTCTTTTGCTCACCATGCCACCCCAGTTTGGACACAGCCATATGCAAATCAGTCTTGACCCTGTTCCTCATGGGAACAGTCCAGACCGAACTGCCAAGCCAGGTCCTCACTAGACCGGAAACAAGCATCCTGGGACCGGTTTCGGGGTTTCACCCCTCTTCAGCCAGGCTAGCTTGAATCCAGTGGCATGGGAAGCACAGGACCCACGTCTGGGCATACCCTTCCCACTTAGGGCAACAAAGCAAAAACAACAAGTGATGGACGGAATGCTGAACATTGTCAAACACTCACCCCCAGTCATAGATCTGGGTTTAATCCTTCGTTCTTTTGCTCACCATGCCACCCCAGTTTGGACCCAGCCATATGCAACTCAGTCTTGACCCTGTTCCTCATGGGAACAGGCCAGACCGAACTGCCAAGCCAGGTCCTCACTGGACCGGAAACAAGCATCCTGGTACCGGTTTCGGGGTTTCACCCCTCATCAGCCAGGCTAGCTTGAATCCAGTGGCATGGGAAGCACGGGACCCACTTCTGGACATACCCTTCCCACTTAGGGCTACAAAGCAAAAACAACAAGTGATGGACGGAATGCTGAACACTGTCAAACACTAACCCCCAAGCATAGATCTGGGTTTAATCCATCGTTCTTTTGTTCACCATGCCACCCCAGTTTGGACCCAGCCATATGCAAATCAGTCTTGACCCTGTTCCTCTTGGGAACAGTACCGACCAAACTGCCAAGCCAGGTCCTCACTGGACCTGAAACAAGCATCCTGGGACCGGTTTCGGGGCTTCACCCCTCATCAGCCAGGTAAGCTTGAATGCAGTGGCATGGGAAGCACGGGACCCACGTCTGGGCATACCCTTCCCACTTAGGGCGACAAAACAAAAACAACAAGTGATGGACGGAATGCTGAACATTGTCAAACACTCACCCCCAGTCATAGATTTGGGTTTAATCCATCGTTCTTTTGCTCACCATGCCGGAAACAAGCATCCTGGGACCGGTTTCGGGGTTTCACCCCTCAACAGCCAGGCTAGCTTGAATCCACTGGCATGGGAAGCACAGGACCCACGTCTGGACATACCCTTCCCACTTAGGACGACAAAGCAAAAACAACAAGTGATGGACGGAATGCTGAACATTGTCAAACACTCACCCCGAGTCATAGATATGGTTTTAATCCATCATTCTTTTGCACACCATGCCTTCCCAGTTTGGACCCAGCCATATGCAAATCAGTCTTGACCCTGTTCCTCATGGGAACTGTCCAGACCGAACTGACAAGCCAGGTCCTCTCTGGACCGGAAACAAGCATCCTGGGACTGGTTTCGGGGTTTCAACACTCATCAGCCATGCTAGCTTGAATTCAGTGGCATGGGAAGCACGGGACCCACGTCTGGGCATACCCTTCCCACTTAGGGTGACAAAGCGAAAACAACAAGTGATGGACGGAATGCTGAACATTGTCAAACACTCACCCCCAGTCATAGATCTGGGTTTAATCCATCGTTCTTTTGCTCACCATGCCACCCCAGTTTGGACCCAGTCATATGCAAATCAGTCTTGACCCTGTTCTTCATGGGAACAGTCCAGACCGAACTGCCAAGCCAGGTCCTCACTGGACCGGAAACTAGCATTCTGGGACCGGTTTTGGGGTTTCAGCCCTCATCAGCCAGGCTAGCTTGAATCCAGTGGCATGGGAAGCACAGGACCCACGTCTGGGCATACCCTTCCCACTTAGGGCGACAAAGCAAAAACAAGTGATGGACGGAATGCTGAACATTGTCAAACCCTCACCCCCAGTCATAGATCTGGGTTTAATCCATCGTTCTTTTGCTCACCATGCCACCCCAGTTTGGACCCAGCCATATGAAAATCAGTCTTGACCCTGTTCCTCATGGGAACAGGCCAGACCGAACTGCCAAGCCAGGTCCTCACTGGACCGGAAACAAGCATCCTGGGACCGGTTTCGGGGTTTCACCCCTCATCAGCCAGGCTAGCTTGAATCCAGTGGCATGGGAAGCACGGGACCCACGTCTGGGCATACTCTTCCCACTTAAAGCGACAAAGCAAAAACAACAAGTGATGGACGGAATGCTGAACACTGTCAAACACTAAGCCCCAAGCATAGATCTGTGTTTAATCCATCGTTCTTTTGCTCACCATGCCCCCCCAGTTTGGACCCAGCCATATGCAAATCAGTCTTGAACCGTTCTTCATAGGAACAGTCCAGACCGAACTGCCAAGCCAGGTCCTCACTGGACCGGAAACAAGCATCCTGGGACCGTTTTCGGGGTTTCACCCCTCATCAGCCAGGCTCGCTTGAATCCAGTGGCATGGGAAGCACGGGACCAACGTCTGGGCATACCCTTCCCACATAGGGCGAAAATGCAAAAACAACAAGTGATGGACGGAATGCTGAACATTGTCAAACACTCACCCCCAGTCATAGATCTGGGTTTAATCCATCGTTCTTTTGCTCACCATGCCACCCCAGTTTGGACCCAGCCATATGCAAATCAGTCTTGACCCTGTTCCTCATGGGAACAGTCCAGACCGAACTGCCAAGCCAGGTCCTCACTGGACTGGAAACAAGCATCCTGGGACCGGTTTCGGGGTTTCACCCCTCATCAGCCAGGCTAGCTTGAATCCAGTGGCATGGGAAGCACGGGACCAACGTCTGGGCATACCCTTCCCACTTAGGGCGACAAAGCAAAAACAGCAAGTGATGGACGGAATGCTGAACATTGTCAAACACTCACCCCCAATCATAGATCTGGGTTTAATCCATCGTTCTTTTGCTCACCATGCCACCCCAGTTTGGACCCAGCCATATGCAAATCAGTCTTGACCCTGTTCCTCATGGGAAGAGTCCACACCGAACTGCCAAGCCAGGTCCTCACTGGACCTGAAACAAGCATCCTGGGAACGGTTTCGGGGTTTCACCCCTCATCAGCCAGGCTAGCTTGAATCCAGTGGCATGGGAAGCACGGGACCCACGTCTGGGCATACCCTTCCCACTTAGGGCGACAAAGGAAAAACAACAAGTGATGGACGGAATGCTAAACACTGTCAAACACTAACCCCCAAGCATAGATCTGGGTTCAATCCATCGTTCTTTTGCTCACCATGCCACCCCAGTTTGGACCCACCCATATGCAAATCAGTCTTGAACCTGTTCCTCATGGGAACAGTCCAGACCGAACTGCCAAGCCAGGTCCTCACTGGACCGGAAACAAGTATCCTGGGACCGTTTTCGGGGTTTCACCCCTCATCAGCCAGTCTAGCTTGAATCCAGTGGCATGGGAAGCACGGGACCCACATCTTGGCATACCCTTCCCACTTAGGGTGACAAAGCAAAAACAACAAGTGATGGACAGAATGCTGAACATTGTCAAACACTCACCCCTAGTCATATATCTGGGTTCAATCCATCGTTCTTTTGCTCACAATGCCACCCCAGTTTGGACCCAAACATATGCAAATCAGTCTTGACCCTGTTCCTCATGGGAACAGTCCAGACCGAACTGCCAAGCCAGGTCCTCACTGGACCGGAAACAAGCATCCTGGGACCGTTTTCGGGGTTTCACCCCTCATCAGCCAGGCTCGCTTGAATCCAGTGGCATGGGAAGCACGGGACCAACGTCTGGGCATACCCTTCCCACTTGGAGCGACAAAGCAAAAACAACAAGTGATGGACAGAATGCTGAACATTGTCAAACACTCACCCCTAGTCATATATCTGGGTTCAATCCATCGTTCTTTTGCTCACAATGCCACCCCAGTTTGGACCCAAACATATGCAAATCAGTCTTGACCCTGTTCCTCATGGGAACAGTCCAGACCGGACTGCCATGCCAGGTCTACACTGGACCGGAAACAAGCATCCTGGGACCATTTTCGGGGTTTCAACCCTCATCAGCCAGGCTAGCTTGAATCCAGTGGCATGGGAAGCACGGGACCCACATCTGGGCATACCCTTCCCACTTAGGGTGACAAAGCAAAAACAACAAGTGATGGACGGAATGCTGAACATTGTCAAACACTCACCCCCAGTCATAGATCTGGGTTTAATCCATCGTTCTTTTGCTCACCATGCCACCCCAGTTTGGACCCAGCCATATGCAAATCAGTCTTGACCCTGTTCCTCATGGGAACAGTACAGACCGAACTGCCAAGCCAGGTCCTCACTGGACCGGAAACAAGCATACTGGGACCGTTTTCAGGGTTTCACCCCTCATCAGCCAGGCTACCTTGAATCCAGTGGCATGGGAAGCACGAGACCAACGTCTGGGCATACCCTTCCCACTTAGGGCGACAAAGCAAAAACATCAAGTGATGGACGGAATGCTGAACATTGTCAAACACTCACCCCCAGTCATAGATCTGGGTTTAATCCATCGTTCTTTTGCTCACCATGCCACCCCAGTTTGGACCCAGCCATATGCAAATCAGTCTTGACCCTGTTCCTCGTGGGAACAGGCCAGACCGAACTACCAATCCAGGTCCTCACTGGACCGGAAACAAGCATCCTGGGACCGGTTTCGGGGTTTCACCCCTCATCAGCCGGGCTAGCTTGAATCCAGTGGCATGGCAAGTACGGGACCAACGTCTGGGCATACCCTTCCCACTAAGGTCGACAAAGCAAATACAACAAGTGATGGACGGAATGCTGAACATTGTCAAACACTCACCCCCAATCATAGATCTGGGTTTAATCCATCGTTCTTTTGCTCACCATGCCACCCCAGTTTGGACCCAGCCATATGCAAATCAGTCTTGACCCTGTTCCTCATGGAAACAGTCCAGACGGAACTGCCAAGCCAGGTCCTCACTGGACTGGAAACAAGCATCCTGGGACCGGTTTCGGGGTTTCACCCCTCATCAGCCAGGCTAGCTTGAATCCAGTGGCTTGGGAAGCACAGGACCCAGGGGCGACAAAGCAAAAACAATAAGTGATGGACGGAATGCTGAACATTGTCAAACACTCACCCCCAGTCATAGATCTGGGTTTAATCCATCGTTCTTTTGCTCACCATGCCACCCCAGTTTGGACCCAGCCATATGAAAATCAGTCTTGACCCTGTTCCTTATGGGAACAGTCCAGACAGAACTGCCAAGCCAGGTCTTCACTGGACCGGAAACAAGCATCCTGGGACCGGTTTCGGGGTTTCACCCTTCATCAGCCAGGCTAGCTTGAATCCAGTGGCATGGGAAGCACGGGACACACATCTGGGCATACCCTTCCCACTTAGGGCGACAATGCAAAAACAACAAGTGAGGGACGGAATGCTGAACATTGTCAAACACTCACCCCAGGTCATAGATCTGGGTTTAATCCATCATTCTTTTGCTCACCATGCCACCCCAGTTTGGACCCAGCCATATGCAAATCAGTCTTGAGCCTGTTCCTCATGGGAACAGTCCAGACCGAACTGCCAAGCCAGGTCCTCACTGGACCGGAAACAAGCATCCTGTTACCGGTTTCGGGATTTCACCCCTCATCAGCCAGGCTAGCTTGAATCCAGTGGCATGGGAAGCACTGGACCCACATCTGGGCATACCCTTCCCAATTAGGGCGACAAAGCAAAAACAAAACAACAAGTGATGGACGGAATGCTGAACATTGTCAAACACTCACCCCCAGTCATAGATCTGGGTTTAATCCATTGTTCTTTTGCTCACCATGCCACCCCAGTTTGGACCCAGCCATATGCAAATCAGTCTTGACCCTGTTCCTCATGGGAACAGTCCAGACCGAACTGCCAAGCCAGGTCCTCACTGGACCGGAAACAAGCATCCTCGGACCGGTTTCGGGGTTTCACCCCTCATCAGCCAGGCTAGCTTGAATCCAGTGGCATGGGAACCACGGGACCCACGTCTGGGCATCCCTTCCCACTTAGGGCGACAAAGCAAAAACAACAAGTGATGGACGGAATGCTGAACACTGTCAAACACTAACCCCCAGTCATAGATCTGGGTTCAATCCATCGTTCTTTTGCTCACCATGCCACCCCAGTTTGGACCCAGCCATATGCAAATCAGTCTTGACCCTGTTCCTCATGGGAACAGTACAGACCGAACTGCCAAGCCAGGTCCTCACTGGACCGGAAACAAGCATACTGGGACCGTTTTCAGGGTTTCACCCCTCATCAGCCAGGCTACCTTGAATCCAGTGGCATGGGAAGCACGAGACCAACGTCTGGGCATACCCTTCCCACTTAGGGCGACAAAGCAAAAACATCAAGTGATGGACGGAATGCTGAACATTGTCAAACACTCACCCCCAGTCATAGATCTGGGTTTAATCCATCGTTCTTTTGCTCACCATGCCACCCCAGTTTGGACCCAGCCATATGCAAATCAGTCTTGACCCTGTTCCTCGTGGGAACAGGCCAGACCGAACTACCAATCCAGGTCCTCACTGGACCGGAAACAAGCATCCTGGGACCGGTTTCGGGGTTTCACCCCTCATCAGCCGGGCTAGCTTGAATCCAGTGGCATGGCAAGTACGGGACCAACGTCTGGGCATACCCTTCCCACTTAGGTCGACAAAGCAAATACAACAAGTGATGGACGGAATGCTGAACATTGTCAAACACTCACCCCCAATCATAGATCTGGGTTTAATCCATCGTTCTTTTGCTCACCATGCCACCCCAGTTTGGACCCAGCCATATGCAAATCAGTCTTGACCCTGTTCCTCATGGAAACAGTCCAGACGGAACTGCCAAGCCAGGTCCTCACTGGACTGGAAACAAGCATCCTGGGACCGGTTTCGGGGTTTCACCCCTCATCAGCCAGGCTAGCTTGAATCCAGTGGCTTGGGAAGCACAGGACCCAGGGGCGACAAAGCAAAAACAATAAGTGATGGACGGAATGCTGAACATTGTCAAACACTCACCCCCAGTCATAGATCTGGGTTTAATCCATCGTTCTTTTGCTCACCATGCCACCCCAGTTTGGACCCAGCCATATGAAAATCAGTCTTGACCCTGTTCCTTATGGGAACAGTCCAGACAGAACTGCCAAGCCAGGTCTTCACTGGACCGGAAACAAGCATCCTGGGACCGGTTTCGGGGTTTCACCCTTCATCAGCCAGGCTAGCTTGAATCCAGTGGCATGGGAAGCACGGGACACACATCTGGGCATACCCTTCCCACTTAGGGCGACAAAGCAAAAACAACAAGTGATGGACGGAATGCTGAACATTGTCAAACACTCACCCCCAGTCATAGATCTGGGTTTAATCCATCATTCTTTTGCTCACCATGCCACCCCAGTTTGGACCCAGCCATATGCAAATCAGTCTTGAGCCTGTTCCTCATGGGAACAGTCCAGACCGAACTGCCAAGCCAGGTCCTCACTGGACCGGAAACAAGCATCCTGTTACCGGTTTCGGGATTTCACCCCTCATCAGCCAGGCTAGCTTGAATCCAGTGGCATGGGAAGCACTGGACCCACATCTGGGCATACCCTTCCCAATTAGGGCGACAAAGCAAAAACAAAACAACAAGTGATGGACGGAATGCTGAACATTGTCAAACACTCACCCCCAGTCATAGATCTGGGTTTAATCCATTGTTCTTTTGCTCACCATGCCACCCCAGTTTTGACCCAGCCATATGCAAATCCGTCTTGACCCTGTTCCTCATGGGAACAGTCCAGACCGAACTGCCAAGCCAGGTCCTCACTGGACCGGAAACAAGCATCCTGGGACCGGTTTCGGGGATTCACCCCTCATCAGCCAGGCTAGCTTGAATCCAGTGGCATGGGAAGCACGGGACCAACGTCTGGGCATACCCTTCCCACTTAGGGCAAAAAAGCAAAAACAACAAGTGATGGACGGAATGCTGAACATTGTGAAACACTCACCCCAGTCATAGATCTGGGTTTAATCCATCGTTCTTTTGCTCACCATGCCACCCCAGTTTGGACCCAACCATATGCAAATCAGTCTTGACCCTGTTCCTCATGGGAACAGTCCAGACCGAACTGCCAAGCCAGGTCCTCACTGGACCGGAAACAAGCATCCTGGGACCGGTTTCGGGGTTTCACCCCTCATCAGCCAGGCTAGCTTGAATCCAGTGGCATGGGAAGCACGGGACCCATGTCTGGGCATACCCTTCCCACTTAGAGCGACAAAGCAAAAACAACAAGTGATGGACAGAACGCTGAACACTGTCAAACTCTAACCCCCAAGCATAGATCTGGGTTTAATCCATCGTTCTTTTGCTCACCATGCCACCCCAGTTTGGACCCAGACATATGCAAATCAGTTTTGAACCTGTTCATCATGGGAACAGTCAAGACCGGACTGCCAAGACAGGTCCACACTGGACCGGAAACAATCATCCTGGGACCATTTTCAGGGTTTCACCCCTCATCAGCCAGGCTAGCTTGAATCCAGTGGCATGGGAAGCACGGGACCCACATCTGGGCATACCCTTCCCACTTAGGGTGACAAAGCAAAAACAACAAGTGATGGACGGAATGCTGAACATTGTCAAACACTCACCCCCAGTCATAGATCTGGGTTTAATCCATCGTTCTTTTGCTCACCATGCCACCCCAGTTTGGACCCAGCCATATGCAAATCAGTCTTGACCCTGTTCCTCATGGGAACAGTCCAGACCGAACTGCCAAGCCAGGTCCTCACTGGACCGGAAACAAGCATCCTGGGACCGGTTTCGGGGTTTCACCCCTCATCAGCCGGGCTAGCTTGAATCCAGTGGCATGGCAAGCACGGGACCAACGTCTGGGCATACCCTTCAAACTTAGGTCGACAAAGCAAATACAACAAGTGATGGACGGAATGCTGAACATTGTCAAACACTCACCCCCAATCATAGATCTGGGTTTAATCCATCGTTCTTTTGCTCACCATGCCACCCCAGTTTGGACCCAGCCATATGCAAATCAGTCTTGACCCTGTTCCTCATGGAAACAGTCCAGACGGAACTGCCAAGCCAGGTCCTCACTGGACTGGAAACAAGCATCCTGGGACCGGTTTCGGGGTTTCACCCCTCATCAGCCAGGCTAGCTTGAATCCAGTGGCTTGGGAAGCACAGGACCCAGGGGCGACAAAGCAAAAACAATAAGTGATGGACGGAATGCTGAACATTGTCAAACACTCACCCCCAGTCATAGATCTGGGTTTAATCCATCGTTCTTTTGCTCACCATGCCACCACAGTTTGGACCCAGCCATATGAAAATCAGTCTTGACCCTGTTCCTTATGGGAACAGTCCAGACAGAACTGCCAAGCCAGGTCTTCACTGGACCGGAAACAAGCATCCTGGGACCGGTTTCGGGGTTTCACCCTTCATCAGCCAGGCTAGCTTGAATCCAGTGGCATGGGAAGCACGGGACACACATCTGGGCATACCCTTCCCACTTAGGGCGACAAAGCAAAAACAACAAGTGATGGACGGAATGCTGAACATTGTCAAACACTCACCCCCAGTCATAGATCTGGGTTTAATCCATCATTATTTTGCTCACCATGCCACCCCAGTTTGGACCCAGCCATATGCAAATCAGTCTTGACCCTGTTCCTCATGGGAACAGTCCAGACCGAACTGCCAAGCCAGGTCCTCACTGGACCGGAAACAAGCATCCTGTTACCGGTTTCGGGATTTCACCCCTCATCAGCCAGGCTAGCTTGAATCCAGTGGCATGGGAAGCACTGGACCCACATCTGGGCATACCCTTCCCAATTAGGGCGACAAAGCAAAAACAAAACAACAAGTGATGGACGGAATGCTGAACATTGTCAAACACTCACCCCCAGTCATAGATCTGGGTTTAATCCATTGTTCTTTTGCTCACCATGCCACCCCAGTTTGGACCCAGCCATATGCAAATCAGTCTTGACCCTGTTCCTCATGGGAACAGTCCAGACCGAACTGCCAAGCCTGGTCCTCACTGGACCTGAAACAAGCTCGGTTGCTGAACATTGTCAAACACTCACCCCCAGTCATAGATCTGGGTTTAATCCATCGTTCTTTTGCTCACCATGCCACCCCAGTTTGGACCCAGCCATATGCAAATCAGTCTTGACCCTGTTCCTCATGGGAACAGTCCAGACCGAACTGCCAAGCCAGGTCCTCACTGGACCGGAAACAAGCATCCTGGGACCGGTTTCGGGGTTTCACCCCTCATCAGCCAGGCTAGCTTGAATCCAGTGGCATGGGAACCACGGGACCCACGTCTGGGCATACCCTTCCCACTTAGGGCGACAAAGCAAAAACAACAAGTGATGGACGGAATGCTGAACACTGTCAAACACTAACCCCCAGTCATAGATCTGGGTTCAATCCATCGTTCTTTTGCTCACCATGCCACCCCAGTTTGGACCCAGCCATATGCAAATCAGTCTTGACCCTGTTCCTCATGGGAACAGGCCAGACCGAACTGCCAAGCCAGGTCCTCACTGGACCGGAAACAAGCATCCTGGGACCGGTTTCGGGGTTTCACCCCTCATCAGCCAGGCTAGCTTGAATCCAGTGGCATGGGAAACACTGGACCCACATCTGGGCATACCCTTCCCACTTAGGGCGACAAAGCAAAAACAACAAGTGATGGACGGAATGCTGAACATTGTCAAACACTCACCCCCACTCATAGATCTGGGTTTAATCCATCGTTCTTTTGCTCACCATGCCACCCCAGTTTGAACCCAGCCATATACAAATCAGTCTTGACCCTGTTCCTCATGGGAACAGTCCAGACCGAACTGCCAAGCCAGGTCCTCACTGGACCGGAAACAAGCATCCTGGGACCGGTTTCGGGGATTCACCCCTCATCAGCCAGGCTCGCTTGAATCCAGTGGCATGGGAAGCACGGGACCAACGTCTGGGCATACCCTTCCCACTTAGGGCGAAAAAGCAAAAACAACAAGTGATGGACGGAATGCTGAACATTGTGAAACACTCACCCCAGTCATAGATCTGGGTTTAATCCATCGTTCTTTTGCTCACCATGCCACCCCAGTTTGGACCCAACCATATGCAAATCAGTCTTGACCCTGTTCCTCATGGGAACAGTCCAGACCGAACTGCCAAGCCAGGTCCTCACTGGACCGGAAACAAGCATCCTGGGACCGGTTTCGGGGTTTCACCCCGCATCAGCCAGGCTAGCTTGAATCCAGTGGCATGGGAAGCACGGGACCCATGTCTGGGCATACCCTTCCCACTTAGAGCGACAAAGCAAAAACAACAAGTGATGGACAGAACGCTGAACACTGTCAAACTCTAACCCCCAAGCATAGATCTGGGTTTAATCCATCGTTCTTTTGCTCACCATGCCACCCCAGTTTGGACCCAGACATATGCAAATCAGTTTTGAACCTGTTCATCATGGGAACAGTCAAGACCGGACTGCCAAGACAGGTCCACACTGGACCGGAAACAATCATCCTGGGACCATTTTCAGGGTTTCACCCCTCATCAGCCAGGCTAGCTTGAATCCAGTGGCATGGGAAGCACGGGACCCACATCTGGGCATACCCTTCCCACTTAGGGTGACAAAGCAAAAACAACAAGTGATGGACGGAATGCTGAACATTGTCAAACACTCACCCCCAGTCATAGATCTGGGTTTAATCCATCGTTCTTTTGCTCACCATGCCACCCCAGTTTGGACCCAGCCATATGCAAATCAGTCTTGACCCTGTTCCTCATGGGAACAGTCCAGACCGAACTGCCAAGCCAGGTCCTCACTGGACCGGAAACAAGCATCCTGGGACCGTTTTCGGGGTTTCACCCCTCATCAGCCAGGCTACCTTGAATCCATTGGCATGGGAAGCACGGGACCCACGTCTGGGCATACCCTTCCCACTTAGGGCGACAAAGCAAAAACAACAAGTGATGGACGGAATGCTGAACACTGTCAAACACTAACCCCCAAGCATAGATCTGGGTTCAATCCATCGTTCTTTTGCTCACCATGCCACCCCAGTTTGGACCCACCCATATGCAAATCAGTCTTGAACCTGTTCCTCATGGGGACAGTCCAGACCGAACTGCCAAGCCAGGTCCTCACTGGACCGGAAACAAGTATCCTGGGACCGTTTTCGGGGTTTCACCCCTCATCAGCCAGGCTAGCTTGAATCTAGTGGCATGGGAAGCACGGGACCCACATCTGGGCATACCCTTCCCACTTTGGGTGACAAAGCAAAAACAACAAGTGATGGACGGAATGCTGAACATTGTCAAACACTCACCCCTAGTCATATATCTGGGTTCAATCCATCGTTCTTTTGCTCACCATGCCACCCCAGTTTGGACCCAGACATATGCAAATCTGTCTTGACCCTGTTCCTCATGGGAACAGTCCAGACCGAACTGCCAAGCCAGGTCCTCACTGGACCGGAAACAAGCATCCTGGGACCGTTTTCGGGGTTTCACCCCTCATCAGCCAGGCTCGCTTGAATCCAGTGGCATGGGAAGCACGGGACCAACGTCTGGGCATACCCTTCCCACATAGGGCGACAAAGCAAAAACAACAAGTGATGGACAGAACGCTGAACACTGTCAAACTCTAACCCCCAAGCATAGATCTGGGTTTAATCCATCGTTCTTTTGCTCACCATGCCACCCCAGTTTGGACCCAGACATATGCAAATCAGTTTTGAACCTGTTCATCATGGGAACAGTCAAGACCGGACTGCCAAGACAGGTCCACACTGGACCGGAAACAATCATCCTGGGACCATTTTCAGGGTTTCACCCCTCATCAGCCAGGCTATCTTGAATCCAGTGGCAAGGGAAGCACGGGACCCACATCTGGGCATACCCTTCCCACTTAGGGTGACAAAGCAAAAACAACAAGTGATGGACGGAATGCTGAACATTGTCAAACACTCACCCCCAGTCATAGATCTGGGTTTAATCCATCGTTCTTTTGCTCACCATGCCACCCCAGTTTGGACCCAGCCATATGCAAATCAGTCTTGACCCTGTTCCTCATGGGAACACTCCAGACCGAACTGCCAAGCCCGGTCCTCACTGGACCGGAAACAAGCATCCTGGGACCGTTTTCGGGGTTTCACCCCTCATCAGCCAGGCTAGCTTGAATCCAGTGGCATGGAAAGCACGGGACCCACGTCTGGGCATACCCTTCCCACTTGGAGCGACAAAACAAAAACAACAAGTAATGGACAGAATGCTGAACACTGTCAAACACTAACCCCCAAGCATAGATCTGGGTTTAATCCATCGTTCTTTTGCTCACCATGCCACCCCAGTTTGGACCCAGCCATATGCAAATCAGTTTTGAACCTGTTCCTCATGGGAACAGTCCAGACCGGACTGCCAAGCCAGGTCTACACTGGACCGGAAACAAGCATCCTGGGACCATTTTCAGGGTTTCACCCCTCATCAGCCAGGCTACCTTGAATCCAGTGGCATGGGAAGCACGGGACCCACATCTGGGCATACCCTTCCCACTTAGGGTGACAAAGCAAAAACAACAAGTGATGGACGGAATGCTGAACATTGTCAAACACTCACCCCCAGTCATAGATCTGGGTTTAATCCATCGTTCTTTTGCTCACCATGCCACCCCAGTTTGGACCTAGTCATATGAAAATCAGTCTTGACCCTGTTCCTCATGGGAACAGTCCAGACCGAACTGCCAAGCCAGGTCCTCACTGGACCGGAAACAAGCATCCTGGGACCGTTTTCAGGGTTTCACCCCTCATCAGCCAGGCTACCTTGAATCCAGTGGCATGGGAAGCACGAGACCAACGTCTGGGCATACCCTTCCCACTTAGGGCGACAAAGCAAAAACATCAAGTGATGGACGGAATGCTGAACATTGTCAAACACTCACCCCCAGTCATAGATCTGGGTTTAATCCATCGTTCTTTTGCTCACCATGCCACCCCAGTTTGGACCCAGCCATATGCAAATCAGTCTTGACCCTGTTCCTCATGGGAACAGGCTTGACCGAACTGCCAAGCCAGGTCCTCACTGGACCGGAAACAAGCATCCTGGGACCGGTTTCGGGGTTTCACCCCTCATCAGCCGGGCTAGCTTGAATCCAGTGGCATGGGAAGCACGGGACCAACGTCTGGGCATACCCTTCCCACTTAGGACGACAAAGCAAAAACAACAAGTGATGGACGGAATGCTGAACATTGTCAAACACTCACCCCGAGTCATAGATATGGTTTTAATCCATCGTTCTTTTGCACACCATGCCTTCCCAGTTTGGACCCAGCCATATGCAAATCAGTCTTGACCCTGTTCCTCATGGGAACTGTCCAGACCGAACTGACAAGCCAGGTCCTCTCTGGACCGGAAACAAGCATCTTGGGACTGGTTACGGGGTTTCAACACTCATCAGCCATGCTAGCTTGAATTCAGTGGCATGGGAAGCACGGGACCCACGTCTGGGCATACCCTTCCCACTTAGGGTGACAAAGCGAAAACAACAAGTGATGGACGGAATGCTGAACATTGTCAAACACTCACCCCCAGTCATAGATCTGGGTTTAATCCATCGTTCTTTTGCTCACCATGCCACCCCAGTTTGGACCCAGTCATATGCAAATCAGTCTTGACCCTGTTCTTCATGGGAACAGTCCAGACCGAACTGCCAAGCCAGGTCCTCACTGGACCGGAAACTAGCATTCTGGGACCGGTTTTGGGGTTTCACCCCTCATCAGCCAGGCTAGCTTGAATCCAGTGGCATGGGAAGCACAGGACCCACGTCTGGGCATACCCTTCCCAATTAGGGCGACAAAGCAAAAACAACAAGTGATGGACGGAATGCTGAACATTGTCAAACCCTCACCCCCAGTCATAGATCTGGGTTTAATCCATCGTTCTTTTGCTCACCATGCCACCCCAGTTTGGACCCAGCCATATGAAAATCAGTCTTGACCCTGTTCCTCATGGGAACAGGCCAGACCGAACTGCCAAGCCAGGTCCTCACTGGACCGGAAACAAGCATCCTGGGACCGGTTTCGGGGTTTCACCCCTCATCAGCCAGGCTAGCTTGAATCCAGTGGCATGGGAAGCACGGGACCCACGTCTGGGCATACTCTTCCCACTTAAAGCGGCAAAGAAAAAACAACAAGTGATGGACGGAATGCTGAACACTGTCAAACACTAAGCCCCAAGCATAGATCTGTGTTTAATCCATCGTTCTTTTGCTCACCATGCCCCCCCAGTTTGGACCCAGCCATATGCAAATCAGTCTTGAACCGTTCCTCATAGGAACAGTCCAGACCGAACTGCCAAGCCAGGTCCTCACTGGACCGGAAACAAGCATCCTGGGACCGTTTTCGGGGTTTCACCCCTCATCAGCCAGGCTCGCTTGAATCCAGTGGCATGGGAAGCACGGGACCAACGTCTGGGCATACCCTTCCCACATAGGGCAAAAATGCAAAAACAACAAGTGATGGACGGAATGCTGAACATTGTCAAACACTCACCCCCAGTCATAGATCTGGGTTTAATCCATCGTTCTTTTGCTCACCATGCCACCCCAGTTTGGACCCAGCCATATGCAAATCAGTCTTGACCCTGTTCCTCATGGGAACAGTCCAGACCGAACTGCCAAGCCAGGTCCTCACTGGACTGGAAACAAGCATCCTGGGACCGGTTTCGGGGTTTCACCCCTCATCAGCCAGGCTAGCTTGAATCCAGTGACATGGGAAGCACGGGACCCACGTCTGGGCATACCCTTCCCACTTAGAGCGACAAAGCAAAAACAACAAGTGATGGACAGAATGCTGAACACTGTCAAACTCTAACCCCCAAGCATAGATCTGGGTTTAATCCATCGTTCTTTTGCTCACCATGCCACCCCAGTTTGGACCCAGACATATGCAAATCAGTTTTGAACCTGTTCATCATGGGAACAGTCAAGACCGGACTGCCAAGACAGGTCCACACTGGACCGGAAACAATCATCCTGGGACCATTTTCAGGGTTTCACCCCTCATCAGACAGAGTAGCTTGAATCCAGTGGCATGGGAAGCACGGGACCCACATCTGGGCATACCCTTCCCACTTAGGGCGACAAAGCAAAAACAACAAGTGATGGACGGAATGCTGAACATTGTCAAACACTCACCCCCAGTCATAGATCTGGGTTTAATCCATCGTTCTTTTGCTCACCATGCCACCCCCGTTTGGACCAAGCCATATGCAAATCAGTCTTGACCCTGTTCCTCATGGGAACAGGTCAGACCGAACTGCCAAGCCAGGTCCTCACTGGACCGGAAACAAGCATCCTGGGACCGGTTTCGGGGTTTCACCCCTCATCAGCCAGACTAGCTTGAATCCAGTGGCATGGGAAGCACGGACCCACATCTGGGCATACCCTTCCCAATTAGGGCGACAAAGCAAAAACAACAAGTGATGGACGGATGCTGAACATTGTCAAACACTCAACCCCAGTCATATATCTGGGTTTAATCCATCGTTCTTTTGCTCACCATGCCACCCCAGTTTGGACACAGCCATATGCAAATCAGTCTTGACCCTGTTCCTCATGGGAACAGTCCAGACCGAACTGCCAAGCCAGGTCCTCACTAGACCGGAAACAAGCATCCTGGGACCGGTTTCGGGGTTTCACCCCTCTTCAGCCAGGCTAGCTTGAATCCAGTGGCATGGGAAGCACAGGACCCACGTCTGGGCATACCCTTCCCACTTAGGGCAACAAAGCAAAAACAACAAGTGATGGACGGAATGCTGAACATTGTCAAACACTCACCCCCAGTCATAGATCTGGGTTTAATCCTTCGTTCTTTTGCTCACCATGCCACCCCAGTTTGGACCCAGCCATATGCAACTCAGTCTTGACCCTGTTCCTCATGGGAACAGGCCAGACCGAACTGCCAAGCCAGGTCCTCACTGGACCGGAAACAAGCATCCTGGTACCGGTTTCGGGGTTTCACCCCTCATCAGCCAGGCTAGCTTGAATCCAGTGGCATGGGAAGCACGGGACCCACGTCTGGACATACCCTTCCCACTTAGGGCTACAAAGCAAAAACAACAAGTGATGGACGGAATGCTGAACACTGTCAAACACTAACCCCCAAGCATAGATCTGGGTTTAATCCATCGTTCTTTTGTTCACCATGCCACCCCAGTTTGGACCCAGCCATATGCAAATCAGTCTTGACCCTGTTCCTCTTGGGAACAGTACCGACCAAACTGCCAAGCCAGGTCCTCACTGGACCTGAAACAAGCATCCTGGGACCGGTTTCGGGGCTTCACCCCTCATCAGCCAGGTAAGCTTGAATGCAGTGGCATGGGAAGCACGGGACCCACGTCTGGGCATACCCTTCCCACTTAGGGCGACAAAACAAAAACAACAAGTGATGGACGGAATGCTGAACATTGTCAAACACTCACCCCCAGTCATAGATTTGGGTTTAATCCATCGTTCTTTTGCTCACCATGCCGGAAACAAGCATCCTGGGACCGGTTTCGGGGTTTCACCCCTCAACAGCCAGGCTAGCTTGAATCCACTGGCATGGGAAGCACAGGACCCACGTCTGGACATACCCTTCCCACTTAGGACGACAAAGCAAAAACAACAAGTGATGGACGGAATGCTGAACATTGTCAAACACTCACCCCGAGTCATAGATATGGTTTTAATCCATCGTTCTTTTGCACACCATGCCTTCCCAGTTTGGACCCAGCCATATGCAAATCAGTCTTGACCCTGTTCCTCATGGGAACTGTCCAGACCGAACTGACAAGCCAGGTCCTCTCTGGACCGGAAACAAGCATCCTGGGACTGGTTTCGGGGTTTCAACACTCATCAGCCATGCTAGCTTGAATTCAGTGGCATGGGAAGCACGGGACCCACGTCTGGGCATACCCTTCCCACTTAGGGTGACAAAGCGAAAACAACAAGTGATGGACGGAATGCTGAACATTGTCAAACACTCACCCCCAGTCATAGATCTGGGTTTAATCCATCGTTCTTTTGCTCACCATGCCACCCCAGTTTGGACCCAGTCATATGCAAATCAGTCTTGACCCTGTTCTTCATGGGAACAGTCCAGACCGAACTGCCAAGCCAGGTCCTCACTGGACCGGAAACTAGCATTCTGGGACCGGTTTTGGGGTTTCAGCCCTCATCAGCCAGGCTAGCTTGAATCCAGTGGCATGGGAAGCACAGGACCCACGTCTGGGCATACCCTTCCCACTTAGGGCGACAAAGCAAAAACAAGTGATGGACGGAATGCTGAACATAGTCAAACCCTCACCCCCAGTCATAGATCTGGGTTTAATCCATCGTTCTTTTGCTCACCATGCCACCCCAGTTTGGACCCAGCCATATGAAAATCAGTCTTGACCCTGTTCCTCATGGGAACAGGCCAGACCGAACTGCCAAGCCAGGTCCTCACTGGACCGGAAACAAGCATCCTGGGACCGGTTTCGGGGTTTCACCCCTCATCAGCCAGGCTAGCTTGAATCCAGTGGCATGGGAAGCACGGGACCCACGTCTGGGCATACTCTTCCCACTTAAAGCGACAAAGCAAAAACAACAAGTGATGGACGGAATGCTGAACACTGTCAAACACTAAGCCCCAAGCATAGATCTGTGTTTAATCCATCGTTCTTTTGCTCACCATGCCCCCCCAGTTTGGACCCAGCCATATGCAAATCAGTCTTGAACCGTTCTTCATAGGAACAGTCCAGACCGAACTGCCAAGCCAGGTCCTCACTGGACCGGAAACAAGCATCCTGGGACCGTTTTCGGGGTTTCACCCCTCATCAGCCAGGCTCGCTTGAATCCAGTGGCATGGGAAGCACGGGACCAACGTCTGGGCATACCCTTCCCACATAGGGCGAAAATGCAAAAACAACAAGTGATGGACGGAATGCTGAACATTGTCAAACACTCACCCCCAGTCATAGATCTGGGTTTAATCCATCGTTCTTTTGCTCACCATGCCACCCCAGTTTGGACCCAGCCATATGCAAATCAGTCTTGACCCTGTTCCTCATGGGAACAGTCCAGACCGAACTGCCAAGCCAGGTCCTCACTGGACTGGAAACAAGCATCCTGGGACCGGTTTCGGGGTTTCACCCCTCATCAGCCAGGCTAGCTTGAATCCAGTGGCATGGGAAGCACGGGACCCACGTCTGGGCATACCCTTCCCACTTAGAGCGACAAAGCAAAAACAACAAGTGATGGACAGAATGCTGAACACTGTCAAACTCTAACCCCCAAGCATAGATCTGGGTTTAATCCATCGTTCTTTTGCTCACCATGCCACCCCAGTTTGGACCCAGACATATGCAAATCAGTTTTGAACCTGTTCATCATGGGAACAGTCAAGACCGGACTGCCAAGACAGGTCCACACTGGACCGGAAACAATCATCCTGGGACCATTATCAGGGTTTCACCCCTCATCAGACAGGCTAGCTTGAATCCAGTGGCATGGGAAGCACGGGACCCACATCTGGGCATACCCTTCCCACTTAGGGTGACAAAGCAAAAACAACAAGTGATGGACGGAATGCTGAACATTGTCAAACACTCACCCCCAGTCATAGATCTGGGTTTAATCCATCGTTCTTTTGCTCACCATGCCACCCCAGTTTGGACCCAGCCATATGCAAATCAGTCTTGACCCTGTTCCTCATGGGAACAGTCCAGACCGAACTGCCAAGCCAGGTCCTCACTGGACCGGAAACAAGCATCCTGGGACCGTTTTCGGGGTTTCACCCCTCATCAGCCAGGCTACCTTGAATCCAGTGGCATGGGAAGCACGGGACCAACGTCTGGGCATACCCTTCCCACTTAGGGCGACAAAGCAAAAACAGCAAGTGATGGACGGAATGCTGAACATTGTCAAACACTCACCCCCAATCATAGATCTGGGTTTAATCCATCGTTCTTTTGCTCACCATGCCACCCCAGTTTGGACCCAGCCATATGCAAATCAGTCTTGACCCTGTTCCTCATGGGAAGAGTCCACACCGAACTGCCAAGCCAGGTCCTCACTGGACCTGAAACAAGCATCCTGGGAACGGTTTCGGGGTTTCACCCCTCATCAGCCAGGCTAGCTTGAATCCAGTGGCATGGGAAGCACGGGACCCACGTCTGGGCATACCCTTCCCACTTAGGGCGACAAAGGAAAAACAACAAGTGATGGACGGAATGCTAAACACTGTCAAACACTAACCCCCAAGCATAGATCTGGGTTCAATCCATCGTTCTTTTGCTCACCATGCCACCCCAGTTTGGACCCACCCATATGCAAATCAGTCTTGAACCTGTTCCTCATGGGAACAGTCCAGACCGAACTGCCAAGCCAGGTCCTCACTGGACCGGAAACAAGTATCCTGGGACCGTTTTCGGGGTTTCACCCCTCATCAGCCAGTCTAGCTTGAATCCAGTGGCATGGGAAGCACGGGACCCACATCTTGGCATACCCTTCCCACTTAGGGTGACAAAGCAAAAACAACAAGTGATGGACAGAATGCTGAACATTGTCAAACACTCACCCCTAGTCATATATCTGGGTTCAATCCATCGTTCTTTTGCTCACAATGCCACCCCAGTTTGGACCCAAACATATGCAAATCAGTCTTGACCCTGTTCCTCATGGGAACAGTCCAGACCGAACTGCCAAGCCAGGTCCTCACTGGACCGGAAACAAGCATCCTGGGACCGTTTTCGGGGTTTCACCCCTCATCAGCCAGGCTCGCTTGAATCCAGTGGCATGGGAAGCACGGGACCAACGTCTGGGCATACCCTTCCCACTTGGAGCGACAAAGCAAAAACAACAAGTGATGGACAGAATGCTGAACACTGTCAAACACTAACCCCCAAGCATAGATCTGGGTTTAATCCATCGTTCTTTTGCTCACCATGCCACCCCAGTTTGGACCCAGCCATATGCAAATCAGTTTTGAACCTGTTCCTCATGGGAACAGTCCAGACCGGACTGCCATGCCAGGTCTACACTGGACCGGAAACAAGCATCCTGGGACCATTTTCGGGGTTTCAACCCTCATCAGCCAGGCTAGCTTGAATCCAGTGGCATGGGAAGCACGGGACCCACATCTGGGCATACCCTTCCCACTTAGGGTGACAAAGCAAAAACAACAAGTGATGGACGGAATGCTGAACATTGTCAAACACTCACCCCCAGTCATAGATCTGGGTTTAATCCATCGTTCTTTTGCTCACCATGCCACCCCAGTTTGGACCCAGCCATATGCAAATCAGTCTTGACCCTGTTCCTCATGGGAACAGTACAGACCGAACTGCCAAGCCAGGTCCTCACTGGACCGGAAACAAGCATACTGGGACCGTTTTCAGGGTTTCACCCCTCATCAGCCAGGCTACCTTGAATCCAGTGGCATGGGAAGCACGAGACCAACGTCTGGGCATACCCTTCCCACTTAGGGCGACAAAGCAAAAACATCAAGTGATGGACGGAATGCTGAACATTGTCAAACACTCACCCCCAGTCATAGATCTGGGTTTAATCCATCGTTCTTTTGCTCACTATGCCACCCCAGTTTGGACCCAGCCATATGCAAATCAGTCTTGACCCTGTTCCTCGTGGGAACAGGCCAGACCGAACTACCAATCCAGGTCCTCACTGGACCGGAAACAAGCATCCTGGGACCGGTTTCGGGGTTTCACCCCTCATCAGCCAGGCTAGCTTGAATCCAGTGACATGGGAAGCACGGGACCCACGTCTGGGCATACCCTTCCCACTTAGAGCGACAAAGCAAAAACAACAAGTGATGGACAGAATGCTGAACACTGTCAAACTCTAACCCCCAAGCATAGATCTGGGTTTAATCCATCGTTCTTTTGCTCACCATGCCACCCCAGTTTGGACCCAGACATATGCAAATCAGTTTTGAACCTGTTCATCATGGGAACAGTCAAGACCGGACTGCCAAGACAGGTCCACACTGGACCGGAAACAATCATCCTGGGACCATTTTCAGGGTTTCACCCCTCATCAGACAGAGTAGCTTGAATCCAGTGGCATGGGAAGCACGGGACCCACATCTGGGCATACCCTTCCCACTTAGGGCGACAAAGCAAAAACAACAAGTGATGGACGGAATGCTGAACATTGTCAAACACTCACCCCCAGTCATAGATCTGGGTTTAATCCATCGTTCTTTTGCTCACCATGCCACCCCCGTTTGGACCAAGCCATATGCAAATCAGTCTTGACCCTGTTCCTCATGGGAACAGGTCAGACCGAACTGCCAAGCCAGGTCCTCACTGGACCGGAAACAAGCATCCTGGGACTGGTTTCGGGGTTTCACCCCTCATCAGCCAGACTAGCTTGAATCCAGTGGCATGGGAAGCACGGACCCACATCTGGGCATACCCTTCCCAATTAGGGCGACAAAGCAAAAACAACAAGTGATGGACGGATGCTGAACATTGTCAAACACTCAACCCCAGTCATATATCTGGGTTTAATCCATCGTTCTTTTGCTCACCATGCCACCCCAGTTTGGACACAGCCATATGCAAATCAGTCTTGACCCTGTTCCTCATGGGAACAGTCCAGACCGAACTGCCAAGCCAGGTCCTCACTAGACCGGAAACAAGCATCCTGGGACCGGTTTCGGGGTTTCACCCCTCTTCAGCCAGGCTAGCTTGAATCCAGTGGCATGGGAAGCACAGGACCCACGTCTGGGCATACCCTTCCCACTTAGGGCAACAAAGCAAAAACAACAAGTGATGGACGGAATGCTGAACATTGTCAAACACTCACCCCCAGTCATAGATCTGGGTTTAATCCTTCGTTCTTTTGCTCACCATGCCACCCCAGTTTGGACCCAGCCATATGCAACTCAGTCTTGACCCTGTTCCTCATGGGAACAGGCCAGACCGAACTGCCAAGCCAGGTCCTCACTGGACCGGAAACAAGCATCCTGGTACCGGTTTCGGGGTTTCACCCCTCATCAGCCAGGCTAGCTTGAATCCAGTGGCATGGGAAGCACGGGACCCACGTCTGGACATACCCTTCCCACTTAGGGCTACAAAGCAAAAACAACAAGTGATGGACGGAATGCTGAACACTGTCAAACACTAACCCCCAAGCATAGATCTGGGTTTAATCCATCGTTCTTTTGTTCACCATGCCACCCCAGTTTGGACCCAGCCATATGCAAATCAGTCTTGACCCTGTTCCTCTTGGGAACAGTACCGACCAAACTGCCAAGCCAGGTCCTCACTGGACCTGAAACAAGCATCCTGGTACCGGTTTCGGGGCTTCACCCCTCATCAGCCAGGTAAGCTTGAATGCAGTGGCATGGGAAGCACGGGACCCACGTCTGGGCATACCCTTCCCACTTAGGGCGACAAAACAAAAACAACAAGTGATGGACGGAATGCTGAACATTGTCAAACACTCACCCCCAGTCATAGATTTGGGTTTAATCCATCGTTCTTTTGCTCACCATGCCGGAAACAAGCATCCTGGGACCGGTTTCGGGGTTTCACCCCTCAACAGCCAGGCTAGCTTGAATCCACTGGCATGGGAAGCACAGGACCCACGTCTGGACATACCCTTCCCACTTAGGACGACAAAGCAAAAACAACAAGTGATGGACGGAATGCTGAACATTGTCAAACACTCACCCCGAGTCATAGATATGGTTTTAATCCATCGTTCTTTTGCACACCATGCCTTCCCAGTTTGGACCCAGCCATATGCAAATCAGTCTTGACCCTGTTCCTCATGGGAACTGTCCAGACCGAACTGACAAGCCAGGTCCTCTCTGGACCGGAAACAAGCATCCTGGGACTGGTTTCGGGGTTTCAACACTCATCAGCCATGCTAGCTTGAATTCAGTGGCATGGGAAGCACGGGACCCACGTCTGGGCATACCCTTCCCACTTAGGGTGACAAAGCGAAAACAACAAGTGATGGACGGAATGCTGAACATTGTCAAACACTCACCCCCAGTCATAGATCTGGGTTTAATCCATCGTTCTTTTGCTCACCATGCCACCCCAGTTTGGACCCAGTCATATGCAAATCAGTCTTGACCCTGTTCTTCATGGGAACAGTCCAGACCGAACTGCCAAGCCAGGTCCTCACTGGACCGGAAACTAGCATTCTGGGACCGGTTTTGGGGTTTCAGCCCTCATCAGCCAGGCTAGCTTGAATCCAGTGGCATGGGAAGCACAGGACCCACGTCTGGGCATACCCTTCCCACTTAGGGCGACAAAGCAAAAACAAGTGATGGACGGAATGCTGAACATTGTCAAACCCTCACCCCCAGTCATAGATCTGGGTTTAATCCATCGTTCTTTTGCTCACCATGCCACCCCAGTTTGGACCCAGCCATATGAAAATCAGTCTTGACCCTGTTCCTCATGGGAACAGGCCAGACCGAACTGCCAAGCCAGGTCCTCACTGGACCGGAAACAAGCATCCTGGGACCGGTTTCGGGGTTTCACCCCTCATCAGCCAGGCTAGCTTGAATCCAGTGGCATGGGAAGCACGGGACCCACGTCTGGGCATACTCTTCCCACTTAAAGCGACAAAGCAAAAACAACAAGTGATGGACGGAATGCTGAACACTGTCAAACACTAAGCCCCAAGCATAGATCTGTGTTTAATCCATCGTTCTTTTGCTCACCATGCCCCCCCAGTTTGGACCCAGCCATATGCAAATCAGTCTTGAACCGTTCTTCATAGGAACAGTCCAGACCGAACTGCCAAGCCAGGTCCTCACTGGACCGGAAACAAGCATCCTGGGACCGTTTTCGGGGTTTCACCCCTCATCAGCCAGGCTCGCTTGAATCCAGTGGCATGGGAAGCACGGGACCAACGTCTGGGCATACCCTTCCCACATAGGGCGAAAATGCAAAAACAACAAGTGATGGACGGAATGCTGAACATTGTCAAACACTCACCCCCAGTCATAGATCTGGGTTTAATCCATCGTTCTTTTGCTCACCATGCCACCCCAGTTTGGACCCAGCCATATGCAAATCAGTCTTGACCCTGTTCCTCATGGGAACAGTCCAGACCGAACTGCCAAGCCAGGTCCTCACTGGACTGGAAACAAGCATCCTGGGACCGGTTTCGGGGTTTCACCCCTCATCAGCCAGGCTAGCTTGAATCCAGTGGCATGGGAAGCACGGGACCCACGTCTGGGCATACCCTTCCCACTTAGAGCGACAAAGCAAAAACAACAAGTGATGGACAGAATGCTGAACACTGTCAAACTCTAACCCCCAAGCATAGATCTGGGTTTAATCCATCGTTCTTTTGCTCACCATGCCACCCCAGTTTGGACCCAGACATATGCAAATCAGTTTTGAACCTGTTCATCATGGGAACAGTCAAGACCGGACTGCCAAGACAGGTCCACACTGGACCGGAAACAATCATCCTGGGACCATTATCAGGGTTTCACCCCTCATCAGACAGGCTAGCTTGAATCCAGTGGCATGGGAAGCACGGGACCCACATCTGGGCATACCCTTCCCACTTAGGGTGACAAAGCAAAAACAACAAGTGATGGACAGAATGCTGAACATTGTCAAACACTCACCCCCAGTCATAGATCTGGGTTTAATCCATCGTTCTTTTGCTCACCATGCAACCCCAGTTTGGACCCAGCCATATGCAAATCAGTCTTGACCCTGTTCCTCATGGGAACAGTCCAGACCGAACTGCCAAGCCAGGTCCTCACTGGACCGGAAACAAGCATCCTGGGACCGTTTTCGGGGTTTCACCCCTCATCAGCCAGGCTACCTTGAATCCAGTGGCATGGGAAGCACGGGACCAACGTCTGGGCATACCCTTCCCACTTAGGGCGACAAAGCAAAAACAGCAAGTGATGGACGGAATGCTGAACATTGTCAAACACTCACCCCCAATCATAGATCTGGGTTTAATCCATCGTTCTTTTGCTCACCATGCCACCCCAGTTTGGACCCAGCCATATGCAAATCAGTCTTGACCCTGTTCCTCATGGGAAGAGTCCACACCGAACTGCCAAGCCAGGTCCTCACTGGACCTGAAACAAGCATCCTGGGAACGGTTTCGGGGTTTCACCCCTCATCAGCCAGGCTAGCTTGAATCCAGTGGCATGGGAAGCACGGGACCCACGTCTGGGCATACCCTTCCCACTTAGGGCGACAAAGGAAAAACAACAAGTGATGGACGGAATGCTAAACACTGTCAAACACTAACCCCCAAGCATAGATCTGGGTTCAATCCATCGTTCTTTTGCTCACCATGCCACCCCAGTTTGGACCCACCCATATGCAAATCAGTCTTGAACCTGTTCCTCATGGGAACAGTCCAGACCGAACTGCCAAGCCAGGTCCTCACTGGACCGGAAACAAGTATCCTGGGACCGTTTTCGGGGTTTCACCCCTCATCAGCCAGTCTAGCTTGAATCCAGTGGCATGGGAAGCACGGGACCCACATCTTGGCATACCCTTCCCACTTAGGGTGACAAAGCAAAAACAACAAGTGATGGACAGAATGCTGAACATTGTCAAACACTCACCCCTAGTCATATATCTGGGTTCAATCCATCGTTCTTTTGCTCACAATGCCACCCCAGTTTGAACCCAAACATATGCAAATCAGTCTTGACCCTGTTCCTCATGGGAACAGTCCAGACCGAACTGCCAAGCCAGGTCCTCACTGGACCGGAAACAAGCATCCTGGGACCGTTTTCGGGGTTTCACCCCTCATCAGCCAGGCTCGCTTGAATCCAGTGGCATGGGAAGCACGGGACCAACGTCTGGGCATACCCTTCCCACTTGGAGCGACAAAGCAAAAACAACAAGTGATGGACAGAATGCTGAACACTGTCAAACACTAACCCCCAAGCATAGATCTGGGTTTAATCCATCGTTCTTTTGCTCACCATGCCACCCCAGTTTGGACCCAGCCATATGCAAATCAGTTTTGAACCTGTTCCTCATGGGAACAGTCCAGACCGGACTGCCATGCCAGGTCTACACTGGACCGGAAACAAGCATCCTGGGACCATTTTCGGGGTTTCAACCCTCATCAGCCAGGCTAGCTTGAATCCAGTGGCATGGGAAGCACGGGACCCACATCTGGGCATACCCTTCCCACTTAGGGTGACAAAGCAAAAACAACAAGTGATGGACGGAATGCTGAACATTGTCAAACACTCACCCCCAGTCATAGATCTGGGTTTAATCCATCGTTCTTTTGCTCACCATGCCACCCCAGTTTGGACCCAGCCATATGCAAATCAGTCTTGACCCTGTTCCTCATGGGAACAGTACAGACCGAACTGCCAAGCCAGGTCCTCACTGGACCGGAAACAAGCATACTGGGACCGTTTTCAGGGTTTCACCCCTCATCAGCCAGGCTACCTTGAATCCAGTGGCATGGGAAGCACGAGACCAACGTCTGGGCATACCCTTCCCACTTAGGGCGACAAAGCAAAAACATCAAGTGATGGACGGAATGCTGAACATTGTCAAACACTCACCCCCAGTCATAGATCTGGGTTTAATCCATCGTTCTTTTGCTCACCATGCCACCCCAGTTTGGACCCAGCCATATGCAAATCAGTCTTGACCCTGTTCCTCGTGGGAACAGGCCAGACCGAACTACCAATCCAGGTCCTCACTGGACCGGAAACAAGCATCCTGGGACCGGTTTCGGGGTTTCACCCCTCATCAGCCGGGCTAGCTTGAATCCAGTGGCATGGCAAGCACGGGACCAACGTCTGGGCATACCCTTCCCACTTAGGTCGACAAAGCAAATACAACAAGTGATGGACGGAATGCTGAACATTGTCAAACACTCACCCCCAATCATAGATCTGGGTTTAATCCATCGTTCTTTTGCTCACCATGCCACCCCAGTTTGGACCCAGCCATATGCAAATCAGTCTTGACCCTGTTCCTCATGGAAACAGTCCAGACGGAACTGCCAAGCCAGGTCCTCACTGGACTGGAAACAAGCATCCTGGGACCGGTTTCGGGGTTTCACCCCTCATCAGCCAGGCTAGCTTGAATCCAGTGGCTTGGGAAGCACAGGACCCAGGGGCGACAAAGCAAAAACAATAAGTGATGGACGGAATGCTGAACATTGTCAAACACTCACCCCCAGTCATAGATCTGGGTTTAATCCATCGTTCTTTTGCTCACCATGCCACCCCAGTTTGGACCCAGCCATATGAAAATCAGTCTTGACCCTGTTCCTTATGGGAACAGTCCAGACAGAACTGCCAAGCCAGGTATTCACTGGACCGGAAACAAGCATCCTGGGACCGGTTTCGGGGTTTCACCCTTCATCAGCCAGGCTAGCTTGAATCCAGTGGCATGGGAAGCACGGGACACACATCTGGGCATACCCTTCCCACTTAGGGCGACAAAGCAAAAACAACAAGTGATGGACGGATGCTGAACATTGTCAAACACTCACCCCCAGTCATAGATCTGGGTTTAATCCATTGTTCTTTTGCTCACCATGCCACCCCAGTTTGGACCCAGCCATATGCAAATCAGTCTTGACCCTGTTCCTCATGGGAACAGTCCAGACCGAACTGCCAAGCCAGGTCCTCACTGGACCGGAAACAAGCATCCTCGGACCGGTTTCGGGGTTTCACCCCTCATCAGCCAGGCTAGCTTGAATCCAGTGGCATGGGAACCACGGGACCCACGTCTGGGCATACCCTTCCCACTTAGGGCGACAAAGCAAAAACAACAAGTGATGGACGGAATGCTGAACACTGTCAAACACTAACCCCCAGTCATAGATCTGGGTTCAATCCATCGTTCTTTTGCTCACCATGCCACCCCAGTTTGGACCCAGCCATATGCAAATCAGTCTTGACCCTGTTCCTCATGGGAACAGGCCAGACCGAACTGCCAAGCCAGGTCCTCACTGGACCGGAAACAAGCATCCTGGGACCGGTTTCGGGGTTTCACCCCTCATCAGCCAGGCTAGCTTGAATCCAGTGGCATGGGAAACACTGGACCCACATCTGGGCATACCCTTCCCACTTAGGGCGACAAAGCAAAAACAACAAGTGATGGACGGATGCTGAACATTGTCAAACACTCACCCCCAGTCATAGATCTGGGTTTAATCCATTGTTCTTTTGCTCACCATGCCACCCCAGTTTGGACCCAGCCATATGCAAATCAGTCTTGACCCTGTTCCTCATGGGAACAGTCCAGACCGAACTGCCAAGCCAGGTCCTCACTGGACCGGAAACAAGCATCCTGGGACCGGTTTCGGGGTTTCACCCCTCATCAGCCGGGCTAGCTTGAATCCAGTGGCATGGCAAGCACGGGACCAACGTCTGGGCATACCCTTCCCACTTAGGTCGACAAAGCAAATACAACAAGTGATGGACGGAATGCTGAACATTGTCAAACACTCACCCCCAATCATAGATCTGGGTTTAATCCATCGTTCTTTTGCTCACCATGCCACCCCAGTTTGGACCCAGCCATATGCAAATCAGTCTTGACCCTGTTCCTCATGGAAACAGTCCAGACGGAACTGCCAAGCCAGGTCCTCACTGGACTGGAAACAAGCATCCTGGGACCGGTTTCGGGGTTTCACCCCTCATCAGCCAGGCTAGCTTGAATCCAGTGGCTTGGGAAGCACAGGACCCAGGGGCGACAAAGCAAAAACAATAAGTGATGGACGGAATGCTGAACATTGTCAAACACTCACCCCCAGTCATAGATCTGGGTTTAATCCATCGTTCTTTTGCTCACCATGCCACCCCAGTTTGGACCCAGCCATATGAAAATCAGTCTTGACCCTGTTCCTTATGGGAACAGTCCAGACAGAACTGCCAAGCCAGGTATTCACTGGACCGGAAACAAGCATCCTGGGACCGGTTTCGGGGTTTCACCCTTCATCAGCCAGGCTAGCTTGAATCCAGTGGCATGGGAAGCACGGGACACACATCTGGGCATACCCTTCCCACTTAGGGCGACAAAGCAAAAACAACAAGTGATGGACGGATGCTGAACATTGTCAAACACTCACCCCCAGTCATAGATCTGGGTTTAATCCATTGTTCTTTTGCTCACCATGCCACCCCAGTTTGGACCCAGCCATATGCAAATCAGTCTTGACCCTGTTCCTCATGGGAACAGTCCAGACCGAACTGCCAAGCCAGGTCCTCACTGGACCGGAAACAAGCATCCTCGGACCGGTTTCGGGGTTTCACCCCTCATCAGCCAGGCTAGCTTGAATCCAGTGGCATGGGAACCACGGGACCCACGTCTGGGCATACCCTTCCCACTTAGGGCGACAAAGCAAAAACAACAAGTGATGGACGGAATGCTGAACACTGTCAAACACTAACCCCCAGTCATAGATCTGGGTTCAATCCATCGTTCTTTTGCTCACCATGCCACCCCAGTTTGGACCCAGCCATATGCAAATCAGTCTTGACCCTGTTCCTCATGGGAACAGGCCAGACCGAACTGCCAAGCCAGGTCCTCACTGGACCGGAAACAAGCATCCTGGGACCGGTTTCGGGGTTTCACCCCTCATCAGCCAGGCTAGCTTGAATCCAGTGGCATGGGAAACACTGGACCCACATCTGGGCATACCCTTCCCACTTAGGGCGACAAAGCAAAAACAACAAGTGATGGACGGAATGCTGAACATTGTCAAACACTCACCCCCACTAATAGATCTGGGTTTAATCCATCGTTCTTTTGCTCACCATGCCACCCCAGTTTGAACCCAGCCATATACAAATCAGTCTTGACCCTGTTCCTCATGGGAACAGTCCAGACCGAACTGCCAAGCCAGGTCCTCACTGGACCGGAAACAAGCATCCTGGGACCGGTTTCGGGGATTCACCCCTCATCAGCCAGGCTAGCTTGAATCCAGTGGCATGGGAAGCACGGGACCAACGTCTGGGCATACCCTTCCCACTTAGGGCGAAAAAGCAAAAACAACAAGTGATGGACGGAATGCTGAACATTGTGAAACACTCACCCCAGTCATAGATCTGGGTTTAATCCATCGTTCTTTTGCTCACCATGCCACCCCAGTTTGGACCCAACCATATGCAAATCAGTCTTGACCCTGTTCCTCATGGGAACAGTCCCGACCGAACTGCCAAGCCAGGTCCTCACTGGACCGGAAACAAGCATCCTGGGACCGGTTTCGGGGTTTCACCCCTCATCAGCCAGGCTAGCTTGAATCCAGTGGCATGGGAAGCACGGGACCCATGTCTGGGCATACCCTTCCCACTTAGAGCGACAAAGCAAAAACAACAAGTGATGGACAGAACGCTGAACACTGTCAAACTCTAACCCCCAAGCATAGATCTGGGTTTAATCCATCGTTCTTTTGCTCACCATGCCACCCCAGTTTGGACCCAGACATATGCAAATCAGTTTTGAACCTGTTCATCATGGGAACAGTCAAGACCGGACTGCCAAGACAGGTCCACACTGGACCGGAAACAATCATCCTGGGACCATTTTCAGGGTTTCACCCCTCATCAGCCAGGCTAGCTTGAATCCAGTGGCATGGGAAGCACGGGACCCACATCTGGGCATACCCTTCCCACTTAGGGTGACAAAGCAAAAACAACAAGTGATGGACGGAATGCTGAACATTGTCAAACACTCACCCCCAGTCATAGATCTGGGTTTAATCCATCGTTCTTTTGCTCACCATGCCACCCCAGTTTGGACCCAGCCATATGCAAATCAGTCTTGACCCTGTTCCTCATGGGAACAGTCCAGACCGAACTGCCAAGCCAGGTCCTCACTGGACCGGAAACAAGCATCCTGGGACCGGTTTCGGGGTTTCACCCCTCATCAGCCGGGCTAGCTTGAATCCAGTGGCATGGCAAGCACGGGACCAACGTCTGGGCATACCCTTCAAACTTAGGTCGACAAAGCAAATACAACAAGTGATGGACGGAATGCTGAACATTGTCAAACACTCACCCCCAATCATAGATCTGGGTTTAATCCATCGTTCTTTTGCTCACCATGCCACCCCAGTTTGGACCCAGCCATATGCAAATCAGTCTTGACCCTGTTCCTCATGGAAACAGTCCAGACGGAACTGCCAAGCCAGGTCCTCACTGGACTGGAAACAAGCATCGTGGGACCGGTTTCGGGGTTTCACCCCTCATCAGCCAGGCTAGCTTGAATCCAGTGGCTTGGGAAGCACAGGACCCAGGGGCGACAAAGCAAAAACAATAAGTGATGGACGGAATGCTGAACATTGTCAAACACTCACCCCCAGTCATAGATCTGGGTTTAATCCATCGTTCTTTTGCTCACCATGCCACCCCAGTTTGGACCCAGCCATATGAAAATCAGTCTTGACCCTGTTCCTTATGGGAACAGTCCAGACAGAACTGCCAAGCCAGGTCTTCACTGGACCGGAAACAAGCATCCTGGGACCGGTTTCGGGGTTTCACCCTTCATCAGCCAGGCTAGCTTGAATCCAGTGGCATGGGAAGCACGGGACACACATCTGGGCATACCCTTCCCACTTAGGGCGACAAAGCAAAAACAACAAGTGATGGACGGAATGCTGAACATTGTCAAACACTCACCCCCAGTCATAGATCTGGGTTTAATCCATCATTATTTTGCTCACCATGCCACCCCAGTTTGGACCCAGCCATATGCAAATCAGTCTTGACCCTGTTCCTCATGGGAACAGTCCAGACCGAACTGCCAAGCCAGGTCCTCACTGGACCGGAAACAAGCATCCTGTTACCGGTTTCGGGATTTCACCCCTCATCAGCCAGGCTAGCTTGAATCCAGTGGCATGGGAAGCACTGGACCCACATCTGGGCATACCCTTCCCAATTAGGGCGACAAAGCAAAAACAAAACAACAAGTGATGGACGGAATGCTGAACATTGTCAAACACTCACCCCCAGTCATAGATCTGGGTTTAATCCATTGTTCTTTTGCTCACCATGCCACCCCAGTTTGGACCCAGCCATATGCAAATCAGTCTTGACCCTGTTCCTCATGGGAACAGTCCAGACCGAACTGCCAAGCCAGGTCCTCACTGGACCGGAAACAAGCTCGGTTGCTGAACATTGTCAAACACTCACCCCCAGTCATAGATCTGGGTTTAATCCATCGTTCTTTTGCTCACCATGCCACCCCAGTTTGGACCCAGCCATATGCAAATCAGTCTTGACCCTGTTCCTCATGGGAACAGTCCAGACCGAACTGCCAAGCCAGGTCCTCACTGGACCGGAAACAAGCATCCTGGGACCGGTTTCGGGGTTTCACCCCTCATCAGCCAGGCTAGCTTGAATCCAGTGGCATGGGAACCACGGGACCCACGTCTGGGCATACCCTTCCCACTTAGGGCGACAAAGCAAAAACAACAAGTGATGGACGGAATGCTGAACACTGTCAAACACTAACCCCCAGTCATAGATCTGGGTTCAATCCATCGTTCTTTTGCTCACCATGCCACCCCAGTTTGGACCCAGCCATATACAAATCAGTCTTGACCCTGTTCCTCATGGGAACAGTCCAGACCGAACTGCCAAGCCAGGTCCTCACTGGACCGGAAACAAGCATCCTGGGACCGGTTTCGGGGATTCACCCCTCATCAGCCAGGCTCGCTTGAATCCAGTGGCATGGGAAGCACGGGACCAACGTCTGGGCATACCCTTCCCACTTAGGGCGAAAAAGCAAAAACAACAAGTGATGGACGGAATGCTGAACATTGTGAAACACTCACCCCAGTCATAGATCTGGGTTTAATCCATCGTTCTTTTGCTCACCATGCCACCCCAGTTTGGACCCAACCATATGCAAATCAGTCTTGACCCTGTTCCTCATGGGAACAGTCCAGACCGAACTGCCAAGCCAGGTCCTCACTGGACCGGAAACAAGCATCCTGGGACCGGTTTCGGGGTTTCACCCCGCATCAGCCAGGCTAGCTTGAATCCAGTGGCATGGGAAGCACGGGACCCATGTCTGGGCATACCCTTCCCGCTTAGAGCGACAAAGCAAAAACAACAAGTGATGGACAGAACGCTGAACACTGTCAAACTCTAACCCCCAAGCATAGATCTGGGTTTAATCCATCGTTCTTTTGCTCACCATGCCACCCCAGTTTGGACCCAGACATATGCAAATCAGTTTTGAACCTGTTCATCATGGGAACAGTCAAGACCGGACTGCCAAGACAGGTCCACACTGGACCGGAAACAATCATCCTGGGACCATTTTCAGGGTTTCACCCCTCATCAGCCAGGCTAGCTTGAATCCAGTGTCATGGGAAGCACGGGACCCACATCTGGGCATACCCTTCCCACTTAGGGTGACAAAGCAAAAACAACAAGTGATGGACGGAATGCTGAACATTGTCAAACACTCACCCCCAGTCATAGATCTGGGTTTAATCCATCGTTCTTTTGCTCACCATGCCACCCCAGTTTGGACCCAGCCATATGCAAATCAGTCTTGACCCTGTTCCTCATGGGAACAGTCCAGACCGAACTGCCAAGCCAGGTCCTCACTGGACCGGAAACAAGCATCCTGGGACCGTTTTCGGGGTTTCACCCCTCATCAGCCAGGCTACCTTGAATCCATTGGCATGGGAAGCACAGGACCCACGTCTGGGCATACCCTTCCCACTTAGGGCGACAAAGCAAAAACAACAAGTGATGGACGGAATGCTGAACACTGTCAAACATTAACCCCCAAGCATAGATCTGGGTTCAATCCATCGTTCTTTTGCTCACCATGCCACCCCAGTTTGGACCCACCCATATGCAAATCAGTCTTGAACCTGTTCCTCATGGGGACAGTCCAGACCGAACTGCCAAGCCAGGTCCTCACTGGACCGGAAACAAGTATCCTGGGACCGTTTTCGGGGTTTCACCCCTCATCAGCCAGGCTAGCTTGAATCTAGTGGCATGGGAAGCACGGGACCCACATCTGGGCATACCCTTCCCACTTTGGGTGACAAAGCAAAAACAACAAGTGATGGACGGAATGCTGAACATTGTCAAACACTCACCCCTAGTCATATATCTGGGTTCAATCCATCGTTCTTTTGCTCACCATGCCACCCCAGTTTGGACCCAGACATATGCAAATCTGTCTTGACCCTGTTCCTCATGGGAACAGTCCAGACCGAACTGCCAAGCCAGGTCCTCACTGGACCGGAAACAAGCATCCTGGGACCGTTTTCGGGGTTTCACCCCTCATCAGCCAGGCTCGCTTGAATCCAGTGGCATGGGAAGCACGGGACCAACGTCTGGGCATACCCTTCCCACATAGGGCGACAAAGCAAAAACAACAAGTGATGGACAGAACGCTGAACACTGTCAAACTCTAACCCCCAAGCATAGATCTGGGTTTAATCCATCGTTCTTTTGCTCACCATGCCACCCCAGTTTGGACCCAGACATATGCAAATCAGTTTTGAACCTGTTCATCATGGGAACAGTCAAGACCGGACTGCCAAGACAGGTCCACACTGGACCGGAAACAATCATCCTGGGACCATTTTCAGGGTTTCACCCCTCATCAGCCAGGCTATCTTGAATCCAGTGGCAAGGGAAGCACGGGACCCACATCTGGGCATACCCTTCCCACTTAGGGTGACAAAGCAAAAACAACAAGTGATGGACGGAATGCTGAACATTGTCAAACACTCACCCCCAGTCATAGATCTGGGTTTAATCCATCGTTCTTTTGCTCACCATGCCACCCCAGTTTGGACCCAGCCATATGCAAATCAGTCTTGACCCTGTTCCTCATGGGAACACTCCAGACCGAACTGCCAAGCCAGGTCCTCACTGGACCGGAAACAAGCATCCTGGGACCGTTTTCGGGGTTTCACCCCTCATCAGCCAGGCTAGCTTGAATCCAGTGGCATGGAAAGCACGGGACCCACGTCTGGGCATACCCTTCCCACTTGGAGCGACAAAACAAAAACAACAAGTAATGGACAGAATGCTGAACACTGTCAAACACTAACCCCCAAGCATAGATCTGGGTTTAATCCATCGTTCTTTTGCTCACCATGCCACCCCAGTTTGGACCCAGCCATATGCAAATCAGTTTTGAACCTGTTCCTCATGGGAACAGTCCAGACCGGACTGCCAAGCCAGGTCTACACTGGACCGGAAACAAGCATCCTGGGACCATTTTCAGGGTTTCAACCCTCATCAGCCAGGCTAGCTTGAATCCAGTGGCATGGGAAGCACGGGACCCACATCTGGGCATACCCTTCCCACTTAGGGTGACAAAGCAAAAACAACAAGTGATGGACGGAATGCTGAACATTGTCAAACACTCACCCCCAGTCATAGATCTGGGTTTAATCCATCGTTCTTTTGCTCACCATGCCACCCCAGTTTGGACCTAGTCATATGAAAATCAGTCTTGACCCTGTTCCTCATGGGAACAGTCCAGACCGAACTGCCAAGCCAGGTCCTCACTGGACCGGAAACTAGCATCCTGGGACCGTTTTCAGGGTTTCACCCCTCATCAGCCAGGCTACCTTGAATCCAGTGGCATGGGAAGCACGAGACCAACGTCTGGGCATACCCTTCCCACTTAGGGCGACAAAGCAAAAACATCAAGTGATGGACGGAATGCTGAACATTGTCAAACACTCACCCCCAGTCATAGATCTGGGTTTAATCCATCGTTCTTTTGCTCACCATGCCACCCCAGTTTGGACCCAGCCATATGCAAATCAGTCTTGACCCTGTTCCTCATGGGAACAGGCTTGACCGAACTGCCAAGCCAGGTCCTCACTGGACCGGAAACAAGCATCCTGGGACCGGTTTCGGGGTTTCACCCCTCATCAGCCGGGCTAGCTTGAATCCAGTGGCATGGGAAGCACGGGACCAACGTCTGGGCATACCCTTCCCACTTAGGTCGACAAAGCAAATACAACAAGTGATGGACGGAATGCTGAACATTGTCAAACACTCACCCCCAATCATAGATCTGGGTTTAATCCATTGTTCTTTTGCACACCATGCCACCCCAGTTTGGACCCAGCCATATGCAAATCAGTCTTGACCCTGTTCCTCATGGAAACAGTCCAGACGGAACTGCCAAGCCAGGTCCTCACTGGACTGGAAACAAGCATCCTGGGACCGGTTTCGGGGTTTCACCCCTCATCAGCCAGGCTAGCTTGAATCCAGTGGCTTGGGAAGCACAGGACCCAAGGGCGACAAAGCAAAAACAATAAGTGTTGGACGGAATGCTGAACATTGTCAAACACTCACCACCAGTCATAGATCTGGGTTTAATCCATCGTTCTTTTGCTCACCATGCCACCCCAGTTTGGACCCAGCCATATGAAAATCAGTCTTGACCCTGTTCCTTATGGGAACAGTCCAGACAGAACTGCCAAGCCAGGTCTTCACTGGACCGGAAACAAGCATCCTGGGACCGGTTTCGGGGTTTCACCCCTCATCAGCCAGGCTAGCTTGAATCCAGTGGCATGGGAAGCACGGGACACACATCTGGGCATACCCTTCCCACTTAGGGCGACAAAGCAAAAACAACAAGTGATGGACGGAATGCTGAACATTGTCAAACACTCACCCCCAGTCATAGATCTGGGTTTAATCCATCATTCTTTTGCTCACCATGCCACCCCAGTTTGGACCCAGCCATATGCAAATCAGTCTTGACCCTGTTCCTCATGGGAACAGTCCAGACCGAACTGCCAAGCCTGGTCCTCACTGGACCGGAAACAAGCATCCTGTTACCGGTTTCGGGATTTCACCCCTCATCAGCCAGGCTAGCTTGAATCCAGTGGCATGGGAAGCACTGGACCCACATCTGGGCATACCCTTCCCAATTAGGGCGACAAAGCAAAAACAAAACAACAAGTGATGGACGGAATGCTGAACATTGTCAAACACTCACCCCCAGTCATAGATCTGGGTTTAATCCATTGTTCTTTTGCTCACCATGCCACCCCAGTTTGGACCCAGCCATATGCAAATCAGTCTTGACCCTGTTCCTCATGGGAACAGTCCAGACCGAACTGCCAAGCCAGGTCCTCACTGGACCGGAAACAAGCATCCTCGGACCGGTTTCGGGGTTTCACCCCTCATCAGCCAGGCTAGCTTGAATCCAGTGGCATGGGAACCACGGGACCCACGTCTGGGCATACCCTTCCCACTTAGGGCGACAAAGCAAAAACAACAAGTGATGGACGGAATGCTGAACACTGTCAAACACTAACCCCCAGTCATAGATCTGGGTTCAATCCATCGTTCTTTTGCTCACCATGCCACCCCAGTTTGGACCCAGCCATATGCAAATCAGTCTTGACCCTGTTCCTCATGGGAACAGGCCAGACCGAACTGCCAAGCCAGGTCCTCACTGGACCGGAAACAAGCATCCTGGGACCGGTTTCGGGGTTTCACCCCTCATCAGCCAGGCTAGCTTGAATCCAGTGGCATGGGAAACACTGGACCCACATCTGGGCATACCCTTCTCACTTAGGGCGACAAAGCAAAAACAACAAGTGATGGACGGAATGCTGAACATTGTCAAACACTCACCCCCACTCATAGATCTGGGTTTAATCCATCGTTCTTTTGCTCACCATGCCACCCCAGTTTGAACCCAGCCATATACAAATCAGTCTTGACCCTGTTCCTCATGGGAACAGTCCAGACCGAACTGCCAAGCCAGGTCCTCACTGGACCGGAAACAAGCATCCTGGGACCGGTTTCGGGGATTCACCCCTCATCAGCCAGGCTAGCTTGAATCCAGTGGCATGGGAAGCACGGGACCAACGTCTGGGCATACCCTTCCCACTTAGGGCGAAAAAGCAAAAACAACAAGTGATGGACGGAATGCTGAACATTGTGAAACACTCACCCCAGTCATAGATCTGGGTTTAATCCATCGTTCTTTTGCTCACCATGCCACCCCAGTTTGGACCCAACCATATGCAAATCAGTCTTGACCCTGTTCCTCATGGGAACAGTCCAGACCGAACTGCCAAGCCAGGTCCTCACTGGACCGGAAACAAGCATCCTGGGACCGGTTTCGGGGTTTCACCCCTCATCAGCCAGGCTAGCTTGAATCCAGTGGCATGGGAAGCACGGGACCCATGTCTGGGCATACCCTTCCCACTTAGAGCGACAAAGCAAAAACAACAAGTGATGGACAGAACGCTGAACACTGTCAAACTCTAACCCCCAAGCATAGATCTGGGTTTAATCCATCGTTCTTTTGCTCACCATGCCACCCCAGTTTGGACCCAGACATATGCAAATCAGTTTTGAACCTGTTCATCATGGGAACAGTCAAGACCGGACTGCCAAGACAGGTCCACACTGGACCGGAAACAATCATCCTGGGACCATTTTCAGGGTTTCACCCCTCATCAGCCAGGCTAGCTTGAATCCAGTGGCATGGGAAGCACGGGACCCACATCTGGGCATACCCTTCCCACTTAGGGTGACAAAGCAAAAACAACAAGTGATGGACGGAATGCTGAACATTGTCAAACACTCACCCCCAGTCATAGATCTGGGTTTAATCCATCGTTCTTTTGCTCACCATGCCACCCCAGTTTGGACCCAGCCATATGCAAATCAGTCTTGACCCTGTTCCTCATGGGAACAGTCCAGACCGAACTGCCAAGCCAGGTCCTCACTGGACCGGAAACAAGCATCCTTGGACCGGTTTCGGGGTTTCACCCCTCATCAGCCGGGCTAGCTTGAATCCAGTGGCATGGCAAGCACGGGACCAACGTCTGGGCATACCCTTCAAACTTAGGTCGACAAAGCAAATACAACAAGTGATTGACGGAATGCTGAACATTGTCAAACACTCACCCCCAATCATAGATCTGGGTTTAATCCATCGTTCTTTTGCTCACCATGCCACCCCAGTTTGGACCCAGCCATATGCAAATCAGTCTTGACCCTGTTCCTCATGGAAACAGTCCAGACGGAACTGCCAAGCCAGGTCCTCACTGGACTGGAAACAAGCATCCTGGGACCGGTTTCGGGGTTTCACCCCTCATCAGCCAGGCTAGCTTGAATCCAGTGGCTTGGGAAGCACAGGACCCAGGGGCGACAAAGCAAAAACAATAAGTGATGGACGGAATGCTGAACATTGTCAAACACTCACCCCCAGTCATAGATCTGGGTTTAATCCATCGTTCTTTTGCTCACCATGCCACCCCAGTTTGGACCCAGCCATATGAAAATCAGTCTTGACCCTGTTCCTTATGGGAACAGTCCAGACAGAACTGCCAAGCCAGGTCTTCACTGGACCGGAAACAAGCATCCTGGGACCGGTTTCGGGGTTTCACCCTTCATCAGCCAGGCTAGCTTGAATCCAGTGGCATGGGAAGCACGGGACACACATCTGGGCATACCCTTCCCACTTAGGGCGACAAAGCAAAAACAACAAGTGATGGACGGAATGCTGAACATTGTCAAACACTCACCCCCAGTCATAGATCTGGGTTTAATCCATCATTATTTTGCTCACCATGCCACCCCAGTTTGGACCCAGCCATATGCAAATCAGTCTTGACCCTGTTCCTCATGGGAACAGTCCAGACCGAACTGCCAAGCCAGGTCCTCACTGGACCGGAAACAAGCATCCTGTTACCGGTTTCGGGATTTCACCCCTCATCAGCCAGGCTAGCTTGAATCCAGTGGCATGGGAAGCACTGGACCCACATCTGGGCATACCCTTCCCAATTAGGGCGACAAAGCAAAAACAAAACAACAAGTGATGGACGGAATGCTGAACATTGTCAAACACTCACCCCCAGTCATAGATCTGGGTTTAATCCATTGTTCTTTTGCTCACCATGCCACCCCAGTTTGGACCCAGCCATATGCAAATCAGTCTTGACCCTGTTCCTCATGGGAACAGTCCAGACCGAACTGCCAAGCCAGGTCCTCACTGGACCGGAAACAAGCTCGGTTGCTGAACATTGTCAAACACTCACCCCCAGTCATAGATCTGGGTTTAATCCATCGTTCTTTTGCTCACCATGCCACCCCAGTTTGGACCCAGCCATATGCAAATCAGTCTTGACCCTGTTCCTCATGGGAACAGTCCAGACCGAACTGCCAAGCCAGGTCCTCACTGGACCGGAAACAAGCATCCTGGGACCGGTTTCGGGGTTTCACCCCTCATCAGCCAGGCTAGCTTGAATCCAGTGGCATGGGAACCACGGGACCCACGTCTGGGCATACCCTTCCCACTTAGGGCGACAAAGCAAAAACAACAAGTGATGGACGGAATGCTGAACACTGTCAAACACTAACCCCCAGTCATAGATCTGGGTTCAATCCATCGTTCTTTTGCTCACCATGCCACCCCAGTTTGGACCCAGCCATATGCAAATCAGTCTTGACCCTGTTCCTCATGGGAACAGGCCAGACCGAACTGCCAAGCCAGGTCCTCACTGGACCGGAAACAAGCATCCTGGGACCGGTTTCGGGGTTTCACCCCTCATCAGCCAGGCTAGCTTGAATCCAGTGGCATGGGAAACACTGGACCCACATCTGGGCATACCCTTCCCACTTAGGGCGACAAAGCAAAAACAACAAGTGATGGACGGAATGCTGAACATTGTCAAACACTCACCCCCACTCATAGATCTGGGTTTAATCCATCGTTCTTTTGCTCACCATGCCACCCCAGTTTGAACCCAGCCATATACAAATCAGTCTTGACCCTGTTCCTCATGGGAACAGTCCAGACCGAACTGCCAAGCCAGGTCCTCACTGGACCGGAAACAAGCATCCTGGGACCGGTTTCGGGGATTCACCCCTCATCAGCCAGGCTAGCTTGAATCCAGTGGCATGGGAAGCACGGGACCCATGTCTGGGCATACCCTTCCCACTTAGAGCGACAAAGCAAAAACAACAAGTGATGGACAGAACGCTGAACACTGTCAAACTCTAACCCCCAAGCATAGATCTGGGTTTAATCCATCGTTCTTTTGCTCACCATGCCACCCCAGTTTGGACCCAGACATATGCAAATCAGTTTTGAACCTGTTCATCATGGGAACAGTCAAGACCGGACTGCCAAAACAGGTCCACACTGGAACGGAAACAATCATCCTGGGACCATTTTCAGGGTTTCACCCCTCATCAGCCAGGCTAGCTTGAATCCAGTGGCATGGGAAGCACGGGACCCACATCTGGGCATACCCTTCCCACTTAGGGTGACAAAGCAAAAACAACAAGTGATGGACGGAATGCTGAACATTGTCAAACACTCACCCCCAGTCATAGATCTGGGTTTAATCCATCGTTCTTTTGCTCACCATGCCACCCCAGTTTGGACCCAGCCATATGCAAATCAGTCTTGACCCTGTTCCTCATGGGAACAGGCCAGACCGAACTGCCAAGCCAGGTCCTCACTGGACCGGACACAAGCATCCTGGGACCGGTTTCGGGGTTTCACCCCTCATCAGCCAGGCTAGCTAGAATCCAGTGGCATGGGAAGCACGGGAGCCACATCTGGGCATACCCTTCCCAATTAGGGCGACAAAGCAAAAACAACAAGTGATGGACGGAATGCTGAACACTGTCAAACACTAACCCCCAAGCATAGATCTGGGTTCAATCCATCGTTCTTTTGCTCACCATGCCACCCCAGTTTGGACCCACCCATATGCAAATCAGTCTTGAACCTGTTCCTCATGGGGACAGTCCAGACCGAACTGCCAAGCCAGGTCCTCACTGGACCGGAAACAAGTATCCTGGGACCGTTTTCGGGGTTTCACCCCTCATCAGCCAGGCTAGCTTGAATCTAGTGGCATGGGAAGCACGGGACCCACATCTGGGCATACCCTTCCCACTTTGGGTGACAAAGCAAAAACAACAAGTGATGGACGGAATGCTGAACATTGTCAAACACTCACCTCTAGTCATATATCTGGGTTCAATCCATCGTTCTTTTGCTCACCATGCCACCCCAGTTTGGACCCAGACATATGCAAATCTGTCTTGACCCTGTTCCTCATGGGAACAGTCCAGACCGAACTGCCAAGCCAGGTCCTCACTGGACCGGAAACAAGCATCCTGGGACCGTTTTCGGGGTTTCACCCCTCATCAGCCAGGCTCGCTTGAATCCAGTGGCATGGGAAGCACGGGACCAACGTCTGGGCATACCCTTCCCACATAGGGCGACAAAGCAAAAACAACAAGTGATGGACAGAACGCTGAACACTGTCAAACTCTAACCCCCAAGCATAGATCTGGGTTTAATCCATCGTTCTTTTGCTCACCATGCCACCCCAGTTTGGACCCAGACATATGCAAATCAGTTTTGAACCTGTTCATCATGGGAACAGTCAAGACCGGACTGCCAAGACAGGTCCACACTGGACCGGAAACAATCATCCTGGGACCATTTTCAGGGTTTCACCCCTCATCAGCCAGGCTATCTTGAATCCAGTGGCAAGGGAAGCACGGGACCCACATCTGGGCATACCCTTCCCACTTAGGGTGACAAAGCAAAAACAACAAGTGATGGACGGAATGCTGAACATTGTCAAACACTCACCCCCAGTCATAGATCTGGGTTTAATCCATCGTTCTTTTGCTCACCATGCCACCCCAGTTTGGACCCAGCCATATGCAAATCAGTCTTGACCCTGTTCCTCATGGGAACACTCCAGACCGAACTGCCAAGCCAGGTCCTCACTGGACCGGAAACAAGCATCCTGGGACCGTTTTCGGGGTTTCACCCCTCATCAGCCAGGCTAGCTTGAATCCAGTGGCATGGAAAGCACGGGACCCACGTCTGGGCATACCCTTCCCACTTGGAGCGACAAAACAAAAACAACAAGTAATGGACAGAATGCTGAACACTGTCAAACACTAACCCCCAAGCATAGATCTGGGTTTAATCCATCGTTCTTTTGCTCACCATGCCACCCCAGTTTGGACCCAGCCATATGCAAATCAGTTTTGAACCTGTTCCTCATGGGAACAGTCCAGACCGGACTGCCAAGCCAGGTCTACACTGGACCGGAAACAAGCATCCTGGGACCATTTTCAGGGTTTCAACCCTCATCAGCCAGGCTAGCTTGAATCCAGTGGCATTGAAAGCACGGGACCCACATCTGGGCATACACTTCCCACTTAGGGTGACAAAGCAAAAACAACAAGTGATGGACGGAATGCTGAACATTGTCAAACACTCACCCCCAGTCATAGATCTGGGTTTAATCCATCGTTCTTTTGCTCACCATGCCACCCCAGTTTGGACCCAGCCATATGCAAATCAGTCTTGACCCTGTTCCTCATGGGAACAGGCTTGACCGAACTGCCAAGCCAGGTCCTCACTGGACCGGAAACAAGCATCCTGGGACCGGTTTCGGGGTTTCACCCCTCATCAGCCGGGCTAGCTTGAATCCAGTGGCATGGGAAGCACGGGACCAACGTCTGGGCATACCCTTCCCACTTAGGTCGACAAAGCAAATACAACAAGTGATGGACGGAATGCTGAACATTGTCAAACACTCACCCCAATCATAGATCTGGGTTTAATCCATTGTTCTTTTGCACACCATGCCACCCCAGTTTGGACCCAGCCATATGCAAATCAGTCTTGACCCTGTTCCTCATGGAAACAGTCCAGACGGAACTGCCAAGCCAGGTCCTCACTGGACTGGAAACAAGCATCCTGGGACCGGTTTCGGGGTTTCACCCCTCATCAGCCAGGCTAGCTTGAATCCAGTGGCTTGGGAAGCACAGGACCCAAGGGCGACAAAGCAAAAACAATAAGTGTTGGACGGAATGCTGAACATTGTCAAACACTCACCACCAGTCATAGATCTGGGTTTAATCCATCGTTCTTTTGCTCACCATGCCACCCCAGTTTGGACCCAGCCATATGAAAATCAGTCTTGACCCTGTTCCTTATGGGAACAGTCCAGACAGAACTGCCAAGCCAGGTCTTCACTGGACCGGAAACAAGCATCCTGGGACCGGTTTCGGGGTTTCACCCCTCATCAGCCAGGCTAGCTTGAATCCAGTGGCATGGGAAGCACGGGACACACATCTGGGCATACCCTTCCCACTTAGGGCGACAAAGCAAAAACAACAAGTGATGGACGGAATGCTGAACATTGTCAAACACTCACCCCCAGTCATAGATCTGGGTTTAATCCATCATTCTTTTGCTCACCATGCCACCCCAGTTTGGACCCAGCCATATGCAAATCAGTCTTGACCCTGTTCCTCATGGGAACAGTCCAGACCGAACTGCCAAGCCAGGTCCTCACTGGACCGGAAACAAGCATCCTGTTACCGGTTTCGGGATTTCACCCCTCATCAGCCAGGCTAGCTTGAATCCAGTGGCATGGGAAGCACTGGACCCACATCTGGGCATACCCTTCCCAATTAGGGCGACAAAGCAAAAACAAAACAACAAGTGATGGACGGAATGCTGAACATTGTCAAACACTCACCTCCAGTCATAGATCTGGGTTTAATCCATTGTTCTTTTGCTCTCCATGCCACCCCAGTTTGGACCCAGCCATATGCAAATCAGTCTTGACCCTGTTCCTCATGGGAACAGTCCAGACCGAACTGCCAAGCCAGGTCCTCACTGGACCGGAAACAAGCATCCTGGGACCGGTTTCGGGGTTTCACCACTCATCAGCCAGGCTAGCTTGAATCCATTGGCATGGGAAGCACAGGACCCACGTCTGGGCATACCCTTCCCACTTAGGGCGACAAAGCAAAAACAACAAGTGATGGACGGAATGCTGAACATTGTCAAACACTCACCCCCAGTCATAGATCTGGGTTTAATCCATCGTTCTTTTGCTCACCATGCCACCCCAGTTTGGACCCAGCCATATGCAAATCAGTCTTGACCCTGTTCCTCATGGGAACAGTCCAGACCGAACTGCCAAGCCAGGTCCTCACTGGACCGGAAACAAGCATCCTGGGACCGGTTTCGGGGTTTCACCCCTCATCATCCAGGCTAGCTTGAATCCAGTGGCATGGGAACCACGGGACCCACGTCTGGGCATACCCTTCCCACTTAGGGCGACAAAGCAAAAACAACAAGTGATGGACGGAATGCTGAACACTGTCAAACACTAACCCCCAGTCATAGATCTGGGTTTAATCCATCGTTCTTTTGCTCACCATGCCACCCCAGTTTGGACCCAGCCATATGCAAATCAGTCTTGAACCTGTTCCTCATGGGAACAGTCCAGACCGAACTGCCAAGCCAGGTCCTCACTGGACCGGAAACAAGCATCCTGGGACCGTTTTCAGGGTTTCACCCCTCATCAGCCGGGCTAGCTTGAATCCAGTGGCATGGGAAGCACGGGACCAACGTCTGGGCATACCCTTCCCACTTAGGTCGACAAAGCAAATACAACAAGTGATGGACGGAATGCTGAACATTGTCAAACACTCACCCCCAGTCATAGATCTGGGTTTAATCCATTGTTCTTTTGCTCACCATGCCACCCCAGTTTGGACCCAGCCATATGCAAATCAGTCTTGACCCTGTTCCTCATGGGAATAGTCCAGACCGAACTGCCAAGCCAGGTCCTCACTGGACCGGAAACAAGCATCCTGGGACCGGTTTCGGGGTTTCACCACTCATCAGCCAGTCTAGCTTGAATCCATTGGCATGGGAAGCACAGGACCCACGTCTGGGCATACCCTTCCCACTTAGGGCGACAAAGCAAAAACAACAAGTGATGGACGGAATGCTGAACATTGTCAAACACTCACCCCCAGTCATAGATCTGGGTTTAATCCATCAATCTTTTGCTCACCATGCCACCCCAGTTTGGACCCAGCCATATGCAAATCAGTCTTGACCCTGTTCCTCATGGGAACAGTCCAGTCCGAACTGCCAAGCCAGGTCCTCACTGGACCGGAAACAAGCATCCTGGGACCGGTTTCGGGGTTTCACCCCTCATCATCCAGGCTAGCTTGAATCCAGTGGCATGGGAACCACGGGACCCACGTCTGGGCATACCCTTCCCACTTAGGGCGACAAAGCAAAAACAACAAGTGATGGACGGAATGCTGAACACTGTCAAACACTAACCCCCAGTCATAGATCTGGGTTTAATCCATCGTTCTTTTGCTCACCATGCCACCCTAGTTTGGACCCAGCCATATGCAAATCAGTCTTGAACCTGTTCCTCATGGGAACAGTCCAGACCGAACTGCCAAGCCAGGTCCTCACTGGACCGGAAACAAGCATCCTGGGACCGTTTTCAGGGTTTCACCCCTCATCAGCCAGGCTACCTTGAATCCAGTGGCATGGGAAGCACAGGACCCACGTCTGGGCATACCCTTCCCACTTAGGGCGACAAAGCAAAAACATCAAGTGATGGACGGAATGCTGAACATTGTCAAACACTCACCCCCAGTCATAGATCTGGGTTTAATCCATCGTTCTTTTGCTCACCATGCCACCCCAGTTTGGACCCAGCCATATGCAAATCAGTCTTGACCCTGTTCCTCATGGGAACAGGCCAGACCGAACTGCCAAGCCAGGTCCTCACTGGACCGGAAACAAGCATCCTGGGACCGGTTTCGGGGTTTCACCCCTCATCAGCCAGGCTAGCTTGAATCCAGTGCATGGGAAGCACTGGACCCACATCTGGGCATACCCTTCCCACTTAGGGTGACAAAGCAAAAACAACAAGTGATGGACGGAATGCTGAACATTGTCAAACACTCACCCCCAGTCATAGATCTGGGTTTAATCCATTGTTCTTTTGCTCACCAAGCCACCCCAGTTTGGACCCAGCCATATGCAAATCAGTCTTGACCCTGTTCCTCATGGGAACAGTCCAGACCGAACTGCCAAGCCAGGTCCGCACTGGACCGGAAACAATCATCCTGGGACCGTTTTAGGGGTTTCACCCCTCATCAGCCAGGCTACCTTGAATCCAGTGGCATGGGAAGCACGAGACCAACGTCTGGGCATACCCTTCCCACTTAGGGCGACAAAGCAAAAACAACAAGTGATGGACGGAATGCTGAACATTGTCAAACACTCACCCCCAGTCATAGATCTGGGTTTAATCCATCGTTCTTTTGCTCACCATGCCACCCCAGTTTGGACCCAGCCATATGCAAATCAGTCTTGACCCTGTTCCTCATGGGAACAGGCCAGACCGAACTGCCAAGCCAGGTCCTCACTGGACCGGAAACAAGCATCCTGGGACCGGTTTCGGGGTTTCACCCCTCATCAGCCAGGCTAGCTTGAATCCAGTGGCATGGGAAGCACAGGACCCACGTCTGGGCATACCCTTTCCACTTAGTGCGACAAAGCAAAAACAACAAGTGATGGACGGAATGTTGAACATTGTCAAACACTCACCCCCAGTCATAGATCTGGGTTTAATCCATTGTTCTTTTGCTCACCATGCCACCCCAATTTGGACCCAGCCATATGCAAATCAGTCTTGAACCTGTTCCTCATGGGAACAGTCCAGACCAAACTGCCAAGCCAGGTCCGCACTGGACCGGAAACAAGCATCCTGGGACCGTTTTCAGTGATTCACCCCTTATCAGCCAGGCTCGCTAGAATCCAGTGGCATAGGAAGCACGGGACCAACGTCTGGGCATACCCTTCCCACATAGGGTGAAAAAGCAAAAACAACAAGTGATGGACGGAATGCTGAACATTGTCAAACACTCACCCCCAGTCATAGATCTGGGTTTAATCCATCGTTCTTTTGCTCACCATGCCACCCCAGTTTGGATCCAGCCATATGCAAATCAGTCTTGACCCTGTTCCTCATGGGAACAGGCCAGACCGAACTGCCAAGCCAGGTCCTCACTAGACCGGAAACAAGCATCCTGGGACCGGTTTCGGGGTTTCACCCCTCATCAGACAGGCTAGCTTGAATCCAGTGGCATGGGAAGCACGGGACCAACGTCTGGGCATACCCTTCCCACAAGGGGTGAAAAAGCAAAAACAACAAGTGATGAACGGAATGATGAACATTGTCAAACACTCACCCCCAGTCACAGATCTGGGTTTAATCCATCGTTCTTTTGCTCACCATGCCACCCCAGTTTGGACCCAGCCATATGCAAATCAGTCTTGACCCTGTTCCTCATGGGAACAGGCCAGACCGAACTGCCAAGCCAGGTCCTCACTGGACCGGACACAAGCATCCTGGGACCGGTTTCGGGGTTTCACCCCTCATCAGCCAGGCTAGCTAGAATCCAGTGGCATGGGAAGCACGGGAGCCACATCTGGGCATACCCTTCCCAATTAGGGCGACAAAGCAAAAACAACAAGTGATGGACGGAATGCTGAACATTGTCAAACACTCACCCCCAGTCATAGATCTGGGTTTAATCCATTGTTCTTTTGCTCACCATGCCACCCCAGTTTGGACCCAGCCAAATGCAAATCAGTCTTGACCCTGTTCCTCCTGGGAACAGTCCAGACCGAACTGCCAAGCCAGGTCCTCACTGGACCGGAAACAAGCATCCTGGGACCAGTTTCGCGGTTTCACCCCTCATCAGCCAGGCTAGTTTTAATCCAGTGGCATGGGAAGCACGGGACCCACATCTGGGCATACCCTTCCCACTTAGGGTGACAAAGCAAAAACAACAAGTGATGGACGGAATGCTGAACACTGTCAAACACTCACCCCCAGTCACAGATCTGGGTTTAATCCATCGTTCTTTTGCACACCATGCCACCCCAGTTTGGACCCAGCCATATGCAAATCAGTCTTGAACCTGTTCCTCATGGGAACAGTCCAGACCGACCTGCCAAGCCAGGTCCTCACTGGACCGGAAACAAGCATCCTGGGACCGTTTTCGGGGTTTCACCCCTCATCAGCCAGGCTAGCTTGAATCCAGTGGCATGGGAAGCACGGGACCAACATCTGGGCATACCCTTCCCACTTAGGGTGAAAAAGCAAAAACAACAAGTGATGGACGGAATGCTGAACATTGTCAAACACTCACCCCCAGTCACAGATCTGGGTTTAATCCATCGTTCTTTTCCTCACCATTCCACCCCAGTTTGGACCCAGCCATATGCAAATCAGTCTTGACCCTGTTCCTCATGGGAACAGGCCAGACCGAACTGCCAAGCCAGGTCCTCACTGGACCGGAAACAAGCATCCTGGGACCAGTTTCAGGGTTTCACCCCTCATCAGCCAGGCTAACATGAATCCAGTGGCATGGGAAGCACGGGACCAACGTCTGGGCATACCCTTCCCACTTAGGGTGACAAAGCAAAAACAACAAGTGATGGACGGAATGCTGAACATTGTCAAAAACTCACCCCCAGTCACAGATCTGGGTTTAATCCATCGTTTTTTTGCTTTCATGCCACCCCAGTTTGGACCCAGTCATATGCAAATCAGTCTTGACCCTGTTCCTCATGGGAACAGGCCAGACCGAACTGCCAAGCCAGGTCCTCACTGGACCAGAAACAAGCATCCTGGGACCGTTTTCGGGGTTTCACCCCTCATCAGCCAGGCTCGCTTGAATCCAGTGGCATGGGAAGCACGGGACCAACGTCTGGGCATACCCTTCCCACTTAGGGCGAAAAAGCAAAAACAACAAGTGATGGACGGAATGCTGAACATTGTCAAACACTCACCCCCAGTCATAGATCTGGGTTTAATCCATCGTTCTTTTGCTCACCATGCCACCCCAGTTTGGACCCAGCCATATGCAAATCAGTCTTGACCCTGTTCCTCATGGGAACAGGCCAGACCGAACTGCCAAGCCAGGTCCTCACCAGACCGGAAACAAGCATCCTGGGACCAGTTTCAGGGTTTCACCCCTCATCAGCCAGGCTAGCTAGAATCCAGTGGCATGGGAAGCACGGGAGCCACATCTGGGCATACCCTTCCCAATTAGGGCGACAAAGCAAAAACAACAAGTGATGGACGGAATGCTGAACATTGTCAAACACTCACCCCCAGTCATAGATCTGGGTTTAATCCATTGTTCTTTTGCTCACCATGCCACCCCAGTTTGGACCCAGCCAAATGCAAATCAGTCTTGACCCTGTTCCTCCTGGGACCAGTCCAGACCGAACTGCTAAGCCAGGTCCTCACTGGACCGGAAACAAGCATCCTGGGACCAGTTTCGCGGTTTCACCCCTCGTCAGCCAGGCTAGCTTTAATCCAGTGGCATGGGAAGCACGGGACCCACATCTGAGCATACCCTTCCCACTTAGGGTGACAAAGCAAAAACAACAAGTGATGGACGGAATGCTGAACACTGTCAAACACTCACCCCCAGTCACAGATCTGGGTTTAATCCATCGTTCTTTTGCACACCATGCCACCCCAGTTTGGACCCAGCCATATGCAAATCAGTCTTGAACCTGTTCCTCATGGGAACAGTCCAGACCGACCTGCCAAGCCAGGTCCTCACAGGACCGGAAACAAGCATCGTGGGACCGTTTTCGGGGTTTCACCCCTCATCAGCCCGGCTAGCTTGAATCCAGTGGCATGGGAAGCACGGGACCAACATCTGGGCATACCCTTCCCACTTAGGGCGAAAAAGCAAAAACAACAAGTGATGGACGGAATGATGAACATTGTCAAACACTCACCCCCAGTCACAGATCTGGGTTTAATCCATCGTTCTTTTCCTCACCATTCCACCCCAGTTTGGACCCAGCCATATGCAAATCAGTCTTGACCCTGTTCCTCATGGGAACAGGCCAGACCGAACTGCCAAGCCAGGTCCTCACTGGACCGGAAACAAGCATCCTGGGACCAGTTTCAGGGTTTCACCCCTCATCAGCCAGGCTAACATGAATCCAGTGGCATGGGAAGCACGGGACCAACGTCTGGGCATACCCTTCCCACTTAGGGTGACAAAGCAAAAACAACAAGTGATGGACGGAATGCTGAACATTGTCAAAAACTCACCTCCAGTCACAGATCTGGGTTTAATCCATCGTTTTTTTGCTTTCATGCCACCCCAGTTTGGACCCAGTCATATGCAAATCAGTCTTGACCCTGTTCCTCATGGGAACAGGCCAGACCGAACTGCCAAGCCAGGTCCTCACTGGACCAGAAACAAGCATCCTGGGACCGTTTTCGGGGTTTCACCCCTCATCAGCCAGGCTCGCTTGAATCCAGTGGCATGGGAAGCACGGGACCAACGTCTGGGCATACCCTTCCCACTTAGGGCGAAAAAGCAAAAACAACAAGTGATGGACGGAATGCTGAACATTGTCAAACACTCACCCCCAGTCATAGATCTGGGTTTAATCCATCGTTCTTTTGATCACCATGCCACCCCAGTTTGGACCCAGCCATATGCAAATCAGTCTTGACCCTGTTCCTCATGGGAACAGGCCAGACCGAACTGCCAAGCCAGGTTCTCACCAGACCGGAAACAAGCATCCTGGGACCAGTTTCAGGGTTTCACCCCTCATCAGCCAGGCTAGCTTGAATCCAGTGGCATGGGAAGCACGGGACCCACATCTGGGCATACCCTTCCCAATTAGGGCGACAAAGCAAAAACAACAAGTGATGGACGGAATGCTGAACACTGTCAAACACTCACCCCCAGTCATAGATCTGGGTTTAATCCATCGTTCTTTTGCTCACAATGCCACCCAAGTTTGGACCCAGCCATATGCAAATCAGTCTTGACCCTGTTCCTCATGGGAACAGTCCAGACCGAACTGCCACAAGCATCCTGGGACCGGTTTCGGGGTTTCACCCCTCATCAGCCAGGCTAGCTTGAATCCAGTGGCATGGGAAGCACGGGACCCACGTCTGGGCATACCCTTCCCACTTAGGGCGACAAAGCAAAAACAACAAGTGATGGACGGAATGCTGAACATTGTCAAGCACTCACCCCCAGTCATAGATCTGGGTTTAATCCATCATTCTTTTGCTCACCATGCCACCCCAGTTTGGACCCAGCCATATGCAAATAAGTCTTCACCCTGTTCCTCATGGGAACAGTCCAGACCGAACTGCCAAGCCAGGTCCTCACTGGACCGGAAACAAGCATCCTGGGACCGGTTTCGGGGTTTCACCCCTCATCAGCCAGGCTAGCTTGAATCCAGTGGCATGGGAAGCACGGGACCCACATCTGGGCATACCCTTCCCACTTAGGGCGACAAAGCAAAAACAACAAGTGATGGACGGAATGCTGAACACTGTCAAACACTAACCCCCAAGCATAGATCTGGGTTTAATCCATCGTTCTTTTGCTCACCATGCCACCCCAGTTTGGACACGGTTCCTCATGGGAACAGTCCAGACCGAACTGCCAAGCCAGGTCCTCACTGGACCGGAAACAAACATCCTGGGACCGGTTTCGGGGTTTCACCCCTCATCAGCCAGGCTAGCTTGAATCCAGTGGCATGGGAAGCACGGGACCCACATCTGGGCATACCCTTCCCAATTAGGGCGACAAAGCAAAAACAACAAGTGATGGACGGAATGCTGAACATTGTCAAACACTCACCCCCAGTCATAGATCTGGGTTTAATCCATCGTTCTTTTGCTCACCATGCCACCCCAGTTTGGACCCAGCCATATGCAAATCAGTCTTGACCCTGTTCCTCATGGGAACAGTCCAGACCGAACTGCCAAGCCAGGTCCTCACTGGACCGAAAACAAGCATCCTGGGACCAGTTTCGGGGTTTCACCCCTCATCAGCAAGGCTAGCTTGAATCCAGTGGCATGGGAAGCACAGTACCCACATCTGGGCATACCCTTCCCACTTAGGGTGACAAAGCAAAAACAAGTGATGGACGGAATGCTGAACATTGTCAAACACTCACCCCCAGTCATAGATCTGGGTTTAATCTATCGTTCTTTTGCTCACCATGCCACCCCAGTTTGGACACAGCCATATGCAAATCAGTCTTGACCCTGTTCCTCATGGGAACAATCCAGACCGAACTGCCATGCCAGGTCCTCACTGGACCGGAAACAAGCATCCTGGGACCGTTTCGGGGTTTCACCCCTCATCAGCCAGGCTACCTTGAATCCAGTGGCATGGGAAGCACGGGACCAACGTCTCGGCATACCCTTCCCACTTAGGGCGACAAAGCAAAAACAAGAAGTGATGGACGGAATGCTGAACATTGTCCAACACTCACCCCCAGTCATAGATCTGGGTTTAATCCATCGTTCTTTTGCTCACCATGCCACCCCAGTTTGGACACAGCCATATGCAAATCAGTCTTGACCCTGTTCCTCATGGGAACAGGCCAGACCGAACTGCCAAGCCAGGTCCTCACTGGACCGGAAACAAGCATCCTGGGACCGGTTTCGGGGTTTCACCCCTCATCAGCCAGGCTAGCTTGAATCTAGTGCATGGGAAGCACGGGACCAACGTCTGGGCATACCCTTCCCACTTAGGGTGACAAAGCAAAAACAACAAGTGATGGACGGAATGCTGAACATTGTGAAACACTCATCCCCAATCATAGATCTGGGTTTAATCCATCGTTCTTTTGCTCACCATGCCACCCCAGTTTGGACCCAGCCATATGCAAATCAGTCTTGACCCTGTTCCTCATGGGAACAGTCCAGACGGAACTGCCAAGCCAGGTCCTCACTGGACCGGAAACAAGCATCCTGGGACCGGTTTCGGGGTTTCACCCCTCATCAGCCAGGCTAGCTTGAATCCAGTGGCTTGGGAAGCACAGAACCCAAGGGCGACAAAGCAAAAACAACAAGTGATGGACGGAATGCTGAACATTGTCAAACACTCACCCCCAGTCGTAGATCTGGGTTTAATCCATCGTTCTTTTGCTCACCATGCCACCCCAGTTTGGACCCAGCCATATGCAAATCAGTCTTGACCCTGTTCGTCATGGGAACAGGCCAGACCGAACTGTCAAGCCAGGTCCTCACTGGACCGGAAACAAGCATCCTGGGACCAGTTTCGGGGTTTCACCCCTCATCAGCCAGGCTAGCTTGAATCCAGTGGCATGGGAAGCACGGGACCCACATCTGGGCATACCCTTCCCAATTAGGGCAACAAAGCAAAAACAACAAGTGATGGACGGAATGCTGAACATTGTCAAACACTCACCCCCAGTCATAGATCTGGGTTTATTCCATCGTTTTTTTGCTCACCATGCCGGAAACAAGCATCCTGGGACCGGTTTCGGGGTTTCACCCCTCAACAGCCAGGCTAGCTTGAATCCATTGGCATGGGAAGCACGGGACCAATGTCTGGGCATACCCTTCCCACTTAGGGCGACAAAGCAAAAACAACAAGTGATGGACGGAATGCTGAACATTGTCAAACACTCACCCCGATCATAGATCTGGGTTTAATCCATCGTTCTTTTGCTCACCATGCCACCCCAGTTTGGACCCAGCCATATGCAAATCAGTCTTGACCCTGTTCCTCATGGGAACAGTCCAGACGGAACTGCCAAGCCAGGTCCTCACTAGACCGGAAACAAGCATCCTGGGACCGGTTTCAGGGTTTCACCCCTCATCAGCCAGGCTAGCTTGAATCCAGTGGTTTGGGAAGCACAGGACCCAAGGGCGACAAAGCAAAAACAACAAGTGATGGACGGAATGCTGAACATTGTCAAACACTCACCCCAAGTCATAGATCTGGGTTTAATCCATCGTTCTTTTGCTCACCATGCCACCCCAGTTTAGACCCAGCCATATGCAAATCAGTCTTGACCCTGTTCGTCATGGGAACAGGCCAGACCGAACTGTCAAGCCAGGTCCTCACTGGACTGGAAACAAGCATCCTGGGACCGTTTTCGGGGTTTCACCCCTCATCAGCCAGGCTAGCTTGAATCCAGTGGCATGGGAAGCACGGGACCCACATCTGGGCATACCCTTCCCACTTAGGGTGACAAAGCAAAAACAACAAGTGATGGACGGAATGCTGAACATTGTCAAACACTCACCCCCAGTCATAGATCTGGGTTTAATCCATCGTTCTTTTGCTCACCATGCCGGAAACAAGCATCCTGGGACCGGTTTCGGGGTTTCACCCCTCAACAGCCAGGCTAGCTTGAATCCATTGGCATGGGAAGCACGGGACCAATGTCTGGGCATACCCTTCCCAATTAGGGCGACAAAGCAAAAACAACAAGTGATGGACGGAATGCTGAACACTGTCAAACACTCACCCCCAGTCATAGATCTGGGTTTAATCCATCGTTCTTTTGCTCACAATGCCACCCAAGTTTGGACCCAGCCATATGCAAATCAGTCTTGACCCTGTTCCTCATGGGAACAGTCCAGACCGAACTGCCACAAGCATCCTGGGACCGGTTTCGGGGTTTCACCCCTCATCAGCCAGGCTAGCTTGAATCCAGTGGCATGGGAAGCACGGGACCCACGTCTGGGCATACCCTTCCCACTTAGGGCGACAAAGCAAAAACAACAAGTGATGGACGGAATGCTGAACATTGTCAAGCACTCACCCCCAGTCATAGATCTGGGTTTAATCCATTGTTCTTTTGCTCACCATGCCACCCCAGTTTGGACCCAGCCATATGCAAATAAGTCTTCACCCTGTTCCTCATGGGAACAGTCCAGACCGAACTGCCAAGCCAGGTCCTCACTGGACCGGAAACAAGCATCCTGGGACCGGTTTCGGGGTTTCACCCCTCATCAGCCAGGCTAGCTTGAATCCAGTGGCATGGGAAGCACGGGACCCACGTCTGGGCATACCCTTCCCACTTAGGGGGACAAAGCAAAAACAACAAGTGATGGACGGAATGCTGAACACTGTCAAACACTAACCCCCAAGCATAGATCTGGGTTTAATCCATTGTTCTTTTGCTCACCATGCCACCCCAGTTTCGACCCAGCCATATGCAAATCAGTCTTGACACGGTTCCTCATGGGAACAGTCCAGACCGAACTGCCAAGCCAGGTCCTCACTGGACCGGAAACAAACATCCTGGGACCGGTTTCGGGGTTTCACCCCTCATCAGCCAGGCTAGCTTGAATCCAGTGGCATGGGAAGCACGGGACCCACATCTGGGCATACCCTTCCCAATTAGGGCGACAAAGCAAAAACAACAAGTGATGGACGGAATGCTGAACATTGTCAAACACTCACCCCCAGTCATAGATCTGGGTTTAATCCATCGTTCTTTTGCTCACCATGCCACCCCAGTTTGGACCCAGCCATATGCAAATCAGTCTTGACCCTGTTCCTCATGGGAACAGTCCAGACCGAACTGCCAAGCCAGGTCCTCACTGGACCGAAAACAAGCATCCTGGGACCAGTTTCGGGGTTTCACCCCTCATCAGCAAGGCTAGCTTGAATCCAGTGGCATGGGAAGCACAGTACCCACATCTGGGCATACCCTTCCCACTTAGGGTGACAAAGCAAAAACAAGTGATGGACGGAATGCTGAACATTGTCAAACACTCACCCCCAGTCATAGATCTGGGTTTAATCCATCATTCTTTTGCTCACCATGCCACCCCAGTTTGGACACAGCCATATGCAAATCAGTCTTGACCCTGTTCCTCATGGGAACAATCCAGACCGAACTGCCATGCCAGGTCCTCACTGGACCGGAAACAAGCATCCTGGGACCGTTTCGGGGTTTCACCCCTCATCAGCCAGGCTACCTTGAATCCAGTGGCATGGGAAGCACGGGACCAACGTCTCGGCATACCCTTCCCACTTAGGGCGACAAAGCAAAAACAAGAAGTGATGGACGGAATGCTGAACATTGTCCAACACTCACCCCCAGTCATAGATCTGGGTTTAATCCATCGTTCTTTTGCTCACCATGCCACCCCAGTTTGGACACAGCCATATGCAAATCAGTCTTGACCCTGTTCCTCATGGGAACAGTCCAGACGGAACTGCCAAGCCAGGTCCTCACTGGACCGGAAACAAGCATCCTGGGACCGGTTTCGGGGTTTCACCCCTCATCAGCCAGGCTAGCTTGAATCCAGTGGCTTGGGAAGCACAGAACCCAAGGGCGACAAAGCAAAAACAACAAGTGATGGACGGAATGCTGAACATTGTCAAACACTCACCCCAGTCGTAGATCTGGGTTTAATCCATCGTTCTTTTGCTCACCATGCCACCCCAGTTTGGACCCAGCCATATGCAAATCAGTCTTGACCCTGTTCGTCATGGGAACAGGCCAGACCGAACTGTCAAGCCAGGTCCTCACTGGACCGGAAACAAGCATCCTTGGACCAGTTTCGGGGTTTCACCCCTCATCAGCCAGGCTAGCTTGAATCCAGTGGCATGGGAAGCACGGGACCCACATCTGGGCATACCCTTCCCAATTAGGGCAACAAAGCAAAAACAACAAGTGATGGACGGAATGCTGAACATTGTCAAACACTCACCCCCAGTCATAGATCTGGGTTTAATCCATCGTTCTTTTGCTCACCATGCCGGAAACAAGCATCCTGGGACCGGTTTCGGGGTTTCACCCCTCAACAGCCAGGCTAGCTTGAATCCATTGGCATGGGAAGCACGGGACCAATGTCTGGGCATACCCTTCCCACTTAGGGCGACAAAGCAAAAACAACAAGTGATGGACGGAATGCTGAACATTGTCAAACACTCACCCCCGATCATAGATCTGGGTTTAATCCATCGTTCTTTTGCTCACCATGCCACCCCAGTTTGGACCCAGCCATATGCAAATCAGTCTTGACCCTGTTCCTCATGGGAACAGTCGAGACGGAACTGCCAAGCCAGGTCCTCACTAGACCGGAAACAAGCATCCTGGGACCGGTTTCAGGGTTTCACCCCTCATCAGCCAGGCTAGCTTGAATCCAGTGGTTTGGGAAGCACAGGACCCAAGGGCGACAAAGCAAAAACAACAAGTGATGGACGGAATGCTGAACATTGTCAAACACTCACCCCCAGCCATAGATCTGGGTTTAATCCATCGTTCTTTTGCTCACCATGCCACCCCAGTTTAGACCCAGCCATATGCAAATCAGTCTTGACCCTGTTCGTCATGGGAACAGGCCAGACCTAACTGTCAAGCCAGGTCCTCACTGGACTGGAAACAAGCATCCTGGGACAGTTTTCGGGGTTTCACCCCTCATCAGCCAGGCTCGCTTGAATCCAGTGGCATGGGAAGCACGGGACCAACGTCTGGGCATACCCTTCCCACTTAGGGCGAAAAAGCAAAAACAACAAGTGATGGACGGAATGCTGAACATTGTCAAACACTCACCCCCAGTCATAGATCTGGGTTTAATCCATCGTTCTTTTGCTCACCATGCCACCCCAGTTTGGACCCAGCCATATGCAAATCAGTCTTGACCCTGTTCCTCATGGGAACAGGCCAGACCGAACTGCCAAGCCAGGTCTTCACTGGACCGGAAACAAGCATCCTGGGACCGGTTTCGGGGTTTCACCGCTCATCAGCAAGGCTCGCTTGAATCCAGTGGCATGGGAAGCATGGGACCAACGTCTGGGCATACCCTTCCAACATAGGGCGAAAAAGCAAAAACAACAAGTGATGGACGGAATGCTGAACATTGTCAAACACTCACCCCCAGTCATAGATCTGGGTTTAATCCATCGTTCTTTTGCTCACCATGCCACCCCAGTTTGAACCCAGCCATATGCAAATCAGTCTTGACCCTGTTCCTCATGGGAACAGGCCAGACCGAACTGCCAAGCCAGGTCCTCACTGGACCGGAAACAAGCATCCTGGGACCGGTTTCGGGGTTTCACCCCTCATCAGCCAGGCTAGCTTGAATCCAGTGGCATGGGACGCACGGGACCCACATCTGGGAATAACCTTCCCAATTAGGGCGACAAAGCAAAAACAACAAGTGATGGACGGAATGCTGAACATTGTCAAACACTCACCCCCAGTCATAGATCTGGGTTTAATCCATTGTTCTTTTGCTCACCATGCCACCCCACTTTGGACCCAGCAATATGCAAATCAGTCTTGACCCTGTTCCTCATGGGAACAGTCCAGACCGAACTGCCAAGCCAGGTCCTCACTGGACCGGAAACAAGCATCCTGGGACCGGTTTCGGGGTTTCACCCCTCATCAGCCAGGCTAGCTTGAATCCAGTGGCATGGGAAGCACCGGACCCACGTCTGGGCATACCCTTCCCACTTAGGGCGACAAAACAAAAACAACAAGTGATGGACGGAATGCTGAACATTGTCAAACACTCACCCCCACTCATAGATCTGGGTTTAATCCATTGTTCTTTTGCTTACCATGCCACCCCAGTTTGGACCCAGCCATATGCAAATCAGTGTTCACCCTGTTCCTCATGGGAACAGTCCAGACCGAATTGCCAAGCGAGGACCTCACTGGACCGTAAACAAGCATCCTGGGACCGGTTTCGGGGTTTCACCCCTCATCAGCCAGGCTAGATTGAATCCAGTGGCATGGGAACCACGGGACCCACGTCTGGGCATACCCTTCCCACTTAGGGCGACAAAGCAAAAACAACAAGTGATGGACGGAATGCTGAACACTGTCAAACACTAACCCCCAGTCATAGATCTGGGTTTAATCCATCGTTCTTTTGCTCACCATGCCACCCCAGTTTGGACCCAGCCATATGCAAATCACTCTTGACCCTGTTCCTCATGGGAACAGGCGAGACCGAACTGCCAAGCCAGGTCTTCACTGGACCGGAAACAAGCATTCTGGGACCGGTTTCGGGGTTTCACCCAACATCAGCCAGGCTAGCTTGAATCCAGTGGCATGGGAAGCACGGGACCCTCATCTTGGCATACCCTTCCCACTTAGGGCGACAAAGCAAAAACAACAAGTGATGGACGGAATGCTGAACATTGTCAAACACTCACCCCCAGTCATAGATCTGGGTTTAATCCATCGTTCTTTTGCTTACCATGACACCCCAGTTTGGACACAGCCATATGCAAATCAGTCTTGACCCTGTTCCTCATGGGAACAGGCCAGACCGAACTGCCAAGCCAGGTCCTCACTGGACCGGAAACAAGCATCCTGGAACCGGTTTCGGGGTTTCACCCCTCATCAGCAAGGCTAGCTTGAATCCAGTGGCATGGGAAGCACGGGACCCACATCTGGGCATACCCTTCCCAATTAGGGCGACAAAGCAAAAACAACAAGTGATGGACGGATGCTGAACATTGTCAAACACTCACCCCCAGTCATAGATCTGGGTTTAATCCATCGTTCTTTTGCTCACCATGCCACCCCAGTTTGGACACAGCCATATGCAAATCAGTCTTGACCCTGTTCCTCATGGGAACAGTCCAGACCGAACTGCCAAGCCAGGTCCTCACTGGACCGGAAACAAGCATCCTGGGACCGGTTTCGGGGTTTCACCCCTCATCAGCCAGGCTAGCTTGAATCCAGTGCCATGGGAAGCACGGGACCCACGTCTGGGCATACCCTTCCCACTTAGGGCGACAAAGCACAAAAAACAAGTGATGGACGGAATGCTCAACATTGTCAAACACTCACCCCCAGTCATAGATCTGGGTTTAATCCATCGTTCTTTTGCTCACCATGCCACCCCAGTTTGGACCCAGCCATATGCAAATCAGTCTTGACCCTGTTCCTCATGGGAACAGTCTAGACCGAACTGCCAAGCCAGGTCCTCACTGGACCGGAAACAAGCATCCTGGGACCGGTTTCGGGGTTTCACCCCTCATCAGCCAGGCTAGCTTGAATCCAGTGGCATGGGAAGCACGGGACCCACGTCTGGGCATACCCTTCCCCCTTAGGACTACAAAGCAAAAACAACAAGTGATGGACGGAATGCTGAACACTGTCAAACACTAACCCCCAAGCATAGATCTGGGTTTAATCCATCGTTCATTTGTCCACCATGCCACCCCAGTTTGGACCCAGCCATATGCAAATCAGTCTTGACCCTGTTCCTCTTGGGAACAGTACAGACCAAACTGCCAAGCCAGGTCCTCACTGGACCGGAAACAAGCATCCTGGGACCGGTTTCGGGGCTTCACCCCTCATCAGCCAGGCTAGCTTGAATGCAGTGGCATGGGAAGCACAGGACCCACGTCTGGGCATACCCTTCCCACTTAGGGCGAAAAAGCAAAAACAACAAGTGATGGACGGAATGCTGAACATTGTCAAACACTCACCCCCAGTCATAGATCTGGGTTTAATCCATCGTTCTTTTGCTCACAATGCCACCCAAGTTTGGACCCAGCCATATGCAAATCAGTCTTGACCCTGTTCCTCATGGGAACAGTCCAGACCGAACTGCCACAAGCATCCTGGGACCGGTTTCGGGGTTTCACCCCTCATCAGCCAGGCTAGCTTGAATCCAGTGGCATGGGAAGCACGGGACCCACGTCTGGGCATACCCTTCCCACTTAGATCGACAAAGCAAAAATAACAAGTGATGGACGGAATGCTGAACATTGTCAAGCACTCACCCCCAGTCATAGATCTGGGTTTAATCCATCGTTCTTTTGCTCACCATGCCACCCCAGTTTGGACCCAGCCATATGCAAATAAGTCTTCACCCTGTTCCTCATGGGAACAGTCCAGACCGAACTGCCAAGCCAGGTCCTCACTGGACCGGAAACAAGCATCCTGGGACCGGTTTCGGGGTTTCACCCCTCATCAGCCAGGCTAGCTTGAATCCAGTGGCATGGGAAGCACGGGACCCACGTCTGGGCATACCCTTCCCACTTAGGGCGACAAAGCAAAAACAACAAGTGATGGACGGAATGCTGAACACTGTCAAACACTAACCCCCAAGCATAGATCTGGGTTTAATCCATCGTTCTTTTGCTCACCATGCCACCCCAGTTTGGACCCAGCCATATGCAAATCAGTCTTGACACGGTTCCTCATGGGAACAGTCCAGACCGAACTGCCAAGCCAGGTCCTCACTGGACCGGAAACAAACATCCTGGGACCGGTTTCGGGGTTTCACCCCTCATCAGCCAGGCTAGCTTGAATCCAGTGGCATGGGAAGCACGGGACCCACATCTGGGCATACCCTTCCCAATTAGGGCGACAAAGCAAAAACAACAAGTGATGGACGGAATGCTGAACATTGTCAAACACTCACCCCCAGTCATAGATCTGGGTTTAATCCATCGTTCTTTTGCTCACCATGCCACCCCAGTTTGGACCCAGCCATATGCAAATCAGTCTTGACCCTGTTCCTCATGGGAACAGTCCAGACCAAACTGCCAAGCCAGGTCCTCACTGGACCGAAAACAAGCATCCTGGGACCAGTTTCGGGGTTTCACCCCTCATCAGCAAGGCTAGCTTGAATCCAGTGGCATGGGAAGCACAGTACCCACATCTAGGCATACCCTTCCCACTTAGGGTGACAAAGCAAAAACAAGTGATGGACGGAATGCTGAACATTGTCAAACACTCACCCCCAGTCATAGATCTGGGTTTAATCCATCGTTCTTTTGCTCACCATGCCACCCCAGTGTGGACACAGCCATATGCAAATCAGTCTTGACCCTGTTCCTCATGGGAACAATCCAGACCGAACTGCCATGCCAGGTCCTCACTGGACCGGAAACAAGCATCCTGGGACCGTTTCGGGGTTTCACCCCTCATCAGCCAGGCTACCTTGAATCCAGTGGCATGGGAAGCACGGGACCAACGTCTCGTCATACCCTTCCCACTTAGGGTGACAAAGCAAAAACAAGAAGTGATGGACGGAATGCTGAACATTGTCCAACACTCACCCCCAGTCATAGATCTGGGTTTAATCCATCGTTCTTTTGCTCACCATGCCACCCCAGTTTGGACCCAGCCATATGCAAATCAGTCTTGACCCTGTTCCTCATGGGAACAGGCCAGACCGAACTGCCAAGCCAGGTCCTCACTGGACCGGAAACAAGCATCCTGGGACCGGTTTCGGGGTTTCACCCCTCATCAGCCAGGCTAGCTTGAATCTAGTGGCATGGGAAGCACGGGACCAACGTCTGGGCATACCCTTCCCACTTAGGGCGACAAAGCAAAAACAACAAGTGATGGACGGAATGCTGAACATTGTGAAACACTCACCCCCAATCATAGATCTGGGTTTAATCCATCGTTCTTTTGCTCACCATGCCACCCCAGTTTGGACCCAGCCATATGCAAATCAGTCTTGACCCTGTTCCTCATGGGAACAGTCCAGACGGAACTGCCAAGCCAGGTCCTCACTGGACCGGAAACAAGCATCCTGGGACCGGTTTCGGGGTTTCACCCCTCATCAGCCAGGCTAGCTTGAATCCAGTGGCTTGGGAAGCACAGAACCCAAGGGTGACAAAGCAAAAACAACAAGTGATGGACGGAATGCTGAACATTGTCAAACACTCACCCCCAGTCGTAGATCTGGGTTTAATCCATCGTTCTTTTGCTCACCATGCCACCCCAGTTTGGACCCTGCCATATGCAAATCAGTCTTGACCCTGTTCGTCATGGGAACAGGCCAGACCGAACTGTCAAGCCAGGTCCTCACTGGACCGGAAACAAGCATCCTGGGACCAGTTTCGGGGTTTCACCCCTCATCAGCCAGGCTAGCTTGAATCCAGTGGCATGGGAAGCACGGGACCCACATCTGGGCATACCCTTCCCAATTAGGGCAACAAAGCAAAAACAACAAGTGATGGACGGAATGCTGAACATTGTCAAACACTCACCCCCAGTCATAGATCTATGTTTAATCCATCGTTCTTTTGCTCACCATGCCGGAAACAAGCATCCTGGGACCGGTTTCGGGGTTTCACCCCTCAACAGCCAGGCTAGCTTGAATCCACTGGCATGGGAAGCACGGGACCAACGTCTGGGCATACCCTTCCCACTTAGGGCGACAATGCAAAAACAACAAGTGATGGACGGAATGCTGAACATTGTCAAACACTCACCCCCAATCATAGATCTGGGTTTAATCCATCGTTCTTTTGCTCACCATGCCACCCCAGTTTGGACCCAGCCATATGCAAATCAGTCTTGACCCTGTTCCTCATGGGAACAGTCCAGACCAAACTGCCAAGCCAGGTCCTCACTGGACGGGAAACAAGCATCCTGGGACCGGTTTCGGGGTTTCACCCCTCATCAGCCAGGCTAGCTTGAATCCAGTGGCATGGGAAGCACAAAGCAAAAACAACAAGTGATGGACGGAATGTTGAACATTGTCAAACACTCACCCCCAGTCATAGATCTGGGTTTAATCCATCGTTCTTTTGCTCACCATGCCACCCCAGTTTGGACCCAGCCATATGCAAATCAGTCTTGACCCTGTTCCTCATGGGAACAGGCCAGACCGAACTGCCAAGCCAGATCCTCACTGGACTGGAAACAACCATCCTGGGACTGGTTTCGGGGTTTCACCCCTCATCAGCCAGGCTAGCTTGAATCCAGTGGCATGGGAAGCACGGGACCCACATCTGGGCATACCCTTCCCACTTAGGGCGACAAAGCAAAAACAACAAGTGATGGACGGAATGCTGAACATTGTCAAACACTCACCCCCAGTCATAGATCTGGGTTTAATCCATCGTTCTTTTACTCACCATGCCACCCCAGTTTGGACCCAGCCATATGCAAATCAGTCTTGACCCTGTTCCTCATGGGAGCAGGCCAGACCGAACTGCCAAGCCAGATCCTCACTGGACTGGAAACAACCATCCTGGGACTGGTTTCGGGGTTTCACCCCTCATCAGCCAGGCTAGCTTGAATCCAGTGGCATGGGAAGCACCGGACCCACGTCTGGGCATACCCTTCCCACTTAGGGCGATAAAACAAAAACAACAAGTGATGGACGGAATGCTGAACATTGTCAAACACTCACCCCCACTCATAGATCTGGGTTTAATCCATTGTTCTTTTGCTTACCATGCCACCCCAGTTTGGACCCAGCCATATGCAAATCAGTGTTCACCCTGTTCCTCATGGGAACAGTCCAGACCGAATTGCCAAGCGAGGACCTCACTGGACCGTAAACAAGCATCCTGGGACCGGTTTCGGGGTTTCACCCCTCATCAGCCAGGCTAGATTGAATCCAGTGGCATGGGAACCACGGGACCCACGTCTGGGCATACCCTTCCCACTTAGGGCGACAAAGCAAAAACAACAAGTGATGGACGGAATGCTGAACACTGTCAAACACTAACCCCCAGTCATAGATCTGGGTTTAATCCATCGTTCTTTTGCTCACCATGCCACCCCAGTTTGGACCCAGCCATATGCAAATCACTCTTGACCCTGTTCCTCATGGGAACAGGCGAGACCGAACTGCCAAGCCAGGTCTTCACTGGACCGGAAACAAGCATTCTGGGACCGGTTTCGGGGTTTCACCCCTCATCAGCCAGGCTAGCTTGAATCCAGTGGCATGGGAAGCACGGGACCCTCATCTTGGCATACCCTTCCCACTTAGGGCGACAAAGCAAAAACAACAAGTGATGGACGGAATGCTGAACATTGTCAAACACTCACCCCCAGTCATAGATCTGGGTTTAATCCATCGTTCTTTTGCTTACCATGCCACCCCAGTTTGGACCCAGCCATATGCAAATCAGTCTTGACCCTGTTCCTCATGGGAACAGGCCAGACCGAACTGCCAAGCCAGGTCCTCACTGGACCGGAAACAAGCATCCTGGAACCGGTTTCGGGGTTTCACCCCTCATCAGCAAGGCTAGCTTGAATCCAGTGGCATGGGAAGCACGGGACCCACATCTGGGCATACCCTTCCCAATTAGGGCGACAAAGCAAAAACAACAAGTGATGGACGGATGCTGAACATTGTCAAACACTCACCCCCAGTCATAGATCTGGTTTTAATCCATTGTTCTTTTGCTCACCATGCCACCCCAGTTTGGACACAGCCATGTGCAAATCAGTCTTGACCCTGTTCCTCATGGGAACAGTCCAGACCGAACTGCCAAGCCAGGTCCTCACTGGACCGGAAACAAGCATCCTGGGACCGGTTTCGGGGTTTCACCCCTCATCAGCCAGGCTAGCTTGAATCCAGTGCCATGGGAAGCACGGGACCCACGTCTGGGCATACCCTTCCCACTTAGGGCGACAAAGCACAAAAAACAAGTGATGGACGGAATGCTCAACATTGTCAAACACTCACCCCCAGTCATAGATCTGGGTTTAATCCATCGTTCTTTTGCTCACCATGCCACCCCAGTTTGGACCCAGCCATATGCAAATCAGTCTTGACCCTGTTCCTCATGGGAACAGTCTAGACCGAACTGCCAAGCCAGGTCCTCACTGGACCGGAAACAAGCATCCTGGGACCGGTTTCGGGGTTTCACCCCTCATCAGCCAGGCTAGCTTGAATCCAGTGGCATGGGAAGCACGGGACCCACGTCTGGGCATACCCTTCCCCCTTAGGACTACAAAGCAAAAACAACAAGTGATGGACGGAATGCTGAACACTGTCAAACACTAACCCCCAAGCATAGATCTGGGTTTAATCCATCGTTCATTTGTCCACCATGCCACCCCAGTTTGGACCCAGCCATATGCAAATCAGTCTTGACCCTGTTCCTCTTGGGAACAGTACAGACCAAACTGCCAAGCCAGGTCCTCACTGGACCGGAAACAAGCATCCTGGGACCGGTTTCGGGGCTTCACCCCTCATCAGCCAGGCTAGCTTGAATGCAGTGGCATGGGAAGCACAGGACCCACGTCTGGGCATACCCTTCCCACTTAGGGCGAAAAAGCAAAAACAACAAGTGATGGACGGAATGCTGAACATTGTCAAACACTCACCCCCAGTCATAGATCTGGGTTTAATCCATCGTTCTTTTGCTCACAATGCCACCCAAGTTTGGACCCAGCCATATGCAAATCAGTCTTGACCCTGTTCCTCATGGGAACAGTCCAGACCGAACTGCCACAAGCATCCTGGGACCGGTTTCGGGGTTTCACCCCTCATCAGCCAGGCTAGCTTGAATCCAGTGGCATGGGAAGCACGGGACCCACGTCTGGGCATACCCTTCCCACTTAGGGCGACAAAGCAAAAACAACAAGTGATGGACGGAATGCTGAACATTGTCAAGCACTCACCCCCAGTCATAGATCTGGGTTTAATCCATCGTTCTTTTGCTCACCATGCCACCCCAGTTTGGACCCAGCCATATGCAAATAAGTCTTCACCCTGTTCCTCATGGGAACAGTCCAGACCGAACTGCCAAGCCAGGTCCTCACTGGACCGGAAACAAGCATCCTGGGACCGGTTTCGGGGTTTCACCCCTCATCAGCCAGGCTAGCTTGAATCCAGTGGCATGGGAAGCACGGGACCCACGTCTGGGCATACCCTTCCCACTTAGGGCGACAAAGCAAAAACAACAAGTGATGGACGGAATGCTGAACACTGTCAAACACTAACCCCCAAGCATAGATCTGGGTTTAATCCATCGTTCTTTTGCTCACCATGCCACCCCAGTTTGGACCCAGCCATATGCAAATCAGTCTTGACACGGTTCCTCATGGGAACAGTCCAGACCGAACTGCCAAGCCAGGTCCTCACTGGACCGGAAACAAACATCCTGGGACCGGTTTCGGGGTTTCACCCCTCATCAGCCAGGCTAGCTTGAATCCAGTGGCATGGGAAGCACGGGACCCACATCTGGGCATACCCTTCCCAATTAGGGCGACAAAGCAAAAACAACAAGTGATGGACGGAATGCTGAACATTGTCAAACACTCACCCACAGTCATAGATCTGGGTTTAATCCATCGTTCTTTTGCTCACCATGCCACCCCAGTTTGGACCCAGCCATATGCAAATCAGTCTTGACCCTGCTCCTCATGGGAACAGTCCAGACCGAACTGCCAAGCCAGGTCCTCACTGGACCGAAAACAAGCATCCTGGGACCAGTTTCGGGGTTTCACCCCTCATCAGCAAGGCTAGCTTGAATCCAGTGGCATGGGAAGCACAGTACCCACATCTAGGCATACCCTTCCCACTTAGGGTGACAAAGCAAAAACAAGTGATGGACGGAATGCTGAACATTGTCAAACACTCACCCCCAGTCATAGATCTGGGTTTAATCCATCGTTCTTTTGCTCACCATGCCACCCCAGTGTGGACACAGCCATATGCAAATCAGTCTTGACCCTGTTCCTCATGGGAACAATCCAGACCGAACTGCCATGCCAGGTCCTCACTGGACCGGAAACAAGCATCCTGGGACCGTTTCGGGGTTTCACCCCTCATCAGCCAGGCTACCTTGAATCCAGTGGCATGGGAAGCACGGGACCAACGTCTCGGCATACCCTTCCCACTTAGGGCGACAAAGCAAAAACAAGAAGTGATGGACGGAATGCTGAACATTGTCCAACACTCACCCCCAGTCATAGATCTGGGTTTAATCCATCGTTCTTTTGCTCACCATGCCACCCCAGTTTGGACCCAGCCATATGCAAATCAGTCTTGACCCTGTTCCTCATGGGAACAGGCCAGACCGAACTGCCAAGCCAGGTCCTCACTGGACCGGAAACAAGCATCCTGGGACCGGTTTCGGGGTTTCACCCCTCATCAGCCAGGCTAGCTTGAATCTAGTGGCATGGGAAGCACGGGACCAACGTCTGGGCATACCCTTCCCACTTAGGGCGACAAAGCAAAAACAACAAGTGATGGACGGAATGCTGAACATTGTGAAACACTCACCCCCAATCATAGATCTGGGTTTAATCCATCGTTCTTTTGCTCACCATGCCACCCCAGTTTGGACCCAGCCATATGCAAATCAGTCTTGACCCTGTTCCTCATGGGAACAGTCCAGACGGAACTGCCAAGCCAGGTCCTCACTGGACCGGAAACAAGCATCCTGGGACCGGTTTCGGGGTTTCACCCCTCATCAGCCAGGCTAGCTTGAATCCAGTGGCTTGGGAAGCACAGAACCCAAGGGCGACAAAGCAAAAACAACAAGTGATGGACGGAATGCTGAACATTGTCAAACACTCACCCCCAGTCGTAGATCTGGGTTTAATCCATCGTTCTTTTGCTCACCATGCCACCCCAGTTTGGACCCAGCCATATGCAAATCAGTCTTGACCCTGTTCGTCATGGGAACAGGCCAGACCGAACTGTCAAGCCAGGTCCTCACTGGACCGGAAACAAGCATCCTGGGACCAGTTTCGGGGTTTCACCCCTCATCAGCCAGGCTAGCTTGAATCCAGTGGCATGGGAAGCACGGGACCCACATCTGGGCATACCCTTCCCAATTAGGGCAACAAAGCAAAAACAACAAGTGATGGACGGAATGCTGAACATTGTCAAACACTCACCCCCAGTCATAGATCTAGGTTTAATCCATCGTTCTTTTGCTCACCATGCCGGAAACAAGCATCCTGGGACCGGTTTCGGGGTTTCACCCCTCAACAGCCAGGCTAGCTTGAATCCACTGGCATGGGAAGCACGGGACCAACGTCTGGGCATACCCTTCCCACTTAGGGCGACAAAGCAAAAACAACAAGTGATGGACGGAATGCTGAACATTGTCAAACACTCACCCCCAATCATAGATCTGGGTTTAATCCATCGTTCTTTTGCTCACCATGCCACCCCAGTTTGGACCCAGCCATATGCAAATCAGTCTTGACCCTGTTCCTCATGGGAACAGTCCAGACCGAACTGCCAAGCCAGGTCCTCACTGGACGGGAAACAAGCATCCTGGGACCGGTTTCGGGGTTTCACCCCTCATCAGCCAAGCTAGCTTGAATCCAGTGGCATGGGAAGCACAAAGCAAAAACAACAAGTGATGGACGGAATGTTGAACATTGTCAAACACTCACCCCCAGTCATAGATCTGGGTTTAATCCATCGTTCTTTTGCTCACCATGCCACCCCAGTTTGGACCCAGCCATATGCAAATCAGTCTTGACCCTGTTCCTCATGGGAACAGTCCAGACCGAACTGCCAAGCAAGATCCTCACTGGACTGGAAACAACCATCCTGGGACTGGTTTCGGGGTTTCACCCCTCATCAGCCAGGCTAGCTTGAATCCAGTGGCATGGGAAGCACGGGACCCACATCTGGGCATACCCTTCCCACTTAGGGCGACAAAGCAAAAACAACAAGTGATGGACGGAATGCTGAACATTGTCAAACACTCACCCCCAGTCATAGATCTGGGTTTAATCCATCGTTCTTTTACTCACCATGCCACCCCAGTTTGGACCCAGCCATATGCAAATCAGTCTTGACCCTGTTCCTCATGGGAACAGTCCAGACCGAACTGCCAAGCCAGGTCCTGCTCACCATGCCACCCCAGTTTGGACCCAGCCATATGCAAATCAGTCTTACCCTGTTCCTCAGGAAACAGTCCAGACCGAACTGCCAAGCCAGGTCCTCATTGGACCGGAAGCAAGCATCCTGGAACCGGTTTCAGGATTTCACCCCTCATCAGCCAGGCTAGCTTGAATCCAGTGGCATGGGAAGCACGGGACCCACGTCTGGGCATACCCTTCCCACTTAGGGCGACAAAGCAAAAACAACAAGTGATGGACGGAATGCTGAACATTGTCAAACACTCACCTTCAGTCATAGATCTGGGTTTAATCCATCGTTCTTTTGCTTACCATGCCACCCCAGTTTGGACTCAGCCATATGCAAATCAGTCTTGAACTTGTTCCTCATGGGAACAGTCCAGACCGAACTGCCAAGCCAGGTCCTCACTGGACCGGAAACAAGCATCCTGGGACCGTTTTCGGGGTTTCACCCCTTATCAGCCAGGCTAGCTTGAATCCAGTGGCATGGGAAGCACGGGACCCACATCTGGGCATACCCTTTCCACTTAGGGTGACAAAGCAAAAACAACAAGTGATGGACGGAATGCTGAACATTGTCAAACACTCACCCCCAGTCACAGATCTGGGTTTAATCCATCGTTCTTTTGCTCTCCATGCCACCCCAGTTTGGACCCAGCCATATGCAAATCAGTCTTGGCCCTGTTGCTTATGGGAACAGGCCAGACCGAACTGCCAAGCCAGGTCTTCACTGGACGGGAAACAAGCATCCTGGGACCGGTTTTGAGGTTTCACCCCTCATCAGGCAGGCTAGCTTGAATCCAGTGGCATGGGAAGCACGGGACCCACATCTGGGCATACCCTTCCCAATTAGGGCGACAAAGCAAAAACAACAAGTGATGGACGGAATGCTGAACATTGTCAAACACTCATCCCCAGTCATAGATCTGGGTTTAATCCATTGTTTTTTTGCTCACCATGCCACCCCAGTTTGGACCCAGCCATATGCAAATCAGTCTTGACCCTGTTCCTCATGGGAACATTCCAGACCAAACTGCCAAGCCAGGTCCTCACTGGACCGGAAACAAGCATCCTGGGACCGGTTTTGGGGTTTCACCCCTCATCAGCCAGGCTAGCTTGAATCCAGTGGCATGGGAAGCACGGGACCCAAGTCTGGGCATACCCTTCCCACTTAGGGCGACAAAGCAAAAACAACAAGTGATGGACGGAATGCTGAACATTGTCAAACACTCACACCCAGTCATAGATCTGGGTTTAATCCATCATTCTTTTGCTCACCATGCCACCCCAGTTTGGACCCAGCCATATGCAAATCAGTCTTGACCCTGTTCCTCATGGGAACAGTCCAGACCGATCTGCCAAGCCAGGTCCTCACTGGACCGGAAACAAGCATCCTGGGACCGGTTTCGGGGTTTCACCCCTCATCAGCCAGGCTAGCTTGAATCCAGTGGCATGGGAAGCACGGGACCCACATCTGGACATACCCTTCCCACTTAGGGCGACAAAGCAAAAACAACAAGTGATGAACGAAATGCTGAACACTGTAAAACACTAACCCCCAAGCATAGATCTGGGTTTAATCCATCGTTCTTTTGCTCACCATGCCACCCCAGTTTGGACCCAGAAACAAGCATCCTGGGATGGTTTTCGGGGTTTCACCCCTCATCAGCCAGGCTAGCTTGAATCCAGTGGCATGGGAAACACGGGACCCACATCTGGGCATACCTTTCCCACTTAGGGTGACAAAGCAAAAACAACAAGTGATGGACGGAATGCTGAACATTGTCAAACACTCACCCCCAGTCATAGATCTGGGTTTAATCCATCGTTCTTTTGCTCACCATACCACCCCAGTTTGGACCCAGACATATGCAAATCAGTCTTGACCAAGTTCCTCATGGGAAAAGTCCAGACCGAACTGCCAAGCCAGGTCCTCACTGGACTGGAAACAAGCATCCTGGGACCGTTTTCGGGGTTTCACCCCTCATCAGCCAGGCTCGCTTGAATCCAGTGGCATGGGAAGCACAGGACCAACGTCTGGGCATACCCTTCCCACTTAAGGCGAAACAACAAGTGATGGACGGAATGCTGAACATTGTCAAACACTCACCTTCAGTCATAGATCTGGGTTTAATCCATCGTTCTTTTGCTCACCATGCCACCCCAGTTTGGACTCAGCCATATGCAAATCAGTCTTGAACCTGTTCCTCATGGGAACAGTCCAGACCGAACTGCCAAGCCAGGTCCTCACTGGACCGGAAACAAGCATCCTGGGACCGTTATCGGGATTTCACCCCTCATCAGCCAGGCTAGCTTGAATCCAGTGGCATGGGAAGCACGGGACCCACATCTGGGCATACCCTTCCCACTTAGGGTGACAAAGCAAAAACAACAAGTGATGGACGGAATGCTGAACATTGTCAAACACTAACCCCCAAGCATAGATCTGGGTTTAATCCATCGTTCTTTTGCTTACCATGCCACCCCAGTTTGGACTCAGCCATATGCAAATCAGTCTTGAACCTGTTCCTCATGGGAACAGTCCAGACCGAACTGCCAAGCCAGGTCCTCACTGGACCGGAAACAAGCATCCTGGGACCGTTATCGGGATTTCACCCCTCATCAGCCAGGCTAGCTTGAATCCAGTGGCATGGGAAGCACGGGACCCACATCTGGGCATACCCTTCCCACTTAGGGTGACAAAGCAAAAACAACAAGTGATGGACGGAATGCTGAACATTGTCAAACACTCACCCCCAGTCACAGATCTGGGTTTAATCCATCGTTCTTTTGCTCACCATGCCACCCCAGTTTGGACCCAGCCATATGCAAATCAGTCTTGACCCTGTTCCTCATGGGAACAGACCACACCGAACTGCCAAGCCAGGTCCTCACTGGACCGGAAAAAAGCATCCTTGGTACCGTTTTGGGTGTTTCACCCCTCATCAGCCAGGCTCGCTTGAATCCAGTGGCATGGGAAGCACGGGACCAACGTCTGGGCATACCCTTCCCACTTAGGGCGAAAAAGCAAAAACAACAAGTGATGGACGGAATGCTGAACATTGTCAAACACTCACCCCCAGTCACAGATCTGGGTTTAATTCATCGTTCTTTTGCTCACCATGCCACCCCAGTTTGAACCCAGCCATATGCAAATCAGTCTTGACCCTGTTCCTCATGGGAACAGGCCAGACCGAACTGCCAAGCCAGGTCCTCACCGGACCGGAAACAAGAATCCTGGGACCGATTTCGGGGTTTCACCCCTCATCAGCCAGGCTAGCTTGAATCCAGTGGCATGGGAAGCACGGGACCCACATCTGGGCATACCCTTCCCAATTAGGGCGACAAAGCAAAAACAACAAGTGATGGACGGAATGCTGAACATTGTCAAACACTCACCCCCAGTCATAGATCTGGGTTTAATCCATCGTTCTTTTGCTCACCATGCCACCCCAGTTTGGACCAATCCATATGCAAATCAATCTTGACCCTGTTCCTCATGGGAACAGTCCATACCGAACTGCCAAGCCAGGTCCTCACTGGACCGGAAACAAGCATCCTGGGACAGGTTTCGGGGTTTCACCCCTCATCAGCCAGGCTAGCTTAAATCCAGTGGCATGGGAAGCACGGGACCCACGTCTGGGCATACCCTTCCCACTTAGGGCGACAAAGGAAAAACAACAAGTGATGGACGGAATGCTAAACCTTGTCAAACACTCACCCCCAGTCATAGATCTGGGTTTAATCCATCGTTCTTTTGCTCAACATGCCACCCCAGTTTGGACCCAGCCATATGCAAATCAGTCTTGACCCTGTTCCTCATGGGAACAGTCCAGACAGAACTGCCAAGCCAGGTCCTCACTGGACCGGAAACAAGCATCCTGGGACCGGTTTCGGGGTTTCACCCCTCATCAGCCAGGCTAGCTTGAATCCAGTGGCATGGGAAGCACGGGACCCACGTCTGGGCATACCCTTCCCACTTAGGGCGACAAAGCAAAAACAACAAGTGATGGACGGAATGCTGAACATTGTCAAGCACTCACCCCCAGTCATAGATCTGGGTTTAATCCATCGTTCTTTTGCTCACCATGCCACCCCAGTTTGGACCCAGCCATATGCAAATCAGTCTTACCCTGTTCCTCAGGAAACAGTCCAGACCGAACTGCCAAGCCAGGTCCTCATTGGACCGGAAGCAAGCATCCTGGAACCGGTTTCAGGATTTCACCCCTCATCAGCCAGGCTAGCTTGAATCCAGTGGCATGGGAAGCACGGGACCCACGTCTGGGCATACCCTTCCCACTTAGGGCGACAAAGCAAAAACAACAAGTGATGGACGGAATGCTGAACATTGTCAAACACTCACCTTCAGTCATAGATCTGGGTTTAATCCATCGTTCTTTTGCTTACCATGCCACCCCAGTTTGGACTCAGCCATATGCAAATCAGTCTTGAACTTGTTCCTCATGGGAACAGTCCAGACCGAACTGCCAAGCCAGGTCCTCACTGGACCGGAAACAAGCATCCTGTGACCGTTTTCGGGATTTCACCCCTCATCAGCCAGGCTAGCTTGAATCCAGTGGCATGGGAAGCACGGGACCCACATCTGGGCATACCCTTTCCACTTAGGGTGACAAAGCAAAAACAACAAGTGATGGACCGAATGCTGAACATTGTCAAACACTCACCCCCAGTCACAGATCTGGGTTTAATCCATCGTTCTTTTGCTCTCCATGCTACCCCAGTTTGGACCCAGCCATATGCAAATCAGTCTTGACCCTGTTCCTCATGGGAACAGTCCAGACCGAACTGCCAAGCCAGGTCCTCACCGGACCGGAAACAAGCATCCTGGGACCGATTTTGGGGTTTCACCCCTCATCAGCCAGGCTAGCTTGAATCCAGTGGCATGGGAAGCACGGGACCCACATCTGGGCATACCCTTCCCAATTAGGGCGACAAAGCAAAAACAACAAGTGATGGACGGAATGCTGAACATTGTCAAACACTCACCCCCAGTCATAGATCTGGGTTTAATCCATCGTTCTTTTGCTCACCATGCCACCCCAGTTTGGCCCCATACAGATGCAAATCAATCTTGACCCTGGTCCTCATGGGAACAGTCCAGACCGAACTGCCAAGCCAGGTCCTCACTGGACCGGAAACAAGCATCCTGGGACCGGTTTCGGGGTTTCACCCCTCATCAGCCAGGCTAGCTTGAATCCAGTGGCATGGGAAGCACGGGACCCACGTCTGGGCATACCCTTCCCACTTAGGGCGACAAAGCAAAAACAACAAGTGATGGACGGAATGCTGAACATTGTCAAACACTCACCCCCAGTCATAGATCTGGGTTTAATCCATTGTTCTTTTGCTCACCATGCCACCCCAGTTTGGACCCAGCCATATGCAAATCAGTCTTGACCCTGTTCCTCATGGGAACAGTCCAGACCGAACTGCCAAGCCAGGTCCTCACTGGACCGGATACAAGCATCCTGGGACCAGTTTCGGGGTTTCACCCCTCACCAGCCAGGCTAGCTTGAATCCAGTGGCATGGGAAGCACGGGACCCACGTCTGGGCATACCCTTCCCACTTAGGGCGACAAAGCAAAAACAACAAGTGATGGACGGAATGCTGAACATTGTCAAGCACTCACCCCCAGTCATAGATCTGGGTTTAATCCATTGTTCTTTTGCTCACCATGCCACCCCAGTTTGGACCCAGCCATATGCAAATCAGTCTTCACCCTGTTCCTCATGGGAACAGTCCAGACCGAACTGCCAAGCCAGGTCCTCACTGGACCGGAAACAAGCTTCCTGGGACCGGTTTCGTGGTTTCACCCCTCATCAGCCAGGCTAGCTTGAATCCAGTGGCATGGGAAGCACGGGACCCACGTCTGGGCATACCCTTCCCACTTAGGGCGACAAAGCAAAAACAACAAGTGATGGACGGAATGCTGAACACTGTCAAACACTAACCCCCAAGCATAGATCTGGGTTTAATCCATCGTTCTTTTGTTCACCATGCCACCCCAGTTTGGACCCAGCCAAATGCAAATCAGTCTTGACCCTGTTCCTCATTGGAACAGTCCAGACCGAACTGCCAAGCCAGGTCCTCACTGGACCGGAAGCAAGCATCCTGGGACCGGTTTCGGGGTTTCACCCCTCATCAGCCAGGCTAGCATAAATCCAGTGGCATGGGAAGCACAGTACCCACATCTGGGCATACCCTTCCCACTTAGGGCGACAAAGCAAAAACAACAAGTGATGGACGGAATGCTGAACATTGTCAAACACTCACCCCCAGTCATAGATCTGGGTTCAATCCATCGTTCTTTTGCTCACCATGCCACCCCAGTTTGGACCCAGCCATATGCAAATCAGTCTTCACCCTGTTCCTCATGGGAACAGGCCAGACCGAACTGCCAAGCCAGGTCCTCACTGGACCGGAAACAAGCATCCTGGGACCGGTTTCGGGGTTTCACCCCTCATAAGCCAGGCTAGCTTGAATCCAGTGGCATGGGAAGCACGGGACCACTTAGGGCGACAAAGCAAAAACAACAAGTGATGGACGGAATGCTGAACATTGTCAAACACTCACCCCCAGTCATAGATCTGGGTTTAATCCATCGTTCTTTTGCTCACCATGCCACCCCAGTTTGGACCCAGCCATATGCAAATCAGTCTTGACCCTGTTCCTCATGGGAACAGTCCAGACCGAACTGCCAAGCCAGGTCCTCACTGGACCGGAAACAAGCATCCTGGGACCGGTTTCGGGGTTTCACCCCTCATCAGCCAGGCTAGCTTGAATCCAGTGGCTTGGGAAGCACAGGACCCAAGGGCGACAAAGCAAAAACAACAAGTGATGGACGGAATGCTGAACATTGTCAAACACTCACCCCCAGTCATAGATCTGGGTTTAATCCATCGTTCTTTTGCTCACCATGCCAACCCAGTTTGGACCCAGCCATATGCAAATCAGTCTTGAACCTGTTCCTCATGGGAACAGTCCAGACCGAACTGCCAAGCCAGGTCCTCACTGGACCGGAAACAAGCATCCTGGGACCGTTTTCGGGGTTTCACCCCTTATCAGCCATGCTCGCTTGAATCCAGTGGCATGGGAAGCACAGGACCAACATCTGGGCATACCCTTCCCACATAGGGTGAAAAAGCAAAAACAACAAGTGATGGACGGAATGCTGAACATTGTCAAACACTCACCCCCAGTCATAGATCTGGGTTTAATCCATCGTTCTTTTGCTCACCATGCCACCCCAGTTTGGACCCAGCCATATGCAAATCAGTCTTGGCCCTGTTGCTTATGGGAACAGGCCAGACCGAACTGCCAAGCCAGGTCTTCACTGGACGGGAAACAAGCATCCTGGGACCGGTTTTGAGGTTTCACCCCTCATCAGGCAGGCTAGCTTGAATCCAGTGGCATGGGAAGCACGGGACCCACATCTGGGCATACCCTTCCCAATTAGGGCGACAAAGCAAAAACAACAAGTGATGGACGGAATGCTGAACATTGTCAAACACTCATCCCCAGTCATAGATCTGGGTTTAATCCATTGTTTTTTTGCTCACCATGCCACCCCAGTTTGGACCCAGCCATATGCAAATCAGTCTTGACCCTGTTCCTCATGGGAACATTCCAGACCAAACTGCCAAGCCAGGTCCTCACTGGACCGGAAACAAGCATCCTGGGACCGGTTTTGGGGTTTCACCCCTCATCAGCCAGGCTAGCTTGAATCCAGTGGCATGGGAAGCACGGGACCCAAGTCTGGGCATACCCTTCCCACTTAGGGCGACAAAGCAAAAACAACAAGTGATGGACGGAATGCTGAACATTGTCAAACACTCACACCCAGTCATAGATCTGGGTTTAATCCATCATTCTTTTGCTCACCATGCCACCCCAGTTTGGACCCAGCCATATGCAAATCAGTCTTGACCCTGTTCCTCATGGGAACAGTCCAGACCGATCTGCCAAGACAGGTCCTCACTGGACCGGAAACAAGCATCCTGGGACCGGTTTCGGGGTTTCACCCCTCATCAGCCAGGCTAGCTTGAATCCAGTGGCATGGGAAGCACGGGACCCACATCTGGACATACCCTTCCCACTTAGGGCGACAAAGCAAAAACAACAAGTGATGAACGAAATGCTGAACACTGTAAAACACTAACCCCCAAGCATAGATCTGGGTTTAATCCATCGTTCTTTTGCTCACCATGCCACCCCAGTTTGGACCCAAAAACAAGCATCCTGGGATGTTTTTCGGGGTTTCACCCCTCATCAGCCAGGCTAGCTTGAATCCAGTGGCATGGGAAACACGGGACCCACATCTGGGCATACCTTTCCCACTTAGGGTGACAAAGCAAAAACAACAAGTGATGGACGGAATGCTGAACATTGTCAAACACTCACCCCCAGTCATAGATCTGGGTTTAATCCATCGTTCTTTTGCTCACCATACCACCCCAGTTTGGACCCAGACATATGCAAATCAGTCTTGACCAAGTTCCTCATGGGAAAAGTCCAGACCGAACTGCCAAGCCAGGTCCTCACTGGACTGGAAACAAGCATCCTGGGACCGTTTTCGGGGTTTCACCCCTCATCAGCCAGGCTCGCTTGAATCCAGTGGCATGGGAAGCACAGGACCAACGTCTGGGCATACCCTTCCCACTTAAGGCGAAACAACAAGTGATGGACGGAATGCTGAACATTGTCAAACACTCACCTTCAGTCATAGATCTGGGTTTAATCCATCGTTCTTTTGCTCACCATGCCACCCCAGTTTGGACTCAGCCATATGCAAATCAGTCTTGAACCTGTTCCTCATGGGAACAGTCCAGACCGAACTGCCAAGCCAGGTCCTCACTGGACCGGAAACAAGCATCCTGGGACCGTTATCGGGATTTCACCCCTCATCAGCCAGGCTAGCTTGAATCCAGTGGCATGGGAAGCACGGGACCCACATCTGGGCATACCCTTCCCACTTAGGGTGACAAAGCAAAAACAACAAGTGATGGACGGAATGCTGAACATTGTCAAACACTAACCCCCAAGCATAGATCTGGGTTTAATCCATCGTTCTTTTGCTTACCATGCCACCCCAGTTTGGACTCAGCCATATGCAAATCAGTCTTGAACCTGTTCCTCATGGGAACAGTCCAGACCGAACTGCCAAGCCAGGTCCTCACTGGACCGGAAACAAGCATCCTGGGACCGTTATCGGGATTTCACCCCTCATCAGCCAGGCTAGCTTGAATCCAGTGGCATGGGAAGCACGGGACCCACATCTGGGAATACCCTTCCCACTTAGGGTGACAAAGCAAAAACAACAAGTGATGGACGGAATGCTGAACAGTGTCAAACACTCACCCCCAGTCACAGATCTGGGTTTAATCCATCGTTCTTTTGCTCACCATGCCACCCCAGTTTGGACCCAGCCATATGCAAATCAGTCTTGACCCTGTTCCTCATGGGAACAGGCCACACCGAACTGCCAAGCCAGGTCCTCACTGGACCGGAAAAAAGCATCCTGGGACCGTTTTGGGTGTTTCACCCCTCATCAGCCAGGCTCGCTTGAATCCAGTGGCATGGGAAGCACGGGACCAACGTCTGGGCATACCCTTCCCACTTAGGGCGAAAAAGCAAAAACAACAAGTGATGGACGGAATGCTGAACATTGTCAAACACTCACCCCCAGTCACAGATCTGGGTTTAATTCATCGTTCTTTTGCTCACCATGCCACCCCAGTTTGAACCCAGCCATATGCAAATCAGTCTTGACCCTGTTCCTCATGGGAACAGGCCAGACCGAACTGCCAAGCCAGGTCCTCACCGGACCGGAAACAAGAATCCTGGGACCGATTTCGGGGTTTCACCCCTCATCAGCCAGGCTAGCTTGAATCCAGTGGCATGGGAAGCACGGGACCCACATCTGGGCATACCCTTCCCAATTAGGGCGACAAAGCAAAAACAACAAGTGATGGACGGAATGCTGAACATTGTCAAACACTCACCCCCAGTCATAGATCTGGGTTTAATCCATCGTTCTTTTGCTCACCATGCCACCCCAGTTTGGACCAATCCATATGCAAATCAATCTTGACCCTGTTCCTCATGGGAACAGTCCATACCGAACTGCCAAGCCAGGTCCTCACTGGACCGGAAACAAGCATCCTGGGACAGGTTTCGGGGTTTCACCCCTCATCAGCCAGGCTAGCTTAAATCCAGTGGCATGGGAAGCACGGGACCCACGTCTGGGCATACCCTTCCCACTTAGGGCGACAAAGGAAAAACAACAAGTGATGGACGGAATGCTAAACCTTGTCAAACACTCACCCCCAGTCATAGATCTGGGTTTAATCCATCGTTCTTTTGCTCAACATGCCACCCCAGTTTGGACCCAGCCATATGCAAATCAGTCTTGACCCTGTTCCTCATGGGAACAGTCCAGACAGAACTGCCAAGCCAGGTCCTCACTGGACCGGAAACAAGCATCCTGGGACCGGTTTCGGGGTTTCACCCCTCATCAGCCAGGCTAGCTTGAATCCAGTGGCATGGGAAGCACGGGACCCACGTCTGGGCATACCCTTCCCACTTAGGGCGACAAAGCAAAAACAACAAGTGATGGACGGAATGCTGAACATTGTCAAGCACTCACCCCCAGTCATAGATCTGGGTTTAATCCATCGTTCTTTTGCTCACCATGCCACCCCAGTTTGGACCCAGCCATATGCAAATCAGTCTTCACCCTGTTCCTCATGGGAACAGTCCAGACCGAACTGCCAAGCCAGGTCCTCACTGGACCGGAAACAAGCTTCCTGGGACCGGTTTCGGGGTTTCACCCCTCATCAGCCAGGCTAGCTTGAATCCAGTGGCATGGGAAGCACGGGACCCACGTCTGGGCATACCCTTCCCACTTAGGGCGACAAAGCAAAAACAACAAGTGATGGACGGAATGCTGAACACTGTCAAACACTAACCCCCAAGCATAGATCTGGGTTTAATCCATCGTTCTTTTGTTCACCATGCCACCCCAGTTTGGACCCAGCCATATGCAAATCAGTCTTGACCCTGTTCCTCATGGGAACTGTCCAGACCGAACTGCCAAGCCAGGTCCTCACTGGACCGGAAGCAAGCATCCTGGGACCGGTTTCGGGATTTCACCCCTCATCAGCCAGGCTAGCTTGAATCCAGTGGCATGGGAAGCACGGGACCCACGTATGGGCATACCCTTCCCACTTAGGGCGACAAAGCAAAAACAACAAGTGATGGACGGAATGCTGAACATTGTCAAACACTCACCCCCAGTCATAGATCTGGGTTTAATCCATCGTTCTTTTGCTCATCATGCCACCCCAGTTTGGACCCAGCCATATGCACATCAGTCTTGACCCTGTTCCTCATGGGAACAGTCCAGATCGAACTGCCAAGCCAGGTCCTCACTGGACCGGAAACAAGCATCCTGGGACCGGTTTCGGGGTTTCACCCCTCATCAGCCAGGCTAGCTTGAATCCAGTGGCATGGGAAGCACGGTACCCACATCTGGGCATACCCTTCCCACTTAGGGCGACAAAGCAAAAACAACAAGTGATGGACGGAATGCTGAACACTGTCAAACACTAACCCCCAAGCATAGATCTGGGTTTAATCAATCGTTCTTTTGCTCACCATGCCACCCCAGTTTGGACCCAGCCATATGCAAATCAGTCTTGAACCTGTTCCTCATGGGAACAGTCCAGACCGAACTGCCAAGCCAGGTCCTCACTGGACCGGAAACAAGCATCCTGGGACCGGTTTCGGGGTTTCACCCCTCATCAGCCAGGCTAGCTTGAATCCAGTGGCATCGGAAGCACAGTACCCACATCTGGGCATACCCTTCCCACTTAGGGCGACAAAGCAAAAACAACAAGTGATGGACGGAATGCTGAACATTGTCAAACACTCACCCCCAGTCATAGATCTGGGTTTAATCCATCTTTCTTTTGCTCACCATGCCACCCCAGTTTGGACACAGCCATATGCAAATCAGTCTTGACCCTGTTCCTCATGGGAACAATCCAGACCGAACTGCCAAGCCAGGTCCTCACTGGACAGGAAACAAGCATCCTGGGACCGTTTTCGGGGTTTCACCCCTCATCAGCCAGGGTACCTTGAATCCAGTGGCATGAGAAGCACGGGACCAACGTCTGGGCATACCCTTCCCACTTAGGGCGACAAAGCAAAAACAAGAAGTGATGGACGGAATGCTGAACATTGTCAAACACTCACCCCCAGTCATAGATCTGGGTTTAATCCATCGTTCTTTTGCTCACCATGCCACCCCAGTTTGGACCCAGCCATATGCAAATCAGTCTTGACCCTGTTCCTCATGGGAACAGGCCAGACCGAACTGCCAAGCCAGGTCCTCACTGGACCGGAAACAAGCATCCTGGGACCGGTTTCGGGGTTTCACCCCTCATCAGCCAGGCTAGCTTGAATCCAGTGGCATGGGAAGCACGGGACCAACGTCTGGGCATACCCTTCCCACTTAGGGCGACAAAGCAAAAACAACAAGTGATGGACGGAATGCTGAACATTGTCAAAAACTCACCCCTAGTCATAGATCTGGGTTTAATCCATCGTTCTTTTGCTCACCATGCCACCCCAGTTTGGACCCAGCCATATGCAAATCAGTCTTGACCCTGTTCATCATGGGAACAGGCCAGACCGAACTGTCAAGCCAGGTCCTCACTGGACCGGAAACAAGCATCCTAGGACCAGTTTCGGGGTTTCACCCCTCATCAGCCAGGCTAGCTTGAATCCAGTGGCATAGAAAGCACAGGACCCACATCTGGGCATACCCTTCCCAATTAGGGCAACAAAGCAAAAACAACAAATGATGGACGGAATGCTGAACATTGTCAAACACTAACCCCCAAGCATAGATCTGGGTTTAATCCATCATTCTTTTGCTCACCATGCCACCCCAGTTTGGACCCAGCCATATGCAAATCAGTCTTGAACCTGTTCCTCACTGGAACAGTCCAGACCGAACTGCCAAGCCTGGTCCTCACTGGACCGGAAACAAGCATCCTGGGACCGTTTTCGGGGTTTCACCCCTCATCAGCCAGGCTAGCTTGAATCCAGTGGCATGGGAAGCACGGGACCCACATCTGGGCATACCCTTCCCACTTAGGGTAACAAAGCAAAAACAACAAGTGATGGACGGAATGCTGAACATTGTCAAACACTCACCCCCAGTCATAGATCTGGGATTAATCCATCGTTCTTTTGCTCACCATGCCACCCCAGTTTGGACCCAGCCATATTCAAATCAGTCTTGACCCTGTTCCTTATGGGAACAGTCCAGACCGAACTGCCAAGCCAGGTCCTCACCGGACCGGAAACAAGCATCCTGGGACCGTTTTCGGGGTTTCACCCCTCATCAGCCAGGCTAGCTTGAATCCAGTGGCATGGGAAGCACGGGACCCACATCTGGGCATACCCTTCCCACTTAGAGCGAAAAAGCAAAAACAACAAGTGATGGACGAAATGCTGAACATTGTCAAACACTCACCCCCAGTCATAGATCTGGGTTTAATCCATCGTTCTTTTGCTCACCATGCCACCCCAGTTTGGACCCAGCCATATGCAAATCAGTCTTGACCCTGTTCCTCATGGGAACAGGCCAGACCGAACTGCCAAGCCAGGTCTTCACTGGACCGGAAACAAGCATCCTGGGACCGATTTTGGGGTTTCACCCCTCATCAGCCAGGCTAGCTTGAATACAATGGCATGGAAAGCACGGGACCCACGTCTGGGCATACCCTTCCCACTTAGGGCGACAAAGCAAAAACAACAAGTGATGGACGGAATGCTGAACATTGTCAAACACTCACCCCCAGTCACAGATCTGGGTTTAATCCATCGTTCTTTTGCTCACCATGCCAACCCAGTTTGGACCCAGCCATATGCAAATCAGTCTTGACCCTGTTCCTCATGGGAACAGGCCAGACCGAACTGCCAAGCCAGATGCTCACTGGACCGTAAACAAGCATCCTGCGACGGTTTCGGGGTTTCACCCCTCATCAGCCAGGCTAGCTTGAATCCAGTGGCATTGGAAGCACAGGACCCACGTCTGGGCATACCCTTCCCACTTAGGGCGACAAAGCAAAAACAACAAGTGATGGACGGAATGCTGAACATTGTCAAACACTCACCCTCAGTCATAGATCTGGGTTTAATCCATTGTTCTTTTGCTCACCATGCCACCCCAGTTTGGACCCAGCCATATGCAAATCAGTCTTGACCCTGTTCCTCATGGGAACAATCCAGACCGAACTGCCAAGCCAGGTCCTCACTGGACCGGAAACAAGCATCCTGGGACCGGTTTCGGGAATTCACCCCTCATCAGCCAGGCTAGCTTGAATCCAGTGGCATGGGAAGCACGGGACCCACGTCTGGGAATACCCTTCCCACTTAGGGCGACAAAGCAAAAACAACAAGTGATGGACGGAATGCTGAACATTGTCAAACACTCACCCCCAGTCATAGATCTGGGTTTAATCCATCGTTCTTTTGCTCACCATGCCACCCCAGTTTGGACCCAGCCATATGCAAGTCAGTCTTGACCCTGTTCCTCATGGGAACAGGCCAGACCGAACTGCCAAGCCAGATCCTCACTGGACCGGAAACAACCATCCTGGGACCGGTTTCGGGGTTTCACCCCTCATCAGCCAGGCTAGCTTGAATCCAGTGGCATGGGAAGCACGGGACCCACATCTGTGCAACCCTTCCCACTTAGGGCGACAAAGCAAAAACAACAAGTGATGGACGGAATGCTGAACATTGTCAAACACTCACCCCCAGTCATAGATCTGGATTTAATCCATAGTTCTTTTACGCACCATGCCATCCCAGTTTGGACCCAGCCATATGCAAATCAGTCTTGACCCTGTTCCTCATGGGAACAGTCCAGACCGAACTGCCAAGCCAGGTCCTCACTGGACCGGAAACAAGCATCCTGGGACCGGTTTCAGGGTTTCACCCCTCATCAGCCAGGCTAGCTTGAATCCAGTGGCATGGGAAGCACAGGACCCACGTCTGGGCATACCCTTCCCACTTAGTGCGACAAAGCAAAAACAACAAGTCATGGACGGAATGCTGAACACTGTCAAACACTAACCCCCAAGCATAGATCTGGGTTTATTCCATCGTTCTTTTGCTCACCATGCCACCCCAGTTTGGACCCAGCCATATGCAAATCAGTCTTACCCTGTTCCTCATGAAACAGTCCAGACCGAACTGCCAAGCCAGGTCCTCATTGGACCGGAAGCAAGAATCCTGGAACCGGTTTCAGGATTTCACCCCTCATCAGCCAGGCTAGCTTGAATCCAGTGGCATGGGAAGCACGGGACCCACGTCTGGGCATACCCTTCCCACTTAGGGCGACAAAGCAAAAACAACAAGTGATGGACGGAATGCTGAACATTGTCAAACACTCACCCCCAGTCATAGATCTGGGTTTAATCCATCGTTCTTTTGCTCACCATGCCACCCCAGTTTGGACCCAGCCATATGCAAATCAGTCTTTACCCTGTTCCTCATGGGAACAGTCCAGACCGAACTGCCAAGCCATGTCCTCACAGGACCGGAAACAAGCATTCTGGGACCGGTTTCGGGGATTCACCCCTCATCAGCCAGGCTAGCTTGAATACAGTGGCATGGGAAGCACGGGACCCACGTCTGGGCATACCCTTCCCATTTAGGGCGACAAAGCAAAAACAACAAGTAATGGACGGAATGCTGAACATTGTCAAACACTCACCCCCAGTCATAGATCTGGGTTTAATCCATCATTCTTTTGCTCACCATGCCACCCCAGTTTGGACCCAGCCATATGCAAATCAGTCTTGACCCTGTTCCTCATGGGAACAGTCCAGACCGAACTGCCAAGCCAGGTCCTCACTGGACCGGAAACAAGCATCCTGGGACCGGTTTCGGGGATTCACCCCTCATCAGCCAGTCTAGCTTGAGTACAGTGGCATGGGAAGCACGGGACCCACGTCTGGGCACACCCTTCCCACTTAGGGCGACAAAGCAAAAACAACAAGTGATGGACGGAATGCTGAACATTGTCAAACACTCACCCCCAGTCATAGATCTGGGTTTAATCCATCATTCTTTTGCTCACCATGCCACCCCAGTTTGGACCCAGCCATATGCAAATCAGTCTTGACCCTGTTCCTCATGGGAACAGTCCAGACCGAACTGCCAAGCCAGGTCCTCACTGGACCGGAAACAAGCATCCTGGACCGGTTTCGGGGTTTCACCCCTCATCAGCCAGGCTAGCTTGAATCCAGTGGCATGGGAAGCACGGGACCCACATCTGGGCATACCCTTCCCACTTAGGGCGACAAAGCAAAAACAACAAGTGATGGACGGAATGCTGAACATTGTCAAACACTCACCCCCAGTCATAGATCTGGGTTTAATCCATCATTCTTTTGCTCACCATGCCACCCCAGTTTGGACCCAGCCACGTGCAAATCAGTCTTGACCCTGTGCCTCATGGGAACAGTCCAGACCGAAAAGCCAAGCCAGGTCCTCACTGGACCGGAAACAAGCATCCTGGGACCGGTTTCGGGGTTTCACCCCTCATCAGCCAGGCTAGCTTGAATCCAGTGGCATGGGAAGCACAGGACCCCCATCTGGGCACACCCTTCCCAATTAGGGCGACAAAGCAAAAACAACAAGTGATGGACGGAATGTTGAACATTGTCAAACACTCACCCCCAGTCATAGATCTGGGTTTAATCCATCGTTCTTTTGCTCACCATGCCACCCCAGTTTGGACCCAGCCATATGCAAATCAGTCTTGACCCTGTTCCTCATGGGAACAGTCCAGACCGAACTGCCAAGCCAGGTCCTCACTGGACCGGAAACAAGCATCCTGGGATCGGTTTCGGGGATTCACCCCTCATCAGCCAGGCTAGCTTGAATCCAGTGGCATGGGAAGCATGGGACCCACGTCTGGGCATACCCTTCCCACTTAGGGCGACAAAGCAAAAACAACAAGTGATGGACGGAATGCTGAACATTGTCAAACACTCACCCCCAGTCATAGATCTGGGTTTAATCCATCGTTCTTTTGCTCACCATGCCACCCCAGTTTGGACCCAGCCATATGCAAATCAGTCTTGACCCTGTTCCTCATGGGAACAGTCCAGACCGAACTGCCAAGCCAGGTCCTCACTGGACCGGAAACAAGCATCCAGGGACCAGATTCGGGATTTCACCCCTCATCAGCCAGGCTAGCTTGTATCCAGTGGCATGGGAAGCACAGGACCCACGTCTGGGCATACCCTTCCCACTTAGGGCGACAAAGCAAAAACAACAAGAGATGTGACGGAATGCTGAACAGTGTCAAACACTAACCCCCAAGCATAGATCTGGGTTTAATCCATCGTTCTTTTGCTCACCATGCCACCCCAGTTTGGACCCAGCCATATGCAAATCAGTCTTGAACCTGTTCCTCATGGGAACAGTCCAGACCGAACTGCCAAGCCAGGTCCTCACTGGACCGGAAACAAGCATCCTGGGACCGTTTTCGGGGTTTAACCCCTCATCAGCCAGGCTAGCTTGAATCCAGTGGCATGGGAAGCACGGGACCCACATCTGGGCATACCCTTCCCACTTAGGGTGACAAAGCAAAAACAACAGGTGATGGACGGAATGCTGAACATTGTCAAACACTCACCCCCAGTCATAGATCTGGGATTAATCCATTGTTCTTTTGCTCACCATGCCACCCCAGTTTGGACCCAGCCATATGCAAATCAGTCTTGACCCTGTTCCTTATGGGAACAGTCCAGACCGAACTGCCAAGCCAGGTCCACACTGGACCGGAAACAAGCATCCTGGGACCGTTTTCGGGGTTTCACCCCTCATCAGCCAGGCTCGCTTGAATCCAGTGGCATGGGAAGCACGGGACCAACGTCTGGGCATACCCTTCCCACTTAGGGCGAAAAAGCAAAAACAACAAGTGATGGACGGAATGCTGAACATTGTCAAACACTCACCCCCAGTCATAGATCTGGGTTTAATCCATCGTTCTTTTGCTCACCATGCCACCCCAGTTTGGACCCAGCCATATGCAAATCAGTCTTGACCCTGTTCCTCATGGGAACAGGCCAGACCGAACTGCCAAGCCAGGTCCTCACTGGACCGGAAACAAGCATCCTGGGTCCGTTTTCGGGGTTTCACCCCTCATCAGCCAGGCTAGCTTGAATCCAGTGGCATGGGAAGCACAGGACCAACGTCTGGGCATACCCTTCCCACTTAGGGCGACAAAGCAAAAACAACAAGTGATGGACGGAATGCTGAACATTGTCAAACACTCACCCCCCAGTCATAGATCTGGGTTTAATCCATCGTTCTTTTGCTCACCATGCCACCCCAGTTTGGACACAGCCGTATGAAAATCAGTCTTGACCCTGTTCCTCATGGGAACAGGCCAGACCGAACTGCCAAGCCAGGTCCTCACAGGACTGGAAACAAGCATCCTGGGACCGGTTTCGGGGTTTCACCCCTCATCAGCCAGGCTAGCTTGAATCCAGTGGCATGGAAAGCACAGGACCCACGTCTGGGCATACCCTTCCCACGTAGGGCGACAAAGCAAAACCAACAAGTGATGGACGGAATGCTGAACATTGTCAAACACTCACCCCCAGTCATAGATCTGGGTTTAATCCATCGTTCTTTTGCTCACCATGCCACCCCAGTTTAGACCCAGCCATGTGAAAATCAGTCTTTACCCTGTTCCTCATGGGAACAGTCCAGACCGAACTGCCAAGCCATGTCCTCACAGGACCGGAAACAAGCATTCTGGGACCGGTTTCGGGGATTCACCCCTCATCAGCCAGGCTAGCTTGAATACAGTGGCATGGGAAGCACGGGACCCACGTCTGGGCATACCCTTCCCATTTAGGGCGACAAAGCAAAAACAACAAGTAATGGACGGAATGCTGAACATTGTCAAACACTCACCCCCAGTCATAGATCTGGGTTTAATCCATCATTCTTTTGCTCACCATGCCACCCCAGTTTGGACCCAGCCATATGCAAATCAGTCTTGACCCTGTTCCTCATGGGAACAGTCCAGACCGAACTGCCAAGCCAGGTCCTCACTGGACCGGAAACAAGCATCCCGGGTCCGGTTTCAGGGTTTCACCCCTCATCAGCCAGGCTAGCTTGAATCCAGTGGCATGGGAAGCACGGGACCCACATCTGGGCACACCCTTCCCAATTAGGGCGACAAAGCAAAAACAACAAGTGATGGACGGAATGTTGAACATTGTCAAACACTCACCCCCAGTCATAGATCTGGGTTTAATCCATCATTCTTTTGCTCACCATGCCACCCCAGTTTGGACCCAGCCATATGCAAATCAGTCTTGACCCTGTTCCTCATGGGAACAGTCCAGACCGAACTGCCAAGCCAGGTCCTCACTGGACCGGAAACAAGCATCCTGGGACCGGTTTCGGGGTTTCACCCCTCATCAGCCAGGCTAGCTTGAATCCAGTGGCATGGGAAGCACGGGACCCACATCTGGGCATACCCTTCCCACTTAGGGCGACAAAGCAAAAACAACAAGTGATGGACGGAATGCTGAACATTGTCAAACACTCACCCCCAGTCATAGATCTGGGTTTAATCCATCATTCTTTTGCTCACCATGCCACCCCAGTTTGGACCCAGCCACGTGCAAATCAGTCTTGACCCTGTGCCTCATGGGAACAGTCCAGACCGAACTGCCAAGCCAGGTCCTCACTGGACCGAAAACAATCATCCTGGGACCGGTTTCGGGGTTTCACCCCTCATCAGCCAGGCTAGCTTGAATCCAGTGGCATGGGAAGCACGGGACCCACATCTGGGCACACCCTTCCCAATTAGGGCGACAAAGCAAAAACAACAAGTGATGGACGGAATGTTGAACATTGTCAAACACTCACCCCCAGTCATAGATCTGGGTTTAATCCATCGTTCTTTTGCTCACCATGCCACCCCAGTTTGGACCCAGCCATATGCAAATCAGTCTTGACCCTGTTCCTCACGGGAACAGTCCAGACCGAACTGCCAAGCCAGGTCCTCACTGGACCGGAAACAAGCATCCTGGGATCGGTTTCGGGGATTCACCCCTCATCAGCCAGGCTAGCTTGAATCCAGTGGCATGGGAAGCATGGGACCCACGTCTGGGCATACCCTTCCCACTTAGGGCGACAAAGCAAAAACAACAAGTGATGGACGGAATGCTGAACATTGTCAAACACTAACCCCCAAGCATAGATCTGGGTTTAATCCATCGTTCTTTTGCTCACCATGCCACCCCAGTTTGGACCCAGCCATATGCAAATCAGTCTTGAACCTGTTCCTCATGGGAACAGTCCAGACCGAACTGCCAAGCCAGGTCCTCACTGGACCGGAAACAAGCATCCTGGGACCGTTTTCGGGGTTTAACCCCTCATCAGCCAGGCTAGCTTGAATCCAGTGGCATGGGAAGCACGGGACCCACATCTGGGCATACCCTTCCCACTTAGGGTGACAAAGCAAAAACAACAGGTGATGGACGGAATGCTGAACATTGTCAAACACTCACCCCCAGTCATAGATCTGGGATTAATCCATTGTTCTTTTGCTCACCATGCCACCCCAGTTTGGACCCAGCCATATGCAAATCAGTCTTGACCCTGTTCCTTATGGGAACAGTCCAGACCGAACTGCCAAGCCAGGTCCACACTGGACCGGAAACAAGCATCCTGGGACCGTTTTCGGGGTTTCACCCCTCATCAGCCAGGCTCGCTTGAATCCAGTGGCATGGGAAGCACGGGACCAACGTCTGGGCATACCCTTCCCACTTAGGGCGAAAAAGCAAAAACAACAAGTGATGGACGGAATGCTGAACATTGTCAAACACTCACCCCAGTCATAGATCTGGGTTTAATCCATCGTTCTTTTGCTCACCATGCCACCCCAGTTTGGACCCAGCCATATGCAAATCAGTCTTGACCCTGTTCCTCATGGGAACAGGCCAGACCGAACTGCCAAGCCAGGTCCTCACTGGACCGGAAACAAGCATCCTGGGTCCGTTTTCGGGGTTTCACCCCTCATCAGCCAGGCTAGCTTGAATCCAGTGGCATGGGAAGCACAGGACCAACGTCTGGGCATACCCTTCCCACTTAGGGCGACAAAGCAAAAACAACAAGTGATGGACGGAATGCTGAACATTGTCAAACACTCACCCCCCAGTCATAGATCTGGGTTTAATCCATCGTTCTTTTGCTCACCATGCCACCCCAGTTTGGACACAGCCGTATGAAAATCAGTCTTGACCCTGTTCCTCATGGGAACAGGCCAGACCGAACTGCCAAGCCAGGTCCTCACAGGACTGGAAACAAGCATCCTGGGACCGGTTTCGGGGTTTCACCCCTCATCAGCCAGGCTAGCTTGAATCCAGTGGCATGGAAAGCACAGGACCCACGTCTGGGCATACCCTTCCCACGTAGGGCGACAAAGCAAAACCAACAAGTGATGGACGGAATGCTGAACATTGTCAAACACTCACCCCCAGTCATAGATCTGGGTTTAATCCATCGTTCTTTTGCTCACCATGCCACCCCAGTTTAGACCCAGCCATGTGAAAATCAGTCTTTACCCTGTTCCTCATGGGAACAGTCCAGACCGAACTGCCAAGCCATGTCCTCACAGGACCGGAAACAAGCATTCTGGGACCGGTTTCGGGGATTCACCCCTCATCAGCCAGGCTAGCTTGAATACAGTGGCATGGGAAGCACGGGACCCACGTCTGGGCATACCCTTCCCATTTAGGGCGACAAAGCAAAAACAACAAGTAATGGACGGAATGCTGAACATTGTCAAACACTCACCCCCAGTCATAGATCTGGGTTTAATCCATCATTCTTTTGCTCACCATGCCACCCCAGTTTGGACCCAGCCATATGCAAATCAGTCTTGACCCTGTTCCTCATGGGAACAGTCCAGACCGAACTGCCAAGCCAGGTCCTCACTGGACCGGAAACAAGCATCCCGGGTCCGGTTTCAGGGTTTCACCCCTCATCAGCCAGGCTAGCTTGAATCCAGTGGCATGGGAAGCACGGGACCCACATCTGGGCACACCCTTCCCAATTAGGGCGACAAAGCAAAAACAACAAGTGATGGACGGAATGTTGAACATTGTCAAACACTCACCCCCAGTCATAGATCTGGGTTTAATCCATCATTCTTTTGCTCACCATGCCACCCCAGTTTGGACCCAGCCATATGCAAATCAGTCTTGACCCTGTTCCTCATGGGAACAGTCCAGACCGAACTGCCAAGCCAGGTCCTCACTGGACCGGAAACAAGCATCCTGGGACCGGTTTCGGGGTTTCACCCCTCATCAGCCAGGCTAGCTTGAATCCAGTGGCATGGGAAGCACGGGACCCACATCTGGGCATACCCTTCCCACTTAGGGCGACAAAGCAAAAACAACAAGTGATGGACGGAATGCTGAACATTGTCAAACACTCACCCCCAGTCATAGATCTGGGTTTAATCCATCATTCTTTTGCTCACCATGCCACCCCAGTTTGGACCCAGCCACGTGCAAATCAGTCTTGACCCTGTGCCTCATGGGAACAGTCCAGACCGAACTGCCAAGCCAGGTCCTCACTGGACCGGAAACAATCATCCTGGGACCGGTTTCGGGGTTTCACCCCTCATCAGCCAGGCTAGCTTGAATCCAGTGGCATGGGAAGCACGGGACCCACATCTGGGCACACCCTTCCCAATTAGGGCGACAAAGCAAAAACAACAAGTGATGGACGGAATGTTGAACATTGTCAAACACTCACCCCCAGTCATAGATCTGGGTTTAATCCATCGTTCTTTTGCTCACCATGCCACCCCAGTTTGGACCCAGCCATATGCAAATCAGTCTTGACCCTGTTCCTCATGGGAACAGTCCAGACCGAACTGCCAAGCCAGGTCCTCACTGGACCGGAAACAAGCATCCTGGGATCGGTTTCGGGGATTCACCCCTCATCAGCCAGGCTAGCTTGAATCCAGTGGCATGGGAAGCATGGGACCCACGTCTGGGCATACCCTTCCCACTTAGGGCGACAAAGCAAAAACAACAAGTGATGGACGGAATGCTGAACATTGTCAAACACTCACCCCCAGTCATAGATCTGGGTTTAATCCATCATTCTTTTGCTCACCATGCCACCCCAGTTTGGACCCAGCCATATGCAAATCAGTCTTGACCCTGTTCCTCATGGGAACAGTCCAGACCGAACTGCCAAGCCAGGTCCTCACTGGACCGGAAACAAGCATCCAAGGACCAGATTCGGGATTTCACCCCTCATCAGCCAGGCTAGCTTGTATCCAGTGGCATGGGAAGCACAGGACCCACGTCTGGGCATACCCTTCCCACTTAGGGCGACAAAGCAAAAACAACAAGAGATGTGACGGAATGCTGAACAGTGTCAAACACTAACCCCCAAGCATAGATCTGGGTTTAATCCATCGTTCTTTTGCTCACCATGCCACCCCAGTTTGGACCCAGCCATATGCAAATCAGTCTTGAACCTGTTCCTCATGGGAACAGTCCAGACGGAACTGCCAAGCCAGGTCCTCACTGGACCGGAAACAAGCATCCTGGGACCGTTTTCGGGGTTTAACCCCTCATCAGCCAGGCTAGCTTGAATCCAGTGGCATGGGAAGCACGGGACCCACATCTGGGCATACCCTTCCCACTTAGGGTAACAAAGCAAAAACAACAGGTGATGGACGGAATGCTGAACATTGTCAAACACTCACCCCCAGTCATAGATCTGGGATTAATCCATCGTTCTTTTGCTCACCATGCCACCCCAGTTTGGACCCAGCCATATGCAAATCAGTCTTGACCCTGTTCCTCATGGGAACAGGCCAGACCGAACTGCCAAGCCAGGTCCTCACTGGACCGGAAAAAAGCATCTTGGGACCAGATTCGGGATTTCACCCCTCATCAGCCAGGCTAGCTTGTATCCAGTGGCATGGGAAGCACAGGACCCACGTCTGGGCATACCCTTCCCACTTAGGGCGACAAAGCAAAAACAACAAGAGATGTGACGGAATGCTGAACAGTGTCAAACACTAACCCCCAAGCATAGATCTGGGTTTAATCCATCGTTCTTTTGCTCACCATGCCACCCCAGTTTGGACCCAGCCATATGCAAATCAGTCTTGAACCTGTTCCTCATGGGAACAGTCCAGACGGAACTGCCAAGCCAGGTCCTCACTGGACCGGAAACAAGCATCCTGGGACCGTTTTCGGGGTTTAACCCCTCATCAGCCAGGCTAGCTTGAATCCAGTGGCATGGGAAGCACGGGACCCACATCTGGGCATACCCTTCCCACTTAGGGTAACAAAGCAAAAACAACAGGTGATGGACGGAATGCTGAACATTGTCAAACACTCACCCCCAGTCATAGATCTGGGTTTAATCCATCATTCTTTTGCTCACCATGCCACCCCAGTTTGGACCCAGCCACGTGCAAATCAGTCTTGACCCTGTGCCTCATGGGAACAGTCCAGACCGAACTGCCAAGCCAGGTCCTCACTGGACCGGAAACAATCATCCTGGGATCGGTTTCGGGGATTCACCCCTCATCAGCCAGGCTAGCTTGAATCCAGTGGCATGGGAAGCATGGGACCCACGTCTGGGCATATCCTTCCCACTTAGGGCGACAAAGCAAAAACAACAAGTGATGGACGGAATGCTGAACATTGTCAAACACTCACCCCCAGTCATAGATCTGGGTTTAATCCATCGTTCTTTTGCTCACCATGCCACCCCAGTTTGGACCCAGCCATATGCAAATCAGTCTTGACCCTGTTCCTCATGGGAACAGTCCAGACCGAACTGCCAAGCCAGGTCCTCACTGGACCGGAAACAAGCATCCTGGGACCGGTTTCGGGGTTTCACCCCTCATCAGCCAGGCTAGCTTGAATCCAGTGGCATGGGAAGCACGGGACCCACATCTGGGCATACCCTTCCCACTTAGGGCGACAAAGCAAAAACAACAAGTGATGGACGGAATGCTGAACATTGTCAAACACTCACCCCCAGTCATAGATCTGGGTTTAATCCATCATTCTTTTGCTCACCATGCCACCCCAGTTTGGACCCAGCCACGTGCAAATCAGTCTTGACCCTGTGCCTCATGGGAACAGTCCAGACCGAACTGCCAAGCCAGGTCCTCACTGGACCGGAAACAATCATCCTGGGACCGGTTTCGGGGTTTCACCCCTCATCAGCCAGGCTAGCTTGAATCCAGTGGCATGGGAAGCACGGGACCCACATCTGGGCACACCCTTCCCAATTAGGGCAACAAAGCAAAAACAACAAGTGATGGACGGAATGTTGAACATTGTCAAACACTCACCCCCAGTCATAGATCTGGGTTTAATCCATCGTTCTTTTGCTCACCATGCCACCCCAGTTTGGACCCAGCCATATGCAAATCAGTCTTGACCCTGTTCCTCATGGGAACAGTCCAGACCGAACTGCCAAGCCAGGTCCTCACTGGACCGGAAACAAGCATCCTGGGATCGGTTTCGGGGATTCACCCCTCATCAGCCAGGCTAGCTTGAATCCAGTGGCATGGGAAGCATGGGACCCACGTCTGGGCATACCCTTCCCACTTAGGGCGACAAAGCAAAAACAACAAGTGATGGACGGAATGCTGAACATTGTCAAACACTCACCCCCAGTCATAGATCTGGGTTTAATCCATCGTTCTTTTGCTCACCATGCCACCCCAGTTTGGACCCAGCCATATGCAAATCAGTCTTGACCCTGTTCGTCATGGGAACAGTCCAGACCGAACTGCCAAGCCAGGTCCTCACTGGACCGGAAACAAGCATCCAGGGACCAGATTCGGGATTTCACCCCTCATCAGCCAGGCTAGCTTGTATCCAGTGGCATGGGAAGCACAGGACCCACGTCTGGGCATACCCTTCCCACTTAGGGCGACAAAGCAAAAACAACAAGAGATGTGACGGAATGCTGAACAGTGTCAAACACTAACCCCCAAGCATAGATCTGGGTTTAATCCATCGTTCTTTTGCTCACCATGCCACCCCAGTTTGGACCCAGCCATATGCAAATCAGTCTTGAACCTGTTCCTCATGGGAACAGTCCAGACGGAACTGCCAAGCCAGGTCCTCACTGGACCGGAAACAAGCATCCTGGGACCGTTTTCGGGGTTTAACCCCTCATCAGCCAGGCTAGCTTGAATCCAGTGGCATGGGAAGCACGGGACCCACATCTGGGCATACCCTTCCCACTTAGGGTAACAAAGCAAAAACAACAGGTGATGGACGGAATGCTGAACATTGTCAAACACTCACCCCCAGTCATAGATCTGGGATTAATCCATCGTTCTTTTGCTCACCATGCCACCCCAGTTTGGACCCAGCCATATGCAAATCAGTCTTGACCCTGTTCCTCATGGGAACAGGCCAGACCGAACTGCCAAGCCAGGTCCTCACTGGACCGGAAACAAGCATCCTGGGACCGGTTTCAGGGTTTCACCCCTCATCAGCCAGGCCAGCTTGAATCCAGTGGCATGGGAAGCACGGGACCCACATCTGGGCATACCCTTCCCAATTAGGGCGACAAAGCAAAAACAACAAGTGATGGACGGAATGCTGAACATTGTCAAACACTCACCCCCAGTCATAGATCTGGGTTTAATCCATCGTTCTTTTGCTCACCATGCCACCCCAGTTTGGACCCAGCCATATGCAAATCAGTCTTGACCCTGTTCCTCATGGGAACAGTCCAGACCGAACTGCCAAGCCAGGTCCTCACTGGACCGGAAACAAGCATCCTGGGACTGGTTTCGGGGTTTCACCCCTCATCAGCCAGGCTAGCTTGAATCCAGTGGCATGGGAAGCACGGGACCCAAGTCTGGGCATACCCTTCCCACTTAGGGCGACAAAGCAAAAACAACAAGTGATGGACGGAATGCTGAACATTGTCAAACACTCACCCCCAGCCATAGATCTGGGTTTAATCCATCATTCTTTTGCTCACCATGCCACCCCAGTTTGGACTAAGACATATGCAAATCAGTCTTGAACATGTTCCTCATGGGAACAGTCCAGACCGAACTGCCAAGCCAGGCCTCACTGGACCGGAAACAAGCATCCTGGGACCGGTTTCAGGGTTTCACCCCTCATCAGCCAGGCTAGCTTGAATCCAGTGGCATGGGAAGCACGGGACCCACGTCTGGACATACCCTTCCCACTTAGGGCGATAAAGCAAAAACAACAAGTGATGAACGGAATGCTGAACACTGTAAAACACTAACCCCCAAGCATAGATCTGGGTTTAATCCATCGTTCTTTTGCTCACCATGCCACCCTAGTTTGGACCCAGCCATATGCAAATCAGTCTTGAACCTGTTCCTCATGGGAACAGTCCAGACCGAACTGCCAAGCCAGGTCCTCACTGGACCGGAAACAAGCATCCTGGGACCGTTTTCGGGGTTTCACCCGTCATCAGCCAGGCTAGCTTGAATCCAGTGGCATGGGAAGCACGGGACCCACATCTGGGCATACCCTTCCCACTTAGGGTGACAAAGCAAAAACAACAAGTGATGGACGGAATGCTGAACATTGTCAAACACTCACCCCCAGTCATAGATCTGGGTTTAATCCATCGTTCTTTTGCTCACTATTCCACCCCAGTTTGGACCCAGCCATATGCAAATCAGTCTTGACCAAGTTCCTCATGGGAACAGTCCAGACCGAACTGCCAAGCCAGGTACTCACTGGACCGGAAACAAGCATCCTGGGACCGGTTTCGGGGCTTCACCCCTCATCAGCCAGGTTAGCTTGAATGCAGTGGCATGGGAAGCACGGGACCCACGTCTGGGCATACCCTTCCCACTTAGGCCGACAAAGCAAAAACAACAAGTGATGGACGGAATGCTGAACATTGTCAAACACTCACCCCCAGTCATAGATCTGGGTTTAATCCATCGTTCTTTTGCTCACCATGCCGGAAACAAGCATCCTGGGACTGGTTTCGGGGTTTAAACCCTCATCAGCCAGGCTAGCTTGAATCCAGAGGCATGGGAAGCACGGGACCCAAGTCTGGGCATACCCTTCCCACTTAGGGCGACAAAGCAAAAACAACAAGTAATGGACGGAATGCTGAACATTGTCAAACACTCACCCCCAGTCATAGATCTGAGTTTAATCCATCATTCTTTTGCTCACCATGCCACCCCAGTTTGGACCCAGCCATATGCAAATCAGTCTTGAACCTGTTCCTCATGGGAACAGTCCAGACCGAACTGCCAAGCCAGGTCCTCACTGGACCGGAAACAAGCATCCTGGGACCGGTTTCGGGGTTTCACCCCTCATCAGCCAGGCTACCTTGAATCCAGTGGCATGGGAAGCACGGGACCCACGTCTGGACATACCCTTCCCACTTAGGGCGACAAAGCAAAAACAACAAGTGATGAACGGAATGCTGAACACTGTAAAAAACTAACCCCCAAGCATACATCTGGGTTTAATCCATCGTTCTTTTGCTTACCATGCCACCCCAGTTTGGACCCAGAAACAAGCATCCTGGGACCGTTTTCGGGGTTTCACCCCTCATCAGCCAGGCTAGCTTGAATCCAGTGGCATGGGAAGCACAGGACCCACATCTGGGCATACCCTTCCCACTTAGGGTGACAAAGCAAAAACAACAAGTGATGGACGGAATGCTGAACATTGTCAAACACTCACCCCCAGTCATAGATCTGGGTTTAATCCATCGTTCTTTTGCTCACCATGCCACCCCAGTTTGGACCCAGCCATATGCAAATCAGTCTTGACCAAGTTCCTCATGGGAACAGTCCAGACCGAACTGCCAAGCCAGGTCCTCACTGGACCGGAAACAAGCATCCTGGGACCGTTTTCGGGGTTTCACCCCTCATCGGCCAGGCTCGCTTGAATCCAGTGGCATGGGAAGCACGGGACCAACGTCTGGGCATACCCTTCCCACTTAGGGCGAAAAAGCAAAAACAACAAGTGATGGACGGAATGCTGAACATTGTCAAACACTCACCCCCAGTCATAGATCTGGGTTTAATCCATCGTTCTTTTGCTCACCATGCCACCCCAGTTTGGACCCAGCCATATGCAAATCAGTCTTGACCCTGTTCCTCATGGGAAAAGGCCAGACCGAACTGCCAAGCCAGGTCCTCACTGGACCGGAAACAAGCATCCTGGGACCGTTTTCGGGGTTTCACCCCTCATCAGCCAGGCTAGCTTGAATCCAGTGGCATGGGAAGCACAGGACCAACGTCTGGGCATACCCTTCCCACTTAGGGCGACAAAGCAAAAACAAGAAGTGATGGACGGAATGCTGAACATTGTCAAACACTCACCCCCAGTCATAGATCTGGGTTTAATCCATCGTTCTTTTGCTCACCATGCCACCCCAGTTTCGACCCAGCCATATGAAAATCAGTCTTGACCCTGTTCCTCATGGGAACAGGCCAGACCGAACTGCCAAGCCAGGTCTTCACTGGTCCGGAAACAAGCATCCTGCGACCGGTTTCGGGGTTTCACCTTCATCAGCCAGGCTAGCTTGAATCCAGTGGCATGGGAAGCACGGGACCCACATCTGGGCATACCCTTCCCACTTAGGGTGACAAAGCAAAAACAACAAGTGATGGACGGAATGCTGAACATTGTCAAACACTCACCACCAGTCATAGATCTGGGTTTAATCCATTGTTCTTTTGCTCACCATGCCACCCCAGTTTGGACCCAGCCATATGCAAATCAGTCTTGACCCTGTTCCTCATGGGAACAGTCCAGACCGAACTGCCAAGCCAGGTCCTCACTGGACCAGAAACAAGCATCCTGGGAACATTTTCGGGGTTTCACCCCTTATCAGCCAGGCTCGCTTGAATCCAGTGGCATGGGAAGCACGGGACCAACATCTGGGCATACCCTTCCCATATAGGGCGAAAAAGCAAAAACAACAAGTGATGGACATAATGCTGAACATTGTCAAACACTCACCCCTAGTCATAGATCTGGGTTTAATCCATCGTTCTTTTGCTCACCATGCCACCCCAGTTTGGACCCAGCCATATGCAAATCAGTCTTGACCCTGTCCCTCATGGGAACAGGCCAGACCGAACTGCCAAGCCAGGTCCTCACTGGACCAGAAACAAGCATCCTGGGACCGGTTTCGGGGTTTCACCCCTCATCAGCCAGGCTAGCTTGAATCCAGTGGCATGGGAAGCACGGGACTTACATCGTGGCATACCCTTCCCAATTAGGGCGACAAAGCAAAAACAACAAGTGATGGACGGAATGGTGAACATTGTCAAACACTCACCCCCAGTCATAGATCTGGGTTTAATCCATCGTTCTTTTGCTCACCATGCCACCCCAGTTTGGACCCAGCCATATGCAAATCAGTCTTGACCCTGTTCCTCATGGGAACAGTCCAGACCGAACTGCCAAGCCAGGTCCTCACTGGACCGGAAACAAGCATCCTGGGACTGGTTTCGGGGTTTCACCCCTCATCAGCCAGGCTAGCTTGAATCCAGTGGCATGGGAAGCACGGGACCCAAGTCTGGGCATACCCTTCCCACTTAGGGCGACAAAGCAAAAACAACAAGTGATGGACGGAACGCTGAACATTGTCAAACACTCACCCCCAGTCATAGATCTGAGTTTAATCCATCATTCTTTTGCTCACCAAGCCACCCCAGTTTGGACCCAGCCATATGCAAATCAGTCTTGAACCTGTTCCTCATGGGAACAGTCCAGACCGAACTGCCAAGCCAGGTCCTCACTGGACCGGAAACAAGCATCCTGGGACCGTTTTCGGGGTTTCACCCGTCATCAGCCAGGCTAGCTTGAATCCAGTGGCATGGGAAGCACGGGACCCACATCTGGGCATACCCTTCCCACTTAGGGTGACAAAGCAAAAACAACAAGTGATGGACGGAATGCTGAACATTGTCAAACACTCACCCCCAGTCATAGATCTGGGTTTAATCCATCGTTCTTTTGCTCACTATTCCACCCCAGTTTGGACCCAGCCGTATGCAAATCAGTCTTGACCAAGTTCCTCATGGGAACAGGCCAGACCGAACTGCCAAGCCAGGTCCTCACTGGACCAGAAACAAGCATCCTGGGACCGGTTTCGGGGTTTCACCCCTCATCAGCCAGGCTAGCTTGAATCCAGTGGCATGGGAAGCACGGGACTTACATCGTGGCATACCCTTCCCAATTAGGGCGACAAAGCAAAAACAACAAGTGATGGACGGAATGCTGAACATTGTCAAACACTCACCCCCAGTCATAGATCTGGGTTTAATCCATCGTTCTTTTGCTCACCATGCCACCCCAGTTTGGACCCAGCCATATGCAAATCAGTCTTGACCCTGTTCCTCATGGGAACAGTCCAGACCGAACTGCCAAGCCAGGTCCTCACTGGACCGGAAACAAGCATCCTGGGACTGGTTTCGGGGTTTCACCCCTCATCAGCCAGGCTAGCTTGAATCCAGTGGCATGGGAAGCACGGGACCCAAGTCTGGGCATACCCTTCCCACTTAGGGCGACAAAGCAAAAACAACAAGTGATGGACGGAACGCTGAACATTGTCAAACACTCACCCCCAGTCATAGATCTGAGTTTAATCCATCATTCTTTTGCTCACCAAGCCACCCCAGTTTGGACCCAGCCATATGCAAATCAGTCTTGACCCTGTTCCTCATGGGAACAGTCCAGACCGAACTGCCAAGCCAGGCCTCACTAGACCGGAAACAAGCATCCTGGGACCGGTTTCGGGGTTTCACCCCTCATCAGCCAGGCTAGCTTGAATCCAGTGGCATGGGAAGCACGGGACCCACGTCTGGACATACCCTTCCCACTTAGGGCGATAAAGCAAAAACAACAAGTGATGAACGGAATGCTGAACACTGTAAAACACTAACCCCCAAGCATAGATCTGGGTTTAATCCATCATTCTTTTGCTCACCATGCCACCCCAGTTTGGACCCAGCCATATGCAAATCAGTCTTGAACCTGTTCCTCATGGGAACAGTCCAGACCGAACTGCCAAGCCAGGTCCTCACTGGACCGGAAACAAGCATCCTGGGACTGGTTTCGGGGTTTCACCCCTCATCAGCCAGGCTAGCTTGAATCCAGTGGCATGGGAAGCACGGGACCCAAGTCTGGGCATACCCTTCCCACTTAGGGCGACAAAGCAAAAACAACAAGTGATGGACGGAACGCTGAACATTGTCAAACACTCACCCCCAGTCATAGATCTGAGTTTAATCCATCATTCTTTTGCTCACCAAGCCACCCCAGTTTGGACCCAGCCATATGCAAATCAGTCTTAACCCTGTTCCTCATGGGAACAGTCCAGACCGAACTGCCAAGCCAGGCCTCACTGGACCGGAAACAAGCATCCTGGGACCGGTTTCGGGGTTTCACCCCTCATCAGCCAGGCTAGCTTGAATCCAGTGGCATGGGAAGCACGGGACCCACGTCTGGACATACCCTTCCCACTTAGGGCGATAAAGCAAAAACAACAAGTGATGAACGGAATGCTGAACACTGTAAAACACTAACCCCCAAGCATAGATCTGGGTTTAATCCATCGTTCTTTTGCTCACCATGCCACCCCAGTTTGGACCCAGCCATATGCAAATCAGTCTTGAACCTGTTCCTCATGGGAACAGTCCAGACCGAACTGCCAAGCCAGGTCCTCACTGGACCGGAAACAAGCATCCTGGGACCGTTTTCGGGGTTTCACCCGTCATCAGCCAGGCTAGCTTGAATCCAGTGGCATGGGAAGCACGGGACCCACATCTGGGCATACCCTTCCCACTTAGGGTGACAAAGCAAAAACAACAAGTGATGGACGGAATGCTGAACATTGTCAAACACTCACCCCCAGTCATAGATCTGGGTTTAATCCATCGTTCTTTTGCTCACTATTCCACCCCAGTTTGGACCCAGCCGTATGCAAATCAGTCTTGACCAAGTTCCTCATGGGAACAGGCCAGACCGAACTGCCAAGCCAGGTCCTCACTGGACCAGAAACAAGCATCCTGGGACCGGTTTCGGGGTTTCACCCCTCATCAGCCAGGCTAGCTTGAATCCAGTGGCATGGGAAGCACGGGACTTACATCGTGGCATACCCTTCCCAATTAGGGCGACAAAGCAAAAACAACAAGTGATGGACGGAATGCTGAACATTGTCAAACACTCACCCCCAGTCATAGATCTGGGTTTAATCCATCGTTCTTTTGCTCACCATGCCACCCCAGTTTGGACCCAGCCATATGCAAATCAGTCTTGACCCTGTTCCTCATGGGAACAGTCCAGACCGAACTGCCAAGCCAGGTCCTCACTGGACCGGAAACAAGCATCCTGGGACTGGTTTCGGGGTTTCACCCCTCATCAGCCAGGCTAGCTTGAATCCAGTGGCATGGGAAGCACGGGACCCAAGTCTGGGCATACCCTTCCCACTTAGGGCGACAAAGCAAAAACAACAAGTGATGGACGGAACGCTGAACATTGTCAAACACTCACCCCCAGTCATAGATCTGAGTTTAATCCATCATTCTTTTGCTCACCAAGCCACCCCAGTTTGGACCCAGCCATATGCAAATCAGTCTTGACCCTGTTCCTCATGGGAACAGTCCAGACCGAACTGCCAAGCCAGGCCTCACTAGACCGGAAACAAGCATCCTGGGACCGGTTTCGGGGTTTCACCCCTCATCAGCCAGGCTAGCTTGAATCCAGTGGCATGGGAAGCACGGGACCCACGTCTGGACATACCCTTCCCACTTAGGGCGATAAAGCAAAAACAACAAGTGATGAACGGAATGCTGAACACTGTAAAACACTAACCCCCAAGCATAGATCTGGGTTTAATCCATCGTTCTTTTGCTCACCATGCCACCCCAGTTTGGACCCAGCCATATGCAAATCAGTCTTGAACCTGTTCCTCATGGGAGCAGTCCAGACCGAACTGCCAAGCCAGGTCCTCACTGGACCGGAAACAAGCATCCTGGGACCGTTTTCGGGGTTTCACCCGTCATCAGCCAGGCTAGCTTGAATCCAGTGGCATGGGAAGCACGGGACCCACATCTGGGCATACCCTTCCCACTTAGGGTGACAAAGCAAAAACAACAAGTGATGGACGGAATGCTGAACATTGTCAAACACTCACCCCCAGTCATAGATCTGGGTTTAATCCATCGTTCTTTTGCTCACTATTCCACCCCAGTTTGGACCCAGCCGTATGCAAATCAGTCTTGACCAAGTTCCTCATGGGAACAGTCCAGACCGAACTGCCAAGCCAGGTCCTCAGTGGACCGGAAACAAGCATCCTGGGACCGGTTTCGGGGCTTCACCCCTCATCAGCCAGGTTAGCTTGAATGCAGTGGCATGGGAAGCACGGGACCCACGTCTGGGCATACCCTTCCCACTTAGGCCGACTAAGCAAAAACAACAAGTGATGGACGGAATGCTGAACATTGTCAAACACTCACCCCCAGTCATAGATCTGGGTTTAATCCATCGCTCTTTTGCTCACCATGCCGGAAACAAGCATCCTGGGACTGGTTTCGGGGTTTCAACCCTCATCAGCCAGGCTAGCTTGAATCCAGTGGCATGGGAAGCACGGGACCCAAGTCTGGGCATACCCTTCCCACTTAGGGCGACAAAGCAAAAACAACAAGTGATGGACGGAATGCTGAACATTGTCAAACACTCACCCCCAGTCATAGATCTGGGTTTAATCCATCATTCTTTTGCTCACCATGCCACCCCAGTTTGGACCCAGCCATATGCAAATCAGTCTTGAACCTGTTCCTCATGGGAACAGTCCAGACCTAACTGCCAAGCCAGGTCCTCACTGGACCGGAAACAAGCATCCTGGGACCGGTTTCGGGGTTTCACCCCTCATCAGCCAGGCTAGCTTGAATCCAGTGGCATGGGAAGCACGGGACCCACGTCTGGACATACCCTTCCCACTTAGGGCGACAAAGCAAAAACAACAAGTGATGAACGGAATGCTGAACACTGTAAAACACTAACCCCCAAGCATACATCTGGGTTTAATCCATCGTTCTTTTGCTTACCATGCCACCCCAGTTTGGACCCAGAAACAAGCATCCTGGGACCGTTTTCGGGGTTTCACCCCTTATCAGCCAGGCTCGCTTGAATCCAGTGGCATGGGAAGCAGAGGACCCACATCTGGGCATACCCTTCCCACTTAGGATGAAAAAGCAAAAACAACAAGTGATGGACATAATGCTGAACATTGTCAAACACTCACCCCTAGTCATAGATCTGGGTTTAATCCATCGTTCTTTTGCTCACCATGCCACCCCAGTTTGGACCCAGCCATATGCAAATCAGTCTTAACCCTGTCCCTCATGGGAACAGGCCAGACCGAACTGCCAAGCCAGGTCCTCACTGGACCGGAAACAAGCATCCTGGGACTGGTTTCGGGGTTTCACCCCTCATCAGCCAGGCTAGCTTGAATCCAGTGGCATGGGAAGCACGGGACCCAAGTCTGGGCATACCCTTCCCACTTAGGGCGACAAAGCAAAAACAACAAGTGATGGACGGAATGCTGAACATTGTCAAACACTCACCCCCAGTCATAGATCTGGGTTTAATCCATCATTCTTTTGCTCACCATGCCACCCCAGTTTGGACCCAGCCACATGCAAATCAGTCTTGACCCTGTTCCTCATGGGAACAGTCCTGACCGAACTGCCAAGCCAGGCCTCACTGGACCGGAAACAAGCATCCTGGGACCGGTTTCGGGGTTTCACCCCTCATCAGCCAGGCTAGCTTGAATCCAGTGGCATGGGAAGCACGGGACCCACGTCTGGACATACCCTTCCCACTTAGGGCGATAAAGCAAAAACAACAAGTGATGAACGGAATGCTGAACACTGTAAAACACTAACCCCCAAGCATAGATCTGGGTTTAATCTATCGTTCTTTTGCTCACCATGCCACCCCAGTTTGGACCCAGCCATATGCAAATCAGTCTTGAACCTGTGTTCCTCATGGGAACAGTCCAGACCGAACTGCCAAGCCAGGTCCTCACTGGACCGGAAACAAGCATCCTGGGACAGTTTTCGGGGTTTCACCCGTCATCAGCCAGGCTAGCTTGAATCCAGTGGCATGGGAAGCACGGGACCCACATCTGGGCATACCCTTCCCACTTAGGGTGACAAAGCAAAAACAACAAGTGATGGACGGAATGCTGAACATTGTCAAACACTCACCCCCAGTCATAGATCTGGGTTTAATCCATTGTTCTTTTGCTCACTATTCCACCCCAGTTTGGACCCAGCCGTATGCAAATCAGTCTTGACCAAGTTCCTCATGGGAACAGTCCAGACCGAACTGCCAAGCCAGGTCCTCACTGGACCGGAAACAAGCATCCTGGGACCGGTTTCGGGGCTTCACCCCTCATCAGCCAGGTTAGCTTGAATGCAGTGGCATGGGAAGCACGGGACCCACGTCTGGGCATACCCTTCCCACTTAGGCCGACAAAGCAAAAACAACAAGTGATGGACGGAATGCTGAACATTGTCAAACACTCACACCTAGTCATAGATCTGGGTTTAATCCATCGCTCTTTTGCTCACCATGCTGGAAACAAGCATCCTGGGACTGGTTTCGGGGTTTCAACCCTCATCAGCCAGGCTAGCTTGAATCCAGTGGCATGGGAAGCACGGGACCCAAGTCTGGGCATACCCTTCCCACTTAGGGCGACAAAGCAAAAACAACAAGTGATGGACGGAATGCTGAACATTGTCAAACACTCACCCCCAGTCATAGATCTGGGTTTAATCCATCATTCTTTTGCTCACCATGCCACCCCAGTTTGGACCCAGCCATATGCAAATCAGTCTTGAACCTGTTCCTCATGGGAACAGTCCAGACCGAACTGCCAAGCCAGGTCCTCACTGGACCGGAAACAAGCATCCTGGGACCGGTTTCGGGGTTTCACCCCTCATCAGCCAGGCTAGCTTGAATCCAGTGGCATGGGAAGCACGGGACCCACGTCTGGACATACCCTTCCCACTTAGGGCGACAAAGCAAAAACAACAAGTGATGAACGGAATGCTGAGCACTGTAAAACACTAACCCCCAAGCATACATCTGGGTTTAATCCATCGTTCTTTTGCTTACCATGCCACCCCAGTTTGGACCCAGAAACAAGCATCCTGGGACCGTTTTCGGGGTTTCACCCCTCATCAGCCAGGCTAGCTTGAATCCAGTGGCATGGGAAGCAGAGGACCCACATCTGGGCATACCCTTCCCACTTAGGGTGACAAAGCAAAAACAACAAGTGATGGACGGAATGCTAAACATTGTCAAACACTCACCCCGAGTCATAGATCTGGGTTTAATCCATCGTTCTTTTGCTCACCATGCCACCCCAGTTTGGACCCAGCCATATGCAAATCAGTCTTGACCAAGTTCCTCATGGGAACAGTCCAGACCGAACTGCCAAGCCAGGTCCTCACTGGACCGGAAACAAGCATCCTAGGACCGTTTTCGGGGTTTCACCCCTCATCAGCCAGGCTACCTTGAATCCAGTGGCATGGGAAGCACGGGACCCACATCTGGGCATACCCTTCCCACTTAGGGTGACAAACCAAAACAACAAGTGATGGACCGAATGCTGAACATTGTCAAACACTCACCCCCAGTCACAGATCTGGGTTTAATCCATCGTTCTTTTGCTCACCATGCCAACCCAGTTTGGACCCAGCCATATGCAAATCAGTCTTGACCCTGTTCCTCATGGGAACAGGCCAGACCGAACTGCCAAGCCAGGTCCTCACTGGACCGGAAACAAGCATCCTGGGACCGTTTTCAGGGTTTCACCCCTCATCAGCCAGGCTCGCTTGAATCCAGTGGCATGGGAAGCACGGGACCAACGTCTGGGCATACCCTTCCCACTTAGGGCGAAAAAGCAAAAACAACAAGTGATGGACGGAATGCTGAACATTGTCAAACACTCACCCCCAGTCACAGATCTGGGTTTAATCCATCGTTCTTTTGCTCACCATGCCACCCCAGTTTGGACCCAGCCGTATGCAAATCAATCTTGACCCTGTTCCTCATGGGAACAGGCCAGACCGAACTGCCAAGCCAGGTCCTCACCGGACCGGAAACAAGCATCCTGGGACCGATTTCGGGGTTTCACCCCTCATCAGCCAGGCTAGCTTGAATCCAGTGGCATGGGAAGCACGGGACCCACATCTGGGCATACCCTTCCCAATTAGGGCGACAAAGCAAAAACAACAAGTGATGGACGGAATGCTGAACATTGTCAAACACTCACCCCCAGTCATAGATCTGGGTTTAATCCATCGTTCTTTTGCTCACCATGCCATATGCAAATCAGTCTTGACCCTGTTCCTCATGGGAACAGTCCAGACCGAACTGCCAAGCCAGGTCCTCACTGGACCGGAAACAAGCATCCTGGGACCGGTTTCAGGGTTTCACCCCTCATCAGCCAGGCTAGCTTGAATCCAGTGGCATGGGAAGCACGGGACCCACGTCTGGGCATACCCTTCCCACTTAGGGCGACAAAGCAAAAACAAGTGATGGACGGAATGCTGAACATTGTCAAGCACTCACCCCCAGTCATAGATCGGGGTTTAATCCATCGTTCTTTTGCTCACCATGCCACCCCAGTTTGGACCCAGCCATATGCAAATCAGTCTTCACCCTGTTCCTCATGGGAACAGTCCAGACCGAACTGCCAAGCCAGGTCCTCACTGGACCGGAAAGAAGCATCCTGGGACCGGTTTCGTGGTTTCACCCCTCATCAGCCAGGTAGCTTGAATCCACTGGCATGGGAAGCACGGGACCCACGTCTGGACATACCCTTCCCACTTAGGGCGACAAAGCAAAAACAACAAGTGATGAACGGAATGCTGAACACTGTAAAACACTAACCCCCAAGCATAGATCTGGGTTTAATCTATCGTTCTTTTGCTTACCATGCCACCCCAGTTTGGACCCAGAAACAAGCATCCTGGGACCGTTTTCGGGTTTCACCCCTCATCAGCCAGGCTAGCTTGAATCCAGTGGCATGGGAAGCACGGGACCCACATCTGGGCATACCCTTCCCACTTAGGGTGACAAAGCAAAAACAACAAGTGATGGACGGAATGCTGAACATTGTCAAACACTCACCCCCAGTCATAGATCTGGGTTTAATCCATCGTTCTTTTGCTCACCATGCCACCCCAGTTTGGACCCAGCCATATGCAAATCAGTCTTGACCAAGTTCCTCATGGGAGCAGTCCAGACCGAACTGCCAAGCCAGGTCCTCACTGGACCGGAAACAAGCATCCTGGGACCGTTTTCGGGGTTTCACCCCTCATCAGCCAGGCTACCTTGAATCCAGTGGCATGGGAAGCACGGGACCCACATCTGGGCATACCCTTCCCACTTAGGGTGACAAAGCAAAAACAACAAGTGATGGACCGAATGCTGAACATTGTCAAACACTCACCCCCAGTCACAGATCTGGGTTTAATCCATCGTTCTTTTGCTCACCATGCCACCCCAGTTTGGACCCAGCCATATGCAAATCAGTCTTGACCCTGTTCCTCATGGGAACAGGCCAGACCGAACTGCCAAGCCAGGTCCTCACTGGACCGGAAACAAGCATCCTGGGACCGTTTTCGGGGTTTCACCCCTCATCAGCCAGGCTTGCTTGAATCCAGTGGCTTGGGAAGCACGGGACCAACGTCTGGGCATACCCTCCCCACTTAGGGCGAAAAAGCAAAAACAACAAGTGATGGACGGAATGCTGAACATTGTCAAACACTCACCCCCAGTCACAGATCTGGGTTTAATCCATCGTTCTTTTGCTCACCATGCCACCCCAGTTTGGACCCAGCCGTATGCAAATCAGTCTTGACCCTGTCCCTCATGGGAACAGGCCAGACCGAACTGCCAAGCCAGGTCCTCACCGGACCGGAAACAAGCATCCTGGGACCGATTTCGGGGTTTCACCCCTCATCAGCCAGGCTAGCTTGAATCCAGTGGCATGGGAAGCACGGGACCCACATCTGGGCATACCATTCCCAAATAGGGCGACAAAGCAAAAACCACAAGTGATGGACGGAATGCTGAACATTGTCAAACACTCACCCCCAGTCATAGATCTGGGTTTAATCCATCGTTCTTTTTCTCACCATGCCACCCCAGTTTGGACCCATCCATATGCAAATCAGTCTTGACCCTGTTCCTCATGGGAACAGTCCAGACCGAACTGCCAAGCCAGGTCCTCACTGGACCGGAAACAAGCATCCAGGGACCGGTTTCGGGGTTTCACCCCTCATCAGCCAGGCTAGCTTGAATCCAGTGGCATGGGAAGCACGGGACCCACGTCTGGGCATACCCTTCCCACTTAGGGCGACAAAGCAAAAACAACAAGTGATGGACGGAATGCTGAACATTGTCAAACACTCACCCCCAGTCATAGATCTGGGTTTAATCCATCGTTCTTTTGCTCACCATGCCATATGCAAATCAGTCTTGACCCTGTTCCTCATGGGAACAGTCCAGACCGAACTGCCAAGCCAGGTCCTCACTGGACCGGAAACAAGCATCCTGGGACCGGTTTCAGGGTTTCACCCCTCATCAGCCAGGCTAGCTTGAATCCAGTGGCATGGGAAGCACGGGACCCACGTCTGGGCATACCCTTCCCACTTAGGGCGACAAAGCAAAAACAAGTGATTGACGGAATGCTGAACATTGTCAAGCACTCACCCCCAGTCATAGATAGGGGTTTAATCCATCGTTCTTTTGCTCACCATGCCACCCCAGTTTGGACCCAGCCATATGCAAATCAGTCTTCACCCTGTTCCTCATGGGAACAGTCCAGACCGAACTGCCAAGCCAGGTCCTCACTGGACCAGAAACAAGCATCCTGGGACCGGTTTCGTGGTTTCACCCCTCATCAGCCAGGCTAGCTTGAATCCAGTGGCATGGGAAGCACGGGACCCACGTCTGGGCATACCCTTCCCACTGATGAACGGAATGCTGAACACAGTCAAACACTAACCCCCAAGCATAGATCTGGGATTAATCCATCGTTCTTTTGTTCACCATGCCACCCCAGTTTGGACCCAGCCATATGCAAATCAGTAATGACCCTGTTCCTCATGGGAACAGTCCAGACCGAACTGCCAAGCCAGGTCCTCAGTGGAACGGAAGCAAGCATCCTGGGACCGGTTTCAGGATTTCACCCCTCATCAGCCAGGCTAGCTTGAATCCAGTGGCATGGGAAGCACGGGACCTACGTCTGGAAATTCCCTTCCCACTTAGGGCGACAAAGCAAAAACAACAAGTGATGAACGGAATGCTGAACACTGTAAAACACTAACCCCCAAGCATAGATCTGGGTTTAATCTATCGTTCTTTTGCTTACCATGCCACCCCAGTTTGGACCCAGAAACAAGCATCCTGGGACCGTTTTCGGGTTTCACCCCTCATCAACCAGGCTAGCTTGAATCCAGTGGCATGGGAAGCACGGGACCCACATCTGGGCATACCCTTCCCACTTAGGGTGACAAAGCAAAAACAACAAGTGATGGACGGAATGCTGAACATTGTCAAACACTCACCCCCAGTCATAGATCTGGGTTTAATCCATCGTTCTTTTGCTCACCATGCCACCCCAGTTTGGACCCAGCCATATGCAAATCAGTCTTGACCCTGTTCCTCATGGGAACAGGCCAGACCGAACTGCCAAGCCAGGTCCTCACTGGACCGGAAACAAGCATCCTGCGACCGTTTTCGGGGTTTCACCCCTCATCAGCCAGGCTCGCTTGAATCCAGTGGCATGGGAAGCACGGGACCAACGTCTGGGCATACCCTTCCCACTTAGGGTGAAAAAGCAAAAACAACAAGTGATGGACGGAATGCTGAACATTGTCAAACACTCACCCCCAGTCACAGATCTGGTTTAATCCATCGTTCTTTTGCTCACCATGCCACCAAAGTTTGGACCCAGCCATATGCAAATCAGTCTTGACCCTGTTCCTCATGGGAACAGGCCAGACCGAACTGCCAAGCCAGGTCCTCACCGGACCGGAAACAAGCATCCTGGGACCGATTTCGGGGTTTCACCCCTCATCAGCCAGGCTAGTTGAATCCAGTGGCATGGGAAGCACGGGACCCACATCTGGGCATACCCTTCCCAATTAGGGCGACAAAGCAAAAACAACAAGTGATGGACGGAATGCTGAACATTGTCAAACACTCACCCCCAGTCATAGATCTGGGTTTAATCCATCGTTCTTTTGCTCACCATGCCGGAAACAAGCATCCTGGGACTGGTTTCGGGGTTTCAACCCTCATCAGCCAGGCTAGCTTGAATCCAGTGGCATGGGAAGCACGGGACCCAAGTCTGGGCATACCCTTCCCACTTAGGGCGACAAAGCAAAAACAACAAGTGATGGACGGAATGCTGAACATTGTCAAACACTCACCCCCAGTCATAGATCTGGGTTTAATCCATCATTCTTTTGCTCACCATGCCACCCCAGTTTGGACCCAGCCATATGCAAATCAGTCTTGAACCTGTTCCTCATGGGAACAGTCCAGACCGAACTGCCAAGCCAGGTCCTGACTGGACCGGAAACAAGCATCCTGGGACCGGTTTCGGGGTTTCACCCCTCATCAGCCAGGCTAGCTTGAATCCAGTGGCATGGGAAGCACGGGACCTACGTCTGGACATACCCTTCCCACTTAGGGCGACAAAGCAAAAACAACAAGTGATGAACGGAATGCTGAACACTGTAAAACACTAACCCCCAAGCATAGATCTGGGTTTAATCCATCGTTCTTTTGCTTACCATGCCACCCCAGTTTGGACCCAGAAACAAGCATCCTGGGACCGTTTTCGGGGTTTCACCCCTCATCAGCCAGGCTCGCTTGAATCCAGTGGCATGGGAAGCACGGGACCAACGTCTGGGCATACCCTTCCCACTTAGGGTGAAAAAGCAAAAACAACAAGTGATGGACGGAATGCTGAACATTGTCAAACACTCACCCCCAGTCACAGATCTGGTTTAATCCATCGTTCTTTTGCTCACCATGCCACCAAAGTTTGGACCCAGCCATATGCAAATCAGTCTTGACCCTGTTCCTCATGGGAACAGGCCAGACCGAACTGCCAAGCCAGGTCCTCACCGGACCGGAAACAAGCATCCTGGGACCGATTTCGGGGTTTCACCCCTCATCAGCCAGGCTAGTTGAATCCAGTGGCATGGGAAGCACGGGACCCACATCTGGGCATACCCTTCCCAATTAGGGCGACAAAGCAAAAACAACAAGTGATGGACGGAATGCTGAACATTGTCAAACACTCACCCCCAGTCATAGATCTGGGTTTAATCCATCGTTCTTTTGCTCACCATGCCGGAAACAAGCATCCTGGGACTGGTTTCGGGGTTTCAACCCTCATCAGCCAGGCTAGCTTGAATCCAGTGGCATGGGAAGCACGGGACCCAAGTCTGGGCATACCCTTCCCACTTAGGGCGACAAAGCAAAAACAACAAGTGATGGACGGAATGCTGAACATTGTCAAACACTCACCCCCAGTCATAGATCTGGGTTTAATCCATCATTCTTTTGCTCACCATGCCACCCCAGTTTGGACCCAGCCATATGCAAATCAGTCTTGAACCTGTTCCTCATGGGAACAGTCCAGACCGAACTGCCAAGCCAGGTCCTGACTGGACCGGAAACAAGCATCCTGGGACCGGTTTCGGGGTTTCACCCCTCATCAGCCAGGCTAGCTTGAATCCAGTGGCATGGGAAGCACGGGACCCACGTCTGGACATACCCTTCCCACTTAGGGCGACAAAGCAAAAACAACAAGTGATGAACGGAATGCTGAACACTGTAAAACACTAACCCCCAAGCATAGATCTGGGTTTAATCCATCGTTCTTTTGCTTACCATGCCACCCCAGTTTGGACCCAGAAACAAGCATCCTGGGACCGTTTTCGGGGTTTCACCCCTCATCAGCCAGGCTAGCTTGAATCCAGTGGCATGGGAAGCACGGGACCCACATCTGGGCATACCCTTCCCACTTAGGGTGACAAAGCAAAAACAACAAGTGATGGACGGAATGCTGAACATTGTCAAACACTCACCCCCAGTCATAGATCTGGGTTTAATCCATCGTTCTTTTGCTCACTATTCCACCCCAGTTTGGACCCAGCCGTATGCAAATCAGTCTTGACCAAGTTCCTCATGGGAACAGTCCAGACCGAACTGCCAAGCCAGGTCCTCAATGGACCGGAAACAAGCATCCTGGGACCGGTTTCGGGGCTTCACCCCTCATCAGCCAGGTTAGCTTGAATGCAGTGGCATGGGAAGCACGGGACCCACGTCTGGGCATACCCTTCCCACTTAGGCCGACAAAGCAAAAACAACAAGTGATGGACGGAATGCTGAACATTGTCAAACAGTCACCCCCAGTCATAGATCTGGGTTTAATCCATCGTTCTTTTGCTCACCATGCCGGAAACAAGCATCCTGGGACTGGTTTCGGGGTTTCAACCCTCATCAGCCAGGCTAGCTTGAATCCAGTGGCATGGGAAGCACGGGACCCAAGTCTGGGCATACCCTTCCCACTTAGGGCGACAAAGCAAAAACAACAAGTGATGGACGGAATGCTGAACATTGTCAAACACTCACCCCCAGTCATAGATCTGGGTTTAATCCATCATTCTTTTGCTCACCATGCCACCCCAGTTTGGACCCAGCCATATGCAAATCAGTCTTGAACCTGTTCCTCATGGGAACAGTCCAGACCGAACTGCCAAGCCAGGTCCTCACTGGACCGGAAACAAGCATTCTGGGACCGGTTTCGGGGTTTCACCCCTCATCAGCCAGGCTAGCTTGAATCCAGTGGCATGGGAAGCACGGGACCCACGTCTGGACATACCCTTCCCACTTAGGGCGACAAAGCAAAAACAACAAGTGATGAACGGAATGCTGAACACTGTAAAACACTAACCCCCAAGCATACATCTGGGTTTAATCCATCGTTCTTTTGCTTACCATGCCACCCCAGTTTGGACCCAGAAACAAGCATCCTGGGACCGTTTTCGGGGTTTCACCCCTTATCAGCCAGGCTCGCTTGAATCCAGTGGCATGGGAAGCAGAGGACCCACATCTGGGCATACCCTTCCCACTTAGGGTGAAAAAGCAAAAACAACAAGTGATGGACATAATGCTGAACATTGTCAAACACTCACCCCTAGTCATAGATCTGGGTTTAATCCATCGTTCTTTTGCTCACCATGCCACCCCAGTTTGGACCCAGCCATATGCAAATCAGTCTTGACCCTGTCCCTCATGGGAACAGGCCAGACCGAACTGCCAAGCCAGGTCCTCACTGGACCGGAAACAAGCATCCTGGGACCGGTTTCGGGGTTTCACCCGTCATCAGCCAGGCTAGCTTGAATCCAGTGGCATGGGAAGCACGGGACTTACATCGTGGCATACCCTTCCCAATTAGGGCGACAAAGCAAAAACAACAAGTGATGGACGGAATGCTGAACATTGTCAAACACTCACCCCCAGTCATAGATCTGGGTTTAATCCATCGTTCTTTTGCTCACCATGCCACCCCAGTTTGGACCCAGCCATATGCAAATCAGTCTTGACCCTGTTCCTCATGGGAACAGTCCAGACCGAACTGCCAAGCCAGGTCCTCACTGGACCGGAAACAAGCATCCTGGGACTGGTTTCGGGGTTTCACCCCTCATCAGCCAGGCTAGCTTGAATCCAGTGGCATGGGAAGCACGGGACCCAAGTCTGGGCATACCCTTCCCACTTAGGGCGACAAAGCAAAAACAACAAGTGATGGACGGAATGCTGAACATTGTCAAACACTCACCCCCAGTCATAGATCTGGGTTTAATCCATCATTCTTTTGCTCACCATGCCACCCCAGTTTGGCCCCAGCCATATGCAAATCAGTCTTGACCCTGTTCCTCATGGGAACAGTCCAGACCGAACTGCCAAGCCAGGCCTCACTGGACCGGAAACAAGCATCCTGGGACCGGTTTCGGGGTTTCACCCCTCATCAGCCAGGCTAGCTTGAATCCAGTGGCATGGGAAGCACGGGACCCACGTCTGGACATACCCTTCCCACTTAGGGCGATAAAGCAAAAACAACAAGTGATGAACGGAATGCTGAACAATGTAAAACACTAACCCCAAAGCATAGATCTGGGTTTAATCCATCGTTCTTTTGCTCACCATGCCACCCCAGTTTGGACCCAGCCATATGCAAATCAGTCTTGAACCTGTGTTCCTCATGGGAACAGTCCAGACCGAACTGCCAAGCCAGGTCCTCACTGGACCGGAAACAAGCATCCTGGGACCGTTTTCGGGGTTTCACCCGTCATCAGCCAGGCTAGCTTGAATCCAGTGGCATGGGAAGCACGGGACCCACATCTGGGCATACCCTTCCCACTTAGGGTGACAAAGCAAAAACAACAAGTGATAGACGGAATGCTGAACATTGTCAAACACTCACCCCCAGTCATAGATCTGGGTTTAATCCATCGTTCTTTTGCTCACTATTCCACCCCAGTTTGGACCCAGCCGTATGCAAATCAGTCTTGACCAAGTTCCTCATGGGAACAGTCCAGACCGAACTGCCAAGCCAGGTCCTCACTGGACCGGAAACAAGCATCCTGGGACCGGTTTCGGGGCTTCACCCCTCATCAGCCAGGTTAGCTTGAATGCAGTGGCATGGGAAGCACGGGACCCACGTCTGGGCATTCCCTTCCCACTTAGGCCGACAAAGCAAAAACAACAAGTGATGGACGGAATGCTGAACATTGTCAAACACTCACCCCCAGTCATAGATCTGGGTTTAATCCATCGTTCTTTTGCTCACCATGCTGGAAACAAGCATCCTGGGACTGGTTTCGGGGTTTCAACCCTCATCAGCCAGGCTAGCTTGAATCCAGTGGCATGGGAAGCACGGGACCCAAGTCTGGGCATACCCTTCCCACTTAGGGCGACAAAGCAAAAACAACAAGTGATGGACGGAATGCTGAACATTGTCAAACACTCACCCCCAGTCATAGATCTGGGTTTAATCCATCATTCTTTTGCTCACCATGCCACCCCAGTTTGGACCCAGCCATATGCAAATCAGTCTTGAACCTGTTCCTCATGGGAACAGTCCAGACCGAACTGCCAAGCCAGGTCCTCACTGGACCGGAAACAAGCATCCTGGGACCGGTTTCGGGGTTTCACCCCTCATCAGCCAGGCTAGCTTGAATCCAGTGGCATGGGAAGCACGGGACCCACGTCTGGACATACCCTTCCCACTTAGGGCGACAAAGCAAAAACAACAAGTGATGAACGGAATGCTGAACACTGTAAAACACTAACCCCCAAGCATACATCTGGGTTTAATCCATCGTTCTTTTGCTTACCATGCCACCCCAGTTTGGACCCAGAAACAAGCATCCTGGGACCGTTTTCGGGATTTCACCCCTCATCAGCCAGGCTAGCTTGAATCCAGTGGCATGGGAAGCAGAGGACCCACATCTGGGCATACCCTTCCCACTTAGGGTGACAAAGCAAAAACAACAAGTGATGGACGGAATGCTGAACATTGTCAAACACTCACCCCCAGTCATAGATCTGGGTTTAATCCATCGTTCTTTTGCTCACCATGCCACCCCAGTTTGGACCCAGCCATATGCAAATCAGTCTTGACCAAGTTCCTCATGGGAACAGTCCAGACCGAACTGCCAAGCCAGGTCCTCACTGGACTGGAAACAAGCATCCTGGGACCGTTTTCGGGGTTTCACCCCTCATCAGCCAGGCTACCTTGAATCCAGTGGCATGGGAAGCACGGGACCCACATCTGGGCATACCCTTCCCACTTAGGGTGACAAACCAAAACAACAAGTGATGGACCGAATGCTGAACATTGTCAAACACTCACCCCCAGTCACAGATCTGGGTTTAATCCATCGTTCTTTTGCTCACCATGCCAACCCAGTTTGGACCCAGCCATATGCAAATCAGTCTTGACCCTGTTCCTCATGGGAACAGGCCAGACCGAACTGCCAAGCCAGGTCCTCACTGGACTGGAAACAAGCATCCTGGGACCGTTTTCGGGGTTTCACCCCTCATCAGCCAGGCTCGCTTGAATCCAGTGGCATGGGAAGCACGGGACCAACGTCTGGGCATACCCTTCCCACTTAGGGCGAAAAAGCAAAAACAACAAGTGATGGACGGAATGCTGAACATTGTCAAACACTCACCCCCAGTCACAGATCTGGGTTTAATCCATCGTTCTTTTGCTCACCATGCCACCCCAGTTTGGACCCAGCCGTATGCAAATCAATCTTGACCCTGTTCCTCATGGGAACAGGCCAGACCGAACTGCCAAGCCAGGTCCTCACCGGACCGGAAACAAGCATCCTGGGACCGATTTCGGGGTTTCACCCCTCATCAGCCAGGCTAGCTTGAATCCAGTGGCATGGGAAGCACGGGACCCACATCTGGGCATACCCTTCCCAATTAGGGCGACAAAGCAAAAACAACAAGTGATGGACGGAATGCTGAACATTGTCAAACACTCACCCCCAGTCATAGATCTGGGTTTAATCCATCGTTCTTTTTCTCACCATGCCACCCCAGTTTGGACCCATCCATATGCAAATCAGTCTTGACCCTGTTCCTCATGGAACAGTCCAGACCGAACTGCCAAGCCAGGTCCTCACTGGACCGGAAACAAGCATCCTGGGACCGGTTTCGGGGTTTCACCCCTCATCAGCCAGGCTAGCTTGAATCCAGTGGCATGGGAAGCACGGGACCCACGTCTGGGCATACCCTTCCCACTTAGGGCGACAAAGCAAAAACAACAAGTGATGGACGGAATGCTGAACATTGTCAAACACTCACCCCCAGTCATAGATCTGGGTTTAATCCATCGTTCTTTTGCTCACCATGCCATATGCAAATCAGTCTTGACCCTGTTCCTCATGGGAACAGTCCAGACCGAACTGCCAAGCCAGGTCCTCACTGGACCGGAAACAAGCATCCTGGGACCGGTTTCAGGGTTTCACCCCTCATCAGCCAGGCTAGCTTGAATCCAGTGGCATGGGAAGCACGGGACCCACGTCTGGGCATACCCTTCCCACTTAGGGCGACAAAGCAAAAACAAGTGATGGACGGAATGCTGAACATTGTCAAGCACTCACCCCCAGTCATAGATCGGGGTTTAATCCATCGTTCTTTTGCTCACCATGCCACCCCAGTTTGGACCCAGCCATATGCAAATCAGTCTTCACCCTGTTCCTCATGGGAACAGTCCAGACCGAACTGCCAAGCCAGGTCCTCACTGGACCGGAAACAAGCATCCTGGGACCGGTTTCGTGGTTTCACCCCTCATCAGCCAGGCTAGCTTGAATCCACTGGCATGGGAAGCACGGGACCCACGTCTGGACATACCCTTCCCACTTAGGGCGACAAAGCAAAAACAACAAGTGATGAACGGAATGCTGAACACTGTAAAACACTAACCCCCAAGCATAGATCTGGGTTTAATCTATTGTTCGTTTGCTTACCATGCCACCCCAGTTTGGACCCAGAAACAAGCATCCTGGGACCGTTTTCGGGTTTCACCCCTCATCAGCCAGGCTAGCTTGAATCCAGTGGCATGGGAAGCACGGGACCCACATCTGGGCATACCCTTCCCACTTAGGGTGACAAAGCAAAAACAACAAGTGATGGACGGAATGCTGAACATTGTCAAACACTCACCCCCAGTCATAGATCTGGGTTTAATCCATCATTCTTTTGCTCACCATGCCACCCCAGTTTGGACCCAGCCATATGCAAATCAGTCTTGACCAAGTTCCTCATGGGAGCAGTCCAGACCGAACTGCCAAGCCAGGTCCTCACTGGACCGGAAACAAGCATCCTGGGACCGTTTTCGGGGTTTCACCCCTCATCAGCCAGGCTACCTTGAATCCAGTGGCATGGGAAGCACGGGACCCACATCTGGGCATACCCTTCCCACTTACGGTGACAAAGCAAAAACAACAAGTGATGGACCGAATGCTGAACATTGTCAAACACTCACCCCCAGTCACAGATCTGGGTTTAATCCATCGTTCTTTTGCTCACCATGCCACCCCAGTTTGGACCCAGCCGTATGCAAATCAGTCTTGACCCTGTTCCTCATGGGAACAGGCCAGACCGAACTGCCAAGCCAGGTCCTCACTGGACCGGAAACAAGCATCCTGGGACCGGTTTCGGGGTTTCACCCCTCATCAGCCAGGCTAGCTTGAATCCAGTGGCATGGGAAGCACGGGACCCACGTCTGGGCATACCCTTCCCACTTAGGGCGACAAAGCAAAAACAACAAGTGATGGACGGAATGCTGAACATTGTCAAACACTCACCCCCAGTCATAGATCTGGGTTTAATCCATCGTTCTTTTGCTCACCATGCCATATGCAAATCAGTCTTGACCCTGTTCCTCATGGGAACAGTCCAGACCGAACTGCCAAGCCAGGTCCTCACTGGACCGGAAACAAGCATCCTGGGACCGGTTTCAGGGTTTCACCCCTCATCAGCCAGGCTAGCTTGAATCCAGTGGCATGGGAAGCACGGGACCCACGTCTGAGCATACCCTTCCCACTTAGGGCGACAAAGCAAAAACAAGTGATGGACGGAATGCTGAACATTGTCAAGCACTCACCCCCAGTCATAGATAGGGGTTTAATCCATCGTTCTTTTGCTCACCATGCCACCCCAGTTTGGACCCAGCCATATGCAAATCAGTCTTCACCCTGTTCCTCATGGGAACAGTCCAGACCGAACTGCCAAGCCAGGTCCTCACTGGACCAGAAACAAGCATCCTGGGACCGGTTTCGTGGTTTCACCCCTCATCAGCCAGGCTAGCTTGAATCCAGTGGCATGGGAAGCACGGGACCCACGTCTGGGCATACCCTTCCCACTGATGAACGGAATGCTGAACACAGTCAAACACTAACCCCCAAGCATAGATCTGGGATTAATCCATTGTTCTTTTGTTCACCATGCCACCCCAGTTTGGACCCAGCCATATGCAAATCAGTCTTGACCCTGTTCCTCATGGGAACAGTCCAGACCGAACTGCCAAGCCAGGTCCTCAGTGGAACGGAAGCAAGCATCCTGGGACCGGTTTCAGGATTTCACCCCTCATCAGCCAGGCTAGCTTGAATCCAGTGGCATGGGAAGCACGGGACCCACGTCTGGACATACCCTTCCCACTTAGGGCGACAAAGCAAAAACAACAAGTGATGAACGGAATGCTGAACACTGTAAAACACTAACCCCCAAGCATAGATCTGGGTTTAATCTATCGTTCTTTTGCTTACCATGCCACCCCAGTTTGGACCCAGAAACAAGCATCCTGGGACCGTTTTCGGGTTTCACCCCTCATCAACCAGGCTAGCTTGAATCCAGTGGCATGGGAAGCACGGGACCCACATCTGGGCATACCCTTCCCACTTAGGGTGACAAAGCAAAAACAACAAGTGATGGACGGAATGCTGAACATTGTCAAACACTCACCCCCAGTCATAGATCTGGGTTTAATCCATCGTTCTTTTGCTCACCATGCCACCCCAGTTTGGACCCAGCCATATGCAAATCAGTCTTGACCAAGTTCCTCATGGGAACAGTCCAGACCGAACTGCCAAGCCAGGTCCTCACTGGACCGGAAACAAGCATCCTGGGACCGTTTTCGGGGTTTCACCCCTCATCAGCCAGGCTACCTTGAATCCAGTGGCATGGGAAGCACGGGACCCACATCTGGGCATACCCTTCCCACTTAGGGTGACAAAGCAAAAACAACAAGTGATGGACCGAATGCTGAACATTGTCAAACACTCACCCCCAGTCACAGATCTGGGTTTAATCCATCGTTCTTTTGCTCACCATGCCACCCCAGTTTGGACCCAGCCATATGCAAATCAGTCTTGACCCTGTTCCTCATGGGAACAGGCCAGACCGAACTGCCAAGCCAGGTCCTCACTGGACCGGAAACAAGCATCCTGAGACCGTTTTCGGGGTTTCACCCCTCATCAGCCAGGCTTGCTTGAATCCAGTGGCTTGGGAAGCACGGGACCAACGTCTGGGCATACCCTTCCCACTTAGGGCGAAAAAGCAAAAACAACAAGTAATGGACGGAATGCTGAACATTGTCAAACACTCACCCCCAGTCACAGATCTGGGTTTAATCCATCGTTCTTTTGCTCACCATGCCACCCCAGTTTGGACCCAGCCGTATGCAAATCAGTCTTGACCCTGTTCCTCATGGGAACAGGCCAGACCGAACTGCCAAGCCAGGTCCTCACTGGACCGGAAACAAGCATCCTGGGACCGGTTTCGGGGTTTCACCCCTCATCAGCCAGGCTAGCTTGAATCCAGTGGCATGGGAAGCACGGGACCCACGTCTGGGCATACCCTTCCCACTTAGGGCGACAAAGCAAAAACAACAAGTGATGGACGGAATGCTGAACATTGTCAAACACTCACCCCCAGTCATAGATCTGGGTTTAATCCATCGTTCTTTTGCTCACCATGCCATATGCAAATCAGTCTTGACCCTGTTCCTCATGGGAACAGTCCAGACCGAACTGCCAAGCCAGGTCCTCACTGGACCGGAAACAAGCATCCTGGGACAGGTTTCAGGGTTTCACCCCTCATCAGCCAGGCTAGCTTGAATCCAGTGGCATGGGAAGCACGGGACCCACGTCTGGGCATACCCTTCCCACTTAGGGCGACAAAGCAAAAACAAGTGATGGACGGAATGCTGAACATTGTCAAGCACTCACCCCCAGTCATAGATAGGGGTTTAATCCATCGTTCTTTTGCTCACCATGCCACCCCAGTTTGGACCCAGCCATATGCAAATCAGTCTTCACCCTGTTCCTCATGGGAACAGTCCAGACCGAACTGCCAAGCCAGGTCCTCACTGGACCAGAAACAAGCATCCTGGGACCGGTTTCGTGGTTTCACCCCTCATCAGCCAGGCTAGCTTGAATCCAGTGGCATGGGAAGCACGGGACCCACGTCTGGGCATACCCTTCCCACTGATGAACGGAATGCTGAACACAGTCAAACACTAACCCCCAAGCATAGATCTGGGATTAATCCATCGTTCTTTTGTTCACCATGCCACCCCAGTTTGGACCCAGCCATATGCAAATCAGTCTTGACCCTGTTCCTCATGGGAACAGTCCAGACCGAACTGCCAAGCCAGGTCCTCAGTGGAACGGAAGCAAGCATCCTGGGACCGGTTTCAGGATTTCACCCCTCATCAGCCAGGCTAGCTTGAATCCAGTGGCATGGGAAGCACGGGACCCACGTCTGGACATACCCTTCCCACTTAGGGCGACAAAGCAAAAACAACAAGTGATGAACGGAATGCTGAACACTGTAAAACACTAACCCCCAAGCATAGATCTGGGTTTAATCTATCGTTCTTTTGCTTACCATGCCACCCCAGTTTGGACCCAGAAACAAGCATCCTGGGACCGTTTTCGGGTTTCACCCCTCATCAACCAGGCTAGCTTGAATCCAGTGGCATGGGAAGCACGGGACCCACATCTGGGCATACCCTTCCCACTTAGGGTGACAAAGCAAAAACAACAAGTGATGGACGGAATGCTGAACATTGTCAAACACTCACCCCCAGTCATAGATCTGGGTTTAATCCATCGTTCTTTTGCTCACCATGCCACCCCAGTTTGGACCCAGCCATATGCAAATCAGTCTTGACCAAGTTCCTCATGGGAACAGTCCAGACCGAACTGCCAAGCCAGGTCCTCACTGGACCGGAAACAAGCATCCTGGGACCGTTTTCGGGGTTTCACCCCTCATCAGCCAGGCTACCTTGAATCCAGTGGCATGGGAAGCACGGGACCCACATCTGGGCATACCCTTCCCACTTAGGGTGACAAAGCAAAAACAACAAGTGATGGACCGAATGCTGAACATTGTCAAACACTCACCCCCAGTAACAGATCTGGGTTTAATCCATCGTTCTTTTGCTCACCATGCCACCCCAGTTTCGACCCAGCCATATGCAAATCAGTCTTGACCCTGTTCCTCATGGGAACAGGCCAGACCGAACTGCCAAGCCAGGTCCTCACTGGACCGGAAACAAGCATCCTGCGACCGTTTTCGGGGTTTCACCCCTCATCAGCCAGGCTCGCTTGAATCCAGTGGCATGGGAAGCACGGGACCAACGTCTGGGCATACCCTTCCCACTTAGGGTGAAAAAGCAAAAACAACAAGTGATGGACGGAATGCTGAACATTGTCAAACACTCACCCCCAGTCACAGATCTGGTTTAATCCATCGTTCTTTTGCTCACCATGCCACCCCAGTTTGGACCCAGCCATATGCAAATCAGTCTTGACCCTGTTCCTCATGGGAACAGGCCAGACCGAACTGCCAAGCCAGGTCCTCACCGGACCGGAAACAAGCATCCTGGGACCGATTTCGGGGTTTCACCCCTCATCAGCCAGGCTAGTTGAATCCAGTGGCATGGGAAGCACGGGACCCACATCTGGGCATACCCTTCCCAATTAGGGCGACAAAGCAAAAACAACAAGTGATGGACGGAATGCTGAACATTGTCAAACACTCACCCCCAGTCATAGATCTGGGTTTAATCCATCGTTCTTTTGCTCACCATGCCGGAAACAAGCATCCTGGGACTGGTTTCGGGGTTTCAACCCTCATCAGCCAGGCTAGCTTGAATCCAGTGGCATGGGAAGCACGGGACCCAAGTCTGGGCATACCCTTCCCACTTAGGGCGACAAAGCAAAAACAACAAGTGATGGACGGAATGCTGAACATTGTCAAACACTCACCCCCAGTCATAGATCTGGGTTTAATCCATCATTCTTTTGCTCACCATGCCACCCCAGTTTGGACCCAGCCATATGCAAATCAGTCTTGAACCTGTTCCTCATGGGAACAGTCCAGACCGAACTGCCAAGCCAGGTCCTCACTGGACCGGAAACAAGCATCCTGGGACCGTTTTCGGGGTTTCACCCCTCATCAGCCAGGCTACCTTGAATCCAGTGGCATGGGACGCACGGGACCCACATCTGGGCATACCCTTCCCACTTAGGGTGACAAAGCAAAAACAACAAGTGATGGACCGAATGCTGAACATTGTCAAACACTCACCCCCAGTCACAGATGTGGGTTTAATCCATCGTTCTTTTGCTCACCATGCCACCCCAGTTTGGACCCAGCCATATGCAAATCAGTCTTGACCCTGTTCCTCATGGGAACAGGCCAGACCGAACTGCCAAGCCAGGTCCTCACTGGACCGGAAACAAGCATCCTGGGACCGTTTTCGGGGTTATACCCCTCATCAGCCAGGCTCGCTTGAATCCAGTGGCATGGGAAGCACGGGACCAACGTCTGGGCATACCCTTCCCACTTAGGGCGAAAAAGCAAAAACAACAAGTGATGGACGGAATGCTGAATATTGTCAAACACTCACCCCCAGTCACAGATCTGGGTTTAATCCATCGTTCTTTTGCTCACCATGCCACCCCAGTTTGGACCCAGCCATATGCAAATCAGTCTTGACCCTGTTCCTCATGGGAACAGGCCAGACCGAACTGCCTAGCCAGGTCCTCACTGGACCGGAAACAAGCATCCTGGGACCGGTTTCGGGGTTTCACCCCTCATCAGCCAGGCTAGCTTGAATCCAGTGGCATGGGAAGCACGGGACCTACATCTGGGCATACCCTTCCCAATTAGGGCGACAAAGCAAAAACAACAAGTGATGGACGGAATGCTGAACATTGTCAAACACTCACCCCCAGTCATAGATCTGGGTTTAATCCATCGTTCTTTTTCTCACCATGCCACCCCAGTTTGGACCCATCCATATGCAAATCAGTCTTGACCCTGTTCCTCATGGGAACAGTCCAGACCGAACTGCCAAGCCAGGTCCTCACTGGACCGGAAACAAGCATCCTGGGACCGTTTTCGGGGTTTCACCCCTCATCAGCCAGGCTCGCTTGAATCCAGTGGCATGGGAAGCACGGGACCAACGTCTGGGCATACCCTTCCCACTTAGGGCGAAAAAGCAAAAACAACAAGTGATGGACGGAATGCTGAACATTGTCAAACACTCACCCCCAGTCACAGATCTGGGTTTAATCCATCGTTCTTTTGCTCACCATGCCACCCCAGTTTGGACCCAGCCGTATGCAAATCAGTCTTGACCCTGTTCCTCATGGGAACAGGCCAGACCGAACTGCCAAGCCAGGTCCTCACCGGACCGGAAACAAGCATCCTGGGACCGATTTCGGGGTTTCACCCCTCATCAGCCAGGCTAGCTTGAATCCAGTGGCATGGGAAGCACGGGACCTACATCTGGGCATACCCTTCCCAATTAGGGTGACAAAGCAAAAACAACAAGTGATGGACGGAATGCTGAACATTGTCAAACACTCACCCCCAGTCATAGATCTGGGTTTAATCCATCGTTCTTTTTCTCACCATGCCACCCCAGTTTGGACCCATCCATATGCAAATCAGTCTTGACCCTGTTCCTCATGGGAACAGTCCAGACCGAACTGCCAAGCCAGGTCCTCACTGGACCGGAAACAAGCATCCTGGGACCGGTTTCGGGGTTTCACCCCTCATCAGCCAGGCTAGCTTGAATCCAGTGGCATGGGAAGCACGGGACCCACGTCTGGGCATACCCTTCCCACTTAGGGCGACAAAGCAAAAACAACAAGTGATGGACGGAATGCTGAACATTGTCAAACACTCACCCCCAGTCATAGATCTGGGTTTAATCCATCGTTCTTTTGCTCACCATGCCATATGCAAATCAGTCTTGACCCTGTTCCTCATGGGAACAGTCTAGACCGAACTGCCAAGCCAGGTCCTCACTGGACCGGAAACAAGCATCCTGGGACCGGTTTCAGGATTTCACACCTCATCAGCCAGGCTAGCTTGAATCCAGTGGCATGGGAAGCACGGGACCCACGTCTGGGCATACCCTTCCCACTTAGGGCGACAAAGCAAAAACAAGTGATGGACGGAATGCTGAACATTGTCAAGCACTCACCCCCAGTCATAGATCGGGGTTTAATCCATCGTTCTTTTGCTCACCATGCCACCCCAGTTTGGACCCAGCCATATGCAAATCAGTCTTCACCCTGTTCCTCATGGGAACACTCCAGACCGAACTGCCAAGCCAGGTCCTCACTGGACCGGAAACAAGCATCCTGGGACCGGTTTCGTGGTTTCACCCCTCATCAGCCAGGCTAGCTTGAATCCAGTGGCATGGGAAGCACGGGACCCACGTCTGGGCATACCCTTCCCACTGATGAACGGAATGCTGAACACTGTCAAACACTAACCCCCAAGCATAGATCTGGGATTAATCCATCGTTCTTTTGTTCACCATGCCACCCCAGTTTGGACCCAGCCATATGCAAATCAGTCTTGACCCTGTTCCTCATGGGAACAGTCCAGACCGAACTGCCAAGCCAGGTCCTCAGTGGACCGGAAGCAAGCATCCTGGGACCGGTTTCAGGATTTCACCCCTCATCAGCCAGGCTAGCTTGAATCCAGTGGCATGGGAAGCACGGGACCCACGTCTGGACATACCCTTCCCACTTAGGGCGACAAAGCAAAAACAACAAGTGATGAACGGAATGCTGAACATTGTAAAACACTAACCCCCAAGCATAGATCTGGGTTTAATCTATCGTTCTTTTGCTTACCATGCCACCCCAGTTTGGACCCAGAAACAAGCATCCTGGGACAAGTGATGGACGGAATGCTGAACATTGTCAAACACTCACCCCCAGTCATAGATCTGGATTTAATCCATCGTTCTTTTGCTCACCATGCCACCCCAGTTTGGACCCAGCCATATGCAAATCAGTCTTGACCAAGTTCCTCATGGGAACAGTCCAGACCGAACTGCCAAGCCAGGTCCTCACTGGACCGGAAACAAGCATCCTGGGACCGTTTTCGGGGTTTCACCCATCATCAGCCACGCTACCTTGAATCCAGTGGCATGGGAAGCACGGGACCCACATCTGGGCATACCCTTCCCACTTAGGGTGACAAAGCAAAAACAACAAGTGATGGACCGAATGCTGAACATTGTCAAACACTCACCCCCAGTCACAGATCTGGGTTTAATCCATTGTTCTTTTGCTCACCATGCCACCCCAGTTTGGACCCAGCCATATGCAAATCAGTCTTGACCCTGTTCCTCATGGGAACAGGCCAGACCGAACTGCCAAGCCAGATCCTCACTGGACCTGAAACAAGCATCCTGGGACCGTTTTCGGGGTTTCACCCCTCATCAGCCAGGCTCGCTTGAATCCAGTGGCATGGGAAGCACGGGACCAACGTCTGGGCATACCCTTCCCACTTAGGGCGAAAAAGCAAAAACAACAAGTGATGGACGGAATGCTGAACATTGTCAACAACTCCCCCCCAGTCACAGATCTGGGTTTAATCCATCGTTCTTTTGCTCACAATGCCACCCCAGTTTGGACCCAGCCATATGCAAATCAGTCTTGACCCTGTTCCTCATGGGAACAGGCCAGACCGAACTGCCAAGCCAGGTCCTCACCGGACCGGAAACAAGCATCCTGGGACCGATTTCGGGGTTTCACCCCTCATCAGCCAGGCTAGCTTGAATCCAGTGGCATGGGAAGCACGGGACCCACATCTGGGCATACCCTTCCCAATTAGGGCGACAAAGCAAAAACAACAAGTGATGGACGGAATGCTGAACATTGTCAAACACTCACCCCCAGTCATAGATCTGGGTTTAATCCATCGTTCTTTTTCTCACCATACCACCCCAGTTTGGACCCATCCATATGCAAATCAGTCTTGACCCTGTTCCTCATGGGAACAGTCCAGACCGAACTGCCAAGCCAGGTCCTCACTGGACCGGAAACAAGCATCCTGGGACCGGTTTCGGGGTTTCACCCCTCATCAGCCAGGCTAGCTTGAATCCAGTGGCATGGGAAGCACGGGACCCACGTCTGGGCATACCCATCCCACTTAAGGCGACAAAGCAAAAACAACAAGTGATGGACGGAATGCTGAACATTGTCAAACACTCACCCCCAGTCATAGATCTGGGTTTACTCCATCGTTCTTTTACTCACCATGCCATATGCAAATCAGTCTTGACCCTGTTCCTCATGGGAACAGTCCAGACCGAACTGCCAAGCCAGGTCCTCACTGGACTGGAAACAAGCATCCTGGGACCGGTTTCAGGGTTTCACCCCTCATCAGCCAGGCTAGCTTGAATCCAGTGGCATGGGAAGCACGGGACCCACGTCTGGGCATACCCTTCCCACTTAGGGCGACAAAGCAAAAACAAGTGATGGACGGAATGCTGAACATTGTCAAGCACTCACCCCCAGTCATAGATCTGGGTTTAATCCATCGTTCTTTTGCTCACCATGCCACCCCAGTTTGGACCCAGCCACAGGTCCTCACTGGACCGGAAACAAGCATCCTGGGACCGGTTTCGTGGTTTCACCCCTCATCAGCCAGGCTAGCTTGAATCCAGTGGCATGGGAAGCACGGGACCCACGTCTGGGCATACCCTTCCCACTTAGGGAGACAAAGCAAAAACAACAAGTGATGGACGGAATGCTGAACACTGTCAAACACTAACCCCCAAGCATAGATCTGGGTTTAATCCATTGTTCTTTTGTTCACCATGCCACCCCAGTTTGGACCCAGCCATATGCAAATCAGTCTTGACCCTGTTCCTCATGGGAACAGTCCAGACCGAACTGCCAAGCCAGGTCCTCACTGTACCGGAAGCAAGCATCCTGGGACCGGTTTCAGGATTTCACCCCTCATCAGCCAGGCTAGCTTGAATCCAGTGGCATGGGAAGCACGGGACCCACGTCTGGGCATACCCTTCCCACTTAGGGCGACAAAGCAAAAACAACAAGTGATGGACGGAATGCTGAACATTGTCAAACACTCACCCCCAGTCATAGATCTGGGTTTAATCCATCGTTCTTTTGCTCACCATGCCACCCCAGTTTGGACCCAGCCATATGCAAATCAGTCTTGACCCTGTTCCTCATGGGAACAGTCCAGACCGAACTGCCAAGTCAGGTCCTCACTGGACTGGAAACAAGCATCCTGGGACCAGTTTTGGGGTTTCACCCCTCATCAGCCAGGCTAGCTTGAATCCAGTGCCATGGGAAGCACGGGACCCACGTCTGGGCATACCCTTCCCACTTAGGAAGACAAAGCAAAAACAACAAGTGATGGACGGAATGCTGAACACTGTCAAACACTAACCCCCAAGCATAGATCTGGGTTTAATCAATCGTTCTTTTGCTCACCATGCCACCCCAGTTTGGACCCAGCCATATGCAAATCAGTCTTGAACCTGTTCCTCATGGGAACAGTCCAGACCGAACTGCCAAGCGAGGTCCTCAATGGACCGGAAACAAGCATCCTGGGACCGGTTTCGGGGTTTCACCCCTCATCAGCCAGGCTAGCTTGAATCCAGTGGCATGGGAAGCACAGTACCCACATCTGGGCATACCCTTCCCACTTAGGGCGACAAAGCAAAAACACCAAGTGATGGACGGAATGCTGAACATTGTCAAACACTCACCCCCAGTCATAGATCTGGGTTTAATCCATCGTTCTTTTGCTCACCATGCCACCCCAGTTTGGACACAGCCATATGCAAATCAGTCTTGACCCTGTTCCTCATGGGAACAATCCAGACCGATCTTGCCATGCCAGGTCCTCACTGGACCGGAAACAAGCATCCTGGGACCGTTTTCGGGGTTTCACCCCTCATCAGCCAGGCTACCTTGAATCCAGTGGCATGGGAAGCACGGGACCAACGTCTGGGCATACCCTTCCCACTTAGGGCGACAAAGCAAAAACAAGAAGTGATGGACGGAATGCTGAACATTGTCAAACACTCACCCCCAGTCATAGATCTGGGTTTAATCCATCGTTCTTTTGCTCACCATGCCACCCCAGTTTGGACCCAGCCATATGCAAATCAGTCTTGACCCTGTTCCTCATGGGAACAGGCCAGACCGAACTGCCTAGCCAGGTCCTCACTGGACCGGAAACAAGCATCCTGGGACCGGTTTCGGGGTTTCACCCCTCATCAGCCAGGCTAGCTTGAATCCAGTGGCATGGGAAGCACAGGACCAACGTCTGGGCATACCCTTCCCACTTAGGGCGACAAAGCAAAAACAACAAGTGATGGACGGAATGCTGAACATTGTCAAACACTCACCCCCAGTCATAGATCTGGGTTTAATCCATCGTTCTTTTGCTCACCATGCCACCCCAGTTTTGGACCCAGCCATATGCAAATCAGTCTTGACCCTGTTCCTCATGGGAACAGTCCAGACGGAACTGCCAAGCCAGGTCCTCACTGGACCGGAAACAAGCATCCTGGGACCGGTTTCGGGGTTTCACCCCTCATCAGCCAGGCTAGCTTGAATCCAGTGGCATGGGAAGCACGGGACCCACATCTGGGCATACCCTTCTCACTTAGGGTGACAAAGCAAAAACAACAAGTGATGGACCGAATGCTGAACATTGTCAAACACTCACCCCCAGTCACAGATCTGGGTTTAATCCATTGTTCTTTTGCTCACCATGCCACCCCAGTTTGGACCCAGCCATATGCAAATCAGTCTTGACCCTGTTCCTCATGGGAACAGGCCAGACCGAACTGCCAAGCCAGGTCCTCACTGGACCGGAAACAAGCATCCTGGGACCGTTTTCGGGGTTTCACCCCTCATCAGCCAGGCTCGCTTGAATCCAGTGGCATGGGAAGCACGGGACCAACGTCTGGGCATACCCTTCCCACTTAGGGCGAAAAAGCAAAAACAACAAGTGATGGACGGAATGCTGAACATTGTCAAACACTCACCCCCAGTCACAGATCTGGGTTTAATCCATCGTTCTTTTGCTCACCATGCCACCCCAGTTTGGACCCAGCCGTATGCAAATCAGTCTTGACCCTGTTCCTCATGGGAACAGGCCAGACCGAACTGCCAAGCCAGGTCCTCACCGGACCGGAAACAAGCATCCTGGGACCGATTTCGGGGTTTCACCCCTCATCAGCCAGGCTAGCTTGAATCCAGTGGCATGGGAAGCACGGGACCTACATCTGGGCATACCCTTCCCAATTAGGGCGACAAAGCAAAAACAACAAGTGATGGACGGAATGCTGAACATTGTCAAACACTCACCCCCAGTCATAGATCCGGGTTTAATCCATCGTTCTTTTTCTCACCATGCCACCCCAGTTTGGACCCATCCATATGCAAATCAGTCTTGACCCTGTTCCTCATGGGAACAGTCCAGACCGAACTGCCAAGCCAGGTCCTCACTGGACCGGAAACAAGCATCCTGGGACCGTTTTCGGGGTTTCACCCCTCATCAGCCAGGCTCGCTTGAATCCAGTGGCATGGGAAGCACGGGACCAACGTCTGGGCATACCCTTCCCACTTAGGGCGAAAAAGCAAAAACAACAAGTGATAGACGGAATGCTGAACATTGTCAAACACTCACCCCCAGTCACAGATCTGGGTTTAATCCATCGTTCTTTTGCTCACCATGCCACCCCAGTTTGGACCCAGCCGTATGCAAATCAGTCTTGACCCTGTTCCTCATGGGAACAGGCCAGACCGAACTGCCAAGCCAGGTCCTCACCGGACCGGAAACAAGCATCCTGGGACCGATTTCGGGGTTTCACCCCTCATCAGCCAGGCTAGCTTGAATCCAGTGGCATGGGAAGCACGGGACCTACATCTGGGCATACCCTTCCCAATTAGGGCGACAAAGCAAAAACAACAAGTGAAGGACGGAATGCTGAACATTGTCAAACACTCACCCCCAGTCATAGATCTGGGTTTAATCCATCGTTCTTTTTCTCACCATGCCACCCCAGTTTGGACCCATCCATATGCAAATCAGTCTTGACCCTGTTCCTCATGGGAACAGTCCAGACCGAACTGCCAAGCCAGGTCCTCACTGGACCGGAAACAAGCATCCTGGGACCGGTTTCGGGGTTTCACCCCTCATCAGCCAGGCTAGCTTGAATCCAGTGGCATGGGAAGCACGGGACCCACGTCTGGGCATACCCTTCCCACTTAGGGCGACAAAGCAAAAACAACAAGTGATGGACGGAATGCTGAACATTGTCAAACACTCACCCCCAGTCATAGATCTGGGTTTAATCCATCATTCTTTTGCTCACCATGCCATATGCAAATCAGTCTTGACCCTGTTCCTCATGGGAACAGTCTAGACCGAACTGCCAAGCCAGGTCCTCACTGGACCGGAAACAAGCATCCTGGGACCGGTTTCAGGGTTTCACCCCTCATCAGCCAGGCTAGCTTGAATCCAGTGGCATGGGAAGCACGGGACCCACGTCTGGGCATACCCTTCCCACTTAGGGCGACAAAGCAAAAACAAGTGATGGACGGAATGCTGAACATTGTCAAGCACTCACCCCCAGTCATAGATCGGGGTTTAATCCATCGTTCTTTTGCTCACCATGCCACCCCAGTTTGGATCCAGCCATATGCAAATCAGTCTTCACCCTGTTCCTCATGGGAACACTCCAGACCGAACTGCCAAGCCAGGTCCTCACTGGACCGGAAACAAGCATCCTGGGACCGGTTTCGTGGTTTCACCCCTCATCAGCCAGGCTAGCTTGAATCCAGTGGCATGGGAAGCACGGGACCCACGTCTGGGCATACCCTTCCCACTGATGAACGGAATGCTGAACACTGTCAAACACTAACCCCCAAGCATAGATCTGGGATTAATCCATCGTTCTTTTGTTCACCATGCCACCCCAGTTTGGACCCAGCCATATGCAAATCAGTCTTGACCCTGTTCCTCATGGGAACAGTCCAGACCGAACTGCCAAGCCAGGTCCTCAGTGGACTGGAAGCAAGCATCCTGGGACCGGTTTCAGGATTTCACCCCTCATCAGCCAGGCTAGCTTGAATCCAGTGGCATGGGAAGCACGGGACCCACGTCTGGACATACCCTTCCCACTTAGGGCGACAAATCAAAAACAACAAGTGATGAACGGAATGCTGAACACTGTAAAACACTAACCCCCAAGCATAGATCTGGGTTTAATCTATCGTTCTTTTGCTTACCATGCCACCCCAGTTTGGACCCAGAAACAAGCATCCTGGGACAAGTGATGGACGGAATGCTGAACATTGTCAAACACTCACCCCCAGTCATAGATCTGGGTTTAATCCATCGTTCTTTTGCTCACCATGCCACCCCAGTTTGGACCCAGCCATATGCAAATCAGTCTTGACCAAGTTCCTCATGGGAACAGTCCAGACCGAACTGCCAAGCCAGGTCCGCACTGGACCGGAAACAAGCATCCTGGGACCGTTTTCGGGGTTTCACCCATCATCAGCCAGGCTACCTTGAATCCAGTGGCATGGGAAGCACGGGACCAACGTCTGGGCATACCCTTCCCACTTAGGGCGAAAAAGCAAAAACAACAAGTGATGGACGGAATGCTGAACATTGTCAAACACTCACCCCCAGTCACAGATCTGGGTTTAATCCTTCGTTCTTTTGCTCACAATGCCACCCCAGTTTGGACCCAGCCATATGCAAATCAGTCTTGACCCTGTTCCTCATGGGAACAGGCCAGACCGAACTGCCAAGCCAGGTCCTCACCGGACCGGAAACAAGCATCCTGGGACCGATTTCGGGGTTTCACCCCTCATCAGCCAGGCTAGCTTGAATCCAGTGGCATGGGAAGCACGGGACCCACATCTGGGCATACCTTTCCCAATTAGGGCGACAAAGCAAAAACAACAAGTGATGGACGGAATGCTGAACATTGTCAAACACTCACCCTCAGTCATAGATCTGGGTTTAATCCATCGTTCTTTTTCTCACCATACCACCCCAGTTTGGACCCATCCATATGCAAATCAGTCTTGACCCTGTTCCTCATGGGAACAGTCCAGACCGAACTGCCAAGCGAGGTCCTCAACGGACCGGAAACAAGCATCCTGGGACCGGTTTCGGGGTTTCACCCCTCATCAGCCAGGCTAGCTTGAATCCAGTGGCATGGGAAGCACGGGACCCACATCTGGGCATACCCTTCCCACTTAGGGCGACAAAGCAAAAACAACAAGTGATGGACGGAATGCTGAACATTGTCAAACACTCACCCCCAGTCATAGATCTGGGTTTAATCCATCGTTCTTTTGCTCACCATGCCACCCCAGTTTTGGACCCAGCCATATGCAAATCAGTCTTGACCCTGTTCCTCATTGCAACAGTCCATACGGAACTGCCAAGCCAGATCCTCACTGGACCGGAAACAAGCATCCTGGGACCGGTTTCGGGGTTTCACCCCTCATCAGCCAGGCTAGCTTGAATCCAGTGGCATGGGAAGCACGGGACCCACGTCTGGGCATACCCTTCCCACTTAGGGCGACAAAGCAAAAACAAGTGATGGACGGAATGCTGAACATTGTCAAGCACTCACCCCCAGCCATAGATCTGGGTTTAATCCATCGTTCTTTTGCTCACCATGCCACCCCAGTTTGGACCCAGCCATATGCAAATCAGTCTTCACCCTGTTCCTCATGGGAACAATCCAGACCGATCTTGCCATGCCAGGTCCTCACTGGACCGGAAACAAGCATCCTGGGACCGTTTTCGGGGTTTCACCCCTCATCAGCCAGGCTACCTTGAATCCAGTGGCATGGGAAGCACGGGACCAACGTCTGGGCATACCCTTCCCACTTAGGGCGACAAAGCAAAAACAAGAAGTGATGGACGGAATGCTGAACATTGTCAAACACTCACCCCCAGTCATAGATCTGGGTTTAATCCATCGTTCTTTTGCTCACCATGCCACCCCTGTTTGGACCCAGCCATATGCAAATCAGTCTTGACCCTGTTCCTCATGGGAACAGGCCAGACCGAACTGCCAAGCCAGGTCCTCACTGGACCGGAAACAAGCATCCTGGGACCGGTTTCGGGGTTTCACCCCTCATCAGCCAGGCTAGCTTGAATCCAGTGGCATGGGAAGCACGGGACCCACGTCTGGGCATACCCTTCCCACTTAGGGCGACAAAGCAAAAACAAGTGATGGACGGAATGCTGAACATTGTCAAGCACTCACCCCCAGTCATAGATCTGGGTTTAATCCATCGTTCTTTTGCTCACCATGCCACCCCAGTTTGGACCCAGCCATATGCAAATCAGTCTTCACCCTGTTCCTCATGGGAACAGTCCAGACCGAACTGCCAAGCCAGGTCCTCACTGGCCCGGAAACAAGCATCCTGGGACCGGTTTCGTGGTTTCACCCCTCGTCAGCCAGGCTAGCTTGAATCCAGTGGCATGGGAAGCACGGGACCCACGTCTGGGCATACCCTTCCCACTTAGGGCGACAAAGCAAAAACAACAAGTGATGGACGGAATGCTGAACATTGTCAAACACTCTCCCCCAGTCATAGATCTGGGTTTAATCCATCGTTCTTTTGCTCACCATGCCACCCCAGTTTGGACCCAGCCATATGCAAATCAGTCTTGAACCTGTTCCTCATGGGAACAGTCCAGACCGAACTGCCAAGCGAGGTCCTCACTGGACCGGAAACAAGCATCCTGGGACCGGTTTCGGGGTTTCACCCCTCATCAGCCAGGCTAGCTTGAATCCAGTGGCATGGGAAGCACAGTACCGACATCTGGGCATACCCTTCCCACTTAGGGCGACAAAGCAAAAACAACAAGTGATGGGCGGAATGCTGAACATTGTCAAACACTCACCCCCAGTCATAGATCTGGGTTTAATCCATCGTTCTTTTGCTCACCATGCCACCCCAGTTTGGACCCAGCCATATGCAAATCAGTCTTGACCCTGTTCCTCATGGGAACAAGCCAGACCGAACTGCCAAGCCAGACCGAACTGCCAAGCCAGGTCCTCACTGGACCGGAAACAAGCACCCTGGGACTGGTTTCGGGGTTTCACCCCTCATCAGCCAGGCTAGCTTGAATCCAGTGGCATGGGAAGCACGGGACCAACGTCTGGGCATACACTTCCCACTTAGGGCGACAAAGCAAAAACAACAAGTGATGGACGGAATGCTGAACATTGTCAAACACTCACCCCCAGTCATAGATCTGGGTTTAATCCATCGTTCTTTTTCTCACCATACCACCCCAGTTTGGACCCATCCATATGCAAATCAGTCTTGACCCTGTTCCTCATGGGAACAGTCCAGACCGAACTGCCAAGCGAGGTCCTCAACGGACCGGAAACAAGCATCCTGGGACCGGTTTCGGGGTTTCACCCCTCATCAGCCAGGCTAGCTTGAATCCAGTGGCATGGGAAGCACGGGACCCACATCTGGGCATACCCTTCCCACTTAGGGCGACAAAGCAAAAACAACAAGTGATGGACGGAATGCTGAACATTGTCAAACACTCACCCCCAGTCATAGATCTGGGTTTAATCCATCGTTCTTTTGCTCACCATGCCACCCCAGTTTTGGACCCAGCCATATGCAAATCAGTCTTGACCCTGTTCCTCATTGCAACAGTCCAGACGGAACTGCCAAGCCAGGTCCTCACTGGACCGGAAACAAGCATCCTGGGACCGGTTTCGGGGTTTCACCCCTCATCAGCCAGGCTAGCTTGAATCCAGTGGCATAGGAAGCACGGGACCCACGTCTGGGCATACCCTTCCCACTTAGGGCGACAAAGAAAAAACAAGTGATGGACGGAATGCTGAACATTGTCAAGCACTCACCCCCAGTCAAAGATCTGGGTTTAATCCATCGTTCTTTTGCTCACCATGCCACCCCAGTTTGGACCCAGCCATATGCAAATCAGTCTTCACCCTGTTCCTCATGGGAACAATCCAGACCGATCTTGCCATGCCAGGTCCTCACTGGACCGGAAACAAGCATCCTGGGACCGTTTTCGGGGTTTCACCCCTCATCAGCCAGGCTAGCTTGAATCCAGTGGCATGGGAAGCACGGGACCAACGTCTGGGCATACCCTTCCCACTTAGGGCGACAAAGCAAAAACAAGAAGTGATGGACGGAATGCTGAACATTGTCAAACACTCACCCCCAGTCATAGATCTGGGTTTAATCCATCGTTCTTTTGCTCACCATGCCACCCCTGTTTGGACCCAGCCATATGCAAATCAGTCTTGACCCTGTTCCTCATGGGAACAGGCCAGACCGAACTGCCAAGCCAGGTCCTCACTGGACCGGAAACAAGCATCCTGGGACCGGTTTCGGGGTTTCACCCCTCATCAGCCAGGCTAGCTTGAATCCAGTGGCATGGGAAGCACGGGACCCACGTCTGGGCATACCCTTCCCACTTAGGGCGACAAAGCAAAAACAAGTGATGGACGGAATGCTGAACATTGTCAAGCACTCACCCCCAGTCATAGATCTGGGTTTAATCCATCGTTCTTTTGCTCACCATGCCACCCCAGTTTGGACCCAGCCATATGCAAATCAGTCTTCACCCTGTTCCTCATGGGAACAGTCCAGACCGAACTGCCAAGCCAGGTCCTCACTGGCCCGGAAACAAGCATCCTGGGACCGGTTTCGTGGTTTCACCCCTCGTCAGCCAGGCTAGCTTGAATCCAGTGGCATGGGAAGCACGGGACCCACGTCTGGGCATACCCTTCCCACTTAGGGCGACAAAGCAAAAACAACAAGTGATGGACGGAATGCTGAACATTGTCAAACACTCACCCCCAGTCATAGATCTGGGTTTAATCCATCGTTCTTTTGCTCACCATGCCACCCCAGTTTGGACCCAGCCATATGCAAATCAGTCTTGAACCTGTTCCTCATGGGAACAGTCCAGACCGAACTGCCAAGCGAGGTCCTCACTGGACCGGAAACAAGCATCCTGGGACCGGTTTCGGGGTTTCACCCCTCATCAGCCAGGCTAGCTTGAATCCAGTGGCATGGGAAGCACAGTACTGACATCTGGGCATACCCTTCCCACTTAGGGCGACAAAGCAAAAACAACAAGTGATGGGCGGAATGCTGAACATTGTCAAACACTCACCCCCAGTCATAGATCTGGGTTTAATCCATCGTTCTTTTGCTCACCATGCCACCCCAGTTTGGACCCAGCCATATGCAAATCAGTCTTGACCCTGTTCCTCATGGGAACAAGCCAGACCGAACTGCCAAGCCAGGTCCTCACTGGACCGGAAACAAGCATCCTGGGACTGGTTTCGGGGTTTCACCCCTCATCAGCCAGGCTAGCTTGAATCCAGTGGCATGGGAAGCACGGGACCAACGTCTGGGCATACCCTTCCCACTTAGGGCGACAAAGCAAAAACAACAAGTGATGGACGGAATGCTGAACATTGTCAAACACTCACCCCCAGTCATAGATCTGGGTTTAATCCATCGTTCTTTTGCTCACCATGCCACCCCAGTTTGGACCCAGCCATATGCAAATCAGACGGAACTGCCAAGCCAGGTCCTCACTGGACCGGAAACAAGCATCCTGGGACCGGTTTCGGGGTTTCACCCCTCATCAGCCAGGCTAGCTTGAATCCAGTGGCATGGGAAGCACGGGACCCACGTCTGGGCATACCCTTCCCACTTAGGGCGACAAAGCAAAAACAACAAGTGATGGACGGAATGCTGAACATTGTCAAACACTCACCCCCAGTCATAGATCTGGGTTTAATCCATCGTTCTTTTGCTCACCATGCTACCCCAGTTTGGACCCAGCCATATGCAAATCAGTCTTGACCCTGTTCCTCATGGGAACAGTCCAGACCGAACTGCCAAGCCAGGTCCTCACTGGACCGGAAGCAAGCATCCTGGGACCGGTTTCAGGGTTTCACCCCTCATCAGCCAGGCTAGCTTGAATCCAGTGGCATGGGAAGCACGGGACCCACGTCTGGGCATACCCATCCCACTTAGGGCGACACAGCAAAAACAACAAGTGATGGACGGAATGTTGAACATTGTCAAACACTCACCCCCAGTCATAGATCTGGGTTTAATCCATCGTTCTTTTGCTCACCATGCCACCCCAGTTTGGACCCAGCCATATGCAAATCAGTCTTGACCCTGTTCCTCATGGGAACAGTCCAGACCGAACTGCCAAGCCAGGTCCTCACTGGACCGGAAACAAGCATTCTGGGACCGGTTTCGGGGTTTCACCCCTCATCAGCCAGGCTAGCTTGAATCCAGTGGCATGGGAAGCACGGGACCCACGTCTGGGCATACCCTTCCCACTTAGGGCGACAAAGCAAAAACAACAAGTGATGGACGGAATGTTGAACATTGTCAAACACTCACCCCCAGTCATAGATCTGGGTTTAATCCATCGTTCTTTTGCTCACCATGCCACCCCAGTTTGGACCCAGCCATATGCAAATCAGTCTTGACCCTGTTCCATGATAAGCCTACGGTTTATAAAGACATAAAATATTATCTCAATGGGTAAAGTGCCAGAGAAAAAAATTCTAAATATGTATGTTGTCAAAAGTGGTATGGTAATCCAATACTACGCTTCAGGAGAGCAAGAATTAAACAGCCCAAATGTAGAGTATATGTGCGTGGAGTAGAATATTAAAAGTAAAAATACTGTAGGTTCAAGCTAAGCGAGTACCGTAAATGCGCTAGAGCTATGTATTCACAATGACGTTCAGCTAAAGGTTACAAACGGCACTGAAAAAATGACGGTACGATTAAGTCTAAACTTGGAAATGTTCCGAGAAGCGGAACGAAGCGAAAGAAAACTCCATGGGCAGTAGCGCGAGGCACTGTGAGCCGCCGTGCTCCGTGAAATAGAGCAATCGGTATGTGAACGAAGTCTGTACACAGACTAGAAGGTGAAGTAAAAGTACCTGTAAAGGGGAGCAGGTCACGTAGTCAACCAGTAACACTGATTGTATCTTACCTCAAGGATCTTGGATAGAATAAACATGCCGGTCGCGTTGGGAGTAATCAGTATGTTGAGTAATCAGTTGAGGGGCTATTCACACAGTTCGCTATTACGAGCAAATAATAGAATATACTATGTCAAAAGATCTGATTTGTTGGTTACATCCACCAAAAAGAGGGACTCACCCAGACCTCCAACGTTCATTACTCCTTATAATGCACTTAGTTCTAACATTTAGAAGATTTTTTATAAACAATAGCCCTTCCTCTTGGTGGGTGGATTCCTTAGAACAAGTCTCCCTCCCAAACCAAACATTACGTACAGCAGGGGACCAGCCCTTCAAAATCACCTTTGCCACAGTTTTCTTCCACCTGAACAAATGGAGACCTGGTTACCTCCAGCTCCACATGGATCTTACAAATGTGGATATTGCAATATTTGCTGCTTCATCAAAGACAAGCTGACGATGTTTTAACACAACTCACCAGTCACTTACAAAATCAACAAATTCATCAACTGTAACACCAAATTTGTAGTTTACTGCATAGTCTGCACTTGTAGTCTCATCTATGTGGGCAGCACCATCCGACCACTTAAGGAGAGACTACAAGAACACATCAGGGCCATTCGCAACAACAATGTGAACTATCCTTTCGCGGTTCACTACAATGCCAGGCATGGGCAGCAAGAGATACTAGGCATTAGCATACATGGCATAGATGCAGTGAGTTCACTACCCAGAGGTGGCAACAAAACTCTACGGCTTAGACAATTAGAAAGCAGTTGGATCATCAGACTTAGGGCTGTGGAAGAGGTCATTAATATCGACAAAGATCTATACACCTTTCTGTAACACTCGGCTATATGCATCACTTATCATCATACACTACTTACCAAGGAATATCCCTACATGTGTATTTAGCCAACTTTTACTGGTATTTGCTACTGCAAACTATTTTGCTGATGTACTAGATGCGTGTTTTACCCCATTCACACTTGCCTGTATTAAGTCCAGTGTTCTACTTATTGTAACATGATGTTTATCATTGTATGCATTGCTATTACTGTATTGTTTCTAATTTTACCATTTTGTATTTTGAACGCAATGCATTTCATCCTTTCAACTCCTCTGCATGGCGTCCACTTCTCATCTCCACACCCTTCCTTTGGCTCTTGTTTTCATTCTCTAATTCTGATTTTCATTTAATGGTGCACTCCGTCTTAAGATGGCCACCACCTTGGGCTGTTTTAACCACTCGCCGTTCCCCTGTAGTCCTTTTTCTATTTTAACTGTGCTCTCCCCAACCGGACGTAGCCTTTAAAAAGGTGCATTAACACACGTTGACAGGACATTCTGATTACTCCCGACGCGACCAGCACGTTTATTCTGTCCACGAACCTTGAGGTAAGATACAACCAGTATTACTGGTTGACTACGTGACCCGCTCCCCTTTACAGGGACTTTTACTTCACCTTCTAGTCTGTGTACAGACTTTGTTCACATACCGATTGCTCTATTTCACGGAGCGCGGCGGCGCACACTGCCTCGCGCTATTGCCCGTGCCGTTTTCTTTCGCTTCGTTCTGCTTCTCGGAACATTTCCAAGTTTAGACTTAATCGTACCGTAATTTTTTCAGTGCCGTTTGTAACCTTTAGCTGAACGTCATTGTGAATACATAGCTCTAGCGCATTTACGGTACTCGCTTAGCTTGAACCTACAGTATTTTTAATTTTAATATTCTACTCCACGCACATATACTCTACATTTGGGCTGTTTAATTCTCGCTCTCCTGAAGCGTAGTATTGGATTACCATACCACTTTTGACAACATACATATTTAGAATTTTTTTCTCTGGCACTTTACCCATTGAGATAATATTTTATGTCTTTATAAACCCTAGGCTTATCATGGCCGATGTTCATCTTGTCAATACTATTTGACCTCACCTGGAGATACATGGCAGACCTCAGTTCGTGTATGCTCCAACCGTACTCACATTTACGTTTTATACATCTTAAGGTACCTACCATTTACTAATGACTTCTTATCCACGTATATATATTTTTTAACTCTGATTCACATTTTAGCATGCTTATTATTAGAATCACTTTTTTCATAAATAAGATGCACGCGCACCTTGGCACACTTCTGAGTCACATCAATGACAATACTACCTCGCATGATATTTTCTATTTATCCTATTCCAGATTATTTTAGCAGGTCTACCTATGTAATCTGATCTGAATTACTACCTTGGGATCCCTTTCGGTACTCTTATTTTGCTTCTCCTTTTTCACACTGACTATGCGCATCCTTATGTACTATGCATGGTGCTATATCCAACACCATAGCGCACACTCTCGGTTTCTCTTTCTTATCTCTTCACAAAGGATATAGATGCGTTATTGCGACATGTACAAGTCCACTTGACCAACCAGCAACTATAGTTTATCTATGTTTCCACAGCCTTGACAAAGTCTTGAAGACGAAACACATGTTGGCTGTTTTCTGCTGCATGGACTTATTGTTACATTTGATTACTTTATTGTAACTCTGCTCATTTGTTACAATTTGGCTGTTCTGGATACTTCAATACTTTGTACTATGCAATTTCTGTGATTGAGATTTCTACTACCTACTTGCATCTATAATAAATTTCTATCGGACCGGACATCTATCAGTTCTTGAACATTTTCTAGATTTACAACACTGGTGTGCCCTGGCCACTCTTTTTGTATTATATAGGCAACCACCCACTTCTTAGTGAGTGGCCCTCCAACACCTGTGGTGGCAGGTGTTTTGGCTAGCCTGGCACCCACTACTACATGGTTCACTTATATGACTATTCTCTGATCCTACGGCTGTTATACTTTTGCGGATGTGCGAGCACCTGTTGGCATTCTCCACCATCTTCGCTTGACTCACTAAATGGAAATCTGAAAGGATGGATGAGTGGATGAATGGGAAGGAAAAAGGATGGCAAAGTAAATGATACCTAAGATAGGAGGATGGCAAACTAAATAGAAATCTTATATGATAGATGGATGGGTGAAGGAATGACAGAATAAATGGAAATAAGAGAGGATGGATTGATGGATCAGAGGAGAAAAGAAGAGTACAGTAAATGGAAATCTGAGAGGATGGATGGCTGGATGGATTGGCAGGTGAAAGAACAGCAGAGTAAATGGAACTCTAAGACAGACAATGGATGGATGTATTGAAGGGTGAAAAGATGGCTGAGCAAATGGAAATCTGAAAGGCTCCATGGATGGATGGATCAGACAGTGAAAGGATAGCAGAGTCAATGGAAATCTAAAAGAATGGGGAATAGATAGCATAGTAAATGGAAATCTGTGAGGATAAATAGATGAATGGTTGGACAACAGGATCATTAGATGGATGAAAGGCTCTATTGATGGGTAGGTAAGTCTAATGTGGATGAATGGATGGATGGATGGATGCATGCATGCATGCATGCAAAGATGATGGATATGAGAACGGATGATTTAATTAAGTGGCCAGGGGGTGGGTGGAATGGTGAAAGATTGAATGATAGGCAAAAGAATGAATGGATGACAAAAACTTGGATATCAGTGGGTGGTTGGAAGGCTGAAAGGATGAATGGATAGATGTTTAGATGGAAAAGAAAATGGAGCTGTCCCAAGGAGGTTCAAGCTCACTTGCTTCGGTTGCTTGGTATCATCTGAGCTATGGTTCCAAGCTATTTACATTTTCTGGCTACTCCCTTGGAGGTGGATATCATAGATGTAAGGTGGAATAGGGACAGTTTCAGTATTTGGTTGTATGGTAAAAGAGCGTAGCTTGGCTGTGCCTCCACGTCTCTGAGACAAGAACATGAAAGGGTAGTCATTTTCTGGTGATCACAATTTGGTGGTCATATTTTGTACAAACTGGTGAAGTACTTTTATATAATCACTGCACTGCAAAGCATGAGTAGAGTGCACCATTGCAAATAACATTTAAGTAACGTTTGAAGCATATCTATTTGACGCTAACGCTTTGAAAGTATTATTCTGCATAATCATTTCGGATGTTCTCACATGTAATGCTTAGAATTCATTTAATCTGAAAGCATATTTGTGTTTTATTAACGAGGCTGTAGTGAAGGCCTACACATATATTGTTCTTCTTTGCACAGTTAACTTTAATGTTGAGATTGTTTTCTTAATGTTTTAAGAAAGATTTTAGGAACTGAGACAGAGTTAACAAGAAGCTTATCGTTCAGGAGAGATAAGAAAGCCTGAGACAAGCTATGCAAGGACAAAAATGAGTATTCTGGAAGTTGGCAGCTGTAATTCTTTTGAAATTGATGAGACCAAAGAGTATCAAAATCGTACGAGGTCTCTGAAAGTTGTAACTTCTATTTAAAATTAATTGGGGTTCAAACAAGAAGCTTTGACTGTGATGTCATAGTCTTGGAAAACTTTGATTGAAAGAAGGCTTAGTTAGTGAGAGATTCAGATTCGCTTTACCCTTTGAGCTCAACAGAACCCTCTGAGGTACGGACCACACATTTTCTATGTTGCTTTATGCCACCACACTTCTTTAAACAGAACATTCTACTGAATTTCTGTTTGCAGACCTTTCTCAAATACTGTATTAGAATTAGAACAGTTACATTTTAGTTTAGATGGTTAGGCAGAAGAGCTTGGTTCTGGTGCCCAAGAACCATATGTTATTTTTGATATTCTGCATTATGGCAATCTAGGTCTTAGGGGGTCATTACAACATTGGCGGTAAAAGGCGCTTACTGCCGTGCAGAAGACCGGCAATACACCGCCGCGGCAGACCGCCACAGCTATTATGACACACATCTCGGAATCCGCCGAAATTCAGACACCCACACAACACCGCCACACCAAAGGTCAGTGATAAACATACAGAAACAAATCCTCCACCTCCACGCCAACAGAAACACGCCCATGCTATTACGACCCACGAATCCACGCAGCGGTCTTTCAACCGCGGTATTCCATTGGCGGTACACACCGCCGCGCTCAAAATACACACACATCTACAAAACACCGCCACATTGGACAATTCAAAATACACACACCTGATACACATACAAACAACACTCCCACACACCCAACACAATATAAAATACACACCCACAAACCCCTACGACCAGAAATTCTGAAAGAAGGCCAGAGAGACAGCCCAGCAATTGACAACCCCATCACACAGAGGCACACAACACCATCACCCACACAACATCCACGCACAAAACACCACAAACCACTATACTCACCACACTCATCCCCACACACACCACCCCACACATCACCTACACCACCCCATGGCACGGCAAATACACCCTGCTTCTCCGAGGAGGAGCTCAGGGTCATGGTGGAGGAAATCGTCCAGGTAGAGCCACAGCTATTCGGATCACAGGTACAGAACACATCAATAGCCAGGAAGATGGAGTTATGGCACAGAATAGTGGACAGGGTGAACGCTGTGGGACAGCACCCAAGAAATAGGGAGGACATCAGGAAGAGGTGGAACGACCTACGGGGGAAGGTGCGTTCCACGATCTCCAGGCACAACATTGCGGTGCAACGGACTGGCGGCGGACCCCCACCTCCTCCCCCACAACTACCAACATGGGAGGAGCAAGTCTTGACCATCTTGCATCCTGAGGGCCTCTCAGGAGTCGGTGGAGGATGGGACACTGATAAGTCAAATCTTAACTATCATATCCCCCACCCTACCTGTATGCTATCACACACCCCCACCCTCCTCTATCACTCAAAATCCTCACTAATCTACCCAGAACACTAACCACCCATCCCAACACCAAGCCCTGCATGACACAACTAAGCATGGACACCCCTCACTAAAGCATGCTCACTGCACATACCCATAACAACCCCCCAACCATCATCACACAAGCCCCCACACAGGAATGCTTGCACTGGGGTACACGCACCCACCCATTGCACACCATCATACGCACACATGCAATAATCATGCTCTTATGCCCCTGCAGGAACCCGAAGGACCGTTACCACACCAGAGGGTCCAGACAACACCACTCCACCCACAGAAGAGGCCCACAGTGACGAGAGCAGCTCTGCCCTACTGGATCTTGATGACCATCCCGGACCATTGTGGGCCTCAGGACAGTAGGTTCCCCTTGCACAGGCACAGCCCAACACCGACCTTCCACCCTCTGGTAACACCAGCACAGCACCCACCCAGCGGGCCCAAACCTCCCTACCCAGGACAGGTCAATCAGCGGTGTGTCCACCACTACAGGGCACCCAGGGTAACCCACCACCCCAACAACAACAGAGACCTGGGGGCAGTGGTAGTGGGCACACGGTCCAGTGGACGGAGGCACAGGTACATAGGGGAACTGGGAGGGCTGCTGTGCGACAGGGGGCAGACAGGCCAAGGGAACCCACTCTCCACGAGGCCCTATCCTCCATCATGGGAGCATACCACCACTCCCAGGAGACGATGGCCAGCGTCCTCGACAAGTTGCAGGAGACCCTGCGCCTGCAGGAGGAGCAGTATATGGGGTTCAGGGAGGAGCTCAGGACCATCGGCTCCGCCTTGGGCACCATCGTAGGGGTGCTGAAGGACATACAGCAGACCTTGAGGGACACCGTGGCACTCCAAGGGGCCCCTGACACTAGCCACGATAATGAACTGCCCACCACCTCCGCCGGCGCTAGTGGACAGGACGCCCCGCCACAGGACCACCACACCAGCACCCCACCCCCTGCAGACGGACAACCACCACGCAAGTGGTCACTGAGATCCAGGAACAGGACAGAGCAAGATGGCAAGACCCCGCCAGGAAATAAGACCACCATGATTGTCCTCCCACTGTCCCACTTTGTTACCCTGTCCATAGTCGAACTGCCCCAGCTCCACTTCCTATGCCCAGATGGGCAGTGCACCTGTGAGACAAATAGACTGGACTCTGCCATGGACATTCCTCCACCATCCCCCATCACCATTTTACAATCCCCCTTCATTTTTTGAGCACATAAATAAACACCCTTGAAACACAAAACAATCTGGAGTCAGTCTATGATTTGGTACTTTGTATTATCAATGACAGTGTCATAATGGCTGTACCATTGTAAGGCTAACATACCTATGTCACACATCACAAGCCCATGAAGGATGCAAACAGTTGACACGTAGGTCACCACACCTGTGAAACTGAAATTGAAGGGTACAACTCAGTTAACAAATAGTGATTGAAATGGAGGAACAGGATACAAGTAGACGTGTGAAAATTAATGTAATGTTAAACCTGAAAATGTTCTCACCTTTGTGTCACTGGAAATATTGCTGTATGACTGACTCCCTGTTGTCGTTTTCTTCTTCCTCAGCTTCATCCTCATCACTGTCCACAGGCTCCACAGCTGCTACAACACCGTCATCTGGATCATCCTCCTGCAGAAAAGGCACCTGGCGTTGCAAAGCCAAATTATGGAGCATGGAGCAGGCGATGATGATGTCGCACACCTTCTTCGGTGAGTAGAATAGGGATCCACCTGTCATATGAAGGCACCTGAACCTGGCCTTCAGGAGGCCGAAGATGCGTTCGATCACCCTCCTAGTCCGCCCATGGGCCTCATTGTACCGTTCCTCTGCCCTGGTCCTGGGATTCCTCACTGGGGTCAATAGCCAGGAAAGGTTGGGGTAACCAGAGTCCCCCAGTAGCCATACACGGTGCCTCTGGAGTTGACCCATCATATCAGGGATGCTGCTATTCCACAGGATGTAGGCGTCATGCACAGAGCCAGGGAACATAGCATTTACCTGCGAGATGTACTGGTCTGCCAAACAGACCATCTGGACATTCATCGAATGATAATTCTTCCTGTTCCTGTACACCTGTTCACTCCTTTGGGGGGGACTAGAGCTACATGGGTACCATCAATAGCACCTATGACGTTGGGGATATGTCCAAGGGCATAGAAGTCACCTTTCACTGTAGCCAAATCCTCCACCTCAGGGAAAATGATGTATCTCCTTACGTGTTTCAGCAGGGCAGACAACACTCTGGACAACACATTGGAGAACATAGGCTAGGACATCCCTGATGCCATGGCCACAGTAGTCTGAAATGACCCACTTGCAAGGAAATGGAGCACTGACAGCACCTGCACGTCAGGGGGGATTCCAGTCGGATGGCGGATTGGTGACATCAGGTCTGGCTCCAACTGGGTACACAGTTCCTGGATAGTGGCACGGTCAAACCGGTAGGTGACGATTAAATGTCTTTCTTCCATTATATTTCCCAGCTGACGGTGCCTACGAAGGACAACAGCGAAGAACCAGTCACTATTCCTCCAGGTATGTACCCACAGTTACACACAAGACTACACCAGACACAAAACCCTTCCTGTATGTGTGTTGAGTGTAGGCCTAGCTATGTGTGACGCAGAAGTTAACTAAACTGGGACAATGGGATTGTGGGGTAACAGCGCTGGCGTTGCACACCGTCGCGGTAGGCGGTCGTAGACCGCGGCGCAATGCTGCATTGGTTAACATTGGACCCTATGGGTCCCAGGAGCCAATGAACAGGTGCGCTGGCGGTGATGATGCGCACCGCCGCGGACGTCACCGCCACGGACGTCACCGCCATTTTCTATCCCTTCAATCACTAGATACCTGACCTTCGACAGGAGAGGACCTACACTGCTAGTGCTGCTGTGACCTCGGTCTGGAAGCGACGATGGCTGCTGCGTCTGGGGAAAGGGCCCCTGCCTTCACTGCACAGGAGTTGGAGAAACTTGTGGATGGGGTCCTCCCCCAGTACACGGTACTCTACGGTCCTCCAGACCAACAGGTCAGTACACAGCGAGCACGTTGTATGGGCTAGGCCTTGGTGGAAAGGGCTGGGTGGAAGAGGGAAGGGGGCAGAGTTCATAGAACATTAATGCATGGGAATAAATGGGCCACATGGCCAGAGTAGGGAGGGGGCCACTCACAACGACGGTGCAGTTGGCAATGACTGTTCCTCTTACCTTGTGCATGTCATGTAGGTCAGCGCCCACCAGAAGAGGGACATTTGGAGTGCCATCGCCAAGGAGGTCCGGACCCTGGGGGCCCACCAGAGACGAGGCACCCACTGCCGGAAGAAATGGGAGGACATTCGCCGCTGCAGCAAGAAGACGGCGGAGGCTCAGCTGGGGATGGCCTCCCAACGTGTTAGGTGTGCCCGTCGCACCATGACCCCCCTGATGTTCCGGATCCTGGCGGTGGCCTACCCGGAGTTGGATGGGCGCTTGAGGACATCACAGCAGACACAAGGGGGTGAGTACAACCTCATTCTGCTGACTTTGCGTGCAGTGAAGGTGTCTGGGGGGGGGAGGTGTGCTGTGGGTGTCCCTAGGCCAGGGTGAGTTAGGTAGTCAAGGCCCCTCCGTAATGTAGGCCATGTGGCACTCAACCCCACCTCAGCAGAGTGCCAAGTCGAGGTATAGTTGCCACTGTGGCATCCATGTGCGCAGATGTCCACCATTGCCATGTAGGCCATAAACCAGAAATTGCATGTGCAGAGGGCAGGAGCACGGCGTTATGCAGGGGGCTGCTTCGTCTGTCTTGTCCGCCAACGGTAGCGGAATGCCATGCACTAAAACTCTTTCTTCTGTCTCCCCCCCTTTTCCTGCTCTCCCTGTCCTTTTGTACATCAGCATCAACAGGCGGAGGTACAGTGGCACCGGAGCACGAGGGAGCTGCATCCCACATGGCCATGGAGGGCCACACCGCGGACTCTGAATGCACCAGTGGGACGGAGGGCAAGGGGAGCTTCACGTCGGCCACCTGATCACCAACCAGCGACACAGACTCGTCCGCCGATGGGAGCTCCCCTGTGGTGGTGGCACCATCTGTGCCCGCCACTTCAACAGGTACAGCCGCCACCTCCCCTACCAGCACCGCCCTCCCAGCAGCCCCTCAGCGTTCGCCCCGTGCCCGCTCACCCAGGAGGTTTGGGCATCTCCTTCGCCCCAGGCACCTCAGGCCCTGCCCCAGTCACCCCTGCTGCCCTTAGTGAGGAGGCCATTGACCTCCTCAGGTCACTCACTGTTGGGCAGTCTACCATTGTGAATGCCATCCAGGGTGTAGAACGAGAGTTGCAACACGGTAATGCATTCCTGGAGGGCATTCATTCTGGTTAGGCTGTCCTTCAGCGAACCCTGCAATCTCTGGCCTCAGCACTGATGGCAGCCATTGTCCCTGTGTCTAGCCTCTCCCCTCCAACTTCCTCCACCCAGACCCAATCCCCTGTACCCCAGCCCATCCCAAGCACACCTACAGACCAGCATGCACACAAGTCAACACACAAAAGTAGCTCAAGCAAACATAGGCACCACACATCCCACAGGCAATCACACAAGCATCACACCCATACAGACACAGCAACGTCCACTGCCTCAACTGTGTCCCCCTCCTCCTCTTCTCCCTCCTCCCTCCCAGTCTCGTCTACACACACACCTGCATGCACCACATCTACAGGCACCATGAGTCGCACAAGGAGACCCAGCACCCCATGCCGCTCACCTGCACTCACCACCTCCACTGCTATTTACACGTCCCCTGTGTCCTCTCCCAGTGTGTCTGTGACGCCCCCTCCCAAAGTACACAAACGTCGGCAATCACTCACTCAACATCCATCCACCTCACAACAGCCTCCAGTACCCGCACCTGCACCCAAAACAGCTAAAGTGACACCTCCGACAACCACCTCCTCTTCCTCCACTCCCAGACCCCCTCTAGCTACCCATCCCAGTGTTCGTCAGAAACTGTCCCTCTGTAAAATTTACCTTTTTGCCCCCACCCCCCCCTCCAATTCATCAGTCCCGTCGTAGCGCCTCAGCCAATAAGCCTCCAATACCAGTGGTGCGTGTTCAAGGCTTGTGGAGTGCACCGGCCACTAGGGCAGGCAGTAGGACCCAGAGCCAAGGCACTGGCAGCCCACCCCCTGTAAAGGCTCTCAAATTGGAGAGTGGATGACGGGACCGTGTTAAGACTCCTGGTGGGACAACATCTGACATGGGTTCGAAGGGGATTGGTGAGTCAGCTGTGACTCCAACAAAGGTGAGGGAGGTCCAGAGGAAGTCTGCCCAGCCTCTTGTGAGTGTAACGGCGGAGAAGTGCGCCATCATTTCCGGCGGACCAGACACAACCGCCAGCACCGTCGTCACTGGTCCAGAGACCGTCGCCAGAGTCACAGCCCAGGAGGGCCCAAGTATCGTCACTGGTCAGGAGACCACCGCCGGAGTCACAGCCCAGGAGGGCCCAGGTATCGTCACTGGTCCAGAGACCACCGCCGGAGTCACAGCCCAGGAGGGCCCAAGTATCGTCACTGGTCCAGAGACCACAGCCGGAGTCACAGCCCAGGAGGGCCCAAGTATCGTCACTGGTCCAGAGACCACCGCCAGAGTCACAGCCCAGGAGGGCCCCAGCTGCCACAGCCCCGCTGGGCAATGATGGAACGTCATGCCACACACCAATGCCCAGTGTAGAGAAAGTCATGGCACACACTAATGCCCAGTGTAGAGAACGTCATGCCACACACCAATGCCCAGTGTAGAGAACGTCATTGTAATTGTATTGTAATAGTATTTATATAGCGCTTACTACCCCTGACGAGGCGTCAAAGCGCTTTTCGATGAGTAGCACGCTACTCCGGTATCCAACAAGAATTAGTGATGGATTAGTATAATTTAATAATGAGTACAGTTTTAGTATTATTATGAGTTAGTTTGAGTTGCGGATATGAGAGTTTGTTAGTTAGATTGACTGGAGTAATGGAGGGGTGGAGGAGGAATGAAATCCAGAAGTGTTACTTGGGAGTATATCCTTCATTTACTCAATCCAAAGGCTTGGGATGAATAAAAGGGGGACGGAGGGGAAAGAGGATGTGCAAGGGTTAGGGAGAGCATAGTAGCAGGGTGAGATGAATGCAGGAGAATTTAGTAGGGTTGTGTGGGAGGTCACAGAGGTAGAGTGAGGTTTGGTGAGTTAGATGTGGAGGTGGAGGGAAGAGCTTAGGCAGAGGTATTTAGGAGATGAAAGTGGTCAAAGGGATTTGGGATGAGTCAGAGTGAGAATGGAGGATAGTTTGATAGAGACATGACATAAGAGTGATGAGTAGATAAGTGTGATAAAATGAGAGCAGAAATTCACAGATATCTAGTATAACAACCCAATGCCACACACCAACGCCCAGTGTAGAGAACGTCATGCCACACACCAATGTCCGTATCAGAACCACCATGCCAAAGCACCGCTGAACAGGGCAAAGACCGCCATGCCAAAGCATCGCTGAACAGGGCAAAGACCGCCATGGTGAAGACCGCTGAACAGGGCAAAGACCACCATGTCAAAGCACCGCTGAACAGTCCTGAACCGCCATGGCAAAGCACCGCTGAACAGGGCAAAGACCGCCATGGTGAAGACCGCTGAACAAAGCAAAGACCGCCATGGAAAGCACCACTGAACAGGGAAAAGACCACCATGGTGAAAACCGCTGAACAGTCCTGAACCGCCATGGCAAAGCACCGCTGAACAGGGCAAGCACTGTGTAGGAATGAAAAGGCCGCCACATCAGGCATCCTTATCCCATGTGCAGCTAGGACAGTGACAGGACTGGAACTTTCACGGGGAGACTCATCCAGTCTGGGTACCAGTCTCACACAGTACAAGTAGAGGACTGCATCTACTTGAGAGACTGTGGCTTTGCACTCCCCAGGATAATGCAGTGGGCAACCCACCCACTGTAGAGACTTGTGAGACTGTGGCTTTGCACTCTCCAGGATGGCACAGTGGGCAACCCACCCACTGTAGAGACTTGTGAGACTGTGTCTTTGCACTCCCGAGGATGGCACAGTGGGCAACCCACCCACTGTAGAGACTTGTGAGACTGTGGCTTTGCACGCCCCAGGATACATCAATGGGCATGGAGCCCCGTCGTGGGTCTGGCTTCGCATTCATCTGGTTGAGGTGCCCCCCCTTCCCTTCCCCCTGAGGTGCCTGTAGTATTTCTATCTGATGCCCCGGCAGTGTTCTCTCCGATAGTGGTCAGGTATCGTTTGTGGGCCTCACCCATGCATTTTTGGACTGTTGGTGCACGGACATTGTTGTGTACATATCTGCACTACTTCTCGTATTGTATCTATAATTATGAGTGAATTTGAAATATATATCTGTATATTTTTGTATGACATGTATATTGGCACATTACATTGTTTGACCGAATTTCGCATTGTCTATTCATTCTTCCGGGGGGATTGTGGGTTATTACTGTGATTTTTTGTGAATGCATTGGTGTGTATGTTGTAATATGCGAGGGTGGGGGTGTTTGGTGGGTGTCCCCCTAACTTTTGCCTCCCCCCTCCCCCGTGTCGTAGGTGTAGTACTCAACGGTGTCTTCGGTGCCTACGTAGCTGTTGGTCGTAGAGGAGCAGAAAGACAAGGGCAGGGAGTATTTGTAATTCCGGCTCCATGGTGGCCTCCTTCCTCGTGGGATGTGTTGAGGTGAGCATTTTCCCATAGCAAAAGCTGTTTCTGCCGTGTTTTTATCCACGGTGAATTTGCCCCGGAAAAGGTGGCAGATTGGTAGGTTGTAATACTGTGGGTGGTACATTGTCTCCCGCCTGTCTGTTGGCGGTAACCGCCGCGCTGCTTGTCTGTACCGCCATGGCGGGCGGTGTGTTAAAGTGGCTGTCTTTGTTGGCGGTTTCCACCAGGGTCATAATTCCCTTTTTTTGTCCGCCGGCCTGTTTGCGGTATTACCGCAGCTTTAACACCGTCCGCCAGGGTTGTAATGACCCCCTTAGTCTTGTACATGCTGACTAAGTTTAATGATGTATGACATTTTAATTCTCCATTGGTGGTTTTATATATCTATACTATGGTTTTGAGACTCATTTATGTAACATTGACTTGTTTGTAATAAAGCCCTATAAACCTTTGATCTGACTCTGGAAATTATAGTGTGACACATTGGGTTGCACAGAAATTGTTTAAATGATTTAATAACTGTCTCTCTCACTCTCTCTTCCCCTTGGAACTGAGAATAAAAGATTAATCAGACCTCAGAATTAGAGATAGGGCCCAGGCTCCATCAGATGGTAGCAGGAAGGGGTGGTTCTCTTCCAGAAGTGGAGACAGCTGGAACCATGTTTTACAGTAGGTAACCCCCAGAGCCCAATTCCTAGTGCCCATGCCCAGAGGCAGAAAATTGGAGGAGTTGCAGAAGAGTGGAAGAGATTTGGTCTGGTGGAGGACTAGTGAGTATTAACACGGACGCAAAGTGAGGCAGTTCACGGTTAGATTGCGGAGACTGCAAAGCAGGATGGTGTTTTGCGGTGATGTTTTGAATGTTGTGTGAGTGGAGTGATTAACAGATTGGGTCCGACATGGCCTAAGATCCTGGAATAGTTTAAAAGGTGCAGAAGACACCATATTATATTGTCTGCTGAATATTTATGGTCATTGTGGGACGTCTTCAATGGCCAGGTTAAACTAGAAATTCACTTTGTGCGAATGTGAGAGAATCGGTATAGTGGATTTTACTGCACAGAGAGAAACTGTACTGATTTAGATGTTACCCCGCAAGTCGAGGTTTTATCGAAAGTGGTTGTAAACATTTTTGTGTGACTTGAAACTATTAATTATTTTGTAAAGCAGAAAAAGGTTTATTGTATTGTATTTTGTATGCATGTGATGCTTCGGATCAAGTGTGGGTGCAGATTGTAAAGCAGGGGAAACTGCTGTGAGGAACGAGATCTACGTCACAGTGTGCCGCGCTGGTATAGGTCTCTTGGCATGGTATTGGGCTGCTATTGGTGGGTGACATCATAAGGTGCTGCGCTGTGCTTGGTGGTTGTGGCAGTAAAGGATTGTGGATATAGCACTATTTTGAATCTAATTGAATTTTTGTGAACAGTTTGATAAAATGAAATGTTTTAAAGTAATACAAGACATGCTTAGAGGAGATGTTTATATCCCTAGTAGGGAGAGAGAAGTGGCACCTTCCAAAGGTACTACAGATCATTATATGGCGACAAATGTAGGGCTTCATACGTTTGGTTGGCTTTGTCAATGGTACAAGAACACAGAAAAGGATGGTCCATTGAGAGTCCTGCAATATGGCACATTTAATTTTCTAATCATTGAGAATTTGAAGACAGTGCTATACGAAATGAAGCCACCTCCTAGACTCGCACAATGTGAAGCACTTAATGCTTGGGAATGTGCTGCTCATGCGAAAGAAAGAGAAATACTGAGGTAGGGTAAAGAAAGCTGTGCGAAGTTATGCAGATGCTAGATGGGATGCTCAGTAAAAGGTGGAGAACAGTCATGATAGAGGGAGTCAAGCTGTATCCAGTTCTGAATACTGATGTGACTGAGGAAGAGGGGGAAAGGAAAGCAACACAAAAACCAAAAGAAAAGAAACCAAGGGAGCCTGATGACATGAGTATAGATAGTGATGGAGATTCTGGAGATGGCCCTTTGGACGTGTTACTTTCTAAGCGTCCAACCCAACATCATGAAAATAGCAGTGGAAATTAAAATCTTGGTGGTAGTGACTCAGTTGCGACTGCCCCAACCAAAATGACCCCTATTCCTTCCACTAGTGTGCCTCATGAGTTTTGGAGAGGAGGACAAGGAGAATGTGCCCCCCTTGATCCTAAAGTGAGTAGTGTGGATGCCCTTATAGTTCGATTTACTATTGGCGCAGTAGTTCCTCTGTATAAGACAGAAGGTCTTGAGAGAAATACGTACAACCTGAATGTACCTGGCAATTCTGAAAAACAGAGTGGAGTTTCAAATGTTTTGAGTGCTGGGGACTTTATTGCTTTAATTCCAACTCATTCTAGCACTCCATGTGAGGCAAGTGCAGATATGACGATGAACATGTCAGGGTGTGCTCCAATAGGTTCCTATCAAAAGATACCTACCGATACTACTCCCGTATGGGAACCAACTTTGAATCAGATAAATAGTGTCCAAGGAAATGATTCCACTTCAAAAATACATGTGGTTACATGATCTATTAGTGCCAAGGACATAGATGAATAGGTACAATTCTTTAATGGAAATACCCCATCTAAAGAGAGTATGAATACATAGGTGAGTGGGCAATGCGTCCTTCACCCCCTAAGGGAGAGGGCTTTAGATGAGACAAAACAAATTGTAGAGCTGGACTCGATGGTTGTTGGAAATCTTGGTTTGGAGAGGCTAGACACATATCAAGAAGATGAACTCGCTTTCATGTGTAGGGACATTGCTACACAAGAGGACTGAGTTCATGATAAGTTGGCAGAATTGGCACAAAGATATGAGGTAGACCTAAACAAAACAAAAAACTTGCATAGAAGACACTTCTGAAATGAGAACACCAGGATTAAAACCTCAGATTGAGGAACTGATTCAAAACATTAGGAAATTAAATGAATTGAAGAAGTGGGAGACCAGATGGGCTTAAAAGAAAGAGGTGACGAAACCTCCAGGTGAACTGCCATACCCCCACCCTAAATAAATGGGCCCAAAGTTATTCAGCCCACCAGTGGGCAGATTGGGCAAATACCCCCGTGCCCGGGGGCAGAAAGTCTATTAGATGCCAGGGAATTTAAAAAAACAAAAAATTGTGAGGTGGTAGGTACCAACCAGTATGGGCCTCGTTCTGCCCCCAACCCAACTGAAGGGGGTAACAGTCTTTCAGCTCTCCCTCACACACTAAAACATCTTATCCCACAGCAAGCAAGAGGACATTTGATTATTTTGGGTTTTGGTTTTACATTTGGGCCTTGAGAGCTTGGTAACTCTCAAAAGCGCTTTTCGATGAGTAGCACGCTACTCCGGTATCCAACAAGAATTAGTGATGGATTAGTATAATTTAATAATGAGTACAGTTTTAGTATTATTATGAGTTAGTTTGAGTTGCGGATATGAGAGTTTGTTAGTTAGATTGACTGGAGTAATGGAGGGGTGGAGGAGGAATGAAATCCAGAAGTGTTAATTGGGAGTATATCCTTCATTTACTCAATCCAAAGGCTTGGGATGAATAAAAGGGGGACGGAGGGGAAAGAGGATGTGGAAGGGTTAGGGAGAGCATAGTAGCAGGGTGAGATGAATGCAGGAGAATTTAGTAGGGTTGTGTGGGAGGTCACAGAGGTAGAGTGAGGTTTGGTGAGTTAGATGTGGAGGTGGAGGGAAGAGCTTAGGCAGAGGTATTTAGGAGATGAAAGTGGTCAAAGGGATTTGGGATGAGTCAGAGTGAGAATGGAGGATAGTTTGATAGAGACATGACATAAGAGTGATGAGTAGATAAGTGTGATAAAATGAGAGCAGAAATTCACAGATATCTAGTATAACAACCCAATGCCACACACCAACGCCCAGTGTAGAGAACGTCATGCCACACACCAATGTCCGTATCAGAACCACCATGCCAAAGCACCGCTGAACAGGGCAAAGACCGCCATGCCAAAGCATCGCTGAACAGGGCAAAGACCGCCATGGTGAAGACCGCTGAACAGGGCAAAGACCACCATGTCAAAGCACCGCTGAACAGTCCTGAACCGCCATGGCAAAGCACCGCTGAACAGGGCAAAGACCGCCATGGTGAAGACCGCTGAACAAAGCAAAGACCGCCATGGAAAGCACCACTGAACAGGGAAAAGACCACCATGGTGAAAACCGCTGAACAGTCCTGAACCGCCATGGCAAAGCACCGCTGAACAGGGCAAGCACTGTGTAGGAATGAAAAGGCCGCCACATCAGGCATCCTTATCCCATGTGCAGCTAGGACAGTGACAGGACTGGAACTTTCACGGGGAGACTCATCCAGTCTGGGTACCAGTCTCACACAGTACAAGTAGAGGACTGCATCTACTTGAGAGACTGTGGCTTTGCACTCCCCAGGATAATGCAGTGGGCAACCCACCCACTGTAGAGACTTGTGAGACTGTGGCTTTGCACTCTCCAGGATGGCACAGTGGGCAACCCACCCACTGTAGAGACTTGTGAGACTGTGTCTTTGCACTCCCGAGGATGGCACAGTGGGCAACCCACCCACTGTAGAAACTTGTGAGACTGTGGCTTTGCACGCCCCAGGATACATCAATGGGCATGGAGCCCCGTCGTGGGTCTGGCTTCGCATTCATCTGGTTGAGGTGCCCCCCCTTCCCTTCCCCCTGAGGTGCCTGTAGTATTTCTATCTGATGCCCCGGCAGTGTTCTCTCCGATAGTGGTCAGGTATCGTTTGTGGGCCTCACCCATGCATTTTTGGACTGTTGGTGCACGGACATTGTTGTGTACATATCTGCACTACTTCTCGTATTGTATCTATAATTATGAGTGAATTTGAAATATATATCTGTATATTTTTGTATGACATGTATATTGGCACATTACATTGTTTGACCGAATTTCGCATTGTCTATTCATTCTTCCGGGGGGATTGTGGGTTATTACTGTGATTTTTTGTGAATGCATTGGTGTGTATGTTGTAATATGCGAGGGTGGGGGTGTTTGGTGGGTGTCCCCCTAACTTTTGCCTCCCCCCTCCCCCGTGTCGTAGGTGTAGTACTCACCGGTGTCTTCGGTGCCTACGTAGCTGTTGGTCATAGAGGAGCAGAAAGACAAGGGCAGGGAGTATTTGTAATTCCGGCTCCATGGTGGCCTCCTTCCTCGTGGGATGTGTTGAGGTGAGCATTTTCCCATAGCAAAAGCTGTTTCTGCCGTGTTTTTATCCACGGTGAATCTGCCCCGGAAAAGGTGGCAGATTGGTAGGTTGTAATACTGTGGGTGGTACATTGTCTCCCGCCTGTCTGTTGGCGGTAACCGCCGCGCTGCTTGTCTGTACCGCCGTGGCGGGCGGTGTGTTAAAGTGGCTGTCTTTGTTGGCGGTTTCCACCAGGGTCATAATTCCCTTTTTTTGTCCGCCGGCCTGTTTGCGGTATTACCGCAGCTTTAACACCGTCCGCCAGGGTTGTAATGACCCCCTTAGTCTTGTACATGCTGACTAAGTTTAATGATGTATGACATTTTAATTCTCCATTGGTGGTTTTATATATCTATACTATGGTTTTGAGACTCATTTATGTAACATTGACTTGTTTGTAATAAAGCCCTATAAACCTTTGATCTGACTCTGGAAATTATAGTGTGACACATTGGGTTGCACAGAAATTGTTTAAATGATTTAATAACTGTCTCTCTCACTCTCTCTTCCCCTTGGAACTGAGAATAAAAGATTAATCAGACCTCAGAATTAGAGATAGGGCCCAGGCTCCATCAGATGGTAGCAGGAAGGGGTGGTTCTCTTCCAGAAGTGGAGACAGCTGGAACCATGTTTTACAGTAGGTAACCCCCAGAGCCCAATTCCTAGTGCCCATGCCCAGAGGCAGAAAATTGGAGGAGTTGCAGAAGAGTGGAAGAGATTTGGTCTGGTGGAGGACTAGTGAGTATTAACACGGACGCAAAGTGAGGCAGTTCACGGTTAGATTGCGGAGACTGCAAAGCAGGATGGTGTTTTGCGGTGATGTTTTGAATGTTGTGTGAGTGGAGTGATTAACAGATTGGGTCCGACATGGCCTAAGATCCTGGAATAGTTTAAAAGGTGCAGAAGACACCATATTATATTGTCTGCTGAATATTTATGGTCATTGTGGGACGTCTTCAATGGCCAGGTTAAACTAGAAATTCACTTTGTGCGAATGTGAGAGAATCGGTATAGTGGATTTTACTGCACAGAGAGAAACTGTACTGATTTAGATGTTACCCCGCAAGTCGAGGTTTTATCGAAAGTGGTTGTAAACATTTTTGTGTGACTTGAAACTATTAATTATTTTGTAAAGCAGAAAAAGGTTTATTGTATTGTATTTTGTATGCATGTGATGCTTCGGATCAAGTGTGGGTGCAGATTGTAAAGCAGGGGAAACTGCTGTGAGGAACGAGATCTACGTCACAGTGTGCCGCGCTGGTATAGGTCTCTTGGCATGGTATTGGGCTGCTATTGGTGGGTGACATCATAAGGTGCTGCGCTGTGCTTGGTGGTTGTGGCAGTAAAGGATTGTGGATATAGCACTATTTTGAATCTAATTGAATTTTTGTGAACAGTTTGATAAAATGAAATGTTTTAAAGTAATACAAGACATGCTTAGAGGAGATGTTTATATCCCTAGTAGGGAGAGAGAAGTGGCACCTTCCAAAGGTACTACAGATCATTATATGGCGACAAATGTAGGGCTTCATACGTTTGGTTGGCTTTGTCAATGGTACAAGAACACAGAAAAGGATGGTCCATTGAGAGTCCTGCAATATGGCACATTTAATTTTCTAATCATTGAGAATTTGAAGACAGTGCTATACGAAATGAAGCCACCTCCTAGACTCGCACAATGTGAAGCACTTAATGCTTGGGAATGTGCTGCTCATGCGAAAGAAAGAGAAATACTGAGGTAGGGTAAAGAAAGCTGTGCGAAGTTATGCAGATGCTAGATGGGATGCTCAGTAAAAGGTGGAGAACAGTCATGATAGAGGGAGTCAAGCTGTATCCAGTTCTGAATACTGATGTGACTGAGGAAGAGGGGGAAAGGAAAGCAACACAAAAACCAAAAGAAAAGAAACCAAGGGAGCCTGATGACATGAGTATAGATAGTGATGGAGATTCTGGAGATCGCCCTTTGGACGTGTTACTTTCTAAGCGTCCAACCCAACATCATGAAAATAGCAGTGGAAATTAAAATCTTGGTGGTAGTGACTCAGTTGCGACTGCCCCAACCAAAATGACCCCTATTCCTTCCACTAGTGTGCCTCATGAGTTTTGGAGAGGAGGACAAGGAGAATGTGCCCCCCTTGATCCTAAAGTGAGTAGTGTGGATGCCCTTATAGTTCGATTTACTATTGGCGCAGTAGTTCCTCTGTATAAGACAGAAGGTCTTGAGAGAAATACGTACAACCTGAATGTACCTGGCAATTCTGAAAAACAGAGTGGAGTTTCAAATGTTTTGAGTGCTGGGGACTTTATTGCTTTAATTCCAACTCATTCTAGCACTCCATGTGAGGCAAGTGCAGATATGACGATGAACATGTCAGGGTGTGCTCCAATAGGTTCCTATCAAAAGATACCTACCGATACTACTCCCGTATGGGAACCAACTTTGAATCAGATAAATAGTGTCCAAGGAAATGATTCCACTTCAAAAATACATGTGGTTACATGATCTATTAGTGCCAAGGACATAGATGAATAGGTACAATTCTTTAATGGAAATACCCCATCTAAAGAGAGTATGAATACATAGGTGAGTGAGCAATGCGTCCTTCACCCCCTAAGGGAGAGGGCTTTAGATGAGACAAAACAAATTGTAGAGCTGGACTCGATGGTTGTTGGAAATCTTGGTTTGGAGAGGCTAGACACATATCAAGAAGATGAACTCGCTTTCATGTGTAGGGACATTGCTACACAAGAGGACTGAGTTCATGATAAGTTGGCAGAATTGGCACAAAGATATGAGGTAGACCTAAACAAAACAAAAAACTTGCATAGAAGACACTTCTGAAATGAGAACACCAGGATTAAAACCTCAGATTGAGGAACTGATTCAAAACATTAGGAAATTAAATGAATTGAAGAAGTGGGAGACCAGATGGGCTTAAAAGAAAGAGGTGACGAAACCTCCAGGTGAACTGCCATACCCCCACCCTAAATAAATGGGCCCAAAGTTATTCAGCCCACCAGTGGGCAGATTGGGCAAATACCCCCGTGCCCGGGGGCAGAAAGTCTATTAGATGCCAGGGAATTTAAAAAAACAAAAAATTGTGAGGTGGTAGGTACCAACCAGTATGGGCCTCGTTCTGCCCCCAACCCAACTGAAGGGGGTAACAGTCTTTCAGCTCTCCCTCACACACTAAAACATCTTATCCCACAGCAAGCAAGAGGACATTTGATTATTTTGGGTTTTGGTTTTACATTTGGGCCTTGAGAGCTTGGTAACTCTCAAAATCGTCCCACTTCGAAAGGTGAGGGCTGCACTTTTTTGACTTTGGGACTGCCATTTTGAAACACATCTGAAAACTAAACAGCTGGTTGATTCCAGGGTGGTGTGCTTCTCATGCACCCGCACCATTTTCTTACCCACAATGCCCTGCACACCTCCAACTTTGTTGGAAATCACACATCTTTCCCACATTTTTTAGATGAACCTTCCAGAATCTGCAGGAATCCACAAAATTCCTACCACCCAACATTGTCTCATATATACCGATAGAAATTCAGATGCACTTGTCAGCCTAAAAATGGGGGGAACGTTGGGAGGAAGGAAATTTGTGGCTCCTCTCAGATTCCAGAACTTTCTGTCACCGAAATGTGAGGAAAAGGTGTTTTCTTTGCCCAAATATTGAGGTTTGGAAAGGATTCTGGGTAACAGAACAAGGTGAAAGCCCCAGAAGTCACCCCATCTTAGATTCCCCTAGGTGTCTAGTTTTAAAACATGCACAGGTTTGCTAGGTTTCCCGTGGCCGACTCAGCTAGACGCCAAAATCCACAGCTTGGCACTTTGCAAAAAACTGGTCTGTTTTCTTTGGGAAAATGTGATGTGTCCATGATGTGTTTTGGGGCATTTCCTGTCGCAAGCGCTAGGCCTACCCACACAAGTGAGGTACCATTTTTATCGGGAGACTTGGGGGAACATAGAATAGCAAAACAAGTGTTATTGCCCCTTGTCTTTTTCTACATTTTTCCTTCCAAATATAAGACAGTGTGTAAAAAAGACGTCTATTTGAGAAATGCCCTATAATTCATATGCTAGTATGGGCCCCCGGGATTCAGAGATGTGCAAATAACCACTGCTTCACAACCCCTTATCTTGTGCCCATTTTGGAAACACAAAGGTTTTCTTGATACCTATTTTTCATCCTTTTATATTTCAGCAAATGAATTGCTGTATACCCGGTATAGAATGAAAACCCACTGCAAGGTGCAGCTCATTTATTGGCTCTGGGTACCTAGGGTTCTTGATGAACCTACAAGCCCTATATATCCTGAAACTAGAAGAGTCCAGCAGACGTAACGGTATATTGCTTTAAAAAATCTGACATCGCAGGAAAAAGTTACAGAGTAAAACAGCCTTTTTAAAAAAAAAAAAAACAACATTTTTGCTGTAGTTTGGCTAATTTCTTGGTCTCCTTCAGGGGGAACCTACAAACTCTGGGTACCTCTAGAGTCCTTAGGATGTTGGAAAACAAGGACGTAAATTTGGCGTGGGTAGCTTATGTGGACAAAATGTTATGAGGGCCTAAGCGCGAACTCCCTCAAATAGCCAAAAAAAGGCCTGGCACCTGAGGGAGAAAAGGCCTGGCAGCGAAGGGGTTAAGAAACAAAGAAGACATTAAACGCAGTTTCTGACGAATTTGGATTATTAATTCTTGGAAATTTCTGGAAAGGGCAAGTAATAGTTTTGGACATGCATGATATAGTAGGCACTTATAACCGTTGTGTAGCCATTTTAGTCAAAGCTCCATGCACGTTAGTTTAACACACTAGGCTGCTGTGCACTTTGATCTAGATATATTTTATTTGGCTTTGCATTGTTATTTTTACAATAACCAGTTTTACGGTGTTGTTTTATTTTCATCTATCTAACTGTTTTTGCTTAGCCCAGCACTGTGTTCTCAAACAAGACATTCTTGATCACTTTGTGCTTCAATCAAGGCTACAGTTTGGTACATTGCCGGTGAACATTGCAGAAGTTTAGTCTCCAACATTTGTAGAAAATACACATCCTTACGTAGGGACATTTTCTTAGAACATCAGCTGTATTATTATAAAAACACTTCCTAGTCCCATTACACGTTAAGAGGGAGATTCTAGCCAGGGAACCACAACTGTATGCTGAGTGCTGAATGCTTCGCTGCAGATGCTAACGCAGACTACAGGCCTTTGCTCAGGTATGAGGGTTGATGTCCTCCCGGGGGAAGATGAAAGGCAGAATTAGAGGTTAACATGCTGTGCTCAGATTATGACTTAGAAAGGAAATAGTCCATAAATCCTAGTGACAATATGATAGCATTATTCTTATGCTTCACTCTGCTTGTCACCATTTTAATATTGTCATGTTGTGTCGTCCTGGTTATTGCAGCTCACACTTTGCTATCTAAAATGCAGTTGTTTTATTAAACCAGTTATTAAAACTTATACTGCTTCTTATTGTCATTTATATATGAGACCGAAGTGTGAATGAGAGATGCGACCTGAGTGACCACGACTTCCCTGAGAAGCCTAATATGTCATGCGCTCGGCGGCCCAATCATCCCTATCTTCTGGTAGAGATGAGGCACTGCTAGTTAGCCGGAGCAAAACCCAGATTGAGAGCAACAGGTGTCACCCGCAGTGGGTCAGACTCAGTCTCCCACACCATGGACGATCTTGCTGCTCAAAATCCAATAGTCTCATTAGAATAATGAGAGCCTACGCGACATAACCAATAGAGGTCAATATATGGTAATTGGATTGGACACTTATATTTATATGGGTTCAGCACAAATGGAGCTTTTATTTTTCTTCTTGGATAATTTTCCTCTTCAGATGACATTAATGAATGAATTGTTTGCACATGACCCATCATTTTTTAACATGGGGAGAGCTCAGTTTGGATGACAGAGCATGTGATTAAATATCACAAATATACTATTAACTCTGACATGAGGATGGGTTATATACTGTATGGAATTTAGTTACAAATTAGGATTACAATGGTGGTAATATATGTTACTTTACAGCCTTGATGAAGTCATAGTGATTATTTTTCGCAAGACAAAACACGTGTTGGCTGGCTGGAGTGCTAACAGGAAAGTGGCTGAAATGTTAAACGGACATCTTGAGAAAACTGAAATGTTAACAAAAGTTGTGAAGAACCATGATCCTGTATCAATAGAAGACCTCAAAAGCATGAAATAAAAACAAGTTTAATTGGAGAACACACAGGATACTGATACTGACGTTTAATTGACTTGAGACAAGTGCATTGGATTTTATTTAGTCAGTTATTACCCGTCCCGTCCAGGAGCACCATGTATACTTATGTGCATTTGAGACCTTGGTGCGATATCGTGAGCGCCATTACCTATAAAACACCCTTCCATATTTTCTGTAAACCAAATGTTGAGTTCCCAAAGACTACACAGTCTAACTTGACCCCTGAGATGATTTCTGGAATAACTCCAGTAATAGAGTCAATGATTCAGCAGGGAATTCTGAAGGAGATCATGGGAAGTCCTTGTAACTCTCCCATCATGGGTCTTCAGAAACCAAATGGATAGTGCAGGATTGTACAAGATTAGAGAAAAATAAATAATATTGTTGTTCCCTGTTGACTTGTGGTACCGAATCCAGCTGTGATATTGTTTCAGATTCCATGTGAGGGGTTCACTGTCTTTGACCTGTGTCAGGCATTCTTTTTAATACTGTTGAGTGTGAAGAGTCAGTTCCTTTTTGTGGTCTGGCTTAGAAACAGGGCCTTAACAAAGGTGTTGTGTCCCACAAGGGTTCTCTGGGTCACCATCGATTTTTATTCAGATTCTAGAGAAAAATCTGGAATCTCTGATTATGCCTTCCAACTCAGTGTTGATTCAGTACATCAACGATCTTATGGTGGCATTGAATACTCAAGAAGCATGTAAACAGGATACTATTGCATTATTGAACCACCTGGCTGAGAAAGGACATAAAGCATCCCCTGGAAACTTGCAGTATTGTCAAAAACAGGTTCAATAGCTTGGATTTCAAATTGAAAAAGGAGTGAGAAAGGTGTTGCAAGAGAAGATTTCAGCTATACTTGAAAATGGGTCCCCCAGCTACACAGAGAGTTCTGGTCGTTTTTGGGAATGGTGGGCTACTGTAGACAGTGGATACTCAACTTCTCCCTAGTGGCCAAGCCTTTGCAGAGGCTGACAAACAAGGATGTACCTGATCTGGTACCATGGGAAACGAATGCCTTGTTGCATTGCTTGAGCTGAGAAAATGTCCCTGCCTTGTCTCATCCCTGGGAATGCCTAATTATGACAAATCTTTTGCATTTTTCTGCAGTGGGATGGAGGGCTACCCTCTCTCAGTGCTGACACAAATGCATGGAAATGCCAGGAGACCAGTGGCATATTTTTCTGCTACATTGGATCCTGTTGCGTCTGCTTTGCATGGCTGCCTTAAAGCAGTAGCTGTAGTTTGTACTGCAATTGAGAGGTGCAAAAATATTGTTTTCGGACATCTATTAATTGCGTATGTGCCTAATTCAGTTGAAGAGGACATGCACTCAATATCTTACCAGCAGTAGACTCATAAAGTACGAGCAGGTGATCCTGTCTGCAGAGAATGTAATAGTCAGACGATGTGGAATTCTGCTAGCCTATAGCCAATAGTGGGTCAATGATCATTTGAAGATTGTTAGGGAGACCAAGATTGTCTTGATGTCACTGAACTATGTACTAAACCCAGACCAGACAGACGAGACAAACTGTTTCCTGAATCTCATTATGTCCTTTATTTTGATGGTTCATGTATGAGAGGCAGTGGAGGAAGTCTGACAGCAGCATATGCTGTCTGTACTCTGTCTGAAGTTGACAAAGCTTCTTCGCTTCAGGGAATATTTTCTGCTCAAGTAGCTGAGTTGATAGCCCCTCCAAGAGCATGTTGTGTCTCCGATGAATTGGAAGTGATGATCTTTACCGGGTCAAGACTGATTTGCGTATGGATGGGTCCAAACGGGAACGGCATGGTGAGCAAAAGAAACTAATTTTTGCATTTCTCGCCATAAGTGGGAAAAGTATGCCCAGATGTAGGTCCTATGCTCGCTATGCCACCAGATTCAAGCTAGCCTGGCTGATGAAGGGTGATACCCCGAAACCGGTCCCAGGTTGCTTGTTTCTAGTCCAGGAAGGACCTGGCCTGGCAGTTCGGACTGGACTGTTCCCATGGGGAGCAGGGTTAAGACTGATTTGCATATGGCTGGGTCCAAAGTGGAATGGGATGGTGAGCAAAAAAAACTGGTGGATTCAACCCAGATCTGTGACTGGGGGTGAATGTTTGATTTATTTTGCATTCCGTCCATCATCTGTTGTTTTTTATCATTACCGATAGTCAGTATGGCTTTGGCGTCGTTCATGACTTTGGGTAACTGTGGTCTCAGCGAGGATTTATGACATCTTCTGGATCTCCAATCAGGAACACAGAACAAGTGAAGAAGCACCTTGATGCGCTACAATTGCCTGAGCAGGTTGCAGTGGTCAAGTGTCCTGCACACCGCTCTGGAGATGACTACGTGACTTTGGGCAATAGGTACGCCAATGATATTGCAAAGTACTGTGCACACAAAGGTAGTACATTTACTGGGGAATTCATGACTGAGGAAACGGAGGAGACTAACTTTAACCTCTTGGTAAAAATGGCTGATACTTGGGACGAGGTGAAAAGGTTACAAGAAGAGGTGTCTGAGGTAGAACAGCAAAGTTGGGTTAGAGCAGGTTGTGTCAAAAGAGATGATGACATTTGTGTTTCAATAAATGGAAGACTAGTGTTGCCAATTTTTTTTTTAGCGCCTATGGCTCGACATTTTCATGGCCCTGCTCACATTGGTAGATATGCTTTGGTAAGGTTTTCAGGACAGAGTTGGTTCAATCCTAAATCCTGAGGGATGGCTGAAGTGCTGTGTCGCAGATTTGTTATGTGTCAACAAAACAATGTTGGGAAGAGGACTGCAGTTACACTAAGAAACATAGGGAGATCAGGAGGACCTTTTAACAGAATTCAGTTGGATTTCATTGAACTGCCTGGGTGCAATTGATTGAGGTGTGTTTGGTCATTGTATGTATCTTTTCATGTTGGGTTAAAGCGTAACCGTCTAGTCAAAATGATAGTCTCACTGTAGCTAAATTGTTATTGAGGGAACTTATCCTGAGGTTTGGCTTCCAAACTCCTTTGGAATCAGATTGAGGAACTCATTTCAACAATGAGGTCATACATTAATTATGCATAGCATTACAGATGTATCAGAGATTGCAGTACAGCTACAGACCTGAGACCTCAGGTATTGTTGAACAAGTGAATGACACACTGAAATTGAAATTGGCAAAGGTGTATGCTTCAACATCTCTGAAATGGCCTGATGCTTTGCCCCTTGTGTTGACGATACTTCAGAATGTACCTGATCAAAAGAATGGAATATCCCCCATGAAATCCCGATGGGGAGGCCAATGAGACTGCCAGCAATTCATGTGAATGCACCCATAAATATAACTGATGACATGGTCCTAGACTATTGCAAAGGACTAGGTGATGTGGTGCATCCTGTGTCTCATCAGGTTGGAACAGTCAAAGCATTCCTACATCAAGAATAGTGCCATGACCTCAGTCCCGGCGATTGGGTCTCGGTGAAGACAACACATCAGGAAGACGTGCCTGGAACCTTGTTGACGTGGGCCTTATCATGTAATCCTGGTGACAATGACCGCTGTCAAGTGCGGAGGTCTCCCCAACTAGATCCATGCGTCCCACACTTGCAGGGTGGAGTGTAACCTTAATGTGACAGCGGCTGTCCCGGAAGAGCCAGTAGTGCATGAGAGGCAACCGGAACAGGTCAGTCAAACTGTCGGAGACCAAACTGAGCTTGAAACAACACTTGATCAAGGAGAAAAGGCTCTAGAGCAAACCACGTCTGACTCTTAAACGGAACCAATCAAAGTTTGTCCTGAGGTGCGGGAGTAAGACTCAGAATCAGACCCCAGAGAAGGTACAAGGGCTGGTAGAAAGCAAGTGGAAGCAGAAGACCGTCGGCCTTGATGAGTAGAACAGGAAAAGAATGAACCTGCCTAAACAGCGTAGGCCATCAACGACTGCTGGGGATACAGAGAATTCTGATCCGAGCAAAAGTAAAGACAAAGGTGTAAAACAGAGAAAGTCAAAAAGAACAATAGTACCAAGTCGAAGGTATTCTTCACCTGAATGGACATACTTTTCAAATGATGCAGACCAAGAATTCAGGGTATTTTGGCATCAGCATATTAGTTTAACTGATCCTCTGTGAACTGGACATTGTGATGGAGCTGTATTTGAAACTTTTATTGTCATCTGGAAACATAGTTTGTGCACATATTAGAGACATTTATATTGATTGAGATCGAGGATTAGGGAAAACACCTCGGCGCAAGTAGAGGAAAGAGAGTTGTCATTCAGAAGAACAAGGAGTAGGGTAAGGAAGTCTCACAAAGAAGCATCTGCTTTATTGTTGAATGGACTTTGAACACTTGAGGTTTATTTTCTAAGTGCATTGGTATAATCAACAAAGAGACATTTACTGCAGTTATACTTTGCTTGATATTAGATCTGATTCTAAAGATGAAATGTAGTAGAATCGAAGAAATAGATGTAGGTACACAACATGTGTTTTATTGCTTGTTCTACTCACAATATTAATAATATTACTAGTAGGAGTGGTTTCACCCACTAATTCTGTAGAGGGAGGGATGTTTTCTGATAGTCTTTCCTGAACTATTAGTTCTAGGAAAGGTAATAGGGTAGATGAGAAAGCACTGCAAGTAGCTACATCTAGAGGAGCTTATTCTGCAAATGTATATTTCTGCTTGTTGTATGAATACGTAGAGACCATGAAGACAAGGAACTGTATGTATGTACTCAGTTGCCTGCGTTTGTTTCAGAAGGTATTACTTATCATCATATCCCTGTGACTTATGGTTTTTCTTGTAGTTTGCTGCTGAGACTATTTTATGAGACAGGACATTATCAGTATTATTTTTCCAACTATGACATGATTCCATCAAAAATTTAAATAGTTGCACATTTGAATAGACGCCCAGCCCCTCTGGAAATAAAAATAATTGCAAGATTTGTCAAACCTATTTCCTCCTTAGATACCATATATATGCACATATACATAACTTAACTTGTCTTTTATCAGATGTAGAAAATAAGTTTTTGAATTCAGTTGAAGACAGGAGGAGAGAGTTGAAAGCTGAATCACAGTCAGATGAACTTTTCTGAAATCAGAATATGGATAAAAGAAGAAATAGAACATCAATTAGCTTGGAACCTGGCTTCTTTAGTTTTAGATTTGGAGCGTAAAGGGAGATTGTGCATCTGGATGGAAAGGTCCACCACTGACAATATGTGTGGGAAAGAGTGAATGTGAGCACAGGTTTGAAGTTCGGAGAAAGTTGTATTTGGATGGAGAAGATGCAGTGATTCCTGGTGTATATTTTATTTGTGGTAAGCGGGCATATTTTAGACTGCACAAGGATGGTATGGTATGTGTTATTCGTGAATTGTTTTCCCTAAGATTTATCATGTGAAGCACTTTGATAATCCTGTTTGGACACAAGGGTTTAGACCTAAGCAAGGTCGGAGTGCAGGAGAAGTAGTGGGAGACAATTTTTGTGCTATGATTCCATTTTGGAAGTGATTTTGAATGATCTGAAAATCAGAACGTTGTCTACTATAGTGGCCAAACTAGCCAGCAGTATTGCTGGAGCATTATTGGTTGTCAGTACTGAAATGATAGAAATCCGATCAATGGTTTTCCAAAATCAACTTTCGTTAGACATGTTGCTTGTGAAAGAGCGCAGAGTCTGTCGGATGGTTTAAGTTCAACAATGCTGCACTTTAAGTAAGGATTTGCAAAAAGTATATTTAGAATATTTCAGGGTTGATAAAAGATTTGAAAGAATAGGAAGCAACAGGTGCATGGGAAGTGATTGGGAATGGATGTTCTGCTACAGGTACATGGTTTGGTTACCTGGGAAGTGGAATATTAGGGTTTGTGTTAAAACCATTTTTGATTCTTTTGACTGCAGCCATAGTTTATTTTGTAGGATACCAAATTTTCCAGAAAACAAAAGCTCAACAAGGGAAAAAGAGAAAGAGAGCAGAGGTTGAATTGGAAGATAGTCAGCGTAGATATTACGATGATATGAAGCGTTTGGAGGAATTGAGGTGAAAGTTTTTCAAAACAACTAGGTTTTGAGTCTCTCAAGAATGAAAATGGATTTGTGATGACTTTAAAAGTCATCAGAGGGAGGGTTGAAAGAGCCTAGCTTGGCTGTGCCACTATGTCTCTGAAACAAGAACGTAAAAAGGGTGTTCATTTTCTAGTGGTCACAATTTGAAGGTCATATTTTGGACAAACTTGCGAAGTGCTTATATATAATTACTGCACTGCAAAGCATATGAGTAGAGTGCACCATTGCATATAACATTTAAGTAACATTTTATGCATATCTATTTGAATCTAACGATTTGAAAGTATTATTCTGCACAATCATTTCATATATTCTCACAGGTAATGCTTAGAATTAATTTAATCAGAAATGTTATTTGTCTTTTATGAACATGGCTCGAGTGAAGGCCTACCTATATATCATTCTTCATTTCACAGTTAACTTTCAATGTGGAGATTGTTTTCTTTATGTTTTCTCTCTGAGATGCAGGTCTTAGGAGCTGAGAAGGAGTTAACTAGACGCTTATTGTGTGTGAGAGATAAGAAAGCCTGAGATGAGCTATGCAAGGACAAAGAGGAGTATTCTGGAAGTTGGTAGCTGCAATTCTTTTGAAATTGCTGAGAACAAAGAGTATCAAGATCGTATGCAGTCTCTGAAAGTTGTAACTTCTAATTGAACTTAATTGGGTTTGATCAAGAAGCTTCAACTATGATGTCATTGTCTTGGGAAACTTTGATTTAAAGAATGTTTAGTTAGTGAGAGATTTGAGCTGAACGGACCTTTCTGAGGTACAAACCTCATGTTTTCTATGTGGCTTTATGCCACCGTACCTCTCTAAACAGAACATTCTACAATTTCTGTTTGCAGACCTTTCTCAAATACTCTTTTAGAATTAAAATAGTTAGGTTTTAGTTTAAATGGTTAGGCAGGAGAGATTGGTTCTGGTGCCCAAGAACCACATGTTATTTCTGATGTTCTGTATTGTGGCAAACAAAGTCTTGGTCTTACACATGCTGACTAAGTTTAGTAGGGCTGCTACATTTGGACACATTTATATGCCAATGATTATTTAACCATCGATTATCATGACAGGAATGGATTTGTAAACTTTATGAATAAGGATCTTAAGGATATATTAAAAAACTTCAATGTGGGTTCTCATCTCTTCGTAAACCTAAGTTTAGTATTGTTTGACGCTGAAAACTGGTGATTTTATATAGCTTTACTTTGGTTTTGAGACTCATTTATGGAACATTGACTTTGGGTCTTTAATAAAGCCCAATAAATCTGACTCTGGATATTATTGTGAAATATTGGGTTGCACAGAAATTGTTTAAATAATTTAATAACTCTGTCTCTCTACACCCCTCAGAACTGAGAATAAAAGATTAATCGGACCTCTGAATTAGAGATAGGGCCCCAGGCACCATCAATGGAAATGGCCTTATGTGCCAGATAATTCTTGGGAAACCCCATCCTTTGTTCATAGCCCATAGTTGGTCTCGACTCTTCACAAGGTTCCATTTAAGCCCTGGCCCAACAGGAATTGGGGTACTGCCAAGTCATAGTAAATACAATGCTCAAAGTCAGGTCACCAGTTGAAAAAACTCAGAAAAGACCTAAACAACATCATACACAGAGAAGATAAAGAATTATGGAAACTACAAACATCCATGGCAAGCACTTCCACAGCACTATAGTTCAGTTATGCCCTACAACCAACTATAGGGCTGGACCAAAGTGAGGAACCCTGACAGGTCAATCTAGGCATAGTTGTATATACCTCCCAAATGCATAAGCATGTGTCGCATAAAAGTAGTTGTTATGTCTTCCTCACTTACACTTCAGTTTTTCCCACTGGGGCCACCATAGTATTTTCACATGTGCCCCGCTAACCCCAAAGAGGGAAATAACCCATTCAGTGGGTTCATAGAGCTTTTTAGGCAAACTGGTTACATTGTTGGAAGAAGACTTACACTGAAATTTCACAGTTTTTTTATAGTTTGCCACTGAATGTCAAATCCCATAGGTATGGCTTAGTATGGTAAAAGTGTGAATATGTGCATTTTATAGAGATATCTTGAAATGTTTATTGGTTGTGAAATGTTCATGTTCAACTGTTGAATGTATGGTTATGTCTTTTCACAAAGCCGCTGGTAATTCCATCTTCTGCCTTGAATTGATCTGTAATTTTGCACTTATCATCTAGTGTTGTGCATATTAATGTACTTTTCTATTTTCAAAGAAAAAGAACTGATTGGACAATGAGCTATTGAGAATTACTTGTTTTGTTACCAAAATCAGACTCTCTAGCCCACAGCACCTCCCTGAGTACACTCTGGACTACTATGTTTCTGCACTCTGGGAGGCAAGGGCTAAAAGGGATACTTGGTTCCCAGTTTGTGGATCCACAGCAAAGGGGCCCCAGAACACCTTCTCCAAAAGTCTCAGGTTGTCAGGACTGAGGCCCAGTTGCTGCTGATTGCCCTGGAATCCTCTGTCTCTGTTTTCTCATATGTATGTAGTACACAGTGGCAATAGACAGTGTGTGGTCATGAATAAGCATATGACGAGTGTGCACAAAACATTCCAATCAAATAGATCAAATCCCACAGTTCTATCATTTCATGGTCCAGATACAGCCAACTAGTAGGAGAAAAGAAATAAAGGTGTGAGGGGGTCAAAAAGCAGGTATTTTCCATTTTAACCCCTAGGAACTTGCTGACATGTCAACACTTTTCAGGGAGCTGTAGGGCAAGCAGGGGCTACTGGGATTTCAAGTTGTTTGACTCAGCCATCTCAGGGCCCATCTTACTATGGCTCTGCAAACTGGGTCACTCAGCAATTGCTTCCCAGCGGTAATGATGCCAAGCAGTCACAGGTTTCTTAGGGAAGTAGCTGGGTGGTGCACAAGCTCAGCACTCAAAAATCACACAGCAAAATGTTTGCCAAAATCAGTACTATACTTTTAATAGAAAAAGGATTTCAGTTCATGCTAGAACTAAACACTACACTCAGTTTTTGCAATATGCAACTTAGGCCCATATTTGTACTTTTTGACGCAAACCAGCGCTGGCTTGCGTCAAAAAATATACCATCGGCTAACGCCATTCCAACGCGCCAGGTGGGCGCTTTATTTATGGATTGACATTAGCAAGCACTGCGGGCTGGTCGGAGTTAAAAAAAAAAGACTCAAACCAGGCAGCGCCGGCGTAGGGAAAAATTGAGGTTGTCCGTCAAAAAATGGTGCAAGTCAGGTTAGAGTAAAAAATCATGGCTCTAACTGGACTTGCGCCATTTTTTGACGCACAACCCCTATCGAAATAACTCCTGTCTTAGCAAAGACAGGAGTCATGCCCCCTTGCCCAATGGCCATGCCCAGGGGACTTCTGTCCCATGTGCATGGCCATTGGGCACAGTGGCATGTAGGGGGGCCCAATTTAGGCCCCCCGTTGCCACTTAAAAAAATATATATATACTTACCTGTACTTACCTGGGATGGATCCCCCCATCCATGGGTGTCCTCCAAGGGTGGGCGAGGGCGGCAGGGGGGGTCCCTGGGGGCAGGGAAGGGTGCCTCTAGACTGCTTCCATGGTCAGAGACCATGGAAGTGAGCCCGCAGGTCCCTTAACACCTGCCCTCACCCAGGCGTTAAAAAACAGCGCAGATCAGGCTGTGCGCCATTTTTTAAGGCCCGCCCCTTCCTGTGCGTCAAAATGACACAGGAGTATAAATAAGGCGCACAGGCCTTAAAGTCATTTTTTGGACGGGAACACCTACCTTGCATATCATTAACGAAAGGCGGTTTCCCGGATCCAGAAAATGACGCACACAGAGGAATTTTGACGTTCGCGGGGTCGGGCACCATAGTATAAATATGGTGTTAGGTTTGCACTGAATTTGCGTCAAAATTTGTGATGCAAAGTCGGCGCAGACAAGAGTATAAATATGCCCCTCAGTGTCTTGGACACTTTAGTTGGTTGCACCTCTACCAGGTACTTTTACACCATATATTCCTTTTCTGGTCCAAGCAGTTTTCTCCTCAGGAATAAAGTTATAGCGTGATTAGAGTCAGGTGCAGGTTACCTATGTTATAATCCAAATGTCTCAGGCTCTCATAGTTCAAGGTTGTTCTCACCGAGTGAGGCTTGGTTGTTCAGTCTATGATGCCTCTGGCATGGTCAGGCAGCACAAGTTCATTCCCCATGGGCCGTCTCCGTTTCTTTAAGGGTATGTGATAGAAACTGGGTTGTTGGTTGACTGAAGTGTAAACCTTACTTAAACAGGAACCACAAAACTAGTCAGGGTAAGTGTCAAACCTTAAATTAGCCTTTGCTCACCCTCTGCTAGCTTGACACAGAGCAGTCAGGCTTAACATAGAGGCAGTGTTAAGGTATTTGTACAACCATATAAACAATAAAACAGTGAAAACACCACACAAGATGAATCCACACCAGTTTAGAGAAATATAGTAAGATTTAATAAACAAAAAAAGATCAAAAGTTCAATAAGTAGAACTTGAGTTATGAATTTTTAAAGACTGAACTGTAGAATTATGCTTAGAAGCAATGATCAGGGTCATCTGTCCGTACCGGACTTGGACAAAGTTGAAAGTTCAGGCCAACTGCGATGGAGCAATGGCTGGCTACAGGGACCAAGTTAGGCGAGTTGAACAAAATTACCTTAATCTTGGTTGTGGAGCCCTGTACCAGTTCTGAACCACGCAGTGGAGGTGATGCATCAATTTTCTCAAAGCAACAATGGTGATGTGTTGCTTTCAAGATGCAGCTGAGTTAGGGTGCAATTCCCTACTGCGTCAATATTGAGGATCCAGGTGTTGGGGCTTGCTATGCAGAAACTCGAGTTGAGGATGCAATGAGCAGTTAAGGTGATGCATCAGTTCCTGTTAGAAATGGTGTCTCTAGCTGGACAAGATATGTATCCTGTCCAAGTAGAGACCACCAATTTAGTCTGGGTAAGTCAGATACACACTCTGAATTAACATGTACTTACCCTCGGGTAGCTTGCCACAGAACAGTCAGGCTTAATTTAAGAGACAATTCGTGAAGTATTTGTGCAACAGTTATTATGAAAGAGTGAAAATACCACAGCAAAATAATTGACACCAGGTTAGAAAAGTAGATCTTAGTTTAATGAACAAAACAAAACCAAAACGTCAAAAAATTAAATGAGCATAAGTCAAGATATGAATTTTTAAAGAATATCTGGAAGTGTAGTGTTTAAAAGCTTAGGGCCATATTTATACTTTTTGACGCACAACTGCGCCAACGCAGTTGTGCGTCAAAAATTTTAACGCCGGCTAATGCCATTCCAAAGCGCCATGCGGGCGCCTTATTTATTGAATAACGTTAGCCGGCGGAGCTGACTGGTGTGCGTCAAGAAAAATGACTCACACCAGGCAGCGCCGGCGTAGGGGAAAATGGAGCTTGGGCGTCAAAAAATGGGGCAAGTCAGGTCTGAGGCAAAATTTTCGCCTCAACCCGATTTGCGCCATTTTTTTTTACTCCCAACCCCCATTGAAATGACTCCTGTCTTAGCACAGACAGGAGTCATGCCCCCTTGCCCAATGGCCATGCCCAGGGGACTTATGTCCCCTGGGTATGGTCATTGGGCATAGTGGCATGTAGGGGGGCACAAATCAGGCCCCCCTATGCCACAAAAAAAAACAAAAACAAATACTTACCTGAACTTACCTTAAGTTCTCTGGGATGGGTCCCTCCATCCTTGGGCGTCCTCCTGGGGTGGGCAAGGGTGGCAGGGGGTGTCCCTGGGGGCATAGGAGGGCACCTCTGGGCTCCTTCCGAGCCCACAGGTCCCTTAATGCCTGCCCTGACCAGGCGTTAAAAAATGACGCAAAAGCGGCTGGACGTAATTTTTTTTGACCCGCCCACTCCTGTGCGTCATTTTTGCACGGGAGTTTAAATAAGGCGCACATGCCTTGGAGTCATTTTTTAGAAGGGAACGCCTACCTTGCATATCATTAACGCAAGGTAGGTGTCCACGCTAAAAAATGACGCAAACTCCAAGATCTTTGGCGCAAGACGGGTCTAACGCCAAAGTATAAATATGGAGTTAGCTTTGCGTCGGATTTGCGTAAAAAAAACGAAGCAAATCCGGTGCAAACAGAGTATAAATATGCCCTTTAATGCGGTAACCTGGGCTAACTGGTTGTGTTAAACTAGGGTAAATGCAAATTTCAGGCCGACCGTCATGGAGCACCAACCGGCTACAGGGACCAACCTTGTACCGCTAAAAGAGTACCTTGTATGGAGGGTTTCTTCAACATTGAAGATCCAATGTGGAAAGCTGGAGGGTTGATGCAAAGGTGATGCATCAGTTTTAATCTGCACAGTCAGGGGGATGCATTGTTGGTGAGCCACGCAGACATCAAAGCAATGTCCTCGGGTGCAGCGTCAAACCCTTTACGATGAAGGTGTTGCATCATCGTTGAGCTGAGAAATCGACATCATGAAATCCTCATACGCAGCAGCAATGCGCAGTCATCAAGGAGAGATGCAGCAGTTCCAATCACTGCAATGATGGCGATGCATGGATTTTCCCAGAACACAGCTGCAGAACCCACTTCCAAGGGTCCAGTACTGGATTGGCACCACTTGGCAGGGCAGGACTCACAGATGACAGAGTCCAGGTGCTCTTGGAGAATTGCAGGTAGTCTTTGATGTCCCCGAGACTGCAGAAGAACAGAAGGCAGGCCTGCAAGCCCTTCGAGTCACTTGATTATGGGGATGTAGAGATTCAGGTCCAGTCCTTCTCACTGCCAAGCAAGGAGGCAGGAGGCAGCAGGGCAGGCACAGCAAAGCAGAAGTCCAGAAAGCCCACCAGAGTCCAGCAGAATGACTGTCCTTTCAGCAGCACAGCAGTCCTTCTTCCTGGCAGTGTAGTCACAGGTCCAGAAGTATACTGAGTTGATGGTGTCAGGGGTCCAGCACTTATACCAAGTTTTGCCTTTGAAGTAGAGGAGACGTCAGAGACAGGCTTTTTGATGTGCACAAGCGTGGTGCCTCCCCTGCCCTGGCTCCAGGCTCACTACAGCAAGTTATGGAGCCCTTTGTGTGGGGAAAGGACAGAGCCTATTCAGGTGCAAGTGAGGCTGTGGCCAGCTCCTCCCTCTCATCCTGCCAGGATGTACCATCAAGCCCCATCAAGTCACACCCCAGCTCCCACTGTGTGTGGCTATCTAGTGGGAATAGACAAAGCCCAGCTGTCACCACCCCAGACAAGTGATCACAGGCAGGCAACAGGACCAAATAGCAAAAGTAAGAAAATGCCAACTTTCTAAAAATGGCATTTCCAGAATTGCAATTTAAAATCCAGCTTCACCATAAGTGGTGATTTAAATTGTGATTCCAGAGACACCAAACTGTAAAAGCTTATTTCTTCCAGATTGTGAATTACACTTTTAAGATATAATAAGGTAATCCCAATGTTATCAAATGAGAGAGCTAGGCCTTGCTGTACTGAAAAACAACTTTGGTTGTTTTTCACTTCCAGGGCATATAAAACCTAAAAGTGCATGCCCTGCCTTTTACATACTCTGCACCCTACCCTCTGGATTGTCCAGGGCCTACACCAGGGGTGACTTATATGTATGAAAAGAGACAGTTTAGACCTGGCAAAAGGGTTATTTTGCCAGGTCGACATGGTAGTTTGAAACTGCACACAGGCTCTGCAATGGCAGGCCTGAGACATGGTTAGTAGACTATGTAAGTTGGTTGCATAATCAGTGCTGCAGCCCCACAAGTTGCATTTAATTTACAAGCCCTGGGCAAATGTAGTGCACTTTACTAGTGTCTTATAAGTAACTTAAATATGCCAATTGGGGATACACCAATGTTCCCATATTTTAAACAAGGAGCACAAGCACTTTAGCACTGGCTAGCAGTGGTAAAGTGCACAGAGTTCTAAGGTCAGCAAAAACAAACTCAGAAAAAATAGGAGGACAAAATGTTTGGAGATTGCACTGCACAAAGGGCCAGGTCCAACAGTGTGTGAACAGTGACCACAGCGAGGCTCCATGTGGGTTCCGGTACCTGTACTGGAGTAGCAACTGCAGCACGATTGCTTCTGGCAGGCGGCGGTCACGTTAACAGGGGTATCAGTCCCTAGCAGGTGTGCGTTCATCCTTGGAGTAATTGTGCAAGTGTTATGTGATTGTGGTGCTCTCATAGGGCCAATCTCAATGAAGTCATGCATTGACCAACTTCAGGGTCAGCAAGGCCATTCACAGGCCCATTTATCTCAGCAAGGTGGGCTGTGCCAGATCATACTTTTCTCTTGACACAAAGACATGGGTCAAGCAATGATCTTTCAAGTCATAGCGCCACATTTTACATTCTGGTCACAGCTGTACAATTAAAACTATATTTTAATTCTTTTCACAGCAGTGCACGTCAAGCTGTGCTTCCAGTATTCCCACTTGAAACCATAAAATGGAAAGTCTTATAACCCCTGTCATGCAAGGTACGCAGATCACTTTCCTCTGTCCTTCTCCTCTGGCAAACCCCACCAGCACTGTAGTCATGCTTAATCCTCCTGCAGGGTTAGAACACTCCTGCCCTCTCTTAGCAGGCAGGCTGGTGTTTAGGTACTTCAAGTCAGGTGAACAACTTAAACTAGCTAATGATAAATTCAGTTGATGTCCTCTCACCTCTGTGAAGCTGGCTGTCAATCAAGCATTTGTTTTGGTTGCACAGCTATCCTCTGAGTACTCTGCAGAGCCCTCCCTTACTTGGTCATAGAAAACTTGCAACTGGAACAAGAAGTGTGGGTCCCACTGTTGTAGTTACAGTCAAAGCAGGAACAACATATGGATCCACTATCTGCACTTTGAGGACCTCTTTAGGCTGGTTCTCCTTTCAAATGTCTTCTCCAGGCTGCTCTATAGACACAGGGCCTGATTACAACTTTGGAGGAGGTGTTAATCCGTCCTAAATGTGACGGATATACCACCAGCCATATTACGAGTTCCATAGGATATAATGGACGGCTGGTGGTATATCCGTCACTTTACCGTCACTTTTGGGACAGATTAACACCTCCTCCAAAGTTGTAATCAGGCCCACAGTCTTTGCAGAGAGTGATGCTCCTCACAGCAGCGTAGTCTACAAGTAAGGCGGAAGGAGATGTGAGTGTTCTGCACCTGGCTGACATCAGCCAATCTGATAGAGTTAGCATGAAAAGGGGAAAGAAAACAGATGGGCCCAAGGGGTCCATACCACCTTGAACAATAGAGACTGCAGTACCATCCTTCACCCTCACATTTACCTAATGGCAATTCTAGAGGTAGAGTAATCAGAAACCCTTCTCAGTAAAAGGTCCAATCTATTTTTTTAATGGGCATTGTCTCCTTTCTCTCGACTTTGATGTCTAGGTCTCTTCCCTCCAGCTTCAGGATTGTCATTAATACATTTCCACTGTCCCAGAAAACAACCTCCCCTCCATCATGTGCAGAGGGAAAGGCAAGGGCAGACCAGGGGCATCCCAAAATGGATGCCACAGATTTCCATTACTCTGGTTAACTCATACATGCAATGCAGGTGCCACACATATGCAAACTGCACAACGTACACATGTTAGTGTTGAAATCCTGATTAGCTCATTGAAGCAGAACTTTACACAACCTCCTCTTGATTTCAGAGATAATAAGATTTGGTCACAATTATGAATTCGCGAAAGATGGTACACTGTAGCCACTGCTCTATGTACTAAACCCTGGACAGGGACGATAATCTACTGCCAGTACAATGGCACATGGTGTACGTAGGGTATGTGTGAGGGGAAAACTAAAAAATCAGGATAACAGATACACACAGCCGGGCACTCCAGGCAGGAGAACACATTTATAAACCATGCATCCATCCATCCATCTATATTAGAGCAAAAAATGATGAACGGAATCATGCCAAACTTTTTTTTAATGTCTTTTTACTGAACATTTTCAATAAAAGTCACAGAAAAAAATAAAGAAGACATAATTGCATTTCCACAATGCAGCTCTGCAGTAATGTAGTTACAGAGAGATACAGCGTTGCAGGTTGTGAACAAAGCAATATGAAAAGAAAGGAAACTGTTCAGATACTGGTAAGTATTCTTCTTTATTTTGTTCCCCAGACATACCTGTGAGAGCTAAGATTTTATCGTAAATATGTTGTCTTTACATAATTATACTCATATAATAATGTGTGACTTAATATGTTTATATTATTGTGTTTACAAAAAATGTAACCTTCTTAATGGCTGCCAACACATAAAAGGCCTACGTTTGTTTTCTCATGCTAAGTTACCATTATGAGGAAATTATTCATTCTTGATTAGGGCATGTTCTGTTATCTTGCTGCATTTCCACAGCCTAACAGACTTCATTCATTGTATTCGCATATTTGCTTGTAGTTATGTTTCTAACTTACGTTTTTCCCTCAAGGAAAATTGTGCAACGAGAAAATGTTTCCAGATTTTGTAATTACTATCCTGTGACAGCGTATTCGGAAAATACAGAACAATGAGTCCACAGATGCAACGGGAGAAGAGGATGTATAAGTTACAAGTGTATTAGTTTGAGTTTCGTCAATGGAATAACAGCAAATAGAAGAGCTTAGAACTAACATTTCATATAATTTTGATATCTGTTAATGTTCTGGTTGGATATAATTTGATCATCTTATGTTTTAAACCAATCATTAGAATTTAAAAGGTTTAATTTAATATTCATCCACCATTGATGCAGTGTCATTCTTTTGTCCAGATTCTGTTTAGATGATAATCATTCCCTTGTATCCTGAGTTCCAGAGATCTTATTTCCTATGATCTGTCACTTTGACATTTCATGCTTTGCCAGTAAGTCTACTGACATACTGGTGTTTTATTATTTTCTGAGTTTACTATGTCTGTTCATTACTGAACAAATGCTTGGATGGTTTAGTAATCTTATAGTCCAAACACTAAACCATATCCCTCACTTTGTTCCTGTTCTGATGCTGATGTCTGATGTTCCTGTCCCCTTGGTGACGTAGACAATGTTGCTGAATACCTTAGAGACTGGGTAAATGTATGAACTGTGTATTGTTATTTGTCTTTTGTTTTTCAGGTACCAACTGCTAATAATATAATACTGCTGCTATTTTTGATAGCTCTTTAGCTAGATGTTTTCTAAATTCATGTTACTAAATTCTTTTACATGAAGTCCAACATGTTGATGCTAATTTGTGGTTAGTGAGGTGTAACTCTCAAACACATGAATGGTAATTGATTCCTTTCATTTTGGTATTTCAATGTATTCAACGTCTCTTGCTCAGATTCTATTGCTATGGTTCTGTGTAGTTCCCATTCAGGTATTATGGCCCTCATTATGACATTGGCAGTAAATCCTGCTTACCGCCGTGGTGATGGCCGCCAACATACTGTCATGTAGGTGACCATCCGTCTGCCATATTATGACACACACACCAAACCGACAGAATACTGCCACAAACACAAATCTGCCAGACCAAAGGTAAGTGTTAAACTGTCGGTACATACACCCATACCAACAAAACAACGCCCTCCACATTATGAGCCAAAAATCCCCACATTCAACGGCAGTAAACCATTGGCGGTACACACTGGCACAGTCATAATGGCCACACAAATACAAAACAACACAACATTGGCCAATACCAAAAAGACACACTGACACTAATACAAACACCACACACACCCACCAACAGCACTATAATACACACACCCACATTGCACACAAACCTTTGCTAACAGAGAACACACAACCACAAAATCATCTGTCACGCATCCCACAGCCCACCACATTACTAAACACCCTCTGCACACCACACAACATCCATGTCCCCAAAGATGCACCCCCATCCCACTGATGAGGAGTTGCAGGTCATGGTTGAAGAAATAGTCAGGGTAGAGCCACAGCTGTTTGGAGCACAGATTCAGCAGATCTCCACTGCCAGGAAGATGGAGCTATGGTGGAGAATTGTGGACCGGTTGAACGCCATGGGACAGCATCCACGAACAAGGGATGACATCAGGAAGAGGTGGAATTACCTACGGGGGAAGGTATGTTCTATAGCAGCAAGGCACCAGCTTGCTATCCAGAGGACTGGCAGTGGACCCCACCTCCTCCCCCACAGACGACAGCATGGGAAGAGTAAGTCTTGGCAATTGAGGGACTCACTGGAGTTGCTGGAGGACTGTACACTAGTGAGTCTATATTTACTACCTATCCCCCCCACACCTGCATCCCTCACCCTGACACCCATCACTCCACTCCATCCCACACAGTGCACAACCACAATTAACCACAATTAACTACCCCAAATGCCAAGCCCTGCATGCCATACCCACTGCATACACATCCCTCCCAGCCCTGCACATACACCCACCACCAATGCATGCACAGCATGGAGAACTAACAATCCCACAAAACATCACCATACACAAACAAAGGTGGTAGGGCAACAGCAACAATATAGGGAAAGCAAGGGATGCAGAATATGTCACAGACATGTAGTATAATACACCACTTAAATCCCCACAGGTGCCCCAGCCAATCTCAGTGACAAGGAGGTGCCACAGCTACTCAGTCCACCGTCCCCCACCAGAAGATGCCCCCAGTGATGACAGCAACTCTGGACTACTGGATCTGGTTGAACTCCCTGGCCCATCAGGGACCACTGGTCAGTCGGCTACCCCAGCCTGCACCCAGTCCACCTCAGAGCCTCCCCCTTCAGTATCCAACACCACAGCAGCCACCCAACGTCCCCAGACCTCTGTCCCCAGGACATATCAATCAGCAGTGTGCCCACCTGTACAGGGACCCCAGTCCACACCTCAAGGCAAGACAATGAGGGTCCTGGTGTCAATGGCAGTGGGCACACCATTCAGGGGACACAGGCACCGGGGGCCAGGGACACTCGGACGACAGCTGTTCACCAGGGGGAGAACTGGCCAGGGAACCGACCGCCCAGGAGGCACTCACTAATGTCCTGGGGGCTTACCAACAGTCCCAGGACAAGATGGGGCAGGTGATAGACATCATGCAGGAGAACCAGAGGCTGCAGGAGGAACACCACCAGGAGATCAAGAAAGAATTGCAGGCCCTGAACACTACCATGGTCTCCATAGCAGGGGTGCTGGGTGATCTGACCAACATCATGAGGGAGTACACATCACACCAGCGGGCCCCTTCCACTAGCCAGTCAACTGACCAGCCCTCCACATCTGCTACAGCTAGTGGATGGGAGGCCCTGCCACAGTACCCACAGGCCACCAGCACCCCTCCCCCTGCAGAAAGTGAACCACCCCACAAACAGTCCCTGCAACCCAGACAGACACCAGAGACACTTGCCAAGACCAAGACCACCACCAGGAAATGAGTCCCTCCTAAATGTCCCCCTTGTGTTCCACTGTGTCACCTCGTCCACTTTGAACTGTCATTGCTCCCCTTCCTATGGCCCCTTGGACACTGGACCTGTGCTACAAACAGACTGGAACAATACCCTGGACTTTCCTCCACCATCACCCCATTCCATTGCACTATTCCTTCATAATTTTCACTTCAATAAACACCCTTGAACACAACTGGAGTAACCTGACAGAAATGTGCAATGTATTGAATTGTATCATCCTATGCAATTGTCCAGAACTTTGTGATTCCATCCAACAAATGGACTGTAGCGGTTTACAGTCATCACATCAGTACACAGTTGTAACTACACCAACATCTGCAAAATGGGAAGGCATAGGTGACAGTCAGTTAGGATGCTAAGGAAGTGACTGCCATCATGCTACAGCCACACAGAAAAATAATTTATTAGAAGAATGGTCAGTTCTACTGCTTTACCTGTGTGTCATTTGAAGTACTGCCATATAACTGTTGTCCTGTTGTCCACATCCTCATCCTCTTCCTCTTCCTCCTCCTCCTCACTGTCCTCAGGGTCCACTGCTGCCACAGGAGCATTTTCACCCTCCTCCTCCTGCAGATAGGGCACATGTCATCTGATGGCCAAGTTGTGTAACATGTAGCATAGAACAACTATCTGGCAGACCTTCTAAGGGGAGTAGCAGAGGGATCCCCTGTCAGATGGAGGCACATGAACCTGGCCTTCAGGAGACAAACGGTCCTTTCAATAATCCTCCTGGTACACCCATGAGGCATCATTGTACCTAATCTCAGCCTCTGTCCTCGGAGGGGTCAAGAGTCAGGACAGGTTTGGGTAGCCAGAGTCACCTGCAAGAAGTAAGGGACAAACATTAGCCTAGCACAATGGAATGGGGGATGACTCCTGAAAGCATACACTGACATACATTGGGTGGGGACTCAGGCTCACCTATAAGCCACACTCTGTCTCTGTAGTTATGTCATCAGTTGTGGGACGCTGCTATTCCTCAGGACGAAGGCGACATGCACCGACCCATGATGACATGGGAGATGTACTGGTCAGCAAGGAACACCATCTGGACATTGAGTGAGTGGAAACTCTTCCTATTCCTGAACACCTGTTCATTGGCCCGAGGGGAAACAAATCCTATATGTGTTCCGTCAATGGGCCCAATAACATTTAGAATATGTCCCATTGCATAGAATCCAGCCTTCACAGTGGCCAAGTCTTCTACTTAGGGGAAAGCGGTGTAGCTGCCCATTTGTTTGAGGAAGGCAGTCAAAACTCTTGCCAGCAGTATTGAAAACATTGGCTGTGACAATCCTGCAGCCAAGCCCACTGTCACTTGGAAAGAGCCTGTTGCCAGAAATGGAGCACTGATAGGACCTGCACAAGAGGGGGGATCCCCGTGGGATGATGGATAGCAAATATCAGATCAGGCTCCAATTGAGCAACCAGCTCTGTGATTATGGACCTGTCCAGTCTATAGGTGAGTATTTTGTGCCTGTTCTCCAGTGTAGCCAAGTCTACAAGGGGTCTGTACACGGGGCGTGCCTCCTCCTTCTATTCCTCCGCAGTGGCAGGTACCTAAGGAACTGAAGAGTGAGAAGGGTGTGACAACATGAAAAATTGATCCGCCACTTCAGTGTACATAGAGCATGTATGTATCTGAACACTGTAAATTGCTATGTATGTACAATTGACAAAAATAATGCAGTTTGTATTCTAAAATTGGGTACTAGCACTATAACATGGCAACCACATGTCCTGTATGTAGGGACAGGTGGAAGTGATCTCACTCCGCCAGCGTTGCGCGTCATGGCGGAAGGCGGTCTGCACCGCCGTGCAATTCCTCGTTGGCTAACATGGGGCTCTATGGAGTACAGTATCCAATGAGGATCACTGCCATCGGTGACGGTGTACACCGCCGTGGACGTGACTGCCATTTTCTGACTATAACCTCACTTGATTTCAGACTTTCCACAGGACAACAACTCCACTGCATGTGCTGCTGTGACCTGTGTCTGGAACCTGCCATGGCTCGTGCAACAGGGGAAAAGGGCCCCTGCCTTCACTTTGTAGGAGTTAGAGCACCTGGTGGATGAGGTCCTACCCCTGTATGGACAGCTGTATGGGCCTCCAGACCAACAGGTGAGTACACCATGGGGCCCTTGCATGCGACAAGGCTGCACGGAGATGTGTGTGTGTGTGCTGGCAGTATGCCATTTGGGTGGGGGGTATGACTGGTGGTAGAGCAGGGTTCCGGGTTATGTGTGTGTGTAAAGAAATGGCTCCCTGTTGCAGTTACCCCCCACTTTTTGCCTGATACTGACTTGACTGAGAAGTGTGCTGGGACCCTGCTAACCAGGCCCCAGCACCAGTGTTCTTTCACCTAAAATGTACCATTGTCTCCACAATTGGCACAACCCTGGCACCCAGGTAAGTCCCTTTTAACTTGTACCCCTGGTACCAAGGGCCCTGATGCCAGGGAAGGTCTCTAAGGGCTGCAGCATGTCTTATGCCACCCTAGGGACCCCTCACTCAGCACAGACACACTGCTTGCCAGCTTGTGTGTGCTGGTGGGGATAAAATGACTAAGTCGACATAGCACCCCCCTCAGGGTGCCATGCCAACCTCACACTGCCTGTGGCATAGGTAAGTCACCCCTCTAGCAGGCCTTACAGCCCTAAGGCAGGGTGCACTAGACCACAGGTGAGGGCATAGGTGCATGAGCACTATGCCCCTACAGTATCTAAGCAAAACCTTAGACATTGTAAGTGCAGGGAAGCCATAAGAGTATATGGTCTGGGAGTCTGTCAAAAACAAACTCCACAGCTCCATAATGGCTACACTGAATACTGGGAAGTTTAGTATCAAACTTCTCAGGATAATAAACTCACACTGATGCCAGTGTTGGATTTATTAACAAAATGCACACAGAGGACATCTTAGATATGCCCCCTGTATTTTACCCAATTGTTCAGTGCAGGACTGACTGGTCTGTGCCAGCCTGCTGCTGAGAGACGAGTTTCTGACCCCATGCGGTGAGAGCCTTTGTGCTCTCTGAGGACAGAAACAAAGCCTGCTCTGGGTGGAGGTGCTTCACACCTCCCCCCTGCAGGAACTGTAACACCTAGCAGTGAGCTTCAAAGGCTCAAGCTTCGTGTTACAATGCCCCAGGGCACTCCAGCTAGTGGAGATGCCCGCCCCCTGGACACAGCCCCCACTTTTGACAGCAAGTCCAGGAGAGATAATGAGAAAAACAAGGAGTCACTGACCAGTCAGGACAACCCCTAAGGCAACCTGAGCTGAAGTGACTCCGACTTTTAGGAATCTTCCATCTTGCAGATGGAGGATCCCCCCAATAGGGATAGGAATGTGACCTCCTCCCCTTGGGAGGAGGCACAAAGAGGGTGTAGCCACCCTCAGGGCTAGTAGCCATTGGCTACTGCCCTCCCTGACCTAAACACACCCTTAAATCCTGTATTTAGGGGCTCCCCTGAAACTAGGAAATCCGATTCCTGCAACTTAAGAAGAAGAGGACTGCTGAGCTGAAAAACCCTGCAGAGAAGACGGAGACACCAACTGCTTTGGCCCCAGCCCTACCGGCCTGTCTCCCCCTTCAGAAGAAAACTGCTCCAGCGACGCTTTCCCCAGGACCAGTGACCTCTGAATCCTCAGAGGACTGCCCTGCTTCAAAAAGACCAAGAAACTCCGGAGAACAGCGGCCCTGTTCAACAAAGACTGCAACTTTGTTTCCAGAGGCGCCGCTTTTAAGACCCCTGCAATCCCCGGCAGAAGCGTGAGACTTGCAACACTGCACCCGGCGACCCCGACTCGACTGGTGGAAAAACAACGCTACAGGGAGGACCCCCCGGCGACTCCAAGACTGTGAGTAACCAAAGTTGTCCCCCCAGTCCCCCACAGGGACGCCTGCAGAGGGAATCCCGAGGCTCCCCCTGACCGCCACTGTCTGAATCCAAAATCCCGACACCTGGAAAAGACCCTGAACCCGCAGCCCCCAGGACCTGAAGGATCGGAACTCCAATGCAGGAGTGACCTCCAGGAGGCCCTCTCCCTTGCCCAGGTGGTGGCTACCCCAAGGAGCCCCCCCCCCTTGCCTGCCTGCATCGCTGAAGAGACCCCTTGGTCTCACATTGAAACCTATTGAAAACCCGACGCGTGTTTGCACACTGCACCCGGCCGCCCCCGTGCTGCTGAGGGTGTACTTTCTGTGCTGACTTGTGTCCCCCCGGTGCCCTACAAAACCCCCCTGGTCTGCCCTCCGAAGACGCGGGTACTTACCTGCTGGCAGACTAGAACCAGGGCACCCCCTTCTCCATTGAAGCCTATGCGTTTTGGGCACCACTCTGAACTCTGCACCTGACCGGCCCTGAGCTGCTGGTGTGGTAACTTTGGGGTTGCTCTGAACCCCCAACGGTGGGCTACCTTGGACCCCAATTTGAACCCCGTAGGTGGTTTACCTACCTGCAAGAACTAACATTAACTTACCTCCCCCGGAACTGTGAAAATTGCAGTTGCCAGTCCTCTCCCAAGTGTCCACTTTTAAAATAGCTATATGTGTTTTATGTACAAAGTATATATGCTATTGTGATTATTCAAAGTTCCTGAAGTACTTACCTGCAATACCTTTCAAATGAGATATTACATGTAGAATCTGAACCTGTGGTTCTTAAAATAAACTAAGAAAATATATTTTTCTATACAAAAACCTATTGGCCTGGAATTGTCTCTGAGTGTGTGTTCCTCATTTATTGCCTGTGTGTATGTACAACAAATGCTTAACACTACTCCTTTGATAAGCCTACTGCTCGACCACACTACCACAAAATAGAGCATTAGTATTATCTCTTTTTTCCACTATCTTACCTCTAAGGGGAACCCTTGGACTCTATGCATACTATTCCTTACTTTGAAATAGTGCATACAGAGCCAACTTCCTACATTGGTGGATCAGCGGTGGGGTACAAGACTTTGCATTTGCTGGACTACTCAGCCAATACCTGATCACACGACAAATTCCAAAAATTGTCATTAGAAACTGATTTTTACAATTTGTGATATTTTTCTAAATTTGTAAAAGTCCTGCTAGGGCCTTGGGTTAGTCCCTGTTAGCATTTCTTTTAGAGTTTAAAAGTTTTGTGAAAGTTTGAATTAGGTTCTAGAACTAGTTTTAGATTCTTAAAAAGTATTCCAACTTTTAGAAACATAGGCCCTCATTCGCCAAGGTCCCGCCGTCAGATTACCGTTCCGCGGTCGAAAGACCGTGGCGGTAATTCTGACTTTCCCGCTGGGCTGGCGGGCGGTCGCCTTCAGACCGCCCGCCAGCCCAGCGGGAAAGAGGCTTCCACGATGAAGCCGGCTCGGAATCGAGCCGGCGGAGTGGAAGCTGTGCGACGGGTGCAGTTGCACCCGTCGCGTATTTCACTGTCTGCGCAGCAGACAGTGAAATACATGTAGGGGCCCTCTTACGGGGGCCCCTGCAATGCCCATGCCAGTGGCATGGGCACTGCAGGGGCCCCCAGGGGCCCCGCGACCCCCCCTACCGCCATCCGGATCCCGGCAGTCCGACCGCCGGGATCTGGATGGCGGTAGGGGGGGTCGGAATCCCCGCGGCGGTGCAGCAAGCTGCGCCGCCGCGGAGGATTCAATGGGGCGGCGGTACACTGGCGGGACCCCGCCAGTGGTGCCGGTCCGACCGCGGCTTTACCGCCGCGGTCGGAATCCCCATTGGAGCACCGCCGGCCTGTCGGCGGTGCTCCCGCGGTCCTCCGCCCTGGCGGTCAAAGACCGCCAGGGTCAGAATGACCACCATAATGCCTGGTGCAGAAGAGAATGTGGTGGAACTCGACCTCACACCTTACCTCCATTTTAAGATGAGGGAGCTAAGGTCTCTCTGCAAAATAAAGAAAATCCCAGTTGGCTTAAGACCCTCCAAACAACAGCTCCAGGAGCTTTTGGCAGAGTTTGAAAAAGCCAACCCCTCTGAGGATGACAACCCAGAGGATGATAATAGTGAACTGGAGGAGAATTCCCACCTTCCAGTCCTAATTAGGGAACCCAGGGACTCTCAATCCCTGATTCCAACTGTGTTAGTCAGAGATGCTGCTTCCCTCACAGGAGGGGCCAGCACCTCTGAAATCACTGAGGATAGCCTCAGTGAAGATGACCTCCTGTTAGCCAGGATGGCCAAAAGATTGGCTTTGGAGAGACAGCTCCTAGCCATAGAAAGGGAAAGACGAGAGATGGGTTTTGGTCCCATCAATGGTGGCAGCAACCTAAATATGGTCAGAGATTCTCCTGACATGTTGAAAATCCCTAAAGGGATTGTGACTAAATATGAAGATGGTGATGACATCACCAAATGGTTCACAGCTTTTGAGAGGGCTTGTGCAACCAGAAAAGTAAACAGATCTCACTGGGGTGCTCTCCTTTGGGAAATGTTCACTGGAAAGTGTAGGGATAGACTCCTCACACTCTCTGGAAAAGATGCAGAATCTTATGACCTCATGAAGGGAACCCTGATTGAGGGCTTTGGATTCTCCACTGAGGAGTATAGAATTAGATTCAGGGGGGCTCAAAAATCCTCGAGCCAGACCTGGGTTGATTTTGTTGACTACTCAGTGAAAACACTGGATGGTTGGGTAACTGGAAATGAAGTGCATGACTATGTTGGGCTTTATAATTTGTTTATGAAAGAACACATTTTAAGTAACTGCTTCAATGAAAAGTTGCATCAGTATCTGGTAGACCTAGGTCCAATTTCTCCCCAAGAATTGGGAAAGAAGGCAGACCACTGGGTCAAGACTAGGGTAACCAAAACTTCCACTGGGGGTGACCAAAAGAAAGGGGTTACAAAGCCTCCCCAGGAGAAAGTGGGTGACACTAGAAATAATGAAAAAGAGTCCTCTGTAGGCCCCCAAAAACCAGACCAGGTGGGTGGGCCCCGAGACACAACCCAAAACAAAGGTGGGTACCAGGGTAAGAACTGGGATGCCACTAAGGCATGGTGCCATAACTGTAGACAGACAGGGCACCACACCAAGGACACTTCTTGTCCCAAAAACAAACCCCCTAGCAATATCCCAGGGGTAACCAGTGTAGCCATTGGGGATGACTCCTCAGATGAGAAGGTCTTCATAGCCTTCAACTGGAAAAAGGGCCCAACAGGTGAGTTGGAGATTCCAGAGGGAAATAGACACTTCCACCACCTACTGGTGAATGGAATCCCAGCCACTGCCCTGAGAGACACTTGTGCCAGTCACACTATTGTGCATGACAGGCTGGTGTTCTCAAACCTGTACATCCCAGGTGAGACTGCCAGAGTAAGAGTTAGCCCAGACAGGGTCACTAATAGGCCTGTGGCTTTTGTGCCCATAGAAGTGGGTGGGACTTTTAGCTGGAGAAGGGTGGTAGTCAGTACAGACCTCCCCCTTGATTGTCTCCTTGGAAATGACTACCCAGAGGTTAGTCAGAGCCCAAGAGAGGAACTGGTCCAGTGCCAGTCCTCTCCCAAGGATTCTAGAGGTCCTGCCCCTGCAGTAACTGCAAGCAGGCCCCAGAAGAAAAAGAAAAGAAAACAGTGTAGGAAGGGTGGACAACCTTTAGCCAAGGTTCCAGCAAGCCAAGGAGATTCTGCTCCAGTAGGGGAGAACTCCAAAAGTGGCACTTGTAAAGTCCAGCCTGACCCACAAGAAGTCCTGGCTAGTCAGGCAACTGTTAAGCCTGAGTGGGTGGCTCCTCAGCTAACAGAAGAAAGAGTGGAAGAAGGGTGTTTACTACAAGATGTGGTAACCCCCCCCCCACTCTAATACAGCAGACAGGCACCCTGAACCCAAAGAAGCCTGTAACTTAGCCCCTTCCCTTGTAGGTGAAGAGCTAAAGGTGTGGTTCTGGGCACTGACAGCTGTCAGTGGCCTCTGCTGGGTGTTAGCCTTTATGGCTGCACTATCCTTGGCATGGTGGTCTGACACCATGCCAAATAGCAAGTTAGGCCCCCTGACCCTGTTGGTCATGGTGGGGTTACTCCAGCTCTGGGTAACCTCTTTGGGTAAGCTAGGGGTGACCCTGGCTAAGATAAGATTAGCAGAGGTGGATACCTCCAACCCTAAAATAGAGAGAATGGGTGGAGACATTAAAGACACAGACAAGAGGCAATTCAGACTAGGTCCTATCACTGTGGAAGTGGGTCAGTTCCCCAGAGGGAATGACCTGAACAGGAGGATGTAAGGCAGAGTAGGCCCTGCAACAAACCAGCCTATTTCCTCTACTCTTCCTCGCCTGACAGACTAGGAAGACACTCCCAGCTTTGGCTGAGTCTCCTGGCCTGTGGGCTGGGGGGGGGGGGGCTTGTGTAAAGAAATGGCTCCCTGTTGCAGTTACCCCCCACTTTTTGCCTGATACTGATGCTGACTTGACTGAGAAGTGTGCTGGGACCCTGCTAACCAGGCCCCAGCACCAGTGTTCTTTCACCTAAAATGTACCATTGTCTCCACAATTGGCACAACCCTGGCACCCAGGTAAGTCCCTTGTAGCTGGTACCCCTGGTACCAAGGGCCCTGATGCCAGGGAAGGTCTCTAAGGGCTGCAGCATGTCTTATGCCACCCTAGGTACCCCTCACTCAGCACAGACACACTGCTTGCCAGCTTGTGTGTGCTGGTGGGGATAAAATGACTAAGTCGACATGGCACTCCCCTCAGGGTGCCATGCCAACCTCACACTGCCTGTGGCATAGGTAAGTCACCCCTCTAGGAGGCCTTACAGCCCTAAGGCAGGGTGCACTAGACCACAGGTGAGGGCATAGGTGCATGAGCACTATGCCCCTACAGTGTCTAAGCAAAACCTTAGACATTGTAAGTGCAGGGAAGCCATAAGAGTATATGGTCTGGGAGTCTGTCAAAAACGAACTCCACAGCTCCATAATGGCTACACTGAATACTGGGAAGTTTAGTATCAAACTTCTCAGAATAATAAACCCACACTGTTGCCAGTGTTGGATTTATTAAAAAAATGCACACAGAGGACATCTTAGAGATGCCCCCTGTATTTTACCCAATTGTTCAGTGCAGGACTGACTGGTCTGTGCCAGCCTGCTGCTGAGAGACGAGTTTCTGACCCGATGCGGTGAGAGCCTTTGTGCTCTCTGAGGACAGAAACAAAGCCTGCTCTGGGTGGAGGTGCTTCACACCTCCCCCCTGCAGGAACTGTAACACCTAGCAGTGAGCTTCAAAGGCTCAAGCTTCGTGTTACAATGCCCCAGGGCACTCCAGCTAGTGGAGATGCCCGCCCCCTGGACACAGCCCCCACTTTTGGCGGCAAGTCCAGGAGAGATAATGAGAAAAACAAGGAGGAGTCACTGACCAGTCAGGACAGCCCCTAAGGCAACCTGAGCTGAAGTGACTCTGACTTTTAGGAATCTTCCATCTTGCAGATGGAGGATCCCCCCAATAGGGATAGGAATGTGACCCCCTCCCCTTGGGAGGAGGCACAAAGAGGGTGTAGCCACCCTCAGGGCTAGTATCCATTGGCTACTGCCCTCCCTGACCTAAACACACCCCTAAATCCTGTATTTAGGGGCTCCCCTGAACCTAGGAAATCAGATTCCTGCAACTTAAGAAGAAGAGGACTGCTGAGCTGAAAAACCCTGCAGAGAAGACGGAGACACCAACTGCTTTGGCCCCAGCCCTACCGGCCTGTCTCCCCCCTTCGGAAGAAAACTGCTCCAGCGACGCTTTCCCCAGGACCAGCGACCTCTGAATCCTCAGAGGACTGCCCTGCTTCAAAAAGACCAAGAAACTCCTGAGAACAGCGGCCCTGTTCAACAAAGACTGCAACTTTGTTTCCAGAGGAGCAGCTTTAAAGACCCCTGCAATCCCCGCCAGAAGCGTGAGACTTGCAACACTGCACCCGGCGACCCTGACTCGACTGGTGGAGAAACAACGCTACAGGGAGGACCCCCCCCGGCGACTCCAAGACTGTGAGTAACCAAAGTTGTCCCCCCTGTGCCCCCACAGTGACGCCTCCAGAGGGAATCCCGAGGCTCCCCCTGACCGCCACTGTCTGAATCCAAAATCCCGACGCCTGGAAAAGACCCTGCACCCGCAGCCCCCAGGACCTGAAGGATCGGATCTCCAGTGCAGGAGTGACCCCCAGGAGGCCCTCTCCCTTGCCCAGGTGGTTGCTACCCCGAGGAGCCCACCCCTTGCCTGCCTGCATCGCTGAAGAGACCCCTTGGTCTCCCATTGAAACCTATTGAAAACCCGACGCGTGTTTGCACACTGCACCCGGCCGCCCCCGTGCTGCTGAGGGTGTACTTTCTGTGCTGACTTGTGTCCCCCCCGGTGTCCTACAAAACCCTCCTGGTCTGCCCTCCGAAGACGCGGGTACTTACCTGCTGGCAGACTAGAACCGGGGCACCCCCTTCTCCATTGAAGCCTATGCGTTTTGGGCACCACTCTGAACTCTGCACCTGACCGGCCCTGAGCTGCTGGTGTGGTAACTTTGGGGTTGCTCTGAACCCCCAACGGTGGGCTACCTTGGACCCCAATTTGAACCCCGTAGGTGGTTTAACTACCTGCAAGAACGAACATTAACTTACCTCCCCCAGGAACTGTGAAAATAGCACTGTGTCCACTTTTAAAATAGCTATATGTGTTTTTATGTACAAAGTATATATGCTATTGTGATTATTCAAAGTTCCTAAAGTACTTACCTGCAATACCTTTCAAATGAGATTTTACATGTAGAATTTGAACCTGTGGTTCTTAAAATAAACTAAGAAAATATATTTTTCTATACAAAAGCATATTGGCCTGGAATTGTCTCTGAGTGTGTGTTCCTCATTTATTGCCTGTGTGTATGTACAACAAATGCTTAACACTACTCCTTTGATAAGCCTACTGCTCGACCACACTACCACAAAATAGAGCATTAGTATTATCTCTTTTTCCCACTATCTTACCTCTAAGGGGAACCCTTGGACTCTGTACATACTATTCCTTACTTTGAAATAGTGCATACAGAGCCAACTTCCTACAGTGTGCCATTTGAGGGGCAAATGATGTCTGAACGCCATATGTGTGACAGGCTGGATATTTGGATTCATGGTGTCCCTCTGTTTGTATTTTCCCTGCAGGTTAGCACCCATCAGAAGAAGGGCTTGTGGCATGTCATCGCCAAGGAGATGCGGACCCTCTGGGTTTATGGCCGGTGGAGCACCCACTGCAAGAAATGGTGGGAGGACCTGAGACACTGGGAATAGAATACTGCAGAAATCCCAGCTGGGGACAGCCTCCCAACGAGGAAGGGGTGCCCGTCGGAACCTGGCCCCACTGATGGCCTGCATACTGGCAGTGACCTATCCAGAGCTGGATGGGCGCATGAGGGCATCACAGCAGCTACAAGGGGGTAAGTCTAGTGTGTGTGACAACCATCTTTGTTGCCTGGAATGGGATTCTGGCGGTGGGTTTTAGACTGTGGCTGCCCCTTTATGCCAGCTCACACATTGCTGCATGGTCCAGGTCAGGGTTACTGTGTGAATAGCAAAATCTGGATAGCTAGCTAGGTGGCATTCTATGTCAGACAGGGCTTAATAGGTCCCAGAAGGGATGCAGATGGCAGTGTTTGGCTCTTACCTGCTGTGGTACCTAGCCAATGGTATGCCAGTGTGGTGCATACTGCTCAACCTTGGTCCCTGTGTGTGATGGTGATGTGTATGCCATTTGTGGTGTTGGTGCTGTAATTGACCTAGTGCTCCCTTTTGTTTTTGTCCCCCCCTATTTTATTCTGTCATCCTGTCCATGTGTGCATTAGCATCATCTGGTGAAGGAGCACAGGCACTGGTGAGTGAGGGAGCTGCAGCCCAGGAGGCAGAGTCCTCCGACGCCAAGGGGACCAGTGGGACGGAGGGCAAGGGGAGCACCATGGCGGGGACAGGAGGTGACAACACTGACTCTGAAACCTCTTCCGATGGGAGCTCCCTGGTGGTGGCGGACACCTCTGGAACCATCCCAGCTACAGGTACAGCCGCCACCCCCCATACTAGCACCACCCTCCCAGTAGCCCCCCACTGAATTGCCCGTACCCACTCACACAGGAGGGTGGGCTTCTCCTGCACCCTAGGCACCTCAAGGCCCGCCTCAGTGAGCCCTGCTGCCCTCAGTGAGGAAGCTCCTGATATCCATCTCTGTACGGCAGTCAACCATAGTGAATGCCATCCAGGGGCTGGCATCCAAGATGCAGCAATGCATTGCCTTCCTGGAGAGTACTGAAGGCGGCTTGGCGGCCCTACAGAGATTGTTCAGGCTCTGGCCTCCTCTATGATGGCAGACAGTGTCCCTGGTCATACCGTCCCCCCTCCAACTACCACTTCCCAGTCCCAGTCTCCTCAACCCCAACCCATCACATGCACACATACAGACAAGCATGCACACAAAACATCATACAAGAGTGGCACAGACAAACACAGGCACCACATTTCAAGCCACAAGCACTCACACAGACAGATGCCCACACAACATCCACTGCCTCCACTGTCTCCCCCTGATCCGCCTCCTCCCTCACAGTCACAACTGCGTGCACACCTGCATGCACTGCATCAACAGTCCCAGATCCTGCCACCTGTACACCCTTGCCCACAGACACCACAAGAGCAGACCGGCAGACTTGCACCCCACACACCACATGCGCAGTCACCACCACCACCATCACCATCACCACCTCATGCATCACACCCACCTCACTTGCAGACAGCACCACAACATCCATCCACATGCCCTGTTTGTGCCCTCCCACCCTGTCTGACCCACCTCCAAAGAAACACAAATGCTTGCACTCAACCCCAACAGCCATCCATCTCACACACGCACACTGTCCATGCATCAAAGTCCAGCACACCTACTCCTCCTATTACCACTCCCTCTACCTCCACTCCCATCCCTTCTCCCACATCCCACCCCAAAGTCCCTAAGGTTTTCCTTTCCCATCTTGACCTCTTCCCTACCCCTACTCCCCGTCCTACCCGTAAGTGCAAGGTCTCAACCACCCAGCCCAGCACCTCAGCCAACCAGTCTGCCACAGCTCCCACCCAAAAATTTGCTGCTGGCACTAAGGTGCCCCTGAGTAGGACGGCAGCCACTCCCAGCAAGGACACACCTCTGCCTCAAAAACGGAGGTCTAGGGTTGTGAAACCTAAGAGACAGAGGACGGGGTCAGTGGAGGAACCTCCTAAACCTGGAGGCAAGGACACAACTCGCAAGACAAAGGCCAAGGGAGACTGTCACAGGAATGAACCCAAGGATCCCCATCCATCATCTGAGGGCAAGGATCCCCATCCACCACCGGAGGCCATGTAGCCCCCCTCCAGAGACTCTGGCCTAAGACTCCCCTACAAGGACAGTGAGCAAGGATCCCCCTTCAGAACCAGTGGGCAAGCAGCCCCCTCAGTATCAGTAGGCAATTAGCCCCCTGCAGAACCAGTGGGCATGATACCCACTCCAGAAACTGTGGCCCAAGACTTCCCTCCAGGGCCAGTGGGCAAGGAGATCCCTCCAGAACCAATGGGTATAATACCCACCCCAGCTGAGGTACCCCCCACCCTCTTTTCCCCCTGAGGTGCCAGCCCATTTCCAACATGATGCCTCTGAAGAGTGGAGTACGGGAGATGTCAGGAGTCAAGTTGGGGGTTGGACGATGCCCTGTGGCCATGTGGCCCTTTAGTACTTTGGACTGGCCATTGGCCAATCTGTACATTGACATTAATATAGTTATTTATTCGGTTGTACTACAGGTATGTGTCCTTGCATTCTTTGCTCCTGGGTCCTGTAATTGTTGATGTAATGTGCAGCTGGTTGTATGTGTGTGTATGGTATGTGTTGTGTGTGTGTCATTCTCCTTTTCCTCCCTCCCTCCCTCCCTCCCTTGTGTGCTAGGTGGCTGTACTCACCGTCGTCGTCTTCGTCTGCATTGGTGCTCCAGGACAGCCATGGTGTGGTAGAGCATTGGGAAGTCTTGGAGTTCAGGTTCCATGGCTGCCGCAGAGTCCTCTGTGTCCCTGAAGGTGAGTCTTTCATTTTCTGTAATAGGTTTCTGCCAGGCTTTTGATGGCTTTGCTAATGCCCCAGAAATCCTGGCCATTTGCTATGTCATAATATGGTAAACGGTACCTTGACTTCCGCCTGGCTGTAGGTGGCTACTGCTGTGGTCAGTGGTGTTAATGCCCTGGCGTTGGTGTGGTATATTGGGTGTCTATGGGAGGTCTCACCGCCATGGTCATAATTTGGTGGCGATTACTGACAGCCTGTTGGCGGTATTACCGCCACTTTAACAGTGGCAGTGGTCAGTACACCGCCAATGTCAAAATGAGGGCCTATGTCTTTTTGCATTGATTAAGCTTAGATTCGTACACCGACTAAATCAGCTTTTATTGTTTCTATACATGTATCGTTTGAGAATTATTTTCGGGACTTTAGAATTGTTAATATAGGAAAATAAATAAACTGGTGTGGTTATCGATGTTTGAATTGATTATGGTATGCTTAATTTGATGTTTATGGTGTATTTCCTTTGACACTTTCTTTAAAGCAGATTCGGTTCAGTTCATCGACCCACAGTATGGAATCCGCTATCTAGTCTGCTAAATATAGCAAAGATTTCTGCTTTAACATACCCCAATTATGACTCCACAGGTAGCATCAACAGATATGCAGTCATAGGTGCCCAAAAGTCTCTAGGGAGCAAAGCCCTTGGCAGTTCTTCTGCATAGGTCTCCAGCTGATCTCTAAAATAAGCGATATCTTTAAACCATTGTGACAGAGTGGGATAACTTTTTTTCCTCCCAATGAATAGCCACTCATTGTTTAGCCAGCAAAAGTGTAACAGCAACTAGCTGCTGATTGACGGATTGCAAAGATTTAACATATCCTAACAGACACGTGCTGGGGTCACAGGGTATCAGCTCTATGTCACATTTGTCAGGGTCTACATGACCTGTTCTCATGTTTGCTATATCTTGGAACAATTGCAGGATAAGTATAAGAAATCTGCACTTGCCGCTCAGTTATCTTCACTGCGAAGTCCAAATCTAGCCAGCTGTGCGGGCGTGTAGTACATCTGCTGTAAACATTTTAAATGTATTATGCGCAAATTACAGATGGCAGTAAGCTGCCCTGTCACCGTACAGCAAAAGATTCATTCTGACTCAGTGAGTGGCGGATCAAGCACAGCATTCCATCTAACTAGGGGTGCACTGGTGGTTCGCTCTTCATCTGCATGCGCTGCCACGTAAAGGGCAGGTATCATGCCCACGGAAATGGGTCTGGTCAACACAGTCTGGAGTGATTGTAGGGCAGGAGGGGCACGTGGGAAGTGTGGGTAATGCTCACGTACAGCTGCACATAGGGCTACATGTACGAAAGTTTGGTTTTGTGACTCGCAATTTGCAAGTCGCAAAACCTTATGTTGCACAGTGTCAATGACACTGTTAGCGATTCGCAAGGGGGTCGCAAATGCCCTACCTCATGAATATTTATGAGGTAGGTCGCAATTTGTGACCCCCTTGGGAACGGCCACCCTCACAGGGATGGTGGCATGCTGGAGACAGAAGACCACCAGGTCTGTGACTGCTTTTAAATAAAGCAGTTTTTTTTTTTTAAATGCAGCCCATTTTCCTTAAAGGAAAACGAGATGCATTTAAAAAACAAAAAACTGAAACGTTTTTGTTTCATTTTTTCAGAGCAGGCAGTGGTCCGTAGGACCACTGTCTGCTCTGCAAATTTTTTTTGACTGCCATTCACAAAGGGGAAGGGGTCATATGGGGACCTCTTCCCATTTTCCAATGGGTTAGCACCAGTGTGACACTTGTGCTAACTGCGATTGTTTTGCGACCGCATTCGCGGTCACAAAACAATCATACATGGGACTGCGACTCGCAATTAGGAAGGGAACACCCCTTCCTAATTGCGACTCGCAATCCCTTTTTGCGATTCGGTAAGCAGTTTACCCAATCACAAAAATGGGTTTGAACATGCCAAAGTGCATTTTGCACATCGCAAATGGCCCGATTCGCTGTTTGCGATGTGCAAAATGCTACGTACATGTAGCCCATAATCTCATGTAAGTGAAATACAAAAGAGGAGATTGGCGACCATTCTGTGACAGTTCTGATAATTCAATTAAATGATCGTCCAGATATACATCTCCCAACCACTTAAGATCTGCTGTTGTTAAAAGGGAAATCGCTTTTCGTTCTTGCGTAACAGGCACAGGTGGGTGATAAGACAAAGAGAGCGCCGTGGCATAAAGCAGCAGCTTACTCGGACATCTGTTGAGCGGCTACCAGGCCTCCAGAATACTGCTGATTGTACTAATGCTATTTGGTAGAGCCACTGACGTATTAGTAGCAAGGAGAATGGTATAGGATAGGCATCTTCACATTCAATCACCGGGTGCAGAGTGTAATGCTGGGCCTGCTCTAAGTAATGTGCGTGTTGAGCCTGAGCACAGAGATAGTAAAACGAGAGGTCTGGAGCATCATACCCCCCCTTGAGCAAAGGGAATTGCGAGCCAGGCTATACGTAGTTGTCTTCCCACCCAGACCAGCGAGATGATTATGGATTGTAGTTTTTTAAACAAGCATTTGCAATGCAACGGGTCTCGATTTTGCTCGAGTTAGAGCTATTGGCGTTGTAAACTCCTAACCGGACTTTTATTGCCACATAAATTGAATGTAAAAAAACAAGCGTGATCACGCTATGTAAAACACAGCACAATCTTGCTGAAATTGAAAACCAAAAAACCAAGTGGGATCCCGCTATGTAAAACCTAGCACGATTGCGGTGCATGGAAAATAAAAAGATAAAGTAATGCAGAAACCAGGCTGAAAACATGGAGCCTTGTATGTTTTCAGTAGTTGGCCAGTGCACTTGAGGAGGGCTAAACACCGGAAGAGGCATGATGTATGCATGCCTTTCACTAATGAAATCAAGCGGATTGTAAAAGGCAAGCCCACGAACCAATGAAAGTGACAGGCGTGACATGGGTGTGGTTAAAAGCCTAAAGAGAGATTACAACAGGGACACAGCGCTTGTGCTCTCGACCCTGTAAAGGCATGAGTCAAAGGCATTGGTATATTAATAAACAGATATAACAGTTGTGGCAATATCACCATTATTATCATAGCCTCCCTGTCTCCTAGGGACAGCGGTAATCGTCCCTACCTCTGTATTCTGTCCTTCAACTTGGAGATCATTCGGCCATAGTTGTAATGCACTACAAGATCTGGGTCATGATGTACCCAGTCTCCTAGACCCCTAAACAGCTTTATGGACCATTGCAGTGAAAACTCCATATGAAACTGGGTGCTAGCGGCAGTTAGGGGTACGACTGAAGATTTTTCCCAATTTAAACTTAACCTCAATGTCTCTCAAAGCATAAATATTCATGTATAATTTGTTTCAGATATGCTGTGGGGTCACAAACATATAACACCATATCATTAGCGTACAGTGAGATCACTAGTGGGTGAAGGCGAAAGCACAAGGACGGCCATCGCATGTCCTGGTTGGACTATGCAAGCCAATGGTTCCATAGCAAGAGCAAAGGGGATCAACGACAGGGGGCAACCCTGTCGCGTCCGGCTATAGATTTCAATGGAATCCAAGGTAAGACCATTAATTTGCACCCTAGCAGCTGGTTCTGTATATTCTAACCTGATCCAGTTGATAAATGCCAGCAGGATATCCAGTCTCTGCAATATGGTAAACATATAAGTCCAAGCTACAGAGTCAAATGCCTTGGCAGCATCTAGCAGAACCGGGACTTCTTTCATGGAGGGTTCTAGATAATACAGTAAAGCATACATTATGCAGAGATTTTGGTAAGTAGAACGGGTGGGTATAAACCCTGCTTGATCTGGCAGGACCAAATTAGGAAGTAAAGGCTGGAGTCTAGTTGCAAGCAATTTCACTAAGATATTGGTGTCAGTGTTCATGAGAGACAGCGGGCAGTACGAATCGCAGCACTCTGCTTGCTTGTCAGGCTTCAAGAGAGCAATGAGGGGTGCCTCTCTGAGGGGGGTAGCATCTGTGTCTTGTAATCCTCCACAAACATTGCCTGCAGACAGGGAGAGCAGGTCTGCATATTCTTTGTAAAACTCACTACGGAGTCCATCTAGTCACATAGCTTTATTGTTGGGTAGGGCACAAAAGGCTTCTCTAATATCCTCCACAGTGAAAGGTTGGATGAGGTATGCTCTTTGACCCTGAGATAGCCAGGACAGGGCTATATGCTCCAGGTAACACGCTATTTCATCAGCACTCGTAGGCCCACATGCACTGTATAAACCGGCATTGAAGTCTGAGAATGCTTTTAGGGTGGATGGAGAGTCTAATCATTCATTGTGTTCCATCCGGTCTTATAGCTCTAGGATATTTAAGCTTGATTGCCAGAGCCTGACCTGGTCTGCCTCCCTCACCATATGTGCGGGCTGTGTGTCTGTGGGATAAGTGATGCATCTTCTGTTCTGCTGTTTCCGTGTATTCAGTTACCTGTACCCCTATAGCTAATGTGCCACTATTGGTGTGTCTTTGATAGGCACGCTCCAGCTCTTGAAGTTTTTCCTCTGTCATTTGGAATCACGCCCGTGTAGCCCTCAGGGTACCTGCTTAGACCCAATACAGACCTCTCGATTGGCAGCTTTGAAGGCCTCCCACAGTGTCCCCACACTCCCCACTGATTCTTTGTTGAGGAGAAAATACTCCTCTATAGCCCCACGGACATGTGGTCAAAACACTGGGTCCAGTAAAGCTGTGGGTTGCAATCGCCAACAAAATTGGGTAGCAGTATGGGTAGGAATGATCAGTGACACCAATACTGGTGCATGATTGGACAATGTTCTTGGAAGATGGTATATATCCCTTACCCAAGTCATGGTCTACTTGTCAGTTAACCAATAATCAATGCCTGACCAGGAGCTATGTGCAGTCAATATGTATGTGCCCTCCCGTCACCACAAACTCTGACATGATATCTCTCAAAATCTGTGCCACACATCTAGCATGTCCACCTTGCCCAACTGAGTGATCTAACAGAGGATCTAGGCATAAATTAAAAATGCTGACATATCATGCACCGTCAACAAAGCCTCTCAAAGTGTTCAGGGTCATCCACGTTTGGGCCATATATGTTAATCATTGTGACCATGCTGCCACATAGACAACCCTGAACAGTCACATATCGCCCTTAGGCATCCGTCTCTGATTGGATAACTTTGAATAGTACACCCCTCTTAATCAGAATAAGCACTCTACGAGCATACATGGAATAGCTGGAGGCCATGTGGTACCCCACCCATCTTGCACCCAACACACTTGCAGCATGGTCCAATAAATGCACTTCCTGAAGGAAGGCAAAGTGCACATGGTGACGATCTAGATAAGCCAAAACCTGTCTAGTTTATTTTGAGTTGTTCAAACCCCTCACATCCCAAGACAGAAAGGTGAGAGTGGCCGTAGTGGGATCAATATTAAAAATCATGTTTCTGTTCTGTCTGCATTATGATGCAACTACTGTAAAGATTGAGATGTATCAGAGCACTATGGAAGCACTGTATGTAGAAAATTGTAATTTAGTCCCCCCCCCCCCATTTCAGTATTCCCAACTTGCTAAAAGGCACAACCCCAGTCATACAATTGACCCATTCCCATTACCAACATAAATAAAAAATAAGGATTTGGGACGTTCCTGTTGGGGGGCTGAGAGCGATCCGGTAAGCCTCCATTGGAAAGGAGGTGACCAGGAATCCATGTGCTGGATTTGGGCGGCAGCATCAGCTGAATTGTGGTGAACTGAGTCCAATACCACACCACGTGACAACTGTTGACCTAATCAGTTTCCGGCCAACTAGCGCTCTCTCATCTCTGCCAAACAGCAGGAATGATTTGTGGCAACCGGGCACATGACCTAAAGACTTCTCACGGAAATCGTGGTGTATCAGATCTCCTCCCTTTCTCTCAGTTACATTAGTCTCACACATGTAAAGACAAACAGACACAGAAAATGGTCCAATCAGGTATATTGAATCAGCTGTGTCTTAAATAAAATGGCATGAATTACAATAATTAGAATGAAGAGGCATGCTAGAAGCAAAACTACTTAATATTTTAGAGCACAGCATGATAAGCCATTATCCGCCATTCAGGACCCCCCTGGGAAGACCCATCCCCCATACCTGAGCAAGGAAGCCTGTTGTTTATAGAGATACCATCCCCGTGTAGGCCAGGGAACTGGTAGTCTCAGCAAGCAGCTGTAGCAAAGTCAATCAGCATATGGTCATGTCATCTGGCTGGAATCTCCCTCCAATGTGCATGGGACAAAGAAGTGTTTTTATAATAAAACAGCAGATGTTCTGAGAAAATGCCCCCACTTAAGGATATATGTGTTTGTGAATGTTGGAGACGCAGTGTACCTCTTTGCTGGCAACCCTATCTTGCTGCAGCCTTGAGGAAAGCACAAAGTGAAAAGAATGTCTTGCTAAGAAACGTAGGTGGTCATTACAACCCTGGCGGACGGTGTTAAAGCGGCGGTAAGACCGCCAACAGGCCGTTGGTAAATAATTTGCAATTACAACCGTGGCGGAAACCACCAACAAAGACAGCCACTTTAACACTCTGACCGCCACGGCGGTACAAACAAACAGAGCGTTGGTCACCGCCAACAGACAGGCGGGAGACAATGTACCGCCCACACTATTACAACCCGCCAATCCGCCACCTTTTCCGGGGCGGGTTCACCGCAGATAAAAACACGGCGGAAACAGTAATTCTGAAGAGAAAACACTCACCTCTACACACTCCACGAGGACATCATAAACCCCGAACTCCAAATTCTACCTGCGATAGTCTTCCTGCTCCTCTACCAGGAGCACGAACGCCGGCGGCGAAGACCACTGTGAGTACTGCACCTACGACACAGGGGAGGGGGGAGGGAAAAAACAGGGACAAACACACGCAACACCCCCACCCCCACCCTCACCCACTACAACACACACACTAATGCATATTAATACATCACAGCTACAACCCCCAGCCCCCCGGAAGAATGCAAAGACAATAGAAAATGAGTGTAACCATTGTAATATATTAAAATCAAGTAGGCAAAAATATATATATATACACAATTTACAAAATATATACCAAGCATAGTAGTCCAGGTAGTGCTCCAATTAAGACTGTGGAACACTGGGCCCACATAGTATGGGCGAGGCCCACACAAGATCCCCGACCATGATGGAGAGAACACTGCAGGGGCATCAGAGAGCAACTAAACAGGCACCTCAGGGGGAGGGAAAGGGGATGCACCTCAGCCGGTTGAGTGCACAACACCAAATCCACGAGGGGGCCACATGCCCACTGTTCAATCCTGGGGAGTGCAAAGCTACTGTCTCTCAAGTCTCTACAGTGGGTGGTTGCCCACTGTTCCATCCTGGGGAGTGCAAAGCCACAGTCTCTCAAGTCTGTACAGTCGGTGGTTTGCCCACTGTTCCATCCTGGGGAAAGCCACAGTCTCTCAAGTGGATAACAGTCTCCACTGGTTCTGGAGGGGGCATGGTGCCCAGAGTGCTTCATCCTGCTAAGGACAGAGGTAGTGGATGGATCTCTCCGCTGGTTCTGGAGGGGGCATGGTGCCCAGAGTGCTTCATTCTGCCCGTGACGGACTCAGTAGCATCAGTGCCCTTGGCGCTCATGGGCCAGCGGTGCTTGAGGCGGCGGTGCCCTGTTCAGTGGTGCTTGGGATGGCGGTGCCCTGTTCAGCGGTGCTTGAGGCGGCGGTGCCCTGGTCAGCGGTGCTTGAGGCGGCGGTGCCCTGTTCAGCGGTGCTTGAGACGGCGGTGCCCTGTTCAGCGGTGCTTGAGACGGTGTTGCCCTGTTCAGCGGTGCTTGAGGCGGCGGTTCCCTGGTCAGCGGTGCTTGAGGCGGTGGTGCCCTATTCAGCGGTGCTTGAGACGGCGGTCTCCATTGGAGGGACTCAGCTGCTGGTGGACCTTCATGGCCCAGCGGGGCTTTTGCTGGCGGTCCTTCATGGCCCAGCGGGGCTTGTGTTGGCGGTGGCCTCCTGGGCAGCTGGGGTGGTGCTGGCGGTGGCCTCCTGGGCAGCTTGGCTTGTGCTGGCGGTGGCCTCCTGGGCATCTGGGCTTGTGCTGGCGGTGGCCTCCTGGGCAGCTGGGCTTGTGCTGGCGGTGGCCTCCTGGGCAGCTGGGCTGATGCTGGCGGTGGCCTCCTGGGCAGCTGGGCTTGTGGTGGCCTCCTGGGCAGCGGGATGATGGTGGTCTTCTCCGCCGTGCTGCTCTTTCCAGACTTGTCGGGTTTCTTGTGGCCCTTCCCCACCTTGGAAGGTGTCACAGCTGACTCCACACTCCCACCGGGACCCCTGGGAGCGGCTTTGGTGGCTGGAGTCTTCCCCTTCTCCCGCCAGGCACTAGCCAACTTCTGATGCTTCACAGGTGGGGGACTGTCTGTGCTGTGGCTCCGTGCCACACTGGCTGCCCTGGTGCACTCCAGATTCCGGTGACTACAGGCACCACTGGACCTGGAGATGTTGTGGCTGAGGTGCTAGTTCGGGACCTATGAGACGGACTGGGTGGGGGAGGTGTGGGAAAGAGGTCAAGGTTGGACAGGAAAAGTTTTTTTGACACACTGGGACGGGTAGCTGGAGGGGGTTTGGGAGTGGAGGAATAGGTTGTGGTTGTAGGAGGTGTTCGTTTGCTGACTTTGGGTGAAGGTGCATGCGCTGGAGGCTGTCGTGAGTTGGATGGCTGTTGGGTGGGTGTGTGCCTGCATTTGTGAATCTTCGGAGGGGGCGTCACAGACACACTGGGAGAGGACACAGGGGACATGTGAATGGTAGTGGGGGTGGTGACTGCACGTGAGCAGGGTGTGGTGGTGGATGTGCTGGAGAGGGACGTAGTGGCTGTAGGGGTAGTGCATGCAGGTGTGAGTGTAGACGAGACAGGGAGGGAGGAGGGAGACGAGGAGGAGGGGGACACAGTGGAGGCAGTGGATGTTGCTATGTCTGCATGTGTGTGATGCTTGCGTGAGTGCCTGTGGGATGTGTGGTGCTTATGTTTGCCTGAGCTTCCCTTGTGTGTTGACGTGTGTGCATGCTGGTCTGTAGGTGTGCTTGGGATAGCCTGAGGTACAGGGGATTGGGTCGGGGTGGATGAAGTTGGAGGGGGGAGGCTAGACACAGGGACAATGGCTGCCATCAGTGCTGAGGCCAGAGTCTGAAAAGCTCGCTGAAGGGCCGCCTGACCATAATGAATGCCCTCCAGGAATGCATTGGTTTGTTGCAACTGCCTTTCTACACCCTGGATGGCATTCAAAATCGTAGACTGCCCAACAGTGAGGGACCTGAGGAGGTCAATGGCATCCTCACTGAGGGCAGCAGGGGTGACTGGGGCAGGGCCTGAGGTGCCTGGGGCGAAGGTGATGCCCACCCTCCCGGGTGAGCGGGCACGGGGCGAAGGCTGAGGGGCTGCTGGGAGGGCGGTGCTGGAAGGGGGGGTGGCGGCTGTACCTGTAGATGGGGGTGGCACAGATTTTGCCGCCACCACAAGGGAGCTCCCATCAGAGGACGAGTCCGTGTCACTGGTCTCAGCTCCTGTCCCCACCGTGGAGCTCCCCTCGCCCTCCGTCCCACTGGTAAAGTCCGATTCCATAGTGTGGCCCTCCGTGGCCATGTGGGATGCAGCCCCCTGGTGCTCCGGTGCCACTGCTCCTCCGACTGATGATGCTAAAGCATACAAGAACAGGGAGACCACAAAAAGGGGACGACGACAGAAGAAAGACATGTTGAGTGCATGCATTACCGCTACCGTTGGCGGACACGACAGACACAGAAGCCCCTGCACTACGCCGCGCTCTTGGGCTCCACTGTTCAATTCCTGGGAAATGGCCTACAAGGCTATGGACGACATCTGCATACATAGATGACACAGGGGCATGACTAGGTGTAGTTGTCACTCTACAGAGGTGGGGTGGGGTGCCACAAGGCCTGCTTTACGGAGGGACCTTGCCTACGGAACTCTCCCTGGCCTAGGGGAACCCACAGCCCACCTCCCCCACCCAGAACCCTCCACTGCATGCAAAGTCAGCAGAATGCGAGTGTACTCACCCCCTTGTGGCTGCTGTGATGCCCTCAAGCGCCCATCCAACTCCGGGTACGCCACCGCCAGGATCCTGAACATCAGGGGGGTCATGGTGCGATGGGCACCCCTCCCACGTTGGGAGGCCATCCCCAGCTGAGCCTCCGCCATCTTCTTGCTCCAGCGGCGAATGTCCTCCCATCTTTTCCGGCAGTGGGTGCTCCATCTGTGGTAGACCCCCAGGGTCCGGACGTCCTTGGCGATGGCACGCCAAATATGTTTTTTCTGGTGGGAGCTGACCTACATGATTTGTACAGGGGGAAGAGAAAGTTATTACCAACTGCACCATCAAAGTGATTGGCCCCCTCCCTACCCTTGCCATGTGGCACATGCACTCACCGTCGTTTCATGCATGCCGCACTCCCCCCCTTCCTTCTTACATCCACCCCTCTCCACACTGGCATAGCCCATAAATCATGCTCCCAGTGTACTTACCTGTTTGTCTGGAGGACCGTAGAGTAGCGTGTACTGGGGGAGGACCCCGTCCACGAGTTTCTCCAACTCCTCCGCTGTGAAGGCAGGGGCCCTTTCCCCAGACACTCGAGCCATTGTCTCTTCCAGACCGAGGTCACAGCAGCACTTGCAGTGTAGGTCCTCTCCTGTCGAAGATCAGGTATCGAGTGATTGAACAGATAGAAAATGGCGGTCACATCCGCGGCAGTGCGTACCGTCACCGCCGGCGTACATCGTCATTGGCTCCTGGGACCCATAGGGGCCAATGTTAACCAATGCAGCATTGCGCCGAGGTCTTCGACCGCCTACCTCGACGGTGTACAACGCCAGCGCAGTTACCTCAAATCCCATTGTCCCACTTTAGAGGTCAGGCAGCCGCCATTTCAGGGGCCCATATTTCTTAATTTTCAACTGCGTCACACATACCTAGGCCTAGACTCAACACACATATAGGCCACTTTTTGAGTATGAATGGTGTTCTGTGTAAGCTGTGGGTACGAACCTCTGAGTTGTTTGACTCTGTGCTCGCTGTTGTCATTCATAGGCACCGTCCGCTGGGACATGTGAGGAGATGGCGGCATCCTCCGGTGTACCGACCGTTGGGGACCTATCAACAATGGAGGAAAGACATGTGATAATCACATACAGGCTTGACCATGCCACAATGTAGGAACTGTGTACCCAGTTGGAGATAGACCTGATGTCAGCTATCTGCCATCCCACAGGAATCCCCCTTCAAGTGCAGTTGCTTTCAGTGCTCCATTTCCTTGCAAGTGGGTCATTTCAAACAACAGTGGCCATACCATCAGGGATGTTCCAGCCTATGTTTTCCAACGTGTTGTCCAGAGTGTTGTCTGCCCTGCTGAAACACATGCGGAGCTACATAGTTTTCCCTCAGGTGGAGGATTTGCCTACAATGAAAGGTGATTTCTGTGCCCTGGGACATATCCCCAACATCATAGGTGCCATTGTTGGGACCCATGTGGCTTTGGTACCCCCCCACAGGAGTGAACAGGTGTACAGAAACCAGAAGAGTTATCATTCGATGAATGTACAGACGGTATGTTTGGAAGACCAGTACATCTCCCATGTGAATGCCATGTTCCCTGGCTCAGTACATGACGCTTACATCCTGCGGAATAGCAGCATCCCTTATGTGATGGGTCAACTCCAGAGGCACCGTGTGTGGCTATAAGTGAGCACCTTGAAGCTAGTCAGTGGGAATGGTTGTCTGGGTCTGGGGATATCCCTCCAGGTTAGTGTGTGTCTAATAGTTGTCCCTCACCATTTGCAGGTGACTCTGGTTACCCCAACCTGTCATGGCTACTGACCCCAGTGAGGAATCCCAGGACAAGGGCAGAGGAACGCTACAATGAGGCCCATGGGAACTAGGAGGGTGATCGAGCGGACCTTCGGCCAGGTTCAGGTGCCTCCATATGACAGGTGGATCCCTATTTTACTCACCAAAGAAGGTGTGCCAGATCATCGTGGCCTGCTGTATGCTTCACAACTTGGCTTTGGGACGACAGGTGCCCTTTCTGCAGGAGGATGGTCCAGATGGCGGTGTTGTTGCAGCTGTGGAGCCTGTGGACAGTGAGGACGAGGAAGCAGAGGAAGAAGACATGGACAACAGGGACTCAATGATCCAGCAATATGTCCAGTGACACACAGGTAAGAATGCAAACCTGCCTACTACATGTACTTAAACACTACTACCTCTCTACTGTCTGTCGTTTTCACCCAGTGTATGGTCACTGAGTTGTCACTTTCCCTTACGATTTCACAGGTGTGGGTCCCTCTGTGTGACATCTGCTTTGATTCCTCATGGACTAGAGCTGTGTGACATAGGTATGTTGCCATTACCAATGAAAAAGCTTTTTGCCACAGTTATTGCTAATACAGTATTCCGAAATCACAGACTCCAGATTTGTTTGTGCTTTAAGGGTGTTTATTTAAGTGCTCAATATTGGAGGGGGTTGTAAAATGGTGAGGGGTGATGGCAGAGGAATGTCCATGGCAGAGTCCAGTCTATTAGTCTCACAGGTGCATTGCCCAAATGGGCATAGGAAGTGGAGCCAGGGCAGTTTGAGGATGGACAGGATGACAAGTGGGACTGTAGGATGACTATCAGGGTGGTCTCATTTCTTGGCAAGGGTCTTGGCATTGTTCTCTGTCTTTGTCCTGGATCTCAGGGACCGTTTGCGAGGTGGTTCTCCCTCTGCAGGGGGTGGGGTGCTGGTGTGGTGGTCATGTGGCGGTGCCTCCTGTCCACTAGCGCCGGCGGAGGTGGTGGGCAGGTCATCGTCCAGGCTAGTGTCAGGGGCCCCTTGTAGTGCCACAGTGTCCCTCCTGGTGTTGAGTACTTCCTTCAGCACCCCTACGATGGTGCTCAGGATGTAATTGATGGTTCTGAGTTCCTCCCTGAACCCCATATACTGTTCCTCCTGCAGGCGGTGGGTCTCCTGAAACTTGGCCAGTATCATTGCCATCGTCTCCTGGAAGTGGTGGTAGGCTCCCATGATGGAGGAGAGGGCCTCGTGGAGAGTGGGTTCCCTGGGCCTGTCTGCCCCCTGTCGCACAGCAGCCCTCCCAGTTCCCCTGTGTTCCTGGGCCTCCGTGCCCTGGACCATGTGCCCACTACGACTGCCCCCAGGTCCCTGTTGTTGTTGGGGTGGTGGGTAAGCCTGGGTTCCCTGTAGTGGTGGACACACTGCTGATTGACGTGTCCTGGGGACGGAGGTATGGGCCCGCTGGGTGGGTGCTATGCTGGTGTTTCCATAGGTGGGAAGCTCTGTAGTGGCCTGTGACTGGGTGTGGGGAACCGACTGTCCCGAGGTCCCCGGTGAGCCGGGCTGGTCATCTAGATACAGTTGGACAGAGGTGCTGTCATTACTGTGGGCCTCTTCTGTTGGTGGTGTGGACATGTGTGGACCCTCCTGTCCGGTGACGTTGGGTAGGGGTCCTGCAGGGGTATAAAAGCATGATTATTGCATCTGTGTGTGTCAAGGTGTGCAAAGGGTGGGTGGCCGTGTACCCCAGTGCTAGCATTCCTGTGTGGGACCTTGTGTGATGATGGTTTAGGGGGGTGTATGGGTATGTGCAGTGGGCATGCTTTAGTGATGGGTGTCCATGCTTTGGTGTTGCATGCAGGGCTTGGTGTGGGGATGGGTGGTTTGTGATAGTGGGACATTTGTGAGGAGTAGGATTGATGGGGGAGAGTGTGAGGGTGGGGGTATGTGCTGGCATGCAGGTAGGGTGGGGGTGTAATAGTAAAGCTTTGACTTACAGAGTCCATTCCTCCACCCACTCCTGCAAGGCCCTCAGGATGCAGAATCGCCAAGACCTGCTCCTCCCATGTTGTTAGTTGTGGGGGAGGAGGTGGGGGTCCGCCGCCAGTCCGCTGAACCACCAGGTGGATTCTGGAGACCACGGAACGCACCTTCCCCCGTAGGTCGTTCCACCTCTTCCTGATGTCCTTCTGATTTCTTGGGTGTTGTCCCACTGCGTTGACCCTGTCCACTATTCTTCGCCATAGCTCCATCTTCCTTGCAATGGAGGTGTGCTGCACCTGTGCTCCGAATAGCTGTGGCTCTACCCGGACGATTTCCTCCACCATGACCCTGAGCTCCTCCTCTGAGAACCTGGGGTGTCTTTGCCGTGCCATGGGGTGGTGTAGGTGATGTGTGGGGTGGTGTGTGGGATGATAAGTGTGCTGATATGTAGTGGGGTGTTGTGTGAGGTGCGTGTAAGTTATGTGGGTGATGGTGTTGTGTGCCTGTGGATGCTAGTGTTGTTGATGGGGGTGTCTCTCTCTGGCTTTCGTTCGTGATTTGTGTTTGTAAGGGTTTGTGGGGGATGTGGGTGTGTGTTTTATATTGTATTGAGTGTGTGGGAGTGGTCTGTGTATGTGTATCAGGTGTGTGTATTTCGAATTGTCCAATGTGGCTGTGTTTTGGAGATGAGTGTGTATTTTGAGCACGGCGGTGTGTACCGCCAATGGAATACCGCGGTTGAAAGACCGCCGCATGGATTCGTGGGTCGTGATAGTGTGGCCGTATTTCTGTTGGCGTGACAGTAGAGGTTTTGTTTTCGCCAGTTTATCACTGACCTTTGGTGTGGCGGACTTGTGTGGGTGTCTGAATTTTGGCGGATTCCGAACTGTGGGTCATAATAGCTGTGGTGGAATTCCACGGCCGAGGCGGTGTTGTGGCGGTTTTCTGCACGGCTGTAAGCAGCTTTTACCACCAATGTCATAATGAGGGCCGTAATGCTTTCCAAGGTGAAAGAACAACTAGATGAAGAAAATAAAACAGCACCACAAATGTGGCAGATTTTGAAATAATACAAATGAAGCAGAATAAAATGTAACTGGGCTAAAGGGCACTAGCGGCAGGCCTGGTTGCTGAAATAAAGTTTCTAGAGGCATCACTAAAATGGCTATACAACACCACCAAACACTATCAAAAAGCTCCAGTCATTGGTGGGCTTTTTAAACTTTGTCAGAACTTACTTTTCAGATTATGCACAATGCATTAAACCATTATTTTACTTAATACGTCCTGAATTTTCAAGCAAATATTAGACAGTCGAACACTCACACTTTCTTAGAGCATTGCAACAAGACATGCTCGTAGCTAAACATTTACACACAAGAAACAACAAAACACATTTGGTCATCAGGGTAATTGCTGGTGCAATCGGGTTCTCCGATGCAATGTTCAATGAGGGTGATACCATCCCTATTGCATACTAATCACATTTGTATTCCACAGCTGAGCAATGCTTTGCTCCCACAGAAACAATTCTGCCTGCTGTTCAGATGCCTGTCATCAAAGAGAGCTATGACCCAGGGGAAATGCATTATTGTTTTATTTCCAATCTCAGCCCTCAAGGCTGTTACAAAAGCCAGCGAGCGTTCCTAACGCCGAGGTACTACATCCACATCGGATTCAATGGGTAACGTCTCTGACGCCCACTGATGTTGACTGTTTTTGACCCAAAATTACAAACTCAAGAATTTCTACAATATGAACTGGAATATCCAGTTCCCTCAAATGCACTGCCTATTGAACAATATGAAACAACTATGTATACTGATTGTTCAGCACAACCAGCAGTAGGCACTAAACATCAATACTCTGCCGCATGTGCGGTTGTGAGTGGCTACATGAAGGATGGCGAATAATATCTACAACACACCTACATGCAGACCTTAGGGGACTGCACTGCACAATTAGCAGAGCTCAAGGCTCTGGTGATGGCACTGGAACACACGGATCCAGGACAGTTAACACTAATCATCTGTGTTTCATATTACTGTGTCCAGTTCTTCAATGAATACCTGCATTACTGGCGCCAGAATGGGTTCAGAGATTCCAAAGGTAACATCATCAAACACAAAATACTGTGGGGGAAAGTTACGGATCTGAAAGAAACACTACCCAATGTCCATGTAGTTCATACATTGGGACATCAACGTGTTGGAATACACATTACCGGCAATACCTTGACTGATGAAGCAGCCAAGTCAGTAGTAATTATAGCTTCTGTTGCTGCAATAACTCGTTCACAGACAAGGTTGGATGATGAAATATGGGCTGCTGTGAAAGCTTTGGCTGAAGGCAAGTCCGTGCCAAAGGCAAATTCTGCTAAATATTCCTACAGCGTATCTAGCCTCAATACTGCCCTAGTAACAATACCAGGGATGGGTGATTGTGTCATCACCAACAAAGATCAAGGAACTGAGTTGATTACAGCAACGCATGAGGGAGTTGCTTCTGCCCATGCTGGTGTGGCAGCTACAATTTCACTATTACAAGCACGTTACTAGTGGCCAGTTCTGTACAAACAGACCAAGCAGTATGTCCTTTGTTGTGACATCTGTCACCAAATAAAAGGGCCCATCAACAAACGCCCACCGCAGACACCCCTCCTGTTTTCCAGCAATACTCTACGATGTGTGTACCCGGACCATTGTGGTGCCTTGACACCTGATGGTGCATGCAAATACATTCTAGTCGCTGTCGACTCATGTTCCAGATTTCTATCAGTATTGCCACAACGCTAGCTGATGCTCAAACTGTTATTAAAGATTTGCAAGTCTTTATCAGCATTTATGCGGTTGCAGCTTTCCACTCGGACCCGGACCAGGGCCCTGCTTTCACCTCAAGGGCATTCAAGGACACCATGGGTTCATTAGTATTATTAATTTCCATAACATCCAGAGGGAACCAGTGTTGTGGAGCGAAGCAACTGGGAGTTAAAACAATCCTTAACAGCTAGAGTAGTAGGCATGGGTTGTAGTTGGCCTACTCACCTGTATGGAATTCAGAGAGCACTTAATATTCTGCCCAGTAGGTCCCTGGGAAGGCGTACCCCATATGAATGCCTGTTCGGAACACATATATATGTTCCAGATATTGATGGTCCTGGCGTGGAGGCGGCAGATACACTTTTTGATATAAATGAACATGTCACTGTCTTGCAGGACTTACAACAGTTCAGTGGCGACAACACATCTGCCAGTGCCACCTCCTTGGGAATAAGGGATGCACCAAAAACACCTAAATGCTGGATTCCAAATGTGGGGGATCTAGTATTGGAAAAGATTGCTGTGAAAAGGTGTACGGTCCTTCTTATTGTGCACTGGTTCCGGTCTTGGGAATACATGGTACCAGAACTGTTATTCTACCACCGCTAACTGGTAAAGAAAATCGCTTTGTCTCCATCGACAATGTCAAGCTACACCATATGGCTTATCCTGCACACCAGACCAAGGGGACTCCTGGGTAGTACCCGACTCCCTCTCACTACAGAACAGGATGTTCCTCTACAGGTTTGAGCAGCCACGCTGACACCTTCCTGAGCTTTGGTGGAGTTGGAAAATGATCTTTCATTAGTCCCATTAACCTCTTCTGTGAAAAGTAATGTCAACAATTCTGAGTGATTTTATTCAAATTCAACTCAAAGGAATGCAGTAGTCTACCATGAACCGCCAAGGGAGACTTCTGCCAGCTCTCCTCTTCCAAACACGCCTACAGTTTTTACCCGAACTGCTTTTTGATATTTTACCAACGTCAATGACTCTTTTTCCGGCTCATCTGCCTGTTGCTCAACGAGACTGTCAAGAGTACATAAGCTGATAAATTGACTCAAAATTAACTATTTCATTCTTCCATGGAACTATCTGTGACTTTTATTAACTGTACTTGCCATCCTTCTTTGGATTGGGTTTGTCATCTTTTTTCTATTAATACATGGTCATTGCCTTTCTGAACGCTCTACAGTTGAATTGGTGGATGAGATCCTAAAGCCACATTTTTCCTCCAATAACGTCCACAGAGACTTGTCCGTGGTCAACATTTCAGCTATATCAATTCCTGATGGGATTGTTTGGAATAAAGTATCTTTTGACATACATGGCCCGAAGGAGCCTATTCAAATTCCATATGTATTTAAACTTTCAATGAATGATGTAAAAACACCTGTAGTTGTTTCTGATGATTGAGATGTAAAAACAGTTGATTCTATGTTATCTGAATTAGAAAATTTTACTGCATTTGAAAGGGAAGATGTTTATCAATCAAAAAATTATGGAGATATGTTCTGTTACAATTATTATAGACATCATTACATTCATAGAGCAAGTACCCCAAAGACTATTTTTAATTATACACAATGTCCAACTCCGCCAATGTGGAGTTCGAAAACATACTCTGAAAAGTTTGCATATGCAGAGTGATATTATTTTAAATTGCAAATAATAGAAATGCACCATATCTTATTGACTTACATAAAATTGATTTATTCTGATTTCTTTTTTTTTGCAGTTGGCTAAAGAAGGCTATAAATATTGGCTGAAGTTGGTTGATTTAAAAAGTGTAAGGGGAACTAAGAATTGGCCAATAAGGGGAGGGGAAAGGAAGCCTTATTTAGAGCATGCCTGATACCTGTACAAATTACACTCTTGAATGAAACTGCACAACAGATAAATTGTTAAGGATTGGCAAGAATTAAGGATTTGAATGCACCCAGCCCCTGCTAAAATTTATAAATGTCAAAAACACATGAATGCAACTGAAGATCAGCTCGATGGATGGGTCCGGAATGGAACATTTAACACATCATTTTCACGTCCTTGCTGGTGGTTATTGTGGCCAGTGTATAGTTGTCGTGCTCGTTTTGTAAACTTCTAGGGTGTTTTAGAACAAATAGACCAGACCCTCGCTATGCGGCATCAGAACATTCGGGTATAGTAACAACATACAGGGCAGGGAAATTATACCAGCAATAGTTAAAACATTCTTCACTAGATGCTGTTAAAGAACACCCCAGTCTCCTGCCTAATAACACATACTTATAGGATTGCTGTTAGGCCCCAGAAGACAACGTAAAAAATGCTGCTTAGATGTAGTGTATAATGAAATTTGGAAACTTTCTCAACAAGAAGCCACTGCCTGTTTAAGGCAAATAGATCAGGAAACTTTACAGAAAGCATTAGCCGTTGTAGATAATGGGATTAACACCTTGTCCTACCACATATACACTTTAAACAACATTGTTTCTTCTGCAATAGACATTGTACAAAGTGACATGTAATTTTTACAACATCGACAGAGTCAGATAAGGTCCATTAGGCAGCTGGGTTGGACACTACAAACACTGAAATCTGGTCGCGTTCCCTGGCAATATGTCAGTGCGGGGATATGTTTTTTGCATTTAATCTAATACAACAGCAACAAATAATGGCTAAGAAGGAAAAGACTTATGTTATGTTAAACATCACAAAATTAGAAAAGTTGCCTTTTACTGTGGCTGAAATTCCATTCCATACAGTAATTCCATATGCTGAATGGTTAATACACAGGGATAGTAATCTGCCTATTTCAACATTGCAATTCACTTCCTGTTTGAAACACATTCCAGTAGGCAGATATGAAAGGCTAGGAGACAGTTACATTCATTAGGTGTGGGGGCTTCCCTTTATGCACCAATGTCTCAGTGGCATGGAAGAGGTCTTTCTTAGCAGGAGTGAATGCAAGACTTCTGTGAGCCATTCAATGGTTTGTAGGCAGCTGTCCATGCACAGGGCGTGTAACACTTCAGCAGCAATTTTGGCTTGCAATATGGAGGAAGTTCCAGTCCCTTTGATTAGACCTGCATTCCAGGTGCTCTCTAATGGAAGCTATGCGCTTCTTAACACTGAAGACTGTTGTGGAATACGAGTCGGAATGGATTATGTCATTTCAGTCTCCCAAATTATCACCTGTTGTGGGAATGTTCTTTTTTCCCCTACACACCAGATGAATGTGGCAGATACTTGGCCTCACACTGCTACTTCAATAATGAATTTTGAGGAGACTAAAGGCTTTACAACATGACAGAGTCAGCTAAGGTTTCAAAATCATGTGGCGCTGACATTTGCTTGCAAGAGGTGGCGAGGTCATCTGTAAAAATACAGTCCCTTTTAAATACAAACTTTCTGAGACACTTTAGTAAACTTGTGGGACTAATTTTTAATGTTTCAATTACCAATGGTATTGTACATTTCTTTAAGGCTGTTGGTTCTGGTTTCATTAACACCTTCTCCTCTATATTTGGGTTAATACCTTCAGCCATCCACTCAAAATTTTCAAGTATTATCAGGGGATTTCCAAATACTTTGGCTATAAAAAGCGGCAACTTGCTGCTGCTGTTTTTTATTCACAATGGCTGTCCTATTGCAACAAGGAGGACTGATGGCGATGCCACCAGCGCAACTGTGTCATGAGCGCATGAGGCAGTATTTCGGTGCACAACTCCTGGAAGAACTGGAGTGCAACTGGTCTCTGTCATTCAGACCAGTTTTAGAATGCGTGCAGCCCATGTTTCGATGCCTATGGTGCCTTTTCGAATGTGCACGGAAAGTTTGTCTTTCTACGTGGCTCTTACTTTCTTTCGACGCTGATCAAGCAGCTCTTCACTCAACATCTGGCATAACACAGAATGATTTTGCCTCAGCTGGAACTCAGGATTTAGAACATAAGTGCTCTTTAGTTTTCCTTGGGAGCAATTTAGACACATTACCACCCCCCAAAGTGGAACATTTCCTTGCTTCAATTGTCCTGGCTGTAACTGAAGATTTTAAAAATTACGCTGACTTTTAGATCTGATTTAAATTTGGTTTACCTGGCGCCACTGCTAAATTTCTAAATTGACCTTTTCTAACATTTCATATGCTTGTGTGTTTTAGATTGTCACAAGGGACGTTTATGTATATCTGTTTTTTAAAGCATTGTATTTTAGTTGCTTTTAAATTAGGAACTAGGCTGCTTTACCACTCCCGACAAGGGGAGGATGTTGTAGAACCATTTTAGTGATGTCTCTTGACATGTTATTTTAGCACCTAGGTCTGCTGCTTGTGCCCTTTAGCCTAGTGACATTTTATTCTGTTTAATTTTATTATTTTACAATTGGACACATCTGTGGTGATGTTTTATTTTCTTTATCTAGTTGTCCTTCGCCTAGGAAAGCATAACATTTCTTAGCACAACATTCTTTTCACTTTGTGCTTTCCTCAAGGCTGCAGCGACATAGGATTATCGGCACAAGTGGTACTACACCATGGCCCTCACTATGACATTGGCGGTGAGAGAAAAAGTGGTGGTAATACCGCCGACAATCTGGCAGTAATTACTGCCAAATTATGACCATGGCGGTGAGAACTCCCATAGACAGCCAATGTACCACACCGTCAGCTAGGGTGTTAACACCACTGAACACAGCAGTATCTGTCAACAGTCAGGCAGAAGACAAAGTACCGCCCACCATATCATGACACAGGAAACCGCCACGATTTCTGGGGCGGTACCAATGCCATCAAAAGCCTGGCGGAAGCACATCACAAAAGACCAAAGACTCACCATCGGAGACACAGAGAAGATGCCATGGAACCAGAACTGCAAGTCTTCCCATGCTCATCTATGCCACGCTCCACCTGGAACACCAACGCCGACAAAGACAAGGACGGTGAGTACAGCTGTCTAGCACACAAGGAAAGGAGCAAGGAAAAGGAGAGTGACACACACACGCACAACACATAACAGACACACACACGCCATACACACAACCAGCTGCAGATGAAAAACAATGGCACACAACACACGGCATACTAATGCAAGGACAACAAGAATGCAGTAATGAGAATGTATTGATTGTGAACAGCTACCAAATGAACCAATTGTATGAAAAACAGATATGTACAAATGTACACAAAGGGCCATTGCCCAGTCCAAAGTACTAGGGGCCCTCATGGCCAAATGGCACAGTCCAAGGCCCAACTTGAATCCTGACATCATCCGGATAGAACTTTGCAGGGGCATAAGTTTGCTAGTGGGCAGGCATTGCAGGGGGATGGGAGGTGGGGAGCACCTCAGCCAAATACGGGAACATGCCCACTGGTTCTGGAGGGAGCTTTATGTCCATTTCTCTCTGCTGTGGAGTGCAAGGTCACAGTCTCTCAGGTGGGGAACATGCCCACTGCTTCTGGAGGGAGTCCATGCCCATTTCTCTGTACTGGGGAGTGCAAGGTGTCAACACCAGGACAGTGCGCGCTCTACGGTCATCTAGAATGCAAAAACCCACCACTCGCAAGATAATGTAATTTATGCATTGTGATGATATGTTATTGTTTAACCTTTTGCATTGCAGAATTCCATCCAAGAGATTCATTTTTAAGGTGCTTATAAATACTGTACATTTGCAATGTATTGCTGCAGACATTCAGAGTGTGTATGGGTGTGGTCCCTTTCCAGGGCCTTCTAGAGACTTTCCCTGCAACATGCCTGGACGTGGCTCTAGGCCGAGCCAAGACTCTATAAAAGAGAGTCAGCCCAACTTCCAGTGCTCACTATTCAGAGGTCCCGGTGCAGAGCAACAGCTTCTTCCTGAGCTCCTGTCCCGGCGGCCTATTTGGATTTTCCAGTCTTCTGCACTCATTTCTCATTGGTGATCACTGTTTCCAGGCGGTAAGACGGTGTTTGGACATTTCCCAACACCGTAATTGAGAATTTTCATATTCTTGATTTTAATTCTTAAATGAATAACAGATTACTTGTGTGCTGCCATTTTTTGACATTTGTATGGTGGTTTGCAAATAGGGAGGACGCACAATTTATTCCATAAAGATTTGACTTCGTTATTACATTGTTGTTCATTGCGCGCTGATATTTCTTGACATTTACATGATGTTTTACGAGTTGGCAAGACGTGCAACTCGTTTCATGAGCATTTAACTTTGTTGTTCATTGCGCGCTACCTTTTCTTGACATTTACAAGGTGGCATTCGAATCGGCGAAACGCGCGATTCACTTCTCGTGTGTAATTCATGCTGTTCATTGTGCGCTACCATTTTCTGGCATTTACATGGTGGCATTTGAATCTGCAACACGCACGATTCTTTCCTTGAGTGTTTTTTCATGTTATTCATTGTGCGCTACCATTTCTTGGCATTTGCATTATGGCATTTGAATCGACAAGACGTGCGATTCTTTCCCTGAGTGCTTTTCATGTTGTTCATTGTGCGCTACCATTTCTTGGCATTTGTATGGTGGCATTTGAATCGGCAAGACGCGCAATTCTTTCCTCATGTATAAATAATGTAAATTACTGTGCGCTACTATTCTAAGACATTTTCTTGGTAGCATTTCAAGTTGACACGTTGCGTGATTTATTCCTTGAATCTACGTTGTGTGATTTCATGGTGCACAATCCTTTATGGTGTTTAATACTCATATAAAAATCTGCAATGTGCACAATTCACTTCCCAATGTTTTTTTCTGAGATGAACACAACAATACCAGAGTTCTAGATGTAATGCTGTGTGTTCCTGATATATATTCTTAAAAGGAGATTCATATGGTTGTTTAGAAATTGCTCAGAGTGTTTCCTGATTCTCATGCTAAAGAAAGTACTCGAATCTGAAAGTCCTATTTAACTTTTCCTGTTTCCTCCTCAGGCATTCGGTCATCTAAAGCCTAGTCAGTTTTAGGACTATTTTAGGGTTGTTCATGTTTTTTCGGAAAAGACGAAGCTTAGAGTTGTAGCATGGTACTGATTTCATGAGATATAATTTTGATGTTGTGTTTTAGCCTTTTGCTTCCTACAGGTCTCCTTCCCAGCTGTTCCTGTCCTAATCCCCTTTTCCCCACTTGGACTCTCTTAGTCTCTGTGATAAATCTAATCAGAGTATTGGAGCTGTCTTGTGGTGGAAGTGTTGGGAACGTGCACAGACCCCGAGGATCTGGTGACTCTGACAGAATAGTGAGCCCACGAATTATTATCCTCCTGGTTTGTGTATGTTCTCAGCATGGCCACACTGGACGAACTAGTCAAGGCTATCACCCAGCTCCAGTCAGAAGTGGTATCATCAAAGGATTTGACAAATAGTCCAGCTGAGAGGGTGAGTCAGTTACAGAATAAGGTTGAGAAGAAAGAACAAAGTCCCACAGGTGTGTCTTGGCCAGGTACTTCTTCTCAGACTTCTGGAGGTAATCCGACTAACATTTCCCTCAATGTTCCTTCAGCCATTCCTTTAGCTCCCCCAGAACGCTTCTCAGGTGATCCCTTGAAAGCGCAATCTTTTCTGGTTCAAGTGGAACTTCACTTCACCTGCAGACCACATACTTTCCCCGATGCCCAGTCTAAAGTAGCTTTCTTGTTGTCATATCTGTCTGGAGATGCAGCTACCTGGGCTATTCCTCTTGTGCGTAAAAATAGTCCCCTGTTGTACAACTGGAAACATTTTGTTTGTGAATTTGAGAGAGTTTTCGATCGTAGAACTGTAACACAGACAGCAGATCGTGAATTATTAGACTTACGCCAAGGGAATCAGGACTTAGGGGGTCATTCCGACCCTGGCGGTCATGGACTGCCAGGGCCGGGGACGGAGGAAGCACCGCCAACAGGCTGGCGGTGCTTCAGGGGCAATTTTGACCGCGGCAGTAAAGCCGCGGTCAGAAAAGGGAAACCGGTGGTTTCCCGCCGGTTTTCCCCTGCCCCAGGGAATCCTCCACGGCGGCGCTGCAAGCAGCGCCGCCATGGGGATTCCGACCCCCTTCCCGCCAGCCTGTTCCTGGCGGTTTACACGGCCAGGAAGAGGCTGGCTGGAACGGGTGTCGTGGGGCCCCTCAGGGCCCCTGCAGTGCCCATGCCACTGGCATGGGCACTGCAGGGGCCCCCTAACAGGGCCCCATTAAGATTTTCAGTGTCTGCAAAGCAGACACTGAAAATCGCGACGGGTGCCACTGTACCCGTTGCACACCAGCAACTCCGCCGGCTCCATTCGGAGCCGGCTTCATTGTTGCTGGGGCTTTCCCGCTGGGCGGGTGGATGGCCTTTTGGCGGTCGCCCGCCCAGCGGGAAAGTCAAAATGACCGCCGCAGTCATTTGACTGCGGTGCGGTCTTTTGGCGGTCTCCGCCCGGCGGGCGGCGCCCGCCGCCCGCCGGGGTCGGAATGACCCCCTTAGTGTCATATTTAGCCAACTTTAATCGGCTGGTCGCTGAGACATCCTGGCCGGAAGAAAAACAAGCGGCCTTGTTTTACAGAGGACTCAAAGAGGAGCTAAAAGACATCTTAGCGCAAATCGACCCACAACCTGCAAACTGTCAAGATTCAATAAACCTTGTCTTGAGGCTTGATCATCGTTTAAATGAACGAAAAGGAACGCGTAAAAAGACTGAAAAACATTCTTGGCATGCTCATGATAACAAAGACTCAAGAACTCAGAGAAAAAGAACGCCGGAACCGATGGAAATTGGAACCATCAGGAGACCTTTGACCAAAGATGAAAAGGACCTAAGCAGAAAAAATGGGCAATGTCTCTATTGTGGGCGGAAAGGTCATTTTGCCAATGATTGTCCAATCAAAACAAAGAGCAAGCGAGGCCCAGTTCAGAAAGTTGCAACCAATGCATCAGTCGAGTAGGAAAATCTAAAGCACCCAAGTTGCAGAGAAGGGTTGCTCTTGGGTATCACCGTCGATCCTTCAAAATCCAAACATCTAAAATTGGAAATAAAAGTTCAGGTCAAGAAAAAGACCTATTTCAAGAAGGCTCTAGTCGACTCTGGGGCTACCGGAAACTTTGTTGACGCCCAATTGGTTCGTGCATGGGGGATCCCATGTACTGAAAAGAAGACCCCAGAAACCATCCAGGCAGTTGATGGAAAACTCTTGACTGGAGGTCCGATAACTCTTCAGACTGTCCCCTTGACAATAATTTGTGAAGGTAAAAATCAAAGAAAGAAACATAAAGAGGAACTCATCCTTGACTTGATCCATGCTCCCCAGCATGGGATCATCCTTGGCTTGCCATGGTTAACTCATCACAATCCAGAGATTAATTGGGCAGAACGAAAGATCGTGTTCTCATCAGTGCTATGTAAAGAACATTGTCTCCAAAGGACTCAAGAATCGGAAGTTCGCCATTCTTACATAGCTACCGCTGCAGAGAAAGAAGTTCAGTTGCCCAAACAGTATTCAACTTATGAAGATGTATTTGATGAGAAGGAAGCAGAGAACTTACCTCCTCATAGATCTTATGACTGTCAAATTGATCTGGTCCCAGGGGGGATACTTGCCAACTGTTGTGTGTATGCCCTGTCAGAACATGAAAATCAACATTTACGAAAATACTTGGATCAATTCTTAGAGAATGGTTTCATCCGCCCCTCTAAGTCTCCCACAGCTTCTCCTTTATTTTTTGTTCCAAAAGCGAACGGAGAGCTTCGAACTTGTATCGACTATAGGGGCTTGAAGAAAATCACCATCAAGAACAAATATCCTATGCCTCTAATTCCGGTCTACTGGAACAAGTAAAGAAAGCAAAAATCTACATGAAGCTTGATCTTCGAGGTGCTTACCATTTGGTCAGAATGAGAGAGGGTGACGAATGGAAAACAGCATTCAAAACATGATATGGCCTTTTTGAATACACCGTCATGCCTTTTGGTCTGTGCAATGCTCCAGGAGCATTTCAATTTTTCTTAAATGACGTTCTTAGAGAGTACCTCGATATCTTTGCCATAGTTTACATTGATGACATTTTGATCTACTCAGACAATGAGAATGAACATGTTCAACATGTCAAGAAAATTTTGGCAGCCCTTCGTAAACACCATTTATATTGCAAGCTAACCAAGTGTGAGTTTCATGTTACCACAGTTGAGTTTTTAGGGGTTATCCTTACCCCTCAAGGTATGGTGATGGCAGAAAGGAAAGTAAAAGCCGTATCTGAATGGCCCATCCCAAAGACTGTTCGTGATGTACAATGTTTCCTGGGCTTTGCAAATTTTTACCGGAGGTTCATCAATCATTTCTCCCAGACAGTGGCTCCAATTACTATTGTAAGTTATTAAGAAAGAAAGAAAAATTGGTATGGTCCCCAGAAGCAGACCAAGCCTTTTCAACTTTGAAAGAAGCTTTCTCCACTGCCCCAGTCTTGACTCATCCAGATGCGGATTGACCTTTCATAGTGGAAGCTGATGCTTCAGATGTGGCGATAGGAGCAGTCTTGTCACAACGAAACAAAGACACTGGTCAGCATCATCCTGTAGCTTACATGTCTCGGAAGTTGAACGAAGCCGAACAGAACTATGTAATTGCTGAAAAAGAGCTTCTGGCGATTCGTGACGCCTTTAAAAAATGGAGACATCATTTGTTGGGAGCTAAATATACTGTCACAGTATATACTGATCATCGCAATCTTCAATTTATGCGTTCTGCCAGACTTTTGACTCCTCGGCAATTACGCTGGATGCTGTTTTTTTCCGAGTTTGATTTTGTGGCAACCTTCCGGCCTGGTAAAGATAATCGCAAAGCTGACGCCTTGTTCCGCCAAGAGTCTACCACATTGCCTGCAGTTCAAACCTCCAGAGCTATCATTGCTCCTGACAAGGTCCTATGTATCATAAAAATAGAATATTTCTTTGAAGACATCCGCAATTCATTCACTGTTAAAAAATGGCAGGCGTGGGCCCAAGCAGATCCGAAAAGATCAATCAAGCAAGGATTACCCTTTCACGATGCTCGTTTGTTCATGCCCACTACCAAACTTTGCAAGATAGTGTTTCATTGGTTGCATGTTATACCTACAGCAGGTCACCCTGGTACTCCTAAAACTCTTGAATTAATCCAACGCTATTTTTGGTGGCCTATCTTAACAAAGGATGTAAAAACAATGGTAAACAACCGCGAAGTCTGTGCTCGCACTAAAACAAGTCATTCAAAACCGAAAGGGTTGTTCCACCCACTCCCAACCCCAAGTCGTCCGTGGGAACACATCTCTTTAGACTTTATTACAGGTCTGCCAGTGGTTCAACAGCATTCAGTAATTCTGGTGGTAGTAGATAGTCTCACGAAATATGGACATTTCATTGCCTGTAAGAAATTACCCACCTCTAGTGAACTGGCAACTATCTTACTGAATAGAGTGGTTCGTTATCATGGACTGCCAAAAGTGATCCTCTCTGATCGGGGATCGCAATTTGCCTCCAACTTCTGGAAGACATGGTGTAAAACACTCCAAGTGACATCTACCCTATCTACTAGCCACCATCCTCAAACAGATGGTCAAACGGAGAGACTAAATCAGACTTTGAAGCAATACCTACGTGCTTACGCTGAAAAAGCACTTAATTCATGGACATCAATGCTCTGGTTAGCTGAGTTAGCCTACAACAACTCCTTCCACACGTCTACTGGCGTTACACCCTTCTTTGGTTTGTTTGGCTATCATCCTGACACCTTGCCCATCACAATTCCTCAAGAAAGTTCTCTCACTCCCGCTGTGTCAGAAATCATTCAACATTTGCATCAAACTCAGAAATCGATTCAACAACATTTAGAAAAAGCCACAAAAAAATTCAAAAAGCATTATGACAAGAAACATTGTGAGGGACCGCCGTATCAACCTGGTGACAAAGTGTGGCTTTCCACAAAACATATAGACTTCAAGAAGAAGCACATGTTCAACCCCAAATTTATAGGTCCTTACACTGTTCTTCAGCAAATCAATCCTGTGACCTATAAACTACAATTGCCAAAATCATTAAGGATTCATCCAGTGTTCCATACTTCCCTCTTAAAAAAGGCAGTCCAAAAGGTCCACCCTCATCCAGCTCCTGTTCTAGTACAGGGGGAAGAAGAATATGAAGTCAAGAAAGTGTTGGACTCTAAACTGAGAGGACGTAACCTATGGTACTTAATCTCATGGAAAGGTTATGGCCCTGAAAGTAATTCATGGGTTTCCGCATCTGATGTTCATGCACCAGTACTTGTGAGACGCTTTCATCGCCTCAATCCAGTGTGAGGGGAGCACTGTCAACACCAGGACAGTGCGCGCTCTACGGTCATCTAGAATGCAAAAACCCACCACTCGCAAGATAATGTAATTTATGTATTGTGATGATATGTTATTGTTTAACCTTTTGCATTGCAGAATTCCATCCAAAAGATTCATTTTTAAGGTGCTTATAAATACTGTACATTTGCAATGTATTGCTGCAGACATTCAGAGTGTGTTAGGGTGTGGTCCCTTTCCAGGGCCTTCTAGAGACTTTCCCTGCAACATGCCTAGGCGTGGTTCTAGGCTGGGCCAAGACTCTATAAAAGAGAGTCAGCCCAACTTCCAGTGCTCACTATTCAGAGGTCCCGGTGCAGAGCAGCAGCTTCTTCCTGAGCTCCTGTCCCGGCTGCCTATTTGGATTTTCCAGTCTCCTGCACTCATCTCTCATTGGTGATCACTGTTTCCAGGCGGTAAGACGGTGTTTGGACATTTCCCAACACCGTAATTGAGAATTTTCATATTCTTGATTTTAATTCTTAAATGAATAACAGATTACTTGTGTTCTGCCATTTTTTGACATTTGTATGGTGGTTTGCAAATAGGGAGGACGCGCAATTTATTCCATAAAGATTTGACTTCGTTATTACATTGTTGTTCATTGCGCGCTGATATTTCTTGACATTTATATGATGTTTTACAAGTTGGCAAGACGTGCAACTCGTTTCATGAGTATTTAACTTTGTTGTTCATTGCGCGCTACCTTTTCTTGACATTTACATGGTGGCATTCGAATCGGCGAAACGCGCGATTCACTTCTCGTGTGTAATTCATGCTGTTCATTGTGCGCTACCATTTTCTGGCATTTACATGGTGGCTTTCGAATCGGCAACACGCGCAATTCTTTCCTTGAGTGTTTTTTCATGTTATTCATTGTGCGCTACCATTTCTTGGCATTTGCATGGTGGCATTTGAATCGACAAGACGCGCAATTCTTTCCCCGAGTGCTTTTCATGTTGTTCATTGTGCGCTACCATTTCTTGGCATTTGTATGGTGGCATTTGAATCGGCAAGACGCGCAATTCTTTCCTCGTGTATAAATAATGTAAATTACTGTGCGCTACTATTCTAAGACATTTTCTTGGTAGCATTTCAAGTTGACACGTTGCGTGATTTATTCCTTGAATCTACGTTGTGTGATTTCATGGTGCACAATCCTTTATGGTGTTTAATACTCATATAAAAATCTGCAATGTGCGCAATTCACTTCCCAATGTTTTTTCTGAGATGAACACAACAATACCAGAGTTCTAGATGTATTGCTGTGTGTTCCTGTTATATATTCTTAAAAGGAGATTCATATGGTTGTTTAGAAATTGCTCAGAGTGTTTCCTGATTCTCATGCTAAAGAAAGTACTCGAATCTGAAAGTCCTATTTAACTTTTCCTGTTTCCTCCTCAGGCATTCGGTCATCTAAAGCCTAGTCAGTGTTAGGACTATTTTAGGGTTGTTCATGTTTTTTCGGAAAAGACGAAGCTTAGAGTTGTAGCATGGTACTGATTTCATGAGATATAATTTTGATGTTGTGTTTTAGCCTTTTGCTTCCTTCCCAGCTGTTCCCGTCCTAATTCCCTTTTCCCCACTTGGACTGTCTTAGACTCTGTTATAAATCTAATCAGAGTATTGGAGCTGCCTTGTGGTGGAAGTGTTGGGAACGTGCACAGACCCCGAGGATCTGGTGACTCTGACACAAGGCCACAGTCTCTGGAGTGGACGACCTTCCAACTGGTTCTGGAGGGGGATCCATGCCCATTATCCTTTGCCAGGGAGTGCAAGGCCAGTCTCTGGAATGGGTGACTTTCCCACTGGTTCTGGAGGGGGGTCCATGCCCATTTCTCTCTGCTGGGGAATGCAAGGTCACAGTCTCTCAGGTGGGGAACATGCCCACTGCTTCTGGAGGGAGCTTTATGCCTATTTCTCTCTGCTGGGGAGTGCAAGGTCACAGTCTCTCAGGTGGGGAACATGCCCACTGCTTCTGGAGGGGCTCCAGGCCCATTTCTCTGTGCTGGGGAGTGCAAGGCCACAGTCTCTGGAGTGGGTGACCTTCCCACTGGTTCTGGAGGCGGCTCCATGCCCATTTCTCTCTGCTGGGGAGTGGAAGGTCACAGTCTCTCAGGTGGCTGACTTTCCCACTGGTTCTGGAGGGGGGTCCATGCCAATTTCTCTCTGCAGGGGAGTGCAAGGGCACAGTCTCCCAGGTGGCTGAATTTCCCACTGGTTCTGGAGGGGGCTCCATGCTGAATTCTCTTTGCAGGGGAGTGCAAGGTCACAGTCTCACAGGTGGCCGACTTTCCCACTGGTTCTGGAGGGGGCTCCATGCCCATTGTTCTCTGCAGGGGAGTGCAAGGTCACAGTCGCTCAGGTGGCTGACTTTCCCACTAGTTCTGGAGGGGGCACCATGCCCATTTCTCTCTGCAGGGGAGTGCAAGGTCACAGTCACTCAGGTGGGGAACATGCCCACTGCTTCTGGAGGGGCCCCTTGTACAACAGTCCCTGAAGGACAGCCTACATGCCCTTTACTGGTGGTGAGGGCTGCACTATGTCATCTGGAGGTGAGGGCTGCACTGTGTCAGCAGGTGAAGGTGCCTCCTGGGCAGCCTCTGCATGGAGAGTAGGCTGCACTTCCTCAGTTAGTGGTGAGGGCCCCAGGACCACTGGTGGTGGTGTCACCCTGACAGCCTCTGCTAGAGGTGAGGGCTGCACTGTCTCAGCAGGTGAAGGTGCCTCCTGGGCAGCCTCTGCAGGAGGAGCAGGCTACACTTCCTCAGCTGGCAGTGAGGGCCCCGTGACCACTGGTGGTGTCACCCTGACAGACTCTGCTGGAGTCAAGGGCTTCTTCCCCTTCATGGCAGGAGTGTGGGATCCCTAGCCTTCCTGGCAGGAGTCGAGGGCTTCTTCCCCTTAATGGCAGGAGGTGCAGGCTCCTTCCCCTTCATGGCAGGAGATGAGGGCTTCTTCCCCTTCAAGGCTGGGGGTGTCGGATCCTTAACCTTCCTGGCTGGTGGAGTGGGATTTATTCAATGGCTTGCCACCACAACTAGCAGGTGCCTTCACTATCTGCTTGGACTGTTTGGGTGAGGTGCTGAGCTGGGATATTGGGACACTGCTCTTACGGGCAGGAAGGGGGAAGGGGGAGGGGTGAGAGGTCAAGTTAGGCAAGGAAAAGCTTTTTAGGGATGATGGGGTGGGATGAGGGAGGAAGGATGGGAGTGGAGGTTGAGGGAGTGGTTGTTGGAGGTGTATGTCTGCTGGACATGGGTGCAGGTGCATGGGTAGTGTGCTGATGTGAGGTGGATGGCTGTTGGGTGTCTGAGTGCTTGCGTTTGTGTCCTTTAGGAGGGAGGACAGCCAGGGTGGGAGAGGACACAGGGAACGCGTTGATGGATGTAGTGGAGGTGTCTTCTAGTGAGGTGTGTGTGCTGCTGGGTGTGGTGATGCTGGTGGTGGATGTTGATGCAGTGCATGCAGGTGTGAGTGTGGATGTGACTGTGAGGGAGGTGGAGGAGGAGGGGGAGACAGTGGAGGCAGTGGATGTGGTTGTGTCTGCAAATGTCTCGTGTTTGCGTGAGTGCTTGTGGGATGAAGTGTGGTGCCTGTGTTTGACTGTGCCACTCATGTGTGTTTTCTTGTGTGCATGCTCGTCTGTATGTGTGCACATGGGATGGGTTGGAGTTGAGGAGACTGGGACTGGAAAGTGGTAGTTGGAGGGGGGATGGCAGGAACAGGGACACTGGCTGCCATCAGAGAAGATGCCAGAGCCTGAATTGATTTCTGTTGGGCCGCCAATCCACCGTGGATGCCCTCCAGGAATACATTGCATTGCTGCATCTGGGATGCCAGCCGCTGGGTGGCATTCACAATGGTTGACTGCCCTACAGAGATGGATCTCAGGAGGTCAATAGCCTCCTCACTCAGGGCAGCAGGGCTCACTGGGGAAGGGCCTGAGGGGCCTGGGGCGAAGGAGATGCCCAACCTCCTCGGTGAGCGGGCACGGGCAACTTGCTGAGGGGCTACTGGGAGAGCAGTGCTGGTATGGGGGTGGCGGCTGTACCTACAGCTGAGGTGGTCAAAGAGGTGTCCGCCACCACCAGGGAGCTTCCATCGGAGGAGGTATCAGAATCTGTGTTGTCACCTCCTGTCTCTGCTATGGTGCGCACTGGTTCCCTCGGCGTCGGTGGACACTGCCTCCAGTGTGCAGCTCCCTCTGTCTCAGGTGTCCCTGCTCCTTCGCCAGATGATGCTAATGCACACATGGACAGGATGACAGAAGAAGAAAAGGAGGGGAGAGAGAGAAAGGTAACACTGGGTCAATAACTGCACCAACACCACAGTTGGCATACACAGCACCGTCACACACAGGGATCAGGATTGAGCACTATGCATTGCACTGCCAGTGATTTGGCTAGATGCCACGGCAAGATGAGGGCCACACACCGCCAACTGCACCCCTGCTGGGACCCACAAAACCCTGACTGACATGGAATGATAACAAGCTAGGTTACCTGCATTTGCCTTACACCCATTACCCTTGAGCTGGATCTTGCTGCAATGTCTGACCTGGTATTAAGGGGCATCCACTAACTGACACCCACCACTCCGATCCCATGCCACCTAGAAATTATTGTAGTAATGCCCACTGTACTCACCCCCTTGTGGCTGCTGTGATGCCCTCAAGCGGCGATCCAGCTCTAGGTAGGCCACTGCCAGTATGTGGGCCATCAGGGGGTGAGGTTCCGACAGACACCCCTTCTTTGTTGGGGGGCCATCCCCAGCTGGGCCTCCACCGTCTTCCGTGCCCAACGTCTCAGGTCCTCCCACTGTTTCCGACACTGGGTGCTCCGCCTGCCATAGACCCCAGGGTCCACACATCCTTGGTGATAGCACGCCATAATCCCTTCTTTTGATGGGCGCTGACCTGCAGAGGTAATACAGACAGGAAGACACCATTACACATACATCCGACTTGTCACACATATGGCCCACCAATCCTGTTTCTATCACCATTGGCACACACATTGCCCGGCACACACCATGTACACCACCACAAGACACCCCCCGATGACACAATGCTTGCACACACATACCATGTATCCTTCACACATGCATCATGTCCAAGGTGTACTGACCTGTTGGCCTGGAGGCCCATACAGCAGTCCGTACTGGGGTAGGGCCCCATCCACCAATTGCTCCAACTCCTCCGCAGTGAAGGCAGGGGCTCTTTCCCTGGTCACATGGACATGGTAGGTTCCAGACACAGGTCATAGCAGCACACGCAGTGTAGGTGTTCTCCTGTTGAAGGTCAGGAAACAAGTGAGAAATCTGATGGAAAAAGGCAGTTACATCCGCGACGGTGCACACCGTCCCCGCCGACGCGGATCCCCATTGGCGCACTGTACTCCATAGAGCCCCATATTATCCAATGAGGAATTGCACAGTGGTGCAAGACCGCCTTTCGCCATGACGCCCAGCGTCGGCGGAGTTACCTCACTTCCACCTGTCTGTACATACATGGTGGTGGACAACAAGCATATCAACCTTAACTGCGTCACAGTCTAGATTAGCACATACCTCGCCATTCCCACTGTCCCGTCACATAAATGCACTATGTACACTGAGGTGGTGGTTCCATTGTTCAAATTGTGACAGCCTACTCACTCTTGTGTCCCTTAGATACCTACTGCTGTGGATGAATAGGCGGAGGAGACAAACCCCTGTGTACAGACCCCTTTTGGACGTGGCTACACTGGAGGACAGGCACATTATACTCACCTATAGACTGGACAGAGCCACAATCACAGAGCTGTGTGTCCAATTGGAGCCTGACCTGATATCTGCTATCTGTCATCCCATTGGGATCCCCCCTCTTGTGCAAGTGCTATCAGTGCTCCATTTCCTGGCAACAGGTTCTTTCCAAGGGACAGTGGGCTTGGCAGCAGGAATTTCACAGCCAATGTTTTCAATCGTGCTGGCAAGAGTTTTCTCTGCCCTGGTGAAACATATGTGCAGCTACATAGCTTTCCCCCAGGTGGACGACTTGGCCACTGTGAAGGCCAGATTCTATGCAATGGAACATATCCCCAATATTGTTGGGGTGATTGACAGGACACATTTAGCTTTTATCCCCTCGCCAGAATGAACAGGTGTTCGGGAATCGTAAGAGTTTCCACTCACTGAAGGTGCAAATGGTGTGCCTGGGAGACCGGTACATCTCCCACGTCACTGTCAAGTATCCTGGGTCGGGGCATGACACCTTTGTCCTGAGGAATGTGATGGCCCAACTGCAGAGGCACAGGGTATGGTTAATAGGTGAGCCAGGGTCCCCACCGACTGTATGTTAGTGTATGCCTTCAGGTGTCATCCCCATAGCATTGTGTGAGGCTAAATGTTTTCCCTCAATACTTGCATGTGACTCTGGCTACCCAAACCTATTGTGGCTGCTGACCCCTGTGAGGAATGCTAGGACAGGGGCTGAGGAATTTTACAATGAGGCACATGGGCGAACCAGAAGGATCATTGAGAGGTCCTTCGGGTTTCTGAAGGCTAGGTTCAGGTGCCTCCATCTGACAGGTGGATCCCTGTGCTACTCACCCGGGAAGGTCTGTCAGATAGTAGTGGCATGCTGCATGTTGCACAACCTGGCCCTAAGATGGCATGTACCTTTTCTGCAGGAGGAGGAGACTGGAGACGCCCCTGTGGCAGCAGTGGCCCCTGAGGACCGTGCGGATGAGGATGAGAACAACCGACCATCAGTTATACGTCAATACTTCCAATGACACACAGGTGAGACAGTGCAACTGACTATTCCTCTGACTATTGATGTTTTCTGCGTGGCTGTAGGTTGATGGCAATAACTTCCTTTGCATCTCAACTTACTGTCACCTATGGCTTGTCATTTTACAGATGTTGGTGAGATAACAACTGTGTACTGATGTGATGACTACAGACAGCTACAGGTAATTATTTCTATGCTCTCACGGTGCTCAGATGATTTGCACTACATGTGACTGTTTCCATAAATGCACATTTTCAAAACATAAAATACTAGTAGTCAAGTTGTGTTCAATGGTGTTTATTGTAGTACTATGAAATTGAGGGAAAAGTGCAATGGAATGGGGTGATGTTGGAGGAAAGTCCAGGGTAGTGTTCCAGACTGTTTGTAGCACAGGTCCAATGTCCAAGGGGCCATAGGAAGGGGAGCAAAGGCAGTTCAAAGTGGACAAGGTGACAGTGTGAGACACAAGGGGGACAATCAGGAGAGTCTCATTTCCTGGCTGTGGTCTCGACAAGTGTCTCTGGCTTCTGTTTTGGTCACAGGGAACATTTGCAGGGTGGTTCACCTTCTGCAGGGGGTGGGGTGCTGGTGGCCTATGGGCCCTGTGGCAGGGTCTCCTGCCCACTAGCGACAGCGGAAGTGGAGGGCTGGTCAATGGACTGGCTAGTGGTAGCGGCCTGCTGCTGTGCTGTTGCTTCACTCAGGATGTTGGCCATGTCTTCCAGCACCTCTGCTATGGAGATCAAGGTGGTGTTGATGGCCTACAAGTCCTCCCTCATCCCCAGATACTGTTCCTTCTGCAGCCGCCTGTTCTCCTGCATGTTGTCCAGGATCTGGCCCATCATGTCCTGGGAATGTTGGTAGGCTCCCAGGATCTTGGTGAGTGCCTCCTGGAGAGTCAGTTCCCTGGGCTTGTCCTCCCCCTGGCGCACAGCGGTCCTCCCAGTGTCCCTGTTTCCCTCTGCCAATGTCCCCTGAACGGTGTGCCTAGTGCCACTGACCTCAGGTCCCTGATTGTCTTTGGTATGAGGTGTGGACTGGGGTTCCTGTACAGGTGGGCACACTGCTCATTGACGTGTCCTGGGGACAGCAGTGCGGGTATGCTGGGTGGGTGCTGTGGTGTTGGATACTGAGGGGGAGGCTCTTTGGTGGACTGGGAGTGGGCTAGAGTGACCAACTGTCCAGTGGTCCCTGATGGGCCAGGTTGTTGATCCAGATCCTGAAGTCCAGGGTTACTGTCATTATTGGGGGCATCTTCTGTTGGGGGACTGGATAGTCATGGCATCTCCTCTCGGCTGACATTGGCTTGGACACTTGTGGGGATGTAAGTGATGTATTATGCTTCATGTCTGTGACATACTGTACATCCCTGGCTTCCCCTCTATCGTTGCTGTTGCCCTGCCACCTTTGTTTGTGTATGGTGATATTGTGGGATTGTTAGTTTCCCTATGCTCTGCATGCTTTAGTGATTGGTGTCCATGCAGGGCTGGGAGGGCTGCCATGCATTGGTATGGCATGCAGGTTTTGGCATTGGGGTTAGTCATTTTATGTGTAGGTGCAGTGCGTGGGATGGGGTGGAGTGATTGGAGTGAGGGGTGTGATGGCATGCAGGTATGGGGGTGATAAGTAGTACGTATTGACTCACCAGTGTCCAGTCCTCCGGCTAATTCAGTGAGTCCCTCAGGATGCAGAAATGCCAATACTTGCTCCTCCCATGCTATGAGCTGTTAGGGAGGAGATGGGGGTCTGTCTACCTGCAGTCCTCAGTATGGCGAGCTGGTGACTTGCTGCCATGGAACGTACCTTCCTCCAAAGGTCGTTCCACCTCTTCCTGATGTCATCCCTTGTTCTTGGATTCTGTCCCACGGCGTTCACCCTGTCCATGATTCTCCGCCATAGCTCCATCTTCCTGGCAATGTATATTTGCTGTACCTGGGCACCAAACAGCTGTGGCTCTACCCTGACAATTTCCTTCACCATGACCCCCTAACTCCTCGTCAGTGAAACGGGGGTGGTTTACTGGGGACATAGGTGTTGTGTGGTGTGTGTCGGTGAGAATGTGTTGAGTAATGTGGTGGGGTGGGTGCGTGAGGGATGTATGGGTGTATGTGGTATGTGTGTCTAGTTGTCTCTGTGCTGTTCGTGTCACTCTCCTGGCCGTAATGTTGTTGGTAAAGGGTTGTGGGTAATGTGGGTGTGTGTTTTATGGTGCTGTGGGTGGGTGGGTGTGGTCTGTGTATGAGTGTCATGTGTGTGTTTTTCATTTTTGGCCAATGTAGTGTTGTTTTGTATGTGGGTGTTCATTCTGAGCGCGGCGGTACATATCGCCAATGGTTTACCGCCACTGAATGTCCGCTGTGGTGATTCGTGGGTCATGATGTGGTGGGTATTGTTTTGTTGGTGTAGCGGTATGGGTGTTGGTACCGCCACTATAGCACTGACCTTTGGGCTAGCGGATTTGTGTATGTGGCAGTATTCTTTCAGATTGGTGTGTGTGGCTCATAATATGGGGAACAGACATTCGCCACTGCAGCAGTATGTTGCCGTCCGTCACCGTGGTGGTAAGCGGGATTTACTGCCAATGTTAAAATGAGGGCCTATGTCTCTAACATTCATAGAAACATATATATCTTTACGTGGGAGCATTTTGTCTGCACATCAGCTTATTTATTATAAAAACATTTCCTTGTCCCATGCACATTAGAGGGAGGTTCCAGCCAGACAACTATAACCGCATGCTGTCTGACTTTGTTACAGTTGCTTGCTGAGAGCACCAGTTCCCTGGCCTACATTTGGGTGGTGTCTCTATAATAACAGACATCTTCACCACTGTCAAATTCAGATATGGGGGATGATGTCTTTCCAGGGAGGAATCCTGAAAGGCGAATTCCGGCTTGTCTTGCTGTGCTCTAACATAGCTTAGGTAGGAATCCCATATACTGTGCATAGTAAACAGCATGGTGGGGATTCAGTTAATCTTATTGAACCATTTTCTGCCTTTGTTTGTCTTTGCATGTCTGAGACTAATGTAACTGACAGAAAATGATGAGATCTGATCCACCACAATTTCCCTGAGAAGTCATAATGTCATGCACCCAGTCGCCACAAATCATCCCCGCTCTTGGGCAGAGATGACGCGCAGCTAGTTGGCTGGAAACGGATTAGGCTGACAGTTGTCACATGGTGTGGGATTGGACTCAGTTCCCCACAATTCAGGTGATGCTGCCACCCAAATCCAGCAGCCTCATTTGTACAATAAGAGCCAACATGACACTACGACAGCATGGGTCAAAAGGCCACTAACTAACTTCACTGTAAGTGTGCCAGCACACAAAGAAGTGCTCTTCAGTTCCAGGGGGCTACTATAGCAATGTGTGCCTTCTGAGACCAAAGCCAGATTTTTTCTTTCAGATAATTTCTTTGATCTGGTAATGGCCCAGCAGCTCCCCCAACACTAAGGTTTTGCAAAAGCCATGACAGAACAAAACAACCACTGAGGAAGCCAAAAGGCTATTGGCTTTGCTAATGGATGTTTATCTATCTAGTTTGCTAATGGGGGACACTTTTATTGTGGTGTCAGGGCATAGTTTGTGTCCCTGTCTGACTCAGATATAGCTTTGTTTTAGCTGCCTCTGCTGCATGTGAGTGCCATAGTAAATGAACAGTGGCAGGAGTTGACTCACCCCTTGTCCCATGAATTATGCTGTGGTCTTGCATATGTGGTAAGTTGAAGTAATACTTTATTTTGTCTCTTTTAGTGTCTTTGGAGAAGTTCTTTGCAGGAGTTCCCTGGATCACAGCATAGAGAAGGTAAGTGTCTGTTAGCTTTTCCACTTTGCCATAGTTTGCACACATACCCACCCACAGAGTTATAAGAATACTTCTGCCTTCTAGTTAGGACACATTGTTTCAAAACAAAGGGTTTAGACATTATTTATCCAGTGAACAGAAATGGGGTATTGGGTCATGACTGCTGCCCAGGCCCTAAATCAAGTAATGGAGGATAGCTCTGAGGAAGGATCAGGTACTGAGACAGCATCAGAGGGAGAAGAAAATGGAGCAAACTCTGGCAGCGATTTTTCAGCTAGAGGTGGTCCATTCAATGACCTATCTTCCATTGATTCTGAGGAACATGGTCATGGCAGTCATGATATCCCTTCATAAGCACAATATGTGCAGCAGAAGGATGTATGACCCAATCACGCAAGCCCAAACCATGCATGCCTAAACAACGCAGTCTGAACCACTACCGTGTCTTCATTACACATGCCTTTACAATGAACTTTGTTGTAAAAGCATGATTGGTAAAGGAATATGTGTGGTAAATCCCCCCTCCCTGCACCCTAACACCCAATAACCACGCCCTGCAATCCACCCCACCCAAGCCCTTAAAACTGCCCTTTCCCCTGCACTGAGCCCTAAAATGACCCTGCCCTTAAAACTACCTCTTCTCCTCCCCCCGCCCTAAGCCATAAAACCCTGCCCCTGCCAAAATCAAATCATTAACATTTATAAAGCGCGCTACTCACCTGTGCGGGTCTCAAGGCGATAGGGGGAAGGGGGAAGGGGGAGTTACTGCTGCTCGAAAAGCCAGGTCTTGAGGAGTCTCCGGAATGCGGAGTGGTCCTGGGTGGTCCTGAGGCTGGTGGGGAGGGTGTTCCAGGTTTTGGCTGCCAGGAAGGAGAAGGACCTCCCACCCACCGTGGAGCGGTGGATGCGAGGGACGGCAGTGAGCGCGAGGCCAGAGGAACGGAGGAGACGGGTGGGGGCGTAGAAGCTGAGGCGACGGTTGAGGTATTCCGGTCCCTTGTTGTGGAGGGCTTTGTGTGCGTGGGTGAGAAGTCGGAAGGTGATCCTTTTGCTGACTGGGAGCCAATGCAGGTGTCTCAGGTGTGCGGAGATGTGGCTGTAGCGGGGGTACCTCGAGGATGAGGGGGGCCGAGGTGTTTTGAATACGTTGCAGGCGTTTTTGGAGTTTAGAGGTGGTCCCAGCATAGAGGGTGTTGCCGTAGTCCAGGCGCCTCGTGACGAGGGCGTGGGTCACGGTTTTTCTAGTGTCGGCGGGGATCCAGCAGAAGATCTTGCGGAGCATGCGGAGGGTGAGGAAGCAGGCGGAGGACACGGCGTTGACTTGCTTGGTCATGGTGAGAAGAGGGTCCAAGATGAAGCCGAGGTTGCGGGCGTGGTCTGAGGGGGTCGGTGCGGTGCCAAGGGCCGTGGGCCACCAGGAGTCGTCCCAAGTGGACGGGGTGTTGCCGAGGATGAGGACTTCCGTTTTGTCAGAGTTGCGTACGATGTCGGCGAGGGGGCTCATGTAGACATTGAAGAGTGTCGGGTGAGCGATGAGCCTTGAGGTACGCCGCAGATGATTTCGGTGGGGTCTGAGCAAAACGGTGGGAGGTAAACTCTTTGAGAGCGGTTTGAGAGGAAGGAGGCGATCCAGTCCAGGGCCTGGCCTTGGATCCCGGTGGAGTGGAGGGGGGTTATTAGGGTGCGGTGACAGACGGTGTCGAAGGCCGCCGAGAGGTCGAGGAGGATGAGGGCGACTGTTTCACCGTTGTCCATCAGGGTTCTGATGTCGTCTGTGACTGAGATGAGGGCGGTTTCAGTGCTGTGGTTGGTTCGGAATCCGGTTTGTGAAGGGTCGAGCAGGTTGTTGTCTTCCAGGAAGGTGGTAAGCTGTTTGTTGACGGTCTTCTCTATTACCTTGGCAGGGAAGGGGAGGAGCGAGATGGGGCGGAAGTTTTTCAGGTCGCTAGGGTCAGCGGTAGGTTTCTTTAGTAGGGCGTTGACTTCGGCGTGTTTCCAGCTTTCAGGGAAGGTAGCAGAAGAAAATGAAGAGTTGATGACAGCCTGGAGGTGCGGGCGATTATGTCGTCGGCTTTATTGAAGATGAAGTGAGGGCAGGGGTCCGATGGGGCGCCGGAGTGGATAGAGTTCATGGTGGTTTCTGATCTTGCGATGGAAGAAGGTGGCGAGGGAGTTGCACAAGTCTTGTGAGGGCGTGACGGCGTTGGCGTTGGGGTTGGAGAACTCTTTGACGATGCTGAAAAGTTCTCTGCTGTTGTGGCTGTTTTTGTCCAGTCTGTCGGTGAAAAAGTTCCTTTTGGCTGCGCGGATCAGGTGGTGGTGTTCGCGGGTTGCGTTTTTGAGGGCGGTCATGTTGTCGGCGGTGTGGTCCTTGCGCCAGGCCTTCTCGAGGGCGCGACATGTTTTCTTCGATGCTTTAAGGGTGTCAGAGAACCAGAGAGGTTTTTTGGTGATGGCCTGTTGATGCGTGCGTCTGAGGGGAGCAAGGTTGTCTGCGCAGTTGGAAATCCAGTTCGAGAGGCTGAGGGCTGCGTCGTTGGGGTCGGTGGTGAGGGTAGGTTGGTTGATGGCGAGTGCGGAGAGGAGTTGCTCTTCGGGGATTTTGTTCCACTGTCGACGAGGGATGGGTTGAGTGCGGAGGTGGCGGGTCTCGCGTCGGAATGTGAAATGGACACAGCTGTGGTCGGTCCAGTGTAGAGCGGAGGCGTGGCTGAAGGAGACGTGTTTGCTGGCGGAGAAGATAGGGTCAACGTGTGTCCGGCGATGTGGGTGGCGGTGTTCACCAGTTGCTTCAGGCAGAGGTTGGCGAGGTTGTCGAGCAGGGCGGTGGTGTTGGGGTCGTTGTTTTGTTCCAGATGGAAGTTGAGGTTGCCTAGGAGGATGCAGTCCGGCGAGGTGAGGGCGTGCGGGGAGACGAAGTCGGCGATGGAGTCGCTGAAAGGGGCGCGTGGTCCGGGGGGACGGTAGACAAGGGATCCTCTGAGGGTGGTCCTGGGGTCGGTGCGAATCTGGAAATGCAGATGTTCAGCAGCGAGAGGGGTGTCTTCGGTGGAGGTGGTGACGCTGATGGAGTCTTTGAAGACGATGGCGATACCTCCTCCTACTTGCTTGGTGCGGTCTTTTCTGGAAATCTTGTAGCCTTCGGGGATAGCAGTGGCGATGTCTGGGGCCGAAGAGGCGTTCATCCAGGTCTCCGTGCTGAAGGCGACGTCCGGTGCTGTGGAGTCCAGGAGGTCCCAGAGTTCAACGGCGTGCTTGTGGACAGATCGAGCGTTGACCAGGATGCACTTGAGGTGGTTGATGGCGCGTGGGCTGGTGGTCGTGGTAGTTGCGTGGTGGAAGATGCGTTTGCAGGAGTTGCAGGCGAAGGGTCCATGGGTGCGTTTGGGGTGAGATTATAAGCAGGTGTTGGAGCGCCCTGGGTTGAGGGCGTGGAAGGTGGTGGGGTCGTAGCGGAGCAGCGGGTTTGGGAGAGCTGGGGACCAGGGGTCGTGGCGCTGGGCGCGGGCCAGGCGCGGACGGGCGCATACGGGCGCATACGGGCTTGCCTCTGGCGCGCCTGCGGCGCGGTCGCACAGCGGCCGCAATAAGAGGGAGAAGGGGGGGAGGGGTCAGCTGGGGGCGAATGGGAGCTGCGGTGCGGGGCGTGCAGGAGGTCGCGGCGGGAAAGCGGGAGGGAGGGGGGGACAGGTAGAGTGAGAAGAGCTGGGGGAGGGGGGTCTAAGGGTGGAGGGGGGTGGGTGTTAGGAAGTTTAGGAGATTAGGGAGAGAGATAGGAGTAGGGTTGGGAAGATAAGGGAGGGGAGGTTGTAGAGGTGGGTGAGGGTGAAAGGTAGAGTGAGAGGATAGGAAGATAGGGGTGGTAACAGAGGGGGTGGCGGGGGGAGAGATAGAGAAATAGGTAGATAGGAGGAGGTGGTGAGTGAGGGAGATAGATAGTGAGATAGAGAGATAGGTAGATTGGTAGATAGGAGGAGTGAGGGAGGCAGATAGCGAACAGGGTAGATAGGGGTGATAGAGAGGGGGAGGCGAGTGAGGGAGAGAGATGAGACAGGAGCAGGAGGGCAGGCGCGGGAAGAACAGAAGACGGAGGACGAAGAAACAGAAGACAGAAGAACAGAAGAACAGAAGATGAAGAACAGAAGACAGAAGACAGAGGACGAAGAAGCAGAAGACAGAAGATCACTGAAGAAGATACAGAAGACGAAGAACAGAAGGCAGAAGACCACAGAAGAAGATGAAGAAGAAGAGAGGCGACAGGAGAGGCTGAGAAGCACATAGATGAAGAGAGAAGACGGGGAAAAGAAGAGTACAGAAGAAGATTACAGAAGAGGAGCGAGGAGGAAGAACAGAGAGGAAGAAAAGAAGCAGGAGCAGGAGAGAGGGTGAGTAGCGCGGGGCAGGGCGAGGGGCTGGGAGGTGGGGGGTACTTACTGCGAGGTAGCTGGGCGGTCTCAGGAACCTGGAGGAGCTGGTGGAGCTGCAGCAGCAGGGGGAGCGACCTACCCTTGGGTCAAGGGTCGCTACCACTGTCACGCAGCGGCTGCCATAAGAAGGAGGGGGGAGGGGTCAGCTGGGGGCGAATGGGAGCTGGGGGGCGGGGGCGTGCAGGAGGTCGCGGCGGGAAACGGGAGGGGGGGACAGGTAGAGTGAGAAGAGCTGGGGTAGGGGGGTTTAAGGGTGGAGGGGGGTGGGTGTTAGGAAGTTTAGGAGATTAGGGAGAGAGATAGGAGTAGGGTTGGGAAGATAGGGGAGGGGGGGTTGTAGAGGTGGGTGAGGGTGAGAGGTAGAGTGAGAGGATAGGAAGATAGGGGTGGTAACAGAGGGGGTGGCGGGAGGGGGGGAGAGATAGAGAAATAGGTAGATAGGAGGAGGTGGTGAGTGAGGAAGATAGATAGTGAGATAGAGAGATAGGTAGATTGGTAGATAGGAGGAGTGAGGGAGGCAGATAGCGAACAGGGTAGATAGGTGTGATAGAGAGGGGGAGGCGAGTGAGGGAGAGAGATGAGACAGGAGCAGGAGGGCAGGCGCGGGAAGAACAGAAGACGGAGGACGAAGAAACAGAAGAACAGAAGACAGAAGAACAGAAGAACAGAAGATGAAGAACAGAAGACAGAAGACAGAGGACGAAGAAGCAGAAGACAGAAGATCACAGAAGAAGATACAGAAGATGAAGAACAGAAGGCAGAAGACCACAGAAGAAGATGAAGAAGAAGAGAGGCGACAGGAGAGGCTGAGAAGCACACATATGAAGAGAGAAAACGGGGAAAAGAAGAGTACAGAAGAAGATTACAGAAGAGGAGCGAGGAGGAAGAACAGAGAGGAAGAAAAGAAGCAGGAGCAGGAGAGAGGGTGAGTAGCGCGGGGCAGGGCGAGGGGCTGGGAGGTGGGGGGTACTTACTGCGAGGTAGCTGGGCGGTCTCAGGAACCTGGAGGAGCTGGAGGAGCTGCAGCGGCAGGGGTAGCGACCTACCCTTGGGTCAAGGGTCGCTACCACTGTCGCGCAGCAGCCGCCATAAGAGGGAGGAGGGGGGGAGGGGTCAGCTGGGGGCGAATGGGAGTTGGGGGGCGGGGGCGTGCAGGAGGTCGCGGCGGGAAAGCGGGAGGGAGGGGGGGACAGGTAGAGTGAGAAGAGCTGGGGGAGTGGGGTTTAAGGGTGGAGGGGGGGTGGGTGTTAGGAAGTTTAGGAGATTAGGGAGAGAGATAGGAGTAGGGTTGGGAAGATAGGGGAGGGGGGTTGTAGAGGTGGGTGAGGGTGAGAGGTAGACTGAGAGGATAGGAAGATAGGGGTGGTAACAGAGGGGGTGGCGGGGGGAGATAGAGAAATAGGTAGATAGGAGGAGGTGGTGAGTGAGGGAGATACATAGTGAGATAGAGAGATAGGTAGATTGGTAAATAGGAGGAGTGAGGGAGGCAGATAGCGAACGGGGTAGATAGGGCTGATAGAGAGGGGGAGGCGAGTGACGGAGAGAGATGACACAGGAGCAGGAGGGCAGGCGCGGGAAGAACAGAAGACGGAGGACGAAGAAACAGAAGACAGAAGAACAGAAGAACAGAAGAACAGAAGTACAGAAGAACAAAAGAACAGAGGACGAAGAAGCAGAAGACAGAAGATCACAGAAGAAGATACAGAAGACGAAGAACAGAAGGCAGAAGACCACAGAAGAAGATGAAGAATAAGAGAGGCGACAGGAGAGGCTGAGAAGCACACAGATGAAGAGAGAAGAAAGGGAAAACAAGAGTACAGAAGAAGATTACAGAAGAGTAGCGAGGAGGAAGAACAGCGAGAAAGAAAAGAAGCAGGAGCAGGAGAGAGGGTGAGTAGCGCGGGGCAGGGCGAGAGGCTAGGAGGTGGGGAGTACTTACTGCGAGGTAGCTGGGCGGTCTTAGGAACCTGGAGGAGCTGGAGGAGCTGCAGCAGCAGGGGGAGCGACCTACCCTTGGGTCAAGGGTCGCTACCACTGTCGCGCAGCGGCCACCATAAGAGGGAGGAGGGGGGGAGGGGTCAGCTGGGGGCGAATGGGAGCTGGGGGCGGGGGCGTGCAGGAGGTCGCAGCGGGAAAGCGGGAGGGAGGGGGGGACACGTAGAGTGAGAAGAGCTGGGGGAAGGGGGTTTAAGGGTGGAGGGGGTGGGTGTTAGGAAGTTTAGGAGATTAGGGAGAGAGATAGGAGTAGGGTTGGGAAGATAGGGAAGGGGGGTTGTAGAGGTGGGTGAGGGTGAGAGGTAGAGTGAGATGATAGGAAGATGGGGTGGTAACAGAGGGGGTGGCGGGAGGGGGAGAGGTAGAGAAATAGGTAGATAGGAGGAGGTGGTGAGTGAGGGAGATAGATAGTAAGATAGAGAGATAGGTAGATTGGTAGATAGGAGGAGTGAGGGAGGCAGATAACGAACGGGGTAGATAGGGGTGATAGAGAGGGGGAGGCGAGTGAGGGAGAGAGATGAGACAGGAGCAGGAGGGCAGGCGCGGGAAGAACAGAAGACGGAGGACGAAGAAACAGAAGACAGAAGAACAGAAGAACAGAAGAACAGAAGATGAAGAACAGAAGACAGAGGACGAAGAAGCAGAAGACAGAAGATCACAGAAGAAGATACAGAAGACGAAGAACAGAAGGCAGAAGACCACAGAAGAAGATGAAGAAGAAGAGAGGTGACAGGAGAGGCTGAGAAGCACACAGATGAAGAGAGAAGACGGGGAAAAGAAGAGTACAGAAGAAGATTACAGAAGAGGAGCGAGGAGGAAGAATAGAGAGGAAGTAAATAAGCAGGAGCAGGAGAGAGGGTGAGTAGCGCGGGGCAGGGCGAGTGGCTGGGAGGTGGGGGGTACTTACTGCGAAGTAGCTGGGCGGTCTCAGGAACCTGGAGGAGCTGGAGGAGCTGCAGCGGCAGGGGGAGCGACCTACCCTTGGGTCAAGGGTCGCTACCACTGTCGCGCAGCGGCCGCCATAAGAGGGAGGAGGGGGGGAGGGGTCAGCTGGGGGCGAATGGGAGCTGGGGGGTGAGGGCGTGCAGGAGGTCGTGGCGGGAAAGCGGGAGGGAGGGGGGGACAGGTAGAGTGAGAAGAGCTGGGGGAGGGGGGTTAAAGGGTGGAGGGGGTGGGTGTTAGGAAGTTTAGGAGATTAGGGAGAGAGATAGGAGTAGGGTTGGGAAGATAGGGGAGGGGGGGTTGTAGAGGTGGGTGAGGGTGAGAGGTAGAGTGAGAGGATAGGAAGATAGGGGTGGTAACAGAGGGGGTGGGGGGAGAGATAGAGAAATAGGTAGATAGGAGGAGGTGGTGAGTGAGGGAGATAGATAGTGAGATAGAGAGATAGGTAGATTGGTAGATAGGAGGAGTGAGGGAGGCAGATAGCGAACAGAGTAGATAGGGGTGATAGAGAGGGGGAGGCGAGTGAGGGAGAGAGATGAGACAGGAGCAGGAGGGCAGGCGCGGGAAGAACAGAAGACGGAGGACGAAGAAACAGAAGAACAGAAGACAGAAGAACAGAAGAACAGAAGATGAAGAACAGAAGACAGAGGACGAAGAAGCAGAAGACAGAAGATCACAGAAGAAGATACAGAAGACGAAGAACAGAAGGCAGAAGACCACAGAAGAAGATGAAGAAGAAGAGAGGCGACAGGAGAGGCTGAGAAGCACATAGATGAAGAGAGAAGACGGGGAAAAGAAGAGTACAGAAGAAGATTACAGAAGAGGAGCGAGGAGGAAGAACAGAGAGGAAGAAAAGAAGCAGGAGCAGGAGAGAGGGTGAGTAGCGCGGGGCAGGGCGAGGGGCTGGGAGGTGGGGGGTACTTACTGCGAGGTAGCTGGGCGGTCTCAGGAACCTGGAGGAGCTGGAGGAGCTGCAGCGGCAGGGGGAGCGACCTACCCTTGGGTCAAGGGTCGCTACCACTGTCGCGCAGCGGCCGCCAAAAGAGGGAGGAGGGGGGGAGGGGTCAGCTGGGGGCGAATGGGAGCTGGGGGGTGGGGGCGTGCAGGAGGTCGTGGCGGGAAAGCGGGAGGGAGGGGGGGACAGGTAGAGTGAGAAGAGCTGGGGGAGGGGGGTTAAAGGGAGGAGGGGGGTGGGTGTTAGGAAGTTTAGGAGATTAGGGAGAGAGATAGGAGTAGGGTTGGGAAGATAGGGGAGGGGGGGTTGTAGAGGTGGGTGAGGGTGAGAGGTAGAGTGAGAGGATAGGAAGATAGGGGTGGTAACAGAGGGGGTGGGGGAGAGATAGAGAAATAGGTAGATAGGAGGAGGTGGTGAATGAGAGAGATAGATAGTGAGATAGAGAGATAGGTAGATTGGTAGATAGGAGGAGTGAGGGAGGCAGATAGCGAACGGAGTAGATAGGGGTGATAGAGAGGGGGAGGCGAGTGAGGGAGAGAGATGAGACAGGAGCAGGAGGGCAGGCGCGGGAAGAACACAAGACGGAGGACGAAGAAACAGAAGAACAGAAGACAGAAGAACAGAAGAACAGAAGAATAGAAGATGAAGAATAGAAGACAGAAGACAGAGGACGAAGAAGCAGAAGACAGAAGATCACAGAAGAAGATACAGAAGACGAAGAACAGAAGGCAGAAGACCACAGAAGAAGATGAATAAGAAGAGAGGCGACAGGAGAGGCTGAGAAGCACACAGATGAAGAGAGAAGACGGGGAAAAGAAGAGTACAGAAGAAGATTACAGAAGAGGAGCGAGGAGGAAGTACAGAGAGGAAGAAAAGAAGCAGGAGCAGCAGAGAGGGTGAGTAGCGTGGGGCAGGGTGAGGGGCTGGGAGGTGGGGGGTACTTACTGCGAGGTAGCTGGGCGGTCTCAGGAACCTGGAGGAGCTGCAGCGGCAGGGGGAGCGACCTACACTTGGGTCAAGGGTCGCTACCACTGTCGCGCAGCGGCCGCCATAAGAGGGAGGAGGGGGGGAGGGGTCAGCTAGGGGCGAATGGGAGCTGGGGGGCGGGGGCGTGCAGGAGGTCGCGGCGGGAAAGCGGGAGGGAGGGGGGACAGGTAGAGTGAGAAGAGCTGGGTGAGGGGGGTTTAAGGGTGGAGGGGGGTGGGTGTTAGGAAGTTTAGGAGATTAGGGAGAGAGATAGGAGTAGGGTTGGGAAGATAGGGGAGGGGGGGTTGTAGAGGTGAGTGAGGGTGAGAGGTAGAGTGAGAGGATAGGAAGATAGGGGTGGTAACAGAGGGGGTGACGGGAGGGGAGAAGAGATAGAGAAATAGGTAGATAGGAGGAGGTGATGAGTGAGGGAGATAGATAGATAGTGAGATAGAGAGATAGGTAGATTGGTAGATAGGAGGAGTGAGGGAGGCAGATAGCGAACGGGGTAGATAGGGGTGGTAGAGAGGGGGAGGCGAGTGAGGGAGAGAGATGACACAGGAGCAGGAGGGCAGGCGCGGGAAGAACAGAAGACGGAGGACAAAGAAACAGAAGACAGAAGAACAGAAGAACAGAAGATGAAGAACAGAAGACAGAAGACAGAGGACGAAGAAGCAGAAGACAGAAGATCACTGAAGAAGATACAGAAGACGAAGAACAGAAGGCAGAAGACCACAGAAGAAGATAAAGAAGAAGAGAGGCGGCAGGAGAGGCTGAGAAGCACACAGATGAAGAGAGAAGACGGGGAAAAGAAGAGTACAGAAGAAGATTACAGAAGAGGAGCGAGGAGGAAGAATAGAGAGGAAGTAAAGAAGCAGGAGCAGGAGAGAGGGTGAGTAGCGCGGGGCAGGGCGAGTGGCTGGGAGGTGGGGGGGTACTTACTGCGAAGTAGCTGGGCGGTCTCAGGAACCTGGAGGAGCTGGAGGAGCTGCAGCGGCAGGGGGAGCGACCTACCTTTGGGTCAAGGGTCGCTACCACTGTCGCGCATCGGCCGCCATAAGTGGGAGGAGGGGGGGGAGGGGTCAGCTGGGGGCGAATGGGAGCTGGGGGGTGGGGGTGTGCAGGAGGTCGCAGCGGGGAAAGCGGGAGGGAGGGGGGGACAGGTAGAGTGAGAAGAGCTGGGGAGGGGGGGTTAAGGGTGGAGGGGGGTGGGTGTTAGGAAGTTTAGGAGATTAGGGAGAGATATAGGAGTAGGGTTGGGAAGATAAGGGAGGGGGGTTGTAGAGGTGGGTGAGGGTGAGAGGTAGAGTAAGAGGATAGGAAGATAGGGGTGGTAACAGAGGGGGCGGGGGGAGAGATAGAGAAATAGGTAGATAGGAGGAGGTGGTGAGTGAGGGAGATAGATAGTGAGATAGAGAGATAGGTAGATTGGTAGATAGGAGGAGTGAGGGAGGCAGATAGCGAACGGAGTAGATAGGGGTGATAGAGAGGGGGAGGCGAGTGAGGGAGAGAGATGAGACAGGAGCAGGAGGGCAGGCGCGGGAAGAACACAAGACGGAGGACGAAGAAACAGAAGAACAGAAGACAGAAGAACAGAAGAACAGAAGAATAGAAGATGAAGAATAGAAGACAGAAGACAGAGGACGAAGAAGCAGAAGACAGAAGATCACAGAAGAAGATACAGAAGACGAAGAACAGAAGGCAGAAGACCACAGAAGAAGATGAATAAGAAGAGAGGCGACAGGAGAGGCTGAGAAGCACACAGATGAAGAGAGAAGACGGGGAAAAGAAGAGTACAGAAGAAGATTACAGAAGAGGAGCGAGGAGGAAGAATAGAGTTGAAGTAAAGAAGCAGGAGCAGGAGAGAGGGTGAGTAGCGCGGGGCAGGGCGAGGGGCTGGGAGGTGGGGGGTACTTACTGCGAAGTAGCTGGGTGGTCTCAGGAACCTGGAGGAGCTGGAGGAGCTGCAGCGGCAGGGGGAGCGACCTACCCTTGGGTCAAGGGTCGCTACCACTGTCGCGCAGCGGCCGCCAAAAGAGGGAGGAGGGGGGGAGGGGTCAGCTGGGGGCGAATGGGAGCTGGGGGGTGGGGGCGTGCAGGAGGTCGTGGCGGGAAAGCGGGAGGGAGGGGGGGACAGGTAGAGTGAGAAGAGCTGGGGGAGGGGGGTTAAAGGGAGGAGGGGGGTGGGTGTTAGGAAGTTTAGGAGATTAGGGAGAGAGATAGGAGTAGGGTTGGGAAGATAGGGGAGGGGGGTTGTAGAGGTGGGTGAGGGTGAGAGGTAGAGTGAGAGGATAGGAAGATAGGGGTGGTAACAGAGGGGGTGGGGGAGAGATAGAGAAATAGGTAGATAGGAGGAGGTGGTGAATGAGAGAGATAGATAGTGAGATAGAGAGATAGGTAGATTGGTAGATAGGAGGAGTGAGGGAGGCAGATAGCGAACGGGGTAGATAGGGGTGATAGAGAGGGGGAGGCGAGTGAGGGAGAGAGATGAGACAGGAGCAGGAGGGCAGGCGTGGGAAGAACAGAAGACGGGGGACGAAGAAACAGAGGAACAAAAGACAGAAGAACAGAAGAACAGAAGATGAAGAACAGAAGACAGAAGACAGAGGGCGAAGAAGCAGAAGACAGAAGATCACAGAAGAAGATACAGAAGACGAAGAACAGAAGGCAGAAGACCACAGAAGAAGATGAAGAAGAAGAGAGGCGGCAGGAGAGGCTGAGAAGCACACAGATGAAGAGAGAAGACGGGGAAAAGAAGAGTACAGAAGAAGATTACAGAAGAGGAGCGAGGAGGAAGAATAGAGAGGAAGTAAAGAAGCAGGAGCAGGAGAGAGGGTGAGTAGCGCGGGGCAGGGCGAGTGGCTGGGAGGTGGGGGGGTACTTACTGCGAAGTAGCTGGGCGGTCTCAGGAACCTGGAGGAGCTGGAGGAGCTGCAGCGGCAGGGGGAGCGACCTACCTTTGGGTCAAGGGTCGCTACCACTGTCGCGCATCGGCCGCCATAAGAGGGAGTGGGGGGGGAGGGGTCAGCTGGGGGCAAATGGGAGCTGGGGGGTGGGGGCGTGCAGGAGGTCGCAGCGGGAAAGCGGGAGGGAGGGGGGGACAGGTAGAGTGAGAAGGGCTGGGGGAGGGGGAGTTAAGGGTGGAGGGGGGTGGGTGTTAGGAAGTTTAGGAGATTAGGGAGAGATATAGGAGTAGGGTTGGGAAGATAAGGGAGGGGGGTTGTAGAGGTGGGTGAGGGTGAGAGGTAGAGTAAGAGGATAGGAAGATAGGGGTGGTAACAGAGGGGGCGGGGGGAGAGATAGAGAAATAGGTAGATAGGAGGAGGTGGTGAGTGAGGGAGATAGATAGTGAGATAGAGAGATAGGTAGATTGGTAGATAGGAGGAGTGAGGGAGGCAGATAGCGAACGGAGTAGATAGGGGTGATAGAGAGGGGGAGGCGAGTGAGGGAGAGAGATGAGACAGGAGCAGGAGGGCAGGCGCGGGAAGAACACAAGACGGAGGACGAAGAAACAGAAGAACAGAAGACAGAAGAACAGAAGAACAGAAGAATAGAAGATGAAGAATAGAAGACAGAAGACAGAGGACGAAGAAGCAGAAGACAGAAGATCACAGAAGAAGATACAGAAGACGAAGAACAGAAGGCAGAAGACCACAGAAGAAGATGAATAAGAAGAGAGGCGACAGGAGAGGCTGAGAAGCACACAGATGAAGAGAGAAGACGGGGAAAAGAAGAGTACAGAAGAAGATTACAGAAGAGGAGCGAGGAGGAAGTACAGAGAGGAAGAAAAGAAGCAGGAGCAGCAGAGAGGGTGAGTAGCGTGGGGCAGGGTGAGGGGCTGGGAGGTGGGGGGTACTTACTGCGAGGTAGCTGGGCGGTCTCAGGAACCTGGAGGAGCTGCAGCGGCAGGGGGAGCGACCTACACTTGGGTCAAGGGTCGCTACCACTGTCGCGCAGCGGCCGCCATAAGAGGGAGGAGGGGGGGAGGGGTCAGCTAGGGGCGAATGGGAGCTGGGGGGCGGGGGCGTGCAGGAGGTCGCGGCGGGGAAAGCGGGAGGGAGGGGGGACAGGTAGAGTGAGAAGAGCTGGGTGAGGGGGGTTTAAGGGTGGAGGGGGGTGGGTGTTAGGAAGTTTAGGAGATTAGGGAGAGAGATAGGAGTAGGGTTGGGAAGATAGGGGAGGGGGGGTTGTAGAGGTGAGTGAGGGTGAGAGGTAGAGTGAGAGGATAGGAAGATAGGGGTGGTAACAGAGGGGGTGACGGGAGGGGAGAAGAGATAGAGAAATAGGTAGATAGGAGGAGGTGATGAGTGAGGGAGATAGATAGATAGTGAGATAGAGAGATAGGTAGATTGGTAGATAGGAGGAGTGAGGGAGGCAGATAGCGAACGGGGTAGATAGGGGTGGTAGAGAGGGGGAGGCGAGTGAGGGAGAGAGATGACACAGGAGCAGGAGGGCAGGCGCGGGAAGAACAGAAGACGGAGGACAAAGAAACAGAAGACAGAAGAACAGAAGAACAGAAGAACAGAAGATGAAGAACAGAAGACAGAGGACGAAGAAGCAGAAGACAGAAGATCACAGAAGAAGATACAGAAGACGAAGAACAGAAGGCAGAAGACCACAGAATAAGATGAAGAAGAAGAGAGGCGACAGGAGAGGCTGAGAAGCACACAGATGAAGAGAGAAGACGGGGAAAAGAAGAGTACAGAAGAAGATTACAGAAGAGGAGCGAGGAGGAAGAACAGAGAGGAAGAAAAGAAGCAGGAGAGAGGGTGAGTAGCGCGGGGTACGGCGAGGGGCTGGGAGGTGGGGGGGTACTTACTGCGAGGTAGCTGGGCGGTCTCAGGAACCTGGAGGAGCTGGAGGAGCTGCAGCGGCAGGGGGAGCCACCTACCCTTGGGTCAAGGGTCGCTACCGCTGTAGCACAGCGGCCACCATAAGAGGGAGGGGGGAGAGGGGTCAGCTGGGGGCAAATGGGAGCTGGGGGCGTGCAGGAGGTCGCGGCGGGAAAGCGGGAGGGAGGGGGGAGACTGGTAGAGTGAGAAGGGCTGGGGGAGGTGGGTTTAAGGGTGGAGGGGGGTGGGTGTTAGGAAGTTTAGGAGATTAGGGAGAGAGATAGGAGTAGGGTTGGGAAGTTAGGGGAGGGGGGTTGTAGAGGTGGGTGAGGGTGAGAGGTAGAGTGAGAGGATAGGAAGATAGGGGTGGTAGCAGAGGGGGTGGCGGGAGGGGGGGAGAGATAGAGAAATAGGTAGATAGGAGGAGGTGGTGAGTGAGAGAGATAGATAGTGAGATAGAGAGATAGGTAGATTGGTAGATAGGAGGGGTGAGGGAGGCAGATAGCGAACGGGGTAGATAGGGGTGATAGAGAGGGGGAGGCGAGTGAGGGAGAGAGATGAGACAGGAGCAGGAGGGCAGGCGCGGGAAGAACAGAAGACGGGGGACGAAGAAACAGAAGAACAGAAGACAGAAGAACAGAAGAACAGAAGATGAAGAACAGAAGACAGAAGACAGAGGACGAAGAAGCAGAAGACAGAAGATCACAGAAGAAGATACAGAAGACGAAGAACAGAAGGCAGAAGACCACAGAAGAAGATGAAGAAGAAGAGAGGCGGCAGGAGAGGCTGAGAAGCACACAGATGAAGAGAGAAGACGGGGAAAAGAAGAGTACAGAAAAAGATTACGGAAGAGGAGCGAGGAGGAAGAATAGAGAGGAAGTAAAGAAGCAGGAGCAGGAGAGAGGGTGAGTAGCGCGGGGCAGGGCGAGTGGCTGGGAGGTGGGGGGTACTTACTGCGAAGTAGCTGGGCGGTCTCAGGAACCTGGAGGAGCTGGAGGAGCTGCAGCGGCAGGGGGAGTGACCTACCTTTGGGTCAAGGGTCGCTACCACTGTCGCGCATCGGCCACCATAAGTGGGAGGAGGGGGGGAGGGGTCAGCTGGGGGCGAATGGGAGCTGGGGGGTGGGGGCGTGCAGGAGGTCGCAGCGGGAAAGCGGGAGGGAGGGGGGGACAGGTAGAGTGAGAAGAGCTGGGGGAGGGGGGTTAAGGGTGGAGGGGGGTGGGTGTTAGGAAGTTTAGGAGATTAGGGAGAGATATAGGAGTAGGGTTGGGAAGATAAGGGAGGGGGGTTGTAGAGGTGGGTGAGGGTGAGAGGTAGAGTGAGAGGATAGGAAGATAGGGGTGGTAACAGAGGGGGTGGGGGGAGAGATAGAGAAATAGGTAGATAGGAGGAGGTGGTGAGTGAGGGAGATAGATAGTGAGATAGAGAGATAGGTAGATTGGTAGATAGGAGGAGTGAGGGAGGCAGATAGCGAACGGAGTAGATAGGGGTGATAGAGAGGGGGAGGCGAGTGAGGGAGAGAGATGAGACAGGAGCAGGAGGGCAGGCGCGGGAAGAACAGAAGACGGAGGACGAAGAAACAGAAGAACAGGAGACAGAAGAACAGAAGAACAGAAGAACAGAAGAACAGAAGATGAAGAATGGAAGACAGAAGACAGAGGACGAAGAAGCAGAAGACAGAAGATCACAGAAGAAGATACAGAAAACGAAGAACAGAAGGCAGAAGACCACAGAAGAAGATGAATAAGAAGAGAGGCGACAGGAGAGGCTGAGAAGCACACAGATGAAGAGAGAAGACGGGGAAAAGAAGAGTACAGAAGAAGATTACAGAAGAGGAGCGAGGAGGAAGTACAGAGAGGAAGAAAAGAAGCAGGAGCAGCAGAGAGGGTGAGTAGCGTGGGGCAGGGCGAGGGGCTGGGAGGTGGGGGGTACTTACTGCGAGGTAGCTGGGCAGTCTCAGGAACCTGGAGGAGCTGGAGGAGCTGCAGCGGCAGGGGGAGCGACCTACCCTTGGGTCAAGGGTCGCTACCACTGTCGCGCAGCGGCCGCCATAAGAGGGAGGAGGGGGGGAGGGGTCAGCTGGGGGAGAATGGGAGCTGGGGTGCGGGGGCGTGCAGGAGGTCGCGGCGGGGAAAGCGGGAGGGAGGGGGGACAGGTAGACTGAGAAGAGCTGGGGGAGGGGGGTTTAAGGGTGGAGGGGGGTGGGTGTTAGGAAGTTTAGGAGATTAGGGAGAGAGATAGGAGTAGGGTTGGGAAGATAGGGGAGGGGGGGTTGTAGAGGTGAGTGAGGGTGAGAGGTAGAGTGAGAGGATAGGAAGATAGGGGTGGTAACAGAGGGGGTGACGGGAGGGGAGAAGAGATAGAGAAATAGGTAGATAGGAGGAGGTGGTGAGTGACGGAGATAGATAGATAGTGAGATAGAGAGATAGGTAGATTGGTAGATAGGAGGAGTGAGGGAGGCAGATAGCGATCGGGGTAGATAGGGGTGATAGAGAGGGGGAGGCGAGTGAGGGAGAGAGATGACAAAGGAGCAGGAGGGCAGGCGCGGGAAGAACAGAAGACGGAGGACAAAGAAACAGAAGACAGAAGAACAGAAGAACAGAAGAACAGAAGAACAGAAGATGAAGAACAGAAGACAGAAGACAGAGGACGAAGAAGCAGAAGACAGAAGATCACAGAAGAAGATACAGAAGATGAAGAACAGAAGGCAGAAGACCACAGAAGAAGATGAAGAAGAAGAGAGGCGACAGGAGAGGCTGAGAAGCACACAGATGAAGAGAGAAGACGGGGAAAAGAAGAGTACAGAAGAAGATTACAGAAGAGGAGCGAGGAGGAAGAACAGAGAGGAAGAAAAGAAGCAGGAGCAGGAGAGAGGGTGAGTAGCACGGGGCAGGGCGAGGGGCTGGGAGGTGGGGGGGTACTTACTGCGAGGTATCTGGGCAGTCTCAGGAACCTGGAGGAGCTGGAGGAGCTGCAGCGGCAGGGGTAGCGACCTACCCTTGGGTCAAGGGTCGCTACCACTGTCGCGCAGCGGCCGCCATAAGAGGGAGGAGGGGGGGAGGGGTCAGCTGGGGGCGAATGGGAGCTGGGGGGCAGGGGCGTGCAGGAGGTCGCGGCGGGAAAGCGGGAGGGAGGGGGGGACAGGTAGAGTGAGAAGAGCTGGGGGAGGGGGGTTTAAGGGTGGAGGGGGGTGGGTGTTAGGAAGTTTAGGAGATTAGGGAGAGAGATAGGAGTAGGGTTGGGAAGATAGGGGAGGGGGGTTGTAGAGGTGGGTGAGGGTGAGAGGTAGAGTGAGAGGATAGGAAGATAGGGGTGGTAACAGAGAGGGTGGCGGGGGGGAGAGATAGAGAAATAGGTAGATAGGAGGAGGTGGTGAGTGAGGGAGATACATAGTGAGATAGAGAGATAGGTAGATTGGTAGATAGGAGGAGTGAGGGAGGCAGATAGCGAACGGGGTAGATAGGGGTGATAGAGAGGGGGAGGCGAGTGAGGGAGAGAGATGACACAGGAGCAGGAGGGCAGGCGCGGGAAGAACAGAAGACGGAGGACGAAGAAACAGAAGACAGAAGAACAGAAGAACAGAAGAACAGAAGTACAGAAGAACAGAAGAACAGAGGACGAAGAAGCAGAAGACAGAAGATCACAGAACAAGATACAGAAGACGAAGAACAGAAGGCAGAAGACCACAGAAGAAGATGAAGAATAAGAGAGGCGACAGGAGAGGCTGAGAAGCACACAGATGAAGAGAGAAGACAGGGAAAAGAAGAGTACAGAAGAAGATTACAGAAGAGGAGCGAGGAGGAAGAACAGAGAGAAAGAAAAGAAGCAGGAGCAGGAGAGAGGGTGAGTAGCGCGGGGTAGGGCGAGAGGCTAGGAGGTGGGGGGTACTTACTGCGAGGTAGCTGGGCGGTCTTAGGAACCTGGAGGAGCTGGAGGAGCTGCAGCAGCAGGGGGAGCGACCTACCCTTGGGTCAAGGGTCGCTATCACTGTCGCGCAGCGGCCGCCATAAGAGGGAGGAGGGGGGGAGGGGTCAGCTGGGGGCGAATGGGAGCTGGGGGCGGGGGCGTGCAGGAGGTCGCAGCGGGAAAGCGGGAGGGAGGGGGGACACGTAGAGTGAGAAGAGCTGGGGGAAGGGGGTTTAAGGGTGGAGGGGGTGGGTGTTAGGAAGTTTAGGAGATTAGGGAGAGAGATAGGAGTAGGGTTGGAAAGATAGGGGAAGGGGGGTTGTAGAGGTGGGTGAGGGTGAGAGGTAGAGTGAGAGGATAGGAAGATGGGGGTGGTAACAGAGGGGGTGGCGGGAGGGGGGAGAGGTAGAGAAATAGGTAGATAGGAGGAGGTGGTGAGTGAGGGAGATAGATAGTGAGATAGAGAGATAGGTAGATTGGTAGATAGGAGGAGTGAGGGAGGCAGATAGCGAACGGGGTAGATAGGGGTGATAGAGAGGGGGAGGCGAGTGAGGGAGAGAGATGAGACAGGAGCAGGAGGGCAGGCGCGGGAAGAACAGAAGACGGAGGACGAAGAAACAGAACACAGAAGAACAGAAGATGAAGAACAGAAGACAGAAGACAGAGGACGAAGAAGCAGAAGACAGAAGATCACAGAAGAAGATACAGAAGACGAAGAACAGAAGGCAGAAGACCACAGAAGAAGATGAAGAAGAAGAGAGGCGACAGGAGAGGCTGAGAAGCACACAGATGAAGAGAGAAGACAGGGAAAAGAAGAGTACAGAAGAAGATTACAGAAGAGGAGCGAGGAGGAAGAATAGAGAGGAGGTAAAGAAGCAGGAGCAGGAGAGAGGGTGAGTAGCGCGGGGCAGGGCGAGGGGCTGGGAGGTGGGGGGTACTTACTGCGAAGTAGCTGGGCGGTCTCAGGAACCTGGAGGAGCTGGAGGAGCTGCAGCGGCATGGGGAGCGACCTACCCTTGGGTCAAGGGTCGCTACCACTGTCGCGCAGCGGCCGCCATAAGAGGGAGGAGGGGGGGAAGGGTCAGCTGGGGGTGAATGGGAGCTGGGGGGTGGGGGCGTGCAGGAGGTCGTGGCGGGAAAGCGGGAGGGAGGGGGGGACAGGTAGAGTGAGAAGAGCTGGGGGAGGGGGGTTAAAGGGTGGAGGGGGGTGGGTGTTAGGAAGTTTAGGAGATTAGGGAGAGAGATAGGAGTAGGGTTGGGAAGATAGGGGAGGGGGGTTGTAGAGGTGGGTAAGGGTGAGAGGTAGAGTGAGAGGATAGGAAGATAGGGGTGGTAACAGAGGGGGTGGGGGGAGAGATAGAGAAATAGGTAGATAGGAGGAGGTGGTGAGTGAGGGAGATAGATAGTGAGATAGAGAGATAGGTAGATTGGTAGATAGGAGGAGTGAGGGAGGCAGATAGCGAACAGAGTAGATAGGGGAGATAGAGAGGGGGAGGCGAGTGAGGGAGAGAGATGAGACAGGAGCAGGAGGGCAGGCGCGGGAAGAACAGAAGACGGAGGACGAAGAAACAGAAGAACAGAAGAGAGAAGAACAGAAGAACAGAAGAACAGAAGATGAATATCAGAAGACAGAAGACAGAGGACGAAGAAGCAGAAGACAGAAGATCACAGAAGAAGATACAGAAGACGAAGAACAGAACGCAGAAGACCACAGAAGAAGATGAAGAAGAAGAGAGGCGGCAGGAGAGGCTGAGAAGCACACAGATGAAGAGAGAAGACGGGGAAAAGAAGAGTACAGAAGAAGTTTACAGAAGAGGAGCGAGGAGGAAGAATAGAGAGGAAGTAAAGAAGCAGGAGCAGGAGAGAGGGTGAGTAGCACGGGGCAGGGCGAGTGGCTGGGAGGTGGGGGGTACTTACTGCGAAGTAGCTGGGCGGTCTCAGGAACCTGGAGGAGCTGGAGGAGCTGCAGCGGCAGGGGGAGCGACCTACCTTTGGGTCAAGGGTCGCTACCACTGTCGCGCATCGGCCGCCATAAGAGGGAGGAGGGGGGGAGGGGTCAGCTGGGGGCGAATTGGAGCTGGGGGGTGGGGGCGTGCAGGAGGTCGCAGCGGGGAAAGCGGGAGGGAGGGGGGACAGGTAGAGTGAGAAGAGCTGGGGGGGGGTTAAGGGTGGAGGGGGGTGGGGGGCGGGTGTTAGGAAGTTTAGGAGATTAGGGAGAGATATAGGAGTAGGGTTGGGAAGATAAGGGAGGGGGGTTGTAGAGGTGGGTGAGGGTGAGAGGTAGAGTGAGAGCATAGGAAGATAGGGGTGGTAACAGAGGGGGTGGGGGGAGAGATAGAGAAATAGGTAGATAGGAGGAGGTGGAGAGTGAGGGAGATAGATAGTGAGATAGAGAGATAGGTAGATTGGTAGATAGGAGGAGTGAGGGAGGCAGATAGCGAACGGAGTAGATAGGGGTGATAGAGAGGGGGAGGCGAGTGAGGGAGAGAGATGAGACAGGAGCAGGAGGGCAGGCGCGGGAAGAACAGAAGACGGAGGACGAAGAAACAGAAGAACAGAAGACAGAAGAACAGAAGAACAGAAGAACAGAAGAACAGAAGATGAAGAATAGAAGACAGAAGACAGAGGACGAAGAAGCAGAAGACAGAAGATCACAGAAGAAGATACAGAAGACGAAGAACAGAAGGCAGAAGACCACAGAAGAAGATGAATAAGAAGAGAGGCGACAGGAGAGGCTGAGAAGCAAACAGATGAAGAGAGAAGACAGGGAAAAGAAGAGTACAGAAGAAGATTACAGAAGAGGAGCGAGGAGGAAGAATAGAGAGGAAGTAAAGAAGCAGGAGCAGGAGAGAGGGTGAGTAGCGCGGGGCAGGGCGAGGGGCTGGGAGGTTGGGGGTACTTACTGCGAAGTAGCTGGGCGGTCTCAGGAACCTGGAGGAGCTGGAGGAGCTGCAGCGGCAGGGGGAGCGACCTACCCTTGGGTCAAGGGTCGCTACCACTGTCGCGCAGCGGCCACCATAAGAGGGAGGAGGGGGGAGGGGTCAGCTGGGGGCGAATGGGAGCTGGGGGGTGGGGGCGTGCAGGAGGTCGTGGCGGGAAAGCGGGAGGGAGGGGGAGACAGGTAGAGTGAGAAGAGCTGGGGAGGGGGGTTAAAGGGTGGAGCGGGGTGGGTGTTAGGAAGTTTAGGAGATTAGGGAGAGAGATAGGAGTAGGGTTGGGAAGATAGGGGAGGGGGGTTGTAGAGGTGGGTGAGGGTGAGAGGTAGAGTGAGAGGATAGGAAGATAGGGGTGGTAACAGAGGGGTGGGGGGAGAGATAGAGAAATAGGTAGATAGGAGGAGGTGGTGAGTGAGAGAGATAGATAGTGAGATAGAGAGATAGGTAGATTGGTAGATAGGAGGAGTGAGGGAGGCAGATAGCGAATGGGGTAGATAGGGGTGATAGAGAGGGGGAGGCGAGTGAGGGAGAGAGATGAGACAGGAGCAGGAGGGCAGGCGCGGGAAGAACACAAGACGGGGGACGAAGAAACAGAAGAACAGAAGACAGAAGAACAGAAGAACAGAAGAACAGAAGATGAAGAACAGAAGACAGAAGACAGAGGACGAAGAAGCAGAAGACAGAAGATCACAGAAGAAGATACAGAAGACGAAGAACAGAAGGCAGAAGACCACAGAAGAAGATGAAGAAGAAGAGAGGCGGCAGGAGAGGCTGAGAAGCACACAGATGAAGAGAGAAGACGGGGAAAAGAAGAGTACAGAAGAAGATTACAGAAGAGGAGCGAGGAGGAAGAATAGAGAGGAAGTAAAGAAGCAGGAGCAGGAGAGAGGGTGAGTAGCGCGGGGCAGGGCGAGTGGCTGGGAGGTGGGGGGTACTTACTGCGAAGTAGCTGGGCGGTCTCAGGAACCTGGAGGAGCTGGAGGAGCTGGAGGAGCTGCAGCGGCAGGGGGAGCGACCTACCTTTGGGTCAAGGGTCGCTACCACTGTCGTGCATCGGCTGCCATAAGAGGGAGGAGGGGGGGGAGGGGTCAGCTGGGGGCGAATGGGAGCTGGGGGGTGGGGGCGTGCAGGAGGTCGCAGCGGGAAAGCGGGAGGGAGGGGGGGACAGGTAGAGTGAGAAGAGCTGGGGGAGGGGGGGGTTAAGGGTGGAGGGGGGTGGGTGTTAGGAAGTTTAGGAGATTAAGGAGAGATATAGGAGTAGGGTTGGGAAGATAAGGGAGGGGGGTTGTAGAGGTGGGTGAGGGTGAGAGGTAGAGTGAGAGGATAGGAAGATAGGGGTGGTAACAGAGGGGGTGGGGGGAGAGATAGAGAAATAGGTAGATAGGAGGAGGTGGTGAGTGAGGGAGATAGATAGTGAGATAGAGAGATAGGTAGATTGGTAGATAGGAGGAGTGAGGGAGGCAGATAGCGAACGGAGTAGATAGGGGTGATAGAGAGGGGGAGGAGAGTGAGGGAGAGAGATGAGACAGGAGCAGGAGGGCAGGCGCGGGAAGAACAGAAGACGGAGGACGAAGAAACAGAAGAACAGAAGACAGAAGAACAGAAGAACAGAAGAACAGAAGATGAAGAATAGAAGACAGAAGACAGAGGACGAAGAAGCAGAAGACAGAAGATCACAGAAGAAGATACAGAAGACGAAGGACAGAACGCAGAAGACCACAGAAGAAGATGAATAAGAAGAGAGGCGACAGGAGAGGCTGAGAAGCACACAGATGAAGAAAGAAGACGGGGAAAAGAAGAGTACAGAAGAAGATTACAGAAGAGGAGCGAGGAGGAAGTACAGAGAGGAAGAAAAGAAGCAGGAGCAGCAGAGAGGGTGAGTGGCGTGGGGCAGGGCGAGGGGCTGGGAGGTGGGGGGGTACTTACTGCGAGGTAGCTGGGCGGTCTCAGGAACCTGGAGGAGCTGGAGGAGCTGCAGCGGCAGGGGGAGCGACCTACCCTTGGGTCAAGGGTCGCTACCACTGTCGCGCAGCGGCCGCCATAAGAGGGAGGAGGGGTCAGCTGGGGGCGAATGGGAGCTGGGGGGCGGGGGCGTGCAGGAGGTCGCGGCGGGAAAGCGGGAGGGAGGGGGGACTGGTAGAGTGAGAAGAGCTGGGGGAGAGGGGTTTAAGGGTGGAGGGGGGTGGGTGTTAGGAAGTTTAGGAGATTAGGGAGAGAGATAGGAGTAGGGTTGGGAAGATAGGGGAGGGGGGTTGTAGAGGTGAGTGAGGGTGAGAGGTAGAGTGAGAGGATAGGAAGATAGGGGTGGTAACAGAGGGGGGTGACGGGAGGGGAGAAGAGATAGAGAAATAGGTAGATAGGAGGAGGTGGTGAGTGAGGGAGATAGATAGATAGTGAGATAGAGAGATAGGTAGATTGGTAGATAGGAGGAGTGAGGGAGGCAGATAGCGAACGGGGTAGATAGGGGTGATAGAGAGGGGGAGGCGAGTGAGGGAGAGAGATGACACAGGAGCAGGAGGGCAGGCGCGGGAAGATCAGAAGACGGAGGACAAAGAAACAGAAGACAGAAGAACAGAAGAACAGAAGATGAAGAACAGAAGACAGAGGACGAAGAAGCAGAAGACAGAAGATCACAGAAGAAGATACAGAAGACGAAGAACAGAAGGCAGAAGACCACAGAAGAAGATGAAGAAGAAGAGAGGCGACAGGAGAGGCTGAGAAGCACACAGATGAAGAGAGAAGACGGGGAAAAGAAGAGTACAGAAGAAGATTACAGAAGAGGAGCGAGGAGGAAGAACAGAGAGGAAGAAAAGAAGCAGGAGCAGGAGAGAGGGTGAGTAGCGCGGGGTACGGCGAGGGGCTGGGAGGTGGGGGGTACTTACTGCGAGGTAGCTGGGCGGTCTCAGGAACCTGGAGGAGCTGGAGGAGCTGCAGCGGCAGGGGGAGCCACCTACCCTTGGGTCAAGGGTCGCTACCATTGTAGCGCAGCGGCCACCATAAGAGGGAGGGGGGGAGAGGGGTCAGCTGGGGGCAAATGGGAGCTGGGGGCGGGGGCGTACAGGAGGTCGCGGCGGGAAAGCGGGAGGGAGGGGGGAGACTGGTAGAGTGAGAAGTGCTGGGGGAGGTGGGTTTAAGGGTGGAGGGGGGTGGGTGTTAGGAAGTTTAGGAGATTAGGGAGAGAGATAGGAGTAGGGTTGGGAAGTTAGGGGAGGGGGGTTGTAGAGGTGGGTGAGGGTGAGAGGTAGAGTGAGAGGATAGGAAGATAGGGGTGGTAGCAGAGGGGGTGGCGGGAGGGGGGGAGAGATAGAGAAATAGGTAGATAGGAGGAGGTGGTGAGTGAGAGAGATAGATAGTGAGATAGAGAGATAGGTAGATTGGTAGATAGGAGGAGTGAGGGAGGCAGATAGCGAACGGGGTAGATAGGGGTGATTGAGAGGGGGAGGCGAGTGAGGGAGAGAGATGAGACAGGAGCAGGAGGGCAGGCGCGGGAAGAACAGAAGACGGGGGACGAAGAAACAGAAGAACAGAAGACAGAAGAACAGAAGAACAGAAGAACAGAAGATGAAGAACAGAAGACAGAAGACAGAGGACGAAGAAGCAGAAGACAGAAGATCACAGAAGAAGATACAGAAGACGAAGAACAGAAGGCAGAAGACCACAGAAGAAGATGAAGAAGAAGAGAGGCGACAGGAGAGGCTGAGAAGCACACAGATGAAGAGAGAAGACGGGGAAAAGAAGAGTACAGAAGAAGATTACAGAAGAGGAGCGAGGAGGAAGAACAGAGAGGAAGAAAAGAAGCAGGAGCAGGAGAGAGGGTGAGTAGCGCGGGGCAGGGCGAGGGGCTGGGAGGTACTTACTGCGAGGTAGCTGGGCGGTCTCAGGAACCTGGAGGAGCTGGAGGAGCTGCAGCGGCAGGGGGAGCGACCAAAACACCTACCTCACCCCCCCCACCCGGAGCCCTAAAACTGCCCCTACCCCCAAAAACACCCACCCCAAAACCCAGCCCCACCCCCATTTACCTCTCTCTATACAATTCCTGATCCACCCACTACACAGCTAGACCGCTCTCTGCCTTAATCGTGCATATGGTTAAAGCATATGCATGGTTAAGGTAAACTCAGGCGGAGTCGTGGTTCAGGCAAGCATTGTTCTACTTGTGGGAAAGCGGAATGTGTGGCTCAGCTTGTGTTGTAAAGGCAGATTCCCCACAGTGGGAAGACAGTAGCAAAGCAGCCCTACCCAGAGAGAAGGCATGTGCTACGGCAATCTCTGCACATCCTGAATGTAAAGTCAATATAGAAATTTCTTAGCTCCTTGACTACATCTCTCTTTTTCTGAATGCTGATTACCTTCAGGAAATTGTGCCCCAAACACATATGTGTGCTGAACAGTTTCACAGGGAGCACAGATGCACTCTTGGACCGAATTCTAGGGCACACCAGTAAATTCTCACTTCATTTGGAGAGTTGAAAATGTTTCTGAGCCTTGCCCTCAGCATGGGAATACAGCACAAAACAAGTGTACAGTCCTACTGGTCTACTCACCTGCTTAGGGCAACACCTAGATTTGAATCGGTCATGAGTATAGATAGAGTTTTAGTATTACAGAAAATGCTGCATTTCAATGATAATTCTGCTGTTTTGAGCCGGGACCATCTACACCATGACAGGTTGCTTAAATTTCAGTCTGTCATGGAACTTTTGTCTGCCAGGTTTCCATAAAATTGTACTACTGTAAAGAATTTAGTCATTGAGGAGTCTTTGATTCTTCATAAAGGGTGGCTGCAGTGGCTGCTGTTCAGGCAGTACATACAAGCAAAAGAGCTCATTATGGCTTCAAGGTGTGCATGCTATGTGAGAGCTCTACTGGTAATGTATACTACCTGAAAGTGTACACAGGGAAGGACTCTGCTCTAAATTCTGCAGGTTGCCCTTCATTGCAGAAATTACTGCAAAGATGATATATGGGAGTTTGTCTAATAACTCCTTCATAAAGGTTATAACTTTTAGCTGGGCAACTTATGTACAGGAGTCTAGCTGTTCAGAAAGCTGTACAAAGCTAGCACTGTGGCATGCAGTACAGTTTTATGTAGCTGAAAAGGAATCCCATAGGAGCTTGTTTGTAAGAAGCTCCAAAACGCCCAGAGCACTGCATTATGTTTCAATGGCCTGCTTGCAGTCAAGTTCTCTGATAGGCGGGATGTATATGTGCTCGCCATATTTTATGATGAAAGCACTTTTTACTGTTTAGGGTCAGTTGGCAGAGGCTCACAGGTTTGATTGCATGCTTGATTATAACAAGTACATGGGCAGAGTGAATAACAATAACCGGGGTTCTCCAGCCATAGAACTTGAGTAGTAAAATACGCACATGGCATAAGAAGTTGGTTAGTCACATACAATCCATAAGCTGTTTACCGTTAGTCTTTCCGTTGGCAGTCATTGAAAAACTTACTGCTACAGAAGCAGTAGCTCTAACTACATATGCACTGGAGAACATTGCAAGGCTGCAGGAACAGCACTTTCAGGACCGCATTCATGCAACAGAGAGTAAGTCTTGACAGTGTTGTTGCAGAATCTGTTCTAAACAAGTAAAGAGGCAGGAAAGTCCATATGACGTTCTCCAGTGTCCATCTCAGCCATGCCTATGTTTTCCAACTTATTTCACTTGGAACCATACAAAAGTGAAGTATTGGGGGAAATTGATTGAAGTGTAGGTGTCCTCATGAAGGTATGTTTCTTTCAATGGCTGTGCATGCCCACATAACCTCCATGGGTCACTCCGTCACTGGGCAAGCAGCCTTTCAAATCATTTTGTCTAGTTGTGAATATCTTGGTCTTGTTTGTGGCCTCCTTGACACCATTCTCTGCTTTCAGAACATAGTAGATGTTCTGTTCACCTTATGACAAGTGCATTACAGTAACAGCACTGCACATAATGTTGGATGGAATGTACATCATGGTGTCACAGAGTACCCCATGTGGAAAATCCTAAAGGCCTCAGTAGTGTTTTTAAGTGCTCTTTAGGGACCTTACACAGTCTTCCCCAGCATGTTTATCCTAGTCTTAAGAAATGTAGTCGCAAAGGTATCCTTGGACACCTTCGAAGTTACATACACAAAATTGGAAGGAGCTGGATTTAGCACAGCGAGTGCGCTAAAGGCACATGAAAGACCTGAGGCTCAGGTGGCTGCCATTGGAGTTGTTAGTAAAGATTCACTTGCCAAGTATACAATATTAGTCAAGACTTTGAAGGAGTCAGAGACATGAAGAAGTAGGAAAAGCTTAGCCTAGATATGCTTTAATGGGGATTTCGCATAGGTAGAAGGCAGATAGTCAAGGTACAAGAGACACACAGAATATAGCACCCTACACTACACACATGGGTCATTTTTGTGGCCTGCTTGTCATGTTCATCTTCAGTCTGATTGAGGTAAATGTCTTGCTTGCTGTATGACAAGTGTATTACAGCTACCTCTATTGCTCATCTCTTTAGAGCCTTGTGTGTCAGAGGCCCTCACATACCTGGGGTATCCTTTTTATCAGGAGGCATGTGGGAACACTGTCTGGTAGGACAATTGTGGACCCCTGCAGAGTCTAGAACTTTACCTCACAGAAGTCTGAGAAACATGTTTTAATTCAGACACAGTTTGAAGTTTGCAAGGGTTTCTGTGTAGGGAAATCACATAAGATCCACACAAGCCATGTCATACTTCTTTCCCATGGGTGTTTTAGTTTTCTGAAATGTCCAGGTTTGCTAGGCTTCCATGGTGCCAGTTGACCACAATCCACAGCTAGCCAGATTTCACAAAAGGGTCAGTTTTGAGTGGATATGCAAGCACTTAAGGGGTTAAATAACACAAGTCCACAACAAAAACAGTATGCTACATCCAAACATATGCTGTCAATAATATGTATGTTAAGATGAGATATAATGTTTCCAGCGATGTTGTTGGACTTGGCCCTTTCTGCATGGTCATCCGCAAAGCTTTCGCCCTCCTGTTTTCTGGACCGGTTTTCATTAGATTTTAGGACCCTATGCACTTTACCACTGCTAACCAGTGCTAAAGAGCTTGTGTTCTCTCCTGGTATAAATGGCTTACACCCAATTGGCACATTTAATTTACATATAAGTCCTCAGTATAGTGGTACTACATGTACCTAGGAACTGTAAAGTAAATGTTACTAGTAAACCTGCCTCCCTGATTGTGCCACCCACTTTAATAGCCCTTTAACCGGTTCTGTGCCTTGGACGAGATGATCTCGTCCAAGGCTACAGTTACCCTGTGCCTTGGACGAGATCATCTCGTCCTAGGCACAGGGGAACTTGGGGGCGCGTGCACCCTCCTTCCCCCCCCAGGCGGGGATGGAAGGGGAAGACCTTCCCCTTCCACCCCTCCCCCCCCCCACGGCAAACCGATGACGTCAGCGCACGCACAGCGCGCTGACGTCATCTAGTGTTGCCGGCGCGCTGGAAGCCATTTGCTTCCAGCGTGTCTTCGGAGCAGGAGCTCAAAGGTGAGTCCTCTCCGTTTTTGGGGGGCGGGGGTTTGAGAAAACAGACACGGTGGGAAAGGAAAGGGTTTTTCCTTTCCCCCTGTGTCTGTTTTCTCAAGATTCCTGCAGGGCCCGCGATCGTGGAGCAGGAATCTCCACTAGCCACCAGGGATTTTCTTTTTTCCTAAATTTGGGGGCGACCCCTTGGGCAAGGGTCGCCCCCCCGGGGCAATTTTTATTTGTATTTCGCCCCCTCCTGGGGGCAGATCTGCCGATTTTTCGGCGGATCTGCCCCCAGGGGGGGGCGAAAACCACTGGACACCAGGGATATCTTTTTTTATGTTTGTTTTTGGGGGCAATTTTATTTGTATTTTGCCCCCCCCTGGGGGCAGATCCGCCGTTTTTTCGGCGGATCTGCCCCCAGGGGGGGGGCGAAAACCACTAGACACCAGGGATATCTCTGTTTATGTGTGTTTTTGGGGGCGACCCCTTGGGCAAGGGTCGCCCCCCCCCCGGGGGCAATTTTTATTTGTATTTCGCCCCCCCCTGGGGGCAGATCCGCCGATTTTTCGGCAGATCTGCCCCCAGGGGGGGGCGAAAACCACTAGACACCAGGGATATCTTTTTTTATGTTTGTTTTTGGGGGCGACCCCTTTGGCAAGGGTCGCCCCCCCCCCGGGGGCAATTTTTATTTGTATTTCGCCCCCCCCCTGGGGGCAGATCCGCCGTTTTTTCGGCGGATCTGCCCCCGGGGGGGGCGAAAACCACTAGACACCAGGGATATCTTTGTTTATGTGTGTTTTTGGGGGCGACCCCTTGGGCAAGGGTCGGCCCCCCCCGGGGGCAATTTTTATTTGTATTTCGCCCCCCCGGGGGCAGATCTGCAGTTTTTTCGGTGGATCTGCCCTCAGGGGGGGGCGAAAACCACTAGACACCAGGGATATCTTTGTTTATGTGTGTTTTTGGGGGCGACCCCTTGGGCAAGGGTCGCCCCCCCGGGGCAATTTTTATTTGTATTTTGCCCCCCCCCCCGGGGGCAGATCAGCCGATTTTTGGGCTGATCTGCCCCCGGGGGGGGGGGGGCGAAAACCACTAGACACCAGGGATTTTGTTTTTATTGTTTATTTTGGGGGCAACTCCTGTGGCAAGGGTCGCTCCCCTGGGGAGCTTTTTTTTTTTCTGTTTCGGCCCCCCCCCCCCCGATGGCAGACCAGCCATTTTTTGGACGATCTGGCCCCGGGGGGGGTGGAAGCACACTAGGTGCCAGGGATTGTGTTTGGTGTGTGTTTGGGGGCACCCCTTGGGAAACGGTCGCCCCCCTAAGGTGGGGAAAATTTGTATTGCCCATCTCTGCCCGTAATTTTGTAGGGCCATCTGCCCCCAAGGAGGGCAGAGACCACCAATACGGCAGGGATTTTTTTGTTTTGTGTTGTGTTGGGGGTGCCCCATTGGGGAAGGGTCGCCCCCTGAAAGGGGGCACAGAGGTGTTGCCCATTTCTGCCCCCCTTGGGGTCAGATTGGCAAATTCTTTTACGCCCATCTACCCCGAGGGGGGCAGGATCCACTTAGGTACCAGGGACAACTTCTAAGTTCTTGGTGGTGGGGTGTTTGTCAACTGGCAAAGTTTTTGTATTTGTGATTATAACAATTTATTTCTTCTTTTTCTTCTAGTTCAACGCTTTTGCTTCCTTTGCTGTGGATCTTTGCGGTTTTGGCAGTAGTTGTCCTGTGGTTTGCATAGTTGCATGTTTTAGGTAAGTGAACGCAATTTACTCCAAAGGAATATTGTTGACATGTTTGTAGGTGGTGTACTAAATGCAGTATTGTGTGTTTGACATTGTCCTTAGATTTGAGCACAGTGGTGTTTGTGTTGTCATATGTCTAAATTGCTTTTTTCTTTTTTCTTTTTAGTGGGATATCATTGGTGATTGCTGTCTGTCCAGAGTAGTTGCTTGGTGAGTAGCTATTTCAGGCAACTGTGTGGTATAGTTTTTTGTAGTACATAACTCTTTGTGATAAAGCTACACTTTGTTTATTACTTATTTTAGTGCTAGTTGTTGTTGGCAATCCATTTGTTGTTAGGATCATGGCTAGCCGCAAAGTGACCGCTCAGCAGGTTGTTCGCATGCTCTTTGAGTCGTCTTCAGACCATGATTACGACACTGACTCTGCATCTGAGGCAGAGGAGGAAGCAGGAGATTCTGGAAGTGAGTTTTCTGTCCGGGAGTATTCTTCTGATGAGGAAGCTACTCTCAGTGCAGATGAAGGGCCTGTGTTAGAGGAGGACATTGATGTGCCAAGAGTGCAGCAGCCTGGGGCTGCAGGGTTTCCCATTGGAAGACCTGACACCTGGATTGCCCCAAACATGGAGCAGCCACAGTTACCTGCATTTACTGGTCTCCCAGGGTGTAGAGTTAATACGGAAAACTTTCTGCCTGTCCATTTCTTTCACTTGTTTATGGACGATGTATTTTTGGAAGAGATTGTGGAGCAGACAAATGTGTATGCAGAGCAATATTTGCGGGACAACGCTGCCAGACTTAAGCCTCAGTCTAGAGCTACTCATTGGGTTCCCACATATCTGGAAGAGATGAAAAGGTTTTTAGGTTTGTCTTTTTTGACGGGGTTGATCAGGAAGCCGTCACTGGCTTCTTATTGGTCTACTAGTCCCTTGATGGCAACTGCTATATTTCCTGCAACTATGACACGTAATCGGTATTTGCTTCTTCTTCGTATGCTGCATTTTGTAGACAACGCTTTAGCCTTGCCACGAGATCACCCTGATTGTGACCGCCTTTTTAAGATTAGGCCTGTCCTTGATCATTTTGTGGATCGGTTTTCAGAGGTCTATGTCCCAGGCAAAGAGATAAGTGTGGACGAGTCTTTGGTCCTTTTCAAGGGGCGTTTAGTTTTTAAGCAGTACATTCCTAGTAAGAGGGCACGGTATGGGATTAAATTGTATCTGCTGTCAGAAAGCAGTACAGGATATGTGTATAATTTCCGGGTCTACACTGGTAGGGATTCCAGTATTGACCCTCTTGGTTGTCCGGCCACTTTTGGAGTTAGTGAAAAAATTGTGTGGGAACTTGCTAGGCGGCTGTTTAACAAAGGTCACCATTTGTACGTAGATAATTTCTACACTGGAGTGCAGTTGTTCAAGGAGTTGTTTAGGGTGGACACTGTTGCTTGTGGCACAATCCGTTCTAACCGGAAAGGCTATCCAAGGGAGCTTGTCTGTAAAAAACTTGAGAGGGGACAGTGCAGTGCCTTGCGGAATAATGAGCTGCTAGCTCTGAAATTTTCAGACAGGAGGGATGTGTACATGCTATCGACCATCCATGATGAGAGTACTTCCCCTGTGGCTGTTTGGGGTCAGGTTGCGGAAGTGCGCAAACCTGCGTGCATTTTGGACTACAATAGGCACATGGGTGGTGTTGATAGAGTAGATCAGAGGTTAGAACCTTACACTGCTCTTCGTAAGTCATATGTGTGGTATAAAAAGTTGGCCCTACATTTATTTCATTTGGCCACTTTTAATGCCTTTATTGTATACAAGGATTGTTCACCCGAGTCAAGGATGACATTTGTTAAATTTCAGGAGTCGGTGATAGAAAGCCTTATTGTGGTGGAACCGGCAAGAGTTCCTAGAGTAGAAGTGGTGGAGGATGTGGCTAGATTGAAAGATCGGCACTTTCCAGATCACATTCCTCCCACTCCCAAAAAAGACATGCCCACAAAGAAATGTAGAGTATGTGCCCGGAGATTAATCCGGAGGGAGAGCCGGATGTACTGCCCCTAATGCCCTTCAAAGCCTGGGCTGTGTGTTCCCGGCTGTTACAGAAGTTACCATACCCCAAAAAATTTCTGGGAAATACCTTGAGCGTAAGCTGTCTGTTTTATATTTTCATATGTTTCACGGTTGGCATCTGTTGTGTATTTAGTTAGAGCTTTTGTGTTTGTAGTTTTGTGCTTATTTTATAATTAGTAGTTTCTTTGTTGTTTATAAATAAAAAAAAGTGATTGCGGTGTGCGTAGGGTGGCGCTTGGCTGGCGGTGTGCGTAGGGTGGCGCTTGGCTGGCGGTGTGCGTGGGGTGGCGCTTGGCTGGCGGTGCCAGCCGAACGGCAGTCCACACTCCCATCAGCTGGTGTGATTCTTGTATCAGGCATGTGGGCGTATGTAAGTGATGGGCCCTTGAGTGGCGCGGTCTGTCGATGTGAGTGTTGTAATGTGCTGGGCCCGTGGCTGGCGGTGTGAATGGTCTTGTGCGTGTCATGTATGAAAGGTGTGTGAATGGCCTGTAAAGCGGTTGGTGCCTTGTCGCAGCTTTACAGCTCACGAGCTGTGAGTCATTGGTTCACTTTTTTGCCTTTCAGTTATTAGCAGTGCATTTCATTTTTGTGAAATCTCTTGTTAATAAAATTTGATCCACTGAACCATCACTCACCCTCGTGCCAAATCCAACCAGTATGTGTTGTAAAAAAAGACAAAACCTGCTCCGCTGTAATCAGGCGTCGCAGCACACCTGTGACACGCTAGGTGCCTCGGGTGGGACCCCGATGATGAAGCATGCAACCAACTTGGTTGGTGGGTGAGGGGTCTTCTTCACATAACCTAAATGTGTTTCTTTTCACAATTTTAGTGTTTGGCACATCACGGACGTATGTGCACACATCAAAGTGATATATTCCAAAAATGCCTGTGTTTGGGGGGGAGGGCCCACCTATGTTTTTGGTCCAGGATGCGGCTGTCATGTAGGGAAACCTACAAAACCCAGAAACGTTTTAAAAATAGGCACCCCAAGGAGTCCAGGGAGGTGTGGCTTGCGTGGCTCCCCCAACTATCCCTTCTATCCCTTCAGGTTTTGGGCCTTATTCTGTTGCAGGCACCTGGCCCACCCACACAAGTGAGGTATCATTTTTATCGGGAGACTTGGGGGAACGCTGGGTGGAAGGAAATTTGTGGCTCCTCTCAGATTCCAGAACTTTCTGCCACAGAAATGTGAGGAACATGTGTTTTTTTAGCCACATTTTGAGGTTTGCAAAGGATTCTGGGTAACAGAACCTGGTCCGAGCCCCGCAAGTCACCCCATCTTGGATTCCCCTAGGTCTCTAGTTTTCAGAAATGCACAGGTTTGGTAGGTTTCCCTAGGTGCCGGGTGAGCTAGAGGCCAAAATCCACAGGTAGGCAGTGTTTTCTTTAAAAAAATGGGATGTGTCCACGTTGCGTTTTGGGGCGTTTCCTGTTGCGGGCGCTAGGCCTACCCACGCAAGTGAGGTATCATTTTTATCGGGAGACTTGGGGGAACGCTGGGTGGAAGGAAATTTGTAGCTCCTCTCAGATTCCAGAACTTTCTGCCACAGAAATGTGAGGAACATGTGTTTTTTTAGCCAAATTTTGAGGTTTGCAAAGGATTCTGGGTAACAGAACCTGGTCCGAGCCCCGCAAGTCACCCCTCCTTGGATTCCCCTAGGTCTCTAGTTTTCAGAAATGCACAGGTTTGGTAGGTTTCCCTAGGTGCCGGCTGAGCTAGAGGCCAAAATCTACAGGTAGGCACTTCGCAAAAAACACCTCTGTTTTTTTCCAAAATTTAGGATGTGTCCACGTTGCGCTTTGGGGTGTTTCCTGTCGCCAGCGCTAGGCCTACCCACGCAAGTGAGGTATCATTTTTATCGGGAGACTTGGGGGAACGCTGGGTGGAAGGAAATTTGCAGCTCCTCTCAGATTCCAAAACTTTCTGCCACAGAAATGTGAGGGACATGTGTTTTTTTTGCCAAATTTTGAGGTTTGCAAAGGATTCTGGGTAACAGAACCTGGTCCGAGCCCCGCAAGTCACCCCTCCTTGGATTCCCCTAGGTCTCTAGTTTTCAGAAATGCACAGGTTTGGTAGGTTTCCCTAGGTGCCGGCTGAGCTAGAGGCCAAAATCTACAGGTAGGCACTTCGCAAAAAACACCTCTGTTTTTTTCCAAAATTTAGGATGTGTCCACGTTGCGCTTTGGGGTGTTTCCTGTCGCCGGCGCTAGGCCTACCCACGCAAGTGAGGTATCATTTTTATCGGGAGACTTGGGGGAACGCTGGGTGGAAGGAAATTTGTAGCTCCTCTCAGATTCCAGAACTTTCTGCCACAGAAATGTGAGGAACATGTGTTTTTTTAGCCAAATTTTGAGGTTTGCAAAGGATTCTGGGTAACAGAACCTGGTCCGAGCCCCGCAAGTCACCCCTCCTTGGATTCCCCTAGGTCTCTAGTTTTCAGAAATGCACAGGTTTGGTAGGTTTCCCTAGGTGCCGGCTGAGCTAGAGGCCAAAATCTACAGGTAGGCACTTCGCAAAAAACACCTCTGTTTTTTTCCAAAATTTAGGATGTGTCCACGTTGCGCTTTGGGGTGTTTCCTGTCGCCGGCGCTAGGCCTACCCACGCAAGTGAGGTATCATTTTTATCGGGAGACTTGGGGGAACGCTGGGTGGAAGGAAATTTGTAGCTCCTCTCAGATTCCAGAACTTTCTGCCACAAAAATGTGAGGAACATGTGTTTTTTTAGCCAAATTTTGAGGTTTGCAAAGGATTCTGGGTAACAGAACCTGGTCCGAGCCCCGCAAGTCACCCCTCCTTCGATTCCCCTAGGTCTCTAGTTTTCAGAAATGCACAGATTTGGTAGGTTTCCCTAGGTGCCGGCTGAGCTAGAGGCCAAAATCTACAGGTAGGCACTTCGCAAAAAACACCTCTGTTTTGTTTTTAAAAAATGGGATGTGTCCACGTTGCATTTTGGGGCGTTTCCTGTCGCGGGCGCTAGGCCTACCCACACAAGTGAGGTATCATTTTTATCGGGAGACATGGGGGAACATAGATTAGCAAAACAAGTGCTATTGCCCCTTGTCTTTCTCTACATTTTTTCCTTCCAAATACAGGAGAGTGTGTAAAAAAGACATCTATTTGAGAAATTCCCTATAATTCACATGCTAGTATGGTCACCCCGGAATTCAGAGATGTGCAAATAACCACTGCTCCTCAGCACCTTATCTTGTGCCCTTTTTGGAAATGCAAAGGTTTTCTTGATAGCAATTTTTTACTCTTTATATTTCAGCAAATGAATTGCTGTATACCCGGTATAGAATGAAAACGCACTGCAGGGTGCAGCTCATTTATTGGCTCTGGGTTCCTCGGGTTTTTGATGAACCTACAAGCCCTATATATCCCCGCAACCAGAGGAGTCCAGCAGACGTAACGGTATATTGCTTCCCATAATCTGACATTGCAGGGAAAAATTACAGAGTAAAATGTAGAGAAAAATTGATGGTTTTTTCACCTCAATTTCAATATTTTTCTTTTTCAGCTGTTATTTTCTGTAGGAAACCCTTGTAGGATCTACACAAATGACCCCTTGCTGAATTCAGAATGTTGTCTACTTTTTAGAAATGGTTAGGTTTCTGGGATCCAGCATTGGTTTCATGCCCATTCCTGTCACTGACTGGAAGGAGGCTGAAAGCACAAAAAATTGCAAAAATGGGGTATGCCCCAGTAAAATGCCAAAATTTGTTGAAAAATTGGGTTTTCTGATTCAAGTCTGCCTGTTCCTGAAAGCTAGGAAGATGCTGAGTTTAGCACTGCAAACCCTTTGTTGATGCCATTTTCAGGGGGAAATCCACAAGCCTTCTTCTGCAGCCACTTTTTCCAATTTTTTTGAAAAAAACGAAATTTTCACTGTATTTTGGCCAATCTCTTGGCCTCCTTCAAGGGAACCCACAAAGTCTGGGTACCTCTAGAATCCCTAGGATGTTGGAAAAAAAGGACGCAAATTTGGCTTGGTTAGCTTATGTGGACAAAAAGTTATGAGGGCCTAAGCGCGAACTGCCCCAAATAGGCAAAAAAAGGCCTGGCACAGGAGGGGGAAAAGGCCTGGCAGCGAAGGGGTTAAACATGTCTGGGGCCTGCCATTGCAGCCTGTGTGTGCAGTTTTAAAATTCCATTTCGATCTCGGAAAACAAATATTTTGCCAGGACTAAACCTTCCTTTATAATACATGTAAGTCACCCTAGGCTAGGACATAAATAGTCCATAGGGCAGGGTGCAGTACTTGCACATCTTCAAAGTGTGCACCAGTTATAAATATTGGACCCTTAACCTAACTCTATAGTACACATCTGAACCTGTGGAATACTCCAAAGAAGGACTGCTATGCTGCTTTGCTGCAAGAAGAAGTGCCAGTCAGCTGATCCCTCTGTCAACATTGGCACGTGATCCGTAGTTAATATGGCACTAAAAATATTGTGCAACACAGCTGGCTTTTGCAGTGTGTGGGGGCACTACAACTTTAGCAGATCTGCCCAGAGTACTAAATAAAAAACTAAAATTCTCCATACTCTTGTCAGGCACAGTTACAGCCTTGCTTGTAACATCATATCCTCCCTAAAGTTTCTCCTCTTTTCTTTAGTGTGATCATGAGAAGATCGGTATCCCATCTTTACACTGTTTACCAAACAAATCACCAACAAATTAACTATTGGATGAAGATTCAAAGCAAATTCTGCCATGGTTCAACATATATTGTACAAAGGCAGATCTTTTCTAATAGTGAAAACAACCCTCAGCTTAGCAATTAATTGTGGACCAATGCCAGAACGCTCAGTTTCTTGATTTCTGATTAGCGGGAAATTAGCCCATGTTTGTCTTTCATAGATTCTAGACTTCAACCAACTTCTGTGTTTTATTGCTGCTATTAAGGAGCAATAAAAGAGGCATAATGTTAGCCTCCATGCCTTGCCATAAAACCATAATTCTCCGGTGAGATATGGATCTCATATTATTTTCGTTTACATCTTCAAGAATACTTCCAAAGACAAACTGCCTATTGACTTGAAACAGAACTCTAAATATATGGGCTTATAAGCCACCTTCATGCCCAATTTTAGCAATGGCAACTCTTCATTCTTTCTTTTACCATGATTCCATGAGGAGTGACTCAGCATATTATAAAAGGCCTCATATTCCCTTGCTTTCCCTGAAATTATCCAAGTCACTAGCAGAAAAATTCCTCTATTATCTGTTGGTGTCTTTCTTCTCCCAGGAACCATCAAGAGGCACAGCTTGTGGGGATGGAGTCAAAAAGTTCTGGAGATTTCCAGAAGAGATTGAAACCAAACATATTATCCAGATTAATATTAATAAAATCAGTCTGGCCATCTGTCTCCTGAACTGAGCCAGCTTCAAAGAACCATTCTGAAAGCATGGGAGGCCTAACTTAATTCCTGTCCAGGTCTTGCTGAAAAGTATCTCTGCCTTTCACTTCTGGATTGGTTGTCCAGCCAAACAACATGACTATCAGTAGGTTTGGGTAACAGGAAAAGAGACCTCATCTACCCCCTTACATCATCCCCACACCCCCAATCACCACCAGATCCAACCTCCAGTTTTTGAAATCTGCCAGATGTCTAGACCCCATTTTGACAATTGATTCTTCAGACCCAGGATATAATTTGTTATCAGTGAAACCTTGCTTTCCACATCACAGGCTTTGCGACTGCAAAGTGGCTTTGTATATTGAGCCCGTTATTTATGTGTGTATCATGGGGCCGTGCTCCTTTGCCTGAAAGTATTTTAATTTTCTCTCAAGCTAAGTGGCAATACTTGTGTGTATAATGGATAAGGACGGTGTAATCTGAAGTACTACAGTTCCCGAGAACCTCTACAGGCAGTTTTAGAAGGAATTATTTTAAGTAAGCTTTATTTTTCTCTTCCTGTCACCACTTAGCATGGATGTGATTTAGGAGTAATCAGGGGTCGCAGCTGACATTTGTCACTTCTGTCACTCATCTTGTGTATTTTGGGGAAGAATTATCCACTCACTGGTGACATATCTGAAGAGGGAAGAGAGACAGCTAGTTTAGGGGTCTCCCTGCATGCTCTAGCAAAGAAAGGTATTAAATCCTTCTCCTTAATGGCCTTAAAGTATGTCAATGTAGACGTTGCATGATGATTGATTGTGCTCTGCCTCCAGACAACACATACAGAAATACAGATTTAGTTGTGGCACTTGCAACAAGGTGTGAATCCTAACACTTTAGGTTATCACATTTAATCTAAGGCTGCAAAACAACGTACAAACTTTGGGGACATTTTTGGTTAATTAAATGAAAAAAATGCTCCAAACTTGAGCAGATTAGCAGCCGAAAAAAAAGAAGCTTCGGGTCGTTTATTGTCATCATGACCACAGACAGTCGAAGTGGCAATAGGAGGCCACCAGGTGGTGTTGAGAAGAGACTGCTGCAATGGGTTAAGGATCCAAATTCTAAATGTAAGTTTAATGAGTTGTATATAGCGCTGGCAAGACCCAAGGTTATCAGAGCACTTCACAGCATCATTAAGGTATTACCATTCAGTCACAATACAGTATAGTTGTGGTGTTGAGAGTTAAATCAATATCATTCTGTGACAATAGAGTGAAGTTGTAGTGTCGAGGGCTGAAACCTAGAACATATCTTGAGAGAGATGTGCATATCACAAGGCAGTGTTACTAGGGTGCGTTAGGATATATTTAATGGAGGCGTAAATTGCTGATTTATGAGGAATTATTTTAGTTGTCTTTTGAATCTCGTGAAAGGGGGGATAGTTCTGATGTGTGCTGGTCGAGAGGTCCAAATTTTGGGGAAATTGCCCAAGAAGGAGCAAGAGAGGGCTTTTTTGTTATGTGTTTGGAGAGGATGACAAAAAGTGTATTGGGTCTTTTTTCTAGATTTCTTGTTTGTCCTGCTTTTGTGAGTTTGGATGCTAGATAGCCTGGTTTGGCAGTGTATAGAGCTTCATGGGTGAAACAAGCAGTTTTGAAGCAGCAGCGTGCTTTGATAGGTAGCAACTTCAGGTTTTTCTATCTCTTTGCTCCAGTCACCATCCTTGCCACTGCATTTAAAATGGCTCTCAGGGGTGCTAAGTAAGCTTCTGTTGTGCCTATGAAGGTGGCATTCCCTAGTCTAGTCTGAAGAGAGCCAGAGCTTGCATGGCGGTTTTTAGGTCATTTGAGGGAAGGAAGGGTTTGATTTTGTTTATTAGTTTTAGGTTATGGAAGTCACCCTACACTGTAGACCTTTTGTGTGTGCTCATGTTCAACTTTGAGTCCAGAGTGATCCCTAGAGATTAATCAGAGACTGCCAAAGTTACCTTGCAGTTTAGAGCATCCTGTTTATTTATCCATTCTTGGATCTGTGGTGATTGGCCGTGGTTGGACGAAACAAGAATTTCTGACTTTTCATGGTTAAGTTTGAGGTGGTGGTGCAATATCCAGTTTTGAACTTTTATAAGCGTTGTATTAAGCCAGCATATGTCATTAAAGAGGATATAGCCAGGTAAACTGAGTGTCGTCCGCATAAAGGTGGTAGGCAATGTTTTCTTGTCTAAGTATTGTAGTAAGCAGGTCCCTGTGAATGTTGAAGAGTGTCGGTGAAAGGACTGAGCCTTGGGGGACACCTTCGGAAATATCAGATGTTGCATTGGATTTTCATTTGGTGAGGAATCTGCAGGAAGAAGTTATCCATTTTAAGTATGAATATGCAGGCATTTTTGAAATCAGTATTGACCAATATCTTGTTTCAATGGGTCCATGAACATGAGAGCAATTAATAATTGAAGGCAGTTCCACTTCAAACATAGCAGAGCTTCTTCAGCCAAGGAAAACCGGTTCTCAAAGATTACCCATATTTGAAAAATGCATTTTGTCCCACTTGTGAGACATTCATGTGATGGAGTTGGGAAGCTTTAAAATTAAAGTTGCAGACATGAACCTGGTTGTGTTGTGCAATGTGCTGCTATGGAAGCCTATTACAAAAGACACTGACTGAACAATTAATTAACTGCTTGGTTATTTGATTGAATCCAAATAATTCAACTATATGCACAACAGCACTCTCAAATAATACAGATTTCATCTGTATGATTAGCCAAAGTTAAAATTTCTCAGGGTCCAATTGTATGAGGAAATGGCTTGACGTTTATTTCAGGGCTCAAACAAACAGTTATTCATCTGGCACCTTTTGCAATTAAGAGAATAATCCTTAAAGTGATACCAGGTACAAGGAAAGCTAATGGCTACTAATGTGTGCAAAGAAAAAGGGGTGACTATGGCTATCTTAAATGAACATGTTAAATCGAATAAAAAGAGGAAATACGTTCTCTCATAATAATAAATATTTAATACATAGTTTTCCACTTAGAAATTTGGATTTGAATCACCTTATGAACATTCCATCTTAACACACACGAAAGGTCCTGCAGTGGACAGCAAATGAGTGACAAATAAAACATTATCAGGTTTTATGGAAATAAAGCTGCCACCATATTTATTTCACTTTTCTGCAGCAGTAATACCAAGGGTACACTTATTGTATGCCTACCTTACCAAAACATTCAAAGTCAACATGTTTTTCAGTCCCTAAAGACCCAGTCTGCCTCTCGTCCTTCATCAGGACTATACAATTTTTAACAATAATCCCAAAAACATTCAACAAACAAGTGTAGAAAAAATAAAATGCTTTAGCTTCAGGATTTGGTGAAACAATAGTTGCAGTGTTGACTGTACCTACTAAGTAAATCAAGTTATCTATGAAGAAACACTGGCTTCAGACATGTTTCCACATTGTTGAGTGCTGCACATCAAGGTTTATGTTCCTTGTGTATATCATTAAAGAATAAATGATTGGCACTGAACTGAGAAGAAAATACAAAGCTTCATCTAAATGAACATATTCACATACTGCGCAAAGCTTATCAAGTTGGGGTGGGGGCTTTTGTGCAAATCTGTACTAATTCACTGACCACACCAAAAGGAGAAGAAGAGCAAGCACATTAGTTTTCCATTTATAAATTCAGTCTATGGAGGACTCAAGTACAGACATTCCTGATAGATAATTAAAGCATGCATTACTTTTTTCTTTTGCTTACTTGTTGCATATTTCTCGCATACACAAGGCTACTACCCAGGGTGAATGGGATTGGCTTAAAGGTCACTACAGAAGGCAATGGCCTTTGTCACGCTGAGTGAGTTACAGTGTGCCATCCAATTTTTTTACTGCAAGGACTGAGTTGAGAAAACATTTACCTCTCAACAACTTTAGGTGGTGTACGGTGATAGAATCTGTTTAACTAAGTGATGACAGTGAACCACGTGTTTTTTACCACGACTATACCTTTACCAGGCATGCATTTACAATGAATTTCATTGTAAAGGCATGAATGGTAAGACATATGTGAGGTAAAGGGTTTGTAAGTAAATGTAAGTATTTTACAGGTAAGTATAAACCGTTGATATATACATATAAAGTGTTTATATTTTGCTGAAAATACTTACATTTTCGTGACAAAGGCATGCATGGAAAAATCATAAGCTTGCTTACAAATGTACAGGTAGGTACAAACTATATATATATATACTGTATATATTGGCGGTCGTTACTAGGTAGTTATAGTTAGCATTTTTTGTTTTGCCAATAACTTTGGCGTCATTTGACAAATCTTCACAAAATTGTCAAAACTTATACTTTGGTCAGTTTAGCTGCTGTCTTGAAAGTTTCGGGGTGATCTGTCAAGCGGCGGCTGAGAAAAAGGGAGGGTCCCAAAACACTTTTCCCCATTTTAGTTCAAAGGGATTTTTCTAGTTTACAAACAAGACTTCACCCTGAACCACTAGCTGGAAAGACACAAAGTCCATAAAGTGTGCTTTTTGTGATTTGAAGTAAATTTGTTGAGTAGTTTTGGAGAAATTACCATTTAAAAAATAGAGATACATAGGGACGCAGATCCTCTGCGGGTCTGACTATCCCCGTGCAGATATTTGATTGGCTGCCAGCTCTTCAACCAGGAAGTGTTGACAGTCATCTTGGGACTTGGCTTCAGCCAAGTCCCAGGAAAAAAAGTTAAAGAAAAGAAAAGGGGCCAGAGTAGTGACACCTTGGCCCCTCACCTCTGGTTCTGGGGTCCCAGAGGGACCCCGCAAGGGCTTAAAAGAATCATTTTTTTAAAAGTAAGAAAAATCCACTGATTTTTCCAACAATTAAAACAAAGCGCAGTTTCCTGCTCTTTTCATTAAGCACCCAGGTGGGCCAAGGCCAGGGGCATGCAAGAAATAAGGAGGGTGCACAGGGCTCCCCCTGGGCTTCCCAAAGCCTTGGGCACCGCCACCTCTCTGCGGTGAAGATTTTGTTTTGTGTGGGAGGGCCATGCACCACCCCCTGCAGCTGTGAGACATCCACCTCCCCGGGTTTTGAATAAATTAAATGTGGGTGGGGTGCCCTCCACCACAGACCCCCCCGCAGCCCCGGAGACAACCAACTCCCGGGGAATTAAGGAAAACTAATGCAGGGACTGCCCCTCAGCCCTGGGAACCTCCACCTCCCCGGGGCTTCAAACAATTGTACCAAGGGGGCCATCCTGTCCTCCCCTGCAGCCCCAGGGATCTCCCCAGGGCTTTCAACTAATCTAACGCTACGGGAGCTCGGCCCCTCCGCAGCCCCAGGGACCACCACCTCCCCGGAGCTTTAAATACATGTAACCACAGGGTGCCGCTCAGCCCTCTCCAACCATGGGGACCACCACCTCCCGGGGTTTTCAACAAATCTAACAGCTCCTACCAAGTCACAGCAAAAACTGTGCTTGGATGAAGTGAGAGCTGTAAAGATCTCCTTCTCTGTGACAGCAATGCCAGCTCCCACTGGAGGTGGGTAGCTGTCTGGAACAGCGGGGGTCTTCCGGCTCCCCCAGTGGTCCCCAAAATTGTGACAGGGTGCCCTGGGGGCACCCAGGTCACATGGCTGGGCTCTGGGGGATGGGGTCCCCTCGGGCAGAGATCGTAAAGGTTACTTGTGGAAACGGTACCTGCATTGTAACAACTGCTTTGTAATGGTAACGCATGGGACCGCTCGCCAGGGGCGTAGCTCTATAAGTATGATTTAGGGGGGGTGAGCTTCAGATTTTCCAACAATGAGGCTGGCATATCTTGTTAATATACATTATACGACAAGCAGGGTGCATGGGAGGGACCTAAAGGGCAGTGGAAAGCAAGAGAAATGTGGATTGATAGGGGTAGTCAGTGAGGAAAAACACACTTTTTCGTAAAATTACTAATATTTTTGACAACTTTAAAAACTTAGAGGGAAAGAGTGTATGTGTGTTTTTTGTCTGAATGTATGTACAAATTCCTGGTGAAATCCAGCAGACATCTCACCATACCGAATGAAAGCACCCGTACCCAACTATTTATTAGAAAATTCATTTATTAAGGGGAATGAAGCATTCCCCTTTACCCCCAAAAAGCTGCACCTCTGACAGTTGCCAGGTAATGGCTGTTTCCCCATGCATAAGAATCTGGCTGGCTTACATGTTGAAATGTCAGGTTTCCCCAATTTGTCTGCATTATGATCCCATTGATTTGGTTACTAATGAGGTTATCTAAGAGTTGCCAAAGTGGGCTCTCATACTGACATGTTGAGATGAAGTTTTGGCAAGGAGAACTCAATTATCAGGAAGCAGTTAGACAACTGAACAGACTCACACTGTACAATGAAAGTGTATGGTAACATTCTATGTTCATAATGTGCTATTAAAAAACAAAGACATGCCACGTGTATAATACGTTTTGGAGAAATAAAATTATTTAAAAAAAAAAAAAAACACCTATTTCACATTGTTTTACGAATAGCCTTGCTTTACCCCAAATTTCATAATTTCTAGTGTATTTCCTTTTTCTTTTCCAGTGCACAAAACAAGAGTAACAATGCCTTATTTTCAACTGTTAATTCCTCAGGCTGTTTCGATTTGTTCTTAGTTACACATTATTTGGGGCCAGATGTAGCAAGCAGTTTGCACGTCGCAAACAGCAAATTTCGCTGTTTGCGACGTGCAAAAGCACTTCGCAATGCACAAACCTTGTTTTGCGATTCGGAAACCTGGTACCGAATTGCAAAACGGGTTTGCGAGTCGCAATTAGGAAGGGGTGTTCCGCTCCTAATTGCGAATCGCAGTGAAATGCAGGATTGGTTTGTGACCGCGAACGTGGTCACAAACCAATCACATTTTGCACCCTTTTGAAATGGGACCCCTTCCCCGTTGCGAAAGGCACTGTAAACATTTTTTCAGAGCAGGCAGTGGTCCTATGGACCACTGCCCGCTGTGAAAAATTGAAACGAAAACGTTTCATTTTTCGTTTTCGAAATGCATCTCGTTTTCCTTTGAGGAAAACGGGTTGCATTACAAAAAAAAACTGCTTTATTAAAAAGCAGTCACAGACATGATGGTCTGCTGTCTGCAGCAGGTCACCATCCCTGTGAGGGCCGCCATTGGCAAGGGGGTCGCAAATTGCGACCCACCTCATGATTATTAATGAGGTGGGCCTTTGCGACCCCCTTGCGAGTCGCAGATGGTGTCAGGGACACCATCGAACATTTAGAATTGCGACTCACAAATTGCGAGTCGCTCTGACTCTCAATTTGCGGGACGCAATTCAGAATTTTGCTACATCTGGTCCTTAGTCATTTCTGTGTGATTGTTGCAAATGCACATTCTCATTTCTAGGAAAACAAAGTGGGTGTTGTGATTGGCTAAGACTGAGTAATGTGTGTGAAACCACAAACCTCACTGCCAGGGAGTGTTTCCAAACTCCACTGCCAATAACTTGCACGTAGATACAATGATAATTCAATTGAAATTTCTCAGAAAACAATGTTGTAGTGTTTTTGCTAACAAAGTACAGACGTTTGTACAAAGCACAAAATACTGATGAAAAAAGTAACAAGCATTGGCAAAGTCAATCAGCCCAGGATAGGCTACCCATCTTTTGCTTTATCAATGCTTGTTCTGTTTTGCTACGGTTTTTATTAAAAGAACTTATGGGAGCTGTCAGGCAATCACCAAAATGTTAAAAAATATTTTTATTAAAATTGAAGAAAATGCAAAAAATATTTTTGACCTGATGAAAAACCTCACAAAGGAACTACTTTTTGTATGGCTGTCCTTCTTGTGAAAAAGCCAAATATCATCACTCACAGTGAGGTTTGCCAGTTGCTGAACTGGCCTGACCCTGTGTCCCATGCTGTAGTGGGAATAGAAAAATGTGAATAACTCAACAGCAGCCCAAAGGATAAAAAGGTCTGACCAAAAGCTCCTGTAGGTATATTATGTATAATTTTACTACAATCAAATGATCTTGACTAACACCAGACCTAATAAGAAATATACCAAATATACAATTGATGTTAATGGCAAACTATGCAGCATCGCACCAAAAAGGATGTACATCTTTCCTCCTGAACATTTTATCAATAATTCAAAATGTAGCTTTCATTTTCTACATTTGGCAGTAGAAGTGTTTACTTTACACACTTTAATTTCTTTCATAGGTACCAGAATTCCTTAAACACTAATATTTGTACGGCTTTCCAAATAGTATAGAAGTTATGAATGACTCAATAGCCTAAATTTGGAACTCTTAGGCAGACATTAGAATTCAAAGTTGACATTGTATGTATGTTTGTATGTATGTATGTTATGTAAGTAAATGATATTTCTAGAGCAATAGGCAGTGGAGCCCTCTGCATGGTCAAAGGCATGCTTAAGGTCAGCGAGTAACAGAAGGGGAAGCCGAGTCATGTACTTTTAATGAACTGTGATGTAGTTTTCTTTGAGCAAGTAAATATTCAACTCTTACCTAAATTTGGGCATCGTTGGGGAACCTGATGGGCACAGGAATGTTGTTCCAGATCCTGGAGGCATAGACAGAGAAGGGTGGATGTCGTGTGTTATATTCGTTTTTGTATTTCTTAGCCTGTAGTCTTATGGTGTCCTGGTTGCTGGTGTACAGAGAACCACCACAGATGGTGGGATTGTCTGAATATCAAGCAGGGCTGCTGGTTGTGACGCCTTTGTTAATTTCATTATTGTGGTTAACTGTGAAAGCAAATTAAACAATAATAAGTTCTAATCTACTATAGAAAGAAATGCGTGGGTGAACCCCAGCAGCCTCTATGATGGCCATGTTCTTCAGAACACCACCACAGCTGTGGCCTTGTGACCGCAGAATGCTGTTCAGAGTATGAAACTCTTTTCTTAATGGCTGAGGGAAAGTATAGTCTATGTGCCTAATAGGTCAGCGTGTTGGGTATCTGACATGACCAAGAATTTGAGACGTTGTAGAAACACTGTGCCGGTGGAGTGAAGATGGTGACACCAGGAAGAACCAGCTTTGTTCGATCTCTTGGCCTGTGGTCACTTTGGCACAGCATAAGGGGTCCCCAGGGTCCCTATTGGAGTGTGGTGACCCCCTAGGACAATTAAATGCTGGGGATAACCTGATAGGACTGATAGTGTGGCACTAGCGTTGAATCAGAGAGTGTGAAAAAATTAGTTCTGACCCATTTAGCCACCGGATTTTTGCCCTTTGGGCTACCTGTTTTTAGCCACCTGGTTTCTGCTGTCAGAGAGTCTTGCTAACTAATTTTCACTCCTGGTAAGCTCAGTCAAAATAAAACTGGAGTGCTGTCAGTCAATGTCCACCTTTTAAAATACGGTGTGCTGCTGCGCTGGTGGGGAAGAGGCTTTGGTCTGGTTGTACATGATCAAGTAGGATAAGGTCGAGTTAAAGTTCAAGTTTTATTATCAGTGCGTCTAGTTAATGAAAACCATTGCACTTGTACAAAGCAAAACAGTAAAATCAGACTATCACTCTTAAAAGAGAATAGAACCATAACAAATAAAACCATGGAGTTATGTCCCATTCAAAAAAGGGGACATAGGTGCTGGGGTGTTATAATGTTAGCTTCCTGGCTGAAGGCTTATTACAGAGTCTTCTTGTCAGCCCTGAGTGCTTTGGCCAAGGCGAGTTCTACTCCCCCAATAATATCTCACCGTATGGGTGATCAGTTGTTGGTGTTAAGGCAGATTACTGACGCGTGCCTGCATGAATGGACCCCCAGTTGAACCCACGGTGGTCTCAGGAGCCTGCAACGCTCCTACAAGGTCCTGAGGCACAGGCAGAACGCACGGGGCACCATTTCGGGTGTTAGCCAACACAGCCGGCTGAGTCCATCCTTTGGTGGTCATTGCCATGGCCACTCGTGTATTCCTACTGGGAGAAAACCCCAGGTGGTAGAGCAAGAACTTCCCCTTGGTGCTTGTTGGACCTGGCTTTTTGACGGGGTCATCCCCAAACTTTTTGCCTCCTTCCTCCTATTTTTTTCTGACCTGTTGTTGTTGGCTTTTGACCTCTGGGCACTTTACCACTGCTAACCAGTGCTAAAGTGCATATGCTCTCTGTGTAAATTGTACTATTGATTGGTTTATCCATGATTGGCTATTTAATTTACTTATAAGTCCCTAGTAGAGGGCACTATATGTGCCTAGGGCCTGTAGATTAAATTCTACTAGTGGGACTGCAGCACTGGTTGTGCCACCCACTTCAGTAGCCCCTTAACCTTGTCTCAGGCCTGCCATTGCAAGGCCTGTGGGTGCAGTTTTACTGTCACTTCGACTTGGCATTTAAAAGTACTTGCCAAGCCTAGAACTCCCCTTTTTCTACATATAAGTCACCCCTAATGTGTGCCCTAGGTAAACCCTAGAGCAGGGTGCTGTGTGGGTAAAAGGCAGGACATGTACCTGTGTAGTTATATGTCCTGGTAGTGTAAAACTCCTAAATTCGTTTTTACACTATTGTGAGGCCTGCTCCCTTCATAGGCAAACATTGGGGCTGCCCTCAACACTGTTGAAGTGGCAGCTGCTGATCTGAAAGGAGCAGGAAGGTCATATTTAGTATGGCCAGAATGGTAATATAAAATCCTGCTGACTGGTGAAGTCGGATTTAATATTACTATTCTAGAAATGCCACTTTTAGAAAGTGAGCATTTCCTTGCACTTAAATCTTTCTGTGCCCTTCAATACACGTCTGGCTAGGTTTAGTTAACAGCTCCTTGTGCATTCACTCAGACACACCCCAAACACAGGGTACTCAGCCTCACTTGCATACATCTGCATTTTGAATGGGTCTTCCTGGGCTAGGAGGGTGGAGGGCCTGCCCTCACACAAAGGACTGCCACACCCCCTACTGGGACTCTGGCAGACAGGATTGAACTGAAAGGGGGCTTGGTGCATTTCTTAGACACTCTTTGAAGTCACCCCCACTTCAAAGGCACAACTTAGTATAGAACAGGGCCTCTGCCCTACCTCATCAGACACTTGCTGGAGAAGAAACCTGAACCAGAAACTACATCCTGCCAGTAAGAACTGCCTGGCTGCTCAAAGGACTCACCTGTCTGCTTTTCTACAAAGGACTGCTGCCTTGCTGTTGGCCTGCTGCCTTGCTGAACTGCCTGGCTGCTTAAAGGACTCACCTGTCTGCTTTTCTACGAAGGACTGCTGCCTTGCTGTTGGCCTGCTGCTTTGCTGAACTCTTGTCTGGCTGTAAAAGTGCTCTCCAAGGGCTTGGATAGAGCTTGCCTCCTGTCCCTGAAGTCTGAGGACCAAAAAGACTTCTCTTTTTCACTTGGACGCTTCGTGCGGCGCAATGTTCGATGCACAGCTTGTTCCGCGGCGAGAAAAACGCCGCACACCGACGCTGATTGACGCAACACCTTCGGGACGACCGGAACTTCGACGCATGGCCTCGCAAGGACAACGCCACCTGACTTCCAAAGGAGAAATCGACGCAACGCCTGCCGTGAGAGCGAAACTTCGATGCACAGCCCCGTAGAATGATGAGCAGCCGGAAAACAAGCAGGAGAATCCACGCACAGACCCGGGACATCTGGTAATCCCCGCGACCCATAGAAAGAGACTGTCCGCATGCCGGAAAACGACGCACGACTTCCCCGCATGAAAAATAACAACGCAAGTCCGTGTGTGCTGGGGAGAAATCGACGCACACACTATTTTTCCACGTATCTCTTCTTCTGCGGCCCTTTGCGGAGATTTTCCACCAGAAACCAGGTACTTTGTGCTTGAAAGAGACTTTGTTTGCTTTTTAAAGACTTAAGACACTATGGGGGTCATTCTGACCCCGGCGGTCCCAGGGTTGGCGGGAGCACCGCCAACAGGCTGGCGGTGCCCCGCAGGGCATTCTGACCGCGGCGGTTTGGCCGCGGTCAGAAGTGGAAAACCGGCGGTCTCCCGCCGGTTTTCCGCTGCCCAAATGAATCCTCCATGGCCCATACCGCCATCCTGTTCCTGGCGGTTCTCCCGCCAGGAACAGGATGGCGGTATGAGGTGTCGTGGGGCCTCTTTCAGTGATATCTTTACAAATTCATATTGCATATTTGATCGTTTTGACCTGCAAATACCCAGATAAATATTATATATTTTTCTAAACACTGTGTGGTGTATTTTTGTGGTGTTATATTATGGTATTGTATGATTTATTGCTCAAATGCTTTACACATTGCCTTCTAAGTTAAGCCTGACTGCTCGTGCCAAGCTACCAGAGGGTGGGCACAGGCTGATTTTGGATTGTGTGTGACTTACCCTGACTAGAGTGAGGGTTCTTGCTTGGACAGAGGGCAACTTGACTGCCAACCAAAAAGCCCATTTCTAACATTGGTGATCAGCGGTGAGGATAGGACTTGTGTTTGTGCAGTGACATACAGTAGCTAAGTATTTCACTACCTACCCACATTTGAAGGTCAACTTGTTTTTTCATCTTTTTGCTTTTGGTTCTCTGATGTCCTCCTGGATATACTATTGATATTTTGGACTTTGAATTTTGGTTTTTGCCAGTAAGATCTTATCAGAATGGGATTGTGTACCAACTCATTCTTTGTACCTACTGACCACCTCACTAAGGCTGACCTAAGGAAGCATTGCAGAAAATGGGGCCTTCCTGTAGCAAGGAGATCTACTAAGATGGAAATGTTACATAACTACATAGTCTGGGGGGAAGAAAGATGGGCAGAGACAGAGGCAGCAAGAAACCAAATGACTAAGAACCCCTCAGATGAGGAGGAGGACTGCTCGCATGAGGAGGAAGACTGCTCACATGAGGAGGAAGACTGCTCAGATGAGGAAAGAGACCCAGAGAGAGATGAATGGCTCCTAGGTCAAAAGAAGCAGGAGCAACAGTTAGAGGAGTATCTTGAAAGGGTTGAGGCAAAAAGACTCTTAGCCCTGGAAAAAGAAAGGATTGCAGCGCAAGAGCTGAGCTGTGAAGAGCTGAAACTGGAGGCCGGAAGGGCTGAATCCAGTTCAGATGGTGGCAGCAAAAATCTTGCATCCAGTACTGCTGAAGAAAGGCACAAGCCCAGAGATGTGGTGGCCAACATGAAGAAGGGAGTTGACACACCCCAGGTGGTTCAAGGGTATGAGGTAGTTCCCGTTATGCACAGGGTCCCTGAGAAGGATTGGGGAACTGGCACAGGGAGTCATATTCCTACTGGGGGGAGGGACACTTTACCTGCTCTAGCAGAGAGTGACAGAGAAAAGGGTTCCCCCCTGGTGGACGTCCTGGATATAGAGTGTAGAGACATCCAAGAAGATTATGGGTTGAGTGTCGGGGACAGTCAGATACTGTGTCACCAGTCTCAGGAGGGTAATGTAGAGTGCTTTTCCAAGGCTGAGTTACTGGATGGTTGGGTGAAGGGTACTGTGGTTAATACATGTGAAGGGCAGAGTGATGTAATTGCTGGAGAGCATATGTCTGGTCCTTATTTTCCAGAGCTACGCCATCACCAGGTGGAGTGTGAGTTCTCTGACCCCAGGGAACTTACAATGGAGGCAGACTTCTGGGTGAGTACCAGAGAGTTTGAAGAGGCATTTGGGGGTGCTCCTGAAGGGAGTGGTCTAGGTGGTTCCTAACCAAGTGAGGTGGAGAGGATTGTAGTGTCCCAGGTAGGTCCCAGGTCCTAGAGGGTTCCATGAGGGAACACCAGGAGGGAAGCCTAGCCTGTACTGAAGGGCCACCTGTTGAGGGAAGCCCCGCAGTGTCAGAAGAACTTGGGGGGGGTGACTGTAGCCAGCATCCCAACAGTTCTGGTGTCTGGCGGCACCACTCCTAGTGAGGGGGTGCAGAAGTCCAGACATAGGGATGAGAGGGGGTTGCGGACCCGAGTGACGGACCTGGAGAGTCAGGGGTCAGCTCTGAGAGCAGAGCCCTCCAGGTATGACCCAAGTGAAACAGTTTCTGGTTTGGGGGAGACCCAGACTCTGCCGGATGAGCAGAGGTCAGGAGACCTGTGCCAACCAGACTCTGGTGTGGCCCTTGGGGACAGTGTGTCCCTTGTGGGGGGGTGAGAGTGTCCCCCAGGAAGTCCTGGCATGCCAGGCAAAGATTCTACTTCAGGGTGGTGACTCTGGGTTGGATAACCGGGTTTAGAGGTTAAACTCTGACCTGGTGGGGGGTAGGTGTGCCTCCCAGAAAGTCCTGGTGTGCCAGGTAATGGTCCAACCTCAGGGTGGTGACTCTGGGTTGGATACCCAGGTTCAGAAGTTAAACTCTGACCTGGTGGGGGGTAGGTGTTCCCCCCAGAAAGTCCTGGTATGTCAGGCAATGGTTCAACCTCAGGGTGGTGACTCTGGGTTGGATAACTGGGTTTAGAGGTTAAACTCTGACCTGGTGGGGGGTAGGTGTGCCTCCCAGAAAGTCCTGGTGTGCCAGGTAATGGTCCAACCTCAGGGTGGTGACTCTGGGTTGGATACCCAGGTTCAGAAGTTAAACTCTGACCTGGTGGGGGGTAGGTGTTCCCCCCAGAAAGTCCTGGTATGTCAGGCAATGGTTCAACCTCAGGGTGGTGACTCTGGGTTGGATAACCAGACTCAGAGGTTAAACTCTGACCTGGTGGGGGGTAGGTGTGCCCCCCAGAAAGTCCTGGTATACCAGGCAATGGTTCAACCTCAGGGTGGTGACTCTGGGTTGGATACCCAGGTTTAGAGGTTAAACTCTGACCTGGTGGGGGGTAGGTGTGCCCCCCAGAAAGCCCGGGTGTGCCAGGCAACTGCCCAACCTCAGGGTGGTGACCCTGGGTTGGAGAACCAGGTTCAGAGGTTAAACTCTGACCTGGTGGGAGGTAGGTGTGCCTCCCAGAAAGGCCTGGTGTGCCAGGCAATTGCCCAACCTCAGGGTGGTGACCCTAGGTTGGAGAACCAGGTTCAGAGGTTAAACTCTGACCCGGTGGGGGGTAGGTGTGCCCCCCAGGAAGTCCTGGCGTGCCAGGCAATTGTTCAACCTCAGGGTGGTGACTCTGGGTTGGATGGTCAGGTGCAGAGGTTAAACTCTGACCTGGTGGGGGATAGGGGTGCCCCCCCAGAAAGTCCTGGTTTGCCAGGCAGTGATCCAGTCTGAGGGTACAGACCCTGGGCTAGAAGGCCAGGTTCAGGGTGTCCCCCCGGACCTGGAGGGAGGGGCTACTGATAACAGATCCCCTACCATGTTGTCTTCTGAGGAGGCCACTCCTAGTTGGAGGGTGCTGGACCCCAGAAGGGAGGGCAGGGGGAGGGAAGCCTCACCCCGGGCCCTAGTCCAACCTGAAGGTACAGACCTCAGGTCGGAAGGCCAGTTGCAGGTTAACAGCCCTGCACTGGTGGAGGAATGGTACAGGGCGACTTCTATAAGCACCCTGACCATGTTGGACTCTGGGGGTACTCCTCCAGGAGGGAGGGTACAGAGCCCCAGAGGGGAGGACCAGGTTCAGGCTGTCATCCCTGACCTGGTGGAAGGGAGAGTGGTTAAAGGGTGCCCAGCACCTGGTGCTACCGCCCCCCACTCTCCACAGCCACAGTGGTGGGAGAGCTTTGAGAGGCCTGGGGCCTGGCTCTCATCCCTGGCAGCTGTCAGTAACCACTGTAGCTTGCTGTCCGGGTGGACAGAGTTATCCCTGGGGAGGGGACAAGTGTCACACCCCGGGGGTAGAGTGGGCAACACCACTGTGTTGGTCCTGGTGGTACTATCCTGCTCCTGGGATACATCTGTGAGCAAAGTAAGGTTAGGTGCTGCACAGATGGGATCCGCAGGTAAGGAGAAAGGTTCCCCATGGGTTGGCTTAGTGGGCCCTGAGAGTATGGATAGAGTGATCCAATTGGAGTCAGGAAGGCGAAGAACTGGAGCATGCCCCTGCTGTTGTGGGCCTGGGTCCTTGTTCTGTCGCCTCAAACAGGGAAGTACATCAGGATAGTGATTGTTCTCCCCTGGCTTTAGGCTGGTAGCGGGTCATGTTGGACCTGGCTTTTTGATGGGGTCATCCCCAAACTTTTTGCCTCCTTCCTCCTATTTTTTCTGACCTGTTGTTGTTGGCTTTTGACCTCTGGGCACTTTACCACTGCTAACCAGTGCTAAAGTGCATATGCTCTCTGTGTAAATTGTACTATTGATTGGTTTATCCATGGTTGCCTATTTAATTTACTTATAAGTCCCTAGTAGAGGGCACTATATGTGCCTAGGGCCTGTAGATTAAATGCTACTAGTGGGCCTGCAGCACTGGTTGTGCCGCCAACTTCAGTAGCCCCTTAACCTACTCTCAGGCCTGCCATTGCAAGGCCTGTGTGTGCAGTTTCACTGTCACTTCGACTTGGCATTTAAAAGTACTTGCCAAGCCTAGAACTCCCCTTTTTCTACATATATGTCACCCCTAATGTGTGCCCTAGGTAAACCCTAGAACAGGGTGCTGTGTGGGTAAAAGGCAGGACATGTACCTGTGTAGTTATATGTCCTGGTAGTGTAAAACTCCTAAATTAGTTTTTACACTACTGTGAGGCCTGCTCCCTTCATAGGCTAACATTGGGGCTGCCCTCATACACTGTTGAAGTGGCAGCTGCTGATCTGAAAGGAGCAGGAAGGTCATATTTAGTATGGCCAGAATGGTAATATAAAATCCTGCTGACTGGTGAAGTCGGATTTAATATTACTATTCTAGAAATGCCACTTTTAGAAAGTGAGCATTTCCTTGCACTTAAATCTTTCTGTGCCCTTCAATCCACGTCTAGCTAGGTTTAGTTGACAGCTCCTTGTGCATTCACTCAGACACACCCCAAACACAGGGTACTCAGCCTCACTTGCATACATCTGCATTTTGAATGGGTTTTCCGGGGTTGGGAGGGTGGGGGGCCTGCCCTCACACAAAGGACTGCCACACCCCCTACTGGGACTCTGGCAGACAGGATTGAACTGAAAGGGGGCTTGGTGCATTTCTTAGACACTCTTTAAAGTCACCCCCACTTCAAAGGCACAACTTAGTATAAAACAGGGCCTCTGCCCTACCTCATCAGACACTTGCTGGAGAAGAAACCTGAACCAGAAACTACATCCTGCCAAGAAGAACTGCCTGGCTGCTCAAAGGACTCACCTGTCAGCTTTTCTACAAAGGACTGCTGCCTTGCTGTTGGCCTGCTGCCTTAATGACTGCCTGGCTGCTTAAAGGACTCACCTGTCTGCTTTTCTACGAAGGACTGCTGCCTTGCTGTTGGCCTGCTACCTTGCTGAACTCTTGTCTGGCTGTAAAAGTGCTCTCCATGGGCTTGGATAGAGCTTGCCTCCTGTTCCCTGAAGTCTCAGGACCAAAAAGACTTCTCTTTTTCACTTGGACGCTTCGTGCACCGAACTTTTCTACGCACAGCTTGTTCCGCGGCGAGAAAAACGCTGCACACCGAAGCTGATCGATGCGACGCCTTTGGGACGACCGGAACTTCGACGCACGGCCTCGCAAGGACAACACCGCCTGACTTCCAAAGGAGAAATCGACGGGACACCTGCCGTGAGAGCGAAACTTCGACGCAAAGCCCCGCAGAACGACGCGCAGCCGGAAAACAAGCAGGAGAATCCACGCACAGACCCGAGACATCTGGTAATCCCCGCGACCCACAGAAAGAGACTGTCCGCGTGCCGGAAAATGATGCACGACTTCCCCGCGTGAAAAATAACAACTCAAGTGCGTGTGTGCTGGGGAGAAATCGACGCACACACTATTTTTCCACGTCTCTTCTTCTGCGGCCCTTTGCGGAGAGTTTCCACCAGAAACCATGTACTTTGTGCTTGGAAGAGACTTTGTTTGCTTTTTAAAGACTTAAGACACTATGGGCCTGATTCTAACTTTGGAGGACGGTGTTAAACCGTCCCAAAAGTGGCGGATATACCACCTACCGTATTACGAGTTCCATAGGATATAATGGACTCGTAATACGGTAGGTGGTATATCCGCCACTTTTGGTACGGTTTAACACCGTCCTCCAAAGTTAGAATCAGGCCCTTTATATCACTTTTCAGTGATATCTTTACAAATTCATATTGCATCTTTGATCGTTTTGACCTGCAAATACCCAGACAAATATTATATATTTTTCTAAACACTGTGTGGTGTATTTTTGTGGTGTTATTTTATGGTATTGTATGATTTATTGCACAAATGCTTTACACATTGCCTTCCAAGTTAAGCCTGACTGCTCGTGCCAAGCTACCAGAGGGTGGGCACAGGCTGATTTTGGATTGTTTGTGACTTACCCTGACTAGAGTGAGGGTTCTTGCTTGGACAGAGGGCAACCTGACTGCCAACCAAAAACCCAATTTCTAACAGTGCTGTAGGTTAAAATTTTACCCAGATATGACTGGAGAGCTAGGGTCTTGTAGCTATTCAGGACTAGCCAGGAGTGGTGCCTTTTCTCGAGTGCTGCCTTGTCTTCAGTGAGGGACAGAAGTTTTATTGTTCTTTTGGTTAAGGTTTTGAAACATTTGTGGATATGCTCCGATGTTCACGGGGTCTAGATTTCGAACTGCTATATTGAGGAGTCAAGGTATATTCTCGCCGGTGATCGGGTTTAATCATAATTTCTTCCCAGATGTCATGGTGTTTGTAGCTGCAGCCCTTGTTTTGTGAAGAAAGTTGATAAAAGCTGCTCTCCTTGACTGGGACTGTTTGAGTAGACAGAACTCCAACCTTATCTTGCCTGGTGATGTATGCCTTAGGAGCTTGAATAATTGCCTGTAGATGCTTGCATCTGTGGCATCCATGACTTTTGCGTCCCTACCACTGAGTGCAATACTGCTGTAGGCTAATTTTTGAATCACCTTGGCTCTTGCTCCTTCTAACAGTGGGCTGAGTGAGTATTTGTTCAGTTTTGTCGACAGAGTCCATAGCCCCATGGAGAGCCCACACCCCCTTCTGTCTTATTTCTTCTTTGTGTCTGAGAAAGGGGTCGTGGTGGTCAAACAGAAGGCCTAGATATTTATAGATTGTTGTTTCTTCAAGCGTGCTTCCACTCAGCCCCCAGGTTACTGCCCCTTTTAGGGATCTCTTGCCAGTTATCACGATTTTTATTTTTTTGTGGTTGATTTGCAGGGCATAGTCCTCAGTGGCTTTCAGGAGGCGTTGCATGCCTACCCTAGCACAATATTGTCTGCATATAGCAGGTTTGACAGTTGCTTCTTTCCTAACTGTGGTGTGTGGGAGTCGACTGAAGGTAGCGCCATTGAAAAGTCTGCCATGAAGAGATTGAAAAGCATGGGGGGCAGGACACAGTCCTGTTTTTAGGCCTTTTGTCATTGGGATCTTCCTGGATAGGTTAGACCAACTGCCCAGTGTAATCTTGACCGTGTGCTGGTGTACAGTGTGTCAATAGCTTTCAGCAGTTGCTGTGAGATTTGCCAGCTATTAAGTTTCTCTAAGAGTCTGGTACAGTTGCTGCTGTCAAATGCTGCTTTGAAGTCGATGGAGCAGAGATAGGAACGGGAGCTTTGTGGCCTTTGAGGAGTCCAATATGAGGGATAATGCCATAATGTTAGTGTCCGTGCCTGAATTACTGGTGAACCCTGTTTAGTGTGCGGGGATTACTTATTTTTGACCTGCCCAGTTGACCAGGTGTTCCAGGAGAGCACTAGCGTAGTACTTTGTTTCGTTGTCTATGAGTGCGATCAGGCGGTAGTTGCTGGGGTTTGACTTGTCACCGCCTTTGTATATTGGTTAGATTATGGATCCCCTCCAGGATTCTGGGATTGATTCCCTGGGCCGGGGGCTCCCAACTTTCTCCCTCTGCCCTTTTAGCCATTGGATGCGTGCACAGGATATGGCTAGTTCACTGTCCAAATTGCTGGAGTTGTCAGCGGCTGGGTTGCTGGACTTGGTTGGCCTGCCTAGGCCATTGATGGAGATGTGATCCTCGATGCTATTGGTTTGCTGGAAGTGTAAATTCAGAAAAGATGTCCATTTCACCTCTGAGATGTTTGAGTCGGAGATTAGGCCTTGTTGATTTTTCAGGGCATTTATATTACTCTAGAATTGGTTGGTGTTCTTGTGTTTTATGTCCCAGATGAGTTTGGCACAGAATTTGACCGTGTGCAGCAATCTGATCTCCCAGACCACCTGTTTCAGCTTTCCTTTTGCTTGTTTCAATTTACTAAGGTGACATTCTTGTTCGGGAAACCGGCCGACAAGCCGGTGTGCTTGATTAACTTTCCTCTTTAGCTGTTTCGGACTAAGTGCGAAGTGGGACTTCTTTGTGGCCCTTTGGGGTTGGCGGCTGGTGGCTGCAGTGTTTCTGGTGAATTGCTGGGTGTATGAGGGAATGAAGGCCTCCCATTTGTCTTTAGTTGACCCTTCTATTCTTTGGGATGCTTTTAGGTGCTTGTCAGCTTCCTCAGCCAGGAGAGCTAAAGAAGTAGCTGTCCATTTGATTCTTTTCAGCTGGCACAGCTCTTCGGTGCCGGCAAGTGCCATGTTGTTCATGTGTAGGCATGGTGTCGAAGTGAACGACGCTTCCTGTGGCAGGTGATAGCTTTCGGGTCTTAGACCCATTTTGAAGGAAGAGATAATTTGCAGAAGTGGTAGGGAGACCCAGGTGAATTCTATTAGAGAGTTTCCATTTGTAGAGTGAAATGATAGGGAAGGGGGGGATATCTTCACTGAATCGGCCATTTAGTACTCGGAGACATAAGTGCTTAAGAGAGCCAACTGAGGCTGTTCCTATGTTGCATCTTTTTGCTGTTTTAATCAATATTTGTTGATGTACCACTTGTTTTCCTGGGCGTTGATGACCTCGTTGGTGTCTGACCCTCCTAGTAGGTTCATGTTGAAGTCACCTGTTACTAGTAGTGGAAGAAGTGGGTGGGAGTCAGGCACTCAAGTGATATGGGCCATAAGCAGGTTTGACAGTTCATTTAGATTTTTTCTTCTCAGAGGAATGTATATGTTGACTAGGATTAGCCCTAGCTCCTCCCTTCTGTGTAGATAGGTTAGGTGCACAGTAAGGAATTTGTCGGTGTCTGAGAAAAGTGTCTTGCAGCTGCCTTTAGAGCAGTTGATAGGTAAACCCCCTGATCCCCTTTCCCTCAGCCAAAGTTGCTTTCCTTAGTGGCGGGAAGGAGGGCATAGGAATAACCCGGGATGGGGATTTGTTTCAGGGCCCTGGTCTCTTGTATGGCGACAATCGAGAAGCCTTGGAGGTGGGTCAGTGTGTCAGCATCTTGCAATTTGTCCTGTAGCCCATGAATGTTCCAGGAGAAGAGAGTCAGTTTGTAGTTTGCATCTGGCTGAGGATGCGGGCTACCCACCCCCAGTCATCTCTCTTGTGGCTGTCCTTCTGGTTGGCGCTTGATGTATGGGCCAGGCACACCTTGTGGAGTTTGGTCCTTGGGTGGACCTCGTGCTCCCTGAAGAACTGTGTAGGGAGCTGCCTACGACCTCCTTTTGTCTTCCAGTGTGCTTTTTAGTGGCCTGAGAGAATATGGATAGTTGGGGTCTTCTACCCCTTCCAGGATTATTCTTCAATTCTTGAGAACGGCCCCAGTCAGCATGTCGGACTGCCAAATGACTTTGGTTGATTTGTTGGCTTTCTGTGGCCCTTGCTCTATGAATTCTATGGATTCAATCATGTCTAAGGTGATGTAGGTGAGTCCTGGAGTCTGCCCTAGAAGTTTTAGTATGTTTCCCCAGTTGAGGATGTCCATGTTCCCAAGTGATTGGTATTCTGGGTGGAATAGAGTTGTGCTGCACTGTCCCTCCCATGGGGTGTTCTCAGTGGGGCAATCTATTGTATTAGAGTTTTTATCCTCCGTGACTGAGTACTGCAGGGTGTAAAATTTATCTGAGGGGGAATAAGAGGAGGTTCCGTGGGAGCCAGATCTGGTTGTTCTCCTAGCCAGAGGAGTGTCTGGCTGAAGGACGGTTACGTGCCACCTCACATCTTCATTCAAGGAGAGCTGTTTTGGCTCCTGTGCCTGTGGCAGACCTTTCTTGGGTGGGGTTGGCGAATGTACACCTCTCTGAGGCATGGGGCCTTGCCCCCCTGTCGCCTCTTGGCTATCGTCAGATGTCCACTGCCCTGTTAGGCGGGCTCTCTGAATGGGGGCGTACTGCCACTTGTTTTCAGGTGGTGAGCCTCCTCGACTCTGTGGGTGTAGGTGGCCTTTCCTTGGCTTCGGGGCTGCCTCAGGGTTGCTCCTCCTCCCCCATGGATCCTTGACATCAGTAAGGTTTGCTGTGGGTGGCTCTGATTCATGCTCTGCGTGGCAAGATGCCACTGGACACCTTCGTTGTGGGTTGCTGGGGCTGTCTGGTAAAGATGTCAGGTAGGTTCGTAGCCATGTAGTTCTGGGGTAATTAATGTTATGCGATTTCCGCTTTTGATTCCTTTTGGACTTGGCTTTTCCCTCTGGTTGTCCAGGCTGGTGTGTGGTATTGCTGGCACTCTTGGTGTCTGTGGTTGGCTCTGTTATCCGGTTGCTCGATAGTGCTCCTCTCCCCTCCCTTGTGGTTTTTGGGGTTTTACTCAGAGGAGAGGGGTACTGACTGTTTGACGCCACTTTTCCAGGTGGGGTGCCCTTATTTTCGGGCTGGCAGTCATACTCGTCACCATGTGCAGTGTTGGACCCTTCTTGTGGTTGTGTGGACGTGTGTACAACCTTCATGTCTTTCAGCTCTTTTATTACACCCCCAAGTGTGCTTGGCAGCTGGCTTAGTTTGTCTAGAGTTGCAGAACAGTAGCATCTTGGCACAAGATTGTTGGTGGCCTCTTGCGCCCTCTTGATGAGGCTATTGAGGTCGTTGATACGCTTATCTATGCCAGCCACAAGAGCTGCTATTGAGCTCAGTATCTCAACTTGTACATCCACCTTAGCTGAGTGATAGCTGAGTGCATTGGCCATTGACTGAATGGTTCTGAGCAGTGCTGGCCAGGCGCTACCTTCTGCCTGCCTGGGAGATCCTCTGCTACTAACGGGGGGATACGCCACGGTTTTGGTAAGGGGCCGGGGTGCGAGGTTCTTGATGTGTAGCCGAGCACTCTTTTTCTTTTTCTGCTGAGTATGAGGTGAGGAGCTCGTTCCATTCTTCCTGTAATAGGTCATCAAAGTCTGCCTCTATGCTGGGGTCAGTTTCTGTCTCGCTGTACTCCGCCTTGTTGAGCTCTGGGCTGCCTTTGTCTGGTTGTCTTTGACCACTTTGCTCGATCTTTTCATGAGGTGAGGGCTTTCTCGTGCTTGACATTTTCCTTTTGTGCCCCGTCTTGCCCGGGGCTGGTGTAATGATGGCCAGGACTTGGTCCCCCTGCCGGGGGGTGGTATTTGCTTGGTGCGGTCATCCCCGTCCTTTTGCACTCCTGATAGTGTGGTCCATGCCAGGGTTTCAACTTTACTTCCCGCGTTTGCATCATTACCCATGTCTATGATCGTTTTTCCATGCCCAGTTGTTTGAGAGTTGCTTGTGACACTTGTGCTGGGCCTGCCTGAGGTGCCTTTGCCGCTGAGTTTTATGGGGTGGTTGCTGTTGTAGTTGTAGTGGTCGTAGTGGTTATCCTGCTGCTAAATAGTGGCCATGGCTCCTGTGCTGCCGCAGCCTGTCTAAGGGCCCCATCCAGCTGGGTGCCAGAGTTCTTGTTAGGAATCATAGATGGTGGTTGCTTCTTGACTCCGACTAGCACCAGAGGGATGGGAAGACTGGTAGCTGGAAGGGAGGAGGAATAGATGGCAGTACCTCCATCTTTCAAAAATTGGAACTTTGTTGCTATTTTGGGTTGGACGGTGACTGTTCCGCCTGTTGCAGGTACCTTCAGATCCATATGGATGCCATTGGCTGGGCGTTTGCTGGCTGAATATCCGCAGGGTGGGATCGCTGTGGCATGTCCTCCTTTTCTTGCTGGGTAGTACCGGCTGCTCCGGGGATTTCCGTAGACTCCTTGACCTCATTGTCTTTTGGTGTTCTTTTTCTCTGTAGCGACATCTGCAGTGTTGGCATGCGCAGGCTTAGTTAGCTTGGGTAGAGGAGTGAGCCTAGGCAAGTGGTGCTCACCAGACACCTTGCAAGCCACACTCGGAGCATTCCGGCCCGCTTCCACAGGGTCCTGGGGCACGCGCTCGCAGCACTTCTAAAGCTGCCGCAATACTCAGGCTCCAGTTTCCATGTTCCTAGCTCTGGAGTGGTTCTGATGTGGTTGAAGGCAGAGGCTGAAGCAACGTGGGCTGGGATGAGTCTCTTACGACCTTCGGTCCCTGGAGGCCCCACCACATTCTGCTCCCCGGAGGCCTGGCCGGCCAGGTGCTAGCTAGGTGGATGCCGTTGGGTGTTGGTTGGCAGTACTGGGTTGTCAGGTTGTCTGGTTGCTGGAATACTCGGTTTCCAAGGTTCCCTCTGGGCTCTCTCTAGGCTCCCTTTGCAAGTCCAGCTAGCCTCACTAGCCCCACTACCCCCCCACCTCCTGGACCCAGCACCCCACATCCTGCGCCAAGCACCTGCACCCTCCGTCACACCACCTCCCCCGTGTGCCTCTCTGGGCCTCTCTCTGGGCTGTGCACTGTCAGCAGGTTGGGAAGGGGGAGAAGGGACTGATGGGCATGGGGCACTGTTGTGGGGGGCACAGGAGGGCACAAGGGTATGTGGCCAACAAAGGGCTGCACTGGGCCACAAGGAGACAGAAAGGCATCGAGGCACTGAGGCAGCTGAGGTACCCCAGCCCCAGGACCAGCTCCAGAAGCAGCCGCAGGACCAGCCCCCATGCCCAGGCCCTGCCTTGAGACACCACAGGTCCGGTGTGCAGTGCAGTGCGTGCGTGGCTGGGCAAGCACTGGAATGGGAGACCGGGAGCTGGCAGGCGTAGCAGGCAAGGGAGCTGGTGTCTGGCAGTGGCAAGCAGCAGCAATCGCAGTTGTGTTGCCCGGCGGCCTACCCTCACTCTCCCCTGCTCATGCGCACTCACCCAGCTGCCACCGCCTCACTCCCGGCTTGCCTCCGATTCCACACTAACACGCACTGACACACTGTTTGCAGCTCCTGGCTCGCTGCGCCTCTCCTCCTCGTTTCCCCTTACTCGTCTGCTGAGTTGACTCTGTGGCCTCTCTCCTCCACTTCCTCTTCCAGTCCACTTCAACCTGGTATATGTACACAGGTAGCTGGTTGCAGAAGTGATTACCTGTGCAGGCTTTAAGTGAGTGTGCATTCATAGTGAATGTCTGTAGTGCTTAACTGAATTGAACTGTACTTAACTGTATTTTACATTAGGGACAAAAGGTGCACTAAAGTACTGTTCTGGTACAGTCAGACCTAGAGACTAGCTTAACACATTAATTTCATGGTACACAAGGATTTCCAATTCAGATATGACATTAGTTTTCTTATATCTGCATTCCTACTACTTCAAGTTCTTTCACAATTCCCTGAACCATCTCCCCAAGTAGATCCTGGCTTTGAATAAACCTATCTGACCAAGATAATTATTCTGCTGGCTAACAGATTGACCAACGTTTTCTCCACACAATAGTGTCACTTGACAGTGATCAGTCTTGTTCTGGGTGGAGAAAATAGTGGGGGTAGAATCTGTATGTGCTAGTGCAATTTTCACAGTGCCAGAGGTCTTCGAAGGCTCAACCCAAGGGAACCAAATGAAAGTAGCCACACCTCTGGAGCCAACCAAGGGAGGGAATAATTTTTAAAGTTTTTGAGAGAAGTGAATTGGCAGCCATGTCTGCTAGAGGTGTGGTTTCACATGGGAAGATCTTTCAACAAACCACTTCCAGTTGTCATTTTGGAAAGCCCCAAAATGCTGTGCAAGAGAGGTGGAACAGGGGTAGGATGATGATGTGTCATCCCAGGACTGGACAGAGGTGTTCAAAAAAAGCTGATGATTCTCAAGGGCACAAATAAACAGAAGCTGTGCAAAGACAGGAGTAACATTCATATCACTGCACACATATTGAATGAAAGTAATTACAGACACCACCTAGTCTTGTTGGGCATAATAACGAAAGATGTGTAGCTGATAAAAAACAGAAGATGTCAGATGGTGTACCTGAGATAGTAGCAAGACTGTTGGAAGCTGAAGACTTCGAAAGGGTCAATCCTTCGATTTAACAATACAATAGCAGCCAAACCCAATGCCTCCATACCATTCACCACAATCGACCTAAATGCTAATCCTCTGTCAAACTCAACAAAGGGTAATACAGGTAAGAGGTAGAGGAGAGAAATGCATGTGGCTAAAGGGCATCTTGACGTATGCAGTTGCCAAAAGGAAAATACTAAAGAATGTAAGCATCAGCAGTACTAGACATCAAGGTACAAATGCATATAAAGAAAAGACCATTAACAGATGCAGCTTGCCCTCATTGTCATCAAGTTGATGCAGAGTTCCTTCACATGTTATGGGCCTGTCTCTCTTTACAATGTTATTGGCATGGGGTCATGCAGCATTTATCCAAATGCACAAGAAGACTTGCCTTACACACTTGGAAAACCTGCCTAATGGGTCTTTATCACAGGGACAAAAAATATATATAAAGCCACTACACGTTTCTTGGACCTTGGACTCCTGGTGGCCAAATGCCTCATCACCCGCCAATGGAAGTCTCATGAGCCTCCGACAGAAGAGGCATGGTCCCATTCCATCTCTACATGGGCCCAGGCTAAAAGTGTGGCACTACACAGGAAGCATAATCCGTAAATACCTCATCTCAACCCATTGGGACACTATCTTGGTCAATCTCCACACCTCCATGCAACACGATGATACCGCTCAAGGCAACACAACTGTAACTGACAAGCATACAGAAGGGACCATGCGCACCACTTAAAAACCTGGTAAATTTCAGTTTGTCCTGCTGGGTCAGGTGTCTTCCTGTTGTGGGAATTTTGCAGCATAATGTGTTACTGCTGTGGGACTGGTGTGATTGACAGTTGTTGAATCTCTCCCCTGTTTTTTCCTTCCTCCTGTTTTAAGATTATATAACGTAAGGAAATCAGAAAAGACAATTTGTTGCTTGAATCATATGTTAACACATTCAGGACAGCAACATCGCAGATATACTATTACATGTCTTGGTCTCATTCACAAGAAACAGAAACACTGACCAGCAAGGTCACCAGTACGTCTAGCGTTTACATCTCTCCCACCTGACATTATTGTGTTCCGAACACTATTTCTAACACTTGATATGCAAATGTAAAGGCATCCATCACATGTATAATTGCATATGTTATGTGCTAATGTAAGTTGAAATGAAAAAAATGTTAAAGTAATAATAACAATACTTCAAACCTCTGGAATAAGATTGCTCAGCACAAAGTCAAGTAAGGATTCAGCTCACTGAATGAGTAAGGAAGCAGCAAGATAACTACACGTAGCTCGGGGAGCTAGGGCTGGCAATTTGAGAAAGAATTCACACAAAATCAAAACTAATCACAGACTAACAACAAAATAAATGTGAGGCAGCGACTGATACTGCAAACTATAAGAGGAAAACCCATGCAGCTTGCATTGCTGTCAGGCATAGAGTGCATTGCAAGGGCAGCTCTTAAGCTGGTCTGGGCATAGATGGTGCTCTATGGCGGATTGCTGTTTGATGAGCACTTCTGATGGCATGTCAGATGGGGTCCAATGTTACAATATGTCAAATATGGTCAGGGAATGAATGCACCTGTGAGTGTTATATGACTGACATGGTAGAGGTTGTCACTATAGAGCTGCTAAGCACACCTGAAGCACACAAAGCTGTGATCCCTACCATTCACTGCCTGACATGCATGGTAACACTTGCATTGGCAAGTAGGTCTTCAATGCATAACTTACTTCAGATACCACAGAGACCTGATTCCAATATGTTGAAGAACAAAATACATAACTCACACAGAAAAACAACTAAACTAGATGCCATAACAGTTCATGGAAAAGGAAAATTCAGGACACAATATTTGCATAAAGTTGAAGCTTAAATGGATAGTCATCTTCCAGCCATACTAAAAGAGATGGACAAGAAACAGTTGTGGCTCTTTGAAACATCTCAACAAACCTGAGAATGAGTCAATAGAAGTGACTAGTACATAATAAATTAGAGCCTGGGAACAAAAAAAAGATAAGGTGAGTAATGGTGGATGGAAGTAAGTAATCCAGTACCAAATGAATGAAAGAGCATTCCGCAGACCTAGGAGCGAGGACAATAGCTCTAATTAGTTATCAACCAAAATAGTAGAAAAGCAAATTGAATAATGGTATGATCAATTTTAGCAATTGAGCTACTAAATAAAGTACTACCCAGTAATGTATAGAGGAGAACCACCGAGACAGTTGCCTTTGAAGTGGTACAGAGAGATATAGAGTGGAAAAAAGACTCAGTGATGTCTCCTTGTCCATCTGTCTAGGTACAAACAAGCATGGAAGAGTAAGTGAAAGAAAATTGAGAAAAGGCACAAAAGAATAAGTGGGAGAGCAAAAACTATTATGTGCTTCAATGTTTTGGATGGTCCTGTTGTGAAGTTAGGTTATGTTAGAACCAGAGAGGATGGAAACTACTTGAATACCATGTTTGGTGAAGCTGATACAGGAAATTCAAAAATGAAGGAATAAACACTTAGAACAAAGGGAATTTAAAATGGAGAGAAAACAAACAAACATGGGCACTCATTTCATATAAGCTACAAACGTGAAAGCTAAAGCTGTGAAGAATCGTCTATGTGGTAAATGATCCTGCGAAGAAACCTACCCTCGGTTCCTACATAAATCGTTGGGGAGTAGAAAAACAGTGCTACAGATTACATCCCTGATTGACGGAGAGGAAGGGTCTGCTTTGCTTCACTCTTTAGATTTGTGAAACGAACTACAATATTACCAGGGAAGTATCCCTAGATGTAATGCAGGTGATGGTGGGCCGGGACCGTCGCTATTTTATAGTTTGGGTACCCCTTGTTTAATGTATGTTAATCAAATGCAGATAAATAGAAACTCTTCTTGTTTGTGACATGTAAACAATGGTTGACAATAAATGTGACATCTGAGAGTAGTATTTACCTGCAGATTTTACACACATTTACATATATCTTCTGCAACAGCTGAGGCCAAGACTAGAGCTACAAACTCTCTAAAGGAAGCAATGTGATTTGGGCATCTTAAGAAATGGCAATAGTATAACAGTATTTGTAGTTTTTACATCAGGAACCACACCCACTAGGGAATCAGGACACTTTATATAGGAGAGCGGGTGTACAGGGAACACTGCACTAACAAAAAAATACAAAACTCTACAGGCAGTACATAGAGATAAATTATGTTTACACCGTTGAGGAGCTTGCATATTTTTTCAGGTGAACCACGTGCCTTGTCCCATATGCCTTTAGGCTGATTTCTGCTCAGATACACTGGAATAGAGAAGTGTGAAACTCATAAGCCACTGCATAACCTATAAGCAGAGGGCCTAAATACCCTGTTTTCAGGGGTGAAATTGTTGGACAATGTGAGCAAGGTTTGTTTTGGTACAAAACTAAGATTCAGAAGGGTTATTACTATCTCATGGACTTTCAAAGTGACACCATGTGCAAATGCTTTGTTACTGTCAGGTGCCACAATTATTGAACAGAGAGAGATCAATCTGTGATAACTGACCTGGATTGAGCAAGGCATGATGCTTCTCCTTCCACAATTCCTGATGCTCTACAAATTACGTTTTACACAGCACTCATTCTTGGTGGAACACCAAGGGGAATGGGATAAAATAAGAAAATAGCCAACCACTGATTGTATGACAGCTTCATTGTATCTCCTTTCAGACTTGTCTGTCATTTGCCTATTGGGTGTGCTACAAAAAACAAACCTTTACAGCTTTTGATTTACAGTTTCAATCATTTACATTGTCTCTCTCAAACTAGACTTGTAACTGTGTTTTTAAATAATAAAAATTAATGCAATTAACGTGTAGAAATAAATGTGTAGGCCTCAGATGAAGCTGTACTTTAAAAGCAGATGAGAGAACTAGGCTTTCACACTTACCAGTGTTAAGTTTAAAGTGCTGTAGAATGTACTTTTCTTTTTCTTTTCGAAACCCTGACCTAGGCAAGGAATGTGAGATGTTAAACGTTTAATGAGGCAAATGTGCTGAAAATGTATAACTTAATAGAAATTGTTAGATTTCAACCTTCCCATAGGCATAGCTTTCATAGAATATAATAATGTATTAAATGTTCACTTACATTTCCATAGAATGTTTCATGTGAACAATAAGGTTGATAATTTAGATGGGTAAGAAACCGTGTAATGCAGAGGCCTAACCATTAACTGTAGTTGTAAGTTATAAGTAAGTAAACGTTGGGAATACTCCCCTTAATTACCAAATGTTTCAGAAAATGTTTCTTTCTGAAAGTTTCAAATCTGTGAGCCATGCCTCTACACTGCTTAGACAATGGAAGCTTTCCTGCTCCCATGACCACCTCTCTTTATGGGAAGTTCTGTCTTCATTATTTTTTAGATTTAATGCTAAAAGCTTCATGCGTTCACCTCTGGAATTTAGATCTCTTTATGGGTTCTGACTAATGTTTTTCTCTTGTTCTCTATAGCTTAGAAAATGGGCTCTCCTTTATGGAACCCGCTATATGCATTTGTCCTGATATTCATGATTTGTAATGATTTTTCTAATTGATTGCTTTGATGATGATTGATAAGGATTTACTTTCTAAAAGATTTTAGCTAAAGCTTTGAAACTCACAGCAACTCTCATCATTGACTCCCAAAAGATTGAAATTGAAACTGTGATGATTAAGTTATATGATTTGCAGCTCCTGCTTACTTTCAACTACGAGCAAGGTGCGTCACCTGGGCCCAGATGAGAAAGCTGAGACTTTTGTCCAAATAAGTTGGTGAGATTTATGACATAAAACAAATTTTTATAAAAAGTTCCTTACCCAACAGACTCAATCTACCTCTTGATTCACTTTTGAATCCATAAAACATTAGTTATTCCTCTTCTAGTTGTTTCTTCACCAGAATTAAACTAGTCTCTAGATGTGGCACATGCTGCTTGGTTTCCTTAATGTCTCTCTCTGGTTAGCCATGATTGCACAATTCATTGAATAATAGTTAAGTAGCTTATAGATAATCAACTATCTTGCATTTGTGTCCATCAAGTTCCTTTACTGATGCTCAATCTTGATTCCTTTGTCTCAAATTCCTGACTTGCATGTGTGCATTAAAGAAGTAACCATTAAATATGCTTAGCTTTCTCATGTCTCTTCTATCTCCTTGAGATCATCGCAAAATCTCTCCAGGAAGCACGAGGTTCACAGAGGAAGAAAGTGTCCTGGATGCGCAGGTATGCTAGGTAGGCAGGAGAAACATGGAACTCAGATTGCCTAACAAAGTGTGTGGTCCAAGGGAGGGGCATTTACCCCCCTGAAATCAAAGATGGCTGCCAATAGCACAAGGCTGCTCTAGAACATTCTGGCTTGTTCCAGATGGATTGTAATGTATTATCTCAGTCTATTTACTGTCTCATTCAAGAACTTTTTGGTTTGTTCCTGAACTTTCTGGCTTGTTCCAGAACCTTATGTGTTGTTCCAGATAGATTGCAATGTGCTTTAAAAGTCTACTTCCAAGTGATTAATTGATAACCTTGTTTCCTTTAACCAACATTCTTAAATTATGTGTTTTCATTACCGTTCTATTACATTGTAACACTTGTGACTACCCCCCTGCCCCTTTGCATCCCCACAAATGTACTAAAAAAAAACATCCCTCTTGAATGTTCTGTGAAACACCTGACTCTGCAAACTGGGTGACCATGACATTTACCTCCTACCAGACTTAGCGACGCATTTCTACTCCAAGGTATTCAAATATACAAATTCAAAGCAGGCAGTAGTTTCTTTTCATTTTTGACCTACAAATACTGGAATACTCTTCCCATCTGCCTCCACTTAATTCCCAATCATCCCTTGTTACGAAAAATATTAAAACCTTTATATCTCTAACAGTTAATTCCTCCTTGATATTGCCTGCTCGTATCCCCCAGCACCAGGACACCCTTTGGAGTAACACTATGTTTTAGACGCTGATAAATAAATACTAGATCAGACAAGCACTATTTGAAAGATTAACACAGAAGTAGAGGTTCTAAGGCCTAAATGTGACAGACAAATCCAGCCACCGCAGTGATTAAATATGACTATCACAAATATATAATCATATGGCACAACAAGGTAGTCAAGCCAGGGAGGCTATTGACATCACTACCAAAAGGGGAGAATTGATGGAGTGCAAAAACAACAATATACAAGAAAGACAGGACCATGGCAGAAGCATTCCAGTTCTACTACACAGAAAAATACATGCAGCCACAGCTTCTCAGACCACTACTGACAAAGTAGAGGAATCAACTATAAACTAGTAGAAGGAGACAAGGAACTATTAGATGAAGAAGTGGGTGGTCCAGCAAAAATAAATGCCACAGACTGTAAATATAGGTACAATGAATGGGAAAAAAAGATTGGCATTATGGAAGCTGCATGACGTTATCAAGCCAGTGGCATAACACAAAATTATGGGATCCACTGTAGAATGTGATGAGTGGCCCCTGAGTCTCCCATATCACACTTATATTAATTGCACTCGGACAGAATGGGGACCCCTTGAAAGGGTGGAAGCCCCCTGCATCGGAGGGGTTGCAGTGGCCTGCATTCCTCCACTGGATCTCCGTCATCATCAAAACCCAACCACCATAGTTTGAGTTCATCCTACAGGCAATGTTTAATCTAGACCTCAAGGTTCTCCAAAAGATTACAGTACCAGTCTTGCAGACTAAGACCATAAAGCAGATTCCTAGAGAAGCATGCCAGGAAGGGACACTGAAGTAAACCTCGGACAAACATTCAGGTACTAGAAATGGTAGAGAAATAAGAAGCAGCATTCTTTGGTGCCATCTGAAGATGCAAAGAAAACTTTTGATTCAGTCAGAATGGAGTTTCCTGGAAGGGTGCTAAAAAGAAAGACCGGGGGCCAGTATACATTGAGTCCACTTAAAATATTATACAGATTATCCTATGCATAGTATTAGGATTGGCTTCAGGTGGCTGGCAATGGTGAATGGAAGTACGGCTTGCCTCAGCCCTGCAAGATCAATAGCATGCCACCAATGTCTTGTCTTAATTCTCAGATGCAGGCTCAGAGAGGCAGCGATACAAATCACAGAGTAAACATAGATGGTAGCACCATTTGCTGAGAATTTTCACACCAAAGAGGATAGATTCGGGCTAGTAAAAGTAATAACATCAGTGATGTTTTCATCTGATCATTTTATGGCATTCTATGTAGAGTGAGTAAAAACTGTGGTGTGAACAGGACTAAATAAGCTTGTTCTTTTTGTCACTGTGAATGCTTTGGGCCTCATAATTTATTAGTTTATACTCTCTCCCTCTCCCTGGCGCATGTATGTCCAGAACATTCCCCTCTTCTCTCGCTATCCTATCTAGCAACGGAATGCACTAGTAAGGGACAGCCACTTTCACACTCTTAGACAACCAGGCAGTCACTGACACACTGCTCCCACTAACCATATACACATGTATTGATCAACAAATCAAGAAAACTAAAGTATCCAATGCTTTAACCAAAGATGCAAAGCCCCATCATAAGCTTTCAATAGATCGAAATTCATCACACAAAATCTCACGGAACACTCCTGCACATATCCAATGACATACCTTTCACCCATGAACAGCACATCCGAGAAATAGGCCATCAGTTTTGGCAATACTACCTCAATGACTGTCAGGTGTTGTAATATATATAGCTTGTAATGTACATTTAAAAGTTCTAGGGCTTCAGTTCCTCAAAGCTAAGCGATCTCCCATTTCTTTTGTGACAATCAGTGCAAAGATAGGATCTGCAACGAACTTGGCTGACTAGAACTGCTGGTCTTCATGACCTACCTTATTTGGTGTATGGGACGCCTTAGGTCAATACATCAAGGTGTGGGGTACTCCGCTTTAGCCGGTGATTGGCTCTGTTGGACCACATCTCATGTTACCTCTGGTAAGGAAGCAGCTTCATCCCATCGGAGGGCAGAGAATTGGGATGATGGAAGCAATGAGGGAGTTGAGGTATCATCCCCAACTATGACGAGGGTGTTGCTTTGTGGACTTTCTATATGGTCTTTCTGTGCTTTGCAATCATGATAAGTTGGAGATCTTGGTCCCATCGGGCTAATCCATCCAGCCATTGTCTACTTCGGCAGACTGGCATCCTACAGTACCCGATCACTGAGGTCCATGGACTTGTTTTCTCCAGTGTCAAGGGGCTGTGCCTCTATTCATTTACAGTCTATCCTTCTCCTCAGATTTGAACTTAAACATTTCTATGTAACATGATTACGGCTGTTTATGTCTATTAAAGTAAACTTGTTGCTCTTCCTTTTTAGGCTTCACCTGCACATCGCTTGTGTTGTGCTTTTAAGAGGTTACATCCCGCCCTCTTGCTTTCCATTTTGTTCCTTTGCTTGCCACTTACTTTTCCTCCATTTCTATTGGCTGTAGCATGTCATTTCCTGTTTTTCCTTTGTGTTTGTTATTGTCAGTGCACCAAGGCCCAACTACTGTTTTCATCCATTTTTGAAGCTGAACTTTTTTTGATGTTTTGCCTGCAAAGACATTGTCGCAGAGCAAGCAGCTCCCAATGAGCCCCTCCCCCTCTCATGTAGATATGCATGTGCCTCATCAGTTTAATTCTGGCTCTTCCCTTATTATTGTTGTCTTTGACACGCTCACACAGCCTTACTTTAATATGGCCGCCTCTCTGGACAATGCCTTGCTTGAAAGTACCTCTCTATGAGGTGCATGAATTGCCACGTGTCAGTTTCAGGCGGCTCTTCTTTTTATCATGCTCATAATGCCTCCGCTAAAGAACAATGAGCCACGCACAGAGTGTTTTCACATTATTTTATCTATTGCTATGTTTCAGTTATCAGAGTTGCACTGTCTTTGTCACAGTTTTTAGAGCATCACCACGTTTTGTAATTATGTTACAGGGTTTACATCAGCTCCATTTCACTTCGGTTCTACTTCTAGATGTACACAAATCAGGCTTTGGGTCTGGTTTTTACTTTCCTCTGAGCATTCTGTCAGTCCGGTCTCTGTGTTTATTCACTAATGTCACATGGTCGACCTAATATGGTTTGGCGGTTTGCAGCAGGGTATATTTCAGGCACACCTATTCTGCAGATATTTAATCGCACCACATACCGTTGACATGTTGGGCCAGCTTGGAAGTCGGTAAGGGCTGGCTGATCATTATGACAAGGCATTCGCTTGGTGCCAAAGACCAATATGAGACTAGGACACATTACAGATGAAGACATGCAGCAAACAGTTTCTTGAGTGAAGAGCTTTGATGAATTGAGTGTGTCACTTTATATTGTTATGGTGGTAGGGGTATCGCTACTTTGAACTGAGCGTCAATGCAGTTTGTTTATCCGATTATCAGGAAGGAGCACAGTGCCCTTTTTTGAGTGAATACGTTTATGAAAGCACCCTTCCCACTAAGGATACCAATATTTCATTTATCGCTGAACTCAATGGGAAGATGTGGAGTTTCTATATTTATCCTACAGGATACAAGTGTATGTGGCTATGATACAGTACATAGAGCTTTGGTTGGGGTCTTAAGGCGGGCAGGGCCCCTAACGGTAGAAATTCATGTGCTGCGTTATTGAATAAACATACTGGTGCATTTGGTGCCGAAGAGCAATAAGTTGTAAGTTTAAAAAATGCTTGGCTGGGAAGGTCAACATTAGACTAGAAGTTTCAGTATAAAACTACACCACCAGTTAGTCTTTCATATTCACTTGCTGATCACCTCTCTCCCAGAATCCACCCTGCTTTTCCTAGTGATGGGTCCCTGCATGTGTTACAATCATCCGAAGCTCTCACTACCGCGTTTTGTGAAGCTTTTCCGAGACCAACTCCTTAGTTCAAACTTGCAGTTTTAATCATTGGACAAGTCTTCTAATAAACAATTCTCTCTGTAAATTCATTTAAGATAGTTTTGACATTATCTACCAGCGTCATCTTTTACAGCTTCCCCATTTCTAGGAATCTTGTATTCACTGCTAGGTGCACCATAGTTTTAATCCTTCCTTTTTTTAGGGGCTTGAAGATAGTGCATTTTTTACTTTCTGTTCATGAGGGGAGTATTTATATAATGCTTTCTGAGAAAATAACAGTGCCATGAATCCTTACTAACGGCAATGCAGTGCTATATAAATCTGATAACACACACTGAAGCATTGTTGATGAGCTGTGACACTTCTTCCCACAGCACAGGTATTTGTGAACTCCTCAAGATTAAGGGCCTTATGCGAGGCTGGTGGTCTTGAAACCTCCAGCCTCCCAGTGTTGGTCGAACCACAGCACTCCAGACAGTCCTACAGCCACATTACGACCCTGGCGGACCGCCGTCCCCACCAAGAACAAGGTTCCCACCGGGGTGATGGATGTCAGACTTGTGGTAAGCCACAGCACCACTGAGTTCAGAGCTGCCTTGTTGATCACAAATCCCCTTTCCGACAACCTTTTCATGGTGGTTTTTATTTTTATTTTACTTGGGTGTGCCATAATGCCAGGAAAAGCTACACCAAGTTAACAACCTCAACACTGCACAAGGCTACAACAAAAAACAGATTATTATTAGTAACATAGGCGAGACCTAATGCATTTGTCAGTGCTTGTTGTTTTGGCGGCCAAGACTTCCCAACATTCGTCTGTGTTTTCAGTCATTCGTTTTTATTTGTTTACCTTAAAACTAGCATCTCATCAATTTTTGTAAGGCGCTAAAGAAAATCCACAACTAAATAAATAAATAAATAAGCCCCATCCCCAAATGACAGAGGAATCCTTAATATAGTAAGTTTCTGACAGCCATCTTCAAGAGCGACCCTGAATGTTTCGATGAACTCCGTCGACAGCACCATCTTTTCTGAAGTCTTTTTACTTTGCAAATACTTTACCGCCCTCCTAAGGACCGCTCCAGTAAAGTGTTTGACCAACTTGTCCTGCTGTTTTAACAAGTGAACCTCATTATAAAATCTTGCGGTATTCCACACAAACGAGATTCATAAAACTATATCTCAAATCCCGGCCACAAATTATATACTAAACAATGTTTGTATTTAAGCCGAATACAGCTCGATGTCACTATATTTTTTTGAGAAAACTCTTGTACACTTTTTTTTATCAAAGCATTGAAACCTTCAAAATGTATGCTGTCTGCTTTATTTTAATCTAGAAGCAGCAAATCTTTTTTTCTGCTTCTTTTGTGTGAAAACAGAGAACAGCCAAATTACAGTATTTGCAGTCTCTACTGTGAGTAAATATAACTTAATTTCTAGGAATGTTTCTTCTTCTCCCACTGCTTAAAATAATTTTTACAAATGTTTAAAAAAAAAAAAAAACTACATTCTCAATATTCTATGTCAAACTGCCTCTTGGTGTGGTATTTCTGTGACAACGCTACATTTAATTAACTTCCTTGCAACTCTTCCATAATAGTGTCTGAAACAAAAAAATATCTACCTTAAGAAGGCAATTATCTATAATTTTTTGTAAAAATGATTTTTTTTTTTAATAAACTCACCGGAAGCAACACGCACAAATTAAGCACTGGAGAGTCAGTGTCAGAGAAGTTGGTGCATGGTGGGACCACGATGTGCTGTTAGATGCTTTGAGGCGGTCCGGTGTCTGAGGAATAACTCCAGGGAGGGTGGCTGCCCCTGGGAGGCGAGGCTGAACACTGCATGCAGCGCTGCCTGAAGCGCGACTGCAGACTACAGGAGGGAGGCCCTCGGCTGAGGCAGTGCCTGAAGGGAGGAAGTGCACAGCCTGAAGAGGAAGAAGGCCTCGGAATTTGTGAATACAGGCCAAAGAGAGGACTGTGGGACTCTGAAGCATAATAATGCATACAAGTTCCAAGGCTACATGTTGTGAGAGAGGCACTGAAGGAAGAGCTTGAAGATAAGAAGAGCAGACCAGGACAGTGACTGCTTTGAGGCTGTGGGCAGAAAAATAGGCAGAAGGACAGTATCAGGGGACAGCAAAATAAATAAATAAGAAAAAAGAAGAAGCTTGTGATCTTTGCAGCCCTGAAAGAAAAATAAATAAATAGAGCAGTTGGAAAGCATGTGAGATGTCTGTCACGGCAGGAAGCAGCAGACGCAGCAACCCAGAAGTGCGCGCATGCATCAGTCATGGCATTGCAGCCATTAAGTCAATTGACGGATCCTGTGAATGCTAAGCCACAATGGCACAAGTGGATTGGAAGACTGCAGCGTTATTTTTGCACCACACACAAAATAAATGGGACTGTGATGAGATCCTTTGATGCTGCACACAAGGGGTATCAAGTGTTCGATGACTTACCCAACACAGGGACAAATTACGATTTTGATGCGGCTGTAGCCCCCTTGAACAGGCTCTTTGACCCCCAGTTAAATCCAGATTATGAAACGTTTAAGCGGCAGCAGGCCTGGCAAGCAGAAGAAGAGTGGGTGGACACTTTCTTTGCATGTTTACACAAGCTGGCGAGCACGTGCTCTGGCACTGACAATCAAGATAAATCAGGGCGCAGATGATTCAAGGGTGCTGGTCCTCCAATCTGCAACAAATCATCCTGCAACAGCCTTGTATCTTACTAGGAGATATCTTAATACTGGCCTGCTCTCACGAGCTAGCAGACAGCAGAGCAGAGGAGATGGAGTTGGCTCTAGCGTGCAGTACATCTGCACCATCCTCGGCGCAAGGTGTGAAGGTGAAGGAGGAACAGGTAGATGCAATTCAGAGGTGGCCAGTAATAGCTAACTCCATGGTGAGGTCTAGTGAGAAAGAGTGTTGTAGTTGTGGAATCGTACACCACCTGCTGAGAGGGTGCCCAGCACAAGGAAGGACATGTCTTAAATGTGGATGTCTGAATTATTTTGCCAAGGTGTGTCAAACCCCGAGTACCACCTTGGGGGCTGGTAAGAAGGGAAGGAAAAGCGTGAACAAAAGGCGGCTGTCACTAGAGGATGAAGGAGGAAACCAAGCATTGGTGAATGATGCCCTTTCTTTGGCTCAGGCCAAGAAGAAAAAGGAATATGTGTTTACAATATAATTCAGTGGCAGAGACAAAAGGAGAAGAACTCAGCCCATGTGGCAAGTAGACATTGGAGTTAAAGAAATCAGAGCATCAGTAAATTTTATGAATGTTCGCCAGTTTGAGAACCTGGACCAAAAACCTGAACCCAATGAAAGGAAAGATATAAGCCTACGGGGGCACAGGCCCCATCCCGCTATAGGGAGTCATTGAAGTTGAGGTGGCACATGGAGACACCAAGACACGCACAAAGTTTCATGTGACTCAAGGATACACTGATACCCTACTGGGGTGTCACACCACAGAAGATTTGGGATTTGCTTTTTTTTGTGAGGCAAGTACACCAGTCTCATGCCGACAAAATTCTGGATGAATTCCCAGAACTCTTCAACAGCCTTGAATGTTTGAAAGGAGTGCAAGCTAAACTTCACATTGATTGAATAATATGCCCAAGAGCTTTACGTGACAGGAGGGTGCCATTTCTTCTACGGCCATTGGTAGAAAAGGAGTTCGAACTATTGGAGTAAGCTGGAGCGATTGGAATGATGATCAGACCTACCATGTGGATGTCCCTGTTGGTCATTGCCCCAAAACTCAAGAAGCCCTGTGCCATAAGACTGTGTCTGAACATCAGGTTACCCAACCAGGCTATAAGAAGGGAAAGACATATCACTCCAACTATCTATGAGATAGTGGCTGATCTCAACAAGGCCCAGTGGTTTTCGAAATTTGACCTCAACTTTGGCTACCACAAGCTCGTGCTAGATGAATTGACAAGATATATAACAATTTTTTCTACTCATGTGGGACTGAGGAGATTCAAGAGGCTCAGTTTTGGCATGTATTCCCTGCCAAGGTGTTTCAAGATGTCATAAGGGAAGCGCTGTCAGGGCGGGTGGGAACCATCAATGTGAGTGACAACATACTAATATTCTCCAATACCCAGGAGGAACACCATGTGTGAATGAGAGCAACACTGAAGAGACTGGAAGAAAGGGGGCTCATGTTACATCGGCAGAAGTGTGCCTTTTATACCAATGTGGTGGAGTTCTTTGGATATTGATTCTCCAAAGTGGGAGTTCGAGTGGGTCCAAAGAAAGTTGAGGCTATTAAGATACCAGGTGTTCCCCAAAATCAATCAGAAATTCACAGTTTTCTGGGTATGGTGAATTATTGTGGCATATTTATACCCCAGTTGGCAACACTGTCAGAACCCCTCAGAGCATTCACCCATAAGTATGCGATGTGGGAATGGAACAGCCGAGCAGCTCAGGCATTCAGCGACGTTAGGAGCGCCTTGTTACAGGATGCTACCATGGTGTACTTTATCCCCAAAAGGTCAACAGAACTAATAGTAGATGCCACCCCCATAGGGCTTGGAGCAGTCCTGTTATAGATGAAAGAAAAAGAGGAATGGGTTTCTGTAGCGATTGTAAGCAGAGCACTGACAGCGTGGAGACAGGATATGTGCAGATAGAAAGAGAAGCTTTGGCACTTTGCTAGGCCTGTAAACACTTTCCTTTGTATCTTTGTGGTCAGAAGTGTAAGTTTATTACTGATCACAAACCACAGGTACCGCTGTTCGCAGGCACCGTCAAACGTGGCCCTCCCAGGATTGAAAGATGGGCTGTACAGCTCCATGCAATACTTGTTTGACATTACCTGTAGAAAGGCGGTGAACAATCTAGATGACTACTTGTCACACAATCCCAACGTGGTGCACCCCAGTGCAGAGTGAGAGGAGGACCCTGTTGCCGAGGGGTTTATGAAGATGATATTGGAGCTGGGCGTTCCAGGGCACTTTCCCTGGAGGAGATCATGGAATAAAGTAAGAAGGACGGAGGTCTTTGGAAGGTATAAGAAGCTTTACAAAGGCATCAATGGCAAAACATTCTTGAAGGCATGCAGGGCCTAACTGTGGAAGAGCGGGAGGCCTGAACTCAGCAGTCGAAGTGCAGAGATGAGCGGAGTGAAAAGGGCAAAGGGCTTATAGTTCAAGATCATCTAATAGTCGTCCCCCACAGTCTGTGGGGGCAGACAGATGAACTTGCACACCAGGGACATGAGGGCATTGCAAAGACGAAGGCGTGCATGCCAAAGTATACTTATGGTGTCTCTCTGATTTCCGATACACTGCTGGGATGGCTTCTCTAACTGCATTTTGTCAATGCAACTGCACTAAAGGAATGGTAAAAATGTTTGGTTGACATATTTAAATCTCTTAGTGTGCTTAGTATTCCAATAATAAAGCCAGAGATTTGGAAGGGAGATGTCCTCACCTGCCAGTTGCTGAGTTAGAAGTGACACAGCAATCCTGGGCACCCCACCATCCTCCAACAACACCCTTGTAGTCCTGTCCACAGTCTGGAAGACTTTATCCAGGGCTGGGAAAGGGGTGTGGTCTAATATTTATATACATTTGGGCAAATAAATCATTTTATAGAGGGTCACTGGACCCAGCAAGAATAGCAAGAGTTTTCTCCTGCTCTACACATCACGTCAATATCCCTTGAGGACCTTCAGTATGTTTTTTTTAAAGGAATATGACTCGATTAGGTGTTATGAGAATGGCGAGGTACCAAAAACCCAGAGTCTCCCATCTGAAAAGGTAGGGTCGGTTCCAGTTGGGCCTCCCTCCCCTATTGGGAAAACCACTGATTTATGGCAGTTGTCTCAAATCCCTGCACATGATCCAAAGATTTCTAGAATGTGCAGGATTCTCAGTAGAGTGTGAAGGGTCTGCCAGATTTCAAAGGATGTTGTTTTCCTATAGCAAAATGACATCTTCCCAAACCCAGTCCCAGCGGAGATCATATATCTGCTCGTCTGTGCAGATCCAGGCTTCCTTTCAGTCCAGTGTCACAGCACACAATAGAGGTGACAATGGTCACCCCCTTACCTTGTTCTCCTGGATGGCCCAAATTTCCCAAGAAGTATCCCGTTAACTCGGTCTCTTTGAAACAGCCCATCCATCTTGTCGAGCACTGCCATTATATCTGGCAACTCCAGTGAGTCAAAGGCTTTCTCTGCATCTAAGGCCAGCAGGACACCCAGCTTGCCCATCCCAGCACTACATGCTAGGCAACCATCAGCTGCTTCAGTTTGTGCCTTGTGGCCCTGTAAGGCATAAAACCGGATTGATCCAGGACTACTAGTGAGTCCACTACCTGTATCTGGCAGTTCGCCAGGATTTTCGCAAGAATCTTAATTTCCACATTTATCAGTGAGCTTGGCCTGTAGGAAGCACAATCGTCTGGTATTTTTCCTTCCTTGTGTAACAGGACAATGATCACCTCTCTGAAGTCCCCTGGCAATCTGCTGTGTTTCCTAGGCAAAGTAAATATATGTAGCATCAGCCCCACTATCTTGTTTTTTACTCATTACAAAAATTCCAACAGGAATCCTTTGGGGGCCGGTGTCTTGCCACTATGTAATTGGGGTGTAGCCTCAGCCACCTCCACTTCACCAATCTCCATCTCCAACTGATCGCTCTGATTGGGTTCAACGCAGGGGTCAGGAGATCCTTAAAAAAGCCATCTAGGTCGCCCTGTCTGACCTCAGTACAGCCCTGTAGAGCCCTTCTAAGTAGTCAGCAAAAGTTTGTGCAATATCCAGAGAGGTCTCTTACAAGCCTGACTCTCTTGTTTTAACTCACCATGGCTATCTGTGGCCCTCTTCTTTTCTGGCTAACTAGGCCAGGAGCTTGCTTGCCTTGTTGCCTACTTCATACAATCTGCCCTGCGTTGCTCAGAACTGGGCCCTGGCCTCCTGACATACCAGGTTTGTGTATTCCTGCCTTACCCCATCTATCCTATTGGCCAGCTGCCTAAAGGGAGAGGTTACAGTCTACCTTCCACTGTAGTAGTTTCTCTTCAAGCTCCCTACATTCTGCATTCTTCTTGTGTCTTGTCCGCCACACATTCAATTAACTGTCCTCTGACTGCAGCTTTATATGCTTCCCATTAGTCCGCCTCAGACTTGACGGACCCTATATTTTAAACTAAATACCAGTCAGTTGCAGTGGCTATCAGTTGTCTACTATCGCTGACTGTCGATTCCCAGGGATCAAGCCACAACGTGCCCTTCAAACCTGGTGTGCCCACTGTGGTCAGAGGCGAGTGGTCTGATATCCCATGAGAGAGATAATCTGTGTGGGTGAACCTGCCCATCTGGTGTCTGGGCACCAGGAAATAGTCTAGTCTATACAAGATACCCATACAGAGAGCCATGTAGGAATACTAACGTTGCCCCAGCTGTGTTACCCATCACACGTCTACCAATCCCACAGCCTCTAGCAAGGTAACCAGTCGCATGTCTGACTTGGGCTCTCTCCAAACCTCATCCCCCCTATCAAAGTCTCCCTGCAGCATCAGGTAAGGTCCCCCAATAATTGTCACCACATCAGGGGAACTCGTTAATCAGGACCTCAGGTGCCCTAGGCCCTCAGGCTATAGTATTTTCCTCCATGCTTACAGTCTGAGTATTGCAGAGTGGCACCCATTCTGGCAGACCATCTTCTTGGTGACTGCTAGCAGAAGGGATCTATGGGCCAGGATTCCTACCACGATATATCCTGTAGAAAATCCTGCATGAGCCATCAGGACACATCAGACACAGGTATTTGCTGACCACTGCTCTCTTGAGCTCGTCACCAAGGCCATTTACGTTCCAGGAGAGGACTTTGAGGCTGGCTTTGATTCGAGCCAGGTTGTGCTGTGCTCCCCACCTTTCCCATGCCACCCTACTCCATTCTTCAGTCCCCCCAGCCATGATTTGTATTACTTTGCTGATTTGATGTTTCAGGAGGTGCCTTAATACAGGGAAACATGGTATCATGAAATTGAGGTTTAACACTGTCTCCATTCAGTAAGGTGTGGGAGAATTGGTTGAGATAAGTTTTGAGGTGTTGAAATTCTGGGGTACCTTTTTGCTCTAACACAGGCAGCCTCCTCACAGTGTTCAGCATGAGACAGCAGGTGACCCACCAGAAACTGGTGTGTGCCAGATGCAGGCCACTATGACATTTTAAGTGCTGTCTCCACGTGCTGCTAATGATGTCAGAACATACTGTTGTGAGTTCCCCTTAGTTCCTAGGTTAGATTCCCTTATTTTAGCTTTAGGCTTGTAGCATGTGCCTTTAAATGAGTAAACACATTTTATTCATGTCATTTTTTTTTTTTTTTAGCAAAGCCAGCTTTCTTCTCACAGTTTTTATATTTTAATCAGTTGCCTTTTCTGAAAAGGTATAGTTGTTCTTGTTGCACATTTTATCAGCCTGTTGCACAAATTTCACTTTGTGCCTTGCTCAAGGCTCTCATGTGCGGTACATAACATTCTAACTAGTATTGCACTGCAGGGCTTAGAGAGCCAACCCTCATTTTTCTAGACATTATTCCATCAGGTCTGTTTATAGAATACTGTAAGATTTGTTATAGAAACACCACATAGGCCTAAAGAGGGTAGAGGGCATTCTAGTCATGGCCATCCTGCGACGTACAGCATCGCATTGACAACTTTGCTGATCCTGGCCCTTACCCTTCAGCCAACTGGAAGCAGAGAACATGAAGAAGCTTGCCCACCTTTCAGGTATGGGGTCAGGGTCCTTCCCATAGACAGGGATAGGCTGAAAGATTACCACCTCTATGCTCTCAGGTTTTAGACATTAGGGTGTAGGTACAAATCTCTAGGCTTTAGGATCATACCAAGATAATGGGGAGTTTTCTCTTCTCTGATGGGAGCAATGATCACTGTATTATGTTTCATATGCCTAATTATCGCAGTCCATGCTTTTGACAATTGGATGCAATTGATTCAATAAATATATTGACATGTATTTCGCAGTTCCTCATCAGCCTTAGCATGGTGAGTCTTTGTGTAACTGATAGAAAGGGCTATGATTTTTTTCACCACGGTTTCCCTGAGAGGTCAGTGTGTCATGTCTAAGTTTCCACAAGTCACCTTTACTCTCCAGGTTTGGGTGAGGCACTGTGGGTTAGCCCAGAATAAGGACAGCTTCCAGACAGTGTGGGACCAACTCAGTCGCCCACAATCAGTGATGCTGCCACCCTAAAGGATGCAGTCCTATTCCCAAAGTAGAAACCATACCAAATGGCACCAAACACTGGTCAGGCACAAATTGTATCAGATCTCCTAAATACTTCTATCTCACATGCCTAAGGAACCCTAATTACCTTTATATGGAGACGTCTGTGATGTTAAAAAAGTCCCACTCAGCAACATAGGTAGTACCTATCTTAGTCTGTAAGTTGTTCAAGCTTGAACCTTAAAAGGATTCCCCTTTTGGTGTTCCTATCTCTGAATTTTACTATTTAAAATGGCACAGCCACAACTGGTAGCAATTCCAGTAAATATGAGACCACCTCTCACACAAAATGTATTAGCTCATGGGCTCCCGAACTGGGGTGGAGAGGTTGTGTTCATGGTGGAGTTACACTAGGAGTACAGAACAGATATTTTATTCATTGGTCACTTTTCCTGCAGCGGATGCAAATTCACACACCTTTCACACATACACTGTAGCAAACCCACCTGCACAATACAGAGTTTATGCTAATTTAGAAATATCACTCTCGTCAAGAGCACCAGAATTAGTTACAAGGTGCACGTTACTCAAAATGCTAGACTAGCTTCCCTAAGTAACAACGGACCTACATCAATCAATTAATGCATTTGTAGAGCACGCTACTCACCCGTGAGGGTCTCAAGGCACTTGAAGAAGGGGGGGAGCTGCTACTGCTCGAATAGCCAGGTCTTGAGGAGTCTCCTGAAGGTTAGTAGGTCCTTGGTCTGCCGTAGGTGGATGGGGGGAATGTTCCAGGTCTTTGCCACGAGTTAGGAGAAGGATCTGCCACTGGTTGTTGTCCTGTGGATGCGTGGGACGGTGGCGAGGGCGAGGTCGGGAGAGCGAGCTACCGACTCGGGAAGTAGAAGGTGAGATGATCGTTAAGGTGTGCTGATCTGGCGTTGTGGAGTGCTTTGTGGGTGTGGGTTAGGAGTTTGAAAGTGATCCTTTTGTTGATGGGAAGCCAGTGTAGGTCTCTCAGGTGGACTGGGATGTGGCTGTGGCAGGGGATGTTGAGGATGAGGCATGCAGAGGCATTCTGTATCCGTTGCAGTCTTTTCTGGAGAGCTGCCGTGGTTCCCGCGTAGAGAGCATTGCCGTAGTCCATCTGCCGCTGACGAGGGACTGGGTAACCGTCCTTCTGGTTTCGGTGGGGATCCACCTGTAGATTTTGCAGAGCATGCGGAGGGTGTTGGAGCAGGAAGATGAGATGGTGTTGACTTGTTGGGTCATGGAGAGCGATGAGTCAAGGATGAAACCCAGGTTGCGGGTGTGGTTGGTGGGCATTGGTGCAGCTCCCAGCGTGGGAGGCCACCAGGAGGGGTCCGGATGTCCTCGGTGGCAGCGATTAGGACAGTCTCGGTGCTGTGATTGCGGCGAAAGCCGGATTGGGGCAGGTCCAGAGTGTTGTTTTTCTCCAGGTGGTGGGACAGTTGCCTGTTGACGATCTTCTTGAGAACCTTTGCCAGGAACGGAAGCAGGGAGATGGGCCGTTAGTCTTTGAGGTCCTTAGGGTCCACCTGGGGTTTCTTGAGTAAGGCGTTGATCTAGGCGTGCTTCCAGCTTTCCGGGAAGGTGGCGGTCTCGAAGGAGCTACTGATGATCATACGGAGTTGGGGGGCGATGATGGAGCTCGCTCTGTTGTAGATGTAGTGCGGGCAGGGGTCAGATGGAGAGTTGGAATGAATGGTGTTCATAACTTTGATAGTGTCAGCGTCGTTGACGTGTATCTAGGAGAGCAGGAGGTTGGTGTGGTTGGTGGCGATGAGTCAGAGGTGTTGGTGGCTGCTGGTGGGGTCTTGTGAAGCTGTCGTGGATGTTTGTGATCTTGCGGTAAAAGAAGGTGGCGAGGGAGTCGCAGAGGTCTTGTGAAGGTGGGATGTCGTTGGGGCTGGGGTTGGAGAGTTCCTTCACAATGTTGAAGAGCTCTTTGCTGTTGTGCGCACTGTTGTCGATCCATTCCTTGGAGAAGGACCTCTTGGTGGCCCGGATGAGCTGGTGGGGCTTGCGGATGGCGTTATTGAGGGCCGTGTGGGTGGCTGGTGTCTGTTCCTGGCACCACTTCCACTCAAGTTTGCAGCAGGCCCGTTTCGCGGTCGAGATCGATGGTGAACCAGGTGGCCTTTCTGATGGTGAAGTTGTAAGAGGGTTTCTTGATTGGGGCGAGAGTGTTGCTGCAGTTGTCAATCCATTGCCTGAGGTTGCGGGTGGCTGTGTTGGCATCGGTGGAGTCAGCTGGTGGTGTTCGGGCTAGGGCGGAGATCAGGATTTGGAAGTGCATGTTTTCGGGGGTGCTGAGGGTGTCTTCGGTCTTGGTTGAGATTCTGATGGTGTTCCTGTGGACGATGGCAATCTCTCCTCCCGGTCTTTTGGTGCGGTCTCTGCGGGTGATCTTGTAGCCATCTGGGATGGCTATGGCGATGTCAGAAGCTGAGGAAGGGTTCATCCAGGTCTCTGTCAGGAATGCGATGTCGGGGAGGAGGAGACGAGAATGTCCCATTGCTCGAAGGGCGTGCTTATGGACGTAGTGGGTGTTGAAGAGGATGCACATGACGTGGTTGCGTCCGGTTCTGGCGGGTGAGGTGGTGGCTTGGAGGGTGGAGAATTTGCAGCTCCGGCAGAAGGGTCAGTGGGCGAGCTTTGGTGAGGCCTGGAACCGGGCGGTAGAGCGGCCGATGTTGAGGGTGTGGAAGGCGTTGGCGTCATAGTGGTGTCTGGTGCCGGGTGGGTCTCAGAGGCCAGGGGGACTGGCGCTGGGCACGAACCAGGCACGGACGGGCACAGAAGGGCTTGTCTCTGGCGCGCCGCAGCGCAGCCTCGCAGCGGCCGCCATTAAGAGGGGGAGGTGGGAGGGAGGAGCAGCTGGGAGGCAAGCGCGAATGGGTGCGCGAGGCGGGCGGTGCCGTGGGGACGCAGCAGCAGGGAACACACAGGGGAAGTAGAGATAAGAAATAGAAACAGAGCAAGAAAAAAGAGAAAACAGTTAAAAAGGCACAAAATAATGGAAACAGAGCAAGAAACAGAGAAACAGTGAAAGACAGTAAAAAACGGACACAAGGCAAACAGACAGACAATACTTACGGCACCAATAGACCACCAGGGATGAGGCGCAGACGGGGGCCTGTGGGTGGAGGAGGGCCTCGAGCTGGCAGTAGCAGCTGTGAGGGCGGGCACAACGGTGGAGCTGTGCGGCGCAGGGAGCTTCTCCCGACATAAAAAGCAAGTCAAGGGTTGCTCTCCTCACTGCGCAGCAGCCGCCATTAAGAGGGGGAGGTGGAAGGGAGGAGCAACTGGGAGGTGGGAAGGAAGCGCGAATGGGCGCGTGAGGGGGGCGGGGCCACGGGTGCTCAGTGGCAGGGGGGCCACGGGAGAAGTAGAGATAAGAAATAGAAACAGAGCAAGAATAAAGAGAAAACAGTGCAAAAGGCACAAAATAATGGAAACAGAGCAAGAAACAGTGAAAGACAGTTAAAAATTGGACACAACGCAAACAGACAGACAATACTTACCGCACCACTAGACCACCAGGGATGAGGTGCAGGTGGGGCCTGCGGGTGGAGGAAGGCCTCGAACTCGCAGTAGCAGCTGCGGGGAGACGGACACGGGGACAACGGTGGAGCTGTGCGGCACAGGGAGCTTCTCCCAACCTAAAAAGCAGGTCAAGGGTTGCTCCAGAATAAGCCACACATACACCACATCCAAATGTACATCTACCAGTAGCAGATTTATGTCGCTGTTGTATCGTTGGGCAATGCTCTTTAATTAATTATATGTATTGTTCTTTATCTTTGTAGAAGAATGTACGGTTATGAAAGTTCTTTTATCCGATTTCAAGCATGCATTCATTCCAACTCGGAATTCGGCTGATGCAGCAGTTGACTGATGGAGCTGCTCTAGATGGATGCAAGCTGATGGGCTTGATTTATCTCCTATACTTGAAATAAACAACTCTTTAAGAACTAAATTCTGTCTGGCAAGCGGTTTGTTCTTAGTACATATTTGGCAACGAGCAATCGTAGGGAAGTAGTGGCTCATCAGCATTCTCACATCACCACTTACTTTTGGTAGCTGTTGTGTTGATGGCAAAGTCGTATCTCACAGAACCAGTCTGGCAAACTATGACAAGTGATTTTGAGGCATATTCTTTGGACTGCGCAATAAGAGTTTTTAATATGCTTTATTTATTTATTTTTCTTTAGTTACTATTTCTAAAAATATATTTTATATATATACATATGGAAAATGTCACTTACCCAGTGTACATCTGTTCGTGGCATGGGACGCTGCAGATTCCATGCTGTGCATTATCCTGCCATCTAGTGTTGGGCTCGGAGTGTTACAAGTTGTTTTTCTTCGAAGAAGTCTTTTCCAGTCACGAGACCGAGGGACTCCTCCCCTTTCGGCTCCATTGCGCATGGGCGTCGACTCCATCTTAGATTGTTTTCCCGCAGAGGGTGAGGTAGGAGTTGTGTATATAGTAATAGTGCCCATACAATGGAGTAAGTATGTATGTACATGATGTGTTTAAAAGTGATATATATTTACAAATGTACAAGTTTATTTTTTATCAACTTATAATGGCTACAGGCTCCCGGGGAGGTGGGAGGGCGCATGTGAATCTGCAGCGTCTCATGCCACGAACAGATGTACACTGGTAAGTGACATTTTCCGTTCAATGGCATGTGTAGCTGCAGATACACATGCTGTGCATAGACTAGTAAGCAGTTATCTCCCTTAAAGCGGTGGTTTAGCCTGTAGGAGTTGAAGTTGTTTGAAATAATGTCCGTAATACTGCCTGTCCTACTGTGGCCTGTTGTGTTGTTAACACATCCACACAGTAATGTTTTGTGAATGTATGAGGCGTAGACCATGTGGCTGCCTTACAGATTTCTGTCATGGGTATATTTCCTAGAAAGGTCATTGTGGCGCCTTTCTTTCTAGTGGAGTGTGCCTTTGGTGTAATAGGCAGGTCTCTCTTTGCTTTTACATAGCAGGTTTGAATACACTTAACTATCCATCTGGCAATGCCTTGTTTGGATATTGGATTTCCTGCATGAGGCTTTTGAAAAGCTACAAACAATTGTTTTGTTTTGCGAAATTGTTTGGTTCTATCAATGTAATACATTAGTGCCCTTTTGATGTCTAATGTATGTAATGCTCTTTCAGCTACAGAGTCTGGTAGTGGAAAAAATACTGGGAGTTCCACAGTTTGATTTAAGTGGAACGGTGATATAACTTTTGGTAAAAATTTAGGATTTGTGCGTAGAACCTGTTTATGTATTTGAGTAAAGGGTTCCTGTATGGTAAATGCTTGTATTTCACTTACTCTTCTAAGAGATGTGATAGCTATTAGGAAGGCCACTTTCCATGTTAAGTATTGCATCTCACAAGAGTGCATGGGTTCAAATGGTGGACCCATGAGTCGTGTTAATACAATATTGAGATTCCATGAAGGAACTGGTGGTGTTCTTGGGGGAATGATTCTTTTTAGACCCTCCATAAATGCTTTTATGACTGGGATTCTAAAGAGTGATGTTGAATGTGTAATTTGCAGATAGGCTGAAATTGCTGTGAGATGTATTTTAATGGATGAAAAAGCTAGCTTAGATTTTTGTAAGTGTAATAAGTAGCTTACAGTGTTTTTTGTTGACGCATGCAGTGGTTGAATTTGATTATTATGACAGTAATAAACAAATCTTTTCCATTTATTTGCGTAGCAATGTCTTGTAGTAGGTTTCCTAGCTTGTTTAATGACCTCCATACATTCTTGTGTAAGGTCTAGATGAACAAATTCTAAGACTTCAGGAGCCAGATTGCTAGATTGAGCGATGCTGAATTTGGGTGTCTCATCTGTTGTTTGTGTTGAGTTAACAGATCTGGTCTGTTTGGTAGCTTGATATGAGGTACTACTGACAGGTCTAGTAGTGTTGTGTACCATGGTTGGTGAGCCCAAGTTGGTGCTACTAGTATTAGTTTTTGTTTTGACTCAATTTGTTTACTAGATACGGAAGGAGTGGGAGAGGGGGGAAAGCGTAAGCAAATATCCCTGACCAACTCATCCATAACGCATTGCCCTTGGAGTGAAGGTGTGGGTACCTGGATGCAAAGTTTTGTCATTTTGCGTTTTCTTTTATTGCGAATAGGTCTATTTGCGGTGTTCCCCAGTTTTGAAAGTAGGTTTGCATTATCTGGGGATGAAGTTCCCATTCGTGTATCTGTTGGTGATCTCGACTGAGATTGTCGGCCAACTGGTTTTGAATTCCTGGGATGTATTGTGCTATTAGAAGAATGTGATTGTGAGTCGCCCAATGCCAAATCTTCTGTGCTAAGAGACACAGCTGTGATGAGTGTGTCCCTCCCTGTTTGCTTAGGTAATTCATTGTTGTCATGTTGTCTGTTTTGACAAGAATGTGTTTGTGGGCTATTAACGGTTTAAATGCTTTCAATGCTAGAAACACTGCTAGTAGTTCTTGTTGATTTATATGAAGTTGTCTTTGTTGACTGTCCCATTGTCCCTGGATGCTGTGTTGGTTGAGGTGTGCTCCCCACCCTACCATGGAAGCATCTGTTGTGATCACGTATTGAGGCACTGGGTCCTGGAAAGGCCGCCCTTGGTTTAAATTTATAGGATTGAAGCGAGGAGTGTGTTTGGCGGTCTATCAACACTAGATCTTGAAGTTGACCCTGTGCTTGTGTCCATTGTGTCGCTAGACACTGTTGTAAGGGCCGCATGTGTAATCTTGCGTTTGGGACAATGGCTATGCATGAAGACATCAGGCCTAGAAGTTTTATCACAAACCTTACTTGATACTGTTGATTTGGGTGCATGCTTTGTACTACGTTTTGGAATGCTTGTACCCTTTGTGGACTTGGATTGGCAATCCCTTTTTGTGTGTTGATTGTTGCTCCTAAGTATTGTTGTATCTGACACGGTTGTAAGTGTGATTTTAGGTAGTTTATTGAGAACCCTAGCTTGTGAAGGGTTTCTATGACGTATTTCGTGTGTTGAAGGCACTGTTTCTGAGTGCTGGTTTTTATTAACCAATCGTCTAGATACGGGAATACGTGTATGTGCTGTCTTCTGATATGTGCAGCTACTACTGCAAGGCATTTTGTAAATACCCTTGGTGCTGTTTTTATCCCAAATGGTAACAATTTGAATTGGTAGTGTACTCCTTGGATTACAAACCTTAAGTGTTTCCTGTGGGAAGGATGTATGGGTATATGGAAGTAAGCATCCTTGAGGTCTAATGTTGACATGTAGTCCTGTTGTTTGAGTAAGGGAATCACGTCTTGAAGTGTCACCATGTGAAAGTGATCTGATTTGATGTAAAGGTTTAGTGTTCTAAGATGGGTGTCAGTGTTTTGTCCTTTTTTGGTATTAGAAAATACAGGGAATAAACACCTGTTCCTTTCTGATAGTTGGGCACTAGTTCTATTGCCTCTTTTTGTAATAACGCTTGGACTTCTAGTTCTAAAAGATCCAAGTGCTGTTTGGACATGTTGTGTCCTTTTGGAGGCACATTTGGTGGTAATTGTAGGAATTCTATGCAATAACCATGTTGGATAATGGCTAGGACCCACGAGTCCGTCGTTATGTTTTCCCAATTTTTGAAATAATTTGTGAGTCTCCCCCCACTGGTGTTATGTGTTGGGGATTTGTGACATTGGAGTCACTGTTTTTGGGCTTTGGAATTTCCCTCTTGTTTTAGGAAACTGTCCACCCTTATATTGACCCCGAAAACCTCCTCTTTGGTATTGGTCCTGGTATGTGGGTCTGGCCTGTGAGGTTGAAGTTTCTGTGCTTTGGGCTCGAAACCCCCCTCTAAAGTGTGGCTTCCTAAAGGTGCCTCTGCTCTGTGGGGAGTAAAGCGCGCCCATGGCTTTGGCCGTGTCCGTGTCTTTCTTTAGCTTTTCGATAGCTGTATCCACCTCCGGCCCAAACAACTGTTGTCCATTAAAAGGCATATTAAGCACAGCCTGCTGGATCTCTGGAGGTGCATAGCCATTCGTGTCTCCGAATAGTGACCGCCGTGTTCACTGTTCTGGCGGTTGTGTCCGCTGCGTCTATAGCCGATCGTATCTGGTTGTTGGAGATACTTTGGCCCTCCTCCACCACTTGTTGTGCACGCTTTTGAAACTCTTTGGGAAGATGTTCAATGAAATGCTGCATTTCGTCCCAATGAGCCATGTCATATCTTGCCAATAAAGCTTGGGAATTGGCAATATGCCATTGATTGGCTGCTTGTGCTGCAACCCTTTTTCCTGCTGCATCAAACGTTCGACTTTCTTTGTCGGGTGGTGGTGCATGCCCAGAAGTCTGTGAGTTGCCCTTTTCCGGGCTGCCCCTACTACCACCGAGTCAGGTGTTAGTTGTTGCGTGATGTACACAGAGTCCGTAGGGGGAGGTTTGTATTTCTTCTCCACCCTAGGGGTGATGGCTCTGCCTTTGACGGGGTCTTGAAACACTTGTTTCGTGTGTTTTAACATGCCTGGTAACATAGGCAGACTTTGGTATTGGCTATGTGTTGATGACAGTGTATTGAATAAAAAGTCATCCTCTATAGGTTCTGCATGCAGTGCTACATTGTGAAAAGTAGCTGCTCTGGACACCACCTGCATGTAAGCAGTACTGTCTTCTGGTGGTGATGGTCTTGCCGGGTAGCATTCCGGACTATTGTCAGATACTGGTGCATCATATAGATACCATGCATCTGTGTCATCCTGGCTCATCCCTGTGTGTGTTGGTGATTGCATCATTGGGGGGTGTTGCAATTGGTGACAGTTGTGGTGAGTGCTGTGGCGATGGCTGTGGCGAAAAACGTGGTGTCTTTTCTTTCACCACTTTTGCTTTTGGCTGTTTTTCTGTATCTTGGAAAGCGAGTTTCCGTTTCATTTTAATTGGGGGAAGAGTTCTTATCTTCCCTGTGTCCTTCTGAATATGGAGCCTTCTTTGTGTATAGTCTGGCTCTCCCATCTCTAATTCTTGTCCAAATTGATGGCCTTGTAGTTGTGATGAAAGGCCTTGTTCTTCAGAATAGGAGCTCTGTTTTGGCTCCGAGGCTGGGTGTTTCGGCACCGGAACCTTTTCCACAGTCTTTTTCGGATCCAAAGCCAGCGTTTTCTGTTTCGGGGTGCTGAGTTTGATCGGAGCCAGTATCTCGGTGCTGAGTATACTCTGTGCCGGTATTTCGACCGGAGTCGGATGTCTTCGACACGTGTGTGCCCTTTTTCGGTGCCGATGGTTGGTCACTGTGCTTACGGGTTAAGCCATGGCCTGCCGGCGGTGGCGTCCCCTGGGCTTTCATTATCTTTGTGTGAATTTTGGCCGGGGCAGTTTTACTCACGGGTTGTTGCCTCGCCGGCTGCTCACTTTCGGCCTCGTACGAGTCCGAATCAGGAATGGAGAAAGTCTCCTCTTCTTCGACGTCGTGTTGTCCTGTCGGTGTCGGCGCCATTTGAAGCCTTCGAGCTCTCCAGTCCCGTAGCGTCTTCTTCGACCGAAATGCCCGAAAGGCCTCGCAGGTATCCTCTTTCTGTTCGGGGGACAAACACAAATTACAGACCAAATGCTGGTCTGTATAAGGATACTTATTGTAGCATTCGGGGCAGAAGCGGAATGGGGTCCGTTCCATGAGCCTTGAAGACGCACGCGGTCGGGCTGACCAGGCCCCACCGGGGAGTGGAATCCCCGAAGGGCTACCGGAGCTCTTCTTTTCTTCGGTGTCGATCTGCTTTTACTAACCTGATACCGAACGCAAACAATACCGTCAAATTTTCCGAGATCTACCTAACTTTCCAAACCGAAACACGGAGCGAAGAGGAACACGTCCGAACCCGATGGCGGAAAGAAAACAATCTAAGATGGAGTCGACGCCCATGGGCAATGGAGCCGAAAGGGGAGGAGTCCCTCGGTCTCGTGACTCGAAAAGACTTCTTCGAAGAAAAACAACTTGTAACACTCCGAGCCCAACACTAGATGGCAGGATAATGCACAGCATGTGTATCTGCAGCTACACATGCCATCGTACACATATACACACATACATATATATATATATATATATATATATATATATATACCTAATGTCCAGTGGTGGACGTGTGCAACAACCTACACACTTTTTAGAGAATCCAGGGAAGCCAGTTTTGTGGTCAAAATATGGTTTTGCGCATTTCAAAATTATTTGATGAGGATAGATGTTGGAGGATATTCATCGGCTAGGAAGTTAGCTCTGTTATTTACTTGCTTAGGTGATGTAGACTGTAGGAAAGTAGCCCCTTTCTAGCATGATTACCCCCACTTTTGGCCTGTTTGTGAGTGTGTGTCAGTGTGTTTTGCCTGTCTCACCGGGATCCTGCTAGCCAGGACCCCAGTGCTCATAGTTTGTGGCCTAATGTGTATGCCTGTGTAGTGCCTAACTGTGTCACTGAGGCTCTGCCAATCAGAACCTCAGTGCTTATAAGCTCTCTGCTTTTAAATTTGTCATTGTAGGCCAGTGACTACATTTACCAATTTCAATTGGCATACTGGAACCCCCTTATAAGTCCCTAGTACATGGTACCTAGGTACCCAGGGCATTGGGGTTCCAGGAGATCCATATGGGCTGCAGCATTTCTTTTGCCACCCATAGAGAGCTCAGATAAACCCTTGCACGGGCCTGCCATTGCAGCCTGCGTGAAATGGCACACACGTTATTTCACAGCCATTTTCAATGCACCTAAGTAACTTATAAGTCACCTATATGTCTAACCTTCACTTGCTGAAGGTTAGTTGCAAAGTTACGAAGTGTGAGGGCACCCTTGCACTAGCAAAGGTGCCCCACATAGTTCAGGGCCATTTCCCCGGACTTTGTGAGTGCGGGGACACCATTACGCGCGTGCTCTACATATAGGTCCATACCTATATGTAGCTTCACAATGGTAACTCCAAATATGGCCATGTAACATGTCTAAGATCATGGAATTGTCCCCCCCATTCCAAATCTAGTATTGGGGAGCCAATTCCATGCATCCTGGGGGCTCCACCATGGACCCCCTGTACTGCCAAACCAGCTCTCTGAGGCTTGCACTGCAGCTACAGCTGCTGCCACCTCACAGACAGGGTTCTGCCCTCCTGGGGTCTGGGCAGCCCAGTCCCAGGTAGGCAGAACAAAGCATTTTCTCTGAGTGCAGGGTGTTACACCCTCTCCCTTTGGAAATAGGTGTTACAGGCTGGGGAGGGGTAGCCTCCCCCAGTCTCTGTAAATGCTTTGAAGGGCACAGATGGTGCCCTCCTTGCATAAACCAGTCTACACCGGTTCAGGGACCTCTTCTCCCCTGCACTAGCAGGAAACAGGGCAAAGAAAAGGGGAGTGGCCACTCCCCTGTCCATCACCACCCCCGGGGTGGTGCCCAGAGCTCCTCCAGTGTGTCCCAGACTTCAGCCATCTTGCTTTGCAAGGAGTGGGGGCACTCTGGAGGGCTCTGAGTGGCCAGTGCCAGCAGGTGACATCAGAGACCCCTCCTGATAGGTCCATACCTGAAGAGGTAGTCAATCCACCTATCAGGGCTATTTAGGGTCTCTCCTGTGGGTTCTCTTCAGATTCTGCTTGCAAGATTCCTTCAGGAATCCTCTGCAACAACTTCAGACTCTTCTGACCTCGGATCATCCGCAGCCTGCTCCAAGAAACGCTGTAACTGCAACAAAGTGTCTACAAGAGACACTTTTCTTCAGCAACCTCAGCTCCAAGTCAGCAACTGCAACAGTTTCCTCGGTGTGCACGCTCTGGGGACTCCCTTTCTTCATCCTGTACCAGAAGAACCGAAGAAATCTCCTGTGGAATGACGGAATCACTCACTTGCTCCAAGCAGGCACGTTCCAAGATGACCAGTACCCTGGGACTCATCTCACATTGGCAAGCATGCTCCTAAGGACACAGAGGGTGGACATCATCGACAGACTGTCCTGAGGTCCTGCTGATGCAATTTGGAGGAGGTAAGACCTTGCCTTCCCCGAGAACGACAGTACCCATGTGTGCTGTGTCTTCTTCGCCTCCTGAGACCTCTGTGCACTCTTCGCAAAATTCCTTCGTGTACAGCCTGGCCCAGTTGTTCTCCGGAGGCGTGGGACCTTCTTTTGTTGTGCTGCATCAACTGAATTTTGCACCTCCTTTGAACCCGGATCCTGCGGCTTCTGGGGATGCTGGCTGGCATCCTGAGGGCTCTATAAAGTGCTTTGAGCCCCTCTTCCTCCTCACATAGAGTTGAGGCCCTCCTGGGTCCATCCAGTGAAATTTTGACAAAAAACACACTTTTGATGTAGCCAAGGCTTGTTGGCGCCTTCCAACACAAAATCTCGTCTGCAACGATCTTCACACCGTGGGACATCTTTTGCATCATGCACGAACCCGTTGGCGTCTTCCTAGGGTGCATTTTTGCCGTCTTCGACTAACTGGGGACTCTTCTTTTAGACCCTCTTCTGGGTTGGCAGGGGCTCCTGTCCTTCCTGAAACTTCTTTCGACTTCTGGACTTGGTCCCCTTCCTTTGCAGGTCTTCAGGTCCAATAATCCAGCAGTGGTTCTTTGCAGACTTGGTTGGCTGCTGCAAAATTCCCAAAACGAGGTGTAGTGTGTCCTAAGGAAACTTGCAGTACTTTACTCCTGCTTTTCTGGGCTCTGGGGTGGTGTAATTTACTTACCTTTACTGTATTCTTACTCTCCCAGAAATTCTGCACACACTACACTTGTCAGGGGGGGTTGGGGGGGGGGGGGGGGGGGGGGAGTAGGTAATTCGTGATTCACATTCCACTTTTTTAGTATATGATTTGTGTTGCCCCTAGACCTAGTTTCTCCTATTACATTCTATAGGATTTCCTACTGTTTGCGTTGTTCTATGACTATTTACTTGTCTAATTTTGGTGTCTAGTGTATATATTGTGTATAATACTTACCTCCAGAAGGAGTATTGTCTCTAAGATATTTTTGGTACTGTGTCATCCAAATAAATACCTTTATTTTTGGTAACACTGAGTATTGTCTTTACTTGTGTGTAAATATGGTGTAACTATAAGTGGTATTGCATGAGCTTTTCATGTCTCCTAGTTCAGCCTAAGCTGCTCTGCTATAGCAACCTCTATCAGCCTAAGCTGCTAGAACACTACTACTTCACTAATAAGGGATAACTGGACCTGGTGTAAGTACCCAAGGTACCCACTACAAACAAGGCCAGCCTCCTACATACACCAGAAAATATTTAACCATTTACCAGAGACACGACCTTCAAGTGAGGCTTCAGGGGATTCTAGAGCTTGGAATGCCTTAATTGAAGCTGAAAAAAACAGACTATGACAGCATTTTTCAGAAGAACCCAGTATTCTATTACAACGTTTTAATTTCTATTCTCACAAAGAAGATGGTAGAGAATCTATTGCCCAATATGTTGCTGTTCTAAGAGTTTTAGCTAGTACTTGCAAATTTCATAATGGAGTAGATCAATACATTAGATACCCAATTGTATTGAATTGTTATATAAAAAAAGCGCAGGAGCATTTATTACACTATACAAACCCCACACTGGAAGAAAATTAAAAATGGCAAGGGAATTGAAAGCTCTGTTCGATCTGTGAGAATACTGGAAAAGCTGGTGCATGTAATAAATCAAAGAGGGTTAATGTAAGTGGGGTTAGAGAAATACAAGATGGGGTAAAGCAAACAATGTGGTGCTAAGCAGTGGAGCATGTTTTAAATGTGGTTCATGTTATCATATGGGTAATATTGTGAAGTGTGCAGTGCAAGGGAAAAAAATGCAACAAGTACAATAACGTTGGCCACTTTATGAAAGTGTGCAAGAGTTCAAAAAGTTAAATTAAAGTAAGTTGTGTATTAGAGGTTGAGCAACAGGAAGTTAGAAATATTGCAATGTCTAATATTCTGAGAGTGAATGTCGATGTGGAAGAAATTGCTGGTAAAAAAATGGGCCATATTTAGTTACAGTGGATTCTGGTTCACCCATGACAATGTTGTCTGAAGAAACTATCAAGCCCTTGTGGAAAAATGTGCAACTCAAAAGTACTGACATTAGAGCAGTGACTTATGGAGATTCTGAGATCGAGACTTATGGGTTTTTTAAAAACGAGTTGCATTTCTGTAACAAAAATGTATGTGGCAGTGAAGGGAAAAGATATTAGGAGGTGAACTGATCAGGGCAGAATATGAACTGTGTTAAGACCTGGTAAGAGTGTTCCTAACTTGCTGGTGGGGAGGAAGAATGAAAATGTGGATGACATATCGAACAAATATCCACAAGTATTTGCTGACAAGATAGGGATTTGAAAATTAAATTATTTTAAAACAGAATGCTATGCCTGAGGCACACCATGTATGTGATGTACCCATATGCATAAGAGAGGAGTTGAGGAAACATCTGGATCAATTGTGTGCAGATAAAATACTATAACCGTGAATGCAGCAGAATGGGTGAGTGATATTGTAGCAAACTAGAAAAATGAAAACATGTTTATAAACTGATCTATGTACTAAATAAAAATATTGTTGTGGACTATCATACACTACCTAAAATACATGAAGTCTTAACAACTTTAGGTGGGGCAAAGTATTTAAGCAATATCGACCTAAAAGCAGCATATCATCAATTACCTTTGAAGAAGGAATCTCAGTTGGTTACGACATTCATCACTGTGGGCCTCATTATGAACATGGCGGTCCAGACCACCATGCCGGCGCTGGTGGGAATTACCAGCACCTGCATGGCGGCCTGGACCGCCATATTACAAACAAGGGAAGACCGCCACAGACGGCCCTCCGCCACCGCCAGGCTTCAGCCGACAGGCAGCCTGAAAATGGCAGATATCTCTATCCAACAGAGCAGTACTGCAAGCAGCGCCGCCCTCCGGATAGAGAACCCTTGTTCCTGCAGCCTTCCCTGGCAGTTTCCCCCACCAGGGAAAGGCTGGTGGAAGGGGTGCTTTGGGGTCTCCCTGCACTGCGGCATTGACGACGGCTCCATGTGGAATGTCTATTATAGGGCCAGCGGGGTCTTCTAGGGGCTGACGTTCTATGTTTAGTCCCGCCAGCATGAACACGGCAGGGAATCCCGCTGTGTTCATAATGAGCCCCTATGTTTGGAGCATTTAAATATCTACATTTACCATTTGGCCTATTGTCTGCAGCTAGCTTTTTTCAGAAACTAATGTATCGCCTAAAGATGTTCCTGGGGTCCTAGCTCTTCCGGACGACATTTTAGTTTTTGTCAAATCGATTGATGAGCACATTTGGGTCTTGGAAAAAGTGTTGTCTATTTTAAATGATTATGGCATGACTGTGACATGTGAAAAATGTAAGTTTTTAATTAACAATACTGAGTACTTAGGTCACTGTATGACATTAGATTGCATGAGACCTAAAGATGACTTAATTAAGGCATTAAGAAATGTACTGTGTCCACAGAATAAGGAGCTTCAATTATTTATTGGTTTAAGTGACTACTATCCTAGATTTGTTTTGGACACGCAATTGTAATGGAGCCACTTAAAAAACTTCTACGAAAAAAAAGAGAAATGCTTCAGAGGAATAGTAACAAAAAGTGTTCAGGGATATCAAAGAAATACATTGTGTACCTGCCTTAAAAACCTTTATCAATGGTTTTAATTGTATCATGTCTGTAGATGCTAGTGCGGCAGGTCTAGATGCTGTCCTAAGTCAAATAGTAGGTACATAGGAGCATACTGTAGCTTTAGCTTCAATCATACTTTCAGATGTGGAAAAAGATACAGTATGATAGAAAGAGAAACACTAGCATGTGTCTGGGCAATCAAAAAATACAAAACATATTTTTGGGGAACAAAATTAATTTTATGCAGAGATCATACGCCTGTGACATACATACTAGGAGACAAGGGATAGCCTGCAGCCATTTCTAGACTCATTAGTATTCTTTACAATTTTGAGATCAAATACACACCAGGAGGAACAAATGTCCAAGCAGACTATTTATCGAGGTTACCTCTAAGGGAAAAAATTGAAGTGGAAGAGTCTGTGAATTTGGATTCTGTGTAGTAGCTGATATTGACATAGTTGACATGTGCCAAGGAACTGTAATAGAGGATGAGTGAAAAAGCATACAGTGAGGACAGTAATTTATCAAAAGTACCAGATAATGTCAACAAGGGTTGGCCACCACTCAAGCAGTTACAGGGAGATCTAGATTGTTTTGGTCAGGCTGCATCTCAGCTCACAGGTGTATTCCAATGCAGAAATGCGTTTTGCACCAACAGAAAAAATACTGACTGCAGTTCAGATGGTGTCATAAAGGAGAGACCACTAGGTCAAGGGAAACACATTATTGTCATTACCCCAATATCAGCCCTTGAGGCAGTCACAAAAGCACTACATCTACTTTGGACAGAATGGGCGACCTCCTTAACTGCCACTGATGTAGACTGTTTTCAATCCAAAACTACAGACCCAAGAATTTCTCCAGTATGAACCGGAATACCCCATGTCCACTTACATCATGCCTCTTGACCAGTACAAAATCATCATCTACACTGATGTTTCAGCTGTAGATACAAAACAACAGTACTCCATGACTTGCGCAGCCATTTGTGGAACAGTGAGGGATGTTAAACTCCACCCTCAACAAACCTATACGCTGACCATAGGGGACTGCACTGCACAACTTGCAGATCTCAAAGCACTGGAACATACAGATCCTGAACTGTCTACACTAATTGTGTGTGATTCGTACTATTGTGCCCAGTCATTTAACGAAAACGTACGCTACTGGTGCCTTAATGGGTTTAGAGATTCTAAAGGAAAGACCATAAAAACCAGATAATTGTGTCAGAAAGCGGCAGATCTTAAAGACACGTTGCATGGGCTCATGTAGTACATACATTGGGTCACCAACATAGTGAAATACACATTGTAGGAAACGGATTGGCTAATGAAGAGGGCAAATCTGCAGTCGCTTGTGTTGCTGCGATAACTCATTCTCATAAAAGGGTGGATGATGACATCTTGGCTGCCATGAATGCGTCGGCTCATGGCAAGCCCTTACCAAAAGCATATCCTGCCAAATATTCCTACAAATTAAGTGCCCAGAACATTGCCTTTTCTACAATACCAGGGGTGGGTGATTGTGTGAACCCCAACCAGGATCATAGGCTAGATTTTATTAAAGCAGTTCATGAGGGTGTTGCTTCTGCCCAAGCTGGTGTGGTGGCTATTATCTCACTACTACAAAAACATTATTGGTGGCCTGGTCTAAACAAACTGACCAAGCAATACGCCCTTAGTTGTGACATTTGACAACAAATTAAAAGTTCCACCATTAAACATCCACCACAGACACCCCTCTTAATTTCTAAGTCTTTGCAGTGTGTGTACCTGGACTACTGCAGTCCTTTGCACCCAGATGGTAAATACAAGCAAATTCTACTTGCTATAGACTCTTGCTCCAGACTCCAATGGGTATGGCCATAACGACTGGCTGATGCTCAAACTGTTATTGAACATTAGCAAGTTTTAATTGGGGCATATGCAGCTGCAGCATTCGACTCGGGCCAGGACTCTTCTTTTGCCTCCAGGGCATTCAGGGGCACCATAGCAACGATCAGTTTGGGGTGCATTATTCCTCACTGTACCATTGTGAAGGAAATTTGGTTGTGGAGAGGAAGAACCAAGACAAGCAATCCTTAACAGCTAGCATATTAGGTTCAGGTAGTAGTTGGCTTTATCACTTGTACAGAGTCCGGAGAGCATTAAATAATGTACCTAGAATGCCTTTGGGAAGTTGAAGCCCCTATTAAGTCCTGTTTGGCATCCCTATGTACATCCCAAATCTTGATGGTCTTGGCGTGGGGGCAAAACAAAAAACACATTTTGACATAAATGAAGGTGAAAATTCATCAGCGCATGCTGCCACCTTGGGAATGAGGGATTTGACAACATCTACCAGCTGTATTGCAAAGGCTGGGGATAAAGTTGGAGAAAGGAAAGCCTGTGAAAAAGGAGTTTGGCCCAACCTACTGAGCACTGGTTCCAGTTCTAGGAATACAAAGTACCAGAACTGTCATCCTATCTCCGCTGCCTGGTTTTAAAGACAATCATTTTGTCTCTAACGACCATGTCAAACTGAATTATGTGGCCAATCTTGCACAGTAGACCACGCGGATGCCTTTGGTAGTTCACTTGCACCTCTGACTACCATTCAGGATATACCTGTTCAAGCACTCAACAATGCTGAAATAATTTACCAGAGATTGGGGAGGGGGAGAGAATGAACTTTTGTTGATTCCTGTCACCGCTCAATCAACAAGCAATGTCCAAAATATAAATCTGCAATTTTCCAATGGAACACATACGGACGGAATCATTTTTGATAAACCACCTATGGATATATCGACCAATTCCCTTTCACCAACACCGGCTCCAGTTTTTGCACAAACTGCTTCTGGTTACTTTGCCCACATTAAGTTTTCTTCAAAATCTTCAGGATCAACAACTGCACCTGTATCTAATATGCATAAGCTTTTCAACTGACAAATGGAATTATTTGGATCATCCACTGTACTATCTGTGGATAACACAGACATAGCTTGCTTTTCTTTCATGGATTGGTTTTGTCATTGTTTTCTTTCTGCTAATACATGGTTATTATCTTCCTAGACGCTCTGCTGTTGAACTGTGGATGAGGTTTTTAAGCCTTACTTGTCCTCAAAGTGCAAAGAGACTTGCCCCTAGTGAACATTACAGCTGTTTCAGTTCCTGGTGGGATTGTCTGAGATTAAGTACCCTTTGATACCTTTGGTCCTGCAGAAATGATTCAGATTCCATGTGTTTGTAGTATCAATGAATGACATTATAACACCTGGGGTTGTTTCTGAAGACTGGGATGTGAAAACAGTTGATTCTATGCTTTTTTAAGCAAATTATGGGGTAATGTTTGGTTATCATCATTATGGACGCTATTTGTTTTTCCCCCTCATCGAGCTGGTACTCCAAGAACAGTTTTTTAATTATACACAGTGGGAATATTGTCCGACTCCACCAGTGAGGAGTTCCAAAACATATGCTGAAAAGTTTGCTTATTTCTCTGGGCATGATGTTAAAAATGCTGAGTCCCATAATTTTAAATTACCAAATTCAAAAACGAGGAACATATTGCTAACTAACAGTTAGACCTGGCATCCTTGGCGTGGTTTCCCCTATCTTTTTGCCTCTTCTTCCTGTATTTTTGACTGTGTGCTGGAATTCGTTTTTGCTGGTTTTGGCACTCTGGGTACTTTACTACTGCTGACCAGTGCGAAGGTGCAAGTGCTCTCTGTGTAAATTGTATTGATGATTAGCTTTTCCATAATTGGCATATTTGGTTTACTAGTAAGTCCGTAGTAAAGAGCACAATGGTGCCCAGAGCCTGTAAATCAAATGCTACTAGTGGGCCTGCAGCACCGATTGTGCCACCCACATGAGTAGCCCTTTATACATGGCTCAGACCTGCCACTGCAGTGTCTGTGTGCAGTTTTAAACTGCCAAATCGACCTGGCAAACGTACCCACTTTAGCAACACAAAAGAATCATGGACGGAGTGTTGAAGCTTTTCAAACACTCACCCCCAGTCATAGATCTGGGTTTAATCCATCGTTTGCATTGTTCAGCACTCCATCCATCATCCTTTTGTGTTGCTAAAGTTGCCCTAAGTGGGAAGGGTATACCCAGACGTGGGTCCCTTGCTCACTGTGCCACTGGATTCAAGCTAGCCTGGCTGATGGAGGGTGATACCCTGAAACCGGTCCCAGGATGCTTGTTTCCGGTCCAGGGAGGACCTGGCTTGGCAGTTCAGGCTGGACTGTTCCCATAAGGAACAGGGTCGACTGATTTGCATATGGCTGGGTCCAAACTAGGGTGGCATGGTGAGCAAAAGTATGATGGATTAAACCCAGATCTGTGACTGGGGGTGAGTGTTTGCATTGTTCAGCACTCCGTCTATCATCCTTTTGTGTTGCAAATGTACCCACTTGCCAGGCCCAAACCTTCCCTTTTTGTACATGTAAGGGACAACTAAGGTGGGCTCCAGGTAGGCCATGGGCAGTGTGGAGTGTATTTAAAAGGCAGGACATGTACTGGTGTGTTTCACATGTCCCAATAGTGAAATACTGGCAAAGTTGTTTTTCACTATTACAAGGCCCCTCTCTCCCATAGGTTTACATGGGGACGGCTTTTAAACAAATTTTAAGGGCAGTTTCCCATTGGGCGCAGTTAAAGATGTTGCACTTAGGGTCTCTGAACTCACAATTCAGAAATACATCTTTTGGTAATGTTGGTTTTTAGATTGTGAGTTTCAGAAAGCCACCTTTAGAAAGTGGGCATTTTCTTGCTTAATCATTCTATGCCTCTGCCTGCCTGTGGCATCCACGTCTGGGTCAGACTGACCGTTAGGCTGTTTATGAATTCCCTCTAGACAGTCACACAAAGGGAGCTGGGGAGTATCCTGCATATTCTGTTAAGTCTCCTTGGCTAGAGTGGGGAGGGAGAAGAGGGCACCTGCACCTGCACCTGAAAGGGCTGTGCCTATCCTCACACAATGCAGTCTCTGACCCCCTGGTGTGTGTCTGGGGCCAGGTGGAAATGGGTATAAGTAGTGGACCCAAAACCCCAGGCTTTTAGAACACTTTTGGATCAAGAGGAACCTCTGCCAAGGAGAAAGGCTGAAGAGCTGGAGGAGAAGTACTGCTCCTTTGCTCTGTGTGCTTTGCTGGGTTGGCCTGCAGTTGCTGCTTCTGCCTTAGAGAGGGCAAAGACTGGACTTTGCTGTGTATCCTGCTTGTGAAGTTTCTTTAAGGGCTTGGACTGAGCTTGCCTCCGTTAAGAAGTCTCAGGGACAGCAAAGTCTTCACCTAGCAGCCTCTGGGTTCACTTGCTGTGTGGCTACTCCAGTTCTGGACCCTTGGGAGTGAAAGCTGGTTGAAAACCAAGAAAAACCAAGAAAAAGCTGTGGCCCCCACTGGAGTGCGACGACCCCGACTGACATCACAGGCCTGACACCAACACAGCAACGTTGATGTCTTGTGACTTCATGAGTCCCAAGTGCCATGTCACCGACGTCCGACACACCCGACTCCACCAAGGTGCCTGCACCCTGTGGTGTGAACACAACCCTGTGAGGTCACACCACCACATCTTGACCCGACAGACATCGACCCCACCGGAGCGTAAGGAGCCAACGTTTCGCTCTCAAGTTTCGTGCCAGATATTCTCAAAAGGGAGTTTGGGGTCTAGATGCTCTGACAACTGAATGGCTTTGGAAGCTCCTAATTGCATTGCTTTCTTGTCTCATAATGTCCAGGTTACTGGAAAGAATCAAGTCAGAGACTCAGAAGGTAATAGTAGTGCATCTGTTTTGGCCTAGTAGATTATGGTTTCCCCCTCTTGAATTCCCTGGCACTGGATCCTCCTTGGTGATGTCCTGTAGTACCATTTCTTCTCCAAACCAGTTCAATTACAATTATTCAGCTCTGTATGTTCCTGAAAGCTTGGCAGATGGTGAGTTTAGCCCATCAAACCAGTTGTTGATGCCATTTTTATGAACAAAACAACAGACACTAATCCAGAGCACTATTTCCGTATTTTTCTCAAAATGTAGCTATATTTTGCTTACTTTCTCAGTCCCCTCTAGAGGAATCCACAAACCCTGTGTACCTTTAGAATACCGAGGCAGTTGGAAAAAAAAGGATGCAAATTTAGCGTGGATAGCCTATTTGAACAAAACGTTATGGAGGCCTAAGCACAACTATTCCAAATAGCAAAAAAAAAAAAAAGCATCTGGGGCTTAGCAGCAAAAGGGCTAATAGTGCTCAAGTCATTGAGAATTCAAACACAATCTCATTAGCCGAAAGGCACTTGTGTGAGTCATGCTGGTACGACATAGAAACTCACAAATGCAGATGTTTCTGCCATAGAATTGTTGACATGCTGCGTGGCGGCTTTAAATAGTCGCAATGTCTGTGTAGGATTGAGTGCTTTCTGAAATTAGACAACACGTTGGTTTTGGTAATGTAATGCTCTGAATTCTTGCTGATATTTAATTACCTACTCAGTCAAACATGTTGTAGGCTAATACCTATTCCGGGTCAAGCTGCTTCTCGTATGTACAACGCAGGTAAGCCAGGATAGTGTATGCAGAGTCCTGCTTTTGAAGATAGACAATGTCGACGGAGGCGGAGTCCTACTTTATTCCATACAATGTTATAGAAGTGGTGGGAAGTTTAATCACTTAGAAAATTGAATACTTTTACCCTAACACATAGTTTTGGAATAAGTATAAAAAAGAAATTTAAAAAATACAACCCACCCACCATATGCTTGCATTTGGCTTTAATAATCATGCTGCAATCAGAAGGGCGAAAATTGATATTGTAGTGGTAACGACGTTATCTAGGCAAGGCATAACCTGTCAAAAAAGGTGTTTTCACAACCATGTGGATATGAAGTACACAGAAAAGTCACCCGAATAATCATAAATCCCACATCTACATCAAAAAATAAGATATCTACGATCCTGAGGGGAAATGTATCTTTACTGGTGACTCATTACTATCAATGGACCAAGTAGAGGTAATCGAGATATTTCCATAAGGGCCCTGGGCAAAGGTCAGGGTAACATGATTAGAACAAACTGGTGTGGCGACGTCAGCAAAACAGATCATGTGATTCATCTGGTGCGCAATATAGATCAGTTAAAATTGTATTTCGATTGGGCGATCTGTAAAGCAGCTACCCATCCAGGAAGTGATGTAGGGTTGTGGATTGATAGGCTTATGAAAAGAAACAGGTGCTCAGGAGGGTAGCTTCAAGAGGGGTGTTACACTCCCCTAATGTATGTTTAAGTAAATCACTGGGCACAGGTGCCCTAAGTCGGGTATGCATACTAATCTGTTGTATTTCACATGGAATCACATGGATTTTCCATATCAGTAAACCAAATTTTCCCATACAAAACCCTGAAAAGGAGTGGACCAACCCGAGACCAGAATAAGGTCAAAAGAATTTCTCAGGCCCAGGGGTTCAGATCATCACTTGTGGATAACCGCCTTCGAACTCAGAGGCTGTCCCAGATTTACACCACCTATGCCAGTCTCCAGCAGAATTCCCCACTTCACATTGCCCAGATGCCAGTCCAACCCAGGGCTGAATGAATTGCCTGTGGAAAGGTTATAAATGCTAGGCCCCCAGGGGGTAGACAAGTATGGTGATTATTATGTAAGTATAGCACCCTTGCCTGAGAGGTTTGAAAGCCACAGAAATTAGACCTGGAAGCCAACAAAGCACAGCTTCATTAAGTGAGAACAGCACCTTCTGCATAGAAGGGAAGCTGCTTGCATATTGAAGAGATGTACTCTTGTATGTTAAAACAAGATTTTCTCTGTGTGCTGAAATGTGGTACACGATGGAATAAACAAAGTTGTTTTCTCATCTATAGCAAGATATTTACTCAGTGTGATGAAGGACCGTTTCTTTAGGGCCAAAAGCCTGCGCTTATGGAGGTCTTTTTTATTCTATGTATGTTAAGGGTTTTTTTTTTTTTTTTTTTATAAAATCAGACTTAATTTGTAAGATGTATATATGCAAAATTAGAACATTTCATTGTGCCACATTCTGCAACTGTTTAAAAATCCCCTACTACCCGGCACCGGGTCTCAGCCAAGTGAGAGGCTCCCTGCATCCCAATTACGGGAGTGATGAGTGCGTGCTTGGGTCTAGAGAGCTAGTGACAGGTCAGGCTCTTGCATTTCCCCCCTGTCTCATCACAAAATGTTCGGTACAAAAATGACTGTTTAAAAGATTAATTTTAGTAGTAAATCTGAAAATATGTCAGTCTCATCCCTTGTTAATTCAGTTCAACTAATCTGCAAAAAATATGAAAGAATAACACATTCAATAGGTGGGATAAGTGGAGGAAGCCCAAGGTTAGGGCTGTGGGTTTAGCATCTGGTGAAGCATAGCATAGGAAATGTTGGGTGCAAGCTCCCAACACTTCAAGAGGCTGCTCTCTTCAGGTTCAAGCAAGTGAGAAATACACAGCAGACTTAAATATGCATTCATTCTAGATATAGGAAAATATGGGAGCAGGCGGCGCAGGGACTTCTGGTAAAACATGGTGCACTCCAACTGCAATTTACTAACACAATACTCAGGGCCACAAGCATCTGCTGTAATTGAGAAGACCGGGTACACTGCAACCCCGATTTAAATACAAATACCAGGTGCCACAAACAGCCCAACCTCGAAAAAAGGAAAACACATGCTGCACTACAAGCAACCCTACTGCCAAGAAGAATGTGGTGCACTGCAACACATTCTTGACTAAAGGTATGTGGGGTCACAAGCAGCTGCCATATGTGTGAATTTGTTTAATTCCAAACGGAGGACTGAACAAACAAGAAGTGGCGTGCTGCCCAGGTGCACACTGGAGGGAGAGGGAGAGAGAGAGAACGTTGTCCTCCGTCGGCAACAAGAAAGCAGCCTCCACAGTAGCACCGTCTGCTTCAAGGCACGACAAAGAGACTGCAATAATTCCCCCAGTTGTGACCTATTCACACAGCAGCCCACAATAACAAAGAGGTTTGACAAAAGTCTGTAAGCGTAACGTTTGTTCACAATAACAAAGAAGTTCAGTGGATGAAAAGGAGTATTGGGGCCTCGGGACACAGATAAGAGCAAATGCATGAAGAAAAACAAGAAATAGTATGCTACAGCCAAGAGACAGGGAGGAAAAGTAAGTGGCGAACACTGGAACCTATGAAAAGCAAGGGTGGGATTTAAGCCCCCTTTAAGCTCTATATTAAATACAATAGATTTCACAAGCACACGAAACCTAAAAGGGTAATTGAATGGTCTGCTTTTCATCTAATTGAAACATGTTAAAATCTTGGACAACCATTATGAGAAAAAAAAAACATAAAAGCCACAAGGATACAATTACAATTCTTCTGCTTTTCAACGTTTTCACGTCTTTCAAAATTATTTTCAATTTTTTGCTCCCAAATTAAATAATCAGATTCAGAGGTTATAATTTATATTAACAGAAACTCAGCACATATAAATAGTTCTCTCTCATCTCAAGATTAAAAAAAACATCATAAGTCCAGGTCAATTTATTCAGAGGTTAAATTTGAACTTAATAGGTATGTGTGCCAGGTTTTTGTAAAATCTTAAGTGCTACAGCTTCTGTCTTGTTAATCAAAAGACAAGCCATGGCTCATCGGGCGAGGAACACATTCATTTCCAAAAATATAACTTTTGCATTCCTCTGCAAATTATCTGTAACTGGTAATAAAATATTAAAGCACAATGGGCACTCACACCTCAGTCAATGTCTGTGTATACCGCCAGTTAAATCAAAGATCCGGACTTGCTTCAGGCATTCTTATTTCTTCCCCAGGGGCCAGCACCTCTTTTGGTAATTTATAACAAGAAACCAGGGAACTCTGCTTCACATGTACCATTTTCCTGAAAAAGGCATCCGACTTTACAAATTTTATATTTCTCCTCGATATCTTGATAGTTTGCCCGTGCCTCTTTCAGACAGACCATTTGGATTGATAAACATTGGAATCTGTCTACTCTACAAGATACAACACGACCTGGACTAAACATTACCTTTTTTTAAGGCCCATGAAAAGGGCAGAGTTTAAGGACATCCTTAGATTCCTAAATGATTAATAGATAGTCCAAATGCAATAATTCGGTAAACGAAAATAAAATACAACTGAATGCATGAGAAAAAGGTGAGCATCTGAATAAAAAAAAACGACACAAATTTATTTTTTGTCTGAGTTAATCAGCCTTTTGTTAGGCCCCAGTTTACATGATCACCCCTTAATGTTCCATAGCATAAAACATTACATTCATGTTAGACTGCGATAAAACATCTCACTGGGTTTCAGGATCAACTTAATTTCAAGATCCTATTTTCTCCAAGAATATTGACAGATCAGAACTCACAATTGTCAATTAATAAAGGCACTGTGCATGTGCCCAGTGCAATTTCAGCTTGTGACCCTCTTATCATATGTTTGAATCTATTTCCGCGATGTGCTAAAAAATTACAACTTTTTCCAGTCATGTTTTTACAGAAAGTATACTGTTGTTGCACTCTTTCTTCTCAAATGCCTTTACATGTTGAAGCACTTGTTTTCGGAGTTAAAAATCAGCTGTGCACACACAGTATTTGCAAGAGTACACAACCACACATACTGTAAAAGTCAATAAAAAGATTTAAAGGCTGTTGCTGTTGCAAATGAAAAGGTGGCCAAATATTGTTTCCACTATCTGATCTGGAAGCGCGGTTTAGAGCTAGATGGAATATCTTAGTGTAACAAATGCAGAGCCCTTTGGGTGGCGGATATAACCAATTCTCTCTATTGCCTTTCAGAGTGATGTCTTGTGTTAATGCTGGGTAAATATAGAGAAATGAGTCCAAATGTTAATATAGTAACCTAAATTAGGAACTTTATCTCCTCTTGACACACAAACTTTGATTCGAAGTTTGCCTAGTTCTCAATGCTGGATAGACGTCTTGCTTTACCTGGCTTCTTCTGAGATTAATTTTTTCCAAAAAGCTGCATCTCCCTCTGAATGAATCTTTATTTAGAAGAACAAGTTTGTTACCATTAGTAGTGATCTTTCTGCTAGAGATTATCCAGCTTTAGATTCCTCACCTTTGGAATATACTTCAGGCATCAGGCTGCATCTGGAAACCTTTCAGCACCACTTTGGCATGCTGTCATTTGGCACTGTGGGGTTCACACGGATGCTGTTTCTTCCCTGGAAATGATGTGTGTGGAGCCCCTATAAGCTCCACCCCTACACACTAATATCAGGCTTATAGTGTGAGCAGTAGACCTGCTCTCTTCAAAAGCTCTAGAGCAGAATCAGCCTTGCCCCAAAACAGGCGAGTCCCGTTGGGTGGACCAGACATCACCTGAGAAGCCCTGCCAAGCGTAGCCACACACAGCAACACCGGTGTCTATGGCCAACCCTATAGAATCAGTGGTGTCCAAGCCACATTGAATTGTGAACTAAAACTTTGGGTCTCCTGAGCGTGTACAGGACAAAGGTCTTCAGGAACACCAGTGAGGACACCAAATCAGAGAGGGCATGATAATAGCTTCCCACCAAAGAGCTGGTGTTAACAGATCAGAGGGCCACACTGGTGGAAGAAAACACGTTTGACAAATGTTTCTATCTGCCTAGATTCTCTGACAGTGGGAGTGGTAGGAAACGTGTTTGGGTAGAGGCCTGCACCAGTACTGGGGACTTGGGCAAAGCTTCCCCCCCCCCCCCAATTCAATTGTCAACTTTCTAGGCACTATCACCCTACTCCAGATGACACTGCTTTTCTTTCGCAACGCCCTTCTCTGAACTTCGCCTCATGGTCCCTGATGGCCTTCAGGTTCATTGAAGTGCAGACGCTACAGGCCTTGAAATCCTGGCTTAACCGAACACAGTATCGGCACACCTAGTAAGGACCGGTCACAGACATCTGTTTACAACACTCTCAACAGGGCTTACAACCTGTCACCTTTGGGGATGACTTCCTTTGCACATTGAAGAAATTTTCAAGGTAATAGTGTCAAAGACATAATGGAGCTCCGGGTCTGTGTCCGGTGGTGCAGAAAGAAAGTAACAGACTGCGGTGCACCAAGGTACTGCTGAAATGTTTCCGGATGCAGTCTGAGATCTGGGAAATATTCCAAAGGTGAGTGATCTGTGGCTAGAAGTCAAACAGAACTCTTGTTTTCATCCATGTTTGTACCGCTTGAAATGTCTTCTTGTTACTACAAGAGTTCTCCGCACCAGATGCTTTTAATAACATTGCTCATAAGACCAGTACTTGTGTCGGGCAAGAAGATGCTGATGATATAATTGCTTTGGAAAAACAAAGCAAAAAATATCTCAGATATTATTTTGAAGACAGGCGTACCAGATAGTAAAGGGAAATATTCAAGGTACTTAAAAGGGGTAATCAACTCTGTCTTCAAGCAGTTCTTTTTTTTTTTTTAATCTGACATATACTTTGGTAAGTTGGAGGTTATGCTCGAAGTCCAGCCTAGGTCCATTCCAATCAGTTACATGGACAGAACATCAAGGAGGAGAAGAGACTTAGAACTCTTGCGTCTCTAGAACAAAATGAGGGTCATGCCAACAAAGAACATTAAAAATTAAGATGAGGAAATAAAATCAAATAATGGGTTTATTAATAAAACATGTTAGACCTTATCAAAAAATTCAGACCTAATGATAAGACCTCTCAACAACATATTCAAACCATGCTTTTTATGAAATAAAATCTAGCCTACTACGAATAAAAAAAAAAAAAAAAAAAAAAAAACGGACTCACTGTACCCATACTGGTTTGATCAATACTAGGACGCACTTGATCCGAGATGTACCGCTAACAAGCGGTGCGCATTGATTCTACAAGTAATAAATCCTGACAACCTAGATTACAGGTACTCATTCTATATAAATGCAAAATAAGTATTGAGGTAGAACTATATAAATTACATTAAATGAGTTACTGTAGATAAATTATATATGCAGGTTGATTACAGAATACAATTCCAACAGATCATGGAAAAGGTTTTAATTGTAATACTTGTACTGTCTTTGTCTCTATTATTTTCAGCATTTTTCCGTTGTGTTGTAGGGCATTCTTTTCTTTTATCAACTTCACCTTGGCAAGGTAGCTACTGGCCAGGAAATAGATAAGGCAATATTGTGTAGTTTGGTTTTATCCTGGGATAGGTCGAGCTTTCTGCATGACCAGGAGAAAGTTACCTATCTGGAAAAGTCCACTTTGCTTCCTATTTAGTGTAATTTTAAATATTCACAAAATAACATTGAGATCCAAAATGACGCGAGCATTCTAGAACATACTGGGATGGGTACATTTGACATTCCTCTGGAGAAACCAATAAAGTAAAATGTCAAGTGTCACGTGAAAAAGTTGGCCCAAGACGTAGCCCTGTATATTCCTTAAATTTCTCTATTTGAACCGTGAAATACGATCTGTGCTCATTCTTTTCCTTTACATTTAGGAAAAGGGTCAAAGAGTTTGGTTTATCTTGCACGACACACCTTTAGCATCCTATATGTTGTAAATGTTTTCCTGTAATTTGACAGATTTTTAGGGATTGGAGGTATGAATCCATTGGTGATTTTTCTATATTAAATACAAATCACTCAAAGGTTATCTTGGTGGCTTCCTTTCAAAACCTGGCGATACATTTTTAAGAGTATTCTATTAAAACCGACTAAGGAAAGGCCGTTCCTAATGGTATATACACCAGGTATTTCTGCAACCAAACCAAAGCACATGCCAGGGATGACTCTGACCAGGCTATAACTAATTAATAATGGTAAGCTCTCTGGCGCAAGCACACATAGCTATAATTTTATTATAAGACCGGAGGCTCAGATTATGCAGTCTTTTCTTGCTTTAACTTCAACAGCAGACAATAAGAAAAACTACATTTCCCAATAAAGTAAAACTACAAAGTGACATCACAATGGGAATATCCAATAGGACGTCGAATACAGATATTAATATCTTAACTGTGAACAACATGTCCTCTTTTCTTGCTGCTCGCATTCAAGATAAACAATATCTTTGAAACAAATTATTTACATATACATTTATTGCAGTTGTTTATTATTTATATGTGTTTTGGTTACCGCTCTAACTGTATTTCTGCTTTGTTCGTGCTCCAGCGCGCACCACTTCTTTCTATTCAGGTCTCTTGCGCATCTACCAACGTTTGTTTTTCACCGTTGTAGACACGTAAAGCCAGCGCTTTACCTTTCCCTCGCATGTGGCAGCGGGCGCTTCACTCTGCTCGGATTCAGAGTTTTTGCTGCTATTCCTCATACGCTCTCAAGGCGCTTTGTTTTTCCTGTATTGCTGAGGCAGGAAACCTCTTCCCCGAGGGCAGCTCCCCTGGGAAGGGTTTTTACTTTACGGGTACTTCCTCCTTTGCTCGCGTAGGCTTTTCTTTGAGTTTTTCCTCACGCCCACCCCTGTAGCCACTCCCAGCCCTCACAGGCTGATTGTTTAATTCCTTATTTGGCAGAACATATTAGCTACTCCAGTTTTTCAGTTTATAGCTTTGCTTTTTGTGCCGGTTTATATATTTTCTTCCTTCAATATGTCTGAAGAAGAAGATTCCCATTTTTTAAGGAAACTTTAAAGTCCTTTATAAAGGATTCTTTTCAACAGGCAGTTTCCGTTTCCATGTTGGACATATCCAAAAATTTAGAAGCCTCCTTTTCCAAGATTATTTCTGCTACTGATATACCTTCTGTAGAAGGCAAGAAACATGCAGCCACCCTTCCTGGACCTTTGAAAGGCATTTGTTTCTCTTGGTCCTCCCACTCGAGAGGTATCTAAATCGGGAACCCCTTCCTCCGCTCTCCTCATTACTTACTTGAGACACTGATGATGATAACTCTCTTAGTCATACAGACGATATGGACAGATCTTCGGATCCATATCTTTATGGGCCGCCGGAGAAAAGGTGTAGAATTTCTCCTATGGACGGTGGTGCCGCTCACCCTGTGTCTCAGATCTTGGTAGATCACTCTGGTGAACCCATGTTCGACCATTCCTTCACGGTTCATCCAAACTCTAAGGAATGGTATCCTACTGACTATGTGGCAGACTATGTCTCTTTTTATTTACGCCACTCTCTGGACAAGGTTACCAGGAATAAACTCAAATCTGAGTGTCCCTGTCCCTCTTTACCCGACAAGGTCACTGCTACCCCTGTGATTGACCCAAATATGCTCATGTTTTTGACCAAATTTGGGAAAGACCGTAAGAAAGGTGTGGCTAGAGCCTGGCCAGGTTGCCAAGATAAGCTTTTGGATTTGGTGGGTCCTCTCACTAGGATTTTCGATTTGGCTGAGGAGGCCAAAGTAGACAAATCTCCAATAGACCCTGTGGTTCTTTCTAACCAGGCGCAACACGCTATTTGTATGCTTGGGAATGCGAACACCCAATTGTCTATTGAAAGGAGGAAGCGTCTCCTAAAGATCGATCCTAAACTGGCATCTTTGGCCTCTAAAGATGAGGGCCCTTCGGCTAAAGGTTTGTTATTTGGAGACTCCTTCATAAAGGAACTGGGCAAGTACGTCTCCACCTTCGCAACCCTGGACAAGGCTCACCTTTCTATTAAAAAGATATTTTCGTCACAGGTTTTTGCCAGGGCCGGCAAAGGCAGGAGTCGCTTTGCCGGCCGCTACCTCAGAGGTCAATATACCAATCGAGACTCCTACAACCAGCAGAATCAGCTTGATACCTACACAGGTAACAAGCTACGCTTCTACTCCCCCCCGTTCAAGAGGTTATCGAAACAGGGGTTATGTCAACAAAAGAGAAAAGATTTCCGGTAAGTGTTTCCAATTCTGGCCTTCCTCCAGTAGGAAGCAGACTGGCTTTGTTTCTAGATTCATGGTTGTTTCTCACGTCAGATCCCTAGATAATTCAATCCATTCAAGGTTACCTCTTAGAGTTTTATCACCCCCAAGTCAGTCCCTTTTTCCTCTTCCCCTTGTTTCTCAAGAACAAAACCAACTTCTCCACAGCAAAGTCCAGTCCCTCCTTGTCAAACAAGCCACAAAACCAGTTCAGTTCGACTCTCCTCGGGTTTTCTCAGTACCATTTTCCTGGTCCAAAAGAAAAAACAGAAGTTTTGACTAGTTCTGAACCTCAAAAAAATTCAACAATTTTGTGGTCTATCGACATTTCAAGATGGAGACTATCCTCCACCTCAGGAATAGTTTACTACGAAACGACTGGTTAGTCAGATTAGACCTTCAATATGCTTACCTCACACTACCTATTCATCCCTCACACAGAACATTTCTTCAATTTCAATGGGAAAACTCTTTCTACCAATTCAAGGTCCTTTCGGGCTCTCTTCGGCCCCTTGGTGTTTCACCAAGACTCAAGCATGTAGCGGGCTTTCTCCGCTCCCACGGTGTCCGTCTGATTCTTTACCTAGACAATATTCCCCCGATGGCACAAAACAAAGACCTTCTCCTTGTTCAGCTATATTTTTGTCAAGATCTTCTACTCAAGATGGGATTCCTCATCAACTTTCAGAAATCACCCATCGTTCCAACTCAAAAATTGGAATTTTTCAGTTTTCTCGGACACTACTCTTTCATTTCTTCAACTTCCCCAGCACAAAGTTTCCTTAATCAAGAAAGAAATTTGTCGATCTCTGTCCCTTCCTCACATCTCCCTCAGAACTCTAGCTCGTCTAGTGAGACTTCTCGCTTCCTCGATTCAAGCTATTTTCCCAGGTCCTCTGCACTATCGCGCCCTCTAACGTCGGAGGATACGCCATCTTCACAGGGGCTTGCCTATTCCGATCCACATGTTCTAGACTCAGAGTCCAAAGAGGAGCTTCTATGGTGGCTGACTCACTTAGACGCCTGGAACGGAAGAACTCTTTTCTGCCGCCCCAGATCTTGTATTAGAATCTGTTGCAAGTCGGACTGGTTGGGGCGCAAGATGTGGTCAGTTCTCGACTGGAGGCGCATGGTCTATGAAGGAGTCCTCCTTGCACATAACCAGTTTAGAGATGCTTGCAAGTTCCTTTGCCATTCGCTCCTTTACAAAGGACAGAGTAAGTTGCACCATTCTTCTCAGGATGGGCAACTTAACCGCCGTCAGATATATCAACCATCTAGGATGCACCAGGTCAAAGATTATGTCTACCCTGGCAAAGCATCTCTGGTAATATTGTCTTCCTCAACAAATTTCAGTCAGAGCAGTTTACCTGCCGGGCAGTCGGAACAGTTATTTCAATCTTTGGCGACATGTCCATAGATCTTTTTGCTTCTCGCCTCAATTCCCACCTTCCTTCTTTTTTTCAGTTGTAGGCCGGATCCGCAGGCTCTTGCCACGGATGCTTTCCTTCAGATTTGGCCGTCATCTCTTCTTTACGCTTTTCCTCCCTTCCTTCTGATTCCTTGCACAAACGCGCAGACAACAATCCACACTAGTTCTCATAACCCCATTTTGGCAAGCTCAGCCTTGGTATCCAACTTTATTGGAACTAACAATCGACGGTCCGGTCTGGCTTCCTCATTTCCCCAACCTCCTCTTAGATCCCCAAGGTCGACAACACCACTTGGTTCTCTACAACTCCTTGTTTCTCATTGCTTGGAGGATTTAGGGTTGTCCTGGAGAACCCCAGGAATTTCGGAGGATGCTCTCAAACTCATCCAACAGTCCAGGGCCCCTGGTACCTTCAAGGCTTACAAATCGGCATGGGCCATTTGGTGCAGCTGGTATATGGACAGGAATTCACATCCCTTTTCCACTTATGTAGTGTTGGTTGTGAACTTCCTTGGCCTCCGAGGGTGAGGCCTATTGCACTATCAACACTTACAGATCTGCCATCTCTGCTGAACATCATAGAGTCAATGGCAGACCGATTGGTGAACATCCTCTCATCTGTAAACTTTTAAAGAGAGTAAGATGTGTTTTTCCTCCAGCTCCTAAATATAATGTAATGTGGTATGTTACGGCCTGGGCGGATAATGATTTCCTTTTTCTTAAGCAGCTTTCCGCAAAATTGACTATGCTTTTATGTCTGATTTCCCTCAAACACGTTTCAGATGTTAAAGCTCTGGATGTTACCTCCTTTTTTTTTTCTCTCCTCTTGGAGTTTCTTTTCAGGTTCGAAGACGTACTAAAACTAACTTGGCATCTGTTCATTACTCATTTTTTCCCCCTCTCAACCCAAAGTGTATGTTGGAAGTTGTCTAAAGAACTATGTGCCTCGTACTGCAGATTTGAGATCATCCTCTTCCTCCCAATTACTTATTTCTTTTCTGAAACCCCATAAACCTGTTTCCTCCCCTACCCTAGCTCGTTGGGTCGAATGGATCAGGTCTTTAGCTGGGATCAATGTGGATTCTTTTGGAGCCCATTCTGCCAGAGGGGCCATGGCCTCTCGAGCTTTCTGGCCCGGATCCTCTTTACAGGATATTCTCAAGTCTGCAGACTTGTCTAATGAAAGCACATTTAGAACTTTTTACTGTAAACCGATTCCTCATGTTTCAGACTGTTATTGCTATGCTTGAATATACATAATATGAGCCTCCGTTCTTGTAATAAAATTGAGATTTTCCTAGCCTTGGTGTCTGAAAGGCTAGATTTTATTAAAGACACAGAGGCGAGTATCACCCCGCCACTTGATTAACCCTTCCCTATTCCTTTATTTCAGTTCCAACTCCCTCTTCCGGCGTTGGCTCTTCCTAATCAACACAATTGTCTTCCATCAAGACAGGATTCTTTCTTCAATGGCTTCCCTTCCTGGGCTCCTGTCTACGCTCGCCTGTTTCAGGACTGCTTTATTGATATTATTAAGCTATCTATTTTTTATGTGAATTTGTTGGTTACTTCTCCTCTTTAGTTCTCGCATCAAGAAAAGAGGACTTGTTCGCAGTTAAGATATTAATAGCTGTATTCGACGTCCTATTGGATATTCCTATTGTGATGTCACTTAGTAGTTTTACTTTATTGGGAAAAGTAGTTTTTCTTCTTGGCTGCTGTTGAAATTAAAGCAAGAAAAGACTGCATAATACTCGCCTCCGTGTCTTTAATAAAATCTAGCCTTTCAGACACCAAGGCTAGGAAAATCTCAATTTTCTTGCACTGTGTATGCTACTCTCACATACAGTTGCATTTAAATATATGCATTTTCCTTTTGCCAAAGGGTGCACCATATGAAACTGATCAAGATATCGACCTTGGATATTTTGCTTTGAGGTGTCTTCCCACTAGGCCATACTCGCAAAAGGTAATGGACATCTGTTAAAAAGCAGGTCCTCAGGTTCCACCTCAGAAAGCGCCTGACGTGGCAGTTCAGGGGAGGAGTGTCAATTTCTGTGTATGACCAAACCTGGTTTGGAATTGACTGTATTGGCATGGTGTGCAAAATAACAATGGACTGGAACGTGCACCAAGTAATCACTAGCAGCTGAGATTAGTTCAAGCACTCCAACCATCACCTTTTTGTATTTTTCATTTGCTCACAAATGGTAAGAGAACCCTTTTCTTGTACTCCCACTAAACGGCTAGAGTTCCAGACATGACCAAAGCAACCCCCCTCAAAAAAAAAAAAAAAAAAAAAACACAATTCTTGTATTGGCAAAATGGAGTAGCATGTTTCAACGATTCCCTCCACTGCCATTTTAGGCCTCGTATACTCCAATGAGATGAGAAACCTCTCAACTCCACTGGCCATTCGGGCAGCCTCTACAACATATTTTTTTCTTATGAAGTCTTTACTCCATTTTAGCAACTACTGCTTGTGCCTTTATCCTGGAATGAAATTCCCTGATAAAGATCCACCCATTTATGCGGTCAGTTGATAATGAGGAATTTTTGTTTTCAAATAACAACCAGGAACACGCCACATTGTTTTTCTTACATCCTGTATTACATATATGGATTTTCGGTAAATCAATGTCTACACATCAAGTCTGTCCATTGGTTTCTTAAAACTAATTTTATTTTATGCTGGCATTTTTACAAAATATAATTATTGGTGAATAATGTTCTGATCTTACAAAAAGGTAAATCTAAAAGTAACAGCCATGATTTAGTGACTGTGCATGATACTGAAAGGAGTCAAACGAGTATTGCTAATGCCAGGGGAAACTACATTTGCATTTCAGTTCAAAATCTCCAATCAAATAATGAATGGAAATGTTTAAACTAAACATCCATGGGGAGATACAGATACCTGTAACATCCATAAATAGGTATTCGCTTGCAAACCATCCTGGAACAGCTTGCCCTTTACAAGCTGCAGAAGTGCTGCACAACGTAAGCGCTATTTTGTACAAATATTAGATCAACATACATATGCAGTATTATGCTGGCGAGGCTCATTGCAATTGTCGCTTCTTTGCATACTGAATTTTTCCAACCAGTGCCACACATGCCATTATTTGGTGGCTTTGTTGACAAATGATTTTTTTAAGTTCGGGGTCAACCAACTGAGCCAGGAGGAAAACTGCAATACCTGTGGAGGGACTTATTCTTCAGATTTGATAGTTCTAAAGTTTTTTTCCGTTTTAGGAGAGGATGTGCTACAGTTGTGGGACTCGCTTTCGTTTGAAGTTTTAGCGGCACGTTTTACAGCTGTCTTTTGTCTTCTTGCAGCCCTTGGCTTTTTCAACCTTTTCCTGTTTTTAACGCGAATTAGATCTTCTCGTCCAACTTCAATCATCTGTTCTTCCCAAGATTTCATTTCGTTTTCATAACGAATCTTATCATCTTCTGCTAACTGAACATAAGGCTGAAAAATAAAATACGCATTACAAGTTGGTACTTGTATTTGTAAAGGAATGTACGGCATAAAATACAGATCCAAACAACGAGCGTCGACGCTAGAAATAAAACCCCTAAACACAGTTATCACTGTAATAAACACTTCTATCAAACAAAATTAAAACTAGAATCAACTTTTGTAGTCGAAGTACCATCTCATTTACTCATACACTTAAAGAAAGTCCAACTATTAATCTATCGGACACAAAGTTTCAATACTCCCTGCATAGTTATAAGTCAACTAGACATTATTTGGCACAAGGTATGCATAAGAAATTAGTCAACAGGCTAAATCTACTCAATCGTGTTTGCATAAAGAATAAATCTATCAGATACGAAACGAAACCACGGTAACCATGTCCTCTTGTGTTATTATACACCTGTTTTTTCAGCTAATTAATGGAAGATGGCCAATTTTTTTGGTCTGGAACAAGGAGATGCTGTTATGTAAAACCATCCTAAAAGGTACTTTACACAAATCTGACCTCTAAGTTGCATCAGGAAAAAAATATTTTTCATTTGTCAGGATCAGATGAAAAAAAATATCACGATTGGCACTGCTCAGTATTTTGTGAAGTAAAACAAAACAACAACTCTTAACTCCTTCGCTGCCAGGCCTTTTCCCCCCTCAGGTGCCAAGCCTTTTTTTTTTGGCTATTTGGGGCAGTTCGTGCTAAGACCCTCTTACTTTTTGTCCACAAAAGCTACCCACGCAAAATTTGCATCCTTTTTTCCCCAACATCCTATGGATTCTAGAGGTATCCAGAGTTTGTGAGTTCCCCTGAAGGAGACCAAGAAATTAGCCAAAATACAGCAAGAATTTCGTTTTTTTCTTTTAAAAAAAATGGGGAAAAGGGCTGCAGAAGGCTTGTGTTTTTTTGCCCTGAAAATGGCATCAAAGGGTTGCGGTGCTAAAATCACCATCTTCCCAGCTTTCAGGAATAGGCAGGTTTCAACCAGAAAACCAAATTTTTCAACACAATTTTGGCATTTACTGGGACATACCCCATTTTTACTATTTTTTGTGCTTTCAGCTTCCTTCCAGTTAGGGACAGAAATGGGTCTGAAACCAATGCTGGATCCTGGAAAGCTAAACATTTTTGAAAAGAAGACAACATTCTAAATTCAGCAAGGGGTCATTTGTGTAGTTCTTAGCAGGTTTTCCTACAGAAAATAACAGCTGAAATAAAAAAAAAAAAAAAAATTGAAATGGAGGTGAAAAACAGCCATTTTTCTCCACGTTTTACTCTAACTTTTTCCTGCAAGGTCAGACTTTTTAAAGCAATATACTGCTACGTCTGCGGGACTCTTCTGGTTGCGGGAATATATATGGCTTGTAGGTTCATCAAGAACCCTAGGTACCCACAGCCAATAAAGGAGCTGCACCTTGCAATGGGTTTTCATTCTATACCGGGAATACAGCAATTCATTTGCTGAAATATAAAGAGTGAAAAATAGTTATCAAGGAAACCTCTGCATTTGCAAAATGGACACAAGATACGATGTTGAGAAGCAGTGGTTATTTGCACATCTCTGAATTCTGGGGTTCCCATACGAGCATGTGAATTACAGGGCATTTCTCAAATAGACGTCTTTTTTACACACGGTCTTACATTTGGAAGGAAAAAATTTCGAGAAACACAAGGGGCAATAACACTTGTTCTGCTATTCTGTGTTCCCCCAAGTCTCCCCAGAAAAATGGTACCTCACTTGCGTGTGTAGGCCTAATGCCCGCGACAGGAAAAGCAGCATGGACACATCACATTTTCCCAAGGAAAACAGACCTGTTTTTTGCAAAGTGCCTAGCTGTGGATTTTGGCCTCTAGCTCAGCCGGCACACCTAGGGAAACCTACCAAACCTGCACATTTTTTACAACTAGACACCTAGGGGAATCCAAGATGGGCTGACCAGTGGGGCTCTCACCAGGTTCTGTTACCCAGAATCCTTTGCAAACCTCAAACGTTGGCCAAAAAAAAAAAAAAAAAACTTTTTCGTCACATTTTGGGGACAGAAAGTTCTGGAATCTGAGAGGAGCCACAAATTTCCTTCCATCCAGCGTTCCCCCAAGCCTCCCGATAAAAACTGTACCTCACTTGTGTGGTTAGGCTTAGCGCCCGTGACAGGAAAAGCCCCAAAACACAACGTGGAAAAATCACAATTTCCTCAAAGAAAACCGAGCTGTTTTTTGCAAAGTGCCTAGCTGTGGATTTTGGCATCTGGCTCAGCCGGCACCTATGGAAATCTAACAAACCTGTGCATTATTTTAAAACTAGACCCCTAGGGGAGGAGGAGACCTGCATTTTTGGTCCTGGTCTCAGCAGCCATACAGGGAAACCTACCAAACATTTCTGAAAACTAGACAGCCGAGGGAATCCAGGGAGGTGTGACTTGCGTGGATCCCCCAATGTTTTCTTACCCAGAATCCTCAGCAAACCTCAAATTTAGCTAAATAAAATCAATTTTGTCTCACATATCTCTATGGGATCACTGCACCGGGACAAATTGTCTACCACCCGATGTTCCCCTCAGTCTCCCGGTAAAAATGATACCTCACTTGTGTAGGTGGGCGAAGTGCCTGTGACAGGGAAGAGCCAAAAACATGTCAAAATTGAGGGGGAACCAAGTGAGTCCAAAAGGGCAGTTTGTTTTAAAAAAAAAAAAAAAACATTTTTAGGCTGACAAGTGGGACAGAATTGTTATCAGTATAGATGAGAATGCAGGGTGGTAGGAATTTTGTGGATTCCTGCAGATTCCGGACGGTTCCATCACAAAAATGTAGGAAAAATGTGTGATTTCCAGCAAAGTTGGAGGTTTGTAGGGCATTGTGGGTAAGAAAATGGTGCAGGTGAATTTGAAACACACCACCCTGGAATCACCCAGATGTTTAGTTTTCAGATGTGTCTAGGTCTTGTGGATTTTTCTACATGGCAGCGTCCCAAAGTCTAAAAAGTGCAGCCCTCACCATTCCATGTGGGGCGATTTTAAGAGTTAGCCAAGCTCTCATGGCCCAATGTAAAACCAAATCCCCAAAATAATCAAATGTCCTCTAGCTTGCCATGGGATAAGATGTTTTAGTGTGCGGGGGGAGAGCTGAAAGACTGTTATCCCCTTCATTTGGGGTGGGGGCAAAACCAGGCCCACACTGGTTGGTAGCCACCAACCCACAATTTTTTGTTCTTTTTAATTCCCTGCCATCTAGTAGACTTTCTGTCTCCGCCCTCCCTCCCAGGGTGTGGATCGGGGGTAGCTGCCCCATCTGTCCACTGGTGGGGGCATATTGGCATAATAAAAATAGGCCTACCTGCCCCCAAGGGGGGCAGAAACGGCCTAAAATAAGTTTGTCCCCCAGGGGAAAGACCGTTGCCTAAGGAGTCGCTAGCCTTGCATGAAATTGAAGCAAAAAAATAAACATCCCTGGTGTCTAGGGTTTTCTGCCTCCCCCCCACTCCCCCCCGCAGATTGGCCAAGTTACAAATGGCCCACAACAAATTTGCACCCCACAACCCCTAAGAGGAGTAACCCTTGCCTAAGGGGTAGCTCCCCACATATAAAAATAAAAACACACACAGAAAAATATATTCGTGGTGTCTAGGGGTTTCTGCCCCTCCTGGGGGCAGATCATCCTAATTATAATAGGGGCAGATCGGGCAGCAGAAATGCTCAAAAAGACAGAGGAAAGGAAGGACCTTTCCTTTGATGCCTCTCTCGCCCCCTCCACATGATCAGATGAGAAATGCTTTTGCATTTCGCCTCCCTTCCGCAGACCTCTGATGAGGTCAGCGTGCGATCGTGCGCTGATGTCATCAGACAGCACAGGGTAGAAGGGGGAAGCGACTCTCCTTCCATCCTTGCCGAGGGGAGGGGGTTGCTTGGCCCTTACAAGTTTTCCAGTCCACTTTGGAAGAAGTTGAAATTTCACAGACAAATCACTTAGCCCTCACCAATTTCTTCAGCAACACCGGTTAAAGCTTAGCCCCCAGGATTCAGTTCACAGATAACTATTGCCAGAGGAGTGGCTGTCAACAGTGCAGCAGATGCAGTGGCGCTGCAGCCCAGAGGTGTGTGGGGCCCACGGCACCACAATTATGAATGCTATTACTGGTGGAAGGGTGGCGATTTTAGCTGACTGCATAAAGGCCAATGAGATCTCTGATAAACCACTGACGGACTTGTGCCAGCTCAAACATTTGTTTCATGTTTTAGGAAAAACAATATTGGTTTAAAGAGGCAAAACATGAGCATTAACCCTGGCGAGAGAAATAAACTGACCAATTTTAATAGAGAACCCAGTCATTTGTTCAACTCGTGTTGGAACTGCGTAGTGCAGACAAAGAGCAGATCCTCCTTACTACCAAATATTATTACAATGATAACCACACTTCAGTATAACACTATAGCAACTGAGTCATATTCCTTTTATTGCACTCTATAGACTGTACCTGGTCCACGAGTAACACGTACGTTTCACTGCTGAAGTCTCTTTCCAGTATGTTCGGGAAAGTGCTCTATTGCTACCCAACCTCTACCTGCTAGTAAATCCTGTTTACAGGACTTTCATTAAAAAACAAACATAAAAACAATTGTCACTGATTGTTAATGGAGAGGCTGAGTTGACAAATCAGGATTTGTCCATATTAGGCGGCACAGAGAAAAACACACCGTGTGCAGTCTGCTCTAACTAAAGTGTTGTTAGGAAACACATTTTAATTGTTGTCCGACTTCACAGGCGTAACATATCTAGCCAACTCAGGAAACCTGTTGAGGAAGGAGGACAAAAGAAGTAGCCAGCACATTCCATAAAAAATTAGCAAAAATAATTTCTCAGCAGGCCACTGGAGGAATCACTGAAAGGATGTTAAGCAAATCATCTGGGCTGGCCGTGACTGCAGAAAATTTCTCAAACAGGATTACATTTTTAAGCCCTTCTAAATTTACTACCTTTTACCTACAAATAGAGAGAGAGATCCAGCTCACACCCCTTACCATACCTATCAACCAAGTGGAGATGATAACACTGTACAGAAGGACAGACTTCAGAGAGGTTTGCTAAAATTTCTTTGTTAAGATGAGATACAGGAAACAAAGAAGCAAAGGCGGAGCAACCTTCTATGACTTCAGGACTGCAACTGCCATCCGTTACAATATTGGAACCTTACATCAGTGCTCGCAGCTCATGAATGAGAACACAACACCTCAGGTAAGCAACGCTTATACGTACAACCACATGAATTAATACACACGATTCAACTACAGCAAAAAAAATAAAGAATCATATTAAAAATATCGAAGTCAATAACAAATATAATCCAATAGGTGGACATCGCAATCTCACTCCAGACTCACAAACATGCTTTTTGCCTGAAGCTGTGCAAATACTATGTTTAAATCCTTCGGTGCAAGTGTCGGCCAATTGGAGACACCAGCACACCCTACCCAGTGCAGGTGTCGGCAACTGGAAGACACTGGGGAAGGATCTAATGGATCCTCTAGTTACATTTTCTTTTTTTTTTTTTTTTAAAAGGGACTGAGGCGATGCAGATCACTTAAGCAATAGCCCTCAAAACACACCCACCCATGACCTCAGCATGCTGCGAGGCGTGTTGACCTCACTGTTTCCCCACTGGAGCTGGAGGAAGGAGCCGGTAAACTCTCTCTCCTCTCTGGTGGGGGAAAAAAAAAACCAAAAAAAAAACGGCCAACCCAGGTTTCAGAGAGGCCTCGTTTTAAAAAGGGAAAGCCTTCCCTTTCAAACAAGGCCTTCCTCAAACTGCTTTGTGATCGTGGACTGTGTCAATCTCACGGTCCACAGTTAGGAAACCACTAGATCACCAGGTACCTTTTTTTGGGAGAGGGGTGTTGGGGGAGGGGAGTGGCAGACCCTTGTGGTAATGTCCTGATGCCATCTCCCCCGCCAATCACACCCTCTGGTAAATATATATGAATATAGTAGAAGCAGTGAATATGAATGTTTTTTATGAAAGAAAAAAATACAAATAAAAAAGGAAATTGACAGGGGGTCAGCCCTCTTGGTTTACAGACGCCCTCCAGGTTTACAGACACCATCAGGTCTCAACATTTTTTTTTTTTTTTTTTTTTTTAAATGTCTGGTTCCCTAGGAGAAAAACTAAAAAGTAGGTGGGAAGGGGTCGACCCTTAACACATGGGTCGATCCCCCACCCTTTGGGGGGCAGTGTATATATTTAAGTGTGTGTTTTCACATACATATACTGCATATGCCACATTAAAAAAACAAGTTACATGCCTGCAGACTGTGGTTCTCCAGTATTGATATCTTCCATAGATTCACATGCTTGAATCATCCCAGTCATCGAGGTGGTTGTTCCATGGTATTTGTAACTTGTAGTAAATCCCATTCATTAGGCTGCAAATTACATGTCACACAGGACTGTTAAGCAATCCACATCCTTTTGAGCAGAACTAAAGTTCAGCCAATCGGAAAAAGACTTCTGCCTCATTTCTCCTTTCCAGTGGCACCACACCTCAGATTTCGAAGCGCGAGTGCATAAAATGCACCATATGCCAAAGTAAATAATCAATGAGGTGAGTGACTGAAAGGGGAAAAGGGGAGGTGGGAGAGTCGCATCCGAATCTATGAAAGATTAAAATGCAGCACTGTGGAGGCATTTGTGAAAGAAGAGAAAACTCTGATGGACAATTTTAGAGCTAGGGGTTATCCTGGGCGTGTATTAAGGGCAGCAAAAGAGGAGTTAAAACTTGAAGTAGGCAAGATCTTTTCACCCAGAGAATTAACATTAAAAAGTGTGAACAGGCAGTAAGATAAATTACTACCTACAACTCAGAGTCGGATAAGATTAAGAGAATGCTCAAGAAATGCTGGTATCTGGTCAAGTCTGATCCTGCTATTGGGAAGAAGATCTTGTAATATCCACTGATCACTTACCGTAAATCTAAGTCTTTGAGAGATATGCTGGTGTAGAGTAATTTAAGTATGAACACTAATCAGGAAGGATGGCTATCAGAACAGAAAGGTTTCCACAAATGTGTTAAGTGTAAAGCATACAGAGGTAGTAAAAATGTAAAAACGTTTGTATTACCAAATGGACAGAGTAAGAGACTTGATAAATTAATTACATGTAACAGTGATTTTTGTGTTTATGTCCTCATTTGCCCATGCTGTTTAATATAAGAAGCACCATCTTTCCTGTATAAAAAAAAAAAATTAAAAAAACAAAAAAAAAAACAAGCGTTCTTGAACACCTGAGGGCAAGAAAGAATTATCATCAAAATTACCCTGTAGCAAGACATTGGAAAGAAAAGCATTCCCAAAACCCAGACATGCTTTCATTTTTTGGTATTCATTAGGGTACTGCTTTCTGCTAGAGTTGGCGACAGGGAGAAGAGATTACGTATTATGGAATCAGAATACATGGTCCGTCTCAATAGCAAGACCCCTGAATGGATTTAATGTGGATGAAACGCTTCATGTACATGTAGGTTGAGTCTTAAACTATAAGTAATTAAAAAAAAAAATTCATATACATTTTTATTTTGGGTTTCCCGTAGTTATGACAAGAATATTTTGTGAGATTATAAGTGTTCCATAAGAAATTTTTAAAATAGATGTGTTCACACCTAATCATTTCGGTTTGGTGTTCTCTATGAAAATTATTGTGGCCATTTGGCCAATGAAAATTCAAAAGAGGGTATGGAAAAAGGTATTTTGATTCATCTAGTTGAAAATTCATTTTCTCTTTATTTTATACCAAAAATCTATAAAACAAATAGAAATGGGAAGAAATTTGATGAAGTGGTGAATCAATGTGTTGACATTATCATGGAATTCTTTTTGAGATGTAATATGTTTATTCCTTTTTATGATTGATTGTTAAATATGACATGATTTTAATTTTTTGTAATTTCTATTATATATAATTTTTTTAAGTTAAAGTTAGTTAAGGTTGAATACATTTTTTGTGTGTTAGAATTATGATGTATATATATTTTTCTAGGATGACTGTTACCCTTTATTTTCAATGGAGAATATATGACCACATCTAGGCACATGATATTTTTGTCTGTCATTTTATGTAATGTTTTAGGAGGCTCAGTGATTTCTTTACCAGGTCTTTCCCCCTTTAATGTCTTCTTCACAGCAGTCAACGATCGTTCATCTCCAGAGACTAGAGTTTTAAATATTTTCTTTTTCTGGAGCCATAGTAATAGTATTGCTTCTTTGTCTTTTAGGGTTTGTTTTTTGCTGAAAATGTCCTACAGCATTTACCATCTCTGGGTTTGTGATGTGGGTGCATACAATACAGGCACCCTGAGGATTTTCAGAAAAAAAGCCTCATTTTCCCACAGGTTTCACATGGGTGGAATAAACCCTTGTCTGAATCATCTGACATGCTGAAAATATGTCATGGTTAAGATACCAGCAGTAGTATTCCTCAGAGAGGAAATAAAAGTTTACTTGGAGGTCAAAAGCTGACAGTATAAAGTTCAGAGAAACTCCCTCTCCCACGACATGCGGTAGGAAATCTGAGACGTAATGTCACTGGAGAGGAGTAATAAGGCAGAAGCCTATCTCTGATTGGCTGAACTTTAGTTCTACACAAAACTATGTGGATTGCTATACAATCCTATGGGAATGTTTAATTTAAAGCCTAAGGCAATGGGATTCATTACTAGTTAGTTACAATGCAACTCCCACCTTGAGGATGGGAAGATTCAAGCATGAGAATCAATGAAAGATTTAATAACGGAGAAGTCTACTATCTGCAGAATATGCAGTAGGTGCTAGATTTATGTGGCATATGCAAGAAATATGTGTTCCAATGCAGTATAAGGGACTCCACAAAGGTGGAAAAGACATCTTTTCAGCTGCTTATTTCTGCATTTGATAGCTAAAATGATACTACTGAGGTGAAATGTTTGGTCAGACAGTATTATCATGTCTACACGTCAAAGATAATGAAGTAATAATATAAAAAAAAAAAAAATGTGCACTATGCTGCGGAATTTAGTCAACTCGGTCTCATAATTTGGTTTTATGCATAATTCCAGTGATCTAGGTGATAGTGTGAGATTTCACAAGAAGCACGCCTGTGTACAAAGTTGTAGGGGCTATTGTGTGAATGTGTGATTGGTGAGATCAAAGACCGATCTGTAGCTTCGGGAAATTATGTTTATACTGGCAATGGCTCAGCATATCCCCCCCCAACAAAGTTTTGCATAAGCCATGACAAAAGTATGTTGTGGAATTGGGTGTGCGGTAAGGTCAAAACATACTGTGTCTTTTTTGTCACTCTTTTTAGTGCCTTTGGAGAACCTGCAGATTCATCAAAAAAGTAAGTTTTTGTTCATTTATTGTTGCACATATCTCACAGACACACACCTATTGATTTAGAACAGATCTGCTTTATACGTAGGACACAGTTTTAGAAGGAAGGTGTCAGCCAGTCAGAAGGGATGGTGTCTTGGGTAGAGAACTGCTGCCTAGGCCTTAACTCGGGTAATGGAGGACAGCTCTGAGGCAATATCAGAGACTGAGACAGCAGATAGTGAGAAGGTTGATCAAGATTTCTTTTAACAGGCATACACCATTTTGACGGAGGGGCATCTGGCTGCCAACTTGACGTTACAGACTTGGAGAGTAAGCTGTAAGTTACCTGTCGCCGCTCAATCTGCACACAAGAAGGCAGCGAGTAGACAAGTTCCAGTGAAGAACCCTCCCCTACTGCTGCGTCCGAAGATCTTGAAGGGGAAATTGATCAGAGGATCAATGGACATGCTAAATAGCTCTGGATACAAGACCCTCTATGTCAAGTCTGAAGCCACAAGTGTTATTTTGGCCAGTCGTTTCTGATCTTCTTGAGGTCCCTGAGCAGGAGTGATATGGGCAGAAAGGAGTACAGGAGGCCTGAGGTCAACTCGAGACATAAAGCACCTCCGAGCACGTGCCGCCTTGGAATCTCCAGTGTGTAGAATTGCTGAATGCGTGTTCTCAGTGGAGGTGAATAGATCTAACCAAAGTTCTCCCCACTGTTGAAAGAGACCTTGTGCCACCTCTGGATGGAGACGGCATTCACATTTTCGTCTGATTTCTTACACTCTGGCATTTAGAAAGCCCACCAGATGTAGAACCACCAGGGATATGCCCTGCTATACTAGCCAGTCCAGAGGCAAAGAGCCTCCTAACAAAGGGTCCATACCTCCACTCTTCTTGTTGCAGTTTCACCCACATGACGGTGGTGGAGTCTGTGAATACCTGCACTATCTTTCCTTTGTTAGAGGAAAGAAAGGCCTTTAGACCAGGTTCCTCTCATCTCCACCTCTCCCTGATGGCCGCCCCATCCGAAGAGGGACTTATCCATCACGAATGTCAGATCTGGGCGGGGAAGGGAGAGGGATCTGCCTCTGGCCTAATCACGGTTTGTTACCCACTACTGAAAGTCCTTGTAGTTCCCTCAAAGATATGGAAAAAGTTGTAGAGATTCCCTTGATGTTGCGCCCACTGTAACTTCAGGTCCCACTGCATAGCCCTCATATTTTATTTGGCATGGCAGGATGCAGGAGTCCATGAGGCCCAGGAGCCTCAGAGTTACTCTCACTGAAAACCAGGATAAAGACTCAAACATTGGTATTATACACTATATATCCCGGACTCACCACTCGGGAGGATAAGACTGAAACTGCACCATGTCCAGAATGGCTCAGATAAAAGGGAGCGTCTGAGAGGGAGTCTGAAGTGACTTCCGCATGTTTATAATAAACCCCAGTGAATGCATAAGGTTCGCCGTAGTCTGGAGGTGGTAAAGGACAGTCGGGGCGAGAGGCCCTGCAACAAGGGGCGGTATCGAGACCAGAGCTGTGAAGGTTGGGATGGTATGAACAGCACCAGTCCAGAGCTCATCAGCTCTGAGGCCGCAGCTGCCCACACAAATCAGATAGGACTCTTTCCAACCCTGCAGGGCCTGAAGATGCTTATGTAGAGACGGACTAACCAAAAATGAAGGGTATGGCCTCAAAATTCTTTTAGTTGGGCAGGGGTCGCTCAAGCTCCCGGAAACTCTGGGAGGCACAGAGTCAGCCAACACTCCAAAGAATGAGGCCTAGAATGACGATGCTCCATTGTCACGTCCGCCAATGGATGAGGAGAAGTGAAAGAGCGCTTCGACTTCTTATTTATATTCTTGTGTCTTGACATACCTGATTGCCCCGAGGACTTTGAGTGAGACCACTTCAGGCTCCACAACCAGTCCTGGGGCCTTCCTCTCGACTACGGCCTCGACATGTGCAGAGTTGTGTGCTGGGCCACCATCAGCTTTAGGGACCACTCCCGCAAAGCCTTTGGATGCATGGCATGCACTCTGAGCACGACTTCAGGTCATGCCCCAGACACCACAAGCACATGAGGTGCAGATCAGTCATGGACATCGCCAGATGACAGGAACCGCCTTGAAACCCATCCTCCTAGATAACATCCCTCTGCACACCAGGAGTGATCTCAAAAAAGAATTTGACAAAAAGTCAAGAAAGACCAGTCAATAAGTGACTGAGGGGTACATTTCTTCAGATCAGCGCTGGTTGGCACGGAAATAAAAGAACTGATGTTGGCACACCTCGGTGGCACCTATATAAGTGCCACAATGTAATTTTCGGCACAGACAACAGACATGGAGCAGATCGACGCCACCAACCAGCACTCAAGGATACTGCTCACAAAAATCTTCTGGATCCAGTCTGAAATCTGAGATTTATACTCCGGGAAGGAATATAGTCATTAATGAGTCCTTGATCCTGTACAAAGGGTGGCTGCTGTTTGGCAGTACACTCTGAGCAAAAGAGCTCACTATGGAATCAAGTTGTACATGCTGTGTGAGAGCTCCACTGGCTGAGTACATCTTGAGTGTATACAAGGAAGGATTACACTCTAACCCTTGTAGATCACCCTCCCACAAAAGATTTATGGAAGCTTGTCCAGCCACTCCTTTACAAAGGTTTTAACATTTATGTGGGTAATTTTTATACATGTTTAGTGAGCTGTAAAACTGGTACTGTGAAATGTGGTACAGTTCATTGTCGCTGGAAAGGTTTCCCGCAGGAGCTTGTTTGTAAGAAGCTCCAGAAATCCCAGACCACTGCATTGCGTTCTGACAAACTGCTCCCAATCAAGTTCTCTGAAAGGTGTGAAATGTACATGTTCCTTGCAATTCATGATGAGAGCACTTCCCCCATCACAGTGTGGGGTGAGATTGCTGAAGTTCACAAGCTCACCTGTATACTTGATTACAACAAGTACCTGGGAGGAGTGGATAAGAATAACCAGGTATTTCAGCCATACGAGAGATGTAAAACACACTGAGTATAAGAAACTCAGTGGTTTGGAATTTAATACAATATCTGCTTGTCCACGGGACAGGATGCTTCATATATTTACCTGATCTGTTAAAATAAAAAAATAAACTTTTCCCTTTGGTGTCATGTAGTGCTGCGACACATTATGGCAAACATCTCATTATAAAAGAGCTTAGATAATAGCCTACAGGGCTACTATTACAGGAGTTCTTGAATACTAGCAATTTCCTTAATTTGCCACTGTAGGAAGTTGGCTCTGTATGTGCTATTGCAAAGTAAGGAATAGCATGCACAGAGTCCAAGGGTTCCCCTTAGAGGTAAAATAGTGGTAAAAAGAGATAATACTAATGCTCTATTTTGTGGTAGTGTGGTCGAGCAGTAGGCTTATCCAAGGAGTAGTGTTAAGCATTTGTTGTACATACACCCAGACAATAAATGAGGTACACACACTCAGACACAAATCCAGCCAATAGGTTTGGTTATAGAAAAATATATTTTCTTAGTTTATTTTAAGAACCACAGGTTCAAATCTAACATGTAATATCTTGTTTGAAAGGTATTGCAGGTAAGTACATTAGAAACTTTGAATCATTTCAATTGCATGTATACTTCTCAAGTTATTCACAAATAGCTATTTTAAAAGTGGACACAGTGCAATTTTCACAGTTCCTGGGGGAGGTAAGTTTTTGTTAGTTTTACCAGGTAAGTAAGACACTTACAGGGTTCAGTTCTTGGTCCAAGGTAGCCCACCGTTGGGGGTTCAGAGCAACCCCAAAGTTACCACACCAGCAGCTCAGGGCCGGTCAGGTGCAGAGTTCAAAGTGGTGCCCAAAACGCATAGGCTTCAATGGAGAGAAGGGGGTGCCCCGGTTCCAGTCTGCCAGCAGGTAAGTACCCGCGTCTTCGGAGGGCAGACCAGGGGGGTTTTGTAGGGCACCGGGGGGGGGACACAAGCCCACACAGAAATTTCACCCTCAGCAGCGCGGGGGCGGCCGGGTGCAGTGTTAGAACAAGCGTCGGGTTCGCAATGGAAGTCAATGAGAGATCAAGGGATCTCTTCAGCGCTGCAGGCAGGCAAGGGGGGGCTTCCTCGGGGAAACCTCCACTTGGGCAAGGGAGAGGGACTCCTGGGGGTCACTTCTGCAGTGAAAGTCCGGTCCTTCAGGTCCTGGGGGCTGCGGGTGCAGGGTCTTTTCCAGGCATCGGGACTTAGGTTTCAGAGAGTCGCGGTCAGGGGAAGCCTCGGGATTCCCTCTGCAGGCGGCGCCGTGGGGGCTCAGGGGGGACAGGTTTTGGTATTCACAGTCGTAGAGTAGTCCGGGGGTCCTCCCTGAGGTGTTGGTTCTCCACCAGCCGAGTCGGGGTCGCCTGGTGCAGTGTTGCAAGTCTCACGCCTCTTGCGGGGAGATTGCAGGGTTCTTTAAAGCTGCTCCTTTGGATAAAGTTGCAGTCTTTTTGGAGCACGTCCGCTGTCCTCGGGAGTTTCTTGTCGTCGTCGAAGCAGGGCAGTCCTCAGAGGATTCAGAGGTCGCTGGTCCCTTTGGAAGGCGTCGCTGGAGCAGAGTTCTTTGGAAGGCAGGAGACAGGCCGGTGAGTTTCTGGAGCCAAGGCAGTTGTTGTCTTCTGGTCTTCCTCTGCAGGGGTTTTCAGCTAGGCAGTCCTTCTTGTTGTTGCAGGAATCTGGTTTCTAGGTTCAGGGAGAGCCCTTAAATACTAATTTTAAGGGCGTGTTTAGGTCTGGGGGGTTAGTAGCCAATGGCTACTAGCCCTGAGGGTGGGTACACCCTCTTTGTGCCTCCTCCCAAGGGGAGGGGGTCACATCCCTAATCCTATTGGGGGAATCCTCCATCTGCAAGATGGAGGATTTCTAAAAGTTAGTCACCTCAGCTCAGGACACCTTAGGGGCTGTCCTGACTGGCCAGTGACTCCTCCTTGTTATTCTCATTATTTTCTCCGGCCTTGCCGCCAAAAGTGGGGGCCGGGGCCGGAGGGGGCGGGCAACTCCACTAGCTGGAATGTCCTGCGGTGCTGTGACAAAGGGGTGAGCCTTTGAGGCTCACCGCCAGGTGTTACAGCTCCTGCCTGGGGGAGGTGTTAGCATCTCCACCCAGTGCAGGCTTTGTTACTGGCCTCAGAGTGACAAAGGCACTCTCCCCATGGGGCCAGCAACATGTCTCTAGTGTGGCAGGCTGCTGGAACCAGTCAGCCTACACAGATAGTCGGTTAAGTTTCAGGGGGGCACCTCTAAGGTGCCCTCTGTTGTGTGTTTTACAATAAAATGTACACTGGCATCAGTGTGCATTTATTGTGCTGAGAAGTTTGATACCAAACTTCCCAGTTTTCAGTGTAGCCATTATGGTGCTGTGGAGTTCGTGTAAAACAGACTCCCAGACCATATACTCTTATGGCTACCCTGCACTTACAATGTCTAAGGTTTTGCTTAGACACTGTAGGGGCACAGTGCTCATGCACTGGTACCCTCACCTATGGTATAGTGCACCCTGCCTTAGGGCTGCAAGGCCTGCTAGAGGGGTGTCTTACCTATACTGCATAGGCAGTGAGAGGCTGGCATGGCACCCTGAGGGGAGTGCCATGTCGACTTACTCATGTTGTTCTCACTAGCACACACAAGCTGGTAAGCAGTGTCTGTGCTGGGTGAGGGGTCTCTAGGGTGGCATAATACATGCTGCAGCCCTTAGAGACCTTCCCTGGCATCAGGGCCCTTGGTACCAGAGGTACCAGTTACAAGGGACTTATCTGGGTGCCAGGGTGTGCCAATTGTGGAATCAAAAAGTACATTTTAGGTGAAAGAACACTGGTGCTGGGGCCTGGTTAGCAGGGTCCCAGCACACTTCTCAGTCAAGTCAGCATCAGTATCAGGCAAAAAGTGGGGGGTAACTGCAACAGGGAGCCATTTCTTTACAGCCACCTATCTGCAGCTCTACATACTGAGGCTGAATGGAGCAGTAAGCAATTGTTCCAGGGTTGGAATGCCTGACCCTGTGCAAGCCTACCAACTTGCATTTTTTAAGGATTTTCACCAGCTCTTCTCTAATCTTTTCCCATACTGAGAAAGGTTGGACATTTACTTACAAAAAGGGCAGAATTAGAAGTTCTTTCCAATGGGGAAAATGTGTTGGAGGGAGAGTGAACTTGTACACGCTCAACAGATTTTTGTGTGAGGAAATCTACACATGCATATTTGCTCATGCTAAAATACAGTTCACTAATGTTTTCTAAGAGCATAAAATGTCCTGGTCTACTTATGTAACTTCTTGTTAATTCATTAAAGCCCAAATTCTGCACCAATGCAAAAATATACAGTGGGTGCACTTTTGTGACGTTCTTTAAGAATTACGTCAGGCGTTAACCAAAGTCCTTCGTTTTAAAAAAAATATATTTTTTTCTCTATCCATCTATCGGCTGGCTTTACTTTGACTAATAGCATTCTGCTCTTTCACAAGGAGCATATTAGCACAAAAAGTCGTTTTGTTCAGTGCCAGGAACTACTTGGCAATGTGTGCTTTTAAAGAGCAAAATGTGTTTTGACAATGTTTGTTACAATGGTGAGGGTCTGGCAGCTCCCACAACAATTACAATTTACAAAAGCTATATCAAAACACGACACACTGACAAAATCAAAAGACTGACCACCAAAATCAGATTGGATGGCTTTGTCAAAGCTTATTTATTTTCATCTTTCCAATAATCTTGTTGAAACTGGTTACTCTGATTTTCTTATTTGAGTATATTTCGGAAATACTAGCATCCATCAACTTTAACTTCTCAACGTTAACTTAATCAATTTTACTAAATGATGCTTAATAGAAATGGTACGTAACATTTCACAGTAATTTAGCAAAACCTTTTTTCCTACTTGCATTTTTTCCTGAACGTTTTATTTTAAAAGCAAGGAATCTTCAGTCTTGCTTACAAGCTCCTGCACACATTTGCATCTAATCAGAGAGCATTCTGGGAGCATTAACGTAGCCTTATCTTGTTAAACGTTCCAAACATATTTACACAGTTTTTTTGGGTATAACCACTGTCTATTGCAGTACGAGCTTGCAACATTTATTTAGAACGCTCACCCTAATAATAAAAGTTCTATATTGCTAAACCATAATTACAAGCTTGAACAGCATTAACATATGGACACAAATATTACCTCAACTGCACAGTCCCATTCCCTGTAAACTGGAAACCAAAGGGTTTGTGCTGCAAGCGGTTGGACATACTTGTCCCAAGGACGAAATAAACATGAAAACCTGTTGTCCTTGGCTCCAAGGAATATGTCCTGGGTGTCAGGCTATAGGAATTACATACCACTGGAAACTGTTTACCCACCCATTCCAAATGGCATCATTTAATGCGTATGCTGCTTATCATGGGACTCGTGTTTTCCCTTGACTTTCAGTAGACCATCACTGAAATTCTTACTGCTACAGAAGCAGCAGCCTCCACATCATATGCTCTGGAGGATGTGGCATGGCTGCAGGATTGACACTGCTGATCGCATTCCTGCAACAGCTAAAAAGAATCAACCATGTTGTAGAGTCTGCTCTAAGCAAGGAAAGAGGCAGGAGAGTCATGTTAACTGTCCTAAGTGCCCATCTCAGTCAGCCCTGTTTTCTCCTACTTGCTTTACACTGTACCATACAGAAGTGAAGTATTGGGAAATTGACTGAGGTGCAGTTGCCATAAGGTAAACCTTTCAATGGCTATGCATGGATATCCATCTTCCATGGGCCACTACTTCACCAGGCAAACAGCTGGAGAATATGAGTTCTTCTACTTGAGGAAATCAGACTTACTTATGGCCTGCCCGACATCTTTATCCATCGTCAGAATGTGGAGGGTGTTCTGTTAGCTAATTGACAAGTGCATTATAGTCTCCACACTGTATATAATGATGGATGGAACATAAGTCGCGCCGCATCGGAGTACCCTGTGTGGCAAAATTGTAAAGTCTTGACTAGATTCTGAAGTGCTTTTTAGGGAACTTATGTATACAACACAAAAATCACCCTAATTTTCCACAAGAACCAGAATAGGGAGTAATAAGTTTAGCAAATGTCCCATTGGACTCATTCACCAACATTTCTACTTGTGCAAACTCAATTAGTAACCTGTATCATAATCTATGAATTTTAAAAACAATACAGGACACCATTTCTTGCATGATTATGATTTTCACATTTTAAGTATAAGGAGAACATACATTTCACTATGCATCAAAATTAGTGCAGATAGCGCAGTACTCAGACAGTGACTTAATATGTATACAACACAGAACAAGACAGTGAACAGATTCCAAGGTTGTATGTGATTTTACATCAAACAAACATAAGCGGAGGTCCTGTCTGTTCATATATGATATCTCCTGGTGAACCATAACATGTTTTGAAAGCAAATTAGGAGGGTATGTAGACGATTTCACCTGTAATTAGTCTTTAGGTGTTATCAGGACTGAAGTCGTCTGACTAAAGTTCCCTAGAAACAGTGTAATCTTGGGACCTTCAATAAGGGATCCTGTAAGGAATATGTGCAAGAACACTTCAAGTCAGAGTCTATAATGTATATCAGGCTGCTCAGTTAGTTGGACAGTTCCAGTGGGGTAAACAAATTATTTAAGAGAAGTTCTCCTTTGTACAGTATAGACAAAGTGGTCACAAACAGCTACAAGGGGCCAAATGTGAGGAAAATGTGTGTTGCTTACCAAAATTTGATGTTTGCAAGGGCTTTTGGATAAAAATACATGGTGAGAGTCATGCAAGTCACGCACCCCTGTAATCCTCTGCTTGTCTAGTTTACAAAAATGTTCACATCTGAATAAGTGCCAGCTCAGCTACAGTTCAAAATCTACGGATACCCACTTTGGGGAAAAAAGTCTCTGCTTTGAGTGAAAAAAAGTGATGCATCCATATTGCGTTTTGAACAGTTTCCTGTCTCAGGCACTAGGCCTACCCACACAAGCAAGTTACCATTTTAATCATGAGACTTGAGGGAATGCCAATTGGAAGGAAGTGTGTGGCTCCCCACAGATTCCAGAACTTTCCATCACAGAAATGTGAGGAAAATTTATTTTTTTTCTTCAGTCAAAGTTTAAGGCTGCAAGGCAATCTGGGTTTTAAAAAAACCTGGTGACAGCCATGCACATCACCCCACTCTGGATACCCCCTAGGTGTCTAGTTTCCAGAAATGTACAAGTTTGATGGTTTCCCTAGGTGCAGACTGAACTAAAGTCCAAAATCTACAGGTAGCCACACTAGAAAAAGTTACAGGTTATTTTCCTTGCGACACATATGACGCCTTGCGGAATTCGGAATTTTGTCCACTTTTCAGAAATCTGTAGCTGTGCTGGATCGCACATGGGTTTTCCACTGGTTTCCACCACAAACTGAAAGTAGTTTGAGAGCATATAAAATGGCCTCTTTGAAAAATGCCAAAAATGTGGTACAAAATTAGTTTTATGTTCCAGCTCTACATGTTCTTGAACAGCAGGGAAGATGGGGACTAGTACAGCAAACTGTTCGTTGATGTTATTTTTATGGAAAAAAGACTTATCTGGAGCACTTTTTTCCTATTTTTCAAAAAACAAAAAAACAAAAACAAACAAAAAAACAAAGTCTCAAAACATTGCTATATTTTGCCTATCTTCTAGGTCCTCTCCACCTGAATATACAAACCCTGGGTACTTTTAGAATCTACATAATGTTGCAAGAAGGGCACAAATTTGGCATGAATACATTATGTGGGGAAAAAGTTAAGGAACCTTAAGCGCAAACTACCACAAAAAGCCAAGAAAGGGCTCCGCATTGGGGGTGGGGTGGGGGGCTAGCAATTAAAGGGTTAATAATCAGAGCCATCTGACCACCACTTACAATATGCAATTTCACGCTTGGCATTTAATTCCTCTCAATATCAGAGCTAGGATGGATTATACCAACATTAACCTACACTTGCTCATCAACTAAACTGCTAGGCAGAACTAAATCAAAAATCACATAATGTGGGCGGATCCTTGGAGGGGTAAGGGCCGTGTGCTGAAAAGCACCTAAGAGGTATATATGCTCCTACCCCACCCCCAAACCTTCCGCTCAAGGACAAAAAAAAAAAAAGAAAACTAAGCTTGCTGAGGCTATTGCTGATGTCTCAGGGCATTTTCACACTTATTAATAGGCATCAACAGTTCAAAGCCTCTGAAAAGGAGCTGAAAACCACTGTTCTTACCCAAATCACAGTCAAGTATTGAATGACTGGGTAATTTCTAAAGGCATTTGTCATCCTGTTTGCAAATAATTTCTAAATTCATTTATTGCATTTAAATGCATCCTATTTACAAAGAATAAAAAGATGGTTAATCAGAACAAATGAGATAATGGATACAAAACAAGAACCACTGAGCTTAAACTAGCACTGAATACATTGAATATTCTCCCATCCCCAATTTCTACTGACAGGATGTGTACTCAGTCAGGATAGAATATAATAAATCAATGAATGATTCTTTTTGAAGAGAACTTGGTAATATTCTCCAACCAACTCTTTCATTATTGCAATCCTAGTCTCTCTACATAAAGACGTAAAATATCTAGTGATCCGTGTTTAAGTTTAGCGACTTTATTAGTTAGGCAAAGTCCCCTCACTGGCATAAGGAAGGAATAAAACATAAGTCTCTTGCTATCTTTTTATTTTAACTGAAACAGGGTTAAAGTTCTTAACATGAAACTGGGCCTGCTGAGCAAAATGCCTTGTTACTTACTGGTAATCTTCATTACTTCTATTCCTGCAATCATCCACAGGCGAACTACATACAATGCTCAGGTTTCGGGATGCATAGGTTATATCCAAAGAAATTAAGTCAGAGCAGTAGCTATGTCTTGAGGAAAAGGTCAATATTTTGCAGAAGGAGGACGGTGGTAAGGTGGTGAGGAACAGCAGTAGTTTTGTAAGCAGAGCAGAGGAGCACTACCTTTTGTTTTTTTGGGAAAACAAAATTGGCCAAGTACAAAATACAGTTCAGGAGCATTACCTGTTTTTGGGACACCGGAAGTTTTCTCCAGTCATCACACAAGGACTTCATTTTTCCCTAGGCAAAAAAAGCAAACATCTTGACTAAGATACCAGTTTTGTTTAACACAGAGCATTTCTTAATTTAGTCTGGATCAAATTCCAAATATTAACAAAATTACAGCCATTGAAAACCGGTGTCCCATTTCTATATTGTCAGATCATAAGTTATAATTTAATTGTTTGCCTTTCCATCAAGGGAAATGAGCAATAGTACTACATTATTGATAAACCTTGGAAATTTTGTGAAAAAGGGTAAAGAAATTTAAGGGAAAAAGAGATGGGTTCTAGACGATTTATCATTTTTGTTAAATTCCAATCAGTTTTTAATAGCAGATGGACCCAAAATAAAAGCCCACTCATAGAACAAACAAATAGGATAGGTAACACTTAACAGACTCGAAAACCAGGCACCTGCAAGAGAAGCACGAACAATACTAGACATGTCTGTTATAATATCAAGCATTAAGGTTAAATAAACAAAACATGTATATGTTTTTCTATGTTCATGGGAACAAAAGCCTTAGGCGTGTAAAACAGATAACTTACTTAAAAATAAAACTAGAACAGCTTTGTGTGCAACAAGAGACTTATTTTCCTCATCCTGCACCTGCATCAGGATTCAAGAGCCCCCCAGCCCAGCTTTCTTCCAATAAAATATGCCAAAGGCACAGAACAAGAGAAACAGTAATAAATAAATAAATACCAAAAAGAGAATGGCATGAGATCCTGACGGAGGAATGGCAAACACAAGAACGACTAGAAAAGAACCTCTAGTTCCCTTTGTTCCATACTTATGGTAAGTTGAAAATCAATGGAATGTAAGAGAAAGACAACTCTCAATTCTACTACAAGCTTTGTCAAACAGCTTCCTCAGTAAGGCTTCATTAAAACAAGAATAGGAATGAGAGCTTGTATCTAATGCATGCTGCTTACAAAAAGCATGTACAGTCGCTAAGATGCACAATACTTCCTAATTGACAAGGCATACCAAGGGCAATGAAGCTGCCTTAGCTCAGACCACATACTGTTGGATTATTTTTTAAATCATTGCCACTGAATAACACTTAAAGATGAATGAGCATCCCATCTGGCTACCCACCCATCAGTGACAAACTGATTGTCCGATTAGCAGATGTGCTTGCTTGCGCCAGAAAAAAATAAAAAATAAAAAAAGAATAAATAAATATATCAAAAAGGACCCTCAGAGCTTTGGAGGGTTGCTGAGGTTAAAATGTTAAAGATGTAAAAATCAAGTGAAGCAAAAGAGCACCTTATTGAGGTGGAAATCTGAAAGTACCTTTAGGAGGAAGAAGTGGTGAACAAGAATAACCACTTTGTGTCTAAGTTAGACATTATATAGCTTTGATGAGCCAGTGGTAATGTACTGGACGGTAAGGGTTCAAACTATGAATGAGCTTAAAAATCAAAATAACATTCAGATCTTAAACTGGATGGGATGTGTGAAATGGTGACAGTCTGCAATTTCAGGACTTTTATATACAGCCCATGCGTGGTATCTGCTTATAGGTACACTATGGAACGTGGTGAGGTAATAGTGGTGGATGGAATGGGCAAAGAGAGCTGCCGATGAAGGGCTGGGAGGTGGACGAGAATATTGTTGGCTGAGCAGCTGTGCTACCTTTCTGAAAATAAAGACCCCTATGCTGCAAGAAAATGGTTTCATCTTGAATTATTACACTGGAGTCGAGAACAAGTACCTGGTGGTGATGACTCCTAAACATCAACATTGGCTGTGAATTCATTTTGGGACCTTCCAGTGCCGATACTCAGCACCTATGATCTCATCTGAATACAAGACAGATTTCCTCAAAGTATTTAAGGGTGAGAGAGAATGTTGGAAATGATAAGTACACAGTATCAAATTAAGAAAGAATTTCTTACCTCATGTCACCAACGTTAGGAACATCCCGCATCAAGGTAAGCGAGTCCATGTTGAAGGAGCTAGAGAGGTTGAAAGCTGATGCGATCATTAAAGAGATTGAGGCTACAGGAAAACTATCCCTGGTTGCAACGGCTCGCAAGGCCAATGGGGTCACTAGCCTCTGTGTAGACCTGCCTGAACTTAACAAATAATTGTAGATCACTATCCTCTCCTTAACGTAATGGGAATGCTGTCCATGGTCAAAGGTGCAGAGTGTTTTTCTGCACTAGATTTAAGCTCTGCATGTCATCAGGAGTGTCAGGATTTGACAGCTTTTATCACTACTTTTCACACATTTAAATTTTTAAGGATGCCCTTTGACTCATCTTGGTGGGCTCAGTTTTTAAAGAGCCATGGAGAATGTGCTTAGCAGGGTGAATGGTGTGAAGATTTACCAGGATGAAGTTAAATTTTTTGGAAGGACTATAGGAGGACATAATCAGAGGGTGACAGAAGTAGTGAAGAGGTTGAAGGAAAGTGGACTGATGCAGAAAGCTAGAAAATGCTAATTAAATCGGTCTCAGTTTGAGTACCTCGGCCATAAAATCTCATCTGGAGGCATTCAACCCAAGCCCAGTTTGGTTAAGGTTATTTGTGAGATGTCCAGTGCATGTTCCAAAGAGGTGGTGAAGTATCTTGATATGTGTGACTACTATAGCAAGTTTACTTCCTAATTTTCAAATGGGCATACAGGATGTGAGGCCTGTTAATGGGTATGCGATTGAAGGGAATTCAACGCACAAGGAGGAATTTAAGGCATTGAAGGATTCCCTATAGACGGTTCAATGTCTACCAAGCTTTGAACCTGGGGACTCTACGGCGGTATTCTGGTGGAGTTGAGCACACCATCTTCTTTATATCGAGAAATCTGAAAGGTTCTGAGCTCAACTATTCAGTGAAAAAAAAGCAGGCACTAGGCTATAAAAAAACTCAGGAAATTCATTTGGGCTAGCAAATTCGATGTGAAGACAGATCACAAACTTCTTAAGAGGTGCTCATGAACAAAATAATTGACACTATTTATAGCCGGATCAGAAAATGGGTTTGTGCTCTTCAGGACTACAACTTGGTGGTGTTGTATATTCCTGGTACAAAATAATTCTAGCAGATTGTGTTTTGAGGCTTTGTGGGGATGAACAAGATGTTTCTGAAGATGCAGTGATCAGAAGAAGTAGGTGATGTTTGTAGTGTCAGAGAAATTTTTATAAAAGAGGTTGAATTGGTGTGCGAGTTTAACATGGATTTGATTCTTCAGGAGGTGATTTGGTGTTTAAAGGATGGACAATGTTACAACAAAAAGAATACGATATTGCAAAGGGATTGTGGCATTAAGGATGAGCTACATTACAAGAATAACTTGTTGAGGGGTGGAAGGTTGGTTACCTCGCAGAGTCTAAGAACACAGGCAAAGTTTGCACATGAGTCATTCAGGAATCACACAGACTAAGGAGAGACTCAGAGGTCTATATTGATGGCCTGGCATGGAGATTCAAGAGGAACGGTTGGTGAGAGATTGTGGTGAGTGTAATAGAGACAAAATAAACAGGTAAAGGAGGCAGCCATTGGTAATAAGAAATGTACCTAAATCACTGTGGCAAGATATTGCCTGGATATTGTGGTTCCCGTTAAAACTACAAGTGTGTATAAGTATATAATTGTGTCAATGGGCATGTTTTCACGTTGGCAGGTTTACTATTACTAATACGGTCGAGTCTAAAGGCGTGATGAGATTTTCGCATGAATTCTTTTTAGTAGGGAAGGTTTCCCAGATACTGATTATGGAGGTAAGCTGGTATCACAAGAGATGGAAAGGTGCCTGTCAGAGACAGGTATCAAACACAGGAGATGCTCTCCATCACCCAGAGAGTAAAGCATGGTTGAGAGATTTAACAGAGTTATAAAGGAGACCATTCAGAGTTCTTTGACAAATCATCTATGCAGGAAAACATTCGACCACCAATGCCACTTGCTTTGAGTTGTTCAGAAGGAGGAGAGTGAATTCTCTTGTGTGCGCCGTTTGGGTGAACAACAAATGTGTGGACTCTCTAGAAGAAAAGAACTCTTGAGAAACAGACAGCAAGAAGGGAAGATGAAGCTAGAAAGGTTGAGAAAAGAAAAGTGTGGTGTGATCTAAGAAATGCTGAAGTGATGTGCGGCGATGTACAGCGAAGTTGTGAAAATTAAATATCTTTGTATGGGTCATGCAATGTCAAAATACTGCTACCCTATGAAAGAGTTTCACAATGCAATAAGAAGTTGAGATCATAAAATTTGGAACCTAAATAGGGTAGTCAGGATACTTGATAGTGTATCTGACATGTGAAAGGTCTAAAAGAAAAGGAGAGGAGGAGAAAAGCAAGACTTAATTCATGTTGAAGAGAACTTCCAGATCTATCAGAGAACCAAGATATTTACCTGATTTTGTGTGATGTTTTCAACCAAAAGAAGTTCTAGAGCTATAGGAGAACCAAGACACTTATCAAGATTGTGGTGACATCTGTAAAGTCCAGATATGTTTTTTTTTTTTTTTTTGTAATAGAGTAAGGAGTCATACTTTGCTATAGTATAAGACTCACATTGTTATTGCAATTTTTTCCACGTATTCCTTTAACTTAGTATTGTTAGTTGGATTCAATCATTTTTGTTAATTGGTTAATTTGTTTTTTAAGAAACTGGAAGTGTGCGGTATCTGCGAATAGGTTCAAAATAAACATTCAGTGAGATAATAGTGATGGATGGAATAGGTGGAGGAACATATGCTGATGAAGGGCTAGAGAAGGCCAAGAACTGAGGAGTTGGACTACTTTACTTAAATAAAGACCCCTAAGCTTCGAGAGACAGTTCTATCTTGCATGATTACACCACTCTCCAATGAAAATTCATTTTTAGTTTGAAAACATAACACAACTCTACCGTTATTTTTCTTAGCATTTCGGAGGGTTTTTTGTGTGTGTGCGTTTACAAAAAAAAATTTAAAAAAATCATGATTAGATGCAGGGCATACCTAGCCATAACAATACACAACTCATCTACAAAATGTACAGTATATAACATCACAAATGATGAGATGACATCACAAATTGCATTAATAACATAACTGATGACATGCCCTAACACATTACAATTGACATTACAGAGGACATCACTTGGGATGCAGCATTATTTCTTTATATGTTCTTTAATAATGTTGTGCTGTGTTTATTTCTGTTATTTGATAGCCTGAATAATGAGGTTATCAGTGGTGTATTTAGTGGGAAAAAGACTCTTTTCATGACAAGGGTGGGAGTTATGGTTTGGTTGATCACCATAGCTGGTAAATTTAGGATTTTTCAGTTTTATTTTGAGACTCTAGTTTTACTTTTACTGTTTTTAAGGTGATGAGGTTTTAACAGACAATAATGTGAAATAAGCAAATGAACCTATAGTTCCCCTTTAAAGATTTTTCAGTGTTTGTCATTATATACCAGTTTAGGCTCTACAATCTCACCTCCTGTGGCGCAAGCCCTTTGGCCACGAGCCAAACCATCATTGGGCGACTAAACCCCACTGTACTTGATATCAGACTTTAATCTATTGCCAGCCACAAAGAGGGTCTACGGTGCTCATTGTGCATAGGTTGTACCAGGCATTTCTTTGTATTCCCCAAGTCTAAGATGAACAAATCTACCGGTGATTTTTTATATTATATATATTTTATTTTTAAACCTTTTGAGACAGTATCATCCCCTTTGTGGTATGGGAGGCTTACCTACATGGCTCATATCCTTTCTGTCACTTATTTACACAACACAGGCTTTAGTGCCTGACCTTGTGTACTAGCACCTTCAAAAACAAAAAAAAACAAAAAAAACTTTCAACTGCTGCCAGACAATAAGGTTTCATGGCTCCTCGAATCCCAGCATTGGATCAAGGGAAAATGCTCCATCTTCCAATGGGATTATATTGTTTTTCAAAGTTGTTATCCTAGCAAATCTCAAACACTACTGAAAGGATTTACACAAAATCAAGGCGGTTTTATGCCAAGTTTAGTGCAATTTCCTTAAGGTTTTGTTGGTGTTATACAGAGTACATTTCAGAGGTAAATACACCAGTTTTAATTCCACTTTATTAGCAATCAGATAGATCATCCCAAAACCTGACAGACTGAAACCTTGGGACTTAACACTATTTGATTGGAAAGTTTGTGCATATTTGCCAAATGCTGCAAAAGTTCAACGGAAACCAAAAAGACCAACTTAGTTAAATTCGGAAACAATCTTTCTGGTAGGTACTCTATCAAATCACATAAATCTTATCTTCAAAATAATCCCAGGTGCGGGACTGGACATGTATTTTCAACATAAGCTCATCCCATGTACAGTGCCTTTCGACTGAGTGGCTCATGCAGCTCTCCCCCAGAAAAGTGACTGTACGGAGTTGCATAGAAGCACCACCCTTGCATGCGGCTTTAAATTTTGTTTTGCACTGCTCCACACCCTCAGATGCACATCAATGACGCTAACTTGGGATTTTAACAAGTAGAAAGTCCACTTCACAGAATGGGAAAGATGAAGGGTCATGTGGAAACTGTGGTTACTTGTTCTTCTGAAAGATACTTGAAACTGCAGAGTCCTAACTTATGGAACCGATTTCCAAGCAGTATCTCCAACAGGTAGAGGATCTGAGGGTGGACTTGGAACAAAAATATCTTGCAGGACTTCGGGGCCATGACCCTCTTCGCAGACTTGACTGTCTCGGCAATAATGCTTGGTGAATATATGCACAGACACCCATTTAGCAGCCTGGCAGAGGTCAAAAACAGAACACCCATTGCCAGAGCGGTGGTAGCAGCTGACATGAGAGTAAAAACCCCAAAAACCTTCAGAGGGTTCCTTTGCGGCATGTCTTTACGCACGGGACAAACCACCTAGAAAAGATCCGTTTCTGCATCACTTTCCCCTTCTTAGCACGAGAAGTGTCTAATAAGACCCACATGAAAGTGAAATACAACCTTGGGTACAAAGAAATTCAAGGTTCTCAGCAGCAATTTATCAGGAAAGTGGTGCACGGAGGTTACACTGACCGTGCCTGCAGCTCACTGAAGGAAAACATCAGGACTGTGAAGAGCCACAGATCAAATCTGCATGGGTTTGATATAATTTTCCTTTAATTTATATTTATGTATCCCTTTTGCATTGTTGTTAAAGTATCTGTTTCAGTGCAAAGTGATCATTCAGCTTGCTTGACTTTCATGGTTAATTTGTATTTCATCATCATTTGATATCTTGATTTTCTAATGAATATTGTTAAATAATTAACAAGGTGTCATAGAACTGGATATTTAGATTTCTCAGTTATTGTACCTAAACATTAAACTATATTTCAAGGATCATAAGTAGGTGAAAATCTAGATGTGGTACTCTATTGTTTATTTTTAAACAGTTAATGTTCAGGCAGAGTACATAAAATGCAATGCTGCACAGTTAACCAGAAAGGAACTTCCATCCAGGTACTCCAGGCTGAGGGTCGTGCAGTAGCTGTAAACACCTTTTCTTGCTGAAGGCTGCAGAAAAGACGTATCAAGTCCTCCAACAGGCTTGCCTGCTCAAGGAAAATATAGGCGCTGTTATGATTTCTCTTTGTGGGGTAGGGAGGACAGGCTGCCGAATGACAAGTTGGTGCTCACCTACAGCCAGTATGCCCACAGAAGATTCCAATACGAGACCATCATGTGCCAGCAAGCACAAGGAACCAGGAGGATTCAGGAAGCTAGCAGTCCGAGATGCCTCAGAACTGACCTGACAGAGACCAAGGATTGAGCCTGACATATGGGGATCATATTCTGAATGTTTGGGCTTATTACAGGAGGAGGAGGAGGCGTTGAGCCCGACATTTTCTGTATGTCATTTTAAAGGGAACCCTCTGCCTAGGCACCAGATGTTACTTTTGTCTTCCTAAAACCCCAGGGACGAAGGGCGTCCATCATTCGAAGACAGCTTGGGACCAACTGCAGTAAGCCCACTTTGAGCAGCCAACAGTTATTTAGGTAAGGGATACCTGGCCTGAACACTTCCATCATTCCTGTAAACACCACAGAGAAAAGAGAGACCAAAGGTTAGAGAAACTGAAAAGGTTACAACCACACACTGGAGTAGAAACAGCTGGGATACCAGTTGGGGGATGACAGGACATATCCTTTTTGATCGGTTTAAAGCATCAACAGAATCAATGGATTCCCAGCTGTGGGGTAAGGCAGGTTTGGAGGGGTTAACCAAACTTGCCCCGCCCACGATAAGGTGTGCAAGAGGAAATCCAAGTGGTTTTGAAGCCATGGCAGTTGTTTGGAGGCACAACATTGTTGCCCTTGGTAGTGTTCGCAACCATGGACACAGAGCCATGATAAATCCGGGCTGGCTGCTGAACTGGTTGTGAGGGACTAATTGTTGAATTGCTATACTCCACGAGTAGCCTTTGAATTTTCTGTATTATTGGTTTACTATTGGTGAAACCGGCGGAACAATGAAAACAAGCATAGAGAACGAGCCTTAACACAGCTGTCCTGAAAACGTTCTAGCGCCAAGTCAGTCTCTCCTCCAAAGAGTATGGATCCATCAAAGAGAAAGTCTATATGGGAAGTTTGGTAATCAACAGAACACCCGTTAGCTTGCATGCAGGCATGACACCTGATCACACTATTAATGCTCATGGCATGACCCACACAGTCAGTTGCCTCAAGGCCATCCCTCAGCACATATTTGGCACTATCCTTTCCGTGATGAATTATTTTGGCAAGGCTGTCCTGAATTTGTTTGTGACAGCCAGCAATAGCCCGCCAGTCATGTCTCGAACACACACACACACACACATATATATATATATATATATAAATAAATAACAGCCCAATAACCAGACCAGATTTTGCGACTGAGGGGAAAAACTGATGTGATATTCTTCTACTGAATGAGTCGCTGCACTTTGATTTCCTATCTGGCGGCATAGAAGGGAACACATTCAGTTGGACATTGCTTGAGCATGCCTGGCACAATAAACTTTCCAGGGTCAAATGCTGGGTGAGAAAGGCCAAGTTATTAGGGACTGGCCTATGTAGCATAGTGTGGACGACTGATTGCAGGAGCCAAGCACTGCTTCTTCCAAGCAGCCACTGAAGTATGTTAGTCACTGAAACACAGCAAGAGTTCACATGCAATAGAACCAGCCTGAAGGAATTCCATCAAAAGGTTCGCTTCTGTTTCAAATGTAGGTATTTGTAAAATCAAGTACTTCACCAATCGGGTATTATAGGCACAAGCACTATAATTTCAGCTTGGTTTTTTAGCTACCTTTGTGGGGGAGTACGGAGGACGGTGGGTGGTGTTAAAATTGTTGAAGTATTGTCATTCATATAGAAATCAATGCTGTTTTTACTGTTAGCGAGATCGTCTCCATTTCTACTCTCTCTACTTGTTCCACCTAGAGACACCATTTTGTAAACTGCGCACGGTGGAGGCTGAACACAAAAGCAAGCTACTCGAGGCCCACACACCATAAAATGCATTTGGTGGCACGGATGTTCAGTGGACACACCGCGAGTGCATCAAATGCAAGCCCATACGCGTGCAGCCAGCCATACTGCCTGGGAACAGCAGACATGGTAAGAAAGGCTGTGAGGAATGGCTCAACCATTTGAAAATCCACGCTCCTTTACACCAAAAAAGTGGCAATATAGCACCATGCAAATACAAGACTGGGAAGTGCATAGAAAGGGCAAGGCAAACTCTATCACAATGGGGAGGCACACCTTAGATATGATTTACGGCCATTTGAATGCCAGTATAATACATTTTCAATCTTTACCCAAGCATAAACTGGACCTTTTGATGGAGAATGTCTGGTATGTCCTATTTATTACAGGAACTTGGCTTGGGTTGTTTCTGGACCAGATATAGCCCAAACCACGGTCAATGGATACCCCTTTTTACATACAGACCAAGAGAATGTAACCGGGAGAGAGGGCTGCAGTGGTTTACCACTCAGGATTCCAACGCTCCATAAAGAAACTGTAGGGTTTCGGTAGTGCAGAGGGACTGCTAGTTTCCCTTCAAGATATCAGATAACTTCTCCTCTTCATGAGTTTTGATATTCCGCCCACCTGCGTATTTTGCAAACTTTGATGAGCTGCTTGCAAATACATTAGGTCTCTGGTACCTGCAGTAAGCAAACTTTACAGGTGTCAGGGGTTTCAATGCACGTATGGAAGAGTCTGATCACACAACATTTGTATCTCTGAACAAAGTCATGTTGGACCTCAGTCTTCAGCTAAAGGCATTAGGATCCACATATAAGTTGGGTCACACCCTTGATTTGATTTTCACTAATAGTCCCACTCCAAAGACAAGAAAACAACTCCCTTTGATTGGGTCCAATCACCATTTGGTTCCTTTTACCTTGTCAATTCCAAAAAAGTATTAGAATTATATTAAGCCGTTGACCTCCATGGTATAAAATCTTGGGCCCTGCAGAGTTCCTGCTTTAAGAAAACATGGAAGCTGACGTGTAAAGTCCTTTAATACTTTCCTTCTGCAGGCATTTAACAACATTGCACCTATTAAAAGGGGTGTCGCTGGAAAGGAACAGCTCTTAGGTGCTTGGTTCCCCATCACTTTGGAAGCAGAAAAACACATGCAAATGATTGGAAAGGAACTGGAGAAGGCATTATTTGCTAGAGGATAACAAGAGGTGTAAAGCAGCCTTAAGAAGTTTTAGAAAAATGGTCATGAAAATGAAGACGGAGGTATTTGTGGTACACAGTTTAATCGGACAACTCCTCTCCTGAGATTTTCAAGATAGTCAGTCCATTTTGTCTGCCTATTGGTAACCAACAAAAAATACCTGTGTTGGAATCTCCAGTCGACACATTACTTCTATGAGAAGGTAGAGGATTTCTACACCAGGTTTACTAAAAAGGTAACTATCTCTTCCCTGGGAGTAGTACTGAATGTGTTTAGAAGCATTTTGCTACCAGTTTCTGAATCTAGCATTTTGAATGCTGGATTGAGATACTCTTTAGACCTGTGTCCCAGAGTGAATCCTAAAAATAGAAACTCAAAACAATGACAAATGTAATTAACATGATGCTCAACCAAGTGCTAGAATTAGGTGTAGTCCCTCTTGTTGGAAATTAGCTTTAGCGTTACTGCTGTTAAACACTCAATGCAATCCTCACAATTATGAGTAATTAAAGGCCAATTAACTTGCTCCTTGCTTTGGGAACAATAGTAGAAAAACAGGAGAATTAAAAGCTCAAACAGTTTACAAAGTCAAATTAAATATTTCACACAATCTGGTTTTAGCACCATCTTTAGCACAGAGGTTGGGATCTTAAAGGTCTCCGAGGTCATTAAAATCAACTTAGACTGAAGTAATGAAGTAGTTTTCATCCCTTTGGCCTCACCTGCGTCTTTCAACAATGTGTCTCATAACATTCTGCTGGAGCACTATGAAGAAGAGGGTGAAGAGTAGTACCAAGCTATGGTTAAAACTCATTTTATCAGACAGTGCTGAGACAGTTTACCTCCCTCCTTTTACTCTGAGTTTTAAGGAATTAACACACTGTGTTCCTCAGGGCTCAGCCCCAATTCCTACTCGGTTTAATATAAATAGGGCGCCTTTCGCCAAGGGGTTTTATTTATAATTCTGTATGCTAATCACTCAAAGCTCTTGCTCTACATTCAGCAGGTGCATGTCACAATGACGTAAAGATTCAAGGGCTTCCTTTCCGCTGAGGCAAGTGGAATGGAAAAGAGCTGTCTTAAGTTGAACTCCAATAATTTAGAAGTTTCGGTATTTGTATACCTCTCTGTTTTTGATCTCCTGAGGCTATGGCCAAAAGATGTTAGTGAACCAGCTGGAGCAGTGGTGAAAAATAGAGTACAATTTAATAAGGATCTCTCCTTTAAACCATAAATCCAGGAGGTTACTGCAACTGGCCCTGCTGACAAACAAGGCCTCTCTACCTATGTAGCAGATTTGGGAAACACATTTCCAGTAGAGACAGAGTCCAGCGATCAGGAGTAGTAGTTGTACTTTTTCCCTTCTGGGTTGTGGAATGGTTTGCCTAAAAAGCTAACAGACACCAAATCAGGAGTTCTTTTCAAAGAAGATCTGAAGAGCTTTCTTTTTAGGGATGTTTAGACACGGGATGGGTTTTACCTGCTGTCAGCTCTGCAACTCTTCCTAGGAAGCAGCTGTTTGCGCTTAACATGTAGCATTTCATTCAGATGACTGCGGACAATCACCTTAAAGGAGGCCCTTTACGCTGTGGGTGGTTTTTGGAGACTGAGGTTCAAATACAGTCTCAGGAGATCAGGATAAGTGTCCAACCCATGTGCATTCTGTAAATACAAGTACAATTCAGCACCAATGTAGAGAAGCAGGAGCAAGAGGATTGCCTCCTCACGGTCATCAAGTGGTATGCTTTGAAGCCTCTGAACTGCCTCAGCGTCGGAGCCAAAGAGAACCTCCAATTTGATAATACTGGCATTGATGGACAGGCTGCAAATCATCCAATGTTGGAGGCTGCACTTTAGAGATTTCACGGCACAACATAGGTCTACAATGAGCAGACTTCAGCTTTGAGTCAGAAATCAGTGTGGGGACCAGATCCGAAACAGGCACCGCTAGATTCTGGGTGGGCACTAGTGCAGTTGGGACACGCATGGGCTAAGGGACTGGAGGAAATTGGGATGACACCGACAATGAACCAGGAGGCAGCCTAGTGTGGTCAGTCAGTGCTGGGTAAAACCAGCAATGGAGGTGACACCCTTAGCCCCGGTGGAGCATGAAGGTGATCTAGAAGCAACCAGCATTGACTTGAAGATCTCCAACAAGGCCGTTTTAAAATCTTTTAATTATCTCCCGTGGGATTGACAACAGCCTGGGGATCTTGGGCAGTGAGGCCAACATCTGAATGAGCTTGGAGTTGGAAGATGCCTTTGAATATGCTCATCTTCTCGCCTCTTATGGAGTCACGAGGGGAAGACAAGCCAAGCCTGGCTTTCTTGTACTTATGGTTTGACTTGGACTTAGATTTAACTGAAGAATTGGACAGGGTTCATTGGCAGAACAGCCAAGCGACCTGAACATGGTTCACTCTCAAGCACCACACTTTTCTATGTTCCATGTTACAGTCTTCCGTTCCCTGCTCCCTGAGTGCTTGCAGTAGACAGCATTTGTAGTATAACTTACAATCGGGACCAGAATGCAGGCACCACAAACTTCATGTGGATCCATGATAGAAATCTACTTTGTGCAGTCCTGTCACAGTTTAAAAGTGCTGAATGGGGATGGAGGGGGGACATTTTCCTTCACACACTATCTACTGTTGAAATGTGGCTCCGGTACCACAAAGGGGAGAGCTCCAGATTTGTATTGAGGTCTTAAAAAGTAAAACGGATCTCAGTTCACAAGGATGGCACCTATATGTGGCTCCACTCTGTCAGTCTTGCGCCACCTAAAGGTGACAGAGTCCAATGGCACCACCTACCAACACGAGAACAGCAGCTGTTTAAAATACAGATCCATTCTGGAACGTCGGTTTATTCTAAAGGTGATGAATCTGCGGTTCAAAGTATAAATCAAAAACAGTTTTTCAATTAAAATAATCTTAACCAAAACTACACAGTGGTTATAGCCGAGGTATAATACATAGAGCATCATTTATAAAATCTTCTCTTACTATATGTACTAGAGTGGCTATATAAATACAAATAACGAGGTTGCACAGTTTTACCATTAACAACTTATCTCAGAAATCCAGATTGTTTAAGGGAAAATACAGTGGTGGTTTGAGGTGGCGTAATGCACTAACTTTATCTGGATGACAGGAGTCATTGCTCCGGTATTTATGGATGCAGAGCTGGCAGTAAAAAGCTATCGACAATATTAAGTAGATTTTTTTCCCCTGCTCCATATGGGCCTTCTGGACCACTAACTCAGCCCATATGGAGTACAACCAATGGAGCTAATCCTTCTCTTTCAAGACATGAGGGAGAGCAAAGAGAGCAGGTAGAGTGCTGAATTGCCCAATATGAATGTGCGTTGTGACTTTCGGTAAAAAGGACGCCCAGTCCTCCACTGATTTGTCCAAAAAAGGGGGTGTTAGGCAGTTGCACTGACAGTGCCTGTTTCTTATGTGACAGGCGAACAATCACAATAAGGAAAACAGCCGTCAAGAGACATAGCAAGCAGTTATGCGTAAACTCAAAAGGAGTATACATGAGGAATATCAAGACCAAATTAAGGTTCCACGGTGGCATCACAAACAATATGGGTCACATGACACCTGAAATATTGAAAACACATCATGAATCTCTGAAAAATATGGGTTTTATCATCACAATGGCAGCCATAAAAGCACTCTACAGAGTTTTACTATTGTCAGGGCACCAGAATAACGAGATATTGGAGGATCAAATTATTTAGTAGGGTTAACTAAGATATGTGGCAAGAGTGCAACCATTTTTTTTAATCTTCTAACTATGCAGCGAATGCTAGAAGTGCTGTATATCCATAATTATGTGGTAAACACCTCAGCCACAGCATTACATTCTTCCACGGCCTTGGTTATTGTCCATTATTTTATCCACTATTTTTTCATGAAAGAAAAAAATTCCGAAATATTCCAAAACGGTCTGTGCTCATTGCTAGTTGCAACTGAGCTGAGTCACAAGAAAACTAGGTTTCAACATATTGAAAGTGTGCTTATTTGGGAACTATAGGTACATCTGTATGGTCTACTATAAAATAAAGAGGTAGAGATTGTGGACCTAAAGTCTTTGAGGATGCCCATAGCTGACTCATGCTTAAATGATAAACATTAATAAGCAGATGTGATAAGAGGACATGGACAAAGGGGAAAGTTGCAGAAGACCTAAAAGGAACATGCTAATGAATGAAGATGTATGCATGTCAGAAAGAATAATATAAGTATTCAATGTATGATTCTGAAGACTGTGGTATACTGTACATAAGGATTCATGTGTGAGATGTAACAAGTTCAAGACTGAGTTTAACCTATGTCTCCCAAGCTTTTGTTGCATTCGCATGATGCATGCTTTAATGTGTTTGATAAACGGAATACTGTCAGACAAAAATGAAATCATTCGCATATTTGAGGCGTACCGTGACATAATTCCCTGATGCATCTTGGAAATGTTCGGCCATGAATATGTTGAAAGCAGAGCGTGGTCCTTTGGGCTTGCCGAGCACTGTTAACTCCTATAAAATATGAAAAAATATATAATAAGGAAGGTCAATAGCTTTCTTGGACAAACATTTCCTTTATGATGTAATAATTTAGCACCGATTTTGCTAACACAAACAGTAAAATGTTGAGAAGGCCTTCTTTTCCAGAGCAAATGTGCATCAAAAGGAGAAGGTTACAAACAACTCTAGTTCTCCATAATGGATATCCTCTCCTTTCATAAATATCTGAAACTGCGATCAGACTTTTAAAATTGAGAAATCTCTCAGAATTAAAATTAAATGTGTACATTAAAAACATTTGCTATAAAAACACAATTTTAATTCCCTTTATAATAATAAAATCAGAGTAGGAAACAGCACATATAGGGACCACTCTTAAGATATAATTTTGACACAGCCACTTTTAAACACAAATGAACTCCCTTGTCCTAAATTGTAAATGAGGTTTCGTAAATTCTGACAGCATGGGTATACAGACAAAGTAATCAAATTGCTAAGCACAAGTCAAGCTTTTGCTTTGTTGGCGAGGTGGGGCGACTGCACCAAATTCAAAGTAGGCCAATATTCACTATGGAAAACTATCTGCAGAGTGGAGGATTGGACCAGCTACTGAAAGCAGTTCCAAATGCTGCAGGGCTGATACTGTCGCTGGTTGATATTCAAGAGTTAAGACCCTCACAAAGACAGACTTGTAAATGCTGATGGGCCTGGTTACCGAGCCCATCAGAATTAGAAGCTTAGATTTTTCAGAATAGAGTTAGCAACTTGTCATTAACGGGCTAAAAATAATAAAAATGTATTTAAAACACGAGGGAAAATCTATGATTAAAGATAACTTTTTGTTTTCAATCAAGGAATCCTCTTTATTACTGATGAGCATAAGAATTGTTGAAACACAGATTTCAGAGTCAAGTTTAACTGGTTGCATTAATCTCTATAGTGACTGCACTAGAAAAATGTGCTCTAAAATTTCAAGGTGCAAAAATATTACATCGATCTTTAGCGCGCTAAACTCACTATAAAATTAAAGTGTTTAAAAAAAAAAAAAAAAGTGTCAAACGGTGGATGATAGCCTTGCCACCACTTCTTTCCCACATCCGTGGACTTTCTCAAAATAAACATAACAAATGTAGAGATTTACTCATAGACCGTAATCTAAATTAGATACCATTTACAGTGATTGTGTAAAATTAGTAGAGCAATGAACAGAAATGTAAGGTGGAAGACCAAATAAATATGACGATAGTTAAGTACAGCGCGTACTCATATTTGAAATGTTGCAGTTATTACAAAAAATGTCACTAACAAATAGCCTAACAAAAGTGCAAATATAGATGTTCAAACCAATTTAAACTAAAATAGCTAGAAAAAAATGGGTACAGCAAATATAAAAATCAATGATAATTAACAACACAACTTTATAGTCAGTGATTCAAATGCCAAAACATAAAGAGCCAACATCTCAAGTTACAGCATCAAAAAAGCAATTGATCACTGGTTCATTATAAATCACTTATAGTTTATTATCTAAGGAAATACACACAACCTGCATCCGAGTAAAGGCCTCCCGATTTTTAAAGTAAGATAATGATCAAGCAGTGACATTGGTATAATACAAGATTCCTACTGTCTCAATTTTAATTTTCTAGTTCCACCTCTTTTATGAATGCATGTTACCTACAAATATAATCAACCTTTCCTATAGTCAAGATATTCCAATAAATGTTGAGAACTAGGTAAGCATTGTCTATCATTTAATAGACCAAATGTGTTCAGCAATGCGTACATGTAGTTGTCAGATTGGACTACCTACATAAAACTGGTCACACCTACAATGGAGTATGCAGACCACATATTTACTATTGCAGCACACAAAGGACTGATTGCTAGTGAGTCCTTTGAAGTTTTCACATTTATTCAATGTCAATTCACATATATATACTAGAAAAGAAAAGGAAACATAATGGTGAGGAGGATAAATCAGGAGTACTGGGAAAAATTGACTAAATATAAGTGAGCCCCCCCCAAACAGGTTGTGCAGAGAACCTGGGCCAACAACAGAAGCAATTCTGGAGTCAAAATCAGCTAGGAGTTAATGCTAGGAAAAGGTACAAACCGATAACCTGGTAGCAGGAATGAAAATAATAAAAAAATGAATTTTCTCATAAAAAAAAAAAGAAAAACAATAGCTATCTTACCCGTAGTGGACAAAGTTTCCGGATTAACTGAAAGTTCTATTACACTTTTCATGAGACATGATGTAAGACAACAGCTAGCGACTGAAGAGGCCAAACCACTAATTGTTTTGAAGTCAAGCCAATGGAATAGATCCACAGGGACAACTGTTTTGATTCAGCTATGTATTTGATGTCATCGAAATCAAAACATAGTTCTTAACATCTAGTATGTGAAGTAAACATCCATGTGTTAAGGAAGGCTTTGTGAGAGAAGGGGGTAGGAAAACAGATTTTTTGGAAACTTTAAATAACTTTCCAAATGAAGGAACAACTTGCTCTCAAAGATTTGTGTGAGCAAAAGGCTTATATCACCATTAGCACAACAGACAACAAACATCTCCTTCCCACAAAAAGGATGAAGGTCAGACCTATGAATAGTTTTAAAAGGTTCACTATCATTTTACAACAATCTTCATCTAACAATGAAAGGAGGTGCTTTTATCTGAAAGTCCTTCTAAATCGAAAAGAATCATGACAATAGCTACAAAACGCTGCACCAGAAGAAGTTTTCTGGCAGGCAGTACTCAATAAGGAAAACAATGAGTGCTAGAACGAGCCAAAAAAATAAGGTATGGTAATCGTGACAGGACTTTCAATTTACCTATTTTCCCGGATACATAGCATCTCTTCCTATTGAAAGCATACATGTTTGTGGACATTGTGTTCACTTTAAGACAATAATATATCGTGTGAGCATTAAATGTCTGTATATATGATACTGAGGACAAAGGTGGTCAAAATATGTTATGAAAGGGTATCGTGTAGAAGAAATGGTTATTTGTAATCCTAGATCTGCATCTTAGTGATCTTTAATGAAGTCATAAATGTTAGAATAATTCTGTACTGCAAGCAGGGTTCAAGAAACACCACTTCCACAAATTCCAAAAGGGTGCTTATTTAACACATCAAGTGTAAAAAAAAAGGTGCCATCAACTTACCTGTTGTAGGCCAAATTTACCCCAAATGTATAGTCCTATAAATAGTGAAAGCCATTACAAAAACTATGTTGTGCCACACTGTTTAGAGCCTGGTGCTGTGTGTGTACTGAATGAGGGCAAAAGAAGGCCTCATATGCATTACACTGAGAAAGTGGACCCAAAGGTTGTTTGCACCTTGGGATGTTTAGATCAGGGATTTTTAAACTATGGTCCGGGGACCCCGGAGGGTCCGTGAGACCTACTTAGGGGTCCGCATTGGCTTGGAAAATTATATATCATTAAGAGATTAATAAAGTGAAAATGAATAAAGAAACAAAATATTTAAAAAACAAAACATTTTCACAATGTTCTTTAAATGTTTAGGATTTTGAAACTTATGACTAAATATTAAGTTAGTATCCTTAGATTGATTCTTGGGGACAGTCCAAGTACACCAAAAAGAATGTAATATGGACTGAGTGGACCCAACTGAATTTATAAAAGCTGCTATCTTCCCACTACAGTTAAACGGTGTACTCTTTTTATATTTGTTTGTGAATATTTCATCACTTGTGTAATTGTTTGGTGAATGCGTGTTTCTGTATTTTTAGTGTATTGTTTTGCAGTTCAATTCATCAAAAATGCTCAAACCTGCATCCTCAGATTCCAATAATGACTCACTGAGGGTTTCCAAATTCCACTAATGATTCAGTGGAAGGTCCCCAGGTTCCAGTAATGAAGTGAGGGTCCACAGAAGTCAAAAGACTGAAAAAGAAAAACAAAAACACCAGTCTAGAGGTTTTCTATTTCCAGCAAGGAGTGTCCTGGCAGTTGATTCTCAGAGTTAATATCCTCCCACCACCCCGTCTCATAAGAGTGGGACCTGGACACTGTGGGTATGGTACTTCAATCAACGTTTTTCACCATTAGGAAGGCTTTAAAAGCGTCTTTAGTCTTTTCCAGACACATTTTTCTCAGTGTCTTCACTTGTTGCGAATTGCCTAACCACCATCAGGTCTGTGTAGTCAGTTTTCCAAGCTCTCATTCAACCACCAAATGTAAGCTAAGCCCACTGTAAGTGTTGGCATTGCCCACAGTAGGTATTTAACAACAGCCACGGAAACAGGTCTTTGTCAAGCAGTCGGTTGATGTGACCTAAAAACCTATGAAGCAGAAAGACAAGGGACTGCCAATAGTTAGAAGCATGGTTCGACTACTAAGTAGACTGACAACCTTCAATGCCTAGATTACAGGTGTATCAAACTTGTAATGCTAACAATTACTTTTTGCTTTCCTTCTTGCAAAGCAGCCACCCTTCTGCACATGTGTACTTTCTAATGAAATGTCTTGAAGATGGAAGAAAAACAGGAAAACAACAGTTAATCTCAAAGTTCTGCTGAGTTTCTATCACAGTACAACTTGTACGGATAAAAATAGTCTGTTATCCAGACTTCATCCTGTGGAAAATAACAAATGCACCAGTGAGGAAACACCATAACATCAAAATAAGATCCACCCTACCTGTGAGGCTCTTAGAAATGTCCCTTAAGGTATGGAAAATCACCACCTTAAAACTATGAAAGGAATTAAAACTGGTTAAGAAAGCCATTGAACGCCAACATGATCCCAAAAATGGTGTGAACTTGAAATGCTGCAAAACAATCGTCTCATCCCTACAATGGAAGATCGCCCATTTAAAAGAATGTCACTGTCTGCTCCTGGTCGGGAATGAAGAGAGGCCTGCTGCTGGTTCAACTGTGGTTGAGCAGCCACCACTGCAGATCACTTGCAGTCACCATCAAAACCTACATGGCATCTGACAGGTTGCCTGGTGCTGGGCACAGTGGGACTTCAGAGTCTAATGCAAAGCCCACATATCTTAGTCAACAAGCAAGATGAAGAAGGCTAACAGGCCTATAAGGCTCAGAACTGCTCTCACCGAGATGCAGGACTTCGGTTGAAGCATCAGAATCATAGTCCGAATGTCCAGAACTGAAAAGAGCCAAGTGCAACTATGGTTTACTAATTGGGAAACCTACTGATGTAAGAAGGTGAGCCCCATACTGGAGGTAGTTCCCGATTAACTGAAGAGCCTGCCTTTTAACAGCCAGTTGTTTGAGGCAGGGGAAAACTGGTATCCCACCCCCAACCTCTAAAGATGGGCGTTGACCACTGCCTTCACTTTCATGAACACCTGAGGGGCACTGGTGAGACCAAATGAGAGCACGGCAAAGTGAAAATGCTCCAGGCCTACTCTGAACTCCAGGTAACATTTATGGGACTGTAATACAGGTATAAAGTATGCATCCTGCAAGCCCAAGGCCACACTCCAGGTAGCCAGAACCATGGCAGACAGAACTTAGGCTACCATGAGCATTTTGAATTTGTCCTTAGGGAGGGAATTAATTTAGAGGATGAAGTTCTAAGAAAGACCGAAGCTCTCCAACCAGTTCCTTTTTCTGAGTCCAGAACCCTCTCAATGGCTCCTTTGGAAAGTGAAGATCGCCCCTCTTGCATTAGAAGGACAAGTGCTCCATGGAAAGCAGTTCTGGAGAGGCAGGGAGGTGCGGCGGGTAGAACAAAACAGTAGGGCAGAGCCATGGTGAAAAAACTGAAGAACCCATCCGTCAGAAGTGATGGAACACAACCCTGGGAGAAAGCACTGGTTTCTGCCTCCTACAGGCTGGTTGTGGGCTGCTAATGGTAAGCTAATGTGGCTTGAAGGCTGCTGTTGTGGGGAGGACGACGGTGAGGACTGATGCCATGAATGATCTGCACACTGCCAGCCAGATCCACGTTAAGTTCCATGAAAGGACTAGGGTGACTGAAGAGGTGGCTGGGGAGTTCTGCGTGGTCTGTAAACCAGCACCTGGAGTAGCTCTTGAATTTCCTGAATCGGTTGTAGAAACTGTTTGGCACTGGTTGAAAGACCCAGACAGCGAGCCATGACCTAACAGTCCTGGAAGGGCCCCCAAGGCAGAATCAGCTTTTGTGCCAAATAAGTTGAGCCACTGGAAGGCAAAGCCATAACGGTAGCCTGCTATTGCTTAGTTTGTAAAAGAACAAGTGCCAGTGCCCCAAAGCCCTGATTAGAAGCCCACAGTTGGAGCAATTAAATGACAACACACTGAGTACTAAGGCTGCAAAGTCTTGAATCCACCTCAGGCCTCTTTAATCCACTGCTAGACACTCCGTCCCCTTTATTCACTCCTGCAGGTCCCTGCTTCCTTACTTTGTGATAGTTTTTCAGTCTCGCTCTTCTTCCTCCTTAACACTTTGTGCAATTTTCCTCTCTTGTTCTATGGAAGTGTCTGATAAGGAAAGTAAGTGCTGGTCCTCAAAATTAATGCCAGTCTTCCCCACTATCAATCACCAGCTCAAATTAAGCTCTGAAGCCTGTATAATTCCTGAGAAACTTGTCAAATGCATCTACTCAAGGAGTGGAAGCACTACACTGGTGCCACCTACTCGCCCCAGACAAAACAGTAGTATCAAGACCAGCACAAATCACGCATTTGGCAGTATCTTCATCATCATGAATGGTCTGAGCCAGGAAGGCTCCAAAGTTCTTATGGGTGTGCCAGAAAGATCTTGCTGGTCATGTCCTAGGTGGTGTCCATCACTTGTTGTTTTTGCATTTGTCGCCCTAAGTGGGAAGGGTATGCCCAGACGTGGGTCCCGTGCTTCCCATGCCACTGGATTCAAGCTAGCCTGGCTGATGAGGGGTAAAACCCCGAAACCGGTCCCAGGATGCTTGTTTCCAGTCCAGGGAAGACCTGGCCTAGCAGTTCGGGCTGGACTGTTCCCATGGGGAACAGGGTCAAGACTGATTTGCATATGGCTGGGTCCAAACTGGAAAGGCATGGGCAGCAAAAAAAACAATGGATTAAACCCAGATCTGTGACTGGGGTGAATGTTTGACAATGTTCAGCATTCCGTCCATCACTTGTTGTTTTTGCATTTGTCGCCCTAAGTGGGAAGGGTATGCCCAGACGTGGGTCCGTGCTTCCCATGCCACTGGATTCAAGCTAGCCTGGCTGATGAGGGGTGAAACCCCGAAACCGGTCCCAGGATGCTTGTTTCCAGTCCAGGGAAGACCTGGCCTAGCAGTTCGGGCTGGACTGTTCCCATGGGGAACAGGGTCAAGACTGATTTGCATATGGCTGGGTCCAAACTGGAATGGCACGGGCAGCAAAAAAGCAATGGATTAAACCCAGATCTGTGACTGGGGGTGAATGTTTGACAATGTTCAGCATTCCGTCCATCACTTCTTGTTTTTGCACTAGGTGGTGTGCATACATCAGGCCAAAAAAAAAAAAAAACAGCACTGACTGACCTCAATGCTAGGATAGCTGAAGAGAACGCCTCAATCCTCTTCAACTCATAGGGAATTAACTGGTGTTCATCTTGCCATTGGTATACTGGACCTCCAGGTTCTTCGGAGTAGGATGTTGTGTAAGGAAATCTGGGTTCATCAGGAGTTTCTCTGTGGTCTTTAGCCACCAGCCTCCTCACCACTGGCAAGAACAGGGCTTGAACCAAGTAAGTGATCCACTGAACAGAAGCAAGGGCTCAGGTGAGGCTGACCTAGTTTGCTAAACATCTGCAATGACATTTGTCTGGACATCAACTGAAGACAGATCTAGGTCCAGGACCTCAGCTGCTCGTCTAATTACCACAGCAAAGGAAGCACTACCTTCCCCTGGCAGCACAAAAAGGTTAATTTAACAATGTATGAGAAGGAAGTATCATGCCCACCGGCCTCCTGTAAGCACATATGAAGACAGTCAACATTGTAATACAGGATCAGTAGGGGGACCTGTGAGGGTAAAATCATACCCAAAAGCATTACCCTAATCTCTGGGTAGTGAGAGGCTCTGCTCAGGGTTGAAGCCAGAAAGATAATGGAGCCTCTGAGGCAGTAGAAGTATAGGCACTCAGGTTACATGAGGACCAGGTGAGCTATAGTGGAAAAGTGTGACCTTGGTCAAGGTCGAACAGACACTGGTTTAGAGCTGGATATCAGAGTCAGTACCAGAATCTACTCCAACATCAGCATCGATAAAGAAGGACCTGCACAGGTTTCAGAGCGAGGGTGGAAGTTTGCATCCAAGTTTCTGCTGAACGAATGACTGGTCAAAGAAGTTTAGACGGTGCAGATGATGGATCTGCAGGCAGTAATCTGATTGAGGGCTCTTGCAAATTCTTGAGGTCAGAAGGTGTGGTAGAGGGAGCTGTAAGGGTGCCAAAGATAAGCAGCATTGCATCTCTTAAGGGACTCTGACGTGCTGCATCCACGGTCCGGAGAACTCTGAGCAGTTTTGGATCAACTGCGGGATTAGCTCCTCAATCCTAGATCAGGAGCAGAATCTATTGCTATTTTTATACCCTTGTGAGACTTTTCTTTTGATAGGGGGTGGCAGAATGGGGTCGACTGTTGCTACACTTTCTTATGTTTACACTAGGACTTTGACTTACCAGAGGACTCTCACAACGAAGAAGAATCCTCACAGTGAACCCTCGGACGCAGGCCCAAGCCCTCAGCTTAGAGTAAGAGCAGGGCTTACATGAGGGGTGAAACTTCTTCCTGTGTTTAATAACAATAAACTAAGAGTGGGATCGTCTTTGGGTCCATGATTGTGCAGTGATCGCACAGCTTTGGAGTTGTGCCCTAAGCCTAAACATGAAAGACTCACCTGTGCAGAACTGTGACTGTCATCTGTTTTTCTGCAGTCACATGATGATTTGAAGACTATAACTTTGAGAGGACAACACTCCCTTGAACACTGGATTAGGTTTTGAGAGTCGCTGAGATAATGAATAAAGTGGGAGCAAAGGATCCACCTTTAAAAGCGTGGAAAGCAATGACCCAATGTTGATACTCTGCGGTGGCGATTGTATGTGGCTAAAATCTGTCACTTCTGGGGTGATATAAAGCCTATGTGGAGCCACATGTCATCACCTAGAGGCACACAAGGGCATTACTATGAGAGGTTTCTGCATCCAGGCCGGTGCCTGGTATTATTCTAAAGATGATGAATCTGCTGTTAATGTATCTATGAAAAGAATATACCTGGTATGCATAAATGGTGCCGATAACCTTAACCAGCTCCTTGTGTTTTTTTTTTTTTTTTAATTGAACTTAGCTAATGTTTTTCATTATTAGACACTTGCCCACTTGGACAGACCGCACACCAAAATCATTGCAGCTTCACAACACATGACATCCTCCACACCTTCAGTGGTGAAAAGCAGAGCTCAAGTTTGGTTCTAGATCTCCTGAAGAGAAAATAACATAAATAATGAAAATCTGCTTAGATCTTGAAGCCTAGACAAGGTTGCAGTCTCTTTTTTGATGCCCTAAGTGTGAGATGAGCTCTAATAAGGGCAAAATCAGTCCTGAGTTGTTTGTGTTCCTGTTCAGCCGTGACCTGGCAGTTCAGGATGGACTCTGCCTATTGGGGAAGAGCCAAGACTAATTAGCATATGGCAGGGTACAAACTGAGGTGACATGGTGGGTGAAAAATGATGGTTTAGGATGCGGTCGGAGCAACTGCCAGTGGCTCAAATAAATTCAAGCATTCCATCTATCACCTTGTTTTTGATATCCTAGAAGTCTGCATGTTTAAGTCATAGGAGTTAGAACTGTTTTCCTTCACAAATCAACTACCTGTCCAGACACCTTTGAAAGCTGATGAGCGGCATTGGGTGAAGACAGTTAAATACAGTAATGGAGGTGCTATATCACAGTAACAAAGACTAGGTAAACACAACCTTCACAGATTCAGGTTCCAGATACATCAATGCAGGTCCAAATGAGACAAATCAATGCACGAACAACCAGCAGAGACTCCATTTAACAAATTGTGATATCAACTCTGTTAAATTCCTTGGGGGGGGCGTGGCCTGAGAGCCCAAGAAGGTGGACACATAATTGTGGAGCTCTGCTCCGGCCTAACAATTATCCTTTCAGTATCTGCCCTAGGGGGCCGTCCAGCACTGATCCCGGCTGGAGCCCGTACTCCTGCACCAGGGAGGACGTGCGGTCGGGCTCTGGGATCAAGTCCAGAGCTGCAGGCACATCGAAAAGACCCCAACGCTTGTGCGGCCTTGGCGGGTGGGCCTGGGGGGGGGGGGGGGGGGGGGGGGGGCGGGGTGACGCGGGAAAAGAGTACTTCAGCGGGGCTCAGGCAGGCAACACCGAGTGACAGGATACCGACAGCAGGTGGAGCTCAGGAGGGGCGAGAGAAAGGCCCAGAGGGATTAGTGTGGGGCTGCAGCAGCAAGAGCAGCGCACAGGCCTGCACTGGCAGAGCGCAGACCGGAAGCTAGGCCATCTGTGGGGTGGACGGAACGGAGAAGCATCGGATCCGAACCTGAGGTTGAGAAGACCAGGGCCCCCTGGGAACACCCTGGACCACACGCCACGCAGCGGATCAAGGGGAGAGTGAGGCCTGAAAGGAGCGGTGGATGCCTGGGTGGTTTCGGACGACTCTCAGACCAGAGGAGAAAGATGGGTGATCCTGGGAGACCGCCCCAATCCTTCACAGCTGCCTGGTGAGGCCTGAGGCGAGCCGCGAGGTCAGAGCGCATTGCCTGAAGGCGGCAAGGGGGAGACCCGACCCTGGGGTTACAGCAAGGTACCAGGGGTGTGCACAGACACAGCTAACACATTGATTGCCCACAAACCAAAGGCCAACTGCCCATGGAGAGGCGGGCACCAGAGAAGAGCGGACTGCGGACTGGGCCTCAGGGTGCCCTGATGGAGGGGTGAGGTCACTGCAGAGAACACTGGTTTCGGTGACATGGGAGCCCTTCCTGGGCGGCACCCACCCCTGGATGCCGCAATAGGGACCCTCACTGAGTGGGACACAGTGAAGTGGGAGTTTGGTGGCTGGACCACTCCCACCCAGCTGGACTGCCCAGGTGACGAGGACAAAAGCGGACCGAGAGACTCCCGGTTTGGATATGGGGGAAGTCCAGAGCCAAGCAAGGGGACACGCAGGCAGAGACATTGGGTCTGGCCCACTCTCTGCAGGTCATGGAGGGGGAGAAGGAAACTATGGCCCCTATGCTACAAGTACAATTCGACAGAATCCTGGTGGTGATCGCAGACACTAAAGCTGCGTTGCAGCAAGACATCGGGATGGTGTCTGCAGGGCTAGGGCTGTTGCGGACCGAACATCGGAAACTGGCAGAAAAGGTGATGGAAGTGGAGGAAATGCAGCCGAACCAATCGGATCTCAAGAAATGAGTGGGAGAGCTAGACGACAGAGTACAGATACTGGAACGGAGGGCCAAAGACGCAGAGGGGCGCAACTGTCAGAATAATGTCCATGTGGTGGGCCTTCCAAGGGCACAAAACAAAAACAATGAGGTAATGTATTTGGAGAAATGGTTTACTTCAGAAGTGGCACCAGATCGGCTGATGCCTTTTTCAATATTGAGCGTGGCCATAGGGTCCCCCAGCAGGCCTCCACCACCAGGCAGACCCCTGCGCCAGATTGTGGCAAAACTTCTGTATTTTAAGGAACGGGATACCCTCCTTCAGACGTCAAGGGAAAAAGTGCAATACCCGATACGCAATTGGAGAGTGACGCTATTCCCCAATTACATGTTGGCAGTCCAATCTAAACAAGCCTCCTTTATGTCCGTCAAGAATGCGCTACGTGAGGAAGGGATCCTATATTCACTGATGTTCCTAGCCAAACTGAAGATAATGCTGAATGGCAAGACCCATTTATATGAGGACCCAGCAGCAGCATGGGACTGGCTCGACTCGCATATAGCGGGAAGGAACACCGCTGCCACCACAGAGTAACACAATGGATACCCATGGAGTTTGAGGAAGAGACCACGGAGAACATGTAGCCGACAGACCCAGAAGAAACCAAGTAAAGTGGAGACGGACAGGGCAGGGGCACTACAGGCGACAGCAGACCTCCTGAAAAAATCATGCTCAGAATCTAAATGCAGTCCCAATCGGACAAGCAGACAATAGACTCTGAGTCGGGGGCTCCACCCCGACACGAGGGGTGCTGCCTGGAGTGACACCACAGTCAGTGAAAGATCTGATTTGACCAGATGGGCTTCTAATGGCTCTTCTTACTGGGAACCTGACGTGGCTGTACCTCCAGGCAAGAGGGAAAACCAAAACACCGCAGTTACGGACAAGCGTGGCCCCTCTTGGGAACCACCACTATTATGAAGCCTAGCTGCTCCTTGATTGAACAGCACAGAACTGGATGTTCTTGAAGCTATAACCTGTGCTGGACCCCCTGGGACGGGGTAATGGGTTGGCTGGAGCAGCCTGTAATGTCACTCCCAACACCCCCCTCATTTGACCAACGGCAAAGCCAAATGAAATGGACTTGATGTACTTGGTTTCTGAAGTTGGTAACTTTGGATGGACGGCCGTTGCTGAATGGTCCTGGGGACGGGGAGTTTTATGTTGGGGTTGGTTTTCTTTAGACATCTCTGGCAGGGGTGTGGAATTTATTAAAATATCTACTTGTCCAGGGGACAGGTTGCTTCTCAAATCTACTTGTCCTGTAAAAAGATCTACTTGTCCCTTTGGTGCCATGTAGTGTGGCGACAAATTATGGCAGCAATCTCATTATGTAAGAGCTCTGATAATAGCCTCTCTGATTATGCCAGGGCTACTACCATAGTAGGGCTTGAATACTTGCGTTTCAATCCCTACTGTAGCAATTTCCTTATTTTGCCACCTTTCTGCAGATCTGCATACTGGGGCTGGAGGAAGCAGTAAGCAATAGTTCCAGGGCTGGAATGCCTTTGAGTCTGCAAACCTACTAACCTGCATGTTTTAAAGATTTTCACCAGCTTCTCTCTAATATTTTCCCATAATAAGAAAGGTTGGACATTTACTCCTGACAATGGCAGAATTAGAACTTCTTCCAGGGTTGGGAAGAAAGTGGCTGGAGGGAAAATGAACTTGCAAATGCTCAATAGATTTTCACATGAGCAAATCTACACATGCGTATTTACCCATGCTAAAATACAGTTCACCAATATTTGATAGGGGTACGACATATACCATGGGTGCACTTTTGTGACTTTAAGAATTTGGGGCCACACGTAGGTAGGTTCAGATTTGCGACCCACAAATTGCGAGTCAGAGCGACTCGCAATTTGAGATTTGCAAATCTGAATGTAGGATGGTGTCCCTGACACCATCTGTGATTCGCAAGGGCTTCGCAAATGCCCACCTAATGAATAATCATGAGGTTGGGTCGCATTTTTCGACCCCCTTGTGAATGGCGGCCCTCAAAGGGATAGTGGCCTGCTGGAGACAGCAGACCACCATGTCTGTGACTGCTTTTCAATAAAGCAGTTTTTTGTTGTTGTTTTTTTTGTAATGCAGCCCGTTTTCCTTAAAGGAAAACGAGATGCATTACGAAAACGAAAAATGAAACGTTTTCGTTTCATTTGCCTACTCCGAAAAAATGTTTACAGTGACATTCACAATGGGGAAGGGGTCCCATTGGGACTCCTTCCCTTTTGCGAAAGTGTTAGCACCCATTTGAAATGGGTGCAAACTGCGATTGGTTTGCGCCCGCGTTCGCGGTCACAAAACAATCCTACATTGCACTGCGAGGCGCAATTAGGAAGGAAACACCCCTTCCAAATTGCGAGTCGCAAGCCCGTTTTGCGATTCGGTAACCAGGTTACCGAACCACAAAACTGGGTTTGTGCATCGCAATGTGCTTTTTGCACATCGCAAACAGCGAAAGTCGCTGTTTGCGACATGCAAAAAGCTACCTACATGTGGGTCTTGGTCCCTAATTAGGTCTGGTGTTAACTAAGACATTTTGTTTTTATTAAACTTCTATTTCTCTCTCTTTCGGCTGGCTTTACTATGAGTGATCGCATTCTGCTCTTCCACAAGGAGCATATTGGCACACAAAGTAGTTTTGTTCAGTGTCGGGAACTACAGTGGCAATCAGCGACGTAACGAAACTGGAGGGTGCCCCTTTGCAAAGAACATGGAGGAGCCCCCTCTCCAGACTCACTCAGGGCAGGTGCTGTGCTGAAGGGGCCCCCTGGAGGGCGGCTGCGGGCCGTTGTTATGCCACTGGTGGCAAATTGTGCTTTCAGATTTCAAAAACTTTTTTTTTTTTTTTTTGCCAGTGTTTGTTACAATGTTGAGGGCCTGGTCGCTCCCACAACAATAAAGTGTTACAAAAGCCATGTCAAAACAAGACACGCATTGATGAAACTAAAAGACTTATAAAAATATGTGAGATCAGTTGGCTTTGTCAGTGTTTGTTTATTTTCATGCTTCCCATAATCGTGTTGAAAATGGTTACACTGATTTTCCATTAGAAATATTTTTGGGAAATACTAGCATGCATCAACACATTTTACTAAATGACATTTCATTTGCATATAATCAGAGAGCATTCTGGGAGCATTATACTTAGCCTCATAGCCTAAACTTTTCAAACATGTGTATACACGTTTTTTTTTTTTAGTACTGGAACCAACGTCAGTAGTGAAGCGTGACCTTAAAACATTTACTTACAGCACTCACCCTAATAATGAAGGTTTTCAAATAATGAACCATAAATACAAGTTCGAACAGCATTATCTTTTGGTAACACATTACCTCAACTGCAGAGAGTTCCACTCTCTGTAAACAGGCAGCCAAAGGGGTTTGTGCTGCAGAGGGTTGGGCCTACTTGTCCCAAGGACAAAGTACACATAAAAACTTGTTGCCCTTGACCCCAAACAAGATGTCCCGGGCGTCGGGCGATAGGAATTCCACATCCCTGCTCTGGGGTAAGATGCTTAACTCAACGGTCAGTTGGGCGCAAGCAAAGGCATTTAGAGGGGTAAAGGGTCATAGCACACACAGATTTACTATGGAAGGGGCAGGAAACACACTAATGTGCATATCCTGGAATGTGCGGGCATGGGGTCACTATCTAAGCGATATGCTGTCCAATGGTATTGGAAGCATAGAGGAGTACAAATAGTCATGCTACAAGAAACTCACCTAGTGGGCAACGAGATAGACCGACTCCGCCAGACTTACACCTGAGGGACCCTGCTGTGGATAAGGCGGGCATTGCATTCAAGCCCTCCCTCTCTCTTACAAAGAGGAACGATATGTATTGGTGTCAGGCAGGCTTATTGGCAAGGAAATCACGCTAAGTAGTATTTATGCACCCAATCATGACCAACTGGTCTTCTTTCAGACCCTGTCCATCCCATTGGGAAGACTGGCGAGCAGCACCATAATACTGGGGAGAGACTACAACTGTGTGACTGGCTTACTGTACATTGTTCCACTCCTCACAGGCGCGCCAGCACACACCAACTGCACGCTTGCTTTGCAGAATGGCAATGCAGCCGGGGACTGGTTGATGTTTGGAGGGTCCAACACGGCGAGTTCTACTCACCCATACATGCGCTGCACACGAAACTAGATGCCTTCATCTGCTCTGACCAACTGAGCAGGTGTCTCTCCTTTATGGAATACGTTGGGCTCACACTGTCTGACCACAGCCCCATATTGCAGGAATTTTGTGTGTCTCACGACAGACTGGTGGTCCCCACGTGGAGACTACAGCCGCAGGTGCTAGAGGAACCCACTTAGAAGGAGTTCTTATGGTTGCGGACTACTTCGTCACTAACCAGGGTACAGCTTCATCTCCCACGGTGGAGTGGGAAGCATTTAAGGTGGTGGTACGGGGATGCCGCCTGTGGGCATCACTAAAGAACTCACTGCAGAACTCCACACATTGGAAACAATACTTCATGCACTAGAAACCTCCATGAGCACAGACCCCACAGCCTGCGAAAAACTACTAGACACAAAGAAACAACATGGGGAGGTGTTGTAAAAACAGATGCCATGAGCATAAAACTCACATGAACAGAACCCATGCGGAGGAAGGTAAATTGGCAAGACTTCTGGCATGGCTGCTCAGGCCCAAGTCCAGGGGGTCCTCCATTACACATCTAGTGACGGAGACTGGAACACAGGTTTACTCCCACTGGACATTAATAGGGGATTTAGACAAAATTATGAGAAATTGTACAGTGCGCCCCCAATCCCCTTAGGTCACAACATGCAGGCCTTTATAGCTGGGCTCCCCTCCCGACTCTAGACTTATAGGTCCTCCTATCTCCCTTCTAACACTACATGAGATCAAGCAGGCTATAAAAAGACATGGCGAGAGGTAGGACACCTGGCACCGAACCAGCTTAGTTCTATGCAACATTTGCCATTCAGTTGGCGCCAAAGTTGGAACTCCTTTATGCTGAGTCGCTAAGACGGGGATGCCTACCTGCCTCGACTCGTGGCACCACAGCAATGCCTTTGCCCAAGACGTAGCAACCAGGGCCCTGGTTACAGCATTTTACCCCTTATACATGCTTTACATGGACTTTACAATTTTAAGTAAGATCCTGGCAATCAGGCTACTCCCACACATGCAGGCCCCCACACACGAAGACCAAAATGGACTCATCCCACAACAGAGCACATTGGTTAATCTTAGGTGGCTTTATCATGTACTTTACCACCCAGAGGCCATAACCCAACCAGCAACACATATGTTGTTGGTGGATCTTGAGAAGGCCTTCGATTCTGTACGATGGGACTATCTAATGGGGGTAATGCGTAAGATGCCATTGGGAGAGGGCTGGATAAGGTGGGTCGCCCTGCTGAATGAGAAACCAACTACAAGGCTAAAAACAGCAGCAGCCATTTCAGAAGACTAACATTTACAGGGGTACCAGACAGGGCTCTCCGTTATCACTACCTTTATTTGCCCTAGCAATAGAACCCCTGGCAGAACACTTTCGTCAAAATGGGAATGGAGATGGTATCAGGATAGAGGGCCTAGAACACATCATATTCCTATATGCTGATGATATCTTATTATATTTATCCAAATAACAGGGCAGGGGCGCTGCAAGCAATTCAGTGACTGGAGGATTTTAGATTGATCTCAGGCCTTGGGGTCAATACAACCAAGACCTATCTATTCCCATGCCAGCCAGATGCACCAGTCCCAGGTGATATTCCGGCGGGACTACAGTGGGTGTCAGTAACATTTAAGTATTTAGGAATACTAACATACCACCAACTAGAAGATATAAAGGAGGGGAACCTAGGCAGGGGGCTGAGCTAGTTATATGCTAGTGGGGCATTTTGATTGAACATTGACCCTACCACTGATGGCCAAGGTGGCACTCTCCAAGATGGTGATGCTGCCTAGGCTGTTATATTATTTTGCTAATACCCCGGTGAAACTACCAGGGACACGGTTCAAGCAACTTAACAGCCTGCTCAGAGACCTCATTTGGAATGGGGACAAGCACAGAGTCTCACAGCATATCTTGCAAAGACCGGTGGAGTTGGGGGGCTTGGGAGTGCCGGACTGAGTCATATTACAAGGCTGATCAACCACAATGGGTGGCCAGATGGCTGGGTGAGACAGAGGACCAAATCTTGAGTCACCTGGGGTTAGCACCTCACCAGACCATACTTCTTGCTAAACTGTTACGCCCTGAGACCCAGTTGCATCAGCTGGGAGTATTAATGCAAGCAGCCACGCATGGATGGCATGGGGGAATGAAACAAACACGTGGAGCACCGGTGTACACACGAGCGCTGTCATTGATGGGACTACCACAAGGGAGTCCTGAGTGCTATTTTACTGAAAACAAGTTAAGGGTATAGACAGAGGCAGGGGTGATAACAACTGATTGCTTTGAGATGGGGACACTGGTACCGTTGGCCAACCTGACTGATGAATTTCAACTCCCACCTGGTCAATTTCTGCTATACGAGGCACTAGAATGCGCATTCCAAAATCTGTGGGGAACAGGGCAAGAAGAACCCCCACAACACCTAGCACTGCACACATTGTTAACATTGGGCACCACCACAAGACAGGTGAAATTGATATATAAGGCACTGACTGCCCTGACCCGATTGCCCATGACCACACTCAAGACCCGAAGGGACGCTGGGGCATGATATACTGGACACTGACTGGGACAAAATTCTTGTGTACCATCAACAAATCTCTTGCAGCACTAGGTTAAAATACATACAGTTTAATTATCTCCACATGACATACCGTAGCCCACACAGACTCCAAGTGATCTATGGTGGGGAAACTAGGCACTGCCCGAAATGTCAAAAGGCATCAGGCGACAACCTATGGCCAAGCTGTGGCTGGAGTTGTTGGGTAGTTGGGATACCATACCAGCACTGAAGTTGGGAGAGAAGCAAGACAGCACAAGCTACGGGAGTGCAGAGGACGAGCAAGACTGGGGAGGAGTATAAATGGGACAATTGTTAATGCATGAAGTGCAAATGGGTGTGGGGCGGCTGGCCAGGGCCCCCCAGGGAGGGCAGCGGTGCCCCTCCGCCCACAATATATACAACATTCCAAGGGGGAGGGGCTAGAACATGACGTTGTGGATAGTCTACCCGAGACCCCTCAGATGCAGAGACTGTGTGTAACATAAAACCCAATAACGAGTCCTTCCTTAAACATATACCTACTCAATAGGAGGGGCTCCCCAGAGATGCTTAGTTCAGTTGACAGTTTAAGTTGTGTTTCAAACTATTAAGAAACCATGAACGGTCGGAAAATCTCTCTCCACAACTTAAGACATTAGAGGGAGACCATAGGACTGGGCATAAGCAAATCGCATTGACCAATAGAGGGAATGCGGCTAATTGCTCACCTTGTGGTGTCTGTGATGTAAGAAACGTTGTCAAGAAGAATTGAGATTGAGAATATGTGTTTAAAAATTGCAATAAAGATATTAATAACAAACAAAAAAAAAAAAACTGTTAAATCCCTTAACAGTAATGAGTTAAAGAACTACTAAACATTATATGATTTTAATACTCATGACCAGGAATAAGATGTAGGTGAAGATCTGGCATATCAGGAACTAACTAGACAAAAAAGCAACACGTTAACTACCTGTAAGAGGAGGACATCACTGAAGGAGACCTCCTAGCTACAGGGGAATGCATTCCTGCAGTAAATCATGGCTTGTGGGCAAATTTCTATTCTGAGTTTCATGACCGACTGATCTCATACCTACTTATCCTATAGAATAAGAATCAACAAACAAGCCTCCCCATTAGAGTTGCCATTATAATGGTACTTCTCAAAGCCCATCAAGGACAGAAAGAATGTTCTTCATCCAGACCCCTCTCTCTATCATGGTGCCAAAATTCATATTAGGTTGATCTTCAAAGGTTTGATTGTGTGGTTCCAATTTTGGTAAATCGGACCAACTTGAATTTGTTCTCTGGACAGATGTGCAACTTGCACCCTGGTGACTACACCTGGCACTGGCAAAATGGGTAAATAATCAAGAAGAGAAGAGCGTGATTTCCCTCGATGTGGAAGAAATATTTGTTTCACTCAGTACACAATGCATGCATATTTGATCATGGATGTGGGTCTGGTATTAATAAAAACAACTGTTGATTTAGAATAATGCTTACTAAAGCGAAGCAGCGGTCCAGTGTCTGTGAACAAGCTATTTAGAATAAAAGGGAGTAGGAAACTGCACTTCACAGTGACTGTTGGCTGGTTGCACTGTTAGCTGACAAGCTCTCTTCTAGTAATAAGAACATTTCTACAATGAAAACAATCTTTTTGTGAGACTTGCAAAGGGAATTAGTAGGTTATATAGTATCTACCCATTTAGTGTTTCTCTCCAGGAGTCGGGTTCCAGTCCTAGCAACAGCGGTGACAGGTCTCGTCACCCTTTGTCTGCAGTCAGCTGGTATTCATTAGTTCCAGCATTTTGATAAGGGCCACAGCTCATACTAGGTCGCTTTGGGCCGTCCATTTCCAGAAGCATTGGTTTGAGTACTCCAGGCGTTTATCACCACAAACACTGTAACGTTGCTTGTCACAGAGGACACTAAGGTGCCTCTTCACTCTGCTGCCTCACCAGAGTTTAACAATATAGTAGAGAAGAATATAGTGTACTGCATTCCCCAACAGCTGATAGAAAGCAGTGGATTATAGACCTTAATATATTAATTAGGTAAACATCTACATAAAAGTTATTTTCACAAGGGAGAACTTCAATAAGTACAGCAATTTATTCATAAAAAGTAAAAATTGCAACCGAAAGTGTATATTTAATCGAATATTTATATATGTTAAAATTACAGAAAAATACAGCAGGTCTTTCACAAGAACTAGAGGGGTAAGATCCTCTCTAAACGAGAGGAAGAAGTTTAAGACAATGACAATTATTTAAATACTTTACAGTCAAACTGAGAATTATCTATCAGATAACCTAAATATTGTTTTAACGTTTATGAACTGATTAAAATACAACACACAGGGAAGCTAGCAATGTCATAGCAAGAATGCGTAGAGCCGAGCATTACCTTGTTAGTTAAGGTAAAAAAACAAAAGGGACTTCCCCTTATCTTTCCATTGCAATTCATCTTCTCACACACCTAGCACTCCAGTAATTTTTCAGTGGCATACAAGTGGCAAAGGGACCCCGGGTGCTTAGTACCTACTGCTCCTGTGGACTTCAAAGTCTACCTGACAGCAAATCATCGAGGACAGCACTAGGAAGTCGAAAACAGAAGGTAAACCGACACTCAATTATGGGTAGACAGATGGTTGTTAAGTTGGTGATCTTGCCAAACCTGAATTTTCACAACATACTAAGGCTATACGCCTAACTGAGCCTTTACATCATAATACTTGATAATTACCAAATATAATATCTGGGCAGGCAAGAAACTGCTAACCACATGTGTGATTAAGCGAACTACGCAATGAAAAGAGACAGGCTTCCAGTCCCAAAGGTGTTACAGTATTACTGGGCTACACAACTCCAACACACATGAGTGTGTGTGGAGTTTAGGGTCCCATAGGGGCCTCAGGGGTAATACTGAAACAAAAGCTGACACAATTAGGTCATTTCCCTTCCCACCTGACTGTGATAGGGCCTAAGTAAATGAGCATCAAGCAATGTGAAGGTTACAATAAAACCATTTAGGCACTTACAAATAGCATACTTCACCACACTCAGGTTGAATATAATGGATCAGAACGGAATGAATCTATGCCCTCAATGCCCACACATAGAGGATATTTGCACAAAAGGAGTAAGAGTGAACAAGTATTGGAAAATATTGGGTTAATGCCAATACAAAAATGATTAGAATTACAACACGTTGTATTAACTGTTCATTGGCTGCCTGTTTGCTAGACCTTATCCCAATTAATTGCAACAGAGACATCGGCTAGGACATTATACAGAACGGTCTTCCTTTTAGCAACGTGATGGCTTTTAATTGAGGGGGGTGGGGTTCGAGAGAGGCATCACTTATCTTATGGATAAGCGATATGGAAAACCTGCCTTACACTGAGCATCTGATTCAATCCATTAAAACCTCAAATAGCCCTAGAGACGTGGGCAACCTCTGCAATATGCATGTTGGTTATATAACTGGATTTGGTCTCCGGTCTAATGTGTCCATTACTGGGTTGATTCGGGTGCGTTAGTGGTTTCTTTACGTTCAAAAGGTAAATAAGCACATTGATGAAAAAATATGTCCTTTTCAGGCACAACTGTCTTTACTCACCAAAAATACCAACACCACACCTAAACAATTATTAACCTGCAAATGAGTCATTTAAGAGAAATGGGTTAGAGAAACTGAGTTTCAGCTTAAAAGGAGTTGCAGGATGCCTCTAACATTTCAGTCACCAAAGCATTTTTTAGACTATGGTTGTAATACAATCTACTTCACAGTCCCATAACTTAAATATGGGCAAGCACTCCGCACTAGCACAGTTAATTGACAATATGCTAGTTATTTTAACAGTACGCCTCTCAGTTGTATTCCAGTGTGATACAAAGTCAAATCGCGTGTCTCATACCTGTTAGGAAAGCCATTGCCTAAGGAATTAAAAATGAAATACTACTTTCTACGAGTAGAGAGAGACAAAAGAGCATTTCCAACACTTCCATTTCTGACTGACCATACTTGGGAAAATGAGAGGATCACTTAGGGGTGGCACTAAACTGATACCCCCACATCCCCCCTCACCCCCAACCCAAAAAACACAACAAAAACACCAATTTGACCTTGTCATAATACTTGGATCCGAACAGCTCTGCCTGTAAACATACCAAACAAACCGAAAGAACAGCTATTCAGTGGATTGCTGACAATCGGTTAGATTAATAAGTGAATTATAGCCTTGCAACAACCAGGGTGAAACAGATACTCTACATGTATTTAGTTACTGCCATCAGTTAAAGGATTACTGGTGTAAAATCTTCTTGCTGTAGAAGGAGATTAGCAACTTCGTCCTTCAAGTATCAAATAATGTTATCACATTTGGCCGTGGACTTTTAACTGCGGGTGACTGCATGACGGAAGCCTTACAATGGCTATGGCTGTTGGTGGCTTAGCAATGGTGGGCTCATCTCCTTGAATCCTTTATTTAGTGGTCTGGTGGTGTATTTGTGAAAATGCTTTTTTTAAAAGAGTGAATAGTGTTTAATGTTTTGGATACAACATGGTCCCTCGAATAACCCGGAGCGCACCAATGGCTTTTTCCTTTCTTTGGACATTTGCTTTTTCTCTTTCTTGACAGTGTATTTCTTTTATTCATTTTGTTATTATCAGGTAATGCAAACGTCTTGCGATGGCAAAACAATAAATAAATCCTTTTATAAATACATTTGTGAATAAAAAAGGCATTCCTCTAACGAGGCTTCCTTCTTAGCCATTAGCATTAGATTACCCTCTTTTGTCTCATCTTTTTCCGTTTTGCTCTTCTTTGCCGCATTGCCTCCTGCATGGCACCGATCTGCGCCCCAGACAACTGTGTTTTGTAAGCGTTTAGTTCTTCTTTGTATGCTTGCCGCTCTTTTTCTGCTGCTGCTTCATACGTCTGACACACAACGAAAGAAACAACAAACAAATCAGAAACTTGTTCAGCCACTTATTCCTACATTCCTTCAAGTTACCTATATTTTCTTTTCTGTACAAACACTAGAGAAGCCTTATTCAAGTATTCTCAAGCAAAACAAATATGACGTGTATGTAGTTGTAATTCACTAATGCAAGTTTGAAGCAAGCTTCCAGATTCCCTCTGATCTTTATGTGGATCCGATTACCACTGTTTGTGCATGACCTTAATTTAGTTTCTATGAATTTTACATATATAAACATTGGGATATTTATGTGGCACTGTCCTCAACTGCACTGCAGAAGGGTGGTTTTCTTTAAAGTGCATTGGTTAAAGTGATCAAGAAAACACTACTCCTCAGAGTAACAATTAGTGTATTCGTAAAGTGCAGCTCCGGTTAACTTTTGTCTACTAAATAAGTCCTGGTTATGATAAACTAGGCTCGTTTTCAGGCAATTAAGTTAGATGGCCAGCAGTTAATGGAAAGAAGAATTCTGAAAATGCTTCTCAAACCTCTTTAGGGGCCGAAAGTGCTTGATAATGTCACACAGAAAATCATTTAATATACTTTTTCACTGCCAGTTTCAATACCATAACACTTTGCATTAACATCTACGCCTAAGCATCTTGAATGAAATATTCCCAGCAGCCACTAATAATCTATAGGGATTAACTGTCTTGTAAGGTAGGCCTTTTAAAAAAAAAAAAAAGCTCTGTCAAAAAGTTAACTGCATGCACACATCAAATTAAAAAGGATCAAGATCCTACTGGACAACCAACAAACCATTTGCTCCAAGTCAATTTATAAGCTCTCCTAGGTACTGCCCCACCCCACCCATCAACTCTGAGATTAATCTGAAAGCTCCTTCTGAAAGACCTGGCATTTCTCATTGCCTCCTGAAAACCTTTGAGACTCCAGCACTAAATGGCCTCCTAGCACCAACTTGAGCAACTCCCCTTGAGGACGCTTCAGCAGGGCAGGGGACACTGCAATTAGCAACTGACAATACAGCAACATTTTCATCATAAATGGGTACCATACCTGCACAACGCACAAAGGGGAGCCATCATAACCACTTTTAACTAACACTGACGGGCATGAACCAGCCGCACCACTAACACTGAAAACAAACAAACAAAATCCTTATAAATTTGGATCTTGCCAATGTTGCAGAAAAGCCTCCATTCTGAACGCCGCCAGATCCAGCTTCCAACTACAAATCCTTTGGAGTTGTGTGCTTAACCTTTCTGAAAAAGATACACTTCGAAAGCCCTCCATCCCTGGAAGGATGAGAGACATCATTCTGTATATTCAGTCACTCAAATACAAAAATTTCCTGTTTGACAAAACAGGAATATCTTCTCCCACAACCATAATTCCTCTGCTTAAACAATACTTTCAGAAAACCCTTGTCGCCTCCGCTAAACCTTTTAACTGTGATCCTTCTATGTTGTTCACATAATCAACTGTAGGCACTGTCAACATCTAACAAAATTTCGTCCTGTTCACCTTGAAACAACGCACCATAAAATAGCTTGCTAAACTCCACACAATTGTTTCTCTCACCGGGGTTCTCCATTGACCTTCAGCAGCTGTCTGCCCACCTTCAATGGTGGTATATTATTCTATAACAATTTCGGTCTCTCCATCAAAAAAGTGCTGCTGTTCGAGGTCTGAACAATTCTAACCATCAACATACACAACTCCTTCCTCACCTGTGAAAAAAGGATCTTTTCGGAGTACTTACCTTTCCTTTGATGGGCTATTTTCAAACCTTGTAATGCTCAATTATTTAAGGGCATTGAAACAATTGCTTGAATAGTTAAGAAAATGACCCTATTATCACCACCACCATCAACAATATCAAGCCCTGATAAGACATTCCAAAATGTTCAACAGGCAACCCCAACTCTGCTAGCTGTGTGTGCTAGGAACCCTAGAAACTGTCAACCAGAAGGGGACCAAACTGAACTTTCTTCAGTTAACAACAAAGCACCAGACTAAGAGATTCAAATCCAACCCTTTTGATGGATTAGTATCTCTCAGTCCTGAGCAATCAAAATGTCATTGAGGTAAATAACTTTGTATGCAGAGTGGCCACCAGATGCAGCAACTTGATAAACCAAATATGGGATGATGAAATCCAAAACGAGAGGCATGTGAACATGCATAACTGACCCAACAAAACTGCAAAAAATCCTGATGGGGGATCCCAAATCATAAGCATCAAATAGGTGGTTTTCAGATGCAATCTTGTGAACAAGTTGCTTTAAAAGAAGAACATCTCTCTAAAGCTGAATCTTGAAATGATGGTTGACCACCCAACATTTTAATTCACAAAGATTTATGACAAGGCACAGCCTCTTGCCCTTTCTATTATAAAGATATTGCTTAGGCAACATATGGAGACACCCACTATCTACAGAAGTGCTCCCTTCAAACACAACTCGTTCACCTCCTTATCCACTTGTCTCTTTCTGACTGGAAGCTATTCCCCACTGGAATCAGCTTGGCAACTGGCTGATCTATGAACTATCTTAAACACAATGACTGTTTCCAACAACCAGGGAACACAAGTTACTCCTTTCCATTAACTTGGCTATTATTCTGTGCTATTTTAAGGCAACAGATAAAGGGTCTTGTGAGACTTTTACCTAAGGGTTCTTCTGAGAGTCTTTATTTGACCACACTATTCCTTGAGACCTCTGCCTTTGGTTAAGTACATTCCGAAGTGTTCTTGGCACAAATTGTTTGAAACCAAATGAGGTGCTGTTCCAGGGTACAAAAAAAGCATAGAGACTCATTGGCTCGGAAACCAACTCCTGGTACTAGCCACCCTAGTAAAAAAATCTGTTGCAAAATAATTGTTTGCCCTTTTGCGACTTTTGAATGGATAGGAACACTCTTACAAATATCCCAATCTTCTTTAAAAAACGATCACTGAACAAAAAGCCTACAGCAAAGGAAACTCCCTTCTTGTTAGCCAACTTTTCTACTTTGTAGTCAATCTTAAGGAGTATGCTCTGCCTGCACACTACAGATATAGATGTACTTGTGTCTCCCAACAAGCACACAGCCCTCTGCACCCATGGTGTTGTTCTTCTGCATCAACATTCTTAATATACAGGTATGCATCCTTTGCAAGGTCACAAGGTTTTGTTAATGGTCCAATGATATCCAGTAGTAGGTGTTAATACGATCTTAAGCTATTGCCCGAGCCTTTGTAAATATACAAATCTATCTTCTGTATTTAAGTGCCATCACTCTATCATGAAAGTCTGGAGTAACAGAAGTCATATTTGCAAGAGATGGACTAGGGCACTCAGACTAAAATCAGCAATCTAACCTCTTTTGGTACTTTCTTTCTTAGCTAACAGCCCAAATACTCTTCCATATGATGCGATGGTGACCACTTTGGTGACAGGTCATATTTAATTAGTACAGGGTCAAACATATTGTTGCCAAGTAGGTCCACCATTGTGTTGGTCCTTTACAAGTGTCTTGTTTTGGCTGGGCTGCAAATCCTCTGGTTCTGACTCAATCTAAAATTAACATGTCACATTTATCTCTGCATCCTCATGTTTCATCATCCATAAATACATGTTGGTGCTTTCCTTTCATATTTGAGTTTAATCACCACATGAGCCTTTACGTTGCTCATTCTGTGTGCCCTAGGAACCATTTCTTAACAATGGGGATGGAGATCTTCCAGCCCCATTACCTTTTAGCAGTTTTCTTAGAAGCACTGAGCCTCCATGTATCTTGCTTTTTTCTCTGCCTACGTGGTCACTGGCCAATGTCAAAATATCATTCCTAAACTGCCTGAAATACCCCAATACCAGAAGAATAGGCAAAAGACCTTCAAAATCTCCTTTCTAATGGTGCACTGAATTCTCTACCATTCAGCCCACTACTATATTGACTGAAGCCTTTACACACGCTTACAAATTTGTCAAAATATTCTTTTTGTCCATGTTTGGCAATATCTTTTCCTGAAGGGATCACCACATGACGTGGAATTTACTCAGGTGACCTAACGTACACCTTTGAAGCACCCGCTATTAGAATTCCAAAGAGTTAACATGACACCTTAAAATGGAAGCTCTTAAGCTTCCTAATTCACTAAAATGTCCGCTGCACGGTTGACACATTTAACGCATACAGTGACCCTGATGTTCCATCATCTGTAGTATGTGCGGCCTCAGCACATTTTGCTTCAGTCAAAAGTCGTGGATTTTAAAGTTAGTGCTTTGAAGCTATAATGCGCCCAAGAAAGGACTATGCTCTGTCATAACAGTCATCGGTCCCAGTAATTGGAGAAAAGAAAAAAGAAAATATATTTTCTGAATGGATACTGCTTGAGGTAAACAGGTAAGTGAGCTTAAAAAAAAACAATCAAATAGAAAAAAAAAAAAAAAACTCTAAATGCTGTTCAGCTGCATAAATGGGCTCAGACGCACCTGTTTTTCTGAATCAGGGAGTTCTTTCCATGACTGTGCAATAGATTTTGTTCTATCCAGAAGTCGCATATCTGTTGAGAGAGAGAAAATTAAAATGCAAAAAATAGCAATTAAAAAATGTTCTTTAGATGCAGGACTGCTATTTAATCAACAACCAATAATACATGTGTTGGTCAATGCTTCTGATGATGTAAACTACTGAGCCTAGGTGCATAAACTGCTAAACCATTTTTTTCCCATTTACCTGTTACCTGTGAGTAGTGCACGCAACTCCAAATATTACCATTGTGCCGTGACTAAACTGCGGGGTGCAAAAAAACCCACAAAAACGCAGCAGCATCTGCAACCGAAATCTCCATGTGGAGCCCTTGATATTCTATTGCATGCTGGGTTAATCAGCCTCTTAGCAAGGTGCTGGCTACCAGTACTTCTTTTACAAATATTTATAAAATGAACGTTTTCCTCCTTCATCCTAGCTGGCTCACTAGAGCAAAGAAAAGATCACATGGAAATCTGAACATTGTGACAAAACGAACCTTAGAAACATAATAGCTGCCCCACCAAAACTGCAGTTCCTTTACCACTTCTGAGTTCCAAGTTATCACATGTAGCTCAGCACTGAAACGTCATGCCTCTTGTGGAGTAAGACTACCACAATTCTAACCATTCTTGATTTCGCCAATAGAGAAATCTACATTTTTCTCAATTTTCTTTTTCACACAAAATGATTTTGGGCAGATAAGTAGTAATTTTGACCCTTTCCTTTCTCAAACCCTTGGGGAAAAAAACTCAGTAACCTATTGCATTATGTTATAGAATATTCTTGATTTGTGGTCTACACACCTGCCCCCGTAATGCCCAAGAACAAGAACCTGCAAGTTTACATCAAATAAGTCATTCTGTGTGTGGCCAACACATTCACTACCCTCAACATCTCAATAACTATTGAGAATAGTTACTGAGAATAAGAAAATAAAATAAAAAACACAGTTCAAATACAGTTCTCAAAGAAAACAAGGATGGCCAAAGCCAATAGGTCTTGCTTACGAGCGAGCTATTGCCTTTGGCAATCAGGTAGGGATGGTGAACAGGAGGGCAGGTTGTTTGTGAATGAGAGGGCGGCTGGGGGTGGATAAAAGGACTGGCAAAAACTATTTCACCCAAAATAGGTCCAGTTACTTCAAAAAGGAGATGTCATGTGAGACACCAGTCTGAAAAAGTGGCAGTTGCATCTGTGAAGCATGGGTCTGAAAGGGTCCCATCCCGGCAGCAGACAAGAAGGGGCTGGTGTAGGGCGCCAAGAGAGGTTTGCACCTCTCAGTAAACGAGGCTCATGCCAGAGAGGCTTTTTCGACTGTGGAACAAAGCCTCGTAAATTTGCACTGCGCTTGGAGGAGTACGGAATCAGCGGTCAGAGCCTCGAGACGGGTGCAGCAGCAAGCTCAGCAACAGCAGCTTGCAGGAGGTTGCTCGTTTCAACCAGCAGCAGGAGGTGCCCGAGGGCCACAAGCATCCTGGCAAATGGACCACCATGGAGGCGGATGGCAAGCAGACCTGGACCAAGCCACACCTGCCCGCTCGCATGCAGCCCCTGTGCTTCAACCTGCCAGCCAGCCACAGGAGGAACGACACGGGTCTCAGGTGATGTGGCACATGTGCAAACACCATAGTGCTGCTCACAGAAACGTTCAAGTTTTGCCACTGGGGTTAAAAGGCATGAAACCTGCGTTACCATCCAACTGTGGCATCAGGGGCTCTAATGCAGACCTGTGTGTGCTCTTTAAAGGTCCGCCTGGTTGCACCCTCCTCACTCCTTCTGCTTTAAGAAGTTCTAGGCCACCTGAAAGTTTACTTCATTGGGGAGCAGTCTGGCAGAGGGCTTTGAGCAACATCTCCGCCTTCGTCTTATGGGGGCCAGGCAAAGATGGGGAGGAGAGCATGAGCAAGGGGAGGTGTGAGCAAGGGGAGGGGTAAACAGTTGTAAGGAGGAGAGGGAGATGAGACAGCAGGAAGCATCACAAGCAAATGGTAAGGCAAAAGCTGTGTGGTTTCTGCACGGCTCGCCAATAGGACACAGATTATTACATGTGCACAAAAAGAGGCCAGAGTAACCTATAGCAGGGGAGCCATCTCAGGGAGTCAAACCACCAAGAACAGAGTGTTGTAAACCCAGGCCAGGCCACCAGCACAATGCAGGTCGAGTTGTGCATTTGAAGCCATAACATGAGGTGAGATTTTTTTGCTTTAAGAAATAACAGAACATACAGGTCTTCAATATGGCCTAATCGGATTCAGGTTCAAAATATGCCATCCAATCTAATCTGATGTGATAATTACAAGATTTATAGGCCTGTACAGAAACTGAGTTGAGTTGTGACTTAGGAAAGCAGCTGAGTTTAGAATGGCTGCTAGAGTTGCCAGAATGATCCTGGTAACTTATGTGCTGCAATTTCTCTTGATAAGGACAGACACATAATTAATACAATCTAGAAGAATGTGTCCTTCTTCTGCCCTCATATTGATAACACCTGTCCACCAATGGAGGGACAAGATGGAAACATTGTGAATTTATTAATATCACTAGTTTTGAAACAAAGCACTGGAAAGTATTCATTGTTTATTCTGCAATTTCTGTACATCAGCCAGAACGTGGAGAAGGGGGAAGGAAATCGAGACTACAAGGAAAGCCATTCTGGGGTCTGAGACCATAGGGAGGAATTATACTCAGAACATCAGTACCAAATTAGGGATCAACAAAACCCTCCAATCTGCTAGAAGACTGGTGGAAGCACCCACTAGATACCGAAAATACAACTAACACAAGCGGTGAAAGGTAACTAGATCTACCAGAGACACCTTATTTGAGAGAGGTATTAGGTCTCCTACTCTAGATAGTTTTATTTCTAAAGAGCCTCTATGAGCATGACAAAGGTTATTCTGAAATTTATTTTGTTAATGCTGCTGTTGGTTACCTATTCATTGCTACACAGTGCAATTTGTTTTGAAGTATGTATGTAAAGTTTCAACCACACGGAGTTCTACACTACTTTGACTAGAGAAGTGGAAGGCAAGGACTGCCAACAGTCATGTAGTCAGGTGAGGTCGAGATAAACTTTAACATTTTAACATAAACTTAGACTAGCCAATAGCCAAAGCATGTGTGTGTATTTGATATTTCTTATATGGAATAATGAGTACTAAGGAGGAACTATGATTAGTCCCTCTTTATAAGTTGGGCTATTACCTCAGAGCGATAATGGCATGTGAAATAGCACAAATCACCATTAAGAAGGAAATCGCTGAGTGTTATTGGGTATGTAAACTGGGGACCCCAGTAATGCTACATGTGATGCAGGGGCGTGAACAGCATCACTTTCCAGTCCCTGATCACCCCCAGCAGCAGATCATGCTCCCACTGGACTGGCAGAAGTGTGCCCTACAACACTGAATCTGAGCCATCCTCCAAATCCCATACCGACACCTCCACAGACACCTTCTGCCTGATCAAAGAAGGTATTATTTTTTCAGAAATGTGGCAAAACTGCCAATTAAAGGACCCACTAACTCCACATCGGAGCAGTTATTCTCCATTACAGGATGAGAGGATGGGCTTGTAATGGTTGAACTTTGTCATATGGACCCAGGTATCCCCACACCAATGTCCAGTCAAATTATGAGGAGGACCTCAGAGTCCAAATTTAATGTTATGAATAACAATGAGGGAGGCGTGTTCAAGATAGCAGCCAGAACGGACGCTTAGGACGAGCTCCGTTCATGGCCCACCACTAATCAGCAAATATTGGTGTCCCACAGGGTCGCCGGGACTCGCAAACTGACGACGCAGAGCCTCTGGAGTCTCCGATTGCCAGCAACACCAAAATTGAAGCACAGGACGCTCTGTGCGCCCTAAACGGTAAACACCGCGGCCGTGCAGAGTCCGCAAGCCGAATGCAGAGGAGGAGGCCCTCCGCCCGAAGTGGAGCTCGCAGCAACAAAGAGAGCCGGACCGAAGAACACCACGCCGGCCAAAGTAAGTCTGGGCCCCGGGGGGGGGGACTCGCGAGGCACCGGGACGGCCCTTGCAAATCAACGCTACGAGGTAAACAAGCATAGAGAGGAGGGGAAGACAGGCTGCCATGCTGGAAGGGAGCCCTGCTGATATTCACAGCCCAAATTTCAGAAAGGACACAAGAATAGAATAAAAAATTTCAAAGACTACGAGGCACAGACCACACAGGGAAATCTGAAAAAATACAGTTCCAGAGGTACCCCCAAGAGGTTTATACAAGTCAATGTTGCCGCTGACGAAGGGAAACTGAGACCTTCCCCCCCACCCTCCTCCTCACCCCCCACTACTCGTGCTGTGATCACTATCGAGGCAGATCAAAGACTATATATAGTGACACCGGTCTTCCCTCCACCTCTCTCTCCCCACCAAAAACTTTAATAACACAGCAGCAGGACACTGCAAAACGCATAGACATTGTTACTTGGATGCTTACCTAATCCTGAACTGCACAAAACTGAGGAGGGGGGACGCACTCACACCAGGCTAACTTAAGTGGCCCCAACACTAAGCCAAGACAAACAAGGCAAACTTTTTGGAAACTGCCACCTGTTGATGCGACAACACCACTGATCAGTACACAAGGTACCCCACCTGTACATGAAATAAGTGGAGATCAGACAACGCAGGAACGAGGCAGGACACAAAAATATCTGGGCTCTGTTGTGGCACTTTAAAGGGGCACAATATAAGACGAGACCCGTACAGCTGCTGAGTTGCTTAACAGGAAGGATAACCACAGGAAAACATGGTTAAACCAAAACCACAGAGAGTACACACTAATGCAAAGGCAGGGACCCCCCCCTCTCTGAAGGAGAAATGGGGACTCAAGCTAATGCTCTGCAAAGGATGTCCGAAACCCTGACCACTCACTCGGCGCAATTTGATAAAGTGCTGCAAGCAGTACTGGACACCAAGACATCACTGGAAGGGAAAATAGACTCTGTGGTCCTGGAAGATAATCACCATTAAGAAGGAAATCGCTGAGTGGATCATCGGAAACTAGCTGATGGAGTCACTATCACCGAATCTGAACTCGAAACGACCAAACCATCAATAATTGAAATGAAGGCTCAAATTAAACGAATGGAAAACAAAATAACACTGCTACAACGGAGAGCCGAGGACGCAGAGGGCCACTCACGTAGAAATAATGGCAGATTCCTCGGGATCCCGGAACGGGCAGAGCTCCCCAACGCTGAACATTTCATGGAGCAATGGCTTAAAGACACAGTACTACACCAGACCGCACCATCGATGCTGGTAATAGAGCGAGCACACCGAGTCCCAGGCGGACCGCCAAGACCGAGCACTCCGCCCCGCCCGTTGATAGCGAGATTTCTAAATTATCGAGATCAAGTGCTGTAAGGCTGCCGGACTCCATGCCCCGTCCGCATAGAGAACACTGAGATCACAGCATACCCGGACTACACGATAGAAGTCCAGCGTAAACGGGCCACTTTCAAAGTGAAGCAGGTACTCAGAGACAAGAACATTACATGCTCTCTCTGGTTACCGGCCCGGATGAGAGTGATAGACGGTGACAGGACCCTCTTCTTTTCATCGGCAGAGGATGTGTGGACTTGGCTGCACGCCAAGGGGCTGGTCGATCCCGTAGGTGAACCTGACGGCAATGAAGAATGGCTGGTACAGCGTCCCCGTCGGAAGAAGAAAACTAACTTCTGGATAAAAACACGCTCCTCAAAGCTACAGGTCGCGGATGCGCAGGCACAAGCCCTCAAAGAGGCAAATATATTTGCAACAACACAAACACTGATCAGAACTGAAAACAGAAACGGACTCTAACTCTTCACATAGCCATCTAAATCCCCCTCTGTCACCACTAATATTTGGCCCCAAACTAACACCTCGCACGGCAGATGACACATGAAACACAGGAAGAGGACTCAAATGCCAAATCCTGATGTACACAGTGACATAAAAGAAGGACAGGAGGCACCACGGCCCCGGAACCCCAGCGCAGACAAGGTCATCAAGGTTTAATGACTCAGATAAACTACGCCCCCCCCCAGCTAGAAAGACAGCGGACAGGGACACAGGACTAAACACTGTATCAGCCTTAACTTTGAAGCCGGATGGGGTTGGGATACCGGACAACCGGACTGTCCGGGGAATTTGATTATCTACGTGGGCCAAGACTACTCGGACACCAAGAATGTCCTCGACCACGCCTCCACACCCACATGGGTTACCGAATGGACCTTAAGCTGAGTAACGTATTGAAGACACCGGTTGTGCCGTACAGTTGGTTATGGTTTTGGTTATTGTTAATTTTTCTATGCCATTATGCTTTCCTCAACACACGCCAGGCAATAAGTGCTTGGAGGGGCTGAGAGGGGACATCGCGTTGACGGAAACTGACAATTGGGGGGAGGAGGCCGGGACGGGATATTAACTCGATATCATGGCTACATATAACTTTTTAACCTGGAATGTAAGGGGGATGGCTCATGCCTCCAAATGCTGCAGAATATATAATCATCTTAAACGCCATACAATACACATAGCAATACTTCAAGAAACCCATCTCACGACTGACGAACTGGGCAGGCTAGGCACACAATGGACGGGTACGATATATGGCACGGAAACATCTGCATATGCTAGGGGAGTACTAATATGGATAGCCCCAGGGGTACCATACACAGTTCAACACAAGCAAATAGATAAGGATGGGAGGTACGTCCATTTGAGAGGAGAACTAGATGGGAAACAGTTGTCCATAACAGGAGTATACGCACCCAACATTAAGCAAGGAGAATTCCTGCTATTAACTTATGCGGCTCTATCATGGGACCCATCAATACCCAACATATGGGGGGGCGATTTCAATTGCGTACCAGACATATGTATGGACCGATCTCACCTTCCACTCGAGGGCGCTCACAGTAGAAGACTCTCACAATCGCTACGAATGTAGCTGACATAAAGGAGATTACATGTGGAGGAGTTTGCACCCCGTAGATAGGGAGTACTCCTTCTCCCCGGTACACCAACTCCACACCCGGATAGATTTGCTACTGTGTTCGAGTAAACTAACTCAATCCTTAGTCAAGGCATCATACCTAGCTAAAACTATATCAGACCACTGCCCATTGGTGGCAACAGTGCAATGGGGCAGGTTCCCCACGCGCTCTCCTACCTGGCGATTACAACCGTCGCGGCTGAGAGAACCCCCCTTTCGAACCGAGATAGCAGAGGGAATAGACTCGTACTTTAAAATAAATACAAACTCGGCAACATCAAGGGCAGTGGAATGGGACTGACAAAAGGTAGTGATAAGAGGGGTCTGTATGGCGGCGTCTGGCGGAGCTCGTAGAACATTAAATGTAGAACTGAGTAATATCGAGAAGAGACTACGGGAGGTGGAGGGGGTGTTGGGAAGGGAGGGAGGGGACGAGGGGAATATGAGTGCACTGAAAAAACAATGGGTCGAAACTGATATGCGTTTGCGTAAATTTGATTACCGACACTACACAGCACGATTACATGCCGACGGGGACCGCTCCAGCAGGCTGTTGTCCTGGCTGGTGAAAGGAGGACAACAACAACACACTATAAACGCTATCCGGCTAGACGAAGGAAACATCATAAATACACAACAGGAGATCAACGTGGCCTTTAGGAAATATTATGCCACTTTGTGCAGCCCAGGTCCCCCCCAACCCAAAGAGCAGATGAGGGAGTTCTTTCAGACAAATCAATTAACTCAGTTGACGGAGCCACAATTGCAAGACCTGGAGGAGCCCATAGAGCTGGATGAGATCCAGCATGAATTGAAACAAATGGCCCATAACAAAGCCCCGGGGGGATGGGCTCCCGGCAGAGTACTATCAGGTCTTCACAACGCAAACAATAACACCATACCTGGAAATGCTGAAAGAAGCATATGAACATGGCCACCTCCTAGAATCACAAAGGGAAGCAATCATAGTAATCTTCCACAAAAAGGGACACAACCCACTAGACGTCCTATCGACCCCTGTCTTTATTGAATTCAGACTGTAAATTCTTAGGAAAAGTACTAGCAAATCGTCTTCTCCCTTTGATGCCAACACTAATCCACCCGGATCAATCCGGCTTCATATCCGGCTGCAGCACTCACACAAACATCAGATGCCTGTTAAGATTAATAGCGGACATTCCGCAACTAGATTACTCAAGAACAGCGGTCTCCCTAGATGTGGAGAAAGCGTTTGACACAGTAGGCTGGCAATACCCGATGGAAGCCCTAAAACACATGGGCTTCGGAACTACATTTATACTCTGGGTCACAATGCTGTACGCGGACCCGAAAGCCAGAGTGAAGACAGGCAGCACAATTTCTGAAAGGTTCACGATAGGCAGAGGAACTAGACTGGGATGCCCCTTGTCACCACTCTTGTTCGCACTGGCTATCGAACCACTTGCAGCGAGACTACGACATGAGGCGCCTATCTGGGGGATACCAGATGGGAACGAACACAAGGTTGTCTCCCTATATGCAGATGATGCACTAATATACCTGCGCAACCGTTCGGAATCCTTACCGGAACTACTACGATTATTAGACACATTCGGAGACATATCAGGCCTGCGAGTAAACTGGGCAAAATCCTGTCTGTTTCGGATGCAAGCAACTCCGCATCACCAGAGAAACATTATCCACACAATTTACAATGGTGCTATACCACCTTCAAATACTTAGGGGTACAAATATACCATGATGAATTGGACATTAGAGAGGGGAATCTAGACCGAACGATCAGATCCATAAAAGGCTCGATGTCCTTTTGGTGCTCGCTCCCACTCTCGCCCACGGGGAGAGTGGCAGTAGCTAAAATGATATTACCCCGAATCTTGTATTATTTCTCGGCCTTACCGATCAAACTCCCCAAGTACTACTTCACGTCCCTAAATAGCCTACTAACAGACCTTACGTGGAACACAGGACGCCGTCGAGTGGCCCTCACTAAAACCTATATGCCACTAGAGAAAGGGGGGATGGGCACGCCTCAGTTTGAGCTGTACTATGCAGCAGCACAAATACACTGGATCAAGGAGTGGATGCGTAACCCACACAACTCAGAGGGGCGAATGGTGAACACTTTACTAGGCCAATCGAATGTATTAAATTGGCTCATCGGCCGAGAAAAGTCACCGCAACGCAGCAATACGCTGATGGAAGTGGGGGAATGGATATGGCACCGATACGTGATGACGAAGGGTCGCACACCGCCGTACACACCTAGAATACCATTACTAGCCACTCCAGGATTAAACGGTATAAAAGGTCAGTTCAAATTAGCCACCTGGGTCACTAAAGGCATACACACAATCGGAAATATATTTGAGGAGGGAAGCTTACTGTCGTATGAGATGCTAGCTAATACGTTCGAATTAGGCAGGGGCGAATTTCTAGCGCATAGGGCACTACAGCAAGTAGTACGCAATACCTGGGGGAACAACAATAGCGAGCCTCACACCTCAACGATACCCCACAAGTTATTGCTGGGGGCTGGTGAACAGTCAGATATCTCCTGGATATACAAGATACTACAGGATTACCCAGAAGAAGTTCAAACACAGGCAAAAACCAGGTGGGAGGCGGCCTTGATGTCACCTCTACCTACACAGAAGTGGAACACATCACTGGCAACTACACGAGAGGTGTCACGCAATGCCCGTTTCCGGTACACACAATTTAATTACTTACACCAGACATATCTGACTCCAGCCAGGTTAAAACGTATGTTCCCACAATTCAAGCAAGACCACCCAAGATGCAGGACGCTAGAGGCCGATTTTTTACATATGACGTGGAGCTGCCCTCCGGTGTTCTGTAAATGGCAAGAGGTGACGACGCAGACGGCTACCTGGACGGGACTATCCCTTTTTCCTACCCCGGAGTCCTGCCTATTAGGGGTGCGCTCAAGACGAGGAAAAGACAAACAGAGACACAGATGCACTGACCTCGCGTTTATTCTACTTAAACGTTTAATAGCAATACAATGGAAATCGGCCAGCGCCCCAGACATACACTGATGGACGTCAGAGATGCTACACTGGACTAAGGCAGAAACACAGGTACTACACACACTACAAGACAGTGGAGTGGAGATCAAAGAGCTAGACATATGGGACTCCCTCACAGAGCAACTCGAACAAAAGGACGACACTAGACACCTTGAACCATGAATACATTATTACAGGTATGTTTACATGTCAAGAACTGTCACTACTAAGATTCCGACACAATGAACGACCGGTCTCCCCCTCACACTCTGTATATAACCTCCTGCTGCCCCCCGCACCCCCACTCCCTCCCTCCCTCCGTGACAGACCGTTTCTTCCCCTCCCCTCCCCTACACCCCGCCTCTGCCCTCCCTTATGGATGCTCCCCCCCTCAATTATTTGGACACATGTTGAGATCATTCATGAACAATTTAATTTCCAAACGGCGTATCACTGTTAATATTTCTTTTTTTTCTTTCTTTTGAACGCTGTATAAGAGATCTGTTGATGTATCTTGTGGACAGGAGAGATGTACTAGATACAAGAAGATATGACATTTTAATAATTTTCTGCTATGAATACCCCACTGTAAAATAATGGATGAAAATCAATAAACGGATTTAAAAAAAAAAAAAAATGAACAACAATGAATTACTGTTAAAGTAATCACTATTCAGACATTCGATCTGAAGCCTGGTTAATAGGCTTGCGAGTACATGGAGCTGTATAATGATAGTTTTCGGTAAATGTGTCTTGGTTTGTACTTTTATGGCAATTGCCGAATAAAGTTATTTGACTGACTGACTGACAGTTTTCACATACATATATACTATATATATAGAAAATGTCACTTACCCAGTGTACATCTGTTCGTGGGATGTTGTGCTGCAGATTCACATGTTATGCATATCCATTCCGACATCTAGTGTTGGGCTCGGAGTGTTACAAGTTGTTTTTCTTCAAAGAAGTCTTTACGGAGTCACGGGACCGAGTGTCTCCTCTCGGTTCCCTTGCGCATCGGCATCAACTCCATTATTAGATTTCCCCCCCCCCCACAGAGGGAGAAGAAAGGAGTGAGAGTATATAAGAGAAAAAAAGATGTCCATGCAAATGTAAATGTATATACATATGTACAAATGTTATTAACTTAAACAACTACAGGCTTCCGGGGAGGAGGGAGGGTGCATGTGAATCTGCAGCACAACATGCCATGAACAGATGTACACTGGGTAAGGGACATTTTCCGTTCAATGGCATGTGTAGAAGCAGATATATGCATAGGCTACAAAGCAGTTAGTCCTCCCAAAAAGCGGTGGCTAGCCTGTAGGAGTTGAAGTTGTTTGAAATGTTCTAAGGACAGCTTGTCCTACATTGGCTTGTTGTTGTGAGAAAATATCAAGACAGTAGTGTTTAGTAAATGTATGTGGGGCTGACCATGTAGCTGCTTTACATATATCAACCATTGGTATGTTTCATAAAAAAGCCATTGTTGCACCTTTCTTTCTTGTAGAATGTGCTTTTGGAGTGACTAGAAGTTGTCATTTTGCTTTGACATAACATGTTTTTATAATCTAACAATCCAAGATGCTAAACCTTGTTTTGATATAGGATTGCCTGTATGTGAGTGTTGGAAAGCTACAAAAAGTTGTTTTGTTTTCCTAAACTGTTTAGTACTGTCTATGTATTACATAAGAGCTCTTGAGATCTAGGGTATGAAGAGCTCTTTCTGCCACAGAATCTGGCTGTGGAAAGAAGACTGGCAATTCCACTGTCTGATTGATGTGAAAAGGAGATACTACTTTTGGTATAAACTGTGGTTTTGTTCTTAGTACAACTTTATGTTTGTGTACTTGGAACAAAGGTTCTTGAAGAGTGAATGCTTGTATTTCACCAACTCTTCTTAAAGAACCAATGGCCACAAGGAAGGCAACCTTCCATGTTAGAAATTGAATTTGGCAAGAGTACAAGTGCATGGGTTCAAAGGGTGGTCTCATAAGTTTTATAAGTACAATATTTAAATTCTAAGATGGAACTGGTGGTGTTCTAGGTGGAATGACATGTTTTAATCCTTCCATGAAGGCTTTAATAACAGGAACTCAGAATAAAGAACTATGTTGACTAGTTTGTAAGTATGCAGATATTGCAGTAAGATGTAGTTTTATATAGGGGAAAGCTAAATTTGATTTTTGTAAATAAAGTAAGTAACATTCAATATCTTGTATTGATGCTGTAAGTGGATCCATAGTTTTAGATTGACAATATTAGACAAATATTTCCACTTGTTTGCATAGCACTGTCTAGTAGTGGATTTTCGTGCTTGTTTAATGACTTCCATACATTAAGATGGAAGTTTTAAGTATCCATATTCTATGACTTCAGGAGCAAAATCACTAGAATGAGAGCATTGGGGTTTGGATGCCTGATTTAACCTTTGTTTTGTGTTAACAAATCTGGGCTGTTGGGGAGTTTGGAGTGAGGTACTACAGATAGGTCTTGTAGTGTTGTGTACCAAATCTGACGTGCCCATGTTGTTGCTATGAGTATCATGTTGAGTGACGTTTGACGCAACTTGTTGACCAGAAATGGAAGGAGTAGAAGAGGGGGAAAAGCGTAAGCAAATATCCCTGACCAATTGATCCATAGAGCATTGCGCCTGGATAGGGGATGTGGATGCGAAGTTTTGGCATTTTGTGTTTGCTTGTTGGATATAGGTCAATGTTTGGTGTTCCCCACCTTTGAAAGTACTTTTGAAGTACTTGAGGGTGAATCTCCCATTTGTGTGTTTGTTCATATTTCTGCTGAGGACATCTGCCAACTGATTGTCTATCCCTTGAATGTACTGTGCTATTAGGTGAATTTGATTGTGAATTGCCCATTTCCAAATTGTTTGAGCTAGAAGGGACAGTTGAGATGAATGTGTCCCTCCCTGTTTGATGAGATAATACATGGTTGTCATGTTGTCTGTCTTTATAAGAACATTCTTCTGTTTGAGAAGAGGTTGAAATGCTTTTAGGGCAAGGAGTACAGCTAATAACTAAAAGTGGCTTATGAGTAGCTATTTCTGTTTGACATCCCATTGGCCTTGAATGGTGTGATTGTTTAGGTGAGCTCCCCAACCAATCATTGATGCATCTGTTGTGATTATGGTCTGAGGCACAGGGTCTTAAAATGACTGCCCCTTCATTAAATTGCTGCGATTCCACCATTGAAGGGACATAGGTGTTTGGCGGTCTATCAACACTAGATCTTGAAGTTGACCATGTGCCTGTGACCATTGTTGTGGAAGGCACTGTTGTAAGGGCCTCATGTTTAATCTTGCATGTGGGACTATTGCTATGCAAGATGCCATCATTCCTAAGATTTTCATGATACATCTTACAGTGTATTGTTGATTTGGCTGTATAAGTGGGACTAGATTTTGGAAAGCTTGTATCCTTTGTGTATTTGGATACGCTAGAGCTAGTTTAGTATTTAGGATGGCACCTAAATACAGTTGTACTTGTGCTGGTTGAAGGTGTGACTTTTGGTAGTTTACTGAAAATCCTAGTGTGTGCAGAGTTTCTATCACGTAACATGTATGTTTTTGGCATTGTGTATGATTGTTTGATTTATTAGCTAATCGTCTAGATATGGAAAGACATGGATGTGTTGTATTCATAAGTATGCTGCTACTACTGCTAGACACTTTGTGAACACCCTTGGAGCTGTTGTTATGCCGAAAGGTATCACTTTGTACTGGTAGTGTTTTTCTTGTATGACAAACCTGAAGTATTTTCTGTGAGCTGGGTGGATGGGTAGGGGAAATACGCATCTTAAAGGTCTAGGGCCGTCATAAAATCTTGTTTTTGTAGCAGTGGGATAACAGCTTGCAGAGTTGCCATGTGAAAATGTTCTGATAAGATGTAAAAATTGAGGGCCCTGAGGTCTAATATTGGCCTGAGGGTGCCATCTTTTTTGGTAATTAGGAAGTATAGTGAGTATACCCCTGTACCCTGTTGAGACTGTGGAACTAACTCTATTGCTTGTTTGAGTAGTAGAGATTGAACCTTTTGTTGTAACAGAACTGTATGTTCTGGGGATAACTTGTGATATCTTGGTGGAATATTTGGAGGGGTGTTTTTTCAATTCTAGGCAATAGCCATTGTGGATAATTGATAATACCCAGTTGTCTGTGGTGATATTTTGCCAATGCGAGTGGAACTGCTGTAGTCTTCCCCCCACAGGAGAGGAGTGGTGTGGAAGGGAGGGAAGGAAGTCACTGCTTTGGTTGTGTTGTTGGTTATTTAGAGGTTTGAAATTTACCTCTATTTCTAGAGTATTGGCCTCTGTATGTTCATCTAAACCCATCTCGCTGGTACTAGGTTTAATATGGTTGATTTGTTTGTGAGGTAGAAGCTTCAGAGGATTGTGCTCTGAAAGCTCATCGAAACTGAGGCTTACGAAATGAACCCCTATGTGATGTAGTATATAGAGCCCCCATTGCCTTTGCTGTATTAGAGTCTTTTCGTAATTTCTCTATTGTAGTGTACACTTCTGGCCCAAAGAGATGCTTTTTTATCAAAAGGCATGTTTAACACAGCCTGTTGGATTTTTGGTTTAAAACCAGAGGAGCACAGCCATGCATGTCTTATGAAGGTAATGGCTGTGTTAACGCTCCTTGCAGCTGTATCAGCAGCAGTGAAAGGCAGACATTATTTGATCGTTACTGATGGCTTGCCCTTCCTCTACTACTTGTTGTGCCCGCTTCTAGTGTTCTTTTGGGAGATGCTGTATGATATCCTGCATCTCATCCCAATGAGCTCTATCATAGCAGGCTAGTAGTGCCTGAAAATTAGCTATTCTCCATCGATTTGCCACTTGGGATGCAACTCTTTTCCCTGCAGCGTCAAATTTCCTGCTCCCTTTATCAGGAGGGGGTGCATCTCCTGAAGACTGGCTATTTGCCCTCTTTCGTGCTGCACTAACCACCACTGAATCTGGAGGCACCTGATGAGTAATATAATCTGGGTCAGAGGGTGCAGGCTTATATTTCTTTTCTATTCTAGTTGTGATTATTCTGGATTTCACAGCTCATTAAAAAAAATTGGTCTGCGTGTTTTACCATGCCTGGTAACATTGGGAGGCACTGGTACCTAGAATCTGTTGAAGATAATGTATTAAACAAAAAATATTCCTCCAATGGTTCAGTGTGCATTGTTACCCCATGACAAGCTGCAGCCCTGGCTATGACCTGATTGTATACTGTGGTATCCTCAGGTGGAGATGGTTTGGTTGGGTAGGTATCTGGGTTGTTATCTGGGATGGGATCAGGATCATAAAGGTCCCATGGATCTACTATGTCTTCTTGTGAATAAAAAGTGTGTGTTGGAGAAAGCATTGGTGGAGGGATGGTGTGAGGAGAGACAGATAGCTGTGGAGAATGAGAAGGACAAGACTGAGGAGGTACTGGCTTCTCTTTTTGCTTTTGCACTTCAGCTGGTGACTGTGCAGTGTCCAGTTCTTCTTGGAATGCCAGCTTTCTCTTTGTTTTTAGAGGAGGTGCTGTGATAATTCTCCCTGTCTCTTTATGGATGTGTATTCTAGATAGTCTCTCATCCATAATTTGTAGAATGGGCTCAATGTCAGAATCTTCCTCAGAGGTTTTATGGCTTTCTCGTAATTTTTGGGAAAGTCCTTGCTCGTCTGTATAAGATGTCTTTTTCGGTTCCGAAGTCTGTTGTTTTTCGGTATCGAAAATGTTGTCGAAGGTCTTGGCTCCGAAGCTGCCTTTCTAATTTTCGACTCCGAAACTTGGTGTTTCCTGCTGGAGTCCGAAATGGAGCCCTTTATAGTTTTACTCGACTCCAAAGTAGTTGGAGGAGTGGCCTTTTTCAGCGCCGAACCCAGAGGTCTGTCGCTGACAGTCTTATTTTTCGGCTGAACCATGGCCTTCCGGCAGTGATGTACCCAAGACCTTAGGATGTTTCTTGTGTGGGGGGTGCAGGGGTAGATGTACTCACATGCTGGCCAGCTGTGATGGGTCTGTCGTCTTTGGATTCCTGATCGGAGTCTGTGTCTCGGATAGATACTGCTGTCTGCGCCTGCTCTTCTTCGGTTACTTTGAGATTTTCACTGCTCTTCAACGGCATTTCAAGCCTTCGTGCTCTTCAATCTCTAAGAGTCTTTTTTGATCTAAATTATCAACAGGTCTCACAATTTTCCTCCCGATGGTCTGGAGAAAGGCACAAGTTGCAAACCTAATGCTGGCCTGTATATGGGTACTTGGCGTGGCACCGAGGGCAGAATCAGAATGGAGTCCGATCCATCAGGCCCTATACGCGGTTGGCCCGAATAGGCCCAACTTAGGCGAGTGCGCCCTAAAGGACGAACAAAGTACTACTGGTTCGATGCTAGATGGAAAATGCGATCGAGACAATACCGACGAAAGGGAAGGTTTTCGAAAGTTTTCTGAATTGAAATCTCAGAGCGAGAGGAAACATGTCCGAACCAGACAGCGGAAAGAAAACAATCTAACAATGGAGTTGAAGCCCATGCGTAATGCAACCGAGAGGAGGAGTCACTCGATCTAGAGACTTCGAAAATACTTCTTCGAAGAAAAACAACTTGTAACGCTCCGAGCCCATATCATGTGTATCTGCAGATACACATGCCATTGAACAATATATATATATATATATATATATATATATATATATATATATATATATTACACACACACACACACACACACACACACACACATAAATATTTCCAATAATGAGGACAATGGTTAAAGGGCGGCAGGTTTAGAGGTCTTCTAGACCACGATGTGTAGAATTGGAAGGATGGGGGTAAAGGAGTAGAGGAGAGACCTTAACTAGGGTGCACATTATAAATGCATACATTGAAGATGGTACATTTGACAAACACTGAAGAGATTATTGTTTTGTCTGATTTTGTGGAATTTACATCCTCAAAATGCGTTGATAATTGAGTGTATTGCGAGGGTACTATGAGCTAGTTGTGGCCAGATGCAGTGGCATCACTGATTTCATTTATAACGTGAATAACACTTCCTTCATGCTGACTTAAGAGGTGTTCTTTAGATAATGTTTATTTGGCAGGGGATTGCCCGCTTTTTACAGCTGGGAAAACATTTTCTCAATGTGCCTGGGACTGATGTCTTGTACATGACAAAAGAAATACATAAACATATATATATATATATATATATATATATATATATATATATAATTCCCAATTACGATTACATAGTAATGTGCCTGCAAGACTTGAATGAGCATTAAACATTATGTTTTGTATACTAAGGCGGCACAGTAGCAAACCAGAGGTTGCATCTAGATTTCATCTCTAGAACAAATAAATGTCTTCACCACTTTTTTTCCCCACTACTGGGTGTACAGCTTATCTCCAGTTAGATTATGCAACTTAGAAAGCTTTTGGCCTGGACAACTTTTTACGTTGATTAAACTTATGTAGGAAGTTGGCTCTGTATGTGCTATTTCAAAGTAAGGAATAGCATGCACAGAGTCCAAGGGTTCCCCTTAGAGGTAAGATAGTGGCAAAAAGAGATAATACTAATGCTCTATTTTGTGGTAGTGTGGTCGAGCAGTAGGCTTATCAAAGGAGTAGTGTTAAGCATTTGTTGTACATACACACAGGCAATAAATGAGGAACACACACTCAGAGACAAATCCAGCCAATAGGTTTTGTTTATAGAAAAATATCTTTTCTTAGTTTATTTTAAGAACTACATGTAGAATTTGAACCTGTGGTATCTCATTTGAAAGGTATTGCAGGTAAGTACTTTAGGAACTTTGAATAATTACAGTAGCATATATACTTTTCACATAAAACACAAATAGCTGTTTTAAAAGTGGACACAGTGCAATTTTCACAGTTCCTGGGGGAGGTAAAGTATTGTTATTTTTAGCAGGTAAGTAAATCACTTACAGGTCTCAGTTTTGGGTCCAAGGTAGCCCACCGTTGGGGGTTCAGAGCAACCCCAAAGTTACCACACCAGCAGCTCAGGACCGGTCAGGTGCAGAGGTCAAAGAGGTGCCCAAAACACATAGGCTTCAATGGAGAGAAGGGGGTGCCCCGGTTCCAGTCTGCCAGCAGGTAAGTACCCGCGTCTTCGGAGGGCAGACCAGGGGGGTTTTGTAGGGCACCGGGGGGGGGGGGGGGGGGGGGGACAAGTCCACACAAAAAGTACACCCTCAGCAGCGCGGTGGCGGCCGGGTGCAGTGTGCAAACAATGTCGGGTTCTCTGTAGGTTTCAATGGGAGACCAAGGGGTCTCTTCAGCGGTGCAGGCAGGCAAGGGGGGGGGGGGGGGGGCTCCTCGGGGTAGCCACCACCTGGGCAAGGGAGAGGGCCTCCTGGGGGTCACTCCTGCACAGAAGTTCCGTTCCTTCAGGTGCTGGGGGCTGCGGGTGCAGGGTCTTTTCCAGCCGTCGGGACTTTAGGTTCAGGCAGTCGCGGTCAGGGGGAGCCTCGGGATTCCCTCTGCAGGCGTCGCTGTGGGGGGTCAGGGGGGACAACTTTGGTTACTCACGTCTCGGAGTCGCCGGAGGGTCCTCCCTGAGGTGTTGGTTCTCCACCAGTCGGGTCGGGGTCGCCGGGTGCAGTGTTGCAAGTCTCACGCTTCTTGCGGGGATTTGCAGGGGTCTTTAAATCTGCTCCTCTGTAACAAAGTTGCAGTTCTTTTGGAGCAGTGCCGCTGTCCTCGGGAGTTTCTGGTCTTTCTTGAAGCAGGGCAGTCCTCTGAGGATTCAGGGGTCGCTGGTCCTTGGGAAAGCGTCGCTGGAGCAGGTTTCTTTAGAAGGCAGGAGACAGGCCGGTAGTTCTGGGGCCAAAGCAGTTGGTGTCTTCTTTTCTTCTTCTGCAGGGGTCTTCCAGCTCAGCAGTCCTCTTCTTCTTGTAGTTGCAGGAATCTAAATCTTTAGGTTCAGGGAAGCCCTTAAATACTGAATTTAAGGGCGTGTTTAGGTCTGGGGGGTTAGTAGCCAATGGCTACTAGCCCTGAGGGTGGGTACACCCTCTTTGTGCCTCCTCCCAAGGGGAGGGGGTCACATCCCTAATCCTATTGGGGGAATCCTCCATCTGCAAGATGGAGGATTTCTAAAAGTTAGAGTCACTTCAGCTCAGGACACCTTAGGGGCTGTCCTGACTGGCCAGTGACTCCTCCTTGTTATTCTCATTATTTCCCCCGGCCTTGCCGCCAAAAGTGGGGCCGTGGCCGGAGGGGGCGGGCAACTCCACTAGCTGGAGTGCCCTGTGGTGCTGGAACAAAGGGGGTGAGCCTTTGAGGCTCACCGCCAGGTGTTACAGTTCCTGCCTGGGGGAGGTGTTAGCATCTCCACCCAGTGCAGGCTTTGTTACTGGCCTCAGAGTGACAAAGGCACTCTCCCCATTGGGCCAGCAACATGTCTCGGTTGTGGCAGGCTGCTGGAACCAGTCAGCCTACACAGATAGTCGGTTAAGGTTTCAGGGGGCACCTCTAAGGTGCCCTCTGGGGTGTATTTTACAATAAAATGTACACTGGCATCAGTGTGCATTTATTGTGCTGAGAAGTTTGATACCAAATGTAGGAAGTTGGCTCTGTATGTGCTATTTCAAAGTAAGGAATAGCATGCACAGAGTCCAAGGGTTCCCCTTAGAGGTAAAATAGTGGTAAGAATAGATAATACTAATGCTCTATTTTGTGGTAGTGTGGTCGAGCAGTAGGCTTATCCAAGGAGTAGTGTTAAGCATTTGTTGTACATACACATAGACAATAAATGAGGTACACACACTCAGAGACAAATCCAGCCAATAGGTTTTTATATAGAAAAATATCTTTTCTTAGTTTATTTTAAGAACCACAGGTTCAAATTCTACATGTAATATCTCATTCGAAAGGTATTGCAGGTAAGTACTTTAGGAACTTCAAATCATCAAAATTGCATGTATACTTTTCAAGTTATTCACAAATAGCTGTTTTAAAAGTGGACACTTAGTGCAATTTTCACAGTTCCTAGGGGAGGTAAGTATTTGTTAGGTTAACCAGGTAAGTAAGACACTTACAGGGCTTAGTTCTTGGTCCAAGGTAGCCCACCGTTGGGGGTTCAGAGCAACCCCAAAGTCACCACACCAGCAGCTCAGGGCCGGTCAGGTGCAGAGTTCAAAGTGGTGCCCAAAACACATAGGCTAGAATGGAGAGAAGGGGGTGCCCCGGTTCCGGTCTGCTTGCAGGTAAGTACCCGCGTCTTCGGAGGGCAGACCAGGGGGGTTTTGTAGGGCACCGGGGGGGACACAAGTCCACACAGAAATTTCACCCTCAGCAGCGCGGGGGCGGCCGGGTGCAGTGTAGAAACAAGCGTCGGGTTTGCAATGTTAGTCTATGAGAGATCTCGGGATCTCTTCAGCGCTGCAGGCAGGCAAGGGGGGGGGTTCCTCGGGGAAACCTCCACTTGGGCAAGGGAGAGGGACTCCTGGGGGTCACTTCTCCAGTGAAAGTCCGGTCCTTCAGGTCCTGGGGGCTGCGGGTGCAGGGTCTCTCCCAGGCGTCGGGACTTTAGGTTCAAAGAGTCGCGGTCAGGGGAAGCCTCGGGATTCCCTCTGCAGGCGGCGCTGTGGGGGCTCAGGGGGGACAGGTTTTTTGTACTCACAGTCTTAGAGTAGTCCTGGGGTCCCTCCTGAGGTGTTGGATCGCCACCAGCCGAGTCGGGGTCGCCGGGTGCAGTGTTGCAAGTCTCACGCTTCTAGCGGGGAGCTTGCAGGGTTCTTTAAAGCTGCTGGAAACAAAGTTGCAGCTTTTCTTGGAGCAGGTCCGCTGTCCTCGGGAGTTTCTTGTCTTTTCGAAGCAGGGGCAGTCCTCAGAGGATGTCGAGGTCGCTGGTCCCTTTGGAAGGCGTCGCTGGAGCAGGATCTTTGGAAGGCAGGAGACAGGCCGGTGAGTTTCTGGAGCCAAGGCAGTTGTCGTCTTCTGGTCTTCCTCTGCAGGGGTTTTCAGCTAGGCAGTCCTTCTTCTTGTAGTTGCAGGAATCTAATTTTCTAGGGTTCAGGGTAGCCCTTAAATACTAAATTTAAGGGCGTGTTTAGGTCTGGGGGGTCAGTAGCCAATGGCTACTAGCCCTGAGGGTGGGTACACCCTCTTTGTGCCTCCTCCCAAGGGGAGGGGGTCACAATCCTAACCCTATTGGGGGAATCCTCCATCTGCAAGATGGAGGATTTCTAAAAGTCAGAGTCACCTCAGCTCAGGACACCTTAGGGGCTGTCCTGACTGGCCAGTGACTCCTCCTTGTTGCTTTCTTTGTTCCCTCCAGCCTTGCCGCCAAAAGTGGGGGCCGTGGCCGGAGGGGGCGGGCAACTCCACTAAGCTGGAGTGCCCTGCTGGGCTGTGACAAAGGGGTGAGCCTTTGAGGCTCACCGCCAGGTGTCACAGCTCCTGCCTGGGGGAGGTGTTAGCATCTCCACCCAGTGCAGGCTTTGTTACTGGCCTCAGAGTGACAAAGGCACTCTCCCCATGGGGCCAGCAACATGTCTCTGGTGTGGCAGGCTGCTGGAACTAGTCAGCCTACACAGACAGTCGGTTAAGTTTCAGGGGGCACCTCTAAGGTGCCCTCTGTGGTGTATTTTACAATAAAATGTACACTGGCATCAGTGTGCATTTATTGTGCTGAGAAGTTTGATACCAAACTTCCCAGTTTTCAGTGTAGCCATTATGGTGCTGTGGAGTTCGTGTAAAACAGACTCCCAGACCATATACTCTTATGGCTACCCTGCACTTACAATGTCTAAGGTTTTGCTTAGACACTGTAGGGGCACAGTGCTCATGCACTGGTACCCTCACCTATGGTATAGTGCACCCTGCCTTAGGGCTGTAAGGCCTGCTAGAGGGGTGTCTTACCTATACTGCATAGGCAGTGAGAGGCTGGCATGGCACCCTGAGGGGAGTGCCATGTCGACTTACTCATTTTGTTCTCACTAGCACACACAGGCTTGTAAGCAGTGTGTCTGTGCTGAGTGAGGGGTCTCTAGGGTGGCATAATACATGCTGCAGCCCTTAGAGACCTTCCCTGGCATCAGGGCCCTTGGTACCAGAGGTACCAGTTACAAGGGACTTATCTGGATGCCAGGGTGTGCCAATTGTGGAAACAATGGTACATTTTAGGTGAAAGAACACTGGTGCTGGGGCCTGGTTAGCAGGGTCCCAGCACACTTCTCAGTCAAGTCAGCATCAGTATCAGGCAAAAAGTGGGGGGTAACTGCAACAGGGAGCCATTTCTTTACACCAAACTTCCCAGTTATCAGTGTAGCCATTATGGTGCTGTGGAGTTCGTGTTTGACAGACTCCCAGACCATATACTCTTATGGCTACCCTGCACTTACAATGTCTAAGGTTTTGCTTAGACACTGTAGGGGCACAGTGCTCATGCACTGGTGCCCTCACCTATGGTATAGTGCACCTTGCCTTAGGGCTGTAAGGCCTGCTAGAGGGGTGACTTATCTATACTTGCATAGGCAGTGAGAGGCTGGCATGGCACCCTGAGGGGAGTGCCATGTCGACTTACTCATTTTGTTTTCACCAGCACACACAAGCTGGCAAGCAGTGTGTCTGTGCTGAGTGAGGGGTCTCCAGGGTGGCATAAGACATGCTGCAGCCCTTAGAGACCTTCCCTGGCATCAGGGCCCTTGGTACCAGAGGTACCAGTTACAAGGGACTTACCTGGATGCCAGGGTGTGCCAATTGTGGATACAAAAGTACAGGTTAGGGAAAGAACACTGGTGCGGGGGTCTGGTTAGCAGGCCTCAGCACACTTTTAATTCAAAACATAGCATCAGCAAAGGCAAAAAGTCAGGGGGTAACCATGCCAAGGAGGCATTTCCTTACACAACCCCCCCCCCCCCAAACGAAAGAGGATGAGACTAACTTTCCCAAGAGAGTCTTCATTTTCTAAGTGGAAGAACCTGGAAAGGCCATCTGCATTGGCATGGGCAGTCCCAGGTCTGTGTTCCACTATAAAGTCCATTCCCTGTAGGGAGATGGACCACCTCAACAGTTTTGGATTCTCACCTTTCATTTGCATCAGCCATCTGAGAGGTCTGTGGTCAGTTTGAACTAGGAAGTGAGTACCAAAGAGGTATGGTCTCAGCTTCTTCAGGGACCAAACCACAGCAAAGGCCTCCCTCTCAATGGCACTCCAACGCTGCTCCCTGGGGAGTAACCTCCTGCTAATGAAAGCAACAGGCTGGTCAAGGCCATCATCATTTGTTTGGGACAAAACTGCCCCTATCCCATGTTCAGAGGCATCTGTTTGCACAATGAATTGCTTGGAGTAATCTGGAGCTTTTAGAACTGGTGCTGTGCACATAGCTTGCTTCAGGGTGTCAAAGGCCTGTTGGCATTCTACAGTCCAGTTTACTTTCTTGGGCATTTTCTTGGAGGTGAGTTCTGTGAGGGCTGTCACAATGGATCCATATCCCTTCACAAACCTCCTATAGTACCCAGTCAAGCCAAGGAATGCCCTGAACTTGAGTCTGGGTTTTTGGAGCTGCCCAGTCCAGAATAGTCTGGATCTTAGGCTGGAGTGGCTGAACTTGTCCTCCACCTACAAGGTGTCCCAAGTAAACCACAGTTCCCTGCCCTATCTGGCATTTGGATGCCTTGATAGAGAGGCCTGCTGATTGCAGAGCCTTCAAAACCTTCTTCAGGTGGACCAGGTGATCCTGCCAGTTGGAGCTAAAGACAGCAATATCATCAAGATAAGCTGCACTAAAGGACTCCAAGCCAGCAAGGACTTGATTCACCAACCTTTGGAAGGTGGCAGGGGCATTCTTTAAACCAAAGGGCATAACAGTAAACGGATAATGCTGTTTTCTCTTTTGCTCCAGGTGCCATTTTGATTTGCCAGTACCCTGCTGTTAAGTCAAAGGTACTTAAGAATTTGGCAGCACCTAATTTGTCAATCATCTCGTCAGCTCTAGGAATGGGATGGGCATCTGTCTTGGTGACAGAATTAAGTCCTCTGTAGTCCACACAAAACCTCATCTCTCTCTTTCCATCCTTGGTGTGAGGTTTGGGGACTAAGACCACTGGGCTAGCCCAGGGGCTGTCAGAGTGCTCAATTACTCCCAATTCCAGCATCTTGTGGACTTCCACCTTGATGCTTTCCTTAACTTGGTCAGACTGTCTGAATATTTTGTTTTTGACAGGAATGCTGTCTCCTGTGTCCACATCATGGGTACACAGGTGTGTCTGACCAGGGGTTAGGGAAAAGAGCTCAGCAAACTGCTGCAGGACCTTCCTACAGTCAGATTGCTGTTGGCTAGAGAGGGTGTCTGAATAGATCACTCCATCCACTGAGCCATCTTTAGGGTCTGATGAGAGGAGATCAGGGAGAGGCTCACTCTCAGCTTCCTGGTCCTCATCGGTTACCATCAACAGAGTCACATCAGCCCTGTCATGGAAGAGCTTAAGGCGGTTCACATGGATCACCCTCTTGGGGCTCCTGCTAGTGCCCAGGTCCACCAGGTAGGTGACCTGACTCTTCCTCTCTAGCACTGGGTAAGGGCCACTCCATTTGTCCTGAAGTGCCCTGGGAGCCACAGGCTCCAGAACCCAGACTTTCTGCCCTGGTTGAAATTCAACCAGTGCAGCCTTTTGGTCATACCAAAACGTCTGGAGCTGTTGGCTGGCCTCAAGGTTTTTGCTTGCCTTTTCCATGTACTCTGCCATCCTTGAGCGAAGGCCAAGTACATAGTCCACTATGTCTTGTTTAGGCTCATGAAGAGGTCTCTCCCAGGCTTCTTTAACAAGAGCAAGTGGTCCCCTTACAGGGTGGCCAAACAGAAGTTCAAAGGGTGAGAACCCTACTCCCTTCTGAGGCACCTCTCTGTAAGCGAAAAGCAGACATGGCAGGAAGACATCCCATCTCCTTTTGAGTTTTTCTGGGAGCCCCATGATCATGCCCTTTAATGTCTTGTTGAATCTCTCAACAAGGCCATTAGTTTGTGGATGATATGGTGTAGTGAATTTATAAGTCACTCCACACTCATTCCACATGTGTTTCAGGTATGCTGACATGAAGTTGGTACCTCTGTCAGACACCACCTCCTTAGGGAAGCCCACTCTGGTAAAGATACCAATGAGGGCCTTGGCTACTGCAGGGGCAGTAGTCAACCTAAGGGGAATAGCTTCAGGATACCTAGTAGCATGATCCACTACTACTAGGATGTACATATTTCCTGAGGCTGTGGGAGGTTCAAGTGGACCCACTATGTCCACACCCACTCTTTCAAAGGGGACCCCCACCACTGGAAGTGGAATGAGGGGGGCCTTTGGATGTCCAGCTGTCTTACCACTGGCTTGACAGGTGGTACAGGAGATGCAAAACTCCTTAACCTTCTGGGACATGTTGGGCCAGTAGAAGTGGTTGACTAACCTCTCCCACGTCTTGGTTTGTCCCAAATGCCTAGCAAGGGGAATATCATGGGCTAAGGTCAGAATAAACTCTCTGAACTCCTGAGGCACTACCACTCTCCTAGTGGCACCAGGTTTGGGATCTCTTGCCTCAGTGTACAGGAGTCCATCTTCCAAATAGACCCTATGTGTTCCAGTTTTCTTGCCATTGGACTCTTCAGCAGCTTGCTGCCTCAGGCCTTCAAGAGAGGGACAGGTTTCTTGTCCCTTACACAACTCTTCCCTTGAGGGTCCCCCTGGGCCCAAGAGCTCAACCTGATAAGGTTCCAGCTCCATAGGCTCAGTTCCCTCAGAGGGCAGAACTTCTTCCTGAGAAGAGAGGTTCTCTTTTTGGTGTTGTGTTGCAGCTGGTTTCCCAGCTGGCTTTCCTTTTCTCTTGGTAGGCTGGGCCTTTCTTCCAGACTCCAGCTCTACTTTTTCACCCTGTGCCTTGCACTGTGCCCTTGTCTTGACACACACCAGTTCATGGATACCCAGCATGGCTGCATGGGTTTTTAGTTCTACCTCAGACCATGCTGAGGACTCCAGGTCATTTCCAAGCAAACAGTCTACTGGGATATTTGAGGAGACCACCACCTGTTTCAGGCCATTGACCCCTCCCCACTCTAAAGTTACCATTGCCATGGGATGTACTTTAGTTTGATTGTCAGCATTGGTGACTGGATAGGTTTGTCCAGTCAGGTATTGGCCAGGGGAAACCAGTTTCTCTGTCACCATAGTGACACTGGCACCTGTATCCCTCAGGCCCTCTACACTTGTCCCATTAATTAAGAGCTGCTGCCTGTATTTTTCCATGTTAGGGGGCCAGGCAGCCAGTGTGGCTAAATCCACCCAACCCTCAGAGACTAATGTAGCTTCAGTGTGACACCTGATTTGCTCTGGGCACACTGTTGATCCCACTTGGAGACTAGCCATTCCAGTGTTAGCTGGAGTGGAGTTAGAAGTGGTTGTTTTCTTGGGACAGGCCTGGTCTCCAGTTTGGTGTCCAGGCTGATTACAGCTACGACACCAGGCCTTTTTGGGATCAAAGTTTTTACCCTTGTACCCAAAATTGTTTTGTGAAGAGGCTCTGGGCCCACCCTCCTGTGCAGGTTTTTGGGGGCCTGTAGAAGACTCTTTACTATTTTTGTTTTTGGCTGTCTCACCACCCTTCCCCTGGGGAGGTTTTGTGACCCCTTTCTTTTGGTCACCCCCTGTGGAAGTTTTGGAAACCCTAGTCTTGACCCAATGGCCCGCCTTCTTTCCCAATTCTTGGGGAGAAATTGGCCCTAGGTCTACCAGATGCTGATGCAGTTTGTCATTGAAACAATTACTTAGTAGGTGTTCTTTCACAAATAAATTGTACAGCCCATCATAATTACTTACACCACTGCCTTGAATCCAACCATCTAGTGTTTTTACTGAGTAGTCTACAAAGTCAACCCAGGTCTGGCTCGAGGATTTTTGAGCCCCCCTGAATCTAATCCTATACTCCTCAGTGGAGAATCCAAAGCTCTCAATCAGGGTACCCTTCATTAGGTCATAAGATTCTGCATCTTTTCCAGAGAGTGTGAGGAGTCTATCCCTACACCTTCCTGTGAACATTTCCCAAAGGAGAGCACCCCAGTGAGATTTGTTCACTTTTCTGGTTACACAAGCCCTCTCAAAAGCTGTGAACCATTTGGTGATGTCATCACCATCTTCATATTTAGTTACAATCCCTTTAGGGATTTTCAACATGTCAGGAGAATCTCTGACCCTATTTAAGTTGCTGCCACCATTGATGGGTCCTAGGCCCATCTCTTGTCTTTCCCTTTCTATGGCTAGGATCGGTCTTTCCAAAGCCAATCTTTTGGCCATCCTGGCTAACTGGATGTCCTCTTCACTGGAGTTATCCTCAGTGATTTCAGAGGTGTTGGTCCCTCCTGTGAGGGAGCCAGCATCTCTGACTATTATGTTTGGAGTCAGGGCTTGAGAGGCCCTGTTCTCCCTAAATAGGACTGGTAGGGGGGGAAATCACCCTCCAAGTCACTATCATCATCCTCTGTGTTGCCATCCTCAGAGGGGTTGGCCTTTTCAAACTCTGCCAACAGCTCCTGGAGCTGTAGTTTGGAAGGTCTGGGGCCCATTGCTATTTTCTTTATTTTACAGAGTGACCTTAGCTCCCTCATCTTAAGATGGAGGTAAGGTGTGGTGTCGAGTTCCACCACATTCACATCTGTACAAGACATTATGCTTCTAAAAGTTGGAATACTTTTTAAGAATCTAAAAACTAGTTCTAGAATCTAATTCAAACTTTTACCAAACTTTTAAACTCTAAAAGCAATGCTAACAGGGACTAACACAAGGCCCTAGCAGGACTATAAAGAATTTAGAAAAATAGTTCAAATTGCAAAAATCAATTTCTAATGACAATTTTTGGAATTTGTCGTGTGATCAGGTATTGGCTGAGTAGGCCAGCAAATGCAAAGTCTTGTACCCCACCGCTGATCCACCAATGTAGGAAGTTGGCTCTGTATGTGCTATTTCAAAGTAAGGAATAGCATGCACAGAGTCCAAGGGTTCCCCTTAGAGGTAAGATAGTGGCAAAAAGAGATAATACTAATGCTCTATTTTGTGGTAGTTTGGTCGAGCAGTAGGCTTATCAAAGGAGTAGTGTTAAGCATTTGTTGTACATACACACAGGCAATAAATGAGGAACACACACTCAGAGACAAATCCAGCCAATAGGTTTTGTTTATAGAAAAATACCTTTTCTTAGTTTATTTTAAGAACCACAGGTTCAAATTCTACATGTAATATCTCATTTGAAAGGTATTGCAGGTAAGTACTTTAGGAACTTTGAATAATTACAGTAGCATATATACTTTTCACATAAAACACAAATAGCTGTTTTAAAAGTGGACACAGTGCAATTTTCACAGTTCCTGGGGGAGGTAAAGTATTGTTATTTTTAGCAGGTAAGGAAATCACTTACAGGTCTCAGTTTTGGGTCCAAGGTAGCCCACCATTGGGGGTTCAGAGCAACCCCAAAGTTACCATACCAGCAGCTCAGGGCCGGTCAGGTGCAGAGGTCAAAGAGGTGCCCAAAACACATAAGCTTCAATGGAGAGAAGGGGGTGCCCCGGTTCCAGTCTGCCAGCAGGTAAGTACCCGCGTCTTCGGAGGGCAGACCAGGGGGGTTTTGTAGGGCACCGGGGGGGGGGGGGGCACAAGTCCACACAAAAAGTACACCCTCAGCAGCGCGGGGCGGCCGGGTGCAGTTTGCAAACAAGCGTCGGGTTCTCTGTAGATTTCAATGGGAGACCAAAGGGTCTCTTCAGCGGTGCAGGCAGGCAAGGGGGGGGCTCCTCGGGGTAGCCACCACCTGGGCAAGGGAGAGGGCCCCCTGGGGGTCACTCCTGCACAGAAGTTCCGTTCCTTCAGGTGCTGGGGGCTGCGGGTGCAGGGTCTTTTCCAGTCGTCGGGACTTTAGGTTCAGGCAGTAGCGGTCAGGGGGAGCCTCGGGATTCCCTCTGCAGGCGTCGCTGTGGGGGCTCAGGGGGGACAACTTTGGTTACTCACGGGCTCTGAGTCGCAGGAGGGTCCTCCCTGAGGTGTTGGTTCTCCACCAGTCGAGTCGGGGTCGCCGGGTGCAGTGTTGCAAGTCTCACGCTTCTTGCGGGGATTTGCAGGGGTCTTTAAATCTGCTCCTCTGTAACAAAGTTGCAGTTCTTTTGGAGCAGTGCCGCTGTCCTCAGGAGTTTCTTGTCTTTCTTGAAGCAGGGCAGTCCTCTGAGGATTCAGGGGTCGCTGGTCCTTGGGAAAGCGTTGCTGGAGCAGGTTTCTTTAGAAGGCAGGAGACAGGCCGGTAGTTCTGGGGCCAAAGCAGTTGGTGTCTTCTTTTCTTCTTCTGCAGGGGTCTTCCAGCTCAGCAGTCCTCTTCTTGTATTTGCAGGAATCGAAATCTTTAGGTTCAGGGAAGCCCTTAAATACTGAATTTAAGGGCGTGTTTAGGTCTGGGGGGTTAGTAGCCAATGGCTACTAGCCCTGAGGGTGGGTACACCCTCTTTGTGCCTCCTCCCAAGGGGAGGGGGTCACATCCCTAATCCTATTGGGGGAATCCTCCATCTGCAAGATGGAGGATTTCTAAAAGTTAGAGTCACTTCAGCTCAGGACACCTTAGGGGCTGTCCTGACTGGCCAGTGACTCCTCCTTGTTATTCTCATTATTTCCCCCGGCCTTGCCGCCAAAAGTGGGGCCGTGGCCGGAGGGGGCGGGCAACTCCACTAGCTGGAGTGCCCTGTGGTGCTGGAACAAAGGGGGTGAGCCTTTGAGGCTCACCGCCAGGTGTTACAGCTCCTGCCTGGGGGAGGTGTTAGCATCTCCACCCAGTGCAGGCTTTGTTACTGGCCTCAGAGTGACAAAGGCACTCTCCCCATGGGGCCAGCAACATGTCTCGGTTGTGGCAGGCTGCTGGAACCAGTCAGCCTACACAGATAGTTGGTTAAGGTTTCAGGGGGCACCTCTAAGGTGCCCTCTGGGGTGTATTTTACAATAAAATGTACACTGGCATAAGTGTGCATTTATTGTGCTGAGAAGTTTGATACCAAACTTCCCAGTTTTCAGTGTAGCCATTATGGTGCTGTGGAGTTCGTGTTTGACAGACTCCCAGACCATATACTCTTATGGCTACCCTGCACTTACAATGTCTAAGGTTTTGCTTAGACACTGTAGGGGCACAGTGCTCATGCACTGGTGCCCTCACCTATGGTATAGTGCACCCTGCCTTAGGGCTGTAAGGCCTGCTAGAGGGGTGACTTATCTATACTTGCATAGGCAGTGAGAGGCTGGCATGGCACCCTGAGGGGAGTGCCATGTCGACTTACTCATTTTGTTCTCACCAGCACACACAAGCTGGCAAGCAGTGTGTCTGTGCTGAGTGAGGGGTCTCCAGGGTGGCATAAGACATGCTGCAGCCCTTGGAGACCTTCCCTGGCATCAGGGCCCTTGGTACCAGAGGTACCAGTTACAAGGGACTTACCTGGATGCCAGGGTGTGCCAATTGTGGATACAAAAGTACAGGTTAGGGAAAGAACACTGGTGCTGGGGCCTGGTTAGCAGGCCTCAGCACACTTTCAATTCAAAACATAGCATCAGCAAAGGCAAAAAGTCAGGGGGTAACCATGCCAAGGAGGCATTTCCTTACAACTTAACAGACAGTGTCTCTTGCTTTGATTGCTATGTGTAGTTTCCAAGTAAAACACTGTTTTGATCCCAAAACAACAAAGAAGAAGAAAATAACTTAGCCATCAAACATCCCAAAAATGGGTAGAACGATTCTTCAGGAACTTGGACGACAAAGGTTTTGTTTTAAAACGTTGAAGCCAAAATATACCCAGTAAAAATTAAAGTGATGGATAGTCTAAAGGCCTATACACCCTACTTCACAAATATGCCCTCAGCACTACCTTCTTACAATCGTCTACATTCTCAAGTAGTAACTACCCCCATTAGGTGTGGAAGCACACTAAACCTAGCCTCACCATACCTTCAAACATGCTTCCCTGTCAGCATACCTCACAGTATGCATTACCCTCACCATACCTTGCTCCATGCATCGGTCAGGCAGTTTTTAAAAGATGAAAATAAATGCAATTGACATGTAGGAATAATGTGTAGGCCTTAGATGACAAGCCATGTTTTAAAAGCAAGTGAGAGCACTAGGCTGTCACATTTATACATATTAGGTTTGAATTGAATAGCTGCAAAATGCACTTTTTACAGTAGCTGACCTAGGTTAAGAATGCAAAATGTTAATATTCGGTAAAGATAACTTTAGGGAATGTATGACAATGTAAAACGTTAGCTAATGGCCTTCCCATCGGCTTGTTTTTCATAGAATATAATAATGCATTAAAATGTTTAGTTCCGCAGAATGTTTCCAGATGGATAGTTTAGTCAAATTAAATACATGAGAAATGTATTATTTAATAAATTGATGTAAAGGCCTAACCATTAACTGTAGTTTCCTTATAGTAGACTGATGGCAGGAACTCTTGAGCTTCTACAGTATGTTTCCTTAAAATGTTTAATTGAATGTTGAAATCTGTAGATCATTGTTCAGCGACTGATTCCGTTATCTAAGCAGTCAGATTCCATGGAGACATTGGTTGCTAACTGGCTAAAGATAAGGCAGGAGCTGAAAATCTGTTGCAAAAATCAGGAGAAAGTATGTTATAATAGTGAGTGTTCCTAGAGGACAGAGATCCTTCGCTCATTTCCCCAATAACCTTTGGCCAGAAACTCTTTCTCCATGAACATTTCATTGTCTGTCTGAACCTTTGCTCCTTTGAGACTCTGAGTTTCTTGAAACTCTCTTTATGAAAATTCTCCTTTTAATTGAGATCTGATGGTAAAGGCTTTGTTTTCATCTCTAGAGTTTGGAGCTCTTTACAGGTTCTAGTGTCGCAGTTGGACTCTTGCTCTAGGCAAGACTGCTGGTTTAGGGAGGACAGTACTTTTGTTTGTAGGGGACCAGCCCAATCCTGCAACTGTCGGCCCAACCCTCCTGGCTCATAAGCAGTACCTCACCAAAAGCCAAATAGTAAAAGGTGATTTGTGGCAGCCTTTACACATGGACTCCAGAGTCCGACATTTTAGGGGAGTCGTGGTTAAGCAGATATTACCCCTTTCTCACATGATCAACAAGTCACAGCCACACACAGGCAATGAAGGTGATGTAGTAAAGTTTTCAAGAGGTTTTATCAACAAGACTGCAATCTACTGTAAATGGCTGCAATGATTAGGACAATGAACAATGAAAGAAACAGAATTGTAAAAACGAGTCATTAATATAAAGACCCCCACGATCTTGCAATAACATTAAGTGTGAAGTAGACCCCAATATCCTAGCATGATGATCCTAATCTCTAACCTAAAGAGAGCTAGGTATGATAAACCAAATCTGCCAGTATTATGTCCAGGAAAAGCACCCCAACCCTTGTTACTTTGGAATGAGGTCGCAAGATCAGACTCCGTGGGGGACATGAAAGCTGAGTCTGCATCAAGGTGATGTGTAGCATAGCTAGCATTGATGGCATTTGTAGGAATTCCTCTGATAACCTAGACTGTGTAAGATGTATTTATACAGATCTTGTAGGACCCCCCTGACGCAGTTATGTTCCCAAACAATAGATAAGAAGGCATGCTTGGGGTGGCAATTATGTAAATAATTCACTAAAAAAGTGGATTATGTTACTGTCCCACGCAAGTGGGAAAGTACATGATGTGAATACTTACGTAAATAATTTCTCTTTGACGCGGATAGTGACGCCTTCACAGAGTGGCACTTATAATGTGAAATTAAAACATCTTCCTATCTATGAACATAGCAGCCATCTTGGAAGAAATAATTAAACAGAGCAGCCAAAATAGGTTAAAAGTCACTAGGTGACAGGGGCACAGTCCTGCAAGCCAGAAGGCTAAGCTAAACTTCTGATTCCCATTAAAACTAAATAGGATCCACTACACTAGCTGACACCTTTCGTCACCCACCCCTAATCCCACACTGAGATTTAGATTAGGGATTTTTCCCTCATGGAACACGCTTTATGCATTTGCTCTGATGTAATTTGATTAGATTGACTGATTGATTGATTAATTCAATAAAGATTCGACCTATTAAAAGATTTCTAATAAAGCTTCTGAACTCACACCAAACTCATCACAGACTGAAATTCGACAACCAATTGATGGCTAACTGATTGATATCTCCTGGTTAATCTAATCTGTGTCTAAGGTCGGTTAGCCCAGTGGCAAAGGGTTGAGAGGGTAAAACTGACTTTGTAAACCAATAATTAATATCCTTGTTGTTAGAAATGGCATCTCTAGTTGGCAGTCAGTTTATACCCAGTCCAAGTAGGGACCCTCACTCTAGTCAGGATAAGGGAGATACACAGCTCAGATAACCCCTGCTCATCCCCTTGGTAGCTTGGCACAAGCAGTCAGGCTTATCTCTGAGGCAATGTGTAAAGTATTTGTACACACACAATGTAACACATAGAAAACACCACAAAAGTACTCAACATCAGTTTAGAAAAATAGCAAATATTTATCTGAGTGAAACAAGACCAAAAAAACAACAAAAATCCTAAGAATCTTAATCCTGAAACAAATCAGTGGTTGTATCCTTATAACACAGAGTACCTCGGATGTGTCAAAAACAAAGATGATGAGGGTCACAAAGGAGGTGATGTGTTGGAAAAGCAAGTTGTGTGTCAATTATTTTCCTGCCAGACTAGTGGTACATCTATTCCTGGTTGCAGAGCAACGTCGATGAAGAAAATGACGACCAGGGATGTTGCGTGGAAAATCCAGACGCACAGCAACAATGGATCCACACTGAAACAGGCGATGTGTCGATTTTTCTGCAGCAAAACAGGTGCTGCAATGATTTTTCAGCCGCAGCGCGGGTGATGCATCGATTTTACTGCTGCAACGGCCTCAGTGGGTGGATTTTACTTCAAGTCACCAGCTTCCACTTCCAAGGGCTCAGGGGAATTGAATTTAGCAACACTTGGCGGTCAGCAACCTCAGCAAAATAGACCAGGCACTGGCAGGTGAAGTATTTGAAGCCCCTGAGATTTCTTAACAGGAGGCAAGCTCAGTTCAAGCTCTTGGAGAATGTTGGGAAGCAGGATGTAGAAAGCCAAGTCCAGTCCTTACACTCCCATAACAGTAGCAAGAAGCAGCAAGCAGCAGGCCAGCACAACAAAGAGACAGGCAGAGTGACAGTTCCTCCTACAGCATCCAGCTCTTCTTCCTGGCAAAATGTCCTCAGTACAGAAGTGTTCGTAAGTTGTGGGGTCAGCAGTCCAATACTTACACTAATTTCTGCCTCTGAAGTAAGCAAACTTCAAAGGAAAGTCTTTGCAGTGCACAAGCCCCTGCCTCTCCCTGTCCTGTCCCAGACAAAGATTAAGGATTTTGAGACTGCTTTTGTCAGGGCAGGCACAGCCCTATTCTGGTGCAAATGTCAGCTCCTCCCTCTACTCTGGCCCAGTAAGACCCATCAAGATATGCAGGACACAACTCAGCTCCCTTTGTGTGACTCTCTAGAGTGAATTCACAAACAGCCCACCTGTCAGTCTGACCCAGGCCTGTATTCCACAGCCTCACAGAGGCACAGATGGTTAAGCAAGAAAACTCCCACTTTCTAAAAGTGGCATTTTCAAACTTACAATCTAAAAACCAATTTCACAAAAAGATGTATTTTGCAAATTGTGAGTTCAGAGATTCCAAACTTCATTTCTCTAGCTGCTCCCAATGGGAAACTACACTTAAAAGATATTTCAAGGCAATCCCCATGTTACCCTATGGGTGAGACAGGCCATGCAATAGTGAAAAACAAATTTAGCAGTATTTCACTATCAGGACATGTAAAACACACTAGTAAAAGTCTTACCTTTTAAAATACACTGTACCCGGACAATGGGGTTGCCTTCAGCCTACCTTAAGGTTGACTTATATGTAGTAAAAGGGAAGGTTTGGGCCTGGCAAGTGGGTACACTTGCTAGGTCGAACTGGTAGTACAAAACTGCACACACAGGCACTGCAATGGCAGGTTTACATGACTACTCATGTGGGTTGCCCAAATGGTGCTCCATGCCCGCTAGTAGCATTTGATTTACAGGCCCTGGGCGCACACAACGCACTTTTTTTATTGACTTACCAGTATATCAGTTATGCCAATCGCCAAACCAATTTAGACAGAGGGCACTTACAAATCTTATTGAAAGAGAAAGTCAGAGTGTGTAAAAACCTGAATATTCCGCTTGTTGAGTTGTTCTTTTTGTTTTCTTTAGAAGGGGCAAATAAAGACTTATTTTATGTTGCACAGAGTAGTAGAATTGCAGTTTTGTGTTAAGACGATGAACTTGTAAAGGAGGCAGAATCATATATTTAATCTGTGAACTATAGACAGACTACAAGAAAAACTTTATGATGTGACGCCTCCTCCTAAACGTGCACAAAATGAAGCACTGAATGTTTTGGAGAAGACAGCTCCTACAAGGGAGAGAGAGAAATACTAGAGACAGACAAAGAAAGCCATGTAAAATTACAGACACAATTTGGGATCAGCAACAACAGAAATATAGAAAGAATATACTGGAGGGATCTAGATATATCCTGTCATTACTAATGAAAAAAACCGTGAAACCGAAAAAGCCAAACATTAAGGATGAAAATGAAAAAGATAATGAAAAGAAATTTGATTCCGACAGTCATACAGGAGATAAAATTTCGGCGAATTATTGGCTGCACGTCCACTACTTTCTGTGGCTCCAGTAACAAGTGCTGAAGGTATTTCAACCAATTACAGGGATGTGGAATTCCTTTCGGCCCACACATATTGTTTGGGGTCAAGCGCAACAAGTTTTCATGTTTATTTTGTCCTTGGGACAAGTAGGCCCAACTCCCTGCAGCACAAACCCTTTGGCTGCCAGTTTACAGAGAAGGGAAGTGGCTGCAGTTGAGGTAATGTGTGTGTCCATATGTTAATGCTGTTTGAACTTGTATTTATGGTTCATTAATGAAAAGACTTCATTATTAGAGTGTGCGCTGTAATGAAAATGTCACTTACCCAGTGTACATCTGTTCGTGGCATCAGTCGCAGTAGATTCGCATGTTTTGCAATAGCTCGCCATCTGGTGTTGGGCCGGAGTGTTACAAGTTGTTTTTCTTCGAAGAAGTCTTTCGAGTCACGGGACCGAGTGACTCCTCCTTTTGTCTCCATTGCGCATGGGCGTCGACTCCATCTTCGATTGTTTTTCCCCGCAGAGGGTGAGGTAGGAGTTGAATTGTAGTAATAGTGCCCATGCAATGGAGTGACTAAGTATGCACCTATTTAAGGTTGAGATGATACATATATAAATAGTTGAAGGTAACTTCCAAACTGCTACAGGCTCCCGGGGAGGCGGGTGGGCACATGCGAATCTACTGCGACTGATGCCACGAACAGATGTACACTGGGTAAGTGACATTTTCAGTTCGATGGCATCTGTCGCTGTAGATACGCATGTTTTGCATAGACTAGTAAGCAGTTATCTCCCCAAAAGCGGTGGATCAGCCTGTAGGAGTGGAAGTAGTCTGAAATAATGTTCTTAATACGGCTTGACCTACTGTGGCTTGTTGTGCGGATAACACGTCTACACAGTAGTGCTTGGTGAATGTGTGAGGCGTAGACCATGTGGCTGCCTTACATATTTCTTGCATTGGGATGTTTCCTAGAAAGGCCATGGTAGCACCTTTCTTTCTGGTCGAGTGTGCCCTTGGTGTAATGGGCAGCTGTCGTTTAGCTTTAAGGTAGCAGATTTGGATGCATTTAACTATCCATCTGGCTATACCTTGTTTTGATATTGGGTTTCCTGCATGAGGTTTTTGAAATGCAATAAATAGTTGTTTAGTCTTTCTGATGTTTTTTGTTCTGTCAATGTAATACATCAATGCTCTTTTGACATCTAATGTATGTAGTGCCCTTTCAGCTACGGTATCTGGCTGTGGAAAGAACACTGGAAGTTCCACTGTTTGATTTAGATGGAACGGTGAAATAACCTTTGGCAAAAATTTAGGATTGGTCCTTAGGACGACCTTATTCTTGTGTAGTTGTATAAAAGGTTCCTGTATTGTAAACGCCTGCATCTCGCTTACTCTTCTTAGGGAAGTAATGGCGATGAGAAATGCCACCTTCCAGGTTAGGAACTGTATTTCGCAGGAGTGCATGGGTTCAAAAGGTGGACCTAGAAGTCTAGTTAGGACAACATTTAGGTTCCATGAAGGAACAGGTGCTGTTCTTGGTGGTATAATTCTCCTAAGGCCCTCCATGAATGCTTTAATGACTGGTATCTTATATAGGGAAGTTGAATAGGTAGTCTGCAGGTATGCAGATATTGCTGCAAGGTGTATTTTAATGGAAGAGAAAGCCAGGTTAGATTTTTGTAAGTGAAGCAAGTAACCCACTACATTTTCTGGAGTTGTGTGTAATGGTTGTATTTGATTAATATGGCAGTAGCAAACAAACCTCTTCCATTTACTTGCATAGCAGTGCCTGGTGGATGGCCTTCTGGCTTGTTTTATGACTTCCATACATTCTTGGGTAAGTTGTAAGTGCCCGAATTCTAGGATTTCAGGAGCCAGATTGCTAGATTCAGCGATGCTGGATCTGGGTGTCTGATCTTTTGGTTGTGCTGTGTCAACAGATCTGGCCTGTTGGGCAATTTGATGCAGGGTACTACCGATAGGTCTAGCAGCGTTGTGTACCAGGGTTGCCTTGCCCAAGTTGGTGCTATTAATATGAGTTTGAGTTTGTTTTGACTGAGTTTGTTTACCAGGTAAGGAAGGAGAGGGAGAGGAGGAAAAGCTTAAGCAAATATCCCTGACCAGTTCATCCATAGGGCATTGCCTTGGGACTGTTTGTGTGGGTATCTGGATGCGAAGTTTTGGCATTTTGCGTTCTCCTTTGTCGCAAACAAGTCTATCTGAGGTGTTCCCCAGAGTTTGAAATAAGTGTTCAGAATTTGGGGGTGAATTTCCCATTCGTGGACCTGTTGGTGATCTCGAGAGAGATTGTCTGCGAATTGATTTTGGATCCCTGGTATAAATTGTGCTATTAGGCGAATTTGGTTGTGAATTGCCCAACGCCAAATCTTTTGTGCTAGCAGGCTTAACTGCGTGGAGTGCGTCCCCCCTTGCTTGTTTAGATAATACATTGTTGTCATGTTGTCTGTTTTGACGAGAATGTATTTGTGAACTATTATTGGTTGGAAAGCTTTTAGTGCTTGAAAAACTGCTAGAAGTTCTAGGTGATTTATATGCAGTTTTGTTTGATGTACGTTCCATTGTCCTTGTATGCTGTGTTGATCGAGGTGTGCTCCCCACCCTGTCATGGAAGCATCTGTTGTTATTACGTATTGTGGCACTGGGTCTTGGAAAGGCCGCCCTTTGTTTAAATTTATGTTGTTCCACCACAGAAGCGAGAGGTAAGTTTGGCGGTCTATTAACACCAGATCTAGAAGGTGACCCTGTGCTTGTGACCATTGTGATGCTAGGCACTGTTGTAAGGGCCTCATGTGCAGTCTTGCGTTTGGGACAATGGCTATGCATGAAGACATCATGCCTAGGAGTTGTAGTACCATCTTTGCTTGTATCCTTTGTGTTGGATACATGCGTTGTATGATGGTGTTGAAATTTTGAATTCTTTGGGGACTTGGAGTGGCTACTCCTTTTGATGTGTCTATTATGGCTCCCAGGTATTGTTGTACCTTGCGCGGCAGAATTTTGGATTTTGTGAAATTGATGGTGAACCCTAGTTTGAAGAGGGTTTGTATGATATGATTTGTGTGATTTGAGCACTCTATTAACGAATGGGCCTTGATTAGCCAGTCGTCTAGATATGGGAACACATGTATTTGCTGCCTTCTTATGTGTGCAGCGACTACCGCTAGACATTTGGTAAAGACTCTTGGTGCGGTTGTTAATCCGAAAGGCAGTACCTTGAATTGGTAATGTATTCCCTTGAATACAAACCTTAGGTATTTCCTGTGCGATGGGTGTATTGGTATATGGAAATAAGCATCCTTGAGGTCTAAAGTTGCCATGTAGTCGTGTAGTTTTAGCAATGGCAATACTTCTTGTAGTGTGACCATGTGAAAGTGGTCTGATTTGATGAAAGTGTTCACTACTCTGAGGTCTAGGATTGGTCTCAGCGTTTTGTCCTTCTTTGGTATCAGAAAGTACAGTGAGTAAACTCCTGTGTTTATTTGTGTGTTTGGCACTAATTCGATTGCATTCTTTTGCAATAGTGCCTGCACTTCTATCTCCAGGAGATTGGAATGGTGTGTTGTCAAATTTTGTGCTTTTGGTGGTATGTTTGGAGGGAATTGTAGAAATTCTATGCAATAACCATGTTGGATAATTGCTAGAACCCAAGTGTCTGTAGTGATTTCCTCCCATGCTTTGTAATAATGACTTATTCTTCCCCCCACTGGTGTTGTGTGGAGGGGGTGAGTGACATGTGAGTCACTGTTTAGTAGTAGGGGTTTTGGGGCTCTGAAATCTTCCTCTATTCCTAGGGAATTGCCCTCCTCTATATTGTCCCCGAAAACCTCCTCTATACTGTCCCTGGTAACTGGACGGTGTTGCTTGTGAGGTGCTGGCTTGTGTGCTCCGACCCCGAAACCCCCCTCGAAAGGGTGTTTTACGGAATGTGCTGTAATTGCCTCTGCTCTGCGGGGAGTAGAGTGCGCCCATGGCTTTGGCAGTGTCCGTATCTTTTTTGAGTTTCTCAATCGTTGTGTCCACTTCTGGACCGAACAGTTCTTTTTCGTTAAAAGGCATATTGAGAACTGCTTGTTGAATCTCTGGTTTAAATCCAGACGTTCGGAGCCATGCATGCCTTCTGATAGTTACAGATGTATTAATTGTCCGTGCAGCTGTATCTGCAGCGTCCATGGAGGAGCGGATCTGGTTGTTGGAAATGGTCTGTCCCTCCTCAACCACTTGTTTTGCCCTATTTTGTAAGTCCTTGGGCAGATGTTCAATGAGATGTTGCATCTCGTCCCAGTGGGCTCTGTCATAGCGCGCAAGTAGTGCCTGGGAGTTCGCGATGCGCCACTGGTTTGCAGCTTGTGCTGCGACTCTTTACCAGCTGCATCGAACTTGCGGCTTTCTTTATCTGGGGGTGGTGCATCTCCAGATGTGTGGGAGTTGGCCCTTTTCCTAGCTGCTCCTACAACGACAGAGTCTGGTGGCAGCTGTGTAGTGATGAAAACCGGGTCTGTAGGAGGCGCCTTATACTTTTTTTCCACCCTTGGTGTGATAGCCCTACTTTTGACCGGCTCCTTAAAGATTTCTTTTGCGTGCCGGAGCATACCAGGGAGCATAGGCAGGCTTTGGTATGAGCTGTGGGTGGAGGAGAGTGCGTTGAATAAAAAATCATCCTCGACCTGTTCTGAGTGGAGGCTTACGTTGTGAAATTGTGCTGCTCTACCCACCACTTGAGAATACGCGGTGCTGTCCTCTAGTGGAGATGGCTTCGTAGGGTATGCCTCCGGACTGTTATCTGACACTGGGGCGTCGTATAGGTCCCATGCGTCTTGATCTTGGTCACCCTGGCTTATGGTGGTGTGAGCTGGGGAGTGTGATGGAGTTTGTGCTGGTGAGACGTTAATCACGGGCGGAGGAGAGGGTGGTGGGGTAACTCTTTTCACCACTTTTGGTTGTGGTGTCTGTTCAGTTTGGAACTCCAACCTTCTCTTTCTTCTAATGGGGGGGAAGGGTGCTTATTTTTCCTGTCCCCTGCTGTATGAAAATACGCTTTTGCGTATGGTCCACATCAGTTGATTGTAGCTCCTCCTCAAACCTATGCTTTTGCATTTGGGAGGTTAGCGAGTGCTCTTCTGTATAAGAGCCTGAAGCTGGGTCGCTTGCAGTTTGTTTCGGCACCGAAACCCTGTCTGCGTGTTTTTTCGGCTCCTAGGTGACTTTTTTCTTTTTCGGGGCCGAAACCTCTCGGCGTCGATCTTCTTCGGTGCCGCTGTCTCGGCGTCGAGCCGTGTCCACACCGGCATCTCGGTGTCGAGGCTTGTCTCCAGCACTTTCTCGGTCCCGAGAAGGCTGCGTGCCGGTGTCTCGACCGGAGTCGGACGATCTCGGCACTGTTTGGGCCTTTTTCGGTGCCGACGGTCGGTCACCGAATTTATGGGTGGAGCCATGGCCTGATGGCAGTGACGTCCCCTGGGCCTTGTAAATCTTCCTGTGTGTGGTTTTCGACATCTTACTCACGGTTTGTGTATCGTCGAATCCTTCGGAGTCCGATTCTTGGATCGAGAAGGTACCTTCCTCTTCTTGTTCCTCAAACTCTCGGTGGGCTGTCGGCGCGGACGCCATCTGAAGTCTTCTGGCTCGACGGTCTCGGAGTGTTTTTCGGGACCGGAACGCACGACAGGCCTCGCAGGTGTCTTCACTGTGCTCAGGTGACAGGCACAGGTTACAGACCAAGTGTTGGTTTGTATAGGGGTATTTATTGTGGCATTTGGGGCAGAAACTGAACGGGGTCCGTTCCATCGGCGTTCTTCAGCACGCGGTCGGGCCGACCAGGCCCGACGGGGGATCGAAAAACTACCCCGAAGGGCACCGGAGCTCTTCGATCTTCGATGCGGTGTTGAATCTAACTACGCCGATCCCGAACGCAACAATACCGACGAAAATCTTCCGAAATTAGCTATCTTTCCGTTCCGAAACTCGGAGTGACAGGAACACGTCCGAACCCGATGGCGGAAAAAAAACAATCGAAGATGGAGTCGACGCCCATGCGCAATGGAGACAAAAGGAGGAGTCACTCGGTCCCGTGACTCGAAAGACTTCTTCGAAGAAAAACAACTTGTAACACTCCGGCCCAACACCAGATGGCGAGCTATTGCAAAACATGCGTATCTACAGCGACAGATGCCATCGAACATACATGTTTTAAAGTCACACTGCACTACTGACAGTGGTTCCCATACAAAAAAAAAAAAAGTGTACACACGTTTGAAAATTTAACAATATGTGGCTAAGTATAATGCTCCCAGAATGCTCTCTGATTAGATGCAAATGTTTGCAGAAGCTTCTAAGCAAGAGTGATGATTGTTTGCTTTCAAAATAAAATGTTCAGAAAAAATCCAGGCAGGAAAAAAAAGGTTTTGCTACTAGATTATGGGATGCATGGTAATAAACAAACACTAGCAAAGCCAACCGATCCAACATTTTATTGTGAGTCTTTTGGTTTTGTCAATGCGTGTATTTTTTTAACATGGCTTTTGTAACACTTTATTGTTGTGGGAGCTGCCAGGCCATCACCATTTTAACAAACACTGGGGGAAAAAATATTTTGGTCTCAAAAGCACACATTGCCACCAGTTGCGTAACAAAGGCCCCACTGCCCTCCTCCCCCCATGGTGCCCCTCAAAGCACCTGCCCTGAGTGAGTCTGGAAGTGGGGGGCCATCCATGTTCTTTGCAGAGGACTCCCCTCCAGTTTTGTTATGCCACTGATTGCCACAGTTCCTGGCACTGAACAAAACTACTTTGTGTGCCAATATGCTCCTTGTGGAAGAGAAGAATGCGATCACACACTAAAGCCAGCCGATAGAGAAATAGAAGTTTAATAGAAACAAAATGTTTTTGTAAACGCCAGACCGAATTGGGGACCCAATTCTTAAAGAAAGTCACAAAAGTGCACCATGGTACAGCTGTTTGAATTATTGGCTTTCATGGATTCACAAGCACTTACGGGAATCGTACTCCTAAAAAATATTTGTGAACTGTATTTTAGCACAAGCAAATTTCATGTGTAGATTTGCCCATGTGAAAATCTATTGAGGGTTTGTTCACAAGTTCACTTTCCCTCCAACCACCTTTTTCACAACCCCGGTAGAACTACTTCTCTCATTGTCAGGAGTAAATTTCCAACCTCTCTCATTATGGCTAAAGATGAGGTAGGAGCTGGTGAAAATCTTTAAAACATGCAAGTCAGTAGGTAAGCAGACTCAAAGGCATTCTAGCCCTTGAACTACTGATTCCTGCCTCCTCCAGTATGTAGATCTGCGGAAGGGTGGCAAAATAAGGAAATTGCTATAGTAGGGATTGAAATTATAAGCATTCAAGCCCTACTATAGTAGTAGCAGTGATATAATCAGAGAGGCTATTACCAGAGCTCTTACATATTGAGATTGCTGCCATCATTTGTTGCCGCACTACATGGGACAAGTAGATTTATTTTTTTTACAGGAAAATTAGATTTAAGGCACAACCTGTCCCATGGACAAGTAGATATCTTATTAAATTCCACACCCCTGCAATAATGTCATGGCTACAGTCAGTAGATCCAAATGCTTTGCAGGTTGAAAGACTATTACAGATTACCCAGCCTATTAGGACACAGCCTCTGTACAATCTGTTATACCAAATATTGTGCCAGGCTGAGCGGAGACTATACAGCCAGTAATGTCTACAGGTGGTGACTGCACCAGCACCTGCAGCTAGAGTTGTAACATTAATGCCAGTAGAGATGTGTACATCAATTGCTCCAATTAATATGGTCCCAAATGCAGTTGCTCAAGGAGCTGTTGAAGGAGCACCTACAACAGGGTTCATCCCAACTTTGCAGAATTCACAGATTGTGGTATAAACACCATCATAGACTATTCAATCGTTAAGGGGAGGGGTGAGACTTGTCTATATGACAGACAGCACAAGATGAGACCAAACTGCTTGAAAATTTGATTTTTCCCCCATGGCTTGAGTAAACTGCCAGGGAAACTGCAAAGACAGAATGCAGGAAGTGCAAGGCCAATAAATGTCCAGAGATTAAAAAAAGAATTGGAGAAAATAACGAGAATATGTTGTGATTTGGAACATGTAAATCAATAGCAGGAAAAAAAATGATCTGTGCAAAAAAGTTGCTAGGTGTGTGGCAACTACACGACAAATTGACTGAACAAGTAAATAAATAAAGTCGATCTCTCAAAAAGCATCCCATTGCAGAAAAATGTTTTAGAGTATATCTGGATGATGCATCAATTGAGACAATGCATTCTTCAGGAAAAAGTGATTGCGCATTACTGAATTAGTGAAATGCATCCACAAAAGTAGTTTGAAAACATAGAAAGCAAATGGGCAAAGAAACATGAACGGAAAAAAAAAAAAAAAAAATCAGAAGCATCATAAGTAAAAGGAAAGACACCTCCAGGTCCCCCAGATGAGGGAGAAGCTTCAGCTTATCCATTAAGAGAGATACTGGCTTGAGGCTATTGGCATGTGCCTTCGAGTAGGGGACCTCTCGCAACATTTACGAACAAGTTTCTGATATTAAGAGAGAACCCCATGCTGAGTTACATGCAAGTGGAAAGATCTGTTAAGATTTCAAAAGTATTCTGGACTGATTTGAATACATTCTTTGGCTTTGCTGTTCTGAATGATTTGAGGTCTGAATGTAAAATCACTGTACAGTGGCCAGTTGCAGAGCCTACGAGACATACTCCTACAAATGTACCATCATCTACTGTGATGAATAAATACAAACAATGAGGTCATTTCTTTCCTGAAAGGCAGAGTTCCTCCAAAAGATTTGGAGAATGCGAGGTTGAACAGAATCCAGGAAGAGGTGAAAGTCTGTGAGTGAGTATTATGAGAGATTTATGAAGGCGTTTCAGCAGCATACTGGTCAAACACATCTAAAGGCGAATTATATGGGATTCTTTATTTCATAGATTGTTATTGGGTCGAGACCAGAGATCTGTCAGCATAAACAACAGAATGTGATTTGTTGGCAGACAGAGCAGCAGGACAAGATTTTGAAATAAGCAAAGTATTGCAGTGACGAACAGGAGATGAAGCAGAAGATTTAGAAGAAAGTTATATTGTCCCAAATGAAAATGGCCTAGAAATGTTTTCAGAGTAAGTCATTTGCAGGGAATGCTCGTGAAATGCAACATGTTAGTTTCCAGAACAGTATGCAGGAAGTTGGGTTTCTAGGGTGTTTAAAGAGGGATGGTTGCCCCACAAGGTAGAGGTTGAGGAGTTCCGATTGACCTGAATTCAGGCATAGATGTTGCAACGTTAATGAAAGGTACTCCCTATCTAACTTCTGTAACAAGATCGGCAACTGGAAGAAGGAATGTTGTCAGAATCCAGATATAATGAAAGCTAATAATAAGATGCAAGGAGGAAACTGATGCAAGTGCAAAATGCGCCCCTTCAACAAATGCAAGTGCCAATGCAGACACAGGTTCCAATGATGCCGGTCCCACAAGCCCAGATGGTTCCTCAGAATGAATGCGGGCAGTCCTAAAATTATCAATCAATCAGATGCCACGGGTAACAAAAATGTAATTCAAGTCCAGAACACCTTTCAACCCTTTCCTATGATTGAAAGTGTGAGCTTTGGCTCTGTTAATTCCCAATGACTGTGCTTGAGGGTCGGTGGAAGACTGCGTTCCTGACAAAGTCTTAGAGGCAGACCAGAGTGTACCATTTATAGAAGGTGAGGTAAATGGCCACCAAAGTCTCATTCCTTATTGACACCAGTGCTAACTGTTCTACTGTTAGACCAATGGAACTCCCAAACCTACCCCTCTTGGGAAAGAAGATCCAATAAACAGATAACAAAGCCAATTTTAGAAGAGGTTTCAATAAAAACAAGTTCATCTGAAGAAAGGCACACGTTAATTCTGTGTGTGACTCGAACCCTGTAAATTTGCTAAAACGCAATTTATTGTGCAAGTTAAGTTGCACACAAGATGGAATAGAGTTCCAAGCCTATGACAAAGAAGTGGAAATCAAGTTAGCTCAACAAGATACTGTAGTGCTTTATCCAATGAGAATAATAGAGCAATTGTCCTCTGATTTGAGAGAAACTGAATCCAGATGTATGGGATTTTACAGTAATCTGACTAATCAAAAGTGTGGAACCAGTCCAGATCACAGTAAAGCCAAGTGCAGTTCTTCCAAAGACAACATCATATCATTTGATCCCAGAGACAGTGGCAAGAATAACATCAATAACTGAGGATATGTTGAATAAAGATTTTGAGAGAAATAGTGGGTAGTCCCTGTAACTCTCAGATTATGGGTTTACTGGACCCCAAGTGGAAGTTCAAAATAGTGCAGGATTTGAAAAAGATCAACATTGTTATCCCATGTTGTCCTCTGGTACTGAATCCAGCCATCATACGTTACCTGGTTTTATGCACTGCAGAATTGTTCACAGTTGTGGACCTTTGTCAGACTTTCTTTTCAATTCGATTGCATTTGGACAGTCAGTTCCTGTTCTCATGTGTGTTACGTTTTGGCATGGTGCAGAGTTCCACAAGCGTATTCGAAAAGTCCTTAAATTTTTATTTAAATTCTGAAGAAAAATATTGAGACCCTGAAAATGACTTGTGATTTAGTCCTTGTGCAACACACTGATGACCTGCTTCTAGCATCGAGGACAAGCGAAGCATGTAAACAGAATCCCACTGTGCTCCTAAACCACTTAGCTAAAATGGACAAAGTGTCCCCGAGTAAGCTTCAATACCGTCAAAAATAAGTCCAATATTTGAAAGGGAATGATTAAGGTGTCACAAGAAAGAGTGGAGGCCATTTTGAGGACCGGTCCTCCAAAAACGCAAAGAGAAGTCAGAATGTTTCTGATAATGGTTGGCTACTATGGACAATGGATACCAAACTTCTCAGTGGCTAAACCTTTAATGAAGCTGACATACAAAGATGTCCCATGAACACGAATCAGGCACAACAAATGCAATAAAGCTTAACAAGAGATTACAACTTCTCTGCTGTGCTCAAGCAATAGGAATGAAAGATTAGAGTAAAATGTTCATATTGTTTTGCAGTGAGAGGGAGAGCTGTACTCTCCAGAAGGCCATTACCCTTTATCCCGTCACCGCACGGCAGCCTGGTTGTCTTAAGTCTGCAGTGGCTGTGAGTTTAAGTATCAAGAGGTGTGAACGCATAGTGATGAGACATCCTTAACCTGTTATGGTCCCTGATTGTGTAGAGATTTTGCTTACCACAACCAAAACCCAATTTGCAACCAACTCCCTACTCACAAAATATAAGCAGCAAATTCTTGCTTCTGAGAATAAGAAGTGTTGTCAGGTTTTAAATCCCAGTACCCCACTGCCTTTACTTGTACCTGATTATTTTGAACATGACTGTCTTGAAGTCACAGACTTATATACCAATCCATGGCCCAACATAAAAGACGAACCTTCAATTAGACTCGATTATGTACTTTTTGTAGCTGGCTTATGTTTTAGAACGAATGATGGTTTCCGGAGAGCAGTTTACCCTGTAGGTACAATTAAAAACATTGTGAAAGCCTCTTAGCTTTAAGCTATTACCCCAGCACAAGTTGCAGAATCAACTGCCCTTACCAGAGCGTGCAGCTTAGCAGCCCAAACGAGAGTGACTATATTTACAGATAGTCGGGATGGCTTTGGTGCGGTCCATAACTTTGGTCAGTTATGGTCACAAAGAGGTTTCAGGACATCTGGTTCACAAATCAAAAATGGTGTACCTGGGAGGAGACTGCTAGGTGCTTTACAGCTTCCACCTGAAATTGCTGTTAAATGTGCAGCTCACAGGAGTGATAATGGTTATGTCACAGTGGGAAATAGGTATGCTGACGAGGTTGCACGTTATTGTGCAATTGTGGCATGCATATATAATGGAACATTCACAGATGACTCTCAAAAGGACAGGGTCTATTCAATGTGCATGTCTGTAGCCAACATATGGGAAGAACTCAAAACATTACAGGGGAATGTCACAGAAACAGAACACCAGGGATGGATCAGAGCAGGATGTGGAAAAAACACAAAAGAAATTTAGATTTCAGCAGATGGGAGACCATTGTGGCCAGACAGTTTGCTATCTCCCATGACATGACACTTCCATGGCCCCTAACATTTAGGACAAGATGCAAGGGTAAGGTTGTTTAGACAGCACTGGTTTAACCCCAGATTTAGGATGCTTGCTGAAGATTTGTGTAACATGCCAACAGATGAATACAGGGAAACTAATACCGGTTACACTGAGTCAAGTAGGGAGATCAGGTGATCCCTTCAACAGGATGCAGATGAACTTCATCAAGATGCCTGTTTGCAAGGAGCTGAGCTACATCCTGCTTATAGTGAGTATTCTTTCTAGATGGGAGAAGCCTAACCAACAAGGAGAAATGACAGTCTAACTGTAGCAAAACTGCTGCTAAGGGAGTTAGTACCAAGGTATGGAATGCCGGTTTCTCTGGAATCAGATCGCGAATAAGCCTTAAGATGTTGTGTGCATCATTACAAGTGAAGCAGAAGTTGCATTGTAGCTATCAACCAGAGGTTTCTGGAATAGCAGAACAGATAAATGGAGCAAAGTCCGGATTGGCTAAAGTCTGTGCAAAGTACACCTGGAAGGAAGACCGGTTTATATCCACACGAGATTTTGAAGAAGCTTGCTACGAGATTGCTTTTGGTGCCTACAAATCCTCGAGAAAAAAAACAAACGACATGGTACGCGATTACTGCAAAGGACTGGCTGATGTGATGTGTTCTGTTTTTCTACAGGTTGGAGCTGTCACTGCAAATCCCCATAAGGAGCATCACCACGACCTCAGCCCCAGAGACAGAAGGCAGATAAAGAAACGTGAGAAAGTCCTGTCTGGAGTCAAGGTTGAAAGACTCATACCAGGAAAAAGGTAATATTGCTGTTAAAGATTCCGGAGTACAAAACCGGGAGCACGTCTCGCATATCTAGAGAACAAGACAGATCTCTCTCCACCCAGTCCCCCACCAAGATATTGCGGCACAGATTTGCAAATTTTGTCGCACAAAAATGGAAAGTGTGCAGCATTATTGCAGCACTTTATTTTACTCTTAATTCATTTTCAGCCCAAATCAATAGAAACTGTTTTAGCAGAGTATTCCACTATGAAATAGCCATATTTACAGTGTTCGTTTGCTAAACATGAAGGGGAATTCTGCAAAACTCAACTTGTCCGGTCAGAAAATAAATCAGGATTATACAAATTCCCAAAACAAACACACAACTCATAACAAAGCTCAAACACATTTTCAATTACAGCGCAGGGATGTGGCTCAGCAAAGAAACAACTGCATGGATGTAGAATTCTTACAGCCCGATGCCCAAGCTTATTGTTTGGGGTCAAGGACAACAAGTTTTCATGTTTATTTTGTCCTTAGGAAATAGACCCAAACCCCAGCAGCACAAATCCTTTGACTGCCGGTTTACAGTACCACATCATGGATCAGGGAAGAGCATTGTCTGCAGTTAAGGTAATATTAGTGTCCATAGTTTAATGCTATTCAAGCTTGTATTTATGGTTAATTAATGCAAAGCTTTTATGTTAGGGCGAGCGCACTAAGGAAATGTTGGAAGGTCGGACTGCACTACTGAGAGTGGTTAATCACAAAAAAGGCTTACAGAGTTTTGCAAAATTTAACAATATGAAGCTAACAATAATGCTCTCTGATCAGATGCAAATATTTGAAGAAGCTTGAAAGCAAGTTTGATTCTTTGCCTTCAAAATAAAATATTCACAAAAAAAAAAATGCAACTAGGAAAAAAGTGTTGCTAATCTACTTGGAAATATTAGGTACCATTTCTTTGAAGCATCATTTTGTAAGATGCATTGATGCATGCATGCAATCAGTGTAATAATATTTAACAAGATTATGGGAAACATGAAAATAAATAAGCATTGGCAAAGCCAATAGGTCCAACATTGGTGGTCAGCCTTTTTGTTTCGTCAATGCGTTTCTTGTTTTGACATAGTTTTTTGCAAAACTTTATTGTTGTGGGAGCTGCCAGGCCTGCACCTTTATAACAAACATTGGCAAAAAGAAAAAAATTTTTTTGGTCCCAAAAAGCATACACTGCTCACAAGTCCCTGGTACTAAACAAAACTACTTTGTGTGCAGATATGCTCCTTGTGAAAGAGCAGAAAGCAGTCACTCACAATGAAGCCAGCAAAAAATAAATAGAGAGAAAGAATTTTATTAAAAACAAGGACGTCTTGGTTAATGTCGAACCCAATTAGGGGCACAATTCTTAAAGAAAGTCACAAAAGCGCACTTATGGTACATGTCCTTGCATTAGTACAGATTTATCACTTTAGTGAATTTACAGAAGAAGGCCAGTAAATCGTACTTTTAGAAAATGTTTGTGAACTAGCAGGAGCAAATATGCATGTGTAGATTTGCTCGGGTAAATATTTGTTCAGCGTTTACAAGTTTACTTTCCTCCAACCACTTTTATTCCCCACCCCTGGAAGAAGTTTTATTTCTGCCCTTGTCAGGAGTACATTTCCAACCTTTCTTACATAGCAAAGAAGAGCTGGTGGTAATCCCTAAAACATGCAAGTTCAAAGTTTTGCACAGATTCAAATGGGGATTCCATCCCTGAAACTGTTGCCCATTGCTACTTCAAGCCCCAGTATATCTGTGGAAAGATGGCAAAAGGAAATTGCTAGTATTCAAACCGTAGTATTGTATGTGCCCTGGCATGGTCAGCTGGGCTATTATCAGAGCTCTTATATAATGAAATTGCTGCCATAATTGGTCGCAGCACTAATTGGCACCAAAGGGACAGTTGGATTTTTCACAGGGCAAGTACAGCCTAGCCCATGGACAAGTAGATATTTTGTTAAATTCAGACCCCTGCTACTTGCTTCCAACAGTTAAAATTTTGTCTGAATCTGCCATGAAGAAAATCAACCAGGCAGTAGTATGCAACATGTGATTTATACAGTACATCGGAAGCATGCCGGACCTTGGCACTTGTGTAGCTTTGAAGGACCAGGTTTTGTGGGTTGTCCATTGATCTGACTGGACAGTTTACATTTTCATTAAGGCACGTACTACTGTGACATTCAAGGTCTGCTGATGATTTTGCCTCACACATGGGTGCAGCTTTCAATGGTGCAGCGGCACAGCGGCCCAGAAGCCAAAGGGAGCATTTGAACCATGATTATTGCTGTACTTATAATTCAAACAAAATCTGGGGCTTGGGTGGTATGTCCTTCCGTGTACTAGGTTTGATGACACACTGGCTATGCCACTAGCCCCACCAGGGCCGGACTTTGCACCAACAGCACCCTGGGCGTAGAGCAAATTGATGCTCCCCATTAACTTAAGTCTGCACCTCTTAAGTTCATAGTTCAATGTACACAAAGCAGCATAGATTTCACCTTTACTTATAACCAGAACAGTTACTGTACTGGCAGCAGGAGTGAAAGCTTTGCTTGCAAACACAGAATAGTTATAGGACAAACAGCCAGGTAAGCTTTTTGCCATACTCATGCAGCGCAAGTACATTCTAGTCAGACAATTCATTCCAACATAGGCAATATTCCCATGGCACAAGCAAGTAGTTCATCCTGTCCTGTTGATTTGGTCTTGTGCTTCCTGCTTTAGTTAAGTGTTTTGATGTCAGAGTCCCAGATTACAGAATGCATTGCATAGCCTTCATATTCCAAGAAACTGAACGCCATCTAATTAGACAACATGCACCTGTGCTTAAAAATGGCTGAACTGAAAATGTACCGCTATACAAAAGCAGGTTATTAGAATATATCAATTTTTCTTGTATGCAAACATTCATTATTCACAATGTAGAGAGTTGAGGCAGATTACCGCTGCAAATTATCAGAGCAAAAGCCGTCTCTTAAAAACAACCAACCCGTTAGTTTAAACAAAAAAACAAAACAAAAATAAAATTCAAATACAGACGGACAAAACCACAAAGTGTATTACTGATTTAATTTTATTAACACAGGCCTAGCCCATCCAATTAATTATTTTACAATAAGTTCTTAAATTAGTCAATGACATTGAAAAAACAAACACTGGTGCACGCCATTACATGAAGTGATGCTATCCACCACAACAAAGGTTCTCTGCCCCAGAATAGGAAAATAACCCCCCCTCCCTTCTCTGCATGGGCAAGCAGAAAGCACACCGGCCGCCGACCAAACGGTGTGCCCCTCTTCGGAATCTAGAACATGACAGGCAGCAGTGAAATAATAAAGAGGTCAAACTCACATCGCTCCCTAATAAAAATAAGGAAGCATTTGCAATGCAATGGGTCTCGCGTTTGCTCGAGTTAGAGAACTATTAGCGTTGTAAATTCCAAACTGGACTTTTCTTGCCACATAAATTGAAAATAAAAAGTTTAAACCGGTGACATAAGTGAGCCGATTCACAGCGGTCATGAGCGGGGGCATGAAGGAAGGAAAAAGAAGTTCACTCGCAGTCAAACGTGCAATTATCCATGTAACAGGGTCGATGGCCAAGGCGTTAACAAAACTGCTCCAAGGAGGGATAAACGTAAAGCACTTACCAATAATAACAAATGATTTTTGAAAGGCAAACCTGTGAACTAGCTATAGTGATGAGCGTGGTTAAAAGCCCACAGACAGATTTCAACACGTCAGTGCGCTTGTGCGCTCAACCTAAAAAGAATACTCAATTCTACATCAAAGGGAAAAGAAAGCAGCGCTGACCTTGCTGCAGGCTTTAGACCTGTGGAAAACGGAACTTGCATCAGTAGCGTCTTTAGTGCGCCTAGCTTTGTTCAACTGTTCTCCCTCCCTGGCGCTCTTGCCCTTAATCTGCGCCACTCCCAATTTTGGAGGCCCGTTTGGATACTCATCACATATTGCTCATCAGTGTGTCTGAGCGGCGGCAGTAGCACGGGGTCCCTCTGCATAGGCTACCAGGGACCCCAGCGGAAGAGATAGGGCTGCCTGCATGCTGTGTCTACCGGGAGACTTTCTTTTGTGGCCAAAATGGTAAATATTGCGGTCATCGCACTCCTTAGCTAACTTTTTGATTATTTCGCAAATCACGAAATGCTGGAGGGTCTGACAAGAGATGCGGATGAAAAAATAGTGTTCTATTAGCCAGAACCAAGAACACTGGTGACGTACCATTGCAAATTGTGCAAGCTGCATAAGTACAAGGAGCAATACAACAAGAGGCACAATAGCAAGAAGTAAGGGGTGAAGAACTGTAGTCAAGTGGAGAAATCCAGTATTCAGATACCTTGTAGATTGGCATTGAAGCTTTTGATGTAGAAGGAGAAGGAAGAACTTAGACTGAATTGACAGTTTGGACACCTTTAGTTCAACAAGACGACCCAGGAGAAGGACCAAATACTGAATCAGAAGTGACACCTGCACCTGCAATGCTGAATGGATAAGAATTTATAGACGAAACAAACGGAGATCAATTGCATTGGTTGAACGCATACTGCTAACAATTGTTGACGCAACAGAGTCAAGCAGTATAAGTGATACAGAAGGAGGAGATCAACAATAGCTCACGAGAACCAGAAGAGCAAGTCTACCTTGTCAAAAGTATTCTGCATCTGAATGGACTTTCTACGTGGATCAAGTGCTGAATGTTCCAATATCAGATTTGCTTGATTTGAATAAAGAGCTGCCTGAACTACATTCATGTCATATTGCATGTATAGCTGGGAAGGCTGCTGAAAAAGATCTTGAAAAACTTTACTGAATAGACTGAAATAAAAATTGGTAAGTTACTAAACGAGAAAAGAATTGAGAAGATTTACCTAGGCTTGCAGCTACAGTAGAACAGTTGGGATAACATTCTAGAAGAAGACAGAGTTGTGTTAAAGAAGACTATACGAAGACTGCTGTAAATAAAGCTGCAAAAGATTACAAAAAATAAAGGCTGTTTGTGCAAATAAGTAACTCTGAAAGCAGAGAATTGCCTTTTGCTGCTTCACTTATCGTGTGAAAAGATCTGACTTTAGACATACATGCGTGTCCTAACCAGAGCTAGATGCAGGATTATTATGGGTACTACATTTTTAGTAATAGTATTAACAGCCAAAACTATTATTGGAGATACACTTTACACCAGAGAAAGAGAGATATGTAGTTTTATTTACTAACACAACATTTGTAACTGACATAAATGACCCATTTATAGATTTCATGAAAGAAGAATACTCAGCAAATGTTTATTCTAGATTAGTTCATGAGTATACATGAGCTTTGGATGCAAAGGACTGTTATACAAGTGCAAACTTACCTTCGTCGGCTGATGAGGAGATGGCATACCATCACATTCATTCTTTCATATGCTGCTACATCTAGTATTTTGCTAAGTTTACTTTATAGGCGACACTTTGAATAGTATTCTAACTTTGACATGATTCTTTCAAAAGTACCTTTACTAAAAAGGATGAATTTACATTCAAAGGCAAAAAAATGAAGACTGCTTGTCATTATTTTACACATTTTCTTCTAAAAGGCACTGTTAAGGCATATGAAGATAATCTGACTTGCTTTATGAACCAACTAGAGAAAACATTTATCATGGTGCTAAAGGAAATGAGAACACAATTTGCAAGTAGCAAAAATCAAAATGAGGACATTTTGAAGACTGATTATAGAAGACAAATTTTGTATCCAAAATTAAAGTTAAGGAAGACATCAACTTAGAAAGAGTCCTGTCAGGAATAGTAATTATTTAACTTAATATGTAATACAGTGATGTGAAGGCCTAACCATGAACTGTAGCTTCCTTATAGTAGACTGATGGCAGAAACTCTTGAGTTTTTACAATATGTTTAATTTGAATGGTGACTATCTGTAGACCACAGTTTCTTGACTGCTTAGACGATGGAAGCATTCCTGTTCCCATAAAGACATTAACTACCCGCTGGCTGAAGATGAGACAGGAGCTGAAAATTTGTAGCAAAAATCTAGAGATGAAATGCTATAATAGTGCGTGTTCCTAGAGGAAATAAATCCTTCACTCATTTACCGATCAGAAACTCTGTGTCTGTGCACATTTCATTGTCTGTCTGAATCTTTTCTGCTTTGAGACCTCATGGAGTTTCTTTAACCTTTCTTTATGAGAAGTTCTGCTATGATTTGAGATTTGATGCTAAAAGCTTCATGCTTTCAACTCTCGATTTTGAAGATCTTTACGGGTTCTAGCTGACACCGTGCCTCACCCATGCCCAATCCCATTCTGAGATTTAGATTAGGGACTTTTCCTTTATGGAACGCTCTTCAAGCACTCGCTTTGAGGTTATTTAATTATATTGATTATTAATTGATGACTGCTGATTCATTTAGGAATTTTACCTATTAAAATATTTCTAATATAGCTTTAGAACTCTCACCAAGTAACTGAAAATAATAACTGAAATTTGATGACCAATTGATTGAATTACAGCACCTGGTTAATCTCATCTGCGGCCAAGGTCTGTCAGCCAAGATAGTGCGGGGTTACTGTCCCGATGAGAAGGTAAATCTGACTTTGTAAACCAATATTTAAGTAATATTCCCTGCTCCGCTACAACTCTCCAAAACATATGAAAAAAACTCAATGCCGATTAACAAGCAGACCAGATATGCTAGACCTTGCATTTAATGTCTTCTCGTCAAACCAATAAAGTTTTATTTTGTCATACCTGGGTACTGTTTTTTGAATAGCGGGTGTTTCTCCTTCACATAGCGGATATAGGCAGTGAGAGGCCGTTTTGGACGGGTATCCGGTCCAGTGGCGCTCGTGAACCACCTCACAGTTGATCCCAGGGGACTGGTGATAATGCTTCTGCAGCACCTGGGGACAGAAACAAAAAGCATTCACACCAAAGAAGCGGCAATCTTAAGTATGAAGCTGGGGTTTGTATTTTTTCATGACTTAAGGTTCCAATGAGAAATTAACACTTTTCAGTCTTCACGTTAAGCTTGGAAGAGCCCTTGTTTCACAGTGGCAGAGATTAGAATCCTTAACTAGAGGAGCCTCCTTTTTTTATAAATTTCTAGAAAATGTACCCGCACAAAATGAACAAAGGTGATGAATACAGGGGACTCTTGAGTGAACCCAGTCTTACGGGTAATGGTCTTGGCGAGAGTAAACATGAAAACCTTTAATGAAACACACTGAAAAGCTATGGCACGGGCAAAGTTCTGGCACCTTCCCTTACAGAGTGCAGGTTACTGACGGTGCAGTACAAAATTGGAAGCAGCAGCAAAAGCTTCACTCACAGAGGACGAAATGGGACTAATAGTTCCTTCCGTACAGAAAGGAATTAGGTTAACTGACAACCCCGCCAGTCCCCACTACATATAGTACTGAATGGTGCAGGAAACCCCAAAGAAAAAACGATCGGCGGACATTCTGGAAGAGAAAAGGAGGGTAGAGACAATGGCAGCCCGGAAGCAAAGGAGATGTGAAAATATGGGAGTGAGATGCCAAGGAGGCTCGAAATGAAGGAACAGGGAGCGTAGTGGCAAGAAGACACAGGGTAAGAGAGCAAAACAGCATTGATGAGAGCACAAGCAGGCAAGGATGCACAAGAGAGGTGAGCGCAAGGAGGCACAGGAGAGGTGGGCGCAGTGAGACAGGGAAGGGACACATACAGAGTAATATAACGCGGAACAATGCATGGAGAGAAATGAAGGCACACGCACGGTGGCACAGGTAAGCACACGTAAGAAGGGACAGAAGAAGGAAGCATAGCGAAGGAGAAGGCTGGAGCACACAGGTTGGCCTCGAGAGCTGGACGGGACATTGGAGGTCAATGAAGGGCCAGCAGGAGGCATAAAAGCAACAAGGCTATTAAGGACTGAGAAGGGAGGCAACAGGGACAGAGCAGGTTAGAGACCAAGACAGGGTAGCATGGATGACTAAGACACAGAAGCATGATGAAAAGGTAAACAAGGTGAAGAGGCAGAAGAGGTGCAAGGGACAGACTGTAGAACGACAGTCAAAGAGCAGCAAGTGTAGCCTCAAAGCATTGATGATGGCATAAGTGGAAAACCACAGGTACACAAATGCCGGGTGTAATAAAAGATATCTGAGTAATCCAGCCTCTATGAAGGTGCTGGTAACCGCGGACTGTGTACCGAGGCCCGATGCACAAGCACACAGTACTTGAAATAAGCTCTTCACGTTAATATGTAACCTAGAATACCTGCCAATAGTGGCAGATCTCTTTAGGTTCAGGATCACAGTCCAGTCCTCATTTCAGGGACACATTTGTCTGCACAGGTGGGAAATTCACCCAGAACGTAATTGAGTTCATGGGTAAGAAGTTATTGCGTTTATTTTGTCCTTTTTGACAAGTGAACCCATCCCTCTGCAGCACAATTTATTTAGTGTTATGGACAAAATTATTGTCTGCTGCTAATGTAAGATATGCATCCATATGTATAAGATGTTAAATGTTGTACACATGATTCACTAGTGCAAATTCTATACTATTATGGAGAATGCTCTAAGGAAATCCAAGGAGCTGCAAGTTCGGCATTCATTACCGACAGTGGTTCTATGTATAGTTTAGGATTTTTTTTTTTAATTTGCGTCCATTTAAAATGCTGCCGGGATGATCCTCCATTACACACACAGTTACACGCAGAATAATGGGAGCAAGACTGGCTTCAAGATAAAATGCACCCCAATAATAATTGCAATTGTAAAAAAATTAAAAAAAAATAAAAAAGTGAAAGTTTTGAAGACCACTTCTCCAAGGCATCAATTTTTTTTAAAATAATAATAATAACAAGAATAAGTGCAACAACCAATAAGAGCAATATGCACAAACTTTTTTAAAGACAGTCACGAAAAGTAAACCTGTGTGTCTAAGACGCTGCACTGGTGTAGGTAGATATAAGGCTTTTAGGAATTCACTTGATTTTACAGAAGTGTGCCTGGAAACCATATTCCAAGCACTCTGTATGAATTCCATTTTTGCATGAGCTTAGATACGCCAACATTCATTAGCTCATATTATTAGCTCATATAAAAACCTACGGAGCAAGAGAAAAATTATTTTCTTTCCTTTGTTTCTCAAATGGTAACTTTTGAAAGATGGGAAAGGGCTGGAAACGAGTTTATGATTGGCTTCAACATGCACGTTTATGGGTGTGCACAAACTCACACAACATTCCAACAGTAGGCCTATCATTTCGACCTACTTCGAGCCCCAGTGAGTGGGCATGTTCGCACGAAAACCTCATACGAGTAAATCCTTTTCACGCAAGACTGACTTTGGAACGTGTACCTCAAGCATAAATGAGTTAATAGCTTTGAGAATAAAGCCCGAAAGCTTTTTGACAAAACCTTGCACAGTTCATTTGCTTATAAACTCTAAAAAGCAGTCTTTGATCCAGTGCAAGATGTATGCTCCCACACAAGGTAACTAACTGAGGTAACACTTGGATTACGTGATTTGTCTACAAATTACACAACATGCTCAAATGGAGAAGGTCATAGCTGATCCACAGTTGGCAACTTGGGCACTGGAACGCAAATGTACTCTGGGTTTATTTACAGTAACATTTTGTTAAATCAAGTGAATGCTTAAAAGTACATTTCCAAACCAATTCAAAAAGACACTTCCTCAGAAACTAAAGTCAGGAAGAATAGTACAATTAGAAAAATGATATTTCCTGAACTCTGGCATAATTAGAACACCAGCATAACTAAAGTGCTAACATGTTAACATTCTTTACGTGCTAAAAATGTGCCCTAAACACAACCTATTCATAGACAGAGGTTGTGAATATTCAAATATTTGAAAGAGACAGAACCTTGAAATATTCAGCATCTAGTATAATCAGAAATGTGTAATTATACATTTTATTAGAATCCAAAGCCTGACATAACACAAGCCCTGACTTAAGTAATGAGAATATTTCCATAACTCCAATATATGGAAAACACTACCATAAGCAGTCACCTCACTGCATGGCATCAGATGGGATATGTTTTTTTTATTCTTTTATTTTTTTAAACGCATGCCTAGCAGATGTCTGAGGCGACTCCCCTGTCATAACATAGAAGTGAATGACTACACACCTGGAACAGTGGCAGTGGCACCATCAATTTTTCTAACAGGAGAAAAGATAGGAGCATTGCAGGTGGGAATGGCACTTCGATTCATATGGTACAGAAACTATCTGAGTCCCTCTGCCTATGCTCCATGGGTTAGCCTTCTGCATAGGATGGAAACTGTTAGATATAGTCAAAGGCACAGTATTAAGTGTTAAATAAAATAAAAAAGCATTGTTGAGCAAACAGATCTCACCTACGACACCAGGGCCAAGGCACAGGGCTACTGGCTTTTGCTCGGCTTTTTTGTTCAACAAGATGCACTCAGTAAGTGTTTTGGTATTCCTGATGGTCACCATGCGTGCCTTCACGCGCCCTGTAGCCATCTTTGGTTTTGCTTTGAGTAAATACATAACAAGATGGCCACCCTGTGTATAGCTGCCATTGTGTAACGTTTTCTTCCTTTAAAAATGATTCCAAGATGGCCACAGCAAACATTAGTAGGATTTTATGACACAACAAGGGGAAACGAGGTACAATTGGTCCCTGGAGGGTTTTAAGTGTAAATAAAGACAGCAGGAGCTAAACAAAGTCTAAAAGTATGAGGAGACCACAGAGAAAGAGTGCGAGACTAAAGTCCCTTGTGCACTGCAACACAAGATTTGATGTCAGCAGTTGACAGATACAACTCATCAAATAAAAACATTGCGAGACTGAAATGCTTGTGGAAGTGGGTAAAAAACAAAAATTTGGAGGAAAGCGACAGACAAAGGCAGAGGACTGAGATGGACATGAAAGCCTTCGAATCAGGGAGAAGAGGCGGATCTTAACCCCATTCTAATACAATATTAGATACCACAGGTCTGTTCCCGACATACAGCCAAATCGGTCTGCAGTGGAGACCTACAAATTTCCCATTCCTATGTTTGCATGGGCATTGTGGTGTCTGGAGGTAAACTCAGCACTAAAAGTACCAGAAAAAAAAAAAATATTAGGCCCAGTGAGCTATTCTTGAGTCAACTTGAGAGCTAACATTTTGGAATGTTTTAATGAAAAGAAAATGCATTCCAAGATGGTCACCATGTATACATTTGCATCCACCGTGGTCATGTTTGATCGGTTTTGTTTTCAGAAAAAAACATTAAGAGACAACCATCATACCTATACCTGCAATTATTTGATTTGCCATAAATTTGATGACTAGTGGCACTTTAACTCCTTAGCTGCTGGGCCTCCCACCCACTCCCACTACCTCCCCCTCTCCCCCCAACCACCTTGCACCCCCCACCCCTTCCCCACCAAGAGCTGAGCCCTTTTTTGGCTATTTGGGCTAGTTCGCACTTAGGTCCAAGTAACTTTTTATGTACATAAGCTATCCACACCAAATCTGCATCTTTTTTTTTTACAACATTCACAGGATTGAAAAAGTACCCAGAGTCTGTGGGTTCCCCTGGAGGAGATTAAGAAATTAGCCAAAATACAGCTAAAATGTGGGTTTAAAATATAAAAAATAGAAAATGGGAAAAAAATGCTTTCAGAAGAAAGCATCTGTTTTTTTCCCCTGCAAATGGCATCAAAGGGTTTGCGATGCTAAAATCACCATCTTCCCAGCTTTCAGGAACAGGCAGACGTGAATCAGAAAACCAAATTTTTCAACAAAGTTCTGGCATTTTACTAGGACATACCCCATTTTTACTATTTTTTGTGCTTTCAGCCTCCTTCCAGTTAATGACAGAAATGGGTGTGAGACCCATGCTGAATCCCGGACTGCTAAACATTTCTGAAAAGTAGACAAAATTCTGAATTCACCAAATGGTCATTTGTGTAGATCTTTCAAGGTTTTCCTACAGAAAATAAACAGCTGAAATAAAAAAAAAAAATATGAAATGGAGGTGAAAATAACAGCTGAAATAAAATAAAATATTGAAATGGAGGTGAAAATAACAGCTGAAATAAAAATAAAAAATTGAAATGGAGGTGAAAATAACTGCCATTTCTGTCCACGTTTTCTTCTGTAACTTTTTCCAGCTATGGCAGATGTTTTAAAGCAATATACTGTTACGTCTGCTGGACTCTTCTGGTTGCGGGATATATGGGGCTTGTAGGTTCATCGAGAATCCTGGGTACCCAGAGCCAATATTGGTAAAATATAAATAGTGAAAAATAGGTATCAAGGAAACCTTTGTATTTCCAAAATGGGCACAAGATAAGGGGTTTAGAAATAGTGGTTATTTGCACATCTCTGAATTTGGGGCTCCCCATACTAGCATGTGAATTACAGGGTATTTCTCAAAATTACTTCTTTGTTACACACTGCCTTCCATTTGGAAGGCAAACATGTGGTGAAAAACAATTAGCAATAACACTTGTTCTTCTATTCTGTGTTCCCCCAAGTCTTTTGATAAAAATGATACCTCACTTGTGTGGATAGACCTAGTGCCCGTGACAGGAAACGTTCTAAAATAAAACATCGACACATCACATTTTTCCATAAAAAAATTATGTTTTTTGCAAAGTGCCTAGCTGTGGATTTTGGGCTGTGTATGCTTACAAAAGAAAAACACGTGTAATATGCAAGTTACATTTTTTAAAACAGGCCACTGATCTTGTGTGCTTAGTGCAGAAAGCCATGTATGCAGCCCATAACTCCCAGCCCTGTCAAAATAGGTGTACACTAAAGATCGGCATATAACCTACATAGCCTCGATTTGAATTCCTGCAGGACTATTGCTTTCTTTCTCTAGAGGTGCATAAAACGAGTATTAGGAAAACTGGTCAACAAATGAAATATTTGTGCCTCTGTGCTACATAAACTATATGTTGAACACAATATATAGTGGTTTTTAACTGTTTCGCTGCTAGGTTATTCCCCCTCCCCACACACACACAAGCTAACCATCTTCTAAGCTTTCAGGAACAGGCAGGCCTGATACAGAAAAACAAAACCAACTGTTTTAAACACGGTTTTGGCATTTTACTGCGAGATAGTCCTTTCTTTTTGTGATGGAAACAGGTATGAAACCCATAATGGATCCTGGAATGCTATACATTTCTGAAAAATGAACAATTATGAGTTCAGGAAGGGGTCATTTGTGTAGACCCTTCAACGTTTTCCCAATGAAACCAAGGGCCTGATTAGGACCTTGGCGGATGGGGTACTCCGTCACGAACGTGATGGATATCCCACCTGCCATATTACAAGTCCCATTATATCCTATGGAACTTGTAAAACAGCGGGTGGGATATGCGTTTGTGACGTAGTATCCCATCCACCAAGGTTTTAATCAAGCCCCAAGTGTTGAAATAATAAAAAAAATTGAAAATTAGTAGGAAAAAGCGGGCATTTGTGACAATGTTTTCCTTTATAACGTCTCATCGTGGTGGGCAATTTACAAAAGCTATATACTATTACATCTACTAGAACCTTCTGGTTCTGGGGATACATAGGTTTAGTGGGTTTTCCAGGAACTCAGGTTACCCAGTGCCAATAACTGTGCTGCACCTTGCAATTTTTTTTATTGTGTACGGAGTAAAGAGCAATTCATAAAGGTAAAACATAAATAGTGTAAAATATGTATCAAGGAAACCTATGTATCTTCAAAATGGGCACAAGCTATGGAGTGTAGAAGCAGAGGCTATTTCCACATCTCTGAATTTGTAGATACCCAAACTAGCATGTGAATTAGAGGGCATTTCTCGAAATGACGTCTTTCTTACACACTGTAATAATGCTTGTTCTACTATTCTGTGTTCCTCAAAGTCTCCCCATAAAAATGGTATCTCATTTGTGTGGGTAGGCCTAGTGCACCCGACAGGAAACTGCCCAAACGCAACATGAATACATCAAATGTTTCTATGCAAAACTGACCAATTTTTTGCAAAGTGGGTAGCTGTGATTTTTGGGGCCTACCTCAGCTGGCATGTGGAAATTAGCAGTTCATGCCTTCAAAAGTATCACAACCAGAAGAGGGTTACCAGCTTTCCTTTCCCTGCCTTTCTTCTCATAATGTGGGGTATGAAGACCCGATGACAGTTTCCCAGGATTCAGCACTAAGGCATCTCCGACAACTATGGTAGTGACTAAGTAGCTTTCAAATCAGAGGTAAGAGAAAAAATTATATCAGATCTTCATAAGAGATGGTCGGAACAGAAAGAGGAACTCTGCACTAAAACTACCTCCCTCCATTCCGATATTGACTCAGTGGGCTCAAATGTCATTGAAGAGGAAATCAGAACTAAGCAACTCAAACTTAGAGTCCACACTGAGGACAAAGATGACCACCTTACAAGCACAGACTGACACGATCACTCCAAGATGCAAGGACCTAACAAACCACTGAAGTCAGGATAATAGTCATGCCAAAGGCCCTAACAGAACAACCAGGGCTGGGGGGTGGTGATTAAGATGCGTTTCCAGTTAGGCTTTTCTCAAAACTTATGGGAGATTAGCACCAAGAGGTCACCTGGAGAGAACCCAACGAGGTAGGCAGTCGCTACCTACAGACACGATCTGGCCAAGGGACGTCTGAAAAAAAGATGGTGGGTAGCCTGAATGGGAAATCAGAGAACAGTGGGGTACCCTGCACCCTACATCAGTTCATATTATCAAAAACCCAACTCTCCCATCACCCCAGACAAAATGTACACGATGTCCTAAGAGTCCTTAGACAGCTTCAAAGATGAGTAGGGGTGAAGCTGTATCAGAACGTGGGAGCAGAGTCAATTAGTGACAAAGAACCATAAAAACTATAGGTAGCGCCTCACAGAGTCACCAGGTGCCCACTGAAAAATACTATTGACGGACTAGCATTTCATCACTAATGCTTTCCTATAAATACAGAGCACAGGCAAGGACTCCCAAACTTACTACAGAGTGGCCAATACAGCTGTGTTTACAAAAAAAAAAAAGGTTTAAATTACTCCCTGTATCAAAGAAAAAGGTCTTCTTAAAAATCTGAGGGTCCAGTAAGTCAACACTGAACAAAAATGGAAAGTAAAAAATGTGTCCCAAAACCAAATTTAACAACATAGGTCCTCAACACAGGATTGGGAAGGCTTTTTTAAGTTCTGGCATTAGTCAAAATCTTTTTATTTTCCCCAAAACGCACACATTATATATATATAAATAATTATGTATATGGGTGTTCAGTAGCCCACTTAATCTAATGGTCTTCAATTGTGTCATTCCCATTTCTTTTAACCTAGTACTGCATACAGCAGGGAACGATGGGCCAAGCAACATCACTCACTGGCTTACTTCACTGTGAGCAACTTCTTTCCATCCTCTGGAGGGGGTCTGAATTATGGGGGTGGGGGTCTGTGTGTGTGTTTTTTTAATTTTTAGTTATTTGGCTTGTAACCATCACATCACTTTTCTTTCATTGAAATTGTTACATTTTATTTTCATCATGTGAATGTTACGGATTGCACACCTGGAACATGACCATAATTTAAACATTTTTCTCGGTAAATTAATAAGGATTTTTTTTTTTTTTTTAAAGAACATTTGCAAATTGATTCTGGGTTGAAAAATATTTTTTTTAAGTAGCAAAATCTGGTGAAATCTAATAAAAAGTTTAACTTATTACTGAAGTAGTTTCATTTTACGTTAAAATAACACTGAATAATTACATGTATTTTTAACACTGGCTATATATAATTTAAATACCAAAATATTTTACTTTAAATTTGAATGGTTTAACATTACTTTCTCTAACGTTTTATTGGATTGCCCTACCTCCTTTGCTATAAATGAGCATGATTCAGGTCCTGCAAGTGGCCATGTGTGGTGCTGCATCTACTCCAAGGCTGTGCTGGAGTACATCTGCACCGATTAGGACACCTTTAGGACTGTAGTAGCTGTAAAAGATTAGCTTGTTAAAACAACGGTTTAACTCATTTGTGGGTGTATGTATTAGCGTGACTCAGCCTAAACAACTCTTTAAATTTCCCTAAAACCCTTCACTGAAAACGACAAAAAAGCAGTTGAGTTCTGGTGCTTCCTGCAACACTTCAGACCACTGAAATTCGCCAGCTACGCTCTCCAATATACACAACACACATTATTATATGTGCTGACTACTGCTAGACTCTAAACAGTCAAAAAGCAAAATAAAGAGCAAAACCAGAGAACCACTAGAGATATGGTGTGTGCCGTCTCTCAGTTTTTATCTGAGCAAGAGAAAGACAAAAAAAGACAAAATCAAAGAGAGAAACAAGGAAAGAGAAAGAAAGAACCAAACGTTAATGGGGTGCTGTTTTTAGGTGAAAAGGTCCGTTAAAACATACGGTTTTAAAATGAACAAAACCACTTAAATTAATCAATTATAGTTATTTCAAGTAACTTTAATTCATGCCCTAAAGTAACTGTAACTTGCACCTCCGCCATGCAGTGTCGTTATTAGTAATCTCTTTTAAAATGCCATATGAAATCTTAGGAATGCAGTCATTGAACAAGTCATGAGTAATGTAAAATGTAATGGTAGAAAAGGTGCATGGCAAAGGCGCTAGTTATGGTTACTTTATGGCACAAGTTATATAGTTAGTTGAGAAAAATAGAACTGGTTAATTCCAGTGGTTTTGTTTGCTTAAACCAGTATGCTTTCACTAACATTTTCACCCAACTATAAAATCCCTTCAGTCTTGGTCTTTTCACCATCAATTTTGGTCTTTTTATTATACAATAAGATATTATTGTAATTCCTAATTATAATGTCACTTACATGGTTTTTTAACTGTATTTCTATTTGTTTACAACATAAAGTAGGATGTACATCACTGTGTGCAGCGTGGGGTTGAGCGCCCAACCCCCTGCTGCACATGGCCTGCAGCCAGGCCTTCCACCCAAAGTCCTGCGGGTACCCAACCTAGACCCTTTTTTTTTTTTTTTTGGAAGGGCCCTATGGAACCGCAGATCCACTGCAACGCTCAGCGCTGGGGTTTTGGACCTTTCCAAGGATCCACCGCAAAGCCTTAGGGATGCTGCACTTAATCAGCGGCTCTTCGTAACCTGGAAAAAAAAAAGTTTTATTAGAGCCCAGGAGGATTCCTCTGGGAAAACCATGCAATGTCCAGGCGATCAGGGTATACCCTGCCCCCTTGTATTTTATTTTATATTTTTGGGACTCTGCAACAGAAACTTTTCCTTCAAGTTTCGGCCAGTCAATCACAACGCCCGGTTATTTCAGCAGCATTAAATAACTTTTTTTTAAATCTTAATTTCTCAAAAACTACACAACCAATTTACTCCATATAACAAAATGCATGCTTTTTGGATCAAGTTCTAGCTTTCTTCCAAATATGGTGTAGCTGCTGTTAATTTTCCTAAGGAAAAATTCATAGGGAAGATTCATTTTGGGACACCCCTTTTTTTGCAGCTACTGCTTGAAGGATCCACCTGAAAGATTCCAGGAATAAGCCGTTGGCTTTTGGAAAGTTTTGTGAAGATTTCTCAAACTGTGCCAAAGTTATTAGCAAACAGAAAAATCTATTTTCTATTGAAACATTGTCCTAACCATAACTATCCAGTGGCGACTGCCATGAGGGGGTTGGGGGATATATATATATATATATATATATATATACACACACACACACACACACACACACACACACACAAAGTCAAATTATCCACCCACAAAGAACAAATGGCTCCTTCATCCCACTCTTGTGCTTCATCTACTGTGTGCAACAGGGGGTCATCAAGCAGATTTTTGAACACTAGGATACACCCTCCAAAATAAGGGGCATTTGTCCATCTTACAAGTCTCTCTACCCACAATGCAAGGTGCTTAAAGCCCTAGTTTTTGTTCCCAAGGACTGTAAATACCAAGTCTTAATATTACCCAATTTAATGGTACTCTTTTGAGCAAAATTAAAGAAGTGACACAGGGAATTATAAATCTTAAGGGGGAGTTGCAGTTTATGGAAACACCAGTCTACAGCAGTGTATTGTTTTTGTTCTTTATTGATTCGTCAATAATAACACAATTTTTTTTTATAGATTTTTTTTAAAATCAAAATTGAAAGAAAAGTTGGTTTGGTTTTAATTGAAACTTGGGAACTGTCAGTCACACCTGATGTCAGCAGACGTTCATTTATTGAGCCATTTGGCAAATTTTGTTACACCTTTAGATAAATGCCACTACCCCACCCACCCTTATGCTTCTTGAGGTGAGGGGTAAGAAGGCTTCTACGCAAATAAGCATCAAAAGCAAGCGGGAGTTCTGCAGAGCAGGGCCCGGTTCTCATCTGACAAATGATACCAACAGAGGTTAGAAAATCCTGTTACCAGCTCCTCCTATCCATAAAATGTTTCATATATTGTATTGCTTTAATTGTCTCTAGGTGCTTTAACACCAAGATGTTCCATTTCCCTGTTTAAAGGTATTCAGCTTCTACATATTTGAAGGATAAAAGTTTGAGTTACATTGCTAGAATCTCTAACCCTAGAACAAAGCAGGCTCCAAAGTAGTATTAGTTCTGATGAAGATTCGTAATAATGTTCATACTGCTGCAGCACTGCAAGCCTTTTAATGACACCAGCTAATTGTTAATGGTAAGAAAGAGGTAGGACGTGGACAACTACAGGAGAAAGAGGAAAAGGATGTACAGGAGTGAGTGATAAGGGCAACAGTGATGGGAAATATGGCCCATGACATGAGCATTAACAGGGGATACAAGAAAAGGTGGTGGTAAGAGAGAGAGAGGATAGTGATGGAGGAAGAGAAAGATATGAGAGGAATACATACAAACTATGAAAAGTAGGGAAAGAAGTGTCCTACACCCCTAATACCAAGACAAGCACAAAGTGTCAAAGCCTTTTTCCACCCAATCAATTACCCTTCACTTCAAGCCACCTAATAAAGTTTGTGGCAGGGGCCAAACTTCAAAATGATTTGCTCATATGGGACTGAACAGAGCTAAATTTGGTCACCAGATACCATCTTCTCCAAATTGAATCACTTTTGAATCACAGACCACCACAGCAATTGTGTTACCTCCAGCTGTTACCGCTGTTAGAAGTAAAAACAGCCACAGAAATCAAATCACAACAAGATTGTGTCAGGTAAGAATAAAGTTGAATAGATTGCTTTTAACTTTCTGGGCCCTCACTGGATTCCTCTGAATGCCAGAATCCGATTCAAGCTTCCTTGCATCATGTTTTCAGCCTAGCCTGCCGAAACCACCATCTTATTTGCTATCCTCATGTAGAGGAACAACAAAAAGACTAAAAAGAAAAGTAGTTTTCAGGTCTGAAACGGGCTACAAAGAGGGCAATGCTATCCTTGCATCAAAATATAGGCTAATCAGTCTGATCAATATTTGTTCAAAGGACTACTCAAAAATATTAAGCCATCTAAAAAATGGATACATAAAACTGATTGCTAAAGAACAGGAGTTCTTTAGAAAGATCTCTCAATCATACACCATTTCTTTGTTTTATTGTCAACTGCACTGAAGTCAATAGAACAGGTTGAGAATGTATGCTGTTTTGTCAGCTATTGTGCAGGCCTTTGATCTGCTGGGTAGGGAGAATCTGTGGAAGAAGTTAGGAGAAATTAATATTGCAATAGGCTCTTTCCACTCTTCACTGATCAAATGCGGCGCAGGTGGATGACGATCGTAATTCTAGTGCTTCGCGGAGAATTCTAGTCATAAATGACTTGAAACAGCTCTGTGTCCAAGTACCCACCCTGTTTGTCCTCTATTTGGCCATTCATCTAAAAGAAAAACTGTACAAGGGCCAGTCCTTTTTCATGAAAACAGATTAGCATGTCCCCCATTTGCTGTATGCCAAACACCATATCCTAATAGAATGTACAATGATAGTGCTTCAACGAAAACTAGCTTGAAAATCAATTGACAGTAAATTTACAAAAGTAAAATTTTAGGCTTCAGTAAAAGCAGTTGAAGTTTTTCGTGTTACCTGGGTGACGGATGTCTGGAGTAATTTAATCTTATAAATGCTCAAATCTATAAAACCTTGAGACAGGCTGATAACTTTGATCATGCAGTGCGATGGCTCTTGCCCCAAATGGGGTACTGCAAGAATTCAGTTTAGATTTTGGTACCTTTCTATGCAGTCATATTAACTTCTTTCAAGAGAAATATTACCTCCCTTGTGACCCCTTCTGTTCTGTCTGAGCTGAAATACTTGCTTTAAACAGCAAAGTCTCTTTGAATGCTGGAGAAATATATGTGGAAATGTATATTGACTCTTTCACCAATGTTATTATCCAGGCAGTTAGACCTGATCTCATTCTTACTTCCCGATAGGATTTGGGAAACATTAGCGATGAAAGACATCTCCAATTATTATCTCTCAACAAGCATAATAAAATTTCTGAGTTTGTTAGAACGAGTTCCAAAGTAGCTAAATTGGATCAGCTTACCCATCTTTAAAGGTAAGAGTATTAAAAGAGCTAAGTGGTTAATTAGTTGAGACCTTGCAACTTGATTAATTCACCTGAGCACGTAGAAATGGAAAAATCAAGCACCACACATTCAATAATCAGGGATTGACATTTTAGGAAAACAAGCTGTCCATTTCCCTAATAAAATTTGGTGGGGGATTGAGGACGTTTTTCATACTTGCCCTAATTACCTGATCAAACAAATGAGAGAATTTACAGAACCACAATTCCCACATGCAGATTCTCATCACCATTGGAGAAATCTAAACTTCCTTCGAGAAACAGTAACATTCAAGGTATGGCCCCGCTGGAGGGGAAGGGCATGCAGCCCTCATGACCTTCACATGCAGCCCTCCAGCAGAACGACTGCACTGGGCTGCTTGATCGAGAGGTAACATTAAGAAATATGCTAAATAAAAGGCAAGTGTTTACTTAAACTTACTGAAGTAGAAGAGAAGAAGCAACTAAGGTGCCTTGCACCATTTATTAGGACCCAATTAATTTTTAAGACATTTTAGAATGTGGAAAGATAAGATAAAGTCTCTTCAAAATTCATAAAAGTGTATTTCATTAACATGCCGAGGTGTGTTCCACTTTAGTATATCAGATTATCTCAGTGCATTCAGAAGTACTTTTAAAACTGATAGTTTAAAACAAAAAATGAACTAGAAACATTCATGCCTCCTCCGCCTACCTGGACTGCAATGTTAATAGTGAAGTAAGGGGCAAGCCAGTTGTCACAGACCCTTCAGGATGGTCTGGGTTGTTGTACATGGGCAACATTATAGTTTAATAAATCAAACACAAGAGAACATTTTGTACAGCGTGTATTTCAAGTTGCTCATATATGTCATAATGAACAAAGAGGAGGCGAAATTAGACAATTGTCTAGGATCACACAGTTTGTTCATGCGGGGGAAGCCAGGGCTGATCCCATGTTTTCTCATTTCACATTCTGCAATTCTATTATCAAGTTACTTCCTTTTTACACTTTAATCTCCCATGCGAGCGATAGTGCCCACCTTAACCCTCCCCTCACAAAGCCCCACTTGTGCTATGCTGGCATCAGTGTGGCCCTCGGGCACACCACAAACCACACTTTGCAGCCCCTAGGAAAAAGTTTTTAAGTACCCATGTCTTGGAACATAGCTGTTCTTCACCCGAAAATAAACAGTGTTGAATGGACATGTTCTAGTCGACAATGTTACATCATATTGTTACAACAGACTATGGTTATACCTCACTGCTCATTTTACCGTCTGTGTCTCTTACTGTCAATGGAACCCCTACTAAGCTAAAAAGACTTCTGATATGGATTACTCTTAATAGAAATTGTGCTTTAAAACAACCATTCTCAGAGAAATTACATTATTCCGGCTGTTGAACACTGGTTTAAAAGGAGTAAAATTAGAGATTTTTTTTTTAATAGTTTAACATACTGTAATGGCAATTTCTCATCCTCCGATGTAATTAATTTTCAAAGTTTACACCAAACATTAGGCTCCCATCGGTTAACAGTAGCTTCAAAACATGTTCCATCATTCTACCTAGCATCAGACTAGGGTGAATGTTTAACAGTTATTATAGAACACAAACCGACCAGTGTACAAATGGGGCACATCTAGACAATCCCAATGGACGGGCATGGAGGTGAAGATTGCTTGGAGTGCAGGGTAAGGGAAAGGTAACCGGTAGCAACCCCTACATAGGCCTGGTTCCATGCTGAAAATACGGAAACGGCATCAGCCCCATTGAGAGCTCCAACAACTCTTCATTCAACTGTATGCAACAGCGTATCCTAGAAACTGAGTTAATGTCAATATCCCCATACCAGACTACGGGGGATCTGGGCCCGCTTCCTCCTTGCACCCTCACTCCTCCCTCATTCCTGGGGGGAGGAGACAGACTTCAAGGGCGCAAGATAGAGAGAGGTCCTCTGGGGCTGAGTCCTCATCTGGCTCATGCCTCTTTCCTTTTAACAGGTTAACTCCTATCAAAGGCGAGCAGATTGCACAATTACAGCGATGGCCAAAGATAAGGTCTCAAAGCACCCCAGACAGGCAAAGATGACTGCTACACTAATTCTATAGCCCCCGCCATCCCTCCCCACCTGATTTGGTTGCGGAGACACACACTCTGCCTGACAGAGGAACATTCACACACATGATCTGGTCTTCATTTCACGCACTGATAAAAAAAGAAGATAAGAGAGCTGTGTTCAGAAGTCTCCCTCATGTGCCAGGACTTGCGTAGCATCTCGGAGAGGGTGATAGTGGCAGAAAACAGACTCTCTGAGGTGGAGGATATAGTCCAGGACCTTAAGTAAGCGTGGAGGGACTGTGTGTCACAAATAAAGTTGTGGTATGGCGCCTTGAGGGCAATGAATATCCGGCAGGAAGGAACAACCTTTGCTTTGTTTGGCTTCCCAAAGTGGTGGAGGAGGCCAATAACGGGATGTTCTTGACTAGATGGCTGAAAGACTCTCCCCTTGGACCTCTTCTCTGCCTGCTTTGTGACAGACAGTACACACGGGGCCTTGTGAGGCAGGCCAAACCCTGGAGTCCTACCTCGGCCCATAATTGTGAGATTCCTCAATTTCCTGGACCTCAAAATGATCCTTCGAGTAAGCGGAGACTTTAACAATGTAATGGTAACAACATTTGACAGCTGTCGATGCCCCTCAGTCTACCTGCTGGCTCGACTTGCATCCACCTTGGGGTTGTCAGACATATGGCAAAGTACGCAGAAAGTACTATCATTTTTCGGAGGCACACAGGGTGTTTTCTCATTTTGATTATATATTTGTACCTGCCGTGAAAGTAGGGGATGTGGCCTAGGCTGAATATTTAGCCTGGGGTTTGTCAGATCATTCATCCCTTCTGGTCAGCCTGGGACCCTACAATAGAAAGTGCCTGGGATATCCATAATGTAGAGGTAGACCAGGGCCTGAGGGTAGACACAATTATATTTTGCTGAAATTAGGGCACTGCATCTTCCCATATTACACACTGGGAGGCTTATAAGACAGACTTGAGGGACAAAACCTGAAACTTGGTAGTCTTGAAGAAGAAAAGGGAGGTTGCACAGTTGAAACCCTAGAACGCCAAATACACCATATGGAGAAGAATCCAGTTGCTTCAGTAGACCTTGAGATATCCCAGCAGCTTGAGGTAAAGTAAACAGAATATCGCAACATGGAACAGGAAGGGCTAAGAAGCAGATGCTAGCGACGCTACGCTGACTATACGAGGCAGGGGACAGGGCGGGAAAGCTCCTTGTCTGGCTCAGAAGAAAGGAATTTGAAAGCTGATGGATACAGACCATCACAGACCACGAGGAGGTAACACAGAGTAAAGAAGCACTGACTGTACAGTCATTTGCGCAATATTATATCATTCCATGAAGCTCCTCCCCAGTGAGATTGCTCAACACTTGGCAGATAGTCCTACCCCAATACTAGGGGCGGAGTGCCAGGAGGTTCCTGAAGGAGATCTTACAGTAAGTGAAGTGTATAATATTATACTATACGAGAATAAAAAATAAAAAAGAAAGAAGAACATGGTCTCTAGGTCAAACTTCCTTTCGGAAGCCAAGCGCTGGACTGAACACAATCTGATGGGAACTCAGTCCTCGCACTCTCCACTCTTGCCACAACACCTATATTATATGACCACTTCAGGTATAACAACAGGGAAAACGTTTTCTTAACCAAAACCTCTTACCAAGCCACTAACGAAAAGCATCAGGTGCATTTAGAAACACAATGTGTAAGGGCAGAAAGTGGGAGTAGTTCCCGGAAGGTAAAACAGAGGGCATATGGACAGATTGCACAAAGAGGTGCGTCGTGCATTAGTGGGAGCAGTCTGGCAGACTTGGATAGGGGAGCGAAGCAAAGGGGCTGCTGCAGATAAAGGCAGAATTGGGTACAGGTGATCGAGAAGCTGGTTGCACAGGCGAAGAAGAAAGCGATCAAGTGCATTCGCGACGTGGAACAGATGATCCTGGGACTCAATCGCGCCCGGGGCAAGTAATTCCAGTCCCATCTTTTGGCACCGAAATCTGTTCTGCGATTTGTATTCACCCAATACTTATAGCGAATCAAAAATGATGGTTTATATGAAAAATATTTGGAATAAATGTATATGATGGCCAGCGATAAGAAGAGGTACGGTAACCCAATGTGACAACGGTAGAGCACGGATGAGTTAACATTGGAATAGAGGGCTAGGAGCAGTGCAGCAGGGGCACTAAAGGGGGCGGGTGTGCAGAATAATAGGGGGATAGGGGCAACCCAGAACTGCCAGGGCCCCGACCGCACAACACATTCAGTCAGTCTTAGCTTTTTAGGCAATTCTTTTGTAGGTTTCCACTTTGGAGTCTATACTTAGATGTTCAAATCTGAACTATATATAATGTAACCTGTTGCTACTGAAAAAGCAAGGCGTGAGCGAGAGTCATGAGGCACCAAGGGAGCTATGAATAACATGGGTACACCTAAGGGTGGTGGTCGCAGACGTGCAAAGGCGCTTGGAAACATAGTAAAGAAGCTATGTAGCAATAGAAAGCGCAGTGGGTTTATCGAGGAGAGGAAGGACGGTGGTAAACAGGCAGTTGCATTTCTCTTCTCAGAGGAGCAAATTAGTGGGAAAAGAGAAGACGTGAATTCTGGCAAAGCTGTTCTCCTCGACAATTACATGCACCCCAATCTCGCTTGTGCACAGTTGCTTGCCCTTTACATTGTGTGATGTAAGAAAAGTTCTGAACCATGACCCGCGCTTCTCCCGCTCGGGCACACTCGCTGCTTTCACCTCAAAGCTTCGTGTCCGCAGCTCAGCCCTCCGAAAGCTCTCAGCAGAGTCCCGACGCTGCCGGAGAGCAGGGCGGCCATCACAACACACCGTGTATGCTCTCTAAGCAGTTCACATGTCACACTCCTCCGCCAGAGCAAATAATCTGTACGCCGTTCAAAAGCATGCAGTAGAAAAGTCAAAGCATGAAGCGCCTGCGCAGAATGGTAGAAATGTCTGTTTAGCGCATGTGTGGAGTAATGTGTAGTTATATCCTTCCCATACAACTATCGTTCTACGTATTACGTATGCGCTCCCTAGTGGCTGTAGTTCTACGCATGCGCAGTATAAAGGCATACATTTCTCTTTTATTATTGTAAAAAGCGTTTGTGTGCCGCGTTAGTATTCCTCTGACTTATTCGGGTATAGTTTTAAAAGACGCAGTTACCTCTTGTAACCCAGTGCAGAGAAGGGAATACCTGATTGGATTGCTAGGGCGTCTTAATTGTCATTCAACAGCTCTTAAAGTTGGTCTAGGCACGGCACATTTCTGTGTTGTGTCAGGCACAGTCTTTTAACTCTAATCACATTGATACATTAAAGACATCTCCATTTTGGAAATCTCTAGTGGCATCTAGGCACTGCATAGCTGCCAAGGTTTCAGACTGCTTAAAAAGTATGAAATTTTTATAGTTTCAGTGTAATTATGAGTGACATTCTGTTAAGAAGAAACGTTACGACAATCATGAGATTGACAAGCTTTTATTCGTAACGTGAGTGCGACCCCGATAACAGGACATCCGAAGCGCGTCTTCAACATCAACCGTCTCCCTCTTCAACCTCCCTTCGAACTCCCGTTACCTAGCGATGCTCGAGCCTAGTGTTAACACACACTGTGCGCGAGCATCGCAACACATCTTCCCCCTAACAAACAGAAAATACAACAATAAAGGGAAAAAAAATACAATTTCAAACACAAAAACAATTTTACCCTCAAAGAATAATAAGTTCACATTCGTAGCTTTACGCAAAACAGACATAATCCTGAAATTTGCTTGGTGTCCTGACTAAACAACCACCCCTGCTTGTTTTCCTTGCAGGCACACAAAAATGATTGTTAACAATAGGTACATTAGGCTGTACATTTGAGTTATAATCAGGATCATAGGAAGGCGTATACTTCCAATCATCTAACCAGTCAAATTTGCATTGCTTGCGTTCTGGGCTGATAACTTTTCCTTCCTTCCCAACCAACCCAGAATTAACATTCCTTCACATGGACAATGATGACATGTGCCATAATGCAGAATTACAAAAAATTCTATCTACTTTAAGGGGATCTGAAAATCGATTATTACCTTTTTTTATGAAACCTGGTTTCTTAACTCTCACCACATCACCAACTTTTATGACTTGTTCTTTACATTTGTGTTTTGTGTCATAGTACATTTTACTTTGCTCTTGGGAACTTGTAATGTTGTGTTTAACTTGTTTAAGTGTCCAATCAGCCTTCTTATCCCCAGAGCTCCAACCCACATTATCTTTCCCAGTGGGAATTCTCCCTCTCATCAACACAAAGGGAGAATACCCTGTAGAAACACAAGGTGTTGTTCTGTATGACCATAAATTCCGCATTAATTCACATCTCCAATCCAAATTGTTGTAATTTGCCATTTGGATGACACCCTTGATCACCCGATTGAATCTCTCCACAGCACCGTTCCCTGCCGGATGATATAAAGCCGTAGTATTATGTACAATACCTTTCCCCTGTACAAAATCTTTGAAAATGCGAGACATAAATTGAGGTCCATTGTCACTTACTATACACTTAGGTAAACCCTCTTTCAGAAACACCTTGTCCAGGAAGTGCACAATTGAATCCACATCAGCCCTAGTAACAATCTCACCCTCTGGCCATTTTGAAAAATGGTCAACCAAACCTAATAAATATTTTTGTTTATCATCGTACATTATTGGCCCTTCAATATCTATGCCTATCCTTTCCCAAGGTCCATCTGGACACGGAATAGGATGGAGAGGTGGTCTTAATGTTACCTGAGTCTTGTCGGACGAATTACAGGCATAGCAATATCTAACTTTCCTTTCAATGTCTGAGTCCAAACCTGGCCACCAATAAATACACTTAATTTTGTATTTGGTTTTACCAATGCCAAGATGTCCTTTGTGACATATATCAATAATCCTATTTCTTATAGATGTGGGGGGAATAACCCTGCCATTCCTAAAAATTAGACCACCTTCCAGAGAGAGTTCATGTCTCAATTCCCAAAACACACGCATACTATGATCTAACAAATGTTTATTAGGCCATCCATTCTTGATATATCTGCTAACTACACCAAAGATGTCATCTTGAGCTTGAGCTTGTTCCCAGTCCTCTTTGGTAATACCTGGACAATCAGCTAACACACTGGCTACTGTAAAATGTTCAATATCAGTATCCTCATCACTCGCAACAGGTAAAGGCATTCTGCTTAAAAAATCTGCCACCACATTTTTGACCCCAGGAACATATTGTACACTGTAATTGAAATCTAAAAGTCTAACAGACAAACGAGCTATACGTGGTGATGCTGAAATTAACCCTTTTGTTGTCAACACTTTAGTGAGCGGCTTGTGGTCACATCTTAACAAAACATGAAAACCCCAAATGAACTGTCTGAAATGTTCCAACCCCCAAACACATGCAAGTGTCTCACGCTCGATCACAGAATACCTTTCCTCAGTCGGTGAAATCGAACGCGAGGCAAAAGCTATGGTCCATTCAACTCCCTTTTCATCGATTTGGGATAACGTTGCACCTATGCTTTAGAACTGGCATCTGTTGTGACAACATTTTGCAACATGGGGTCATAACCATGAAGTGGTGGGGCATTAGCCACATCATTCTTTATTACCTCACATGCTTCATCGCATGCCACACTCCAAACAAACTTAACATTAGTTTTAAGAAGTTGACGCAGAACATATGTTTTTTCTGAGAAATTGTGTCCGAATTTGGTGTAAAATTCGGCCAATCCTAAGAAAGCTCGCAAATCATCTTTAGATTGAGGTCTAGGGGCATTTTTGACAGCATTAACTAATTCCAATTTGGGTTTAATACCAGCATCTGAAATTTCATGACCTAAATAATTAATTTTGTTAAATGCAAATCTGCATTTATCAATTTCTGCCGTCAAACCATGTGTGCTCAGTCTATGCAAAACATTATCTAGATTACGATCATGTTCATTTCTGTCCTTCCCCATTATCAAGATGTCATCCTGAAAAATCAGTACATCCTTTATGTCCGATAATACCTTGTGCATTAACCTCTGAAACATAGTTTCTGCAGAAGCCAACCCAAAAGGTACTCTTTTAAATCTGTAACAACCAAAAGGTGTCACAAAAGTTGTTAAACTTCTACTATCTGCATGTAAAGGCACCTGATGGTAAGCAGCTTTAAGATCAATACTAGAAAACCATCTAATACCTTTAGTGCGAGCTAACATTTCGTTTATTTTTGGCAAGGGAAATTGATCAACTAAAATACTCTTGTTATTATCTCTGAGATCCACATATAGTCTCAATTTTCCTTTTTTTTTTAACTACGACTAAAGGTGCGACCCATTCTGCGGATTCCACGGGTTCAATAATGCCGTCTGACTGAAGTTTTTTAAGTTCTTCTTCTACCTGGTCCCTCACAGAAATAGGTATGTTTCTGACTTTGTGAATACAAGGTATGGCATTAGCTTTCATTTGTATTTTATGTTGGAAACCCTTTAGTTTTCCAATTTGGCCAGAAAAGACATAGGGGAATGTTTTTGCAATAATTCCTGAGAAATCTTCAGTATGTTGTACAATAGACACAGGTGTACTACTACTGGGGTTCAAAATAATACACAGCTTTCCTTGGTCCTTCCAACCCAGTACGGACGGCCCAGAAACCGCTACATATACCTTGCAGTGCGCTTGTTTGTGTTTAAATTCAATTAGCAAATTTCTGTAACCCACAATTCTAAAGGGTTCACCCGTGAATGTTTTTGGAGAAATATCTGTTTTTTCAAAGCAATTACCTAAGACAGGTTCAAAATATTGTTGCCAAATTTCCTAATTCAGAATAGTGTAGGGAGAACCAGAATCAGCAACAACCGAAATATCAATGCCAGCAATCGTGACATGGCATAAGGGTCTACTAATGTTGTTTTTGACGTTCTGTACCTTATCATCAGCATTAAGAATGCATAAATTAGAATCAGACTCCTCGGATGAACCGCTATCACATTCTCTCACACATTTAACACTCGCGTCACCCCCACCAAATTTTCTTCTGCGACACACTTTAGCAAAATGTCCCAAAACACCACAGTTTGAGCACTTCTGATTCTGAGCCGGACATTTCCTATCATTTGCCAGATGAAATTTGCTGCCACATCTGAAACAAGATCTTTTGTCTTTCAGAAATGAATTCTCTTTCTCCCCTTGATACGAATAGACTCTCTTAGTCGATAATTCGTTGTTTTTCTTGACCATGGCAATAGTAGCATTGTCTTCCAACTTCGAAAATGATTTTTCCTCACTGCGCAGAACAGCCTTTGCGCATTTTCCAGTGAGTTCAGCGCTTTTGACCATATCAATAACCTCTCGTAACGGTGCTTCCCCTTCTAGACCAAAGTTTCTCTTGGATATGTGGATTGGCAGTGTGCATTATAATTTGGTCTCTAATGAGTTTGTCATGAAGATTACCAAACTTGCACGACAAGGCCAAATTCTTGAGTGCAGCAACATAATCATCAACAGATTCCTCAAATTGCTGCTTCCTATGATAAAATTTAAATCGGTCAACAGCTACGCACACAGCAGGTCTAAAATACTCCGTAAGATCTTCAAGAGCATGACTTAAAACATCTCCTTGGTCAGGTGCTCTAATTTTTTTGTTAATACTGTTGTAAATTTTCAGGCCCTTTGCACCTAAACAGTGTAAAATTATTTTCTTCTTTTCTGGAGTAAGTTCTTCTTCATCTTCAAATGTAGAAATGTAATTTACAAAATATTCTCGCCATTCCTCCCATTTTAAAGTAGCTTCTCCATCTTTTGGCAAGAATGGCTCAGGAACGCTAAGATTCCATGCATTTCCTGAAGCCATGACAAAAAATATGATGAAACAAACTTTAAAACAAATATTTTCTTATTTCTGCAAAATTAGCAAGGTGAAAAATATTTATTCATCCAGCCTAGGTCGCTAAGCAACTGCAAACCCTGTTTGAAAATGACTAAATAAAAAAAAGGAAAAAAACAAACGTGCGCAGGCCTTGCGCACGAGCACGAAGAGACTTGGTTGCTTGACAACGTCAGACAATTTCAAAGCGCGAGATGCGTCGCGAAGACGTTTTCATTCTGGTTTGCTTGGCAACAATAACAACCGATAAGCTCATGAAGCAGCACCTGGACGTTTTTACGAAAACGCCGAAAGAACAATGGTAAACAAGGTATTAATCCTACCGCTACAGCAATCACAAAGTCCTGTTGAAAACGGCAGGAAAATATCGAGTCATACAACTTCCTGGAGATCCTGCCTCAAGCTGTGAAGAAATATGCTTGATGGACGTGTGGGTTCTTCGTCGGGGTCGCTCGTAGGCTCGTCGCCAATTTTGTTAGGAAGAAACATTACGACAATCATGAGATTGACAAGCTTTTATTCGTAACGTGAGTGCGACCCCGATAACAGGACATCCGAAGCGCGTCTTCAACATCAACCGTCTCCCTCTTCAACCTCCCTTCGAACTCCCGTTACCTAGCGATGCTCGAGCCTAGTGTTAACACACACTGTGCGCGAGCATCGCAACACATTCAATGACTATGAGTGACACTTTCTACGGAGCAAAAATCAAGCAATGAAGACGAAGGCAACCTATAAATATCAGAAATGACACCCAAGGTATTCCACTTTAATACCATGCTCGTGAATGTGCATGCTCTTGTTAGCCCATCGGACCTTAATAAGTAAACTTACAAGGGGACACGCATAGGTTGAACCATTTGATTAGTTTAAGGTGTTCTTACCATAGTTCCAGTACAGAAACAATAATCAACACACAATAATCAATAATCATTAATAAAACCAATAATCAATGGAATCAGTAATTTTCACATGCCATGACTTTGCATCCATGAATAACCACACCTTTAGCAAAAGTTTAGTAAGTTTATTTCCCTTATATTAACAATACTAACATCATGAATCGTAATCACCAACTCAAATCATACGAAATTATTAATACGTATTAATCAACAAGTCGCAAGTAACATGATCTAATCAAAGCTTGAGTCAAAAGGCATTCCAAAACATCAGCACAAACGATCACTAGAACCAATTTCAGCAAGGCTAGAATATCCATAACGTTCAGCAAAATAGTACGTCAACCATTTGTCTCTGCAATTCGTCAGTCGTCATGTAAAAAGGCTCTACTAATCCAGATTAGCATCCGCATGTGGGGCTTCATGCAAAACAATTTGGAACACAAATTTGGAAAAACATCTACCCTAAGGGAGTCTTAAGACAGCGCAGTTGGTACCTAGAAAGAAAAGGCATAAAAATGCAATTTAGTCATTGTCATATCTACCTATCCACGGTATAGGTCAGCAAGCAGAATCAGTCTTCGTCCTCAGGTCATCAGTCGATCAGCAAGCATCAGGCTCTCAGTCAGAGAGTATGAGCCCAATGATAGAATCTCAAATCTCTTCTTCTCCCACCGTCACTCTAGATCTCTAGTCTTGCAATCTCAATCTGTCGAATCCGAATCTGGTCTCCCCTGTTACGTTATTATATCAAAGTCACCCAAACTATCCCCCAATTTCCAATTGGTCAATTAATTGTACATTATTACTCTGTCCAATGATTTATATATATGAAATCTATGATTTCTAATATTTCACACTTCACATTTCGTTGATTGATCCGCTTCATGATATTCTCATCATCCGGCTCGTCAGGTATCAAATTTGTCGCATCTTCATCTCCAGTCAGTGTCTTCATTGTTCGCGTCCTGGGAAAGAACCCTGTGCACATATTACACACGATTTGTTACTTTGCGAGAGACCTCATCTCCTGTCTGTCGGTTCCCATAGAAAGCTTCTGCTAAGCATTTTATTAAAACAATAAGCATTTCACAGTTAGTTCACTCTGTCAGCATTTTTCATTAACCGCTAAGAAATACAGCTTCTGTATGAGGTTTGGCAAATCTAGGCCAAGACACTCTCTAAGTTAAGGCCTACAATCAATAAACAAGAACATAATTCATAATGCTTATTATGACATATTACTACATTCATCTAATACATTTTCAATATTTTAAACGTATTAATCATAATTTAGTACATTTCGGGAACACTGGTGGCCATTCTCCGAGGTCACAATTTCAAACATGCACATATTTTTCTACGTTATTCATTTTTCTACAGAAGTCATTATTCAAAATACGTAAACATTCACTAATAAATTCTAATTAAGACATCTGCTTCAGCAATCCCTCCTCTGATGACTAAATATGTAATCACTCCAAAATTACCACCCACAATTTTACAGTTCAATTTCTTCAATATTTTGTCTTCTTCTTGAATTTTCCCTATAAATTATTTCCCTTTTCTTCCCTCCTCTGATTCTTTTTAGACCGTTTCAATTTAGTTTTTTTGCATAATTTGCATAATCCCCATATTCCTAATAGACAACCTATAGCAATTAATATTCACTGTATAATTTTCAGCAGCACCCCGTTCCAGATACTACTAAGCCTATTTCTCACTGAAACAAACCCCTTACCAACCTTTTCCCAAACACCTGGTTCTTTCAACTCCTTCAAATCACTACTTGCGTTAGTCAGATTTGTCACGACTCACGTGTTGCTTACGCCTGGAATCCGCAGATCGAGTGGCGTGGGTCTTGAGTGTTCGGCTTTGGCCCAGAAAGGGGCGACTCCTTCTGGTAGCCACGGTGCTGTAGGCAATGGAAACGCCAAGAACAGACCGTGCCCTTCAGAAATAGCGCCAGAGAGAAAAAAAACCTAAAAAGGGGAAAAAACCTCCAAACAGAAAGATTCCTGAAACAAGAACAAAAGAACAGGAATCAACAGAAACAAAATTCAGGAAACACAGAATTGACGAAATCCAGAACCGAAAGGCGAGGAATCAGGAGCGAAGACACTATCAGAACAGAAAGTGTTGCAGCGCAAAGAAAGGAAGAAAACACATCCCTTAAATACCTTAAAACAGGAAATGACCAACAGGAAGTAAAAGGACACCATCTTAGATAGGGAAAAGTACATAGAACAGAATAGAGTAGGAACCATAGAGAATAGGGAACAAGGAATGCTGGGAAGAAAAAGGTAACATGGGAAGGAGGAAAAGACATAAAGGAAGGTACAACAAAAAAGCCCCAAGAAAAGAAGAAAAGAAAAAGAAGGAAAAAAGAACAGGTAAGAGGGGTCAGAAGGCAAAAGAAACGCAGAGTGCAGAAGCAGAGCGAGGCCCCATGCCAAATCTGGGGCCTCGTAAGGTGCAGGAAAGGCTAGGGGCGCGCCGCGTCTTGTAGACGCGCTGTGCGGCCCGAGACGAATGTTCGGCTCGCACCGCACCACGCTGCGCAACAGTAGGTTCCCCTCCCGAAGGCCCAGGTTTGAGGGGAAATAAACGGTGAAAGCGACGAATCAGAAGAGGTGCGTGAACAGAAGATGCATCTTCCCAAGAGCATTCACTGAGAGGATAACCCTTCCAATGAATCAGATACTGAAGACTACTCTTATCTCTCTCCCTAACCTCCAAACCTCCTAACACTCACCCTCCTCCACCCTAAACCCCCTCCCCCAGCTCCTCTCACTCTACCTGTCCCCCCCCCCTCCCTCGCGCTTTCCCGCCGCGACCTCCTGCACGCCCCCGCCCCCCAGCTCCCATTCGCCCCCAGCTGACCCCTCCCCCCCCTCCTACCTCTTATGGCGGCCGCTGCGCGACAGTGGTAGCGACCCTTGACCCAAGGGTAGGTCGCTCCCCCTGCCGCTGCAGCTCCTCCAAGTTCCCGAGTTCCTGTGTTCCTGAGACCCACCTAACTGTAAGTACCCCCCTCCTCCCAGCCCCTCGCCCTGCCCCGCGCCACTCACCTTCTCTCCTGCTCCTGCTTCTTTTCCTCCTCTCTGTCTCTTCCTCCTCGCCCCCCCTCTGCAATCTTCTTCTGTGTTCTTCTGTTCTTCTCTTCTGTTCTTCCCTTCTGTTCTTCTGTGTTCTTCCGGTCTTCTGTGTTCTTCTTCTCTGTTCTTCTCGGTGCTTCTGTGTTCTTCTTCTCGGTTCTTCTGTGTTCTTCTCTGTTCTTCTCTGTTCTTCTCTGTTCTTCTGCTCTTCCGATCTTCTGTGCTTCTGTCTTCTGTTCTTCTGTCTTCTGTTCTCCTGTCTTCGGCTCTTCTACCTCCTCCGTCTTCTTCCCCCGAGTCTGCCCTCCTGCTCCTTCCTCATCCCCCTCCCTCACTCGCCTCCCCCTCTCTCACCCCTAGCTAACCCGTTCGCTATCTACCTCCCTCACTCCTCCTATCTTCCTATCTCTCTAGCTCCCTATCTCACTATCTAACTCCCCCACTCTCCACCTCCTCCTACCTACCTATCTGTCTATCTATCTATTTCCCTATCTATCGACTTCTCTATCTATTTTCTCTATCTATTTCTCTATCTCTCCCCCCCTCCCGCCACCCCCTCTACTACCTATCTCCCTATCCTCTCACTCTACCTCTCTCCCTCACCCACCTCTACAACCCCCCCTCCCCTATCTTCACAACCCTACTCCTATCTCTCTCCCTAACCTCCAAACCTCCTAACACTCACCCTCCTCCACCCTAAACCCCCTCCCCCAGCTCCTCTCACTCTACCTGTCCCCCCCCCCTCCCTCGCGCTTTCCCGCCGCGACCTCCTGCACGCCCCGCCCCCCAGCTCCCATTCGCCCCCAGCTGACCCCTTCCCCCCCCTCCTACCTCTTATGGCGCCCGTCCGCGCCTGGCCCGCGCCCAGCACCACGACCCCTGGTCCCCAGCTCCCCCAAGCCCCGCTGATCCGCTACGACCCCACCACCCTCCACGCCCTCAACCCAGGGCGCTCCAAAACCTGCTTCCTAGCTCACCCCAAACGCACCCATGGACCCTTCGCCTGCAACTCCTGCAAACGCATCTTCCACCACGCAACTACCACGACCACAAGCCCACGCGCCATCAACCACCTCAAGTGCATCCTGATCAACGCTCGTTCCGTCCACAAGCACGCCGTTGAACTTTGGGACCTCCTGGACTCCACAGCCCCGGACGTCGCCTTCATCACGGAGACATGGATGAACGCCTCCTCTGCTCCAGACATCGCTACCCGCCATCCCCGAAGGCTACAAGATCTCCAGAAAAGACCGCACCAACCAAGTAGGAGGAGGTGTCGCCATCATCTTCAAAGACTCCATCAGCGTCACCACCTCCACCGAAGACCCCCCCCTCGCCGCTGAACACCTGCATTTTCAGATTCGCACCGACCCAAGGACCACCCTCAGAGGATCCCTCGTCTACCGTCCTCCCGGACCTCGCGCCTCTTTCAGCGACGCCATCGCCGACTTCATCTCCCCGCACGCCCTCGCCTCACCGGACTACATCCTCCTAGGCGACCTCAACTTCCATCTGGAACAAAACAACGACCCCAACACCACCACCCTGCTCGACAACCTCGCCAACCTCGGCCTCAAACAACTGGTGAACACCGCCACCCACATCGCCGGACACACGCTCGACCCTATCTTCTCCGCCAGCAAACACGTCTTCTTCAGCCACACCTCTGCCCTACACTGGACCGACCACAGCTGCGTCCACTTCACATTCCGACGCGAGACCTCCCACCTCCGCACTCAACCCATTCCTCATCGACAGTGGAACAAGATCCCTGAAGAGCAACTCTTCTCCGCTCTCGCCGCCAACCAACCCACCCTCACCACCGACCCCAACGACGCAGCTCTCAACCTCACAAACTGGATCTCCAACTGCGCTGACAACCTTGCTCCCCTCAAACGCACGCATCGACAGACCAACACCAAAAAACCTCTCTGGTTCTCTGACACCCTCAAAGAATCAAAGAAAACTTGTCGTGCCCTTGAGAAGGCCTGGCGCAAGGACCACACCGCTGACAACATGACCGCCCTCAAGAACGCTACACGCGAACACCACCACCTGATCCGCACTGCCAAAAGGAACTTTTTCACCGACAGACTAGACAAAAACAGCCACAACAGCAGAGAACTCTTCAGCATCGTCAAAGAGTTCTCCAACCCCAGCGCCAGCGCCAACGCCGTCACGCCCTCACAGGATTTGTGCGAATCCCTCGCCACTTTCTTCCATCGCAAGATCAGCGACCTCCACGACAGCTTCGGACACCAGACCCAACCATACACCACTGAACCCGCTTCCCCGGACATCACCCTCAACAACTGGACCCACATCAACACGGAAGAAACCAAATCCATCATGAACTCTATCCACTCCGGCGCCCCTTCGGACCCCTGCCCGCACTTCATCTTTAACAAAGCCGACGACATCATCGCCCCGCACCTCCAGACCGTCATCAACTCTTCTTTTTCTTCTGCTACCTTCCCCGAATGCTGGAAGCACGCTGAAGTCAACGCCCTACTAAAAAAACCTACGGCTGACCCAAGCGACCTGAAAAACTTCCGCCCCATCTCTCTTCTACCTTTCCCAGCCAAGGTAATAGAAAAGACCGTCAACAAACAGCTGACCACCTTCCTGGAAGACAACAACCTGCTCGACCCTTCACAAACCGGATTCCGAACCAACCACAGCACGGAAACCGCCCTCATCTCAGTCACAGACGACATCAGAACCCTGATGGACAACGGTGAAACAGTCGCCCTCATTCTCCTCGACCTCTCGGCTGCCTTTGACACCGTCTGTCACCGCACCCTAATCACCCGCCTACGCTCCACCGGGATCCAAGGCCAGGCCCTGGACTGGATCGCCTCCTTCCTCGCTAACCGCTCCCAAAGAGTTTACCTCCCTCCGTTTCGCTCAGAACCCACCAAGATCATCTGCGGCGTACCTCAAGGCTCATCGCTCAGCCCGACACTCTTCAATGTCTACATGAGCCCCCTCGCCGACATCGTACGCAAGCACGACATCATCATCACCTCCTACGCCGACGACACCCAACTTGTACTCTCCCTCACCAAGGACCCCGCCAGCGCCAAGACCAACCTACAAGAGGGTATGAAGGACGTCGCAGATTGGATGAGGCTCAGCCGCCTAAAGCTGAACTCTGAAAAAACGGAAGTCCTCATCCTCGGCAACACCCCGTCCGCCTGGGACGACTCCTGGTGGCCCACGGCCCTCGGCACTGCACCGACCCCCGCAGACCACGCCCGCAACCTCGGCTTCATCTTGGACCCTCTTCTCACCATGACCAAGCAAGTCAACGCCGTGTCCTCCGCCTGCTTCCTCACTCTCCGCATGCTCCGTAAGATCTTCCGCTGGATCCCCGCCGACACCAGAAAAACCGTGACCCACGCCCTCGTCACAACCCGCCTGGACTACGGCAACACCCTCTACGCCGGGACCACAGCCAAACTCCAAAACCGCCTGCAACGCATCCAAAACGCCTCGGCCCGCCTCATCCTCGACGTACCCCGCAACAGCCACATCTCCGCACACCTGAGACACCTGCATTGGCTCCCAGTCAGCAAAAGGATCACCTTCCGTCTTCTCACCCACGCACACAAAGCCCTCCACAACAAGGGACCGGAATACCTCAACAGACGCCTCAGCTTCTACGTCCCCACCCGCCCCCTCCGCTCCGCTGGCCTCGCACTTGCTGCCGTCCCTCGCACCCGCCGCTCCACGGCGGGTGGGAGATCTTTCTCCTTCCTGGCGGCCAAGACCTGGAACTCCCTCCCCACCAGCCTCAGGACCACCCAGGACCACTCCGCTTTCCGGAGACTCCTAAAGACTTGGCTGTTCGAGCAGCGATAACCCCCCCTTTCCCCCCTAGCGCCTTGAGACCCGCACGGGTGAGTAGCGCGCTTTATAAATGTTAATGATTTGATTTGAAGACGTTTGTGAAAAAGACGAGAGTCACAAATTTCCTGTACCTCATATTCAGGGACATCATCCACTAATACAGGAGGAGGACAAGGAAACTGACGAGAGTAAGGGTCAGGTACATAAGGTTTGAGCTGGGAAACATGAAAGACTGTATGAATCTTCCATGTATGAGGCAAGTGAAGACGGACAGTGACAGGATTAATCAACTGAAGAATACGGAAAGGCCTGTAGTAGCGAGGTGTGAACTTATTCTGAGAAAGGCGTGAGGGCAAGAATTTGGATGAAAGCCAGACTTTATCTTGAAGGTGATAGTCTGGAGTGGTCCTACGTTTCTTGTCTGCTATTTTCTTCATATATCTCTTGGTGTTTAACAAATTGGATCGAATTAGTCTATGGATTTGTAGAAGTCGTTTGGAAAGAGAAGTAATTGCGGGCAGAGGAGAGGTAGACTGAGGAGAAGTAGGAAAAGAGGTAGGATGATAGCCATAAGAACAGAAAAAAGGAGTGACCTTGGAGGCACTATGGACAGTATTATTGTAGGAAAATTCAGCAATAGGGAGATAAGTGTTCCAGTTGCTTTGGGTAGAATTACAAAAACAGCGAAGGTGTTGCTCTAATCCTTGGTTCAGATGCTCTGTCTGTCCATTGGTCTGTGGATGGAAACCTGATGACAGTGCTATATTGAAATTTAGTGTCCTACAAAAATATTTCAAAAACCGGGAAATGTACTGAGGTCCTCTGTCAGATACAATGGTATGTGGAAGTCCATGGAGACAGAAAATATGGTTGATAAATATCTGGCTTAGTTCTTGGGATGTAGGTAGCTTTTTCAGGGCAGTGAAGTGAGCCATCTTAGTAAAGGAATCAACAGTGACCATGATAACCCGGTTTCCTGCTGATGGTGGGAGCGAACACATGAGATCAGTAGAAACAGTGTGCCATGGAGCTGGTGGAACGGGCAAAGGCTGTAGTAATCCTGCAGGTCTGGTACGGGGAGTCTTGACTTGAGCACATATGGGACAAGCCTGAACGTACCTTTCAACGTCCGGCTTCCAGGTAGGCCACCGGAAAAATCGCGAAAGAAGTTCTTGTGTGGTCTTGATGCCTCTATGACCAGCAACCGGCGAATCATGGCACATTTGTAATGCCTTTTCTCTAACTCTGTTAGTAGGGAGGAATAACAGATTCTGATAATAATAATATCCTTGTTTTTTACATAATAAGGGTCTTAGTTTCTCAACTTCGCGATCAGACAGGCTGGAGTATTCCAGTTGTACCTCCTCCAGGAAAGACTGAGCTACTCCAATGATCTTACTAGGTTCAAGTAGATACTGAGATGGGGAAGGAGTACAGTCTGGATAACGGCGAGACAGGGCATCAGCCAGAATGTTTTGGGATCCAGGAATATAGGTGATATAAAAATCATACTGACTGAAGAAAAAGGCCCAACGAGCCTGGCGACTATTCTGGCATACAAAATTACGTAAACATTGTAGATTACGGTGGTCTGTTCTCACCTCAAAAGGCTCCTTGGAACCCATCAGAAACTGTCTCCATTCTAGGCAGGCTGTTTTCAGAGCCAATAATTCCCTTTCAAGTACTGAGTAATGTTGTTCTGATGTAGAGAGTATATGGGACAAATAGAAAACAGGATGTTCAAGACCATCATCTTCTTGTTGTTGGAGTAAGACAGCTCCGATGGCTCTTTCGGAAGCATCAGTAACTACAATAAATTGTTTGTTGGTATCTGGATGTCTTAAGATGGGGGCTTGAGTGAAAGCCTTCTTTAAATCTTAAAAAGCTGTTTCAGCCGCCTTAGTCCAGACAAATCCTTTCGTTAAATTTTCCTTCTTTAAAGTGTGAGTTATGTGGCTGGTCTGTTTCGCAAAGTCTAAGATGAATTGCCGATAAAAGTTTGCTAATCCTAGAAAACATTGAGTTTCTTTAATAGAAGAAGGAGAAGGCCAATCTAGAATGGCTTGTACCTTTTCTTGGTCCATAGCTATGCCGGTGGGACTTAAATGATAACCCAGATATTTGACTTCCGTCTTGTCGAACTCACACTTTTCTGGTTTACAAGATAGTTGATGTGCCCGGAGTCTTTGAAGGACTTGTTTCACATGGGAAGAATGGAGTTCGGGAAGTCTAGAATAAATAAGAATATCGTCTAAGTAGATTACAACTGTCTGGTTCAAAAGGTCAGAAAACACTGAGTCCATAAATCTTTGGAAGATTGCGGGGGCATTAGTGAGACCAAAAGGCATAACTTTGTACTCAAAGTGACCAAATGGGGTCCTGAAAGCCGTTTTCCACTCATCTCCTTCTTTAATACGTAACAGGTGGTAGGCTCCCCGTAGATCCAGTTTGGTAAAACGTTGAGCCCCTCTGACTGCTTCTAGAATATCCTTGATGAGAGGCAAAGGATAACGATCCTTAATAGTTATCTTATTCAGGCCTCGAAAATCCAGGCAAGGACGAAGATCCTTTGTCTTCTTGGGTACAAAAAAGAGAGGAGCCCCTGCCGGTGGAACAATGAGACCACTCTGTAAATTTTCTTCCAGATACTCTTTTAGAACTTCCTTTTCGGGTTCCGTGAGGGAGTACATCCTCCCAAAGGGAACGACAGTTCCAGGTTCCAAGGGAATAGCACAATCGTAGTCTCGATGTGGGGGTAACACAGGTCTGGATGGTTTTTGGAACACATCTTGAAATTCTAAATAATGTTCAGGGACTCCTTGGACAGTATTAATGGAATAACCGCTAGTACTTTCAGTAGGTGTTCATCTTTTCAGTGACCAATATTTGTCGGAAGCAAAACAGTTCTCATGACAAAACTGTGAAGACAAGGAAATAGTCCGGGTTACCCAATTCACATACGGATTATGTCTTATGAACCACGGAATTCTGAGAATGATGGTATGGTTGGGGGATGATATGAGATCAAAGGAGATGTGTTCTTGATGGTTACCAAACTGTAAACTTAACATCAGGATAGTAGTATCGACTGGACCAGAGGATATCAAGGATCCATCCACTGTGTGCACTTGTTCGGGAATTTCTTTGGGTTGTGTTGGAATTTGTTGAGTAGTGGCCCAAGTCTTATCCATGTAAATACCACTAGCACCACAATCTAGTAATGCCATAGTCTTTTCTTGACGGCCGTCAGGTAGTTGTAACATGACAGGTAACATGAACAAGGATGTCGTATTATCATTAAATGAACTGGTGGAAGGTATAGCCGATGATACCGTCCCCTCCCTTCTTACAGAGGACGGGAAGTGGCGTTTCCCGATGGCCTTGGCGGACGTACAGGGCAGGTACGAAGCATGTGACCAGCAGACCCACAGTACAGGCACAACCATTTCTTACATCTGTCTTCCCGCTCGCTAGCGGAGAGCGGGCCTCGAGTAGTATCCACTTGCATGGGTTCCCCCTCAATGTCTCTAGCAGGAGGGCGAGGTTCCTCAGAACGATGCAGATAAACCTGTGAAGTGCTTGGCTGGGAAGACCCTCTACTCCTTCTCTTCTCCAATCTTCGTTCTTGAAGACGGTACTCGATGGAAAGTGCTTGATCCATCAGGCCACGAAGATCTTCAACTCTGGTGGAATGTACTAATTCATCTTTTATTTCTTCTTTAAGTCCTCTACGAAACAAAGTCACCAGAGTACGTTCCACCCAGGTGGTCTCTGCCGCTAGCTGATGAAAACGTGTAATATATTGAAGGACATCTTGTGAGCCTTGTTGGATGTCACATAAGGCTTCTTCCACAGAGGCCTCCAATCCTGGACGACTAAACCTTTGTTTGAAGCGATTCACGAAAGCGGAATAGTCTGACAATACCGGATCGTTGGATGATACCATCGGGGTTGCCCAGGCCAAGGCAGGACTGGATAAAGCACTGATAAGATAACCCACCTTTGTCCTATCATGGGAGAATTGGGTAGGTCGGAAGGCGAAATACACCGTTAATGCATCAAGGAACTCACGTAGTTTGGTTGGTTCACCGGAGAAACGAGGAGTAGAAGCAGAGATAGTCGGAACATCGCCACTGCGGAAAGCCAAAGCCTGTCATAACGCAGCATTCTCATTGCGTAGTTGTTGCAATTCCTGAGCTTGTTGCTGAATTGTTGTCAGAAGAGATTGGTCAGGATCTGCAGCAGCCGCCACTGTGTCATCCATGGTGTTAGAGGATGTCGGGATGGTTGGGCGCTGCAATCTGTCACGACTCACGTGTTGCTTACGCCTGGAATCCGCAGATCGAGTGGCGTGGGTCTTGAGTGTTCAGCTTTGGCCCAGAAAGGGGCGACTCCTTCTGGTAGCCACGGTGCTGTAGGCAATGGAAACGCCAAGAACAGACCGTGCCCTTCAGAAATAGCGCCAGAGGGAAAAAAAAACTAAAAAGGGGAAAAAAAACTCCAAACAGAAAGATTCCTGAAACAAGAACAAAAGAACAGGAATCAACAGAAACAAAATTCAGGAAACACAGAATTTCTGAAATCCAGAACCGAAAGGCGAGGAATCAGGAGTGAAGACACTATCAGAACAGAAAGTGTTGCAGCGCAAAGAAAGGAAGAAAACACATCCCTTAAATACCAAAAAACAGGAAATGACCAACAGGAAGTAAAAGGACACTATCTTAGATAGGGAAAAGTACATAGAACAGAATAGAGTAGGAACCATAGAGAATAGGGAACAAGGAATGCTGGGAAGAAAAAGGTAACATGGGAAGGAGGAAAAGACCTAAAGGAAGGTACAACAAAAAAGACCCAAGAAAAGAAGAAAAGAAAAAGAAGGAAAAAAGAACAGGTAAGAGGGGTCAGGAGGCACAAGAAACGCGGAGTGCAGAAGCAGAGCGAGGCCCCATGCCAAATCTGGGGCCTCGTAAGGTGCAGGAAAGGCTAGGGGCGCGCTGCGACAAGATTAGTTAGTAAGTCTCTTATCTCTTTACTATTGTTAGGAATGTAAGAGCAACAATGCCTAGAGTTAATCATTTTGTAGACTCTGCCATTTTTCGCTAAAAGAATGTCTAAAGCAAGATCATTTTGAAGAGTCATAGCTCTATCCGCAGCCAATTCAGTATCTATCAGGAGTATAGCCCCTGAAAAATTTGTCAGCATGTTATCCACAATAGTAGACAAAGTTCGAATCTTAATTGAATTTAGGATGACTCCCACTGAAGGAATTACTGCACCAAATATATCTCCTACTATCTCAGAAGAGGTCTCCCTCCTCTGTCTCTCATGATGTAATTCTGTCATTTTCAGAAACTTTTTTAAATCCTCCATCTGGGAAATCTTTGGGAATACTATACTATACCCAAATAACATGTCCCATATCATCCTCTTGGAAGACGGTAATAAGTACTAGGCCCACAAACATAATAGATCCCCGGAATCACAGAGTCCTGCCCATTCAATATAAATGTCCACTTACTCTGAAACAAAAACACAAGCCTACATTCACTTGTTCCCACAAATGAAGTGTCAGTACGTGACTTTGGCCTATATATACAAAGCTTCCCTACATGTAATGCATCTAAAGCTAATTTCCCTTACGTCTTAATTGCAGTGTAAGCATAATCATTTTTGTAAGTTCTTTTCTTTAAGCCTTTTTCTAATTTCTCCTTCTGCGCCTTTCTCCTGTCATCAGTATGAGCTAAGAAGCTTTTCTCTAAAGGTGTAAGCAAGCATGTAAGATTATTTTTGTGAGCATTAGCTGTCCCAAACGTTAATGTAGGTTCAAAGAATCCTCTAACTAATACTATGTCATTATCCTTAGCTACTCTACTCAAGTATCTAATAATAGGAACAAATGAAGACACAACATCATAGTTAGAATAGAAATATTGGATATACTCCTGGTTATAGAACCTTGTTAGTAATTAACTACAACTTATTCCGTGCGTTAGTGGAAGACTATGCTAGGTGACTCCTTCCTCAACTGAGGAAGGGATCTGCGTACACACAAGACAATCCTTCGCTTCCATCGTTTCAACGTACTCACTCAACAAGCGATAGAAAACGTTATAAGAAAGCTCTCCTTGTGCATTAGTATACTCATGCAAATATTTCTCATCTAACTTAAACTTTTCCAAAGCAGTTAGTGTAGTAGTCTCAAAAGCAGAAGTATGGTTGGCTCCCTTTTCATCAAGAACAGACATCCTCACAATCAACATTATAAACAAAACCCCACACATAATTACCAAACCAGTGCTCATATATTTACAGCGCCTATCATCGCTAACCTGTTTATCAAAATCATCCATGATCTGTAAAGAATCAGAAAGCAGAAGTAACTTAGAAAAACATGCAAGAAAAATCAAAAATAGACAACTCTTCGTTCAACAGTTCAGTTTCACTTCCAGGAACCCTTCTCCTTGTCAAAATCAGGTTAGCAGCTTGTCAAAATCAGGTTTCAAAAGTCAAATCAGGTTATCAATGTCTTTTCCAGTTACTTTCAACAGTCTCTTTCTCAAAAATATTTCTCAGATTGTTTCAACAGTTCAGTTCATCAATCTTTTTCAGGTCACCTCAAAATATTGACTCAGAACTTCCCCATCAAAACAAAAAGACAAACTCTTGCTGTCATTCATTGGTAGTTGCATACGCCCATTCAGGACCAGCGTATCTTCGACTTACTATTCTCTTTCTTTTCAACTTCCGATCACTATTCAACTCTCCCTCACTTAGTTCTTCTTTTCTCGTAGTATCTACTTCTTCCTCTATTGTTTGATCAACAGTTACCTCCTTCCTTTTCTCCACTTGCGATTTTGGCCACTTATCTCCTTTTCGTGAACCATCTGTCAATAATTTCTTTAAAAATGAGCTCAAATCTTTTTCTTTCTCTGTGGTGTTTTCTCTTGACGGACCTGCAACAGGTTCAGGAGGAGTCAGATCATTTTGACTTTGATCCACCTTAACTCCTTCCCCTTCTTGGTCTGGTACTTGCTCTGTCTGTCTCTCGGGATCGTCTGCTTCTAGGAGGGCCCCCTCAGTACTAGGCTCTCCTGCTGGTTCAGTTGCGATAGGTTCCTCAGCACCCTACTGGAGATCTCCACCTTCGTCTCCCACAGGAGTGATAGAACGATCTTCAACAAGCTCAGGGTCAGCTTCAGTTCTTCCTTGCTCCTTTTCTTGTTCTGGTGCTGTAATTTGCCTCACGGTTGTTGGTACTCTCAACAACGCTTCTTCATGATCCAGTGGATATGCCACTTTCTTCGTGTGACTCACGTGAATCCAATTCGGGATCCCAGCACACTTTACAGCAGTTGTATTTGTTAGAATTACTTGATACGGTCCCTTCCAACGAGGCTCCAAACACGTCCTGCGCACATGTTGCCGGACAACAACCCAGTCACCAGCTCTCAGGTTGTGCCCTGGATCATGGATAGGTGGCAGTGTGGTGGCCTCCACCTGCTGAGAGAAAGAGCGTAATACATCAGCCAGACTCTTGCAGTAATCCAACACCATATCATCTGTAATGTTGACAAGTGCATTGGCTGGAACTGCTGGCCATCTCATTGCTCTGCCCATGAGAATCTCATGGGGCGAAAATCCTGTCTTCCTGTCAGGTGCATTCCTCATTGACATCAACACCAAAGTCAGTGCATCAGGCCATTTCAAATTCGTAGCTGCACACATTTTTGCAATTCTTGACTTCAAAGTACCATTCATCTGCTCCACTAGTCCTGATGCTTCAGGGCGGTAACTACAATGGAACTTCTGCATGATGTTCAAATCTGCACACAATAGCTTAATCACCTCGTTATTGAACTGCGTTCCCCTATCTGATTCTAAAAAGATCGGAAATCCAAAACGTGGTATCAGTTCCCTAAGCAACAATTTTGTTACTGTGAGGCTATCATTTCTCCGTGTAGGGTACGCATCGATCCAATGACTAAAGATGCACACAATCACCGACATATATCTCAACCCTCCACATGCAGGCATCTCAATGAAATCCAATTGCTTTCTGCTGAATGGACCTGCTGCTCTTCCAATGTGGCTCAAATTAACCACTGTCCCTTCCCCGCAATTAATTGCTGACAAATGACACATCAATGGCAGACCACTTCAGCTGCTTTTCTAAACTTGGGGTTAAACCAGTCAATTTTGAACAAACGTACCATGGCATCCCACCCCTATGTGCCTGACCTCATTTTCACTGTTTGTCTGAATCTCAATTCCATCGGTTGAACAAGTAATCAGGCACCTTGTCTTACACAGCAAGTCCATTACCAGTAGGGATACCACATTCAGATCGCAGACTATGAATTTATGCAGTCCCTGGGAATTGCCAATCTCAACCTCCACTGGATCTGTAATAGGTTTTGTCAAATACTGATTCGCTACTCCCACAACCTGAACTGTTTGACCTGAAAGGGGCAAATTTGGAATTTCCACACTTCTTACTGTATAGCCTGTAGCTCCAGTATCCACCAAAAATGAGACTCTGTGACCCATCACTTTTCCTCTCACATAGGGTATTCTCTGATCTACTTCAAGAGATGTCGCAAGCAAACATAGCTCCTCATTCAAACTGTTGCTCATCCAGTCACCATTTATTTCATTCTCACTGTGTAACTACTTCTGATTGGCTGCAACTGTGATACTTGTGCACGGGGCATTTGCACCTGCCCTATGGGCTGGAAATTCTGCATTTGATTCACATTTTTCTGGAAATTTGGACCTCTCATTCTTGGTCCTCTCACGTTTTGAAATGTATTGACGTCGTTACCTTGCTGAACAACACCCTCTTGCATCATTATCGGACACTCCCGCTTCCAGTGTCCCACGGCTCTGCAAATGTGGCATGGCAATAACTTCTTCATTCCCTGCACATCATTCTGAACCACTACTGTATTCAAATCCGGACCACGGTTCATATTGCCTCCATGACCTCTACCTCTCATCTGAGGCTGAAACATGACATTTCCCTGCTGTTGCAGCATCTGTTGTACTAAAGTCCCCTGCACTCCTGTTTTCAGCTGCCTTAATCTGCATCACCATTGCCTTCTCTTTCAACTTTTTCTGCTTCAACTCAGTCTCATCACTATAGTATTTCGCATACTGCAACACCTCATCAATCGGCTTCGCATGCCAGAAAATCAAATGACTCTTAATCATCTGACCTATTTCAGGTCTCAGTCCTTCCACAAACCTAAACACAAAATGCAGCATGTCTTCCGGCTCAGTTGCTTCCTTGCCACTGTACTCCTTAAATGCCTTCAACAATCTCTCATAATACGCATGTATTGATTCCTTCACCTCCTGCCCTGTCCTGTCCTGTCAATTCTCTGCCAATCAATATTCTTGGGCGAAATTCTCGTCTTCAGGAACTCAATCACCTCATAGTAATGTTTCATTACCTCAGGAGATGGTGCACCTGTATTCTTATCTCTTTCTGGCTCACTTGTCGGCCAATCTACAGCTCTTTTACATTAAACCCACAAATCCACGGGAACCACTATTTCCAATAAGGTATTCAAGTTTTCCCACAGACATTTCGAGAGCTTCACGAACGTGTCCGTATGCTGATACCACTTTACTGGCTTTTCCCTCAGTTTTGGATAATCGTTTGTGAATGACAGAATATCACTCCTACTCCAAGGGACATGAACAAAATTTCCCCCTGGGATTTCTCTCATTGGTAAAATCTTTACCGGATCCTTGTTCTTTTCTACAATTTCGGTCACTTCTAATGAATCTAGTTGCTTCTTATCTCTTTTCTTCACCCATCTGCCTTCCCACTTTTCTAATGCTCCCCAAACCTGAGCAATCTGCAATAATTCTTTAAGGTGTGCCTTCGTCCCAGCAGCCCTCATGTGTTCAAAATCTTTTGCCTCAAAATCTAATCTGTAACTTCTCTTCAGATGCTTTGTTTTCTCAATTTCTGTGCCATGCTTCTCTGCCAAGTCTGCTAATCTCTGATGTACCTTGCTCACCTCTCTCGTGATTCTTGGGCATAAGTATCTCAACTCTGCCTCTGTGTAGGACTCTAATCTGTTCACCCCCATTGTTCCCTCAACCAGTTCACCTGCTTCCATGCTTAATCTGCCACAATTGATCTGCTCTTATCCCTTAGAAGTATTCTGTGTGGTATTTAGCTTGTCTAGCCATTCAGTCAACTGCTGAGCTGTCAATCCCTGTAACGAATGTTACTCGCGTTCATTAGTGATATTCCTGTTATTCCACTGCATTCGATGTCTGCGGTGTCAATAACTTCAAGCTCTGACCTGCACTAGGTCCATTCATAGCATCTGGAAGTGCAACAAGTGGACTGAGATCTAATAATGACCTCGAACCATCAAAGGTCTGACCCATAGATGAGACTACCTGCACTTGTTCATCTAGTCCCCTCTTCATTAGAATTTGTGACATCGTTTCTTGTTCATTCACAATTGGTTTCTTCTTCACAAATAATGGTACAGCTGGACCAACAGTAATTGGCAGCAATATTGCATCTGGGGATGCTCTGGCGCCTGAACATTGTGGGAGAGTAACTCCCACATTCTGATTCATAACTGGAGTCAAGTCCGATTGTGTCCCTGTCATTGGTGTAAACCTCGGCAACCCCTGGGGCTGTACCTGGGGCAACAAAATCAGAGTCGGCTCGGTTTGAACCCACACTTGCCTTGGAACCACTTGCTCCATAGGTACCACTAAGTTCGAAGTCGTCTCTAAAACAGGGACATCAGGATAAATTCTTTGCATGGGTGGTGGATGCATCTGTGCCTGAACTACTGGAGTAGTTAACAGATTAGGTCCTTGCACCACACCCTGTGTCTGGCTAGTATTAACCTGCACTGGGCTCACTATTCCCATTGCCTGTGCCAGGGCTGTTGTGTCGACACTAGTACACGGACCATCATCATGCACTGCATACAGTGGTGGTCGATCGCTCAGTATTTGCTTAACAAGATCTTCAGCATCAGAGTCCTCCTCTACTATGGAAGACTTTCTCACTTCCTTACTCTCAGAAGAACCCTTAGTAGACTTTCTAGTTGCTCTCTTTCCTTCCATCTCGTTTTCTTGTGTAATTGCTGGAAACAACTTAACTCCCTAAAATGTCTCTGCTCTCCACCTTTTCTGCTCCCAATCCCATTTAGCCTCAGATAAAGACTTCTACACCTTTCATACTCTCCTCAAATTTCAATTGCTGTTGCTGTCTAGCTACCAGCTCCCAAACTGCTAATGTCTCAAATTGTGCTGGTCTCTGAAGGGGCTTCAATTCATATAGCGCCATCCGCAATTGCTCCAAAATTCTCAAATTGAACACCACATTCTCAGGAAACGCTAAGCTCCCATTTTTCTCTGTTAACTTGCACCACTGCTTTAACCAAAGACATGGCGCAACACTCGCTCTTCCATTACAATGTAAGCAGGTGTATTCTCTAGCATTGTAGGCTCTCCTACATTCGTTTTAATGCACGTATCTCCCTTTAGGGCACTCTTCAATGCCTTAAAAAAATGAATCTTTTCTACTTTTTGTTTATTCAAAATCGAATAAGGAAATTACTTTTACTCCAAGATTCCTTTTACCCACGTTCTCAACCAATTGCCTCTCACAGATGGCTGCCAATCCGTGCGCGACTCTTCTCACTAACCGACCTATCTCAGCGCAATTCCAATGACATCACAGTCACACGTACTGCAGCTGACACAGTCTTGCGGCTCGTCCTCCTAAACTTCAATTCACACAAAACTAATGCAAATATTATGAGCACAAATCAAAAACCAATAACCAAAAACAAATCTGCTGGTTTACTACAGGAAGATAACACAATCGCTTTAGAAGCCTTAGGGATTTTTACTGATGGCCCTTTCACTTTTGCAGCTATTCCTCTTTCTCGGTCTCCCAGATTTGCAAGCAAAATTCGACCCGCAAATCTTACTCTTAACTCATCAGTGGATCTGTCCTAGTGCACATAGGACTCGTCAAATCTCTGTCGAAATTTCCTCCTGCTCGCTTAACAAACACACTGACTCGTTGACCACGCCCAATCAACATACTAAACCAGACAGATTACAACATATAACCAAGTGTCTCATACACTTTTCAATATACTACGGAGTCTTAGACCACACAGGGTCTGTACATCAACAACCACGTGGACAGTGTTTCAGCACAAAGCGCCACACACATATGAAGTTCGACGACTTCCCTACTTTCATACTGCAGAGTACACACACTCCTACTAAAACTTAATCTGGAGAACGCAGACTCCCTAAATCCCCTCACATATGTCACAATTCACCTGCAATTTGCATAAGCTGTGCAAGCGCAACCTATCTCTTTCACTCCTTCACTGGAATGCCGGGAACATACCCAACACCACTAGCAGGATCCAGGATCTGGAAAGTCATTTCTGGGCTTAAGGGAACATCATTTTCGCTACAAATGCCATTTCGAAAAACAAAATCCAAATCTCAATTATACTGAATTCTCAAACGGATCAATCTTTTAAACTATTACTATAACTTAGGGCACTTGTCCATCAGTGTCCTACCACAACTGCTAACACCTGTCACTCAGTTCTGGACACCTATGGCAAGCTGTTAAAGAGACTAACCATCGGTCTCCCCACCATAAGTGTTAACACCTGTCACTCCATACCAAACACCTTTGGCAAGCCCTTAAAGAAACAAACCATCAGTCTGCTACCATAACTGTTAGCGCGTCAGTCCTTAATAAGTAAACTAACAAGGGGTCGCACATAGGTCGATGAACCTTTAGATTAGTTTAAGGTCTTCTTACCATAGTTCCAGTACAGAAACAATAATCAACACACAGTAATCAATAATCATTAATAAAATCAATAATAAATGGAGTCAGTAATTTTCACATGCCATGACTTTGCAACCATGAATAGCCACACCTTTAGTAAAAGTTTAGTATGTTTATTTCCCTTGTATTAACAATACTAAAGCCATGAATCTTAATCACCAACTCAAATCAAACAAAATTAATAATACTTATTAATCAACAAGTCGCAAGTGACATGATCTAATCAAAGCTTGAATCAAAACCCTCTCCAAAGATACAGCACAAACCATTAGTAGAACCAATTTCAGCAAGGCTATAACATCCATAACATTCAGCAAAATAGTACGTCAACCATTTGCCTCTGCAATTCATCAGTCGTCATAGAAATATCCTCAACTACCGCTTGTGGGACTTCATGCAAAACAATTTGCAACACAAATTTGGAAAAACATCTACCTTAAGGAAGCCTTAAGACAGCGCAGTTGGTACCTAGAAAGAAAAGCCATAAAAATGCAATTCAGTCATTGTCATATCTATCTATCCACAGTATAGGTCAGCAAGCAGAATCAGTCTTCGTCATCAGTCGATCAGCAAAGCATCAGACTCTCAGTCAGAGAGTATGAGCCCAATGACAGAATCTCGACTCTCTTCTTCTCCCACCATCACTCTAGATCTCTAGTTTCGCAATCTCAATCCTTCTAATCTGAATCTGGTCTCCTCTGTCATGTTGTTATATCAAAGTCACCCAAGCTATCCCCCAATTTCCAATTGGTCAATTAATCGTACGTTATTACTCTGTCCAATGAGTTTCATATACCAAATCTATGAATTCTAATAATTCACACTTCACATGTCGTTGATTGGTCTGCTTTACAAAGTTCTCATCACCCAACTCGTCAGGTATTGAATTTGTTGCATCTTTGTCTCCAGTCAGTGTCTTCATTGTTCGCGTCCTGGGAAAAAACCCTTTGCACATATTACACACGATTTGTTACTTTGACCTCATCTCCTGTCCGTAGGTTCCCATAGAAAGCTTCTGCTAAGCATTTTATTGAAACAATGAGCATTTCACAGTTAGTTCACTCTGTCAGCATTTTTCATTAACCACTAAGAAATACAGCTTCTGCATGAGGCTTGGCAAAACTAGGCCAAGACACTCGCTAAGTTAATGCCTACAATTAATAAATAAGAACATAATTCATAACGCTTAATATGACATATTACTACATTAATCTAATACATTTTCAATATTTTATACTTACTATTCCTAATTTAGTACATTTCATGAATACTGGTGGCCATTCTCTGAGGTCACAATGTCAAACGTGCACATATTTTTCTACGTTATTCATTTTTCTACATAAGTCATTATTCAAAATACGTAAACATTCATTAATAATTTCTAATTAAGACATCTGCTTCAGCAATCTTCTAGTCATGCATTCTGATTAGCGTAGCTGTCAAGTTTTCAGATTGCTTATGTGTGACATTTTCATGGTTCAAGTGCACTTATGAGCGACATACACCTGCCAAATGTTTCTTTCTTGCAAGTAAAGCCAATGAAGTGCATAGAAAGAGATAAATACCAGAAATTACAAGCAATAAAAGTGTCTAAAAATGTTTTGCTGCAAAACCCTCAAAGTGGAAGGTTAACACTTGCTTTATAATGAACACTGCATTTTAGTGTCAGCCTATCTTATATCGTGTGTAGTACAATTTTAAAACAATGTGCATATTCACATTGCTTTCAGTTGCATCCTCATAGCACGATAATACAAAAATCACTATTCCCCATTGCATCAGCCAGAAGTCAATTCAGTTATTTCTGATTACAGAGAAGACCTCTGCAGATTGCATTTATCAAATGTGGTATCATATCATTAGTATAACGTAATGCTTTTATATCAATTCCTTTAACTTGTATGATGTATCATCTTTCATTCAGATGTGTGATTATTTAGCATGGGGTTACTTAAAGATGAAAGACCAACAAAATAATTATAGACTATTTTAGCACATCTGTTTCTCCACATGTCCTTATCTACAAATGTCCAATTCCAAGAGCGGAACGGGAGGATAAGACAGCAGAAACCTTTACTGAGAAAGTATCTGCTGCCTCTTTATAATCTCCAAGAGCACGGATTAAAAAGAAAGGCAGTCACGGCTTTCGAACAATGCCATTAAAATTCAAATCTACTCAGCAAGGGTTTTCAAAATGGAGAATTCTTTAATTTATCAATGTTATTAGAGTTAAAAGACTGTGCCAGACACAACACAGAAATGTGTTCAAGAAATGAGAGCATCATTAGGAAGCCGTTCTGAATATTCATTCGTGTGCCGAAAAATATAGATGTAAAGTAATAATGATAAAAGACGTCTTACAGTGCCCCCACCCCATTGCACTTCATTGGAGATCAGATTAACTCTGGGTAGAGTCGACTGAGAGAGTAGGGTGTGAGTCACCCAATGACTGCTTCTCTGCCTTGCTTTTTCTTGAGCTACAAGTGTAAGTGCAGAAGTTCCTCGGGCGGGCTGGGTAGTGGGGTGACAGACTGCAGCAGAAACCCCCAGTTCTAGGCTGAAGGCCTCATTAGAAGTCTTGCGGTCCATGGACCGACAGACTCAGTGTGGCGCTCGGCCGGCCGCTGACGGGCGGTCCAACGCCATATTATGACTGTGGCAGAGCCTCCACGGTCCGACTGCCAGCACCTCCAGGTTGCCGCCAGCCGACAGTCTGGCAGTCTCAATCCACCAGGACAGCACTTCAAGTAGCGCTGCCCGCCGGATTACCCGCGTTTCCACCAGTCTTTGCTTGGCGGTCCCACCGCAATGCAAAGGCTAGTGGAAAAGGGGGCAGGGGCCCCTGAACTGCCTATGTACTTGGCAAAGACAGTGCAGGGGCCCCCATGGAGAGCCCTGTCGCCCTTTTCACTGCCCAAATTACAGGCAGTGAAAAGCACAACAGGTGCTGTTGCACCCGACGCACCGCAACATTACGCAGGATCTATTACGAGCTGTTTCCACTCACCGGCCCAGCAGGAAACTCGTAATAGTTACCACGGAGGAACGGCTGCAGTTGCGGTCACCCCGACGCAGGACTTTGGCTGCCGGCCTCTGCCGCCTGCCAAAGTCATAATGACAACCTGAGTGTCCTAATGGAATTTCGACAGAGAGTTACAGGCAGCACTCCATTCTTCATGCAGGGGTCTCTCATTCTGGCTGGCTGGCAGCAATGACACTACATATTCAAATAATTCCTGTGATAACAAACTTGTTCACCTAGGAATTATTCAAATAGTTTGTGTCACTGCTGTCGGCCAGCCCGTTTCTTATGCTTGAGGACCCCATGTCGGTTGAAAAACTGCTTCAGTGTTCTCTTCACCCAGAGTCCTCCTTCTCCTGCCTCACAATTTAGCTGCCCAGCGAGTGCCAGATAATGCAGCAGCCATGTGTGTCTCAGAAAGGGCCCGGGCGGGACCATCAGTGGAAGCACAAAGCATTGCCACCTTTAACCCTTTTGGGAATGTGAGGACCTTGAAATTACAACCACACAATGCATGCAACATAATAAATGACAGTGACATTCTTTATGATTAAAATATGTCACAAGCTATTGATTACACAGGTTGGATTAGTTTATGTGCGATCCAGGTGTCGACGGTGAGTTCCTTGAACTGACGGCACTCATCCTGAGAAAGCCAGAGTTGTCCTGTTGGTGTTTTCAGCACTAACGCACTTAGATTCTTTACAGCTCATTTATCTACAGTGGGTTGCCACCCTACTCTTTACTTTTGTGTCATGCTCCTGACAAATCAGAGCGAGACCCCGGCCAGTCTCCCCAGCTGCTCTGGATTTCAGTTGTCCCTTGAAGGATTAAGGAGCGCCGTTGCGTCATCCCAAACCCCACCAGTGACCTGAGGGATTACTTTTGGCTCCAAAATCCACAATCTGGAGGCATTTTAGTTGATTTAAAGCTTTAGAATCACCCTGTAACTCCGCCTTGCGACGAGGACTGGAACTTCTGTGAAAGAAAGTTATCTAAAATACACATGCCTATATCTATAACCATAGATATATATTGTTTATTTATACATTAGTTATTATTCTTTTGAAGTTGGGTGGGTGGGTGGCTAACGCCAATCACCAAAGTGGCCCAGCCCTGGGAGATGACCCCTTACAAGACCTCTTGGCCTTATTCCTTCCCTCCTGCCACCCAGAGCAATAAAAGAGGGGTGACCCACCCACTCCACCTAAGGTGGTCCTGTGAGCTCAGCTTCTACCCTAGCAGGGGATCAACACTAGGAGGCTGTTCCCCCATGTGAGCCTGCGTTCGACGTGTCCAGCTATGTAGCACTGCTACTTGTATCCCTTTGGGGAATGTAAGGGCTATGTAATTACAACCACAAAATGCATGCAACATAATAAATGACAGTGACACTCTTTGTGGATGAAATATGTCATAAGTTTATTGATTACACAGGTTGGGTTCGCTTACAGGTGATCCAGGTGAGTTCCTTGAACTGACGACATCCATCCTAAGAAAGCTAGAGCTGTCCTGTTGGTGTTTTCAGCACTAACACACTTAGATTTGTTACAGCCCATTTATTTACAGTAGGTTGCCACCCTACTCTTTACTTTTGTGTCATGCTCCTGACAAGTCAGATTGAGACCCCAGCCAGTCTCTACAGCTGCTCAGGATTTCAACTGTCCCTTAAGGGATTAAGGACTGCCGTAGCGTCATCCCAGGCCCCGCGATAAAGACTACCAGTGACCTAAGGGATTGCTTCTGGCTCCAAGATCCACTATCTGAAGCCTTTTAGTTGTTTTAAAGCTTTAGGATCTCCCTGTAACTATGCCAAGCCTCAGGGTTAGCACTTTGCAGTAACCGAGGCCCCCCACCTGTGCTCCCCTCACATACCTATTGAGTACAGCCAGCCCTCTCCAAGGTATCCTTAATGTTCAGCAGGAAAATGTCTGTACCCACATAGGACAAGTGTATCTCATCTGGCGCAAAATTACCACTCAGATGTCTACTGAGGAGGCTATGCCTGATGAAACCCAATCCGTGCTGCATTGGAAACTTCTGTAGCAATAGGTTAATTCTCCGCCAGTACATTTTCAACGCAGCAGGTGATGCAGCTCTGCCACACCCACGATGGGATGATTTTTGACCAGGCTATCTCACCGTCTCCCATTAGGGTGGCCATATTGGAAAGACCCTGACATATGGCCTGCAAAAGGGGGACCCTCCCACAGGAGGTCAGATCAGGATTATCACAATGTCTGTCTTAATCCTTATTTCCCCAAAAGCTGGCAAAACATAGGTTCCAGCATGCCCCATCTCATTTCTGGGCTTCCCATCCAGGACAATTCAATGTTACTGAAACCATGGTGTACCTCCTCTCTTTGGCCTGCTGCTCCACTCTGGCCACAAAGGAGTGACCCATCACCAACACCGTTTTAAATCCTAAATAAAATAAGAAAGTAAGCATTATCACACACTTTATTAACATCTGCCATCACACACAGTTTGATAGCTTCCAGCACCATTATTGAGGCATAAGCTATTATTTGAGCCTTTAGTCAAACATTCACAACATACCACTTCACTGTAACCAACCCCTGCCCTGCTTATTTGGGCAGGTAAGACACTGACAACATCTGCAACTGTTCTTTATACAATCTTTTCAGAGGACCCGCTGCTACTTTCATGTCCCCACAAGCCACAATGTACTCTGTAATTGGGAAGGTTGCGATGACAACCCTTCCCTGCCACCACTCCAAACATACAATTTGTATCTGTCTGACTGCTACCTTCCAATCTGCTTAACCCTTTCGCTGCCAGGCCTTTTCCCCCTCAGGTGCCAGGCCTTTTTTTGGCTATTTTGGGGCAGTTCACGCTCAGGCCCTCATAACTTTTTGTCCACATAAGCTACCCGTGCCAAATTTGCGTCCTTTTTTCCCCAAATCCTAGGGATTCTAGAGGTACCCATAATTTGTGGGTTCCCCTGAAGGAGACCAAGAAATCAGCCAAAATACAGCAAAAAATCTGTTTGGTTTTTAAAAATGGGAAAAACGGGGTGCAGAGAAAGGCTTGTAGTTCTTTCCCTGAAAATGGCATCAACAAGGGGTTTGGGGTACTAAAATCACCAGCTTCTCAGATTTGTGGAATAGACAGACTTGATTCAGAAAACCACATTTTTCAACACAATTGTGGCATTTTACGGGACACACCCCATTTTTACTATTTTTTGTGCTGTTAGCCTTCTTCCAGTTAGTGACAGAAATGGGTGTGAAACGAAGGCTGGATCCCGGAAAGCAAAACATTTCTTAAAAGTAGACAAAATTCTCAATTCAGCAAGGGGTAATTTGTGTAGATCCTACAAGGGTTTCCTACAGAAAATAACAGCTGAAATAAAAAAATATTGAAATTGAAGTAAAAAAAACAGCCATTTTTCTTCACGTTTTACTCTGTAACATTTTACTGCAATGTCAGAGTTTTGGAAGCAATATACCGTTACGTCTGTTGGACTCTTCTGGTTGTGGGGATATATAGGGCTTGTATGTTCATCAAGAACCCTAGGTACCCAGAGCAAATGAGCTGCACCTTGCAATGGGTTTTCATTCTATCCCGGGTATACAGCAATTCATTTGGTGAAATATAAAGAGTGAAAAATTGGTATCAAGAAAACCTTTGCATTCCCAAAATGGGCACACGATAAGGTGTTGAGAAGCAGTGTTTTTTTGCACATCTCTGAATTCTGGGGTCCCCATACTAGCACGTGAATTACAGGGCATTTCTCAAATATATATCTTTTTTACACATTGTCTTACATTTGGTAGGAAAAAATGTAGAGAAACATAAGGGGCAATAACACTTATTCTGCTATTCTGTGTTGCCCCAAGCCTCCCAATAAAAATGGTACCTCACCTGCGCGGGTAGGCCTAATGCCCGCAGCAGGAAACGCAACATGGACACATCACATTTTCCCAAAGAAAACTGACGTGTTTTTTGGAAAGTGCCTAGCTGTGGATTTTGGCCTCTAGTTCAGCTGGCACCTAGGCAAACCTAACAAACCTGTCCATTTTTTAAAACTAGACACCCAGGGGAACTTAAGATAGGGTGACTTGTAGGGTCTCACCAGGTTCTGTTACCCAGAATCCTTTGCAAACCTCCAAATTTTGCCAAAAAAAACACCTTTTCCTCATATTTCGGTGACAGAAAGTTCTGGAATCTGAGAGGATCCACAAATTTCCTTCCACCCAGCGTTCCCCCAAATCTCCTAATAAAAGTGGTACCACACCTGTGTGGGTAGGCCTAGTGCCCGTGAAATGAAATGTCCCAAAACACTATGTGGACACATCAAAATTATCAAATACTAATCTACCTGTTTTTGCAGGGGCTACGTTTTCAGCAGCCATATACGGAAACCTACCAAACCCAAGAATTTCTGAAAACTAGACACCCAAGGGAATCCAGGGAGGTGTGACTTGCATGGATCCACCAATATTTTCTTACCCAGAATCCTCAGCAAACCTAAAATTTAGCTAAATAAAATCACAATTTTTCCACATTCCTGTGTGGGATCACCGCACCGGGGCAAATTTCCTACCACCCAACGTTCCCCTCAGTCTCCCGGTAAAAATGGTAGCTCACTTGTGTAGGTGGGCCAAGTGCCTGTGACAGGGAAGAGCCAAAAATATGTTGAAATTGAGGGGGAACCAAAGCGGGTCCAAAAGGGCAGTTTGAAAAAAATAAAATTTTTAGGCTGACAAGTGGGGCAGAATTTTTATCAGTATAGATGAGACAATGCTGGGTGGTAGGAATTTTGTGGATTCCTGCAGAATCCGGAAGGTTCCATCACAAAAATGTGCACAAAAATTTGTGATTTCCAGCAAAGTTGGATGTTTGCAGGCTATTGTGGGTAAGAAAATGGTGCGGGGTGCATGTGAAGCACACCACCCTGGAATCAACCAGATGGTTAGTTTTCAGATTTGTCTAGGTCTTGTGGATTTTTCTACATGGCAGCATCCCAAAGTCCAAAAAGTGCAGCCCTCACCATTCCAAGTGGGACGATTTTGGGAGTTAGCCAAGCTCTCATGGCCCAAATGTAAAACCAAGACCCAAAATAATCAAATGTTCTCTTTCTTGCCGTCGGATAAGATGTTTTAGTGTGTGGGGGGAGAGCTGAAAGACTATTACCCCCTTCATTTTGGGTGGGGGCATAACCAGGCCCATACTGGTTGTTAGCCACCACCCCACTATATATTTTTTTTAATTCCCTGGCATCTAATAGACTTTCTGCCCTCTCAGGGTGTGGATCAGGAGTAATTGCCCCATCTGCCCACTGGTGGGCCCCAACCCTCTTATTTTGAAAAATAAATTCTTCCCTGGTCTCTGGTGGGCTTTCTGCCTCCCCTTGGTGGCAGATGGGCCTTCCAGAAATAGGCATAGATATGGCTAAAAGTAATGTGACCCCATGGGCTGCAGCCCTTGCCCAAGAGGCTGCCTTCCCAAACAAAACACACACATACACACACACCAATCCCTGGTGCCTAAGTAGTTTCTGCCCCCCCTCCACGGGGGCAGATTGGCCTAATAGAAGTAGGCCGATTTGCCCCCAAGGGGAGCAGACATGGCCTAAAATAAATCTGCCCCCCCCCCCCAGGGGAGTGGCCCTTGCCTAATGGGTTGCTCCCCACATATAAAAAAATAAATACAAAAAAACATATATATCCCTGGTGTCTAAGGGGTTCTGCCCAAGGGGACGCTCACCTATTCGATAATAAAAAAAAAAATCAATTTCCCTGGTGGCTAGTGGCATTTCTGCTGCCCAATTGTATCGCGATCGGGCAGCAGAAATGCTGATAAAGACATCAAAGGAAAGGAAAGACCTTTCTTTTCCTTTGATGCCTCTCTCGGCCCCTCCACGTAATCGAATGAGAAATGCTTTTGCATTTCTCCTCCGATCTGCGCTGGAAGCTCAGGGGTGGGCCTCCATGCACTGACCTCAACAGACACCATGGGGGGGAGTCAGGCGGGGGGTGGGGTGGAAGGGGATACGATTCCCCTTCTATCCCTGCCCAAGGGAGGGGGGTGCGAGGCCCCCGAGGGGAGCGCTAGCACTTCCCCCGAGAGCCTCTACTTGGACGTAACGTTTACGTCCTGGGCACCTGAGCAGTGCTTTCACCCGAGCGGTGCTGCCCAGGAAGTAACTGTTACGTCCAGGGCACCCAAGCGGTTAATTGCCCCCTGTGGCAAACCCACCTTAAAAACGGTGGTGGCAGCCCCATTTGTAAAGGAATGAGTTGACCATTTTGTCCATGGTATCCTGCTTCTGAAAGGGCCCACCTCAGGACACAGCTGTATTGAAATTGGGTGAGAGGCTGCCCATTCAGATGAAGTAATAAGTATCCTGATTGTTTGGGGTGGCAGGCCATATACATTCCAAGCAGCTCTATAGGGCAATATTTTGGCTTCCCCAATCTGGTCAAGCAGACTATAGCACCCTTTCCCTTCTGGTCGGTTTTCGAATGCATCACTGGCAGTTCAACCACATTCTGACCCATCTTGAGATCACCCAACCTTAGTGCCGTTTACGCTGGGTTATTCTTTGTTTTTGCCACTAGCTCGGAAGTCCTGAAGGGCCCAAAAAAGGCTAGGGACAACGTGGTGGGGAATAATGGTTCCTCATACTGCGAACTACAGATGGCCACGCGTGCCCCTATCGATCCCTTTAACATGGACAAATCAATGGGTGCCCTCTGGTCTGGTGCCCTTACTTGCCTAGCCCACCCTTTTAGTACTGCTCTCAGTGGCAGATCCAATGGCAGATTTTCACTTGGAGCCAGACCTGATGTCAGCTATCCGCCATCCCACAGGAATCCCCCCTCTAGTGCAGGTCCTGTCTGTACTCCATTTCCTGGCAAGTGGGTCTTTTCAAACTACAGTGGCCATTGCATCAGGGATGTCCCAGCCTATGTTCTCTAACATGTTGTCCAGAGTGTTGTCTGCCCTCCTGAAACACATGAGCAGCTACATCGTTTTCCCTCAGGTGGAGGATTTGCCCACAGTGAAAGGTGACTTCTATGCCCTGGGACATATCCCCAACATCATAGGTGCCATTGATGTGACACATGTGGCATTGGTACCCCCCGCATGAGTGAACAGGTGTACAGAAACCAGAAGAGCTACCATTCAATGAATGTGCAGATGGTGTGTTTGGCCGACCAGTACATCTCCTATGTGAATGCCAAGTTTCCAGGCTCAGTGCATGATGCTTACATTTTGAGGAATAGCAGCATCCCTTATGTGATGGGGCAACTCTAGAGGCACCATGTGTGGCTAATAGGTGAGGACAAGGACCCTATACCGTGTGAGTAGTTGTCTGGGGTTGTCCATAAAGGTTAGTGTGTGTCTAACAGTTGTCCCTCGACATTTGCAGGTGACTCTGGGTACCCCAACCTGTCATGGCTACTGACCCCAGTGAGAAATCCCAGGACAAGGGCAGAGGAACGCTACAATGAGGCACATGGGTGAACTAGGAGAGTGATCGAAAGGACCTTCGGCCTCCTGAAGGCCAGGTTCCGGTGCCTCCATATGACAGGTGGTTCTCTCTACTACTCACCAAAGAAGGTGTGCCAGATCATCGTGGCCTGATGTATGCTGCACAACCTGGCTTTGTGACGACAGGTGCCTTTTCTGCAAGAGGATGGTCCAGAAGGAGGTCTTGTGGCAGCTGTGGAGCCTGTGGACAGTGAAGAAGAGGAGGCAGAAGAAGAGGATATCGACAACAGAAACAACGTTATACCAGCAATACTTCTAGTGAGACACAGATAAGATGTCACTGGCTCACACATCTCATACCATTGTTAGACCTATCATATGTCTGTCACTTTCACCCAGTGTATGGACCCTTACTTGTCACTTTGCATTTCCATTTAACAGATGTGGGTCCCACTGTGTGACCTCTGCTATATTACCTCATGGACTAGACCTGTGGGGCATAGGTATGCTGACAATACAATCGACATTGCTATTTTCCTTAGTTATTGTAAATACACATTTGAGAAAGCACAGACTGACTCCAGCTTGTTTTGTGATTCAAGGGTGTTTATTTCAGTGCAAATTAGTGGAGGGGTTGTAAAATGGGCAGGGGTGATGGTGGAGGATTGTCCATGGCAGAGTCCAGTCTATTTGTTTCACAGGTGCATTGTCCAAAGGGGCATAGGAAGTGGAGCTGGGGCAGATGATGGATGGACAGGGTGACGAAGTGGGACAAAAGAATGACATTCAGGGTGGTCTCATTTTGTGGCGGGGGTCTTGGCATCATTCTCTGTTTTTGTCCTGGATCTCAGGGGCCGTTTGCGGGGTGGTTTGCCAACTGCAGGGGGTGGGGTGCTGGTGTCGTGGTCCTGTGGCGGTGCCTCCTGTCCACTAGCGCCGGCAGAGGTGGTGGGCTGTTCATCATCCAGGCTAGTGTCAGGGGCCCCTTGTTGTGCCACAGTGTCCCTCCTGGTGTTCACAAGGTCCTTCAGCACCACTACAATGGTGACCAGGGTGGTGTTGATGGACTTAAGTTCCTCCCTGATCCCCAGATACTGTTCCTCCTGCAGCAGTTGTGTCTCCTGAAACTTGGCCAGTACCGTTGCCATCGTCTCCTGGGAATGATGGTACGCTCCCATGATGTTGGAGAGGGCCTCGTGGAGAGTGGGTTCCCTGGACCTGTCCTCCCCCTGCCGCACAGCACTCCTCCCAGTTCCCCTGTTTTCCTGTTCCTCTGTCCCCTGAACCGTGTGCCCACTGCCACTCCCCCCAGGTCCCTGATTTTCTTGGATTGGTGGGTTTGCCTGGGTTCCCTGTAGTGATGGACACACTACTGGTTGACATGTCCTGGGGACAGAGGGATGGGCCCGCTGGGTGGGTGCTGTGCTGGTGTTTCCTGAGGGGGGAGGCTCAGTGGTGGCTTGAGCCAGTGTGAGGGGAACCGACTGTCCCAAAGTCCCAGATGGGCCAGGCTGGTCATATTGATCCAGTTGGACAGAGCTGCCGTCATCACTGTGGGCCTCTTCTGTGGGGGGAGTGGACATGTCTGGAACCTCCTGTCCGGTGACTTTGGGTAGGGGTCCTGCAGGGGTGTAAAGGCATGATTATTGCATCTGTGTGTGCCATTGTGTGCAATGGGTGGGTGACCCTGTACTCCAGTGCTTGCATTCTTGTGTAGGACCTTGTGTGATAGTTGGTTTGGGGATCTGGGGGGGTATCTGTAGTCGACATGCTTTGGTGATGGGTGTCCATGCATCGGTGTTGCATGCAGGGCTTGGTATTGGGATGTGTGGGTTGTGATAGTGGGGCATATGTGAGGTGTTGGAGTGATGAGGGTGAGGGTGAGGGTGGGGTATGTGATAGCATGCAGGTAGGGTGGGGGATGTAATAGTTAAGATTTGGCTTACCAGAGTCCATTCCTCCTGCTACTCCTGCAAGGCCCTCAGGATGCAGTATAACCAAGATCTGCTCCTCCCATGTTGTTAGTTGTTGGGGAGGAGGTGGGGGTCTGCCGCCAGTCCTCTGTACAGCGATGTGGTGTCTTGAGACCACGCAACGCACCTTCCCCCGTAGGTCGTTCCACCTCTTCCTGATGTCATCCCATGTTCTTGGATGCTGTCCCACTGCGTTGACCCTGTCTACGATTCTGCACCATAGCTCCATCTTCCTAGCTATGGAGGTGTGCTGCACCTGTGATCCGAATCGCTGTGGCTCTACCCGGACGATTTCCTCCACCATGACCCTGAGCTCCTCCTCAGAGAACCTAGGGTGTCTTTGCGGTTCCATGGTGTGGTGTGGGTGATGTGTGGGGTGGTGTGTGTTGCGATGTGTGAGGGGATGTGTTTGTGTGTGTTGTCTGAGGTGCGTGGATGTTGTGTGAGTGATGGTGTTGTGTGCCTGTGGATGCTAGTATTGTTGATGGTGGTGTCTTTCTCTGTGCTTCTTTCTCAATTTTTGTCGTAGGGGTTTGTGGGTGATGTGGGTGTATGTTTTATATTCTATTGGGTGTGTGGGAGTGGTGTGTGTATGTGTATCAGGTGTGTGTATTTTGAATTGTCCAATGTGGTTGTGTTTTGTACATGTGTGTGTATTTTGAGCGCAGCGCTGTGTACTGCCAATGGAATACCGCGGTTGAAAGACCGCTGCGTGGATTTGTGGGTTGTGATAGTGTGGGCGTATTCCTGTTGGCGTGACGGTGTTGGTTTTGTTATTGCCAGTTTATAACTGACCTTTGGTGTGGCGGACACCTGTGGGTGTCTGGATTTTGGCGGTTTCCGGGCTGTGAGTTGTAATAGCTGTAGCGGAATTCTGCCGCTGCAGCGGTGTGTTGGTGGTCTTCTGCACGGCGGTAAGCAGGATTTACTGCCAAAGTTGTAATGAGGGCCTTAATGTCCTGTACTACTGCCATATTGTCTGACCCCAATGTAATCCGTCTGTTAGCCAGCGCTTGCAGCCATAGATGGAGTGACAAAAGGATTTGGAACATTTCCAGAACAGTGAAGTTTTTTGTGAGCCCATGCTTCTTCCACGGATTACGCCATCTTCCTGCACACCACTCCCGGCCCGGAATGGTACCAAAACCCTCTCTATAAGAGCTGGAGCTGCTGACTGCTGCACCACAGTGTGCGCCACAACAGCGCACCACTGAACCTCTCCAGAAAGCACAGCCAGATGCGCAGGCCATCTTTCAGCCCCCCACTAAGGCATACTATGTGATGGGCCTTCATAATCCTTACTGTTGCCGTAGCTAGCCACCTAGCAAAGATTATGGTGGTCATTACAATCCTGGCGGTCGGTGGTAAAGCGGTGGTAAAACCGCAAACAGACCGGTGATGAAACAAAATTGAATCACAACTGTGGTGGAAACCGCCAACAAATACAGCCACTTTAACACTCGGACCGCCACAGCGGTACAAACAAACAGCTTGGCGGTCACCGCCAACAGACAGGCGGAGGACAATGTACTGCCCACAGTATCACAACCTACCAATCCGCCACCTTTTCCGGGGCGGATTCACCGCAGACAAAAACACGGCGGAAACAGGACTTCGGAGGGAAAACGCTCACCTCTACACACCCCATGAGGAATCCGGACGCCATGTAACCCGAGCTCCAGATCCTGCCAGCCCTTATCTTCTTGCTCCTCTACCAGGAGCACGAACGCCGGCGGCGTAGACAACGGTGAGTACTGCACCTACGACACAGGGGAGGGGGGAGAGAAAAAACAGGGACACACACACTGTAAGGAAATGGCTCCCTGTTGCAGTTACCCCCCACTTTTGCCTGATACTGATGCTGACTTGACTGAGAAGTGTGCTGGGACCCTGCTAATCAGGCCCCAGCACCAGTGTTCTTTCACCTAAAATGTACCATTGTTTCCACAATTGGCACACCCCTGGCACACAGATAAGTCCCTTGTAAAAGTGGTACCAAGGGCCCTGTGACCAGGGAAGGTCCCTAAGGGCTGCAGCATATGTTGTGCCACCCTAAGGGATCCCTCAACTAACACATGCACACTGCCATTGCAGATTGTGTGTGTTGGTGGGAAGAAAAAGGCAAAGTCGACATGGCATCCCCCTCAGGATGCCATGCACACAAAATGCTGCCTGTGGCATAGGTAAGTCATCCCTCTAGCAGGCCTTACAGCCCTAAGGCAGGGTGCACTATACCACAGGTGAGGGCATAGCTGCATGAGCAATATGCCCCTACAGTGTCTAAGTCTATTCTTAGACATTGTAAGTACAGTTGTGGCCATATTAAATATATGGTCTGGGAGTTTGTCAAAAACTAACTCCACAGTTCCATAATGGCTACACTGAATACTGGGAAGTTTGGTATCAAACTTTTCAGAATAATAAACCAACACTGATGCCAGTGTTGGATTTATTAAAAAATGCCCACAAGGGGCATCTTAGAGATGCCCCCTGTATTTTACCCAATTGTTCAGTGCAGGACTGACTGGTCTGTGCCAGCCTGCTGCTGAGAGACGAGTTTCTGACCCCATGTGGTGGAGGCCTTTGTGCTCTCTGAGGACAGAAACAAAAGCCTGCTTTGGGTGGAGGTGCTTCACACCTCCCCCCTGCAGGAACTGTAACACCTAGCAGTGAGCCTCAAAGGCTCAGGCTTCATGTTACAATGCCCCAGGGCACTCCAGCTAGTGGAGATGCCCGCCCCCTAGACACAGCCCCCACTTGAGGCACCAGGTCCAGGGTAGATAATGAGAAAAACAAGGAGAAGTCACCCACCAGTCAGGACAGCCCCTAAGGTGTCCTGAGCTGAGGTGACCCCTGCCTTTGGAAATCCTCCATCTTGATTTTGGAGGACACCCCCAATAGGAATGGGGATGTGCCCCCCTCCCCTCAGGGAGGAGGCCCAAAGAGGGTGTAGCCACCCTCAAGGACAGTAGCCATTGGCTACTGCCCTCCCAGACCTAAACACACCCCTAAATTCAGTATTTAGGGGCTCCCCAGAACCTAGGAAACTAGATTCCTACAACTTGAAGATGAAGAAGGACTGCTGACCTGAAGCCTTGCAGAGAAGATGGAGACACCAACTGCTTTGGCTCCAGCCCTACCGGCCTGTCTCCCCACTTCGAGAAAAACTGCAACACCAACGAATCCCAGAGGGTCCAGCAACCTCTGAAGCCTCAGAGGACTACCCTGCATCTAAAAGGACCAAGAAGCTCCCGAGGACAGCGGCCCTGTTCAACCAACTTGCAACTTTGCAACAAAGAAACAACTTTTTAAAGACCACACGTTTCCCACCGGAAGCGTGAGACTTTCCACTCTGCTCCCGATGCCCCCGGCTCGACCTGTGGAAAACTAACTCTACAGGGAGGACTCCCCGACGACTGTGAGCCCGTGAGTAGCCAGAGTTGACTCCCCTGATTCCCCACAGCGACGCCTGCCGAGGGAATCCAGAGGCTCCCCCTGACCGCCACTGCCTGCTTCAAGGAACCCGACGCCTGGAAAACACACTGCACCCGCAGCCCCCAGGACCTGAAGGAACTGAACTCCAGTGCAGGAGCGACTCCGAGGCGGCCCTCTTCCTAGCCCAGGTGGTGGCTACCCCCGGGTCTCCCCATTGAATCCTATTACAAACCTAACGCCTGTTTGCACCCTGCACCCGGCCGCCCCTGTGCTGCTGACGGTGTACTTTCTGTGCCTGCTTGTGTCCCCCCCCAGTGCCCTACAAAACCCCCCTGGTCTGCCCTCCGAAGTCACGGGTACTTACCTGCTGGCAGACTGGAACCGGGGCACCCCTAGTTACATTGAAGCCTATGCGTTTTGGGCACCACTTTGACCTCCGCACCTGACCGGCCCTGAGCTTCTGGTGTGGTAACTTTGGGGTTGCCTTGAATCCCCAATGGTGGGCTACCTTGGACCCAACTTTTAACCCTGTAAGTGCTTTACTTACCTGTGAACCTAACAAATACTTACCTCCCCCAGGAGCTGTTGATTTTTGCAGTGTCCAATTTTAAAATAGCTTTTTGCCATTTTTGCCAAAACTGTACGTGCTATTGTGATGATTCAAAGTTCCTAAGATACCTGAGTGAAATACCTTTCATTTAAAGTATTGTTTGTAAATCTTGAACCTGTGGTTCTTTAAATAAACTAAGAAAATATTTTTTTCTATATAAAAACCTAATGGCCTGGAATTGTCTTTGAGTGTGTGTTCCTCATTTATTGCCTGTGTGTGTACAACAAATGTTTAACACTACCCTCTGGTAAGCCTACTGCTCGACCACACTACCACAAAATAGAGCATTAGAATTATCTATTTTTGCCACTATCTTACCCCTAAAGGGAACCCTTGGACTCTGTGCATGCTATTTCTTACTTTGAAATAGTACATACAGAGCCAACTTCCTACACACATGCAATTCGCAACACCCCCACCCTCACCCACGACAACACACACACAAATACAGCATGATACATTACAGTTACTGGGGAGTGCAAAGCCACAGTCTCTCAAGTGGATGCCATTCTCCACTGGTTCTGGAGGGGGCTTTGTGCCCAGAGTGCTCCATCCTGCCAAGGACAGAGGTAGTGGATGTGATACTCCACTGGTTCTGGAGGGGGCTTGGTGCCCAGAGTGCTTCATCCTGCCAGGGAAAGAGGTAGTGGATGTGATACTCCACTGGTTCTGGAGGGGGCTTGGTGCCCAGAGTGCTTCATCCTGCCAAGGACAGAGGTAGTGGATATGATACTCCACTGGTTCTGCAGGGGGCATTGTGCCCAGAGTGCTTCATCCTGCTCGTGACGGACTCAGTAGCGTCAGTGCCCTTGGCACTCATGGGCCTGCGGTGCTTGTTGCGGCGGTGCCCTGTTCAGCGGTGCTTGTGGCAGCGGTGCCCTGTTCAGCGGTGCTTGTGGCGGCGGTGCCCTGTTCAGCGGTGCATGTGGTGGCGGTGCCCTGTTCAGCGGTGCTTGTGGCGGCGGTGCCCTGTTTAGCGGTGCTTGTGGCGGCGGTGCCCTGTTCAGCGGTGCATGTGGCGGCAGTGCCCTGTTCAGCATGTGGCGGCGGTGCCCTGTTCAGCAGTGCCTGTGGCGGCGGTGCCCTGTTCAGCGGTGCTTGTGGCGGTGGGGTCCTTTGCAGTGACTCAGCTGCTGGCGGTCCAGTCTGGCCCAGCGGGGCTGGTGCTGGCGGTCCTTCATGGCCCAGCGGGGCTGGTGCTGGCGGTCCTGTCTGGCCCAGCGTGGCTGGTGCTGGCGGTGGCCTCCTGGGCAGCGGGGATGATGGCGGTCGCCTCCTGGGCAGCTGGGCTGGTGGCGGTGGCCTCCTGGGCAGCTGGGCTAGTGGCGGTGGCCTCCTCGGCTGCAGGGCTGGTGGCGGTTGCCTCCTGGGCAGCGGGGATGATGACGGTCACCTCCTGGGCAACTGGCCTGGTGCTGGCGGTGGCTTCCTGGGCAGCAGGGCTGGTGGCGGTGGCCTCCTGGGCAGCGGGGATGATGGTGGTCTTCTCCGCGTGCTGCTCTTCCCAGACTTGCTGACTTTCTTGTGGCGCTTCCCCACCTTGGAAGGTGTCGCAGCTGACTCCACACTCCCACCTGTACCCCTGGGAGCCGCTTTGGTGGCTGGAGTCTTCCCCCTCTCCCGCCGGGCACTGGCCAACTTTTTATGCTTCACAGGTGGGGGACTGTCCGTGCTGTGGCTCCGTGCCACACTGGCTGCCCTGGTGGCTGGTGCACTCCAGATTCCGGTGACTACAGGCACCACTGGTACCGGAGATGTTGTGGCTGAGGTGCTAGGTTGGGACCTTGAGATTCGGGCCCATGGAGACGGACGGGGTGGGGGAGGTGAGGGAAAGAGGTCAAGGTTGGACAGGAAACGTTTTTTGGGAACACTGGAGGGGGTTTGGGAGTGGAGGAAGAGGTTGTGGTTGTAGGAGGTGTTTGTTTGGTGACTTTGGGTGAAGGTGCATGCACTGGAGGCTGTCGTGAGGTGGATGGCTGTTGGGTGGGTGTGTGCCTGCGTTTGTGTATCTTGGGAGGTGGCGTCACAGACACACTGGGAGAGGACACAGGGGACGTGTGAATGGCAGTGGGGGTGGTGACTGCACGAGAGCGGGGTGTGGTGGTGGGTGTGCTGGTGATGGAAGTAGTGCATGCAGGTGAGTGTAGACGAGACTGGGTGGGAGGAGGGAGACGAGGAGGAGGGGGACACAGTGGAGGCAGTGGATGTTGGTGTGTCTGCATGTGTATGATGCTTGCGTGAGTGCCTGTGGGATGTGTGGTGCTTATGTTTGCCAGAGCTTCCCTTGTGTGTTGACGTGTGTGCATGCTGGTCTGAAGGTGTGCTTGGGATAGGCTGAGGTAGAGGGGATTGGGTCTGGGTGGAGGAAGTTGGAGGGGGGAGGCTAGAGACAGGGACAATAGCTGCCATCAGTGCTGAGGCCAGAGTCTCAAAAGCTCGCTTAAGGGCCGCCTGACCAGAATGAATGCCCTCCAGGAATGAATTTGTTTGTTGCAACTGCCTTTCTACACCCTGGATGGCATTCAAAATAGTAGACTGCCCAACAGTGAGGGACCTGAGGAGGTCAATGGCCTCCTCACTGGGACAGCAGGGGTGATTGGGGCAGGGGCTGAGGTGCCTGGGGCGAAGGTGATGCCCACCCTCCTGGGTGAGCGGGCACGGGGCACACGCTGAGGGGCTGCTGGCTGTACCTGTAGATGCGGGGGGCACAGATGTTGCCACCACCACAAGGGACCTCCCATCAGAGGACGAGTCCGTGTCACTGGTGTCAGCTCCTGTCCCCGCCGTGAAGCTCCCCTCGCCCTCCGTCCCACTGGTGAACTTCGAGTCGTTGTCTCGCCCTCTAGGGCCATGTGGGATGGAGCTCCCTCGTGCTCCGGTGCCACTGCTCCTCCGCCTGATGATGCTAATGCACACAAGAACAGGGAGACCACAAAAAGGGGAGGGGACGACAGAAGAAAGACATGTTGAGTGCATGCATTACCGCTACCGTTGGCGGACAAGACAGACACAGAAGCCCCCTGCACTACGCCACGCACTTGGGCTCCACTGTTCAATCCCTGGGACATGGCCTGCAAGGCTATGGACGACATCTGCACACATGGATGACACAGGAGCCTGACTAGGTGTACTTGGCACTGTACACAAGTGGGGTGGGGTGCCACAGGTTCTGCCAGAACAAGGGGACTTAACTAGCACACTCGCCCTGGCCTAGGGAAACCCACAGCCCACCTCCCCCACCCAGACACCTCCACTGCGCGCAAAATCAGCAGAATGAGAGTGTACTCACCCCCTTGTGGCTGCTGTGATGCCCTCAAGCGCCCATCCAACTCCGGGTACGCCACCGCCAGGATCCTCAACATCAGGGGGGTCATGGTGCGATGGGCACCCCTCCCACGTATGGAGGCCATCCCCAGCTGGGCCTCCGCCGTCTTCTTGCTCCAGCGGTGAATGTCCTCCCATCTCTTACGCAGTGGGTGCTCTGTCTGTGGTAGACCCCCAGGGTCCGGACGTCCTTTGGCGATGGCACGCCAAATATCTTTTTTCTGGTGGGCGCTGACCTACATGAATTGTACAGGGGGAAAAGAAAAGTTATTACCAAGTGCACCGTCACAGTCACTGGCCCCCATTCCTACCCTTGCCATGATGCACATGCACTCACCATTATTTCATGCTCGCCTCAATCTCCCCCCCATCTTTCATCCACCCCACTCCACACAGGCATAGCCCATACAGCATGCTCCCAGTGTACTTACCTGTTTGTCTGGAGGACCATAGAGTAGCGTGTACGGGGGGAGGACCCCATCCAAGAGTTTCTCCAACTCCTCTGATGTGAAGGCAGGGGCCCTTTCCCCAGACGCACGAGCCATTGTCTCTTCCAGACCGAGGTCACAGCAGCATTTGCAGTGTAGGTCCCCTCCTGGTGAAGATCAGGTATCTAGTGATTGAACAGATAGAAAATGTCAGTCACGTCCGTGGCGGTGCGTACCGTCACCACCGGCGTACATCGTCATTGGCTCCTGGGACCCATAGGGTCCAATGTTAACCAATGCAGAATTGCGCCGCAGTCTTCGGATTTCTTATTGCCAGTTTATCACTGACCTTTGGTGTGGCGGACTTGTGTGGGTGTCTAGATTTTGACGGATTCCGGCCTCTGGGTCATAATGGCCGTGGCGGAATTCCGCCGCCGCCGTGGTGTGTTGGCGGTCTTCTGCACAGCAGTATGCGGCTTTTACCGCCAATGTTGTAATGACCCCCATAGCCTTGTTGCCAGTGCCACGCGTCTTTGATGCCCCCTTTCAAATCCTTCCCAGGATTTCTTAAAGTGCCGTGGCCACTGATTCTTAACTTCTTTTAGAATGGGCACACCAACAGAGTGTTTCATTTCTCACTTTTTTTTTTTTTATAGTAATCTTCATGGCTAAACAGTGTGCTGAAGCTGATGCCTTTGGGTACGCACCCATGCCTCCTGGCCCGTAGAGCACTCTACTGATTCGTATGCTTAACATACCATTGCAACGCAATAATGCACAGCGCAGTACTAAAGCTCTGACTGTAATCTGACCCAAAAGCGAAGCCTCAGTCCTGCTTTTTGCAGTCAGATTCTCTCACCGTGAAGACTCCGGGCGGTCCTGATTGCTACCAGGTCAGTGGTTCACCATTCTAAGATTGCGGCCAGTCAAAAACTTTCTAGCTTGCGCTATAGGAATTTTCAATTCTATTAAGGATACAGAGGTGAGGATTATGCTTTTTCTTTCTTTACTGTCAACACACAGCAGCCAATAAAAAAACATTACATTTCCCAAGAACTTTGCAGCCTCGCTATGACCCCCAATCAGGGCCCATCATCTAGTATATAGATGTAATCACTTAAGTCCGTCCTCTTTCTTTGCTCATGTTAGTCCAGTAATCAAAGATACTAACCAGCACCGACCAACGTAGTCGTAGCCCCAATCGATGGATTCTTCTTGGTGAAGTAAAATGAAACAGCACGACCAGGGCAACTCAGAACCAAAGTGTTCACCATGTGGAAATTTCCGGAAGAACTCCCCTTAAATCTTTCAAGAAGGTTTCTCATCTGTAAAAGAAAAGAATGACGCAACCTCTCAAACATGAAAAATTACATATTATTACAACGGGTGGGACAACTTTTATCATCATACAATATGCCATTGACATTAACTCTTAATGTTAACCACATCACAGGTGGGATAATACTCACTTCCGTGTCCTTAATAGAATTGAAAATTCTTGTTGCGCAAGCTAGAAAAATGTTCATTCTATGTCTGGACCGGAGGCTTCGGATTATGCTAGTTTAAAGCTGAGCTATAACACCAGAAGCTACATCCACAATTGGTTTATGATAAAACAACTCAAAAGTAGAGTCTGATGACCAATCTGCCACTGTCATAATATCTTCTAATCTTGATCCTGAATTAACAGCTTTTGAGGCCATAGCGCCTCTAACAGAATGTGCCCCAAAAACAGAAATATCTATTCCTGCTTCTTGCAATAACCATCTGACCCATCTAGCTAAAGTCGCTGAAGACACAGGACCAAACAGTTTCTGTAATGAAATCAATAGTTGACCAGAATGGTCTCTATGGAACTCACGAGTGACACCCTCATACACTTTTCAACAATTCACCACACATAATTTAGAGTTGTCTCTAAAACTTGGGTAAGAAATACATGTAAAATTCGATTTAGTGCATTTAGAAATTCGAAAAGAAACTCCTGTAGGAGTAAAAACCCTACGTGCAACGTCCAGTGCTTTGACGTCCGACACTATCCGGCATGAAATTAGACAAGGTAACATAGTTAATTTTGCCGATAATTGTTTTCGTGATAAACCTTCATTGGCAGGCCAGGCCACAAGGAATTTTTAAATTATATTAACATCCCACAAAGATGAATATTTTGGTTGAGGGGGACGTACCAAGTGTATACCACGCAGGAGTTTACATAATAAATGATGTTGCCCAATGGGCTTACCATCAACTCTAGGGTGTTAGGCCGAAATAGCTGATCTAAAGCTGTTAATCGTTCTGTAAGATAAACCTCAAGCTGCTAACTGGGACAAAAAATGAGCAATCATCTGCACTGAGACCCCCAATGGATCCACACTCCTCTGACTGCACCAATCCAACCATCGTTTCCATGCGGATGCATATCTTTTATGTGTATTCAGTGCCAGGGATTGAGAGAGGAAGAATCTAGTGTCCTCCGAAACGCCTGGGATCTACACCTATCTCCGAAATTCTCCATGCCATGAGCGATAATTGCTCTTCCAGAAATAGAGGATGTGATTGCCCCATTGGGTCCAATAAAAGATCCTCCGATCTCAGAATTCAAACCGGGGCAGCACAGCATAGGGACAAAGTCACTGGAAACTAAGATTGAGTTTTCCAGTATGGGGTTACCAAAATCATCTGCACCTTCTGACGAAGGACCTGAGAGAGGACTCGATGGATCATGGAAAAGGGGGAAACGCATAATTCAGTTCTTTCGTCTATGACTGAAGGAAAGCGTCCAAGTGGAGAGCCATCGGATCCGGTCTCTAACTGTAAAAGTTTGGAAGCTGAGAATTCAGACAGGATGCAAACATGTCCATCGAGCAAGGACCCCAAAGATGATTCAGAAACTGAAATACTCTGCAGTGTAGCCACCAATTGCTGACATCTCGGAGGTATCAAGAATTCCAGTCTGCTTCTACATTCACTTTGCCTGGCATGTACTCCGCTGTGATCGAAATTTGATGAGCTAGGCAGAAGTGCTAAAAGTCCTTTGTAATTTCCGCTAGCATCTTGGACAGCGTTCCCCCAAGTTTGTTTATATATCTCACTGCTGATATGTTGTCCAGTTTCAAGAGGATACAACATTTTGGGGGTCATTACAATATTGGCGGGCCGCAACCGTCGCCCGCCAAGTTGTAACCGCCGTGCGGCCGCCAATGCGGCCGCACTCCAGCGGTGCCCATTATGACATCCCCGCTGGGCCGGCGGGCGGATACAGAGTTTCCGCCTGCCGGCCCTGCGGGGATGTGGGCCGCAACATGGGAGCCGGCTCCAAATGGAGCCGGCGGTGTTGTGGCCGTGCGATGGGTGCAGTTGCACCCATCACGCTTTTCACTGTCTGCTGTGCAGACAGTGAAAAGCTGCACGGGCCCTGTCAGGGGGCTCCGCGACTCCCCGTACCGCCAGCCTTTTCCTGGCAGTTCAAACCGCTAGGAAAAGGCTGGCGGTAGGGGGACTCGTAATCCCCTAGGCAGCAATGCAAGCAGCGCTGCCCTGGCAGATTATCACCGCCGGGGCAAATGTGGCGGGAAACCGCCGGCCCCGGCGGTGCGACCGCGGCGCTACCGCCGCAGTCGTACTCCCCTCTGAAGCACCGCCAGCCTGTTGGCGGTGCTTCAGCCAAAACAGCCCTGCCGGTCTCGGACCGCCAGGGTTGTAATGAGGGCCATAGTCTTGACCGTGGACAAATGAGCCTGCTGGAAATTCTAGACAATTGATGTGCAGTTGAAGTTCCTCCGGGGACCACCGACCCCCTGTCTCTATCTGACCACATCTGGCTCCCCAGCCCCATCTGCTGGTATCGGATTCTATGACAATCTCTGGAACTGAGGCGAAAATCACCTTGCCATTCCAGGCGTCCATATGTGTCAACCACCATTGAGGCTCTGTTTGGGCTTCCTGTGACAGAACAATCAGTTCCGAAAAGGATAGGCCCTTGCGGAGAAGTATAATCTTCAGTCTCTGGAGAGTCCGATAATGCAGAGGGCTCGAAAAAATGGCTTGAATGGACGAAGCCAGGAAGTCTATCACTTGGGCAAGTACCCTCAAGGAAATCGAAGGAACAGACAATGCTTTTCCTCTCGTTCTTGGTAGCTAGTCTCTTTGTCAAAGGGAGTTTCAATTGGGTCAAAATTGAATCTATCTTGAACCCCAGAAATTATATCTGTTGGGAGGCAACCAGCTGGGATTTCTCTGAAGCAGCTGAATCGCCCAGGAAAGGTGTAGAAGAACCAGCCGTTTCTCCTGCGCCATGATAAGAATGTTGTCAAGATAAACTTGTGATGTCCATGTGCTAGTCATAATGTCCAGCAACATACTCCCCATACTGATCATCATCTGGATATTGTTGGACCATGTTTGGAGTGCAATATAAAATACAATAAATCAGAGGTCCCAAATATATTTGCACTTATAATATCAATGGGGGGGACACCAGGGGCTAAAAGGAGGCTCAAAGCGTCCCTGCCGGTATTTGTATGTGTAAATGCAGAGGAGGAAGCACCAAAAGTCCTCTAGAGCAAGATTCTACAGTTTTATACAGCCCCTACAGGTGTAGAGCAGGAGGCACACAGAGCAAAAAACGAAGCCTCCGTCTGCTGATTCAGCATGCTCGCACAGATCCCAAAAACAGGTCTATGCGCATGCGCCAGGGCAACGACCGAAAGCGGACTGCTCCAGGGAATCGCGTGGCCTCCCCGATCAATCCTTACCGGCCTCAATTAAATCAGATGAAAACAACGCCAATACCACTATGGAATCCACAATTCGGCAAATCTAAGGCGCCTGTAGGCAATAAGCTGTGCCGAACGTGTAACACAGTAATAGTGATAATCAAATATAGGGTAAGGGAAATGATGAAAGTACTTAGCTCTTCTACGAAGCAGCAAAGAAAGAGGACGGACTTTAGTGATTACTATCTATATACTAGATGGTAGGCGCTGATTGGGGGTCATAGCAAAGCTGCAAAGTTCTTGGAAAATGTAGTTTTGTTTTTTATTGGCTGCTGTGTGTTGACAGTAAAGAAAGAGAAAGCATAATCTGAAGCCTCCGGTCCTGAAATAGAATTCAGCTGTACTTCCCAGCATTGTGTCATGTGACCTTATAGCAGCCTACATACGTGCGGCCCCTGTTGCCATGCCCCTGTCCTATGCTGAGCATTAAGCTCTTCTCCATATTGCCACCCAAGCGTTTCTCGCTCCAGCCATAGCATCGCCCATACCTCACGATGGTGGTGGGCACTCAGTGGCGGGATCCCAAATATCACTTACACGGTGCGCTGAAATCAGGTGTGTCTGACCGCTACTGTGGTTGACTTACTGTTAATGCAGCCCAGAGCTGGAAGGTGGGGGGAAGGGAGGAGAGGGGGTAGTAAGGTAATGTTGCAGCTAATGCTAATTGCTTAAAGCTAAATCTACGGTAAATACGAATCATCTCCTGAAAAGCGTTAATGACGATTCTGCCGGCAACCTCCTGTTAGCATGTGGACATTGAAAAAATTAATTTTCATTAAGCATGCAAGCTTCCACCCTTGCGGTATCATTGACCAGTGGACCCGCAACATGTATGACTACCCCTCCCCCATGGCACAACCCTAGCTTCCCCGTTTAACCCGTTGCTCACCTTCAAAAGCCATACCAACCAGCTCTGGATGCCACAGCACAGCCGATGTCCTCTGCCTTAACGCAGATCACCAAAGAGGCCCAGCGCTGCGAGATGACCCCTTATGAGATCTTTTGTCCACACTCCTCCCCTCCTGATGCACAGGGCAATAAAAGAGGGGTGAGCACCCTCTCCACCTATGGTGGCCCCATGAGCTCAGCTTCTATCCTAGTAGGGGAGCAACACTAGGATGCTGCCCCCCCATGTCGCCCTGCATGTGACGTGTCCAGCTACAATTCCCACGTGGACCCACATCACCTTAACAACTATTTAGAGTACCCGAGGAGAGCCAGCAGGGCTTCGCAGGCAGAACACAATGCTGGGTTCATACATCAAACGCATGTGCACTAGTCTGTTTCTGGTGTGCAGCATGATCCCCAAAGCATGTCAGGGTGCTTTCTGTGCGTGACTAATGCATTTTAATGTGGTGATGCGGACACCAGCATTAACATGCATTAGTCTAACCCCTAATGCATGGTACTTGGCAGAGCTGGCACTGGAAGTGCAAGCTTGAAGACTGGTTCTGTTTCAGCTCGAGGTCCTCTTGGAACCTTGAGCTCACAACGAGCCAAGCTTTCATGTGGCTTCTGCCTACATCCCTCTCTCTACCCAAGATGTGTCATTGCAGACAGAGTTGCCAACTTTGGCACTGGGGAACCAAGTTCCAGCAATACCTAAACAGTCTGTTATTCTGGGTTATTCGCTTTATCTCCTTGTGTAAAAAATTAGATGACCTTGTGTAGCGTAACTGTTGCACATACAAAGCACTTCAATACCTTGGGGTCGAGTTCACGCAATACAAAAACCTCAAAAACATGCAGGTAGTGGTAAACAAAGCATTAACATAGATACCCACTTAGTGGCTGAATTTTACAGAGTGAAACCAGCAAACCTGGCTAAATCGCTGCCTCCCCACTTAATCTGTGTCACTTAGACAAATATTTTTATTTCCCCAAAACTCCTTTTTCTTCATAAACTCAAATAAAAGCATGTTCAAATACATATATTCACAATAACAGCTTTACTAAAACCTTCTGCGTTTGATTTTATATACTTTAATGTTGCTCACTAATGATCTTGGCCACATACAGGGTCCACATGACAACTGGGGTCACATACCAACTGTCTTGCCTCTTAGCTCACAAATGGCAGTGTCACCAGTGTGGGGCAGTGGCAGGGGAATGAATGGTTCTAAATTCATTTTTAAAAACTTTTAATGAGTACTTCTCCTGATCCTAGGAGTAAGAAAACATGAATAAGCAGCACTCTTCCAATCTGGGAACAGCATTCCCTCTCAGCACTCCAATTATTCCCTGATCATTTCCATATTTGCAGTTAGCAGGCTGACTTCTACAGCTATAACATTTCTGGATGTTGAAGTTACCTTAGAAGACAACATTTGAAACACCAACATTTATGTCAAATCAACAGACCGAAACAATCTTTTGCATTATATCAGTTTTTCTCAACAATCTCTGATGATGCACTTAATATTTTTCACAACTAAAACAGATTATTTCTAATCTTGTCAAGTATGAAGAAGGCGAAACAATGATGGGCAACGCATTCAAAAACAGAGGTAACCTTAATGAAATAATTCAAAAGACCATCAATAGAGTTGAAGCAACAGATAGAACACAATTATTGATCAGTAAAAAGAACAAAAATTATTCTTCAAGAACAGTTTTTCATATCAACTACAAGTGGTAGGGTGAACAAAAAAAAACTATTTTGAAAGATTTTCGCCTATGCTTCAGTCACAGAAAGTGATTTTCTTGGGATTTTTAATCCAGTACAACTTTTCGCATATGAGAGGTCTCAGAACGTGAAGGAATTACTTGAGAGCAAAATCAATTAAAAGACTCACAGGATCAGTAATACCAAACACAAGGGCACCTTTGCTTGCCACAACTGTTGTAACTGCAACAACGTAATTAAAGGTGCGGAAAACACCCATCTTTCTAGAGGGATCAAGATCAGATTGTGTATGACTGCTACTTGTGACTCTAAAAAGGTGATTTACCTACTCAAATGCCCATGTGGTTTAGCGTATGTAGGTAAAACTGAACGCAAAATCAGTGTTAGGATCACTGATCACAAAAGCAACATACGCACCAACAATGACAAGTCATCTGCGGTAGTCCATGTCAACACACACGGACGCAACATAAGTCAACTCCAATTTATGGTACTTGGAACAGTCACACCCAAAGAAGGAATTGATAACAAGAAGTATTTATTAAGAAGAGAAATTTATTGGATTAAGAGACTGAACACTCTAGCTTCTAACTGACTGAATGATCGCTATAAATTCAGTTGCTTTTTGTGAACACCATCCTTAAATCTGTATTATATATCGTCAAGACTTTAGGATCATGAAGGTTTACCTATGAATTATTTTTATCCTTGCAATATTTGAAGCCAACGCATGACACCAGGTTGTCTGTTCATGTTAACAGGAGGAAGTGTGACATACCAAATGCTCTTACTTCGTTTTAGGGCTGTAGTTTATGCAAGAGGGTAACACATGAGATTGATGTTTTTTGCACATAGGATCATGCAGGTTTACCTATGGTTTATCTTTAACCTTGCAAGACTTGAAGACACCGCATGACACCAATGGGTTTGTTCAAGTTAACAGGAAAAAGTGTGACTTACCATATGTTGTTACTTCGTTTAAGGGTTGTAATTGATGGTTTTTGCAAATAGGATAATGCAAGTTTACCTATGGTTTATCTTGTCCTTGCAACACTTGAAGACACCACATGACACCACTGGGTTTGTTCATGTTAACAGGAGGAAGAGTGACTTACCACATGTTGTTACTTCACTTTAGGATTGTAGTTAATCTAAGAGGATAATACATGAGATTGATGGCTAATGTTTATATGTCCCTTTGCATTTAGTGGTGTTTAAACACAGACTTATAGTTAGGTCATTTTGACTATAGCTTCTGTTTTCTCACCTGAGTACTAGAGCTCTCTAATTTACAATTGGTAGATAGTCCTGGTACTTTCAACCTTTTTTTACATTAGGGGACATCTACAAATGTCCAAACGTCCTGTCTTGGTTGACTTGCATTCTCAGGTTTATTTAATTTCAGACAGGATTAGAATATACAGTGGTAACTGTACCTTTGAGTAACTCGTTCATGCTATACATTGAAACAGCGACTCTACAGTGGCATCTGTACCTTATCATAATTCATTTATGCTACACTTTAAAATAGTGCGATTTACAGCAGCCTTTGCATTGTCACGAAGGTGGATAGTCAGACACATCCAGATGATAACTGTGCCAAGATGGCAGCTGATCTTACTCTTTGCTTTGTTTAAAGTTTTTGAGATTGTGATTGAACAAGTGGACACAGGTTTTTGTACACAAGGTGTTGGTCTTATGTTTAGGCACTGAAATATCATTTTCATTTTCATTTTAGCTGCTATTTTCTGAGGATGGGATACACGCGGTTCATATATTCCTGATGAGCATTCTTGAGCCAGATGTTATTCAAATCGATCTGTTGTGTAGCCATTTTAGTTATAGCTCCATGCACGTTATTTTAACCCACTAGGCAGCTGTGCACTTTAACCTAGATATATTTTACTCAGCTTCTTTTTATTATTATTACAATAACCATTTTTACAGTCTTTTTTATTTTCACCTATCTAACTGCTTTTGCCTAGGCCAACACTCTGTTCTTAAACAAGACATTCTTGATCACTCTGTGCTTCATTCAAGGCTGCAGTTCGGTACATTGCCGGTGAACGTGGTAGAAGTTTAGTCTCCAACATTCGTAGAAAATACACATCCTTACGTAGGGACATTTTCTCAGAACATCAGCTGTGTTATTATATAAACACTTCCTTGTCCCTCACACGTTAGAGGGAGATTCCAGCCAGGGAACCACGACTGTATGCAGATTGCTGAATGCTTTTCTACAGATGCTAACGCAGACCACAGGCCTTTGCTCAGGTATGGGGGTTCCCATGGGAACCTGAAAGGCAGAATTAGAGGTTAACATGCTGTGCTTAAATTATACCTTATATAGGAAATAGTCCTTCGATTATAGTGACAATATGATAGCGCTGTTTTTATGCTTCACTCTTTTCATCACAATTTAAAACTGTCATGTTATGTCGTCCTGGTTATTGCAGCTCACGCTTTGCTAACTAAGATGCAGTCATTTTATTAAACTAATTATTGAAACATATATTGCTTCTGTTTGTTATTTATATATGAGACTAAGTTGTAAATGAGAGAGAACCAGATGCGACCTGAGTGACCACAACTTCCCTGAGAAGCCTAGTATGTCAAGCGCTCGGCTGCCCCATCATCACTATCTTGTGGTAGGGATGAGGTACTGCTAGTTGGCTGGAGCAAAACCCAGATTAGAGCGACAGGTGTCACCTGCAGTGGGTTAGACTCAGTCTCCCACACTGCAAACGATTCTGCTGCTCAAAATCTAGTGGTCTCATTAGGATAATGAGAGCCTACGTGACATGGTGCCACCAACGTTTGGTCAGGCTCTAATTTTCGGGTCGTCCGGAGTATCTCTGTCTCATTATATATAAAATGATGCCTCAATACCGTATACGGAGATGTCCGTGGTACTGAGGATTTCCACCCCAGCTGCGTAGGCTATCCTATTTGCAGCTGGAGGTTGTTCAAGCTTGAACCTTAAAAGGAAAGCCCTATTTGGTGTGCCTTCTCTGAACTTATAGTGTCACTACAATGGCAAATCCACAGCAGGTACAAATAGCGGTTAATATGAGACAACCTCTAACTACACATTTATTAGCGACTGGCCTAATGGCCCGGGGGTTGCAGTCACATTTGTGGTGGATGCCCATGCAGCTTATAGAACAGAACTTTTTTATTCTTGGGTCACATTTCCAGCAGTTGATGGGAACACAAGCACATTTCACCAATATACACCTGCAAATGCGCCTGGACAATACAGAGCATACGCATATTTAGAAATACCTCTATCGTATCAAGAACATAATAATTGGCTTGATGGCGCCCTACTCCACTAAATATTACCAGGAAGGTTAGGTCCTCTAAGTAATGACGGTCCTACCTGGCCTTTATTGGCCACTTAAACACCACATCCTGCAGTTGCAAATTTAGCGGTCGCTGAGGGTCGTCATTTATATACTGAACTAACAGCGATATATAGACGATTAGTACAATTTGTAATGCAAACATTAAATAAATACAAACCAAGCACGTGCTGCTCCAGCACATCCATGTGCAGCAACGGCAGATATAAATCCTGCGACTGTACATTTGATTTATGGGTAAAGTACCCGCCAAACGAGAGGAAACTCAGTTTTGGTTAGCACAAAAGATTAATGCGCTGGAGGCAGTATTTCCCCATACGGGACCTCAGGATAAACATAGAATATTAACAATGTGCTTGCCCTTTTGGATGGTCCCTACAGTAGATAACTGTAATACCTGGGGCACGCTGTTTGCCGCGCTCAATACAACCACACATGGAACACTGACACTTGCCAATTTACCGGAGGTGTTGAAGCAAATTCAAGATGAATACGGGGCTGCCCCGGCCCTAGATTTAGGGATGCAATTGATGGGCACATTTTTCCACAGAATCCTCAATCATTTTAAGTAATCCTAAAGGGGAAGCGGTGGCGCTAGCAGTGCGCATGCGGCTCCATGACGTTCCGCAACAGGATCAGGAACGAGAGCTGCCTAAAATAATGGCAGAGACCTATTCAAGTATTGGTCGAGATAGTCTAGGGGCCAGACCACAAAAAACACAATTTTAGGGTAAATCGAGTAAAGATTCCCATAAGCAAGCACCTGAGGGTAATAAAAAACGCTGGGATAAAAAGCAACAAACTCCTAAAAAAGAGAGGGGAGAATCTCTGCATACAGATACCCTGCAGAATAGATATAACCTCAGAAACAGAGATAATATAAAAACATCTGATAGATATCAATATTCTGATACACGCCAAACTCGTTCCTTTCAGGACTCATCGGAAAAACAGAATGAGAGAGGTGGGCGATCAGAGTGAAGGACAGACTACGTGAAACCGAGACAGGAATCACAACGCTCTTCTGACGTTTCTGTAAAAAAGGAAGAGGAGCCCGCCCAACAAAAACCACAATTCAAAAAGAAAAAAGTGGCAGCAGTCACAGTCTGAAATGCCACTCAGGAAGAGGGTTCTCTTGAAGAGCAAGAAATGGGCTCTAGCGCGGCAGAGGTCACAATAGTTCGCCGGAATCTTCTAGAGCATCAGGAGGTGAAAGCAACTGATGACTTTATACAAGTAGAGACTGCAGACATGCATGTCTCCACGCCTGATAGGGTATATAAAGTAACGCTACAGTTAGAAGGAGACATTGAACGCATAATAGATGCAATCTTTTGGGATTGCGTAGTAAACATATATGATGTTTTGGTGGCCGCACAGGATTGGCCACCTGAATTTGTCCGTACCTGCCCATATGGAGAAGAAGTCATTAAGCCTTCCTTCTCGCCCCTTGTTCCAGAGGAACTCGCCAAATCCTATTCCATTGAATGGGCTTTGGCACAAGCACCCCATTATATAGGATGGGATAAAGAATCCCCCTACCCTGTATTTCAAATTAAAAGTGAACCTCAACCGCAACCGCAGTATCCTATATAACATGAAGCAAAAACACCGGTGAGAGAGATACTCACGCAATTAGGGTACCAGGGCGTAATTGAACCCTGTGTCTCACCAATGAATAATCCATTAGTCCCAGTAGCTAAGCCAGACCATTCATATAGAATAGTCTTAGACTACAGACATTTAAACAGTCATACACGCACATATGCTATCCAAAACTTTCATAGCACAGCACTAATAAACAATATAGTGCGTAAAAAATACAAAACAACACTGGACATTTCAGTTGCTTTTTTTCTGCCAGAATATAGCGCCTGAGAGTAGAGTCTTAACAAGTTTCAGTGCACTAGGCTCTCAGAAAAAAATATGTTGTTTACCTCAGGGGTATAAGAACAGCCCAGGACTGTTCGCAGCTCGTGTTACTGCAATTTTGCACGAGATTGACCGTGAAGGATTATCCTACGTAGATGATATCTATCTTACGGATGATGAATTGCTACAAGACTTAAGACGGGTAGCCTGCATTGTTGTCGGATATGCTGAGTTTGGTTACAAATTCAACTTCAAAAAAACAAAGATTGCCTTCCTCAGCACCCTGTTCCTGGGATATGAGCTGTCCAGTGAAGGAAAGAGCCTAGCGCCACAATTATTAGAGAAATGCGCACAGTTACAACCACCAAATACGTTTAAAAAACTCCAATCTTTATTGGGTTTCCTAACTTTTGGCAGAATTTGCATTCCAGATTATGCTACATGCATAAAACCTTTATACAATCTAATATGTCCCGATTTTTCGAGTAAATTATGGACAATTGAACATACACGCATTCTTCAAGAGTTGCAAACAGACATGCTTGCAGCACAAACCTACACACGAAGGACAACAAAACACATTTGTTCATCAGAGTAATAGCTAGGGCCATCGGTTTCACATATGTGACATTCAATGAAGGTGAGACAGTCCCAATTGCATACAAATCACACTTATATTCGGCGGTGGAACAACGCTTTGCTCCCACTGAGAAAATTCTCACTGCTGTGCAGATGGCTGTCATTAAGGAAAGACCTCTTGCCCAAGGAAAACACATTATAGTTGTTTCTCCGATCCCTGCCGTAGAGGCTGTTACAAAAGCCAGCGTTACAAACGCAAAAGCATTACATCCACGTTAGATACAATGGGCTACGTCTCTGACAGCCACTGATGTAGACTACATTTTTGACCCAAAGTTACAAACTCAAGAATTTTTACAATACGAAATAGAATACCCAGTTCCAGCAAATACATTCCCTATTGAACAATATCCTAGAGTCATGTATACCGATGGCTCGGCACAACCTGCAATTGGAACTAAACACCAATATTCTGCTGCTTGCACAGTCGTAAGTGGCTACATGGAGGGCGATAAATTTTGTCCTCTACATACTTTTATGCAAACCCTAGGGGATTGCACAGCACAACTGGCAGAACTAAAAGCTCTGCTGATGGCACTGGAACACACAGATCCTGCAAAGCTTACGCTGATTGTTTGTGATTCGTATTATTGTGTCCAGTTGTAGGGAAGTACCATCTTGCCTGGCATGTTACCCCCATATTTCACTGTATATATGTTGTTTTAGTGTATGTGTCACTGGGACCCTGCCAGCCAGGGCCCCAGTGCTCATAAGTGTGCCCTGTATGTGTTCCCTGTGTAATGACTAACTGTCTCACTGAGGCTCTGCTAACCAGAACTTCAGTGGTTATGCTCTCTCTACTTTCTAAATTGTCACTAACAGGCTAGTGACCAATTTCACCAATTCACATTGGCAAACTGGAACACCCTTATAATTCCCTAGTATATGGTACAGAGGTACCCAGGGTATTGGGGTTCCAGGAGATCCCTATGGGCTGCAGCATTTCTTTTGCCACCCATAGGGAGCTCTGACAATTCTTACACAGGCCTGCCACTGCAGCCTGAGTGAAATAACGTCCACATTATTTCACAGCCATTTACCACTGCACTTAAGTAACTTATAAGTCACCTATATGTCTAACCTTTACCTGGTAAAGGTTGGGTGCTAAGTTGCTTAGTGTGTGGGCACCCTGGCACTAGCCAAGGTGCCCCCACATCGTTCAGGGCAAATTCCCCGGACTTTGTGAGTGCGGGGACACCATTTCACGCGTGCACTATACATAGGTCACTACCTATGTATAGCGTCACAATGGTAACTCCGAACATGGCCATGTAACATGTCTAAGATCATGGAATTGTCACCCGAATACCATTCTGGCATTGGGGAGACAATTCCATGATCCCCCGAGTCTCTAGCACAGACCCAGGTACTGCCAAACTACCTTTCCTGGGGTTTCACTGCAGCTGCTGCCAAATCCTCAGACAGGTTTCTGCCCTCCTGGGGTCCAGCCAGGCTTGGCCCAGGAAGGCAGAACAAAGGACTTCCTCAGAGAGAGGGTGTTACACCCTCTCCCTTTGGAAAAAGGTGTCAGGGCTGGGGAGGAGTAGCCTCCCCCAGCCTCTGGAAATGCTTTGATGGGCACAGATGGTGCCCATCTCTGCATAAGCCAGTCTACACCGGTTCAGGGATCCCCCAGCCCTGCTCTGGCGCAAAACTGGACAAAGGAAAGGGGAGTGACCACTCCCCTGACCTGCACCTCCCAGGGTGCTGCTGGCACTGGACTGCTCTGAGTGGCCAGTGCCAGCAGGTGACATCAGAGACTCCTTCTGATAGGCTCTTACCTGTGTTGCTAGCCTATCCTCCTTCCTAGGTAGCCAAACCTCCTTTTCTGGCTATTTAGGGTCTCTGCTTTGGAGAATTCTTTAGTTAACGAATGCAAGAGCTCATCAGAGTTCCTCTGCATCTCTCTCTTCACCTTCTGCCAAAGGCTCAACCGCTGACTGCTCAGGACGCCTGCAAAACCGCAACAAAGTAGCAAAGACGACTACTGCAACCTTGTATCGCTTCTCCTGCCGATTTCTCGCCTGTTTCCTGGTGGTGCATGCTCTGGGGGTAGCCTGCCTCCTTCTTGCACCAGGAGCTCTGAAGAAATCTCCCGTGGGAGTCGGAATCCTCCCCCTGCAACCGCAGGCAACAAAAGACTGCATCACCTGTCCTCTGGGTCCCCTCTCAGCACAACGAGCGTGGTCCCTGGAACTCAGCAACTCTGTCCAAGTGACTCCCACAGTCCAGTGACTCTTCAGTCCAAGTTTGGTGGAGGTAAGTCCTTGCCTCCCGACGCTAGACTGCATTGCTGGGTACTGCGTGATTTGCAGCTGCTCCGGCTCCTGTGCACTCTTCCAGGATTTCCTTTGTGCACAGCCAAGCCTGGGTCCCTGACACTCTAACCTGCAGTGCACAACCTTCTGAGTTGTCCTCCGGCGTCGTGGGACTCCCTTTTGTGTCTTCGGGTGAGCTCCGGTTCACTCCTCTTCCAAGTGCCTGTTCCAGTACTTCTGCGGGTGCTGGCTGCTTCTGTGAGGGCTCCCTGGCTTGCTGGGTGCCCCCTCTGTCTCCTCATCCAAGTGGCGACATCCTGGTCCCTCCTGGGCCACAGCAGCATCCAAAAACCCTAACCGCGACCCTTGCAGCTAGCAAGGCTTGTTTGCGGTATTTCTGCATGGGAACACCTCTCTCTGCAAGTTTCTTCACGACGTGGGACATCCATGCTCCAAAGGGGAAGTTTCTAGCCCTCTTCGTTCTTGCAGAATCCACAGCTTCTACTATCTGGTGGCAGCTTCTTTGCACCCTCAGCTGGCATTTCCTGGGCATCTGCCCACTCTTGACTTTGTCGCGACTCTTGGACTTGGTCCCCTTGTTCCACAGGTACTCTCATCTAGAAATCCACTTTGGTTGCATTGTTGGTGTTGGTCTTCCTTGCAGAATTCCCCTATCACGACTTCTGTGCTCTCTGGGGAATATAAGTGCCCTTTACACCTACTTTTCAGGGTCTTGGGGTGGGCTATTTTTCTAACCCTCACTGTTCTCTTACAGTCCCAGCGACCCTCTACAAGCTCACATAGGTTTGGGGTCCTTTCGTGGTTCGCATTCCACTTGTTTGTGTTGCCCCTATACCTATGTGCTCCTGTTGCAATCTACGTAACTTTGCATTGCTTGCATTACTTCCTTTTGCTATTACTGCATATTTTTGGTATTGTGTACATATATCTTGTGTATATTTGGCATCCTCATACTGAGGGTACTCACTGAGATACTTTTGGCATATTGTCATAAAAATAAAGTACCTTTATTTTTAGTATATCTGTGTATTGTGTTTTCTTATGATATTGTGCATATGACACCAGTGGTATAGTGGGAGCTTTGCATGTCTCCTAGTTCAGCCTAAGCTGCTCTGCTATAGCTACCTTCTATCAGCCTAAGCTGCTAGAAACACCTCGTCTACACTAATAAGGGATAACTGGACCTGGTACAGAGTGTAAGTACCCCTTGGTACCCACTACAAGCCAGGCCAGCTTCCTACATTGGTTGTGCAGCGGTGGGATAAGTACTTGCAACTACTTACCACTTTGTCATTTTGTACTTTTCATAAGAGAATAATATACAAAACAAGTTCAGTGTATGTACACCTAACCAAAAAGTTTTGCTTTTCTTCTCTTACACTATCTGCTAAGTGCTGAAAAGTACCTCTAAACTTTCAAAAAGTTTCTAAAAAGTTTTTTCTGTTTCCTTAAAAAGTCCTGAAACTTTTTCTCTCTTTTATCTGTCCCTAAACCTTTTTTATCATGTCTAATGTAGGAACTTCTCCGAATCTGGTCAGCTCAGCTTATGACCACCTTAACTGGAAGGGTTTAAGGAGTCTCTGCATTGATAGAGGTTTAGTGGTGGGAAAGAACCCCTCTAGAGAATTATTGTCTAACATGCTTATTGAAAATGATAAGGCCTTAGCTGGCACTTCAATTGAGAAGTTAGGAGATAGCTCACACTCTGACTCAGGGGAGCCCCCAGTAAGAGTGCTAGAAGGTGACCTTCTTATCCTGCCCCTTAGCAGACCACCTAGCTAGCTGGTAGTAATGAAAGCTCACATCACAGTAGGGATATTTGTATTCCTGCAGGCCAGGTTGCTAGAGTGCCAACTGTTAGGGACAGGTCTCCCTCTGTTCATTCACATCATTTTTCTGTGTCAAAGCATTCCCAACCCACCCACCCTGATGACAGACTGTTAGAAAGGGAACTCAATAGATTGAGAGTGGAAGAGTCCAGGCTGAAGCTTAAACAGCAACAGCTGGCTCTAGACAGGGAATCTCTAGACTTAGAAAAAGAGAGACAGAGGTTGGGGTTTGGACCCCATGGTGGCAGCAGCAGTATTCCTGATAGTAATCCTGTGAAAGAACATGATTCTAGGAATCTGCATAAGATAGTTCCCCCTTACAAGGAGGGGGATGACATTAACAAGTGGTTTGCTGCACTTGGGAGAGCCTGTATGGTACAGGGGGTCCCTCAAATGCAGTGGGCTGCTATCTTTCAGTGGAAAGGGAAGGGATAGGCTCCTTACTGTGAAGGAAAGTGATGCCAGTAATTTTACAGTTTTGAAGAATGCACTCTTGGATGGATTTGGCTTAACCACTGAACAATACAGGATTAAGTTCAGAGAAACCAGAAAAGAGTCCTCACAAGACTGGGTAGACTTTGTTGACTATTCAGTGAAGGCCTTGGAGGGGTGGTTACATGGCAGTAAAGTTTCTGATTATGAAAGCCTGTATAATCTGATCCTAAGAGAACATATTCTGAATAACTGTGTGTCTGATTTGTTACACCAATATCTAGTGGACTCAGATCTGACCTCTCCCCAAGAATTGGGAAAGAAGGCAGACAAATGGGTCAGAACAAGAGTGAACAGAAAAGTTCATACAGGGGGTGACAAGGATGGCAAGAAGAAGGATGGTAAGTCTTCAGACAAGGGTGGGGACAAATCTAAAAATGATTCTTCATCAGGCCCACAAAAACACTCTGGTGGGGGGGGTCCAAATCCTCTTCTAATCAAGTAAAGAAACCATGGTGCTATTTATGTAAAGTAAAAGGGCATTGGACAACTGATGCCAGTTGTCCAAAGAAAAGCACCAAGCCTCCCACTACCACAACCCCTACTGCAACCTCTAGTGCCCCTACTAATAGCAGTGGTGGTGGGAGCAAACCTACTAATAGCCAATCCAAGGGAGTAGCTGGGCTCACTTTTGGTAACTTAGTTGGGGTTGGTCTTGTTAGGGAGACCACAGAGGCTGTGTTAGTCTCTAAAGGTGCCACTGATTTGGCCACCTTGGTTGCTTGTCCCCTTAATATGGATAAGTACAAGCAACTTCCCCTAATAAATGGTGTTGAGGTTCAGGCCTACAGGGACACAGGTGCCAGTGTTACCATGGTAATAGAGAAACTGGTACACCCTGAACAACACCTACTTGGTCACCAGTACCAAGTGACAGACGCTCATAACAACACTCTTAGCCACCCCATGGCTGTTGTGAATCTCAACTGGGGGGGGGGTTACTGGTCCAAAGAAAGTTGTGGTTGCCTCAGATTTACCTGTACACTGTCTACTAGGGAACGATTTGGAGACATCAGCTTGGGCAGAAGTGGAGTTAGAGGCTCATGCAGCAATGCTGGGCATTCCTGGGCATATTTGTGCTTTAACCAGGGCTCAGGCCAAAAAGCAAAAATGACAGGGTGACTTGGATCCTGGAACAATGGACCAAGTGCTCCCTAAAGCTAGGGTTAGTAAGGGTGAATCCCTACCCACTATCCCTCCCTCTACAGATGATTCTACTTCTGAGGAAGAAGAATTTCCCCCCTGTGCAGAACCTTCACCAGAGGAGCTGGAAGCAGACACTGCTGAGCTTTTGGGTGGAGGGGGGCCTGCCAGAGAGGAGCTGAGTGTGGCACAGCAAACCTGTCCCACATTAGAGGGTCTAAGACAGCAAGCTGTCAAACAGCAAAATGGGGATGTCAGTGACTCACATAGAGTTTACTGTGAGGACAACCTCTTGTATACAGAGGCAAGGGACCCAAAACCTGGAGCAGCCAGGAGATTGGTCATTCCCCTGCAATACAGAGAGTTCCTCCTAACTCTGGCACACGACATTCCCTTGGCTGGACATTTGGGTCAAATTAAAACATGGGAAAGGCTTGTCCCCCTGTTTCATTGGCCTAGGATGTCAGAGGACACAAAATACTTTTGTAAGTCCTGTGTGACCTGCCAAGCCAGTGGCAAGACTGGTGGCACTCCAAAGGCTCCCCTTATTCCACTGCCTGTGGTTGGGGTTCCCTTTGAAAGGGTAGGGGTTGACATAGTTGGCCCCCTTGACCCTCCTACTGCTTCAGGCAATAGGTTTATCTTGGTGGTAGTGGACCTTGCCACAAGATATCCTGAAGCAATTCCTCTAAGGACCACTACAGCACCTGCAGTGGCAAAAGCCCTCCTGGGAATCTTTTCCAGAGTGGGCTTCCCAAAAGAGGTAGTATCAGACAGGGGTAGCAACTTTATGTCTGCATACTTGAAGGCCATGTGGAAGGAATGTGGTGTAACATACAAATTCACCACACCTTATCATCCACAAACAAACGGACTGGTAGAGAGGTTTAATAAAACTCTCAAAAGAATGATAATGGGACTCCCTGAAAAACTCAGGAGGAGATGGGATGTCCTGTTACCTTGCCTCCTTTTTGCTTACAGGGAGGTACCCCAGAAAGGAGTGGGCTTCAGCCCCTTTGAACTCCTATTTGGACACCCTGTAAGAGGTCCTCTAACACTTGTAAAGGAAGGTTGGGAACAACTTTTAAAAGCTCCTAAGCAAGACATAGTGGACTATGTACTTGGCCTAAGATCCAGAATGGCTGAGTACATGAAAAAGGCCAGTAAAAACCTTCAGGCCAGCCAAGAGCTCCAAAAGCAATGGCATGACCAGAAGGCTGTTCTGATTCAGTACCAACCAGGACAGAATGTGTGGGTCTTGGAGCCTGTGGCCCCAAGAGCATTCCAAGACAAATGGAGTGGACCCCACATCATTGTTGAAAAGAAGGGAGAAGTCACCTACTTGGTTGATTTGGGCACCGCCAGGAGTCCCCTTAGTGTGCTCCGTGTCAATCGCCTAAAACCCTACTATGACAGGGCTGATCTCACCCTGCTCATGGCAACAGATGAAGGACAGGAAGAAGAGAGTGACCCACTCCCTGATCTCTTCTCTTCCACAGAACAAGATGCTCCAGTGGAAGGTGTAGTTCTGGCAGACTGTCTTACTGCTGAGCAGAAAGAACACTGCATAAATCTCCTGGGTCAGTTTTCTGAACTCTTTTCTACTGTGCCAGGCACCACTTCTTGGTGTGAGCACACTATAGATACTGGAGACAGCATGCCTGTCAAAAGTAAGATCTATAGGCAGCCTGACCATGTCAGGGCCTGCATGAAACAAGAGGTTCAGAAAATGCTTGAACTGGGAGTGGTTGAACATTCCGAAAGCCAATGGGCCTCTCCTGTGGTGCTTGTACCAAAACCTCACTCAAAAGATGGGAAAAGAGAGATGAGGTTTTGTGTAGATTACAGAGGTCTCAAACAGGTAACTAAAACTGATGCTCACCCTATTCCCAGGGGAGATGAGCTCATAGATACACTGGCATCTGCCAAGTATCGAAGCACTTTTGATTTGACTGCAGGGTATTGGCAGATCAAGTTATCAGAGGATGCTAAAGCAAAAACTGCATTTTCGACTATTGGAGGGCACTACCAATTCATAGTAATGCCTTTTGGTTTGAAAAATGCACCTGCCACTTTTCAGAGGTTGGTGAATACAGTCCTGCAGGGGTTGGAGGCTTTTAGTGCAGCATATCAGACGATATAGCTGTCTTTAGCTCCACCTGGGATGATCGCCTGGTCCACCTGTGGAAAGTTTTGGAGGCCCTGCAAAAGGCAGGCCTCACTATCAAGGCTTCAAAGTGCCAGATAGGGCAGGGGAAAGTGGTTTATCTGGGACACCTGGTAGGTGGAGAACAGATTGCACCACTTCAGGGGAAAATCCAAACTATCATAGATTGGGTTCCCCCTACAACTCAGACCCAGGTGAGAGCCTTCTTAGGCCTCACTGGGTATTACAGGAGGTTCATTAAGAACTATGGCTCCATAGCAGCCCCACTTAATGACCTCACCTCCAAGAAAATGCCTAAAAAGGTATTGTGGACAGCTAGCTGTCAGAAAGCTTTTGAGGAGCTGAAACAGGCCATGTGCACTGCACCTGTCCTAAAAAGCCCATGTTACTCCAATAAATTCATTGTTCAAACTGATGCATCTGAATTAGGGGTAGGGGCAGTCTTATCACAACTCAATTCTGAGGGCCAGGATCAACATGTTGCTTTTATCAGCAGGAGGTTGACCCCTAGAGAAAAGCGTTGGTCTGCCATAGAGAGGGAGGCCTTTGCTGTGGTCTGGGCACTGAAGAAGTTGAGGCCATACCTGTTTGGCACTCACTTCATTGTTCAGACAGACCACAAACCTCTACTTTGGCTAAAACAAATGAAAGGTGAAAACCCTAAATTGTTGAGGTGGTCCATATCTCTGCAGGGAATGGACTATACAGTGGAACATAGACCTGGGAGTACCCACTCCAATGCAGATGGACTCTCCAGATATTTCCACTTAGACAATGAAGACTCATCAGGTCATGGCTAGTCTTATTGTCCTTCGTTTGGGGGGGGGGGGGGGGGTGTAGGAAAGTACCATCTTGCCTGGCATGTTACCCCCATATTTCACTGTATATATGTTGTTTTAGTGTATGTGTCACTGGGGCCCTGCCAGCCAGGGCCCCAGTGCTCATAAGTGTGCCCTGTATGTGTTCCCTGTGTGATGACTAACTGTCTCACTGAGGCTCTGCTAACCAGAACCTCAGTGGTTATGCTCTCTCTACTTTCTAAATTGTCACTAACAGGCTAGTGACCAATTTCACCAATTCACATTGGCATACTGGAACACCCTTATAATTCCCTAGTATATGGTACTGAGGTACCCAGGGTATTGGGGTTCCAGGAGATCCCTATGGGCTGCAGCATTTCTTTTGTCACCCATAGGGAGCTCTGACAATTCTTACACAGGCCTGCCACTGCAGCCTGAGTGAAATAACGTCCACGTTATTTCACAGCCATTTACCACTGCACTTAAGTAACTTATAAGTCACCTATATGTCTAACCTTTACCTGGTAAAGGTTGGGTGATAAGTTGCATAGTGTGTGGGCACCCTGGCACTAGCCAAGGTGCCCCCACATCGTTCAGGGCAAATTCCCCGGACTTTGTGAATGTGGGGACACCATTTCACGCGTGCACTATACATAGGTCACTACCTATGGATAGCGTACCAATGGTAACTCCGAACATGGCTATGTAACATGTCTAAGATCATGGAATTGTCACCCCAATGCCATTCTGGCATTGGGGAGACAATTCCATGATCCCCCAAGTCTCTATCACAGACCCGGGTACTGCCAAACTACCTTTCCTGGGGTTTCAGTGCAGCTGCAGCTGCTGCCAACCCCTCAGACAGGTTTCTGCCCTCCTGGGGTCCAGCCAGGCTTGGCCCAGGAAGGCAGAACAAAGGACTTCCTCAGAGAGAGGGTGTTACACCCTCTCCCTTTGGAAAAAGGTGTCAGGGCTGGGGAGGAGTAGCCTCCCCCAGCCTTTGGAAATGCTTTGATGGGCACAGATGGTGCCCATCTCTGCATAAGCCAGTCTACACCGGTTCAGGGATCCCCCAGCCCTGCTCTGGTGCGAAACTGGACAAAGGAAAGGGGAGTGACCACTCCCCTGACCTGCACCTCCCAGGGTGCTGCTGCCACACTGGACTGCTCTGAGTGGCCAGTGCCAGCAGGTGACGTCAGAGACTTCTTCTGATAGGCTCTTACCTGTGTTGCTAGCCTATCCTCCTTCCTAGGTAGCCAAACCTCCTTTTCTGGCTATTTAGGGTCTCTGCTTTGGGGAATTCTTTAGATAACGAATGCAAGAGCTCATCAGAGTTCCTCTGCATCTCTCTCTTCACCTTCTGCCATAGGATCAACCGCTGACTGCTCAGGACGCCTGCAAAACTGCAACAAAGTAGCAAAGACGACTACTGCAACCTTGTATTGCTTCTCCTGCCGATTTCTCGCCTGTTTCCTGGTGGTGCATGTTCTGGGGGTAGCCTGCCTCCTTCTTGCACCAGGAGCTCTGAAGAAATCTCCTGTGGGACGACGGAATCCTCCCCCTGCAACCGCAGGCAACAAAAGACTGCATCACCTGTCCTCTGGGTCCCCTATCAGCACAGCGAGCGTGGTCCATGGAAGTCAGCAACTCTGTCCAAGTAACTCCCACAGTCCAGTGACTCTTCAGTCCAAGTTTGGTGGAGGTAAGTCCTTGCCTCTCCGCGCTAGACTGCATTGCTGGGTACCGTGTGATTTGCAGCTGCTCCGGCTCCTGAGCACTCTTCCAGGATTTCCTTCGTGCACAGCCAAGCCTGGGTCCCCGACACTCTAACCTGCAGTGCACAACCTTCTGAGTTGTCCTCCGGCGTCGTGGGACTCCCTTTTGTGTCTTCGGGTGAGCTCCGGTTCACTCCTCTTCCAAGTGCCTGTTCCGGTACTTCTGCGGGTGTTGCCTGCTTCTGTGAGGACTCCCTGACTTGCTGGGCGACCCCTCTGTCTCCTCATCCAAGTGGCGACATCCTGGTCCCTCCTGGGCCACAGCAGCATCCAAAAACCCTAACCGAGACCTTGCAGCTAGCAAGGCTTGTTTGCGGTCTTTCTGCGTGGGAACACCTCTGCAAGTTTCTTCACGACGTGGGACATCCATCCTCCAAAGTGGAAGTTTCTAGCCCTCTTCGTTCTTGCAGAATCCACAGCTTTTACCATCCAGTGGCAGCTTCGTTGCACCCTCAGCTGGCATTTCCTGGGCATCTGCCCACTCTCGACTTTGTCACGACTTTTGGACTTGGTCCCCTTGTTCCACAGGTACTCTCGTCCAGAAATCCACTTTGGTTGCATTTCTGGTGTTGGTCTTCCTTGCAGAATTCCCCTATCACGACTTCTGTGTTCTCTGGGGAATATAGGTTCCCTTTACACCTACTTTTCAGGGTCTTGGGGTGGGCTATTTTTCTAACCCTCACTGTTCTCTTACAGTCCCAGCGACCCTCTACAAGCTCACATAGGTTTGGGGTCCATTTGTGGTTCACATTCCACTTTTGGAGTATATGGTTTGTGTTGCCCCTATACCTATGTGCTCCTATTGCAATCTACTGTGACTTTACATTGCTTGCATTACTTCCTTTTGCTATTACTGCATATTTTTGGTATTGTGTACATATATCTTGTGTATATTTGGCATCCTCATACTGAGGGTACTCACTGAGATACTTTTGGCATACTGTCATAAAAATAAAGTACCTTTATTTTTAGTATATCTGTGTATTGTGTTTTCTTATGATATTGTGCATACGACACCAGTGGTATAGTGGGAGCTTTGCATGTCTCCTAGTTCAGCCTAAACTGCTCTGCTATAGCTACCTTCTATCAGCCTAAGCTGCTAGAAACACCTCGTCTATACTAATAAGGGATAACTGGACCTGGTACAGAGTGTAAGTACCCCTTGGTACCCACTACAAGCCAGGCCAGCCTCCTACACCAGTCATTTAATGAATACCTGCATTATTGCCGCCAGAATGGGTTCAGAGATTCCAAAGGCAACACCATTAAACACAGACTTCTGTGGTGGAAAGTAGCAGATCTGAAAGAGACGCCACCAAATGTCCACATTTTGCACACACTTGGACACCAGCACGGTGGGAGACACGTTGCTGGAAATACATTGGCTGATGAAGCCGCAAAGTCAGCAGTGGCAGAGGCCACTGTAGCTGCAGTGACTCGTTTGAGTTCCAAACCGGACGCAGATATTTGAGCTGCCGTGACAGTTACAGCGGATGATAAGCCCTATCCTAAAAGATTTCCTAATAAATATTCCTACCGAATGGGAGATAGCCTGAATGCTGAAGTTAGAATACCAGGTGTAGGCGTAAGGGACATTCCCAACAAAGACTTAAGACCAGGGTTGATTAAAGCAGCACATGAGGGGGTGGCATCTGCCCATGCTGGCGTGGCGGCTACAATTTCGATCCTGCAGGCCCGTTATTGGTGGCCAGGTCTCTACAAAGAGACCAAGCAGTATGTCCTTTGTTGTGACATTTGTCAACAAATTAAAGTTTCCACTGCCAAGCGCCCGCCGCAGACACCACTCTTCATTTCTAACAAACCATTACAGTGTGTGTACTTGGACCTCTGTGGTCCCCTAACACATGATAGTGCATACAAATATATTTTAGTAGCTGTTGATTCATGCTCCAGACTTTTATGGGTGTGGCCACAACGCTCGGCTGATGCTCAGACTGTTATTAAAGATTTGTGAGTCTTTATCTGTACATATGCGGTTGCAGCCTTCCAATCAGACCAGGGCCCTGCTTTCACCTCAAGGGCATTCAGGTGTGGTTCTAAAAATTCTGGACCCATGTAACATAGAAACATAGACCTGGACTCAGATTAGCATGAGAATAGGTTTATTGCCTATGTAAGGGCAAAAGGAGGGTTTGTGGTTCTAAAAATTCTGGACCCATGTAATTTACTTTGCCACAGCAGTACGATTTTAGTATCAAAAGACCGATAATGACTAGTACACTAAGCATGAGCATTTTCGCTCAATTCCAGCAGCGTTTTCACCTCGAAATCGCCATTTTCGTCCTGCACTCGTGGCTCCCATTTTATACACGGCAGCCATTTTTAAAAGTTGCCCTCAAATAGGCTTATAATACAGTCAGATTTGATTCCAAGGACACGTACACCTTGATTGACTTTTCTCTGACCTGGGCAAGCTGGAACCATTGCCTCAGGCCAAACCTGTTTGGTCAGTCCCTCTCCCAGTGGCCGAATCAGATAGCATAAAGGCACACCATGCCATAAAACCCTTATTATCGCTCACACACCCTGCCTAATCTTGCTCACACCTGCACCTGCTCTTTTCTTCTTCTTACTTTACGAGGGGGAGGTGCCCGTTTTTATTGGGGGTCCACACTTATCTGATATAAAATACTAGGCCTTGCCGGGTAATTTATTATGGGTTGGATGACATGAAATATGAGGTTTCATCATGACACTGTTTTTTCCTTTGTAGTGAAAACATGTGAATGACCAACCAAAATGTCAAGAATGTTTGCCTGAAGCTTAAAAAACTGTATATAAGGAAACCTGACTTTGCATTGAAACACAGTCTCCTGAGAACATACAAACCGTGCTGTTGTACTTCTAGGACGCTTGTCACTTGGTTGCAGCCAATAAATTCGATCTTTGATTTCACCTAGAAGACTCTGAGTTTCTGTGGTCTGAATCAGGAAAGTACCCGAGGTCTTTGGGTGTACCCTGGCACCACTGGGTTACCGGATCAGTACCGGTTCTGAAAAACCCAGTACCTCAGTTGGCGCCCAACGTGGGGCGATACCAGCGGTACCGGTCCAAGCCTGAGGTCCGTGAGGAGCTTCGTGTGAAAATTCTGGAGGAAGGCCGCCACTTCATCGACCCGTGCATGTCGACGTGGTCAGAAAGTCTTTGCTGCGAGGTTCCCCGCTTCCCGACAGCTATGAAGGACTGCTGCCCTGGCTATCGCCCTGATTTGGACCCTTGATGTTTGGTAGAGCGAAACGATAAGACGAGTCTTCTGGTGACGTCATCGATATTTTTAGTTAAGTATAAGTGGAGCGTCTCCCAGTCCTTAGTTGGACACTTGGTTTGGTCCTTAGTTGGACATTTGGTTTGGTATCCCTTCGGGATCACTTTGATTTGGAACTTGCAAGTACCAAAGCCGAAGGACTTGTGTATTCACGAGACTATCGTAAACGATAATCCTTTGAAGTTTGAAGCTAGACTAGTGAGCGAAGATGTCTGGTCTTAACAGACTTGGAAATTTGTTTTGTCTTGGTTGTAAAAGGGACTCCCGGTTGGAGGACTCATGTCCGGTTCCTCCGATTGGAACTCCAACCTATGAACTATATGTGAAGCACGGAGTGGGCCCCATCACGTTTAATAAAGTATGGGTCCGCTATTCTTGGAAATAAATGTCTGTGAGGCTGTTTTTGCAGTTTTTTGGAACACTATTGAGAAAAGTTTTCTTTTCTCTTGTAAATATGACTTACAACTAGGATCTGCAAACGTTTCTGTAAGTAAATTGCGACGGCGCTATTTATGAGAAATGGCTAAAGCGCGCTGTATTGTGTGTCCTGAGTGTTTTCTGTTTATATCTGAAATGAGCTCAATGTGTGTTTGTGGGTCTTCTTGATGTTTTCAGTTTGTTAAGTAAAATGTTGGTTAATTAATATTAAGTAGAAACTTAGAAAAAATCCAGAAATGAACCATGTGATGTGCTAACATAGCTATATGTTGCTCTTTAATTTATAGAATGAGCAATTGTGCACATATACAAAACTGCCGTTAAATGCTTAATAAATTAGAAAACACATTCAATAGATATAAATAGGGCCCCAAAAAAAAACGAAATTATCTATTTTTGCAAAAAAATAAATAAATTTACAGCATTTTTCTTAGATGCATTGTATTAGATGTTCACAGGCAAACTTTTCAGCTGCAGTATATTTGATAGGAATGTTCAATTCAGCCAGCACTTTCCCAGTTAAACACGGGTGGAATTTTGCATAACCTTCCTTTTAAATGAAAGTGGCGCACAAATGTGACGCATTTCAAGTTAGGCTTATGCGCTTAGGCTTGTGAGTTAATGTATCCCAAATAATAGGCAAGGGATGCAGCTTGCTTTTATATGTGGAATTATCACAAAAAAAAGAAGAATTGGTTTTTAAAAAAAAAAAGAAAATTATTAATTATGGAAAAATTATTTAAAAAATAAGTGCCTTTCAAAATCGTTTTTTAATATTTATAAAGCTTAATACCTATACTATGACCTCCTAGCATTAAAATTTAATTTAAGTTATGTTGCACCGCTAAAATGACATTTGTGTGTGCAATTTTCCCTTGGCGCAGGAGCAAACAAGCTCATTTCTATAAAGTATAAAGTTAATATTTTCAATGGCTGACTCATGGATTGTGTAATAGACATTCTGGTAATGCATATTATGCAAGAAAATTGTAGGATATAGATTTTTTAATGCCTAAAATATCAAAGTCGATTTTGGGCAAAAGCACTGTTTAAACTGCATTTTCTTTCATTCAGAGTACTTTTTAAAGTGTCTCAGGCTTCAGTAAATGCATACATTTAGGTTTGATATATATTTGCAGGTTGTGCCTTCTTATGATTCAATGAGTCAATGTGCCAGTACAAAGGCTTGTTTTAATATCGAGGTTGAAGGTTCTAACTTCAGCTGGGCCTACTGAGACGTTCATTCATTCGAGGTTGATGAAATATGTACCATTGCATGGGATTGCAACAAGCATTTATTCTAACAACTGGTATGTGTGTTATTAAGATTTGTGAATTATTCACAGTAAATGTAGTTTAATAATCTGGAAATAGAGATAATTCTTTTTAGCGCCTAAAAAGGAAAACATTTTTTTTTTAAATAGAGTGAATTATTGCAGGTTAGAAGGAAAACAGGAAGGCCTACTGTCTTTGACAGATTCAGAGTGGCAGAAGCTAGGAGAGCTGCAGAGGCTGGCTCAAGTCACGCTGCTGAGATGCTATCTTTAGTTTTCCCATAAACAATGGAGGAGGCTGTCATGTTGACACTTGTGACCTTTTAAATTAGGGCCTTGTCTCTGTGAAATGCAGAATGACCCTATGGGCCTCTAAAAGTGGGATTTCTGGTTTCTCCAGAAGAACATCAATACAATTAAAGAACTTAATTCCAAAGGGAAAATATAAAAAAAGGGGTTTCTTCGAAAGTCCCAACTTCATGTTAAATGCTCTGCAGAACTGATACATTTGTGTCTCCGCTCTAAAAAAATAAAATGATGCCTGCTAGTTGCTTTTATTTGACAGAAAACGAAGTGTTGCATTAAGTCTTAGACAGAAAATAAGATGCAGCCCTTTTCTAAAATTTTGAAGGCTACATGCCTTAATGAGAACGATTTACCAATTAAGACTTATTTTTCACAGTGGAAATTGTAGGTGCCAAATTAATATGGAGTGTCAGTGTAACAATTTTTACTTTTAGAAAGGTAAAACTAAGGTGGCTTGATGTTGCGAAGTAACTGACAAGAGGGTAACAGTTAAGTAATGGAAATTTATTTTCGTGTATTTGGTCCTATCATGAATTGTTCTTGCTGGTCCTGTATGTTAGAAGAGAAACAGTAAAGTTATATTTGACAGCAGATTTCCATTGCCTGGTGATCTACTGTCAAAAGGAGGGTAAGGATTTTAAACCTGACAAATTAAACAGGCCCAAATATTGGGTTTTGGGCTGCAGGTTTACAGTGCATAAAGTACATGACATGGTGTTGTGTGTCACCGCTTATTCACACATGCTATTGTTTTGTCTATGCTTTTTGTGCTTGATACACAGCAAGTATATCTGATAGCTTGACGTTTTGTGCGTTTTTATTATTTTTTATTTGTTTTTTTTTGCATGTTTGTTGCTGCTTTTGATACTATTACAAGCTCCCCTGTGTTGTGAGGGGATGGTCATGACGATGCCCATCGCTACGCAACAGTTGGTTGAACTTGTTCTGGTTACTAAATTCCACAGATAATGATATTTCATGCTGTGAACATAAGAGACAACACTTCACCAGTGCATGTCTATTTGGCTATAATGGTATTGAAGGAAAATATAAAGAGATATACAGGATCAAAGTGTGTCACCTGCAGTTAGTCACGTTACTGCCCCTTCCCTTAAAGGAACAGGCAGCCCTACATTTATGTAGCCTTGATTGGACCTAAGGATGAAATTATAGATCTGTGACTCTGACTCAAGGTGGCCTAATTTCTATATTACATTAGTTAATGATGTTCTGTTTCCTAAGTAGCATATGGCTTTTGTTCCTTAAAAGAAAACCAGGTTTTCATTTTTTCCTGAAGAAGGAACTGAAACATTAGCTAGGAGTACCGTATATGGTGTAGTCACCAACGGTAGAGTTAAAATTTGTGTAACTTTGGCCTTTGTGTATCACCCGTACTCTCGGTGTTGTGTCACATGCCTGACTATCACCCAAATAATTTTTTTGTTCTTCCTATAGATTTTTTCTTTTGTTACTTCCCCTGACCAATGTCGCATCATGCTTAGTTATTGAGATTTTAGCTATGTCCTAGTCCCATTTCTCTTTTTCAAATTCCTTTCAACAGTCAGACCTTTTATTACTATTGATGTATTGTTCAGGTTCACATTTCCAGACTGCAGTGATGTACCAGGGACCCCCATGTTATGTATAATTCCCTTTGGTATGACCAGACTGGTTTTCAAGAATTTGCCTTAGGCCTGCTTCAATGTTTTCCAGCCTGACTGTCAGGGTAGCGATAGACTGGTTAACTGACTCAATATTATAGTAAGGCAAGTTTTCCATCTCAATAGGAGATATCTTATGTTTACCTTTTTGAACATGACGAATTTTCAATGTCTATTTTAATTTGGTTTTCGGTTCACTTCTGTTCCTGCTACCTTTTTTTTTTTGGTGGGATCAGATGTGTCCTAATCATGCAAATATCAGGACCCTCTAGTTCTTGTCTTTTTGTTTGCACATTTGACTATTAGCCTGTGTATTGCATAGTGCACCTGATGCACAGTTTTTAAAGGAAGGTTTCTACATGTCCCTGATAATCGGTATCATGTGATTTCTCTATTGAGATGTTCTAAGATAAGGAGGAACACCTAGACTTAATCATTGAGGAAAATATGTGTTTACCCCATTAGACAATGCCACTGTGTGAGGAAATCCATTCAGATAGAATTCTCATGTAGCTATAGATGGCAGAGAATAATGGAGAGAACCCAATTAAAGATGCTAGAGACCCTGTTTTGCCCTTCTGCCTTTGTCTTTGTATTTTATGCCAATGGTGTATGGCTACTCCTTTGAAGATTGCAGACCACCTGCTTGCAGTCCCCTTGTTAAAAACCATGAACTGTTTTTGTACTAAATTGAAGGAAACTAACAACTGTGGCACATTTCCTACGTCACTAGATTCTGCGGGTATCAAGTCATAATAACCTGCAGGACATTGATTTAAGCCTAATTCCCATCAGTGACAGCTACAGATGAAAGACGGACGTTTTGGCCCTACAGTCTCAGCACCCAGAAAGTAGCAAAGCTGGACAGCGATCGCCAGCGCATGGTATCGTACTTGCTCCATCAGACGGCGTTGGATATCACAAAACCAAAGTTTCAGTGTAAAAGAGCTAAAGAGAAGGATTCCTGTTGTTGATGGCAGAGCTGTTTTGAGGTTTCATTTCTCTACCTGTCATGTGCTGGTAACCTCTGACAGTGTGCAATCTCTTGAGCCCCTTGGCCTGAGTTTTGGCCACACACCCCCTTTTCTTTGCTCCAACGGAAGAAGGGCAGTGCACCGGAGATTTCAAGTTTGGAAAAAGGCACTATATTGTGGTGCCCATGAAAGAGCAGCTTGAGCGTCCTCTGACACTAAATAATGAGTGTTGGAGTCTGAAAGTGCTGCTGAGCTTGAGCTATTTCCCAATTAATGGTGCTTGGGTCTGCACGAGATGATTTGTGCCCTTGATCAATGAAGAGCACATTGTTTGTAGTGTCTGCCACAGAGGAGAGACACTGGTGCATTGCTTTAAGACATTGAGACTTTCGAGTGAGCTGTGGGTGTTTGCCAGGAGGGCACTCCAACTAAGCAGTACTTTTCTCACGAAGAGGCCTGAATTGAGAGGCCCATGCGAAAGAAAACAACAAAAGAAAATTTGATGGACAATAGAAGCCTGCCAGAGAGGCTTTTTGAACGGACTCTGGGCATAGTTGGTTTCACAAGAGGTTTCCGTGTGATTGTATAGACTAGGTGTTAGGAGACTGATTGTTTTGCTGGCATTGTTTTAAAGTACTATTCTGTTTAGTAAAAGCAGAATAAAGTCCATTTTCTGTGGAAAGAGTACCCCCTTTTCACCTTAGAGCATTGATGAGAGTCACCACTGTTCCACCTGAACATACCAAAATTACTGAAATGCAGAGGAGCCCTAAAAATGTTACTAGATAATTTTAGGATTTGCTTTTTGGTTAGGGTTGTGAAAAATTATTATTTCATTTGTAATAGGGGTCACTACTTTCTCCCGTTGTCTATATGTTCTTAATAACGTGTTTTCTAGTGTCTTTTAAACATGACGTTGTCATTTATGGGTGGGATTGTTTTTCTCTACTCAATTGACTTCTGCACCCACTTCCCAACCTATGTCTTTTCCTACTATTGTTTCTTTGCACTCTTTTCACCCTTTTCCTGAACATGAGCAGGTTAGAAGATCAGAATTCGTAAGCAATTCTTTTGTACAGCTTCTGCATCAACACTAGTTAGTAGTGAACATCACTAATTTTTGGGTGTGTGATCTTATGCCACCTACTGCAGATAGAGGTATTCCTTACTTTGTCCTGCCATATGTGGCCTCTGTGTTACATCATGCATAAGGAAACCTGCACCAAGAGACGAGCTAAATACTAGGATGATGTTACAGCAACATCTCAACGACTTTATAAACATAGACCTGGACTCAGATTAGCATGAGAATAGGTTTATTGCCTATGTAAGGGCAAAAGGAGGGTTTGTGGTTCTAAAAATTCTGGACCCATGTAATTTACTTTGCCACAGCAGTAAGATTTTACTATCAAAAGACCGATAATGACTAGTACAATAAGCATGAGCATTTTCGCTCAATTCCAGCAGCGTTTTCACCTCGAAATCGCCATTTTCGTCCTGCACTCGTGGCTCCCATTTTATACACGGCAGCCATTTTTAAAAGTTGCCCTCACATAGGCTTATAATACAGTCAGATTTGATTCCAAGGACACGTACACCTTGATTGACTTTTCTCTGACCTGGGCAAGCTGGAACCATTGCCTCAGGCCAAACCTGTTTGGTCAGTCCCTCTCCCAGTGGCCGAATCAGATAGCATCAAGGCACACTATGCCATAAAACCCTTATTATCGCTCACACACCCTGCCTAATCTTGCTCACACCTGCACCTGCTCTTTTCTTCTTATTACTTTACGAGGGGGAGGTGCCCGTTTTTATTGGGGGTCCACACTTATCTGATGTAAAATACTAGGCCTTGCCGGATAATTTATTATGGGTTGGATGACATGAAATATGAGGTTTCATCATGACACTGTTTTTGTCTTTGTAGTGAAAACATGTGAATGACCAACCAAAATGTCAAGAATGTTTGCCTGAAGCTTAAAAAACTGTATATAAGGAAACCTGACTTTGCATTGAAACACAGTCTCCTGAGAACATACAAACCGTGCTGTTGTACTTCTAGGACGCTTGTCACTTGGTTGCAGCCAATAAATTCGATCTTTGACTTCAGCTAGAAGACTCTGAGTTTCTGTGGTCTGAATCAGGAAAGTACCCGAGGTCTTTGGGTGTACCCTGGCACCACTGGGTTACCGGATCAGGTCCGGTTCTGAAAAACCCAGTACCTCACAGGGACGCCATGGCTTCGTTGGGGGTCCAACTCCACTACTCGTCTCCATTTCATCCTGAGGGAAATAGTGTCATGGAGCGATTAAACCGTAATTTAGAGCAATCCTTAACAGCCAGACCCTTAGGTACGGGTCGTAGTTGGCTTAATCACCTATATGGAGTCCAGAGAGAACTAAATAATCTGCCTAGAAGGTCCCTGGGGGGGTCATACTTCATATGAGTGCCTGTTTGGAACTCAAATGTATATCTTGATGGTCCTGGCGTGGAGGCAGCAGAAACACCTTTTGACATAAATTAACATGTCACTGTCGTACAGGAATTGCAACAGTTCAGTGATGATAATTCTTCTAACAGTGCTGCCTCCACAGGAATTAAGGATGTGCCTGTAACATCTACCGGCTGGATTCCTAAAGTTGGGGATCTTGTATGTGAGAAAGTTGCAGTGAAAAAGGAATCTGGCCCTTCTTATCGAGCGCCAGCCCTAGTACTAGGGATACACGGTACCAGAACTGTAATTCTACCACCGTTGGCAGGTGCCAAAGAAAATCGTTTTGTCTCCATCGACAATGTCAAACTACACCATGTGGCTGATTCTGCACAGCTGACCAAGAGGAACATCTAGTAGTTACCGAATCCTTCTCACTACTGGCAAAGACGTTCCTCTCCAAGTTGTATATACCAACACCGACACCTCTCCGATCCTGGGGAGGGTGGAAGATGATTTTGCATTATTTCCACTAACGTCAAATAATTTAGAAATATTTGACCAAGTTGACTCAATTCCAACACAGACGGATGGTGCTATCTATAGTGTGCCACCACAGGAAACACCAACTCCACCACTGACAACGGCTCTGCCATTTGCATGAATTGCCTCTGGATATTTTGCTGACTTCAACAATGACTTCTCAGACTCATTTGTCTCTTCGACAGCTGACTTGTCAAGTGCACGTAAGCTAAAAAACTGGATTAAAGAAACGTATTTTATCTTTCCATGGAACTATCTATGGCTCTCTTTGACTGTCTTAGCCTTTCTACTTTAGATTGGTTTTGTCATCACCTTTTTCTTATTAACACATGGTCACTTTCTTCCTGAAAGATCAACAGTTGAACTGGCGGAGGAGGTTTTAAAGCCACATTTTTCATTACATAAAGTCCGAAGTGACTTATCCTTTGTGAACGTTTCCACAGTACCAATTCCTGATTGGATTGTTTGGGACAAAGTAATGTTTGATATATATGGTCTCACAGAAGTTATTCAAATACCGTATGTGTTCAAACTATCAATGACTGACACAGTAATACCAGGCATTGTTTTTGATCATTGGGATGTGAAAACAGTTGATTCTATGATGACTGAATTGCAATATTATACTGTCTTTAAAAATGAAGGTGTTTACCAATTTAAAGAAAATTATGGTGATATGTTTTGCTGTAGTTATTATGGGCACCATTTTATACATAGAGCGAGAAGCCCCAGAACTATTTTTAATTATATGCAATGGGAGCATTGCCCGACTCTGCCACAAGGGAGTTCATATACATACTCTGAAAAGTTTGCATATTTTTTTTGGCACAATGTGAAAAATGCTGAGTCATATTATTTTAAAGTACCACCTACTAAGGATATACATATATTCATTACCAATATGAAATTTATATATTTGGAATCCTTTGTTTCCCGGTTATCAATAGAAGGCTATGGATATTGGCTGAAAACGATTGATCTGAAAAGTGTGTGGGGAACAAGAAATTGGCAAATTAAGGGAAAGGAAGCTTTGTTTAGAGCATGCCTTATTCCTGTACAAATGATCTTTTTAAATGAAACAGTACAACAGACAAGTTGTTTGGGCTTAGCTAAAATTAAGGAATTAAATATGCCCAATATACCTGTCCACGCAAAGTTTTATAAATAGCAAAAATATACAAATGCAGCTGAAAATCAGCCCGACGAATGGGTCCAGAATGGTACGTTTAATGCATCACTGACACGTCCTGGTCGGTGGTTATTGTGGCCAATAGATACCAACGGGTGTCATCAACGTTTTATTAACTCCTCTGGGGGTTTTAGGACGAGTAGGCCAGACCCTCGCTATATATCATCTGAACATGCGGGTATAGTTACAACGTATAGTGTAGGAAAATTGTGCCAACAATGGTTAAAATCATCCTCACTAAATGCGGTTAGAGAACACCTCAGTCTCCTGTCTAACACAACCGATTTACAAGACTTCCTGTTAGGCCCCAGAACACCACATAGGAAGCGTTTCTTATATGCTGTATATAATGAAATTTGAAAGCTTTCCCAACAAGATGCTGCTGCCCGATTAAGGCAAATAGATCAGGAAAATTTTAAAAAGGCATTAGCTGTTGTGGATAATGGGATTAACACCTTGTCTGACCGGATATATACCATAAATAATATTGTCTCTTCTACTATTGACATTATACAATCAGATATGTCTTCTTTACACCATGGACAGAGTCAGATCAGGTCCATTATGCAGTTGGGCTGGACGCTTCAAACATTGAAGGCGGGTCGCGTTCCCTGGCAGTATGTCAGTGCAAGGGAAATATATTTCCCTTTAATCTAATGCGACAACAACAACTAATGGCTAAGAAAGAAGCAATTTATGCTTAACATCGAGAAATTAGAAAAGTTGCCTTTTACTGTGGCCGAAATACCATCTGCTGAATGGTTAATACATGGCGTTATTAATCTGCCTATTTCAACACTTCAATTCACCTCCTGTTTAAAACATATTCCGGTAGGCAGATATGAAAAGCTGGGAGACAGTTACATCCAAGAGGTGTGGGAGCTTCCCTTCTTGTACAAATGCTTCAATGGCATGAAAGAAGTCTTTCTTAGCGGTAGTGAATGCGAGACTTCGGTCAGCCATTCAATGGTTTGTAAACAGCTGTCCTTGCATGGGGCATATAATGCCTCTGCTGCGAACTTGGCTTGCTATCTGAAGGGAGTTCTAGTCCCCTTGATTAAACCTACGTTCTAAGTGCTTTCAAACAGCAGCTATGTTCTCCTCAAAGGTGAAGACTGCTGTAGCATGTGGGCCGGAATATTTTACGTTGTTTCAGTCTCTAAGGTCGTTACATGTTGGGCGAACGTACTGTTTCCCCCCACTAAAATTAAGGAGGTAGCTGATATTTAGCCTCACATTGCTACTTCAAACGTGAATTTTGACAATTTGAGCAGACTCAAGGCTTTACTGTTTCAGAAGCATGTGGCCCTTACATCTGCGCGCGAGACCTACGCACTTCAAGTGGCAAAGTCATCGGCAGAAATACAGTCCCTGTTAAATACAAACTTTCTGAGACACTTTGGTGAACTCGTGGGACGAATATTTAATGCGTCCAGTACAACTGGAATCGCACATTTTTTCAAAGCTGTTGGTTCTGGTTTCATTCACACCTTCTCCTCCGTATTTGGTTTGATACCTTCAGCTATCCACTCAATTTTTTTTTAGTATTTCTGGGGGATTTCCGATAACTTTGGCTTTATTAGCTGGCACCCTGCCGTTGCTGTTTTTTATGTGCAATGGCTGTCCCGCCACAACGAGGAGAAATGATGGCGCTCCCTTCAGCGTAGATGTGTCGTGAACGTATGATGCAGTATTTTGGAGCAACACTCCTGGAGCAATTGGAGTGTGGCTGGTCTTTGTCATTCAGACCGGTTTTGCATTGTGTGCAGCCCGTGTTTCGGTGCCTCTGGTGCTCTTTAGAACATGCACTGGAAATCTGTCTTTGCCTGCAGTGGACGCTGATCTGTTGATGTTCTCACTGAGGGTTCATTACCGGACATGCGCATTGATGTTGCATTTGCTGCGTGAAGCTACTTATGAGTTACCCTTCCTGGAGGAAGTTGTGCACGACTCATCACTGGGCACACCACGGGATGCCGCCTTGGTTGAGACTGGGGCTACGGAACACATCTGCTCCTTGATCCTTCGTGGCGAGGACTTTCTGATTTTAACATCGGCCGAAGTGGAAGATCTCCTATTCTCCATGACTCAGAATTAGATTGGAACTTTCTAAATTGACATGCCCTTCAAATTTGGTTTTATACCACATACTCATGTTTTAAATTGTCAAGTAGGATGCTTATGTGTCCCTTCAACTTGTCCGAATTGGCTTTGCTTTTATACATATATCTTAGGTTGGCCGCTTTCAGTGATAGGATTTTAGCTTTGGCTTTGAACCACTTTCAACCGACAAGGGGAGGGTGTTGTGTAGCCATCTTAGTTATAGCTCGATGCACGTTATTTTAACACACTAGGCTGCTGTGCACTTTAACCTGGATATATTTTACTCAGCTTTGCTTTATTATTACAATAACCATTTTTACAGTCTTGTTTATTTTCACCTATCTAACTGTTTTTGCCCTGGCCAGCACTCTGTTCTTTAACAAGACATTGTTGATCACTCTGTGCTTCTTTCAAGGCTGCAGTTCGGTACATTGTAGATGAACGTGGTAGAAGTTTAGTCTCCGACATTCATAGAAAATACACATCCTTACGTAGGGACATTTTCTCAGAACATCAGCTGCGTTATTATATAAACACTTCCTTGTCCCTTACACGTCAGAGAGAGATTCCAGCGAGCGAACCACAACTGTCTGCTGATTGCTAAATGCTTCGCTACAGATGCTAATGCAGACCACAGGCCTTTGCTCAGGTATGGGGGTTGATGTATCCCAGGGGAACCTGAAAGGCAGAATTAGAGCTTAACATGCTGTGCTCAAATTATACATTAGATAGGAAATAGTCCTTCGATTATAGTGACAATATGATAGCGCTGTTTTTATGCTTCACTCTTCTCGTCACAATTTTAATACTGTCATGTTGTGTCGTCCTGGTTATTGCAGCTCACGCTTTGCTATCTAAGATGCAGTTGTTTTATTAAACTAATCTTTGAAACATGTACTGCTTCTGTTTGTCATTTATATATGAGACTAAGTTGTAAATGAGAGAGAACTGGATGCGACCTGACTGACCACAACTTCCCTGAGAAGCCTAGTATGTCATGCGCTCGGCTGCCCAATCATCACTATCTTGTGGTAGCGATGAGGCACTGCTAGTTGGCCGGAGCAAAACCCGGAGTAGAGTGACAGGTGTCACCCGCAGTGGGTTCGACTCAGTCTCCCACACCGCGGACAATTCTGCTGCTCAAAATCCTGTAGTCTCATTAGGATAATGAGAGCCTATGCGACAGATCCAGAAGATAACCTTGCCAAGATGGCAGCCGATCTTACTCTTTGTTTTGTTGAAAGGTTCTGAGATGGTGATTAAACATGTGGACATTGGTTTTTGTACACAAGGTTTTAGTCTTAAGTCTGGGCACCTAAATGTCATGTTTTATTTAGTCGCTATTTCCTGAAGATGGGATACCACTGTTTTTCTTATGATTGTTGAACCGCTAGTCCTATTTTCATGTCAGTGATTTGGAGCATTTATAATGACATGAAGATGGCAGCTCTTCAGAGACACCAAAGGTATCGCCCATGCGGGTTTTGCGTCACACTCATAGACTAAGTTGTAACCTTGATTTTGCTTTGTGTTTTTTCTGCCAGTGCAAAGATCAGGTACTGATGCCTAACTTTGAATTCATTTCTTTACTAAGGGCCTGATTACGACTTTGGCGGAGGGGATTACTCCGTCCCTAATGTGACGGATATCCCACCTGCCTAATTACGAGTTCCATAGGATATAATGGACACGTAATTAGGCAGGCGGGATCTCAGTCACATTTGGGACGGAGTAATCCCCTCCGCCAAAGTCGTAATTAGGCCCTATATTTTTTTTATTTGACTGATTTTACTACTTTGATTAGACATGTTATGTTACATTCGTTTGATTACTTTGAGCATAAGCTTCCCATGTTGATGCCTCGTGGGTGAATCAGAGTTTCAGTACATGGGGATTTGGGTCCAAGAATATCATACATATTGAACACTTGGTGAACTTTATCAGGTCACATTCCCACTTTTTAAAATCTTTTTTTTTTCACAACATGTTTTACATGTTCAACCCGATTACGCATGTCTTGCTGAGAGGCATATTTATTTGTTCCAATATAAAAACTGCAGTACATTTGTTATACATAATAACAAGGTTTCTTTTGCATGATGTGAGTATGTGTAGTTACATTAGGACAGGAGTTGAGTTAGTTTGGGTTTAATGTAGCAACATTCATGGAAATGAGGGAACAATCATGATAGAATTTGTGTGTGACACTTCTTTTAGAGTTATAATTATTTCGATCCTTTACATTTATTTTCATCCTAGAAATATATCCCCTGATGAAGGGCCAAAGAGGCCTGAAATGCATGGGGATTTAAGATATCAGATGATGACACTGTGTAATGACAATTGACTATAACAGTAAAAGAAGAAATAAAAGAGAATTACATTTGTTGGAGACATATGAGCGTTATTTCCATTAACGACTTTCTGTTTAAGCATCTATGGTTGAAAGTCATATTAACATTTCCAGCAAAATATTGAGTAATTCTTCTGATCGAGGAATAATTGGAGTGCAGCAAGCGAACGATGTTACAGATTGGAAGGGCATTGCTTGTTCATTAAGGAACAAAATGAAATAAACATTGCTTCTCTCTTTTCTGCTCACTTTCTCTAGCTGTATAGTGATACGCAGAAAAAAATATTAATGGCAACATGTTAATTTTTTGCACTCCTTAGGTAATGATAGAAAAGTTTGATTTTTTTCAGTGGAGCATAAACTCCCTAAAAGTAGGACAGTCTACATCAGACAGGCTCGAAAGGTAAGACCTTCCTACCTCCAGCATGGTTTTATGTTAGGTTGTTGACACACATGGGATCCAAGTTACTTTAACGAAGGCCAAAGACGCCCTTGGGCTATAGATAGCAGACAAAACATGTGGTAGGAAGGATGACTGTAACATGGCATGTCTGTTCCATCCAATAGCTCTTTTTAATACTGCCCGATGTACCCACTGAATAAAGAGATATCTTTTGTATATACTCTGAGGTAGTTTTAACACTTTATCTGGATCCCTGTTCTATACAGTATGGATTGAACTCCTTTACCCTGAGGTTGAAATTGCCTTGGTGGTAATAATCAACCAAGGTAGGTTGGAATCGCTTAGGATGAAGCATGCCACACTTATGTGAGTGAGGTTTTCCTGTCCATTTTTCTCAGGTGATCTCATTAGAATAATGGAATTCCTCTAGTTGAAATAGGGTGGCCTCTACTATCATATTCTTTGATTTTACTAATTAAGAGCAGACTGGTCTTTTGGACAGTGTGGCAGTTCCCGAAGGACTGGTCTGACCAATCAGTGTAGGGCTGTTTTTTTGGTTGGCTGTGCAATGGTCGTACGAGCTGGTGGGCTGTTTTTTACTGATGATTTTCCTAGTCGTGCAAACATTCCCCGCAGCAGCACGAATACATAAGTCCCTCATACCTTACATAAAACATATACAGCTTGCCTTTACAAGTTTAAAACTGCCTCAATCTGCAAATGTGGGCAACTTTTTGTAGCTATCTGATTCACTAATGGGGGCCACACTTAATTTGGTGCCCGGGCCCTTTTTCTGTCCCTGTCCCAGTCTGACCCTGTCACTAATAAACTAACTGTGATTACAGCTGATACAAGACTATTGACCGGATTTAGATCTCGGCAGAGGGGTTATTCCATTTCAACAGGAACGGATATCTTGTCTGCTGAAATCTAAATACCATTGTTTTCTCTGGTATTTAGATTTCGGTGGATGGTATATCCGTAACCGTTGCTACAGAGTAACCCCTCCGCTGAGAACTAACTCAGGCCCTATATGTCTGCAAAATATACGATAAGACACTCACGGGTGATAATTGCATCTAAAGACTGCATTTACCCAGGATATCATCACCCTTAAGTTCCTGCCTTTGGGTTTCTGCTAACTTTCTTATGCTTAAGGTTTGGGAAACTTTTCTCATTGGTTGTAAAAACAAGGGGACATTAGACTCTTCATTGTAAACAAATGACAGCACACTTTAGACAGAACAATAAGCTGCTCTGAGATTTCATATAGTAGGTTATCACCAAGCTCACAACACTGCCAACCATAAAAATTCACAATGACTATTCCAACGGAACATGAGTCAGAACAATGCAAATGCATTTAACATACATCAGAGAACTTCATTGAGCCCACAATGGCACTCCACACTTTATAAATAATACTCTAAGACAGAATTTTATACATTAAACCAACAGCTACATCTAGACTAATTTAAAAGGATACTATGAACCCCCCACGAAACACCACAATCTTTGTGAACTCCGACACACCTCATGCACATGCCAAACTTTCAGATGGCAGATATCGGAGTTGGGAATTATATCCATACACACACAGCAAAGAACACTACTATTGATACACATACACCAAGTATGGACTGCAACCACTCTACTGATGATTCTACCCAAAAGAAAGCAGACTCCAGTCTATTGCTGATTCCTCAGCACCAAGGTGTGAAGATTACCAAATCGGATAGCGTCGGGGGGCAGGGGGGTGTGGGGGTTCGGGGGGCAGGGGGGTGTGGGGGTTCGGGGGAGGGGTGGTTGTCATACTAACGGCAGAGCTGCACTACTGAAATATCTGTTAACATAACATAAACTTAAAGTCTCTAGGATTCATCCTGAATAAAACATTATGCTCGCTTATTCCACATAATATTTACATGCACAAAATCAGAAATTTTTAATCTTTATCCTCTCAAAACGATAAATCATTTTATCTCACCGACCAACTTCATAGCAGTGATAAAAGCACGTATTATCGCCGACTTGGACTTTGGCAAAACTATGCTTATGCACGGTAGTTACCATTCAATGTAATTTTACACTATGCATCCAGACACATATGTGAAAGGAATTATTATTACATCACGTCAACATTGAGGGAATTTAACTAGGCTGTTCTCTAAGGCAAAATAATTCACCTAATTTGCCATACAGCCTACAAAGTAGTATGTGCTGTTGATTCTTTGTAAAGTGCTCTAATGTAAAGTGCCTCAAGGTGTAGGTGCTGTATATAAAACACTTACATATTTAAATAAAAATAAATGATTAGATTTAATACACATGCATTTTAGACCAAGTTTGGACCCATGGATTGACCAAATCATAAATGGTGAAGTTAGAATAAGTTATTAACTTCTGTGCCTCCTCTGTCATCTGGATGTCTTGACAAGGCTCTAATTAAGAAATTAGACAAGAGCCACCTAGGAGTCAAGTACAAATTCATGAACAAGGAGTGTGGTTACTATGGGGAAGAAATTACACACAGTGGTCAGTGCATTGTCAAAGGATGGGCATGCGTACAATGAAGGAGAATTAATAATTTCGCAAAGTTTTCAGGACACACTTGTTCATGACAAAGAAAAGTAGCACATGAAGTCCAAGTACAGGGTGGTATGGAAAGTGGCACAAGCTCAGGAATGCATTAGCTGTTCCAATTCGAAGGATACCAGATTAGAAAAACTGTTCAAAATTGTGCTACTTGGGCAAGAGGCAAAGAAGGGGCAAAACATATTCTAGAAGCCAAGAACACATTCAGCACCTCAAATAATTGCCCCCGTTCACAAGGGAGCATCTATGAATGCCATGTTGGTGAAACAATTCTGAACATTAAAGCAGAAACCCAGACTGGTGCCACTGACTGAGATCTTTTTATATGAAAGAGCTAGACCAATTCAGTAGAAAGCTGCTTTTATGGTCACAGTCTAGTGAATCACCACAGAGACAACACTAAGGTGGGCCCCTAGTTTCCTTTTACCTTGGAATCACTCCCCTTGTGTCTCCAGGGCAATGATTGCAAAACTGAAAGGGAAAGTGGGAATGGATAAAACAAAATAGGTAGAGATGTTTCCATGACTACTCTACTATTCCGATAGAGGTAGGACGATCACCTCCCTTTAATCATTACAGGCACTGTTTCCAATTATGGGTTTGTCATCTTGCAATAATTTGCATCAAGTGTGATAAGACCACAGACAAGACCAGAGCCACACACCACCATTACCAATACACCAGCCACGCACCTCACAACACACACCCCAACTCATCACCCTGCACACCCACACTACTCACACAACACCCATGGCACCAAAACGACACCCCAGACTCTCTGAGGCATGGCTAAGGGTCATGGTGGAGGAAATAATCCAGGTAGAGCCACAGCTATTTGGAGCGCATGTGCAGCAGATATCCATTGCTAGGAAGATGCTGCTATGGCGGAGGATTGTAGAGAGGGTCGATGCTATGGGACAGCACCCCAGAACAAGGGATGACATCAGGAAGAGGTGTAACGACCTACGGAGGAAGGTGTTTTCCATTGCAGCAAGACACCAACTAGCTGTACAGAGGACTGGAGGTGGACCCCCACCTCCTACCCCACAACTAACAACATGGAGGAGCAAGTCTTGGAAATCATGCATCCTGAGGGCCAGGCAGGAATAACAGAAGGACTGGACTCTGGTAAGTCAACTCTCTATTTCTGTCACCCCCCTACCTGCATGCTATCACATACCCCCATCCTCACTACCATCACTCCACCACTACCCACACACCCCACCATTACATCTCACTTATCCCAATGCCAAGCCCTGCATGCACCACCAATGCATTGACACCACTCACAGACCTGCATGGACAACTATCACTAAAGCATGCACACTGGAGAGAATCAGCTAGCCCACCACATACCAACTCACACAAGTTAAAGCTGCCAGGGCAAATATAACCTAAGAGGGCAACCCAACCATGCACAAAATGTCACTCACAGAAACAAAAACACTGCATTTGCATCCCCACAGGTATTCCAGCCAATGTCACTGAAGAAGAGGTGCCAGCACGAGCCAGACCCCCCCACAGAAGAGGCCCACAGTGATGACAGCGACTCGGCTCGCCTGGATCTGGATGACCAACCTGGCCCATCAGGGACCTCCGGACAGTCAGTGACCCATTCACAGTCACACACCACTACAGAGCCTCCCCCACGTGGAAACACCACCACAGCACCCACCCAGCATACCCATACCTCTGTCCCCAGGACACGTCAATCAGCAGTGTGTCCACCACTAGCGGGACCCTAGGGCACACCTCACCCCAAGACAATCAGGGACCTGGGGTCAGTAGCAGTGGGCACACGGTTCAAGGGACAGAGGCACAGGACAACAGGGAAGCTGGGAGGACTGCTGTGCACCAGGGGGAGGACAGGCCCAGGGAACCGACTCTCCAGGAGGCACTCACTGAGATCCTGGGAGGATACCAACATTCCCAGGATACACTCGGCCAGATCCTGGCCAACGTGCAGAACAAGCAGCTGCAGGAGGGACAGTACCGGGGTATCAGGGAGGATCTGCAGGCCATTAACACCACCCTGGTCTCCATTGCAGGGGTGCTGGCAGACATGGCCAACATTATGTGGGAGGCAGCCTCACAACAGCAGGCCCCTGACACTAGCCAGACAATTGAACAACCTTCCACCTCAGCTGCCACTAGTGGACAGGAGGCCCTGCCACAGGACCAACAGGCCACCAGCACCCCTCCCCCTGCAGAAGGAGAACCACCCTGCAAACGTTCCCTGCGATCCAGGCAGAAGTCAGAGACTATTACCAAGACCCCCGCCAGGAAATAAGACTATCCTGATTGTCACCCTTGTGCCCCACTCTGTCACCCTGTCCACCGTGAACTGCCATTGCTCCCCTTCCTATGCCCCTTGGACAATGCACCTGTGCTTCAAATAGACTGGAACTATACCCTGGACTTTCCTCCATCATCACCGCAGCCCATTGCACCTCCCCCTTTTCTTCTTAGCAATGCAATAAACACAATTTGAAAAAATACAAGTATAAAGTATGTTAAGTGATTTAAGTATGCATTCGTTTAACTAGGTTCAAACATTTTAATTCAAATGTACAGTAATGTTCGCATTCTAAAGACCTGTAGTTGGCTGCAGTGTTCACATCAGGAGCGATAGTGGGGCACCATCATCTGCAAAATGAGTTGCCAAAGGGTACAGTGAGTGGGCATAGAAGTGGGGAATAACAGCATAGCAGTGACAAAGATTAACCATAAAATGAAAATGTTATATGAAGTAACACTGTCTTACCTGTGTGTCACTGGAAGTATTGACGAATCACTGCAGTTCTTTTGTCCTCATCCTCATCCTCTGCCTCCTCATCTGCACTGTCCACAGGGTCCACTGCTACCACATCTACGGCCATCTTCAGCCTCCACCTCCTGCAGAAAAGGCACATGGCATCTCAAGGCAGGGTTATGCAACATACAGCATGCCACGATTATCTGGTAGACCATCTTGGGTGAGTAGCACAGGCATCCACCTGTTAGATGGAGGCACCGAAACCTGGCCTTCAGGAGGCCAAAAGTACGTTCAGTGGTCCCTCTGGTTCGCCCATGTGCCTCATTGTAACATTCCTCTGCCCTTGTCCTGGGATTTCTCAAAGGGGTCAGTAGCCATGATAGGTTGGGGTACCCATAGTCACCTGCAGATATCGAGGGACAACATTTAGCCACACACTATCCCTTATGGTCCACATTATACACATACACTGGGTGGGAACCAGGCCTCACCTATTAGCCACAGACGGTGCCTCTGTAGTTGGGTCATCACATTTGGGGTGCTTCTATTCCTCGGGATAAAGGCATCATGCACAGACCCAGGATACTTCACACTGACGTGGGAGATGTACTGGTCTGCCAGGCACACCATCTGGACATTCATGGAATGAAAACTCTTTTGATTTCTGTAGACCTGTTCATTTAGCGGTGAGGGGACAAATGCAATATGTGTTCCATCAATCGCCCCAATTATGTTGGGGATATGTCCCATTACCTAGAAGTCAACATTCACTGTGGCCAAATCATCCACTTGGGGGGGAAACAATGTAGCTGCACATGATCAGGGCAGACAACACTTTAGTCAGTACTACTGAGAACATTGGCTGTGACATTCCTGCTGCCAAGCCCACTGTCACTTGGAAAGAACGAGTTGCCAGGAAATGGAGCACAGATAGGACTTGCACAAGAGGGGGATCCCAGTGAGGTGACGGATAGCAGATATCAGGTCAGTCTCTAGTTGGGCACACAGATCCGTGATTGTGGCCATGTCAAGTCTGTAGGTGAGGATAATGTGCCTGTCTCCATTGTTGCCAAGTCTACCAGGGGTTTGTAGACGGGTGTATGTCTCCATCTCCTATTCATCCGCAAAGGTTGCAATCGAGGGGGCAAAAGAGTGATGAGCCGGTCATAAACTGTACATTATAGCCACAACAGTACAATGCATGATGATATTTTGAAATGTATATGTGGCATTTGTACAGATAGTACAATTGTGAACTGTGGTGCAGTTGTAATCCAGGGCCTGCACTCCACCCCTCCCCACCCAAATTGGCATCCGCCTGTCCTGTGTGGATGGACAGGTGGAAGTGAAGTAATTCCGCTGACGTTGTGCACCATTTTGGGAGGAGGTCGGGAACCGCCGTGAGGCGCTCATTGGATAATATTGGCCCCTATGGGGCACAGTGGCCAATGGTGATGTACGCCGGTGGTGACTGTATGCACCGCTGCAGACGTCACTGCCATTTCCTATCTATTCACTCACTTGCTACCTGACCTTCCACAGGAGAGGACCTACACTGCATGTGCTGCTGTGACCTGTGTCTGGAACCTACCATGGCTCGTGTGACTGGGGAAAGGGCCCCTGCCTTCACCTCTGCGGAATTGGAGTGACTGGTGGATGGGGTCCTAGCCCAGTACGGACTGCTGTATAGGCCTCCAGACCAACAGGTGAGTAAATTGTGAGCACGATGCATGGGGCATGAATGCATGGAGTGGTGTGTGTATAAAGGCCTTGTGTAGGGGGGGTTGGTGGATGTCCCCTGGGCAACAAACAGCTTGTGTGCTAATCCATGTCTGTGCAAATGGGGATGGGAAGGGGTATGGTGGGCCATGAGTGTAACAGGCAGGACGGTCTGACTAATACCTTTCCCTGTGTGTATTTTCTCTGCAGGTCAGAGCCCATCAAAAGAAGAGTATATGGCATGCCATCGCCAAGGACGTTTGGACCCTGGGGATCTACGGCAGGCAAAGCACCCACTGTCAGAAACGGTGGGAGGACCTGAGACGCTGGGCATGGAAGATGGCAGAGGCCCAGCTGGGGATAGCCTCCCAACGAGGAAGGGGTGCCCATCGAACCATGACCCCCCTGATGGCCCGCATACTGGCAGTGGCCTATCCAGAGCTGGATGGGTGCTTGAGGGCATCACAGCAGCCACAAGGAGGTGAGTACAGTGCCCATTATTACAACTTATGCATGGTAGGGTGGTATCTGGGTAGGGGATGTGTGTCTGTGGGTGCCCGTAGGCCAGGCCTGACATTGCAGAGTAGGTCCCTTGTTGGGAAGGGTTCTGATGTGATGTTCCTCCTACCTAGCTAGTAGGCATCCACTACTGGGCAGGGCTGTGTGGGTCCCAGGTAAGCTGCAGTTGGCGGTATGTGTCCCTCCCCATGCCCTGGTGACTAGCATTGTTACTGGTAGTGCACTGCATAGTGCGTAGGGCTGTTCCCTGTGTGTGAGGGTGCTGTGTATGCCAACAGTGGTGTTGGTGCAGCCATTGACCAAGTGTTCCCTTTGTCTCTTCCCCCACCCTTTTGGTTTTGTCATCCGTTCCTTATGTGCATTAGCATCATCTGGCGTAGGAGCAGAGGCACCGGCGATGGAGGGAGCTGCATCCCACAGGACCCAGGAGGCAGAGTCCCAGTGGCACGGAGGGCGAGTGGAGCACCACGGCGGAGACTGGAGGGGACAGTTCAGACACAGATACCTCCTCCGATCTCTGTGACCACCCCAGCTACAGGTACAGCCACCATCCCAGGTGCCAGCAATGCCATCCCAGCAGCCCCTCATCGAGTTGCCCGTGCCCGCTCATCCAGGAGGGTGGGCAACTCCTTCGCCCACGGCAACTCAGACCCTGCCCTAGTGAGCCCTGCTGCCCTGAGTGAGGAGGCTATTGACCTCCTGTGATCCATCTCTGTTGGGCAGTCAGCCATAGTGAATGCCATCCAGGGGATGGCAGTCCAAATGCAACAAACCAATGCATTCCTGGAGGGATTCACACTGGATTGGCGGACCAACAGAGATCAATCCAGGCTCTGGCCTCCTCTCTGATGTCAGCCATTGTCCCTGTTTCCACCCTGTCCCCTCCAACTTCCTCTACCCAACCCCATTCCCCTCAACCCAAACTATCCCAAGCACACAGGCAGACCAGCATGTACCCAAGTCAACACACAAGAGTGATTCAGGCAAACACAAGCACCACACTTCTTCCCACAGGCACTCACAAAAACACCATCCAGGTGCAGACATACCAACATCCACTGCCTCCACTGTGTCCCCCCTCCTCAACCTCCTTCCCAATTGCGTTTACACTCACACCTGCATGCACTACATCCTCATTCACTACCGCCATCACCAGCACACCTATCGGGTCACAAACCTCACTGGCAGACACCACCCCAACAGCTATGCACACGTCCCCGGTGTCCTCTACCACTGTTTCTGTACCCCCCCTCCCAAGGTACACAAACGCAAACACTCAGACACCAACAGCCATCCACCTCACAACAGGATCCAGCCAATGCACCTGCACCCAAACACAGAAGACAGACACCTCCCACAACCACATCCTCTTCCTCCACTCCCAAACACTCTCCCTCTTCCCGCCCCAATGTCCCTAAGAAGTTTTTCCTCTCCACCATTGATCTCTTCCCTGCCCCTCCCACCCGTCCTTCAGGTTTGGCCAGGGTGAGTAAAACCCAGTCAAGCACCTCACCCACCCAGTCCACGGGCCCAGTAGAGTCTACAGCAACTCGTGGTAAAGGATCCAGGCCACCAGCCAGCCTCACGGAAAGGGTGCCAGCCCCAAGTGCTGCTCGGAAGGGCAAGGAGCCATCCCCAGCTGCGGCCAGGAAGGGCTAGGAGCCATCCCCAGCTGCTGCCAGGAAGGGCCAGGAGCCATCCCCAACTACTGCCAGGAAGGGCAAGGTGCCTGCACCAGCTGCTGCCCTGGAGAGCAAGGAGCCATCCCCAGCTGCAGCCAGGAAGGGCAAGAGGCCTGCACCAGCAGGCAGGAAGGAGAAGGGGCCTGATGCAGGGACTCAGTCGGAGTCCCCACCACCAACAATGGTTGTGCATCCATCTGAAGCAGCAGGGGAAGGGCTTGAGCTTCCTTCCACAACCACAACCACCACCATCAGCAGCACCGCCACCAGCAGTGGGCAGCAGTCCGAGGCTGTAGGGGATGGGATGGAGCTTCCCCCCAACCACCACCAGCAGCACCACCACTGCCACCACTGAGCAGCCGTCCGAGCCTGCAGGGGATGGCTGGAGCTTCCCCCCACAACCACCACTAGCAGCAGCACCACTGCCACCACTGAGCAGCCGTCCGAGGCTGCAGGGGATGGGCTGCAGCTTCCCCCCACAACCAGCAGTAGCACAGCCACCAGCAGTGGGAAGCTGTCTGAGGCTGCAGGGGATGGGCTGGAGCTTCCGCCCACAACCACCACCAGCAGCAGCACCAATGCCACCACTGAGCAGCCGTCACCGCCGGCAGACATTCTTTAGACCTGCCTTCATGGGCTGTTGTGCGGCCTGCCGCCTGCAAATACTGTGGGTATGACATCCAGCTGAGAGACTGTGACCTTGCACTCCCCAGAATCTGAAGCACAGGGCACGATGCCCCCTCCAGAACCAGTGGGAATGGCACCCACTCACCCCATCCTCCCCAGGATCTGTAGCAGAGGGCACGATGCTCCCTCCAGAACCAGTGGGTATGGCACCCGCTCACCCCATCCCCCCGAGGATCAGAAGCACATGGCACAATGCCCCTCCAGAACCAGTGGGTATGGCACCCACTCACCCCACCATCCCCAGGATCTGTAGCACAGGGCACAATGCCCCCTCCAGAACCAGTGGGTATGGCACCCACTCACCCCATCCTCCCCAGGATCAGAAGCACAGGGCACGATGTCCCCTCCAAAACCAGTGGGGATGCCACTGACTCACCCCATCCTCCCCAGGATGAAAATCACAGGGCATGATGCCCCCTCCAGAACCAGTGGGCAAGTCACCCACTTGAGAGACTGTGGCCTTGCACTCCCCAGGACCAAGCAGAGGGCATGTTGCCCCCTCCAGAGCATGTGGGCAGGTCACCCACTTGAGAGACTGTGGCCTTTCAATCCCCAGGACAGAGCATTGGGAATGTTGCCCCCTCCAGAGCATGTGGGCAAGACACCCACTTGAGAGACTGTAGCCTTGCACTCCCCAGGACAAAGAGCAATGGGCATGTTGGCCCCTCCAGGACTAGTGGTGTTGTTCCACCTGCCGGCTGAGGTGCCCCCCCACTGTTCCCCATCCCCCTGAGGTGCCTGCCTATTTTCGAACTGATGCCCCTGCAGTGTTCTCTCCGTGTTGTTGCAGGAGACAAGTGGGGCCTTGGACTTTGTAATGTGGCCCTTTGGCCAACGTACATTGAGGACTGGGCAGTGTCCATTGATTTGAACATATGTATATACTTTTAGATTGGATGTACATATTTTTGTTGTATTTATTCATTACACTCACTTTCATCTATTCATGTTGTCCTTACATTATTCCTGTGGGGCATGGGGTATATATGTTTTATTATTGCATCTGATTGTGTGTATGGTGTTGCGGGTAGGGAGGGGGGTGTTGTGCGTGTGTGTGTGTGTGTCACTCTCTTTTTGCTCCCCACTCCCCTGTGTGCTGTACTCACCGTGGTCATCTTCGCCGTCGTTGGTGTTCGTGGTCGATCAGGATGTAGATCATAGGCAATATCTGCAGCTCGGGCTCCATGGCAGCGTGGTTGTTCCCTTTGTCTCCAAAGTTTCCATTCTGAGCTCTGTTTCTGCCAGGCTTTTGATGTCATTGGTACCGCCCCGGAAAAGGTGGCGGTTTCCTGTCTCATAATACGGTGGGCAGAACATTGACTTCCGCCTGGCGTTAGGCGGCTACTGCCGTGGTGGCTGTTGTTTCCGCCCTAGCGGTCGGTGTGGTAAAGTGGCTGTCTATCTGAGCTCTTTCCGCCATGGTCATAATTTGGCGGTAGTTACCGCCAGCCTGTTGGCGGTACTACCGCCACTTTATCACCAACCGCCAGGGTTGTAATGAGGGCCTATGTCTCCTTTTTGTTCTAGGTCAAAGCTTTTGCTTCCTTTGCTGTGGCTCATTGCGCTTTTGGCAGTGGTTGGCCTGCGGTTTGAGTAGTTGCATGTTTTAGGTAAGTAAAAACAATTTACTCCAAATGACTACTGTATTGTTGCCATGCATGAATGACATTTTGTAAGTAGTGTACTAAATGCAGGATTGTGTGTGAAATTGTCTTTAGATTAGTGCACAATGATATTTGTGTTGTCTTATGTGTAATGTTCTCTTCTTTTTTCTTTTTAGTGGGATATCTTTGGTGATTGCTGTGGCTGTGCAGAGTAGTTCTGGTGAGTCTAGCTTTTTCAGGCAACTGAGTGGTATGGGTTTTGAGTTTATAACTCTTGGTGATAAAGCCACACTTTGTTTATTACTTATCTTACACAGTGTTGGTTGTGGGTGGAGCATTTGCCCAGTTACTTTACATAGGAAGGATCATGGCTAGCCATAGGATGACCGCCCAGCAGGTTGTTGGTGTGCTTTTTGAATTGTCTTCTGACCATGATTATGAAATTGACTCTGCATCTGAGGCAGAGGTGGAAGTGCAAGATTCTAGAAGTGAATTTTCTGTCAAAGAGGAATCGTCTGATGATGAAGCCACTCTTAGAGCTGATGAAGTCCCTGTTTTAGAGGAGGACACTGATGTGCCAATGGTGCAGCAGCCAGTGGATAAAAGGCTTCCTATTGGAAGACTTGAACTCTGGGTGGCCCCACACATGGAGCAGCCACAGTTGCCTGCCTTTACTGGTATCCCAGGATGTAGAGTGAATACAGAAAACTTTTTGCCTGTCAGTTTCTTTCAGTTGTTTGTGGACGATGTATTTTTGGAAGAGATTGTTGAGCAGACTAATTTCTATACGGAGAAGTATTTAGTGGGCAACGGTGACAGACTTAGATCACACTCTAGAGCTAGCCCGATGGATTCCTACAAATCTGGAAGAGTTGAAAAAGTTCTTGGGTTTAACTTTTTTGATGGGGCTGATAAGGAAGCCGTCATTGTCTTCAAATTGGCCTACTAGTCCCTTGATGGCAACTGCTATATTTCCTGCAACCATGAGTCATAACCGGTATGAGCTTCTTCTTCGGATGCTTCATTTTGTTGATAATGCTTTAGCCTTGCCACAAGATCACCCTGATTCTGACATTCTTTTTAAGATTAGACCTGTAATTGATAATTTTGTACATCAGTTTTCAGAGGTCTATGTTCCAGGCAAAGAAATATCTGTAGATGAGTCTTTGGTCCTGTTCAAGGGTCGTTTGGTTTTTAGGCAATACATTCCTAGCCAGATGGCACGGTATTGTATATGCTGTTTGAAAGTAGTCACAGGATATCTTTATAATTTCCGGGTCTGTACTGGTAGGGATTCCAGTATTGACCCCCATGGTTGTCCGCCCACTTTTGGAGTTAGTGAGAAAATTGTGTGGGAACGTGGTAGACGACTGTTTAACAAAGGTCACCATTTGTACGTAGATAATTTCTACACTGGAGTGCAGTTGTTTAAGGAATTGTTCAGAGTGGACACTGTTGTTTGTGGCACAATCCGCTCTAACCGGAAAGGCTATCCAAGAGAGCTTGTCTGTAAAAATTGGGAAAGTGCAGTGCCTTGCTAAATGATGAGCTGCTAGCTCTGAAATTTGCAAACAGGAGGGATGTCTACATGCTAACTACCATCCATGATGACAGTACTTCACATGTGGCTGTTTGGGGTCAAGTTGCTGAAGTGCACAAACCATTTTAGACTACAATAAGCACATGGCTGGTGTTGATAGAGTAGACCAGAGGTTGGAACATTACACTGCTGCTCGTAAGGCTTATGTTTGGTATAAGAAATAAGCGGTTCACCTGTTCCACTTGGCAACTTTTAATGCTTTTGTTGTGTTCAAGAATAGTTCTCCACAGTCAAGGATGACATTTAGGAAATTTCAGGAGTCTGTCATAGCAACCCTTGTTGTGCTGGAACCGGCAAGAGTTCCTAGAGAAGCAGTGGTGGAAGATGTGGCTAGTTTGAAAGATCGCCACCTTGCTGAGCACATTCCTCCCACAGCGAAAAAGACTTTCCTGCTAAGAGATGTAGAATCTGTACTCGAAGAGGTATCTGGAAGGAGACTAGGATTATACTGCCCTGATTGTCCTTCAAAGCCTGGTCCTTGTGTTGATGGCTGTTTCAGGAGTTACCACACTCAAAAACATTACTTGGAACTACTGTGAGCGTAAACTGCCTGTTTTATATTTTCTTATATTGCATTACTGTCATGTATTTAGTTAGAGCTTTTGTGTTTGTAGTTTTGTACCTATCTCTAATTAGTGGTTTCTTTGTTGTTTAAAAAAAAGTGATGGCAGTGTGCGTGGAGTGGCGCTTGGCTGTCAGAGCGTGTGGAGTGGCGCTTGGCTGGCGGTATGCATGGAGTGCCGCTTGGTTGGAGGTGTGCGTGGAGTGGCGCTTGGCTAGCGGTGTAAATAGTGACTTGCTGTTGGTCACTGCAACACACTGCTAACCAAACGTCAGTCCACACACTCCCATCAGCTGGTGTGATTGCTGTGTCAGGCATGTGGGTGCATAAAAGTGATGGGCCCTTGAATGGCGCTGTCTGTTGAAGTGAGTGTTGTACTTTGCCGGGTCCGCAGCTGGCGGCTTGAATGGTCTTGTGCATGCCATGTATGAAAGGTGTGTGAATGGACTGAAAAGCGGTTGGTGCCTTGTCACGGCTTTACAGCTCACAAGCTGTGAGACATTGGTTCAGTATTTTTGCCTTTCAGTCATTAACAGTGCATTTCATTTTGGTGAAATCTCTCATTAATAAAATTTGATCTACTGAGCCATCACTCACCATCGTGCCAAATCCAACCAGTAAGTGTGGTAAAAATTAAAAAAACCTGCTCCACTGTAATCAGGTGTCGCTGCACACCTGTGATATGCTAGCTGTCTCAGGTGGGACCCCGATGATGAAGCATGCCACCAACTTGGTTGGCGGGTGGAGGGTCTTTTTAACATAACCTAAGTGCATTTCTTTTCACAATTTTAGTGTTTAGAACATCACAGAAGGACGTGGACAAATAAAAATGATATATTACAAAACTACCTGTGTTTCTGTGGGGGGTCACCTGCATTTTTGGTCCTGCGTGCGGCCTTCATCTAGGGAAACGTACCAAACCCAGACATTTTTAAAAACTTGACACACGGAGGAGTCCAGGGAGGTGTGGCTGGCATGGATCCCCAAACATTTTCTTACCCAGAATCCTCTGCAAACCTCAAAATTTGCTTAAAAAAGGGTATTTTCCACACTTTTATTTGTAGGATCACTGCGGCGACACAAATGTCCTACCACCAAGCATTCCCCTCAGTCTCCCAAGTAAAATGATGCCTCACTTGTGTGGATCCCCAAAGCAGAGTCAGTCTAAATATGTATAAAAGAAAATATTGTGCTTATCAACTTGCTGTGCTATCCCCTCAATCTCTACACGTTTTTGGCCTTTTCCTGTTTCAGGCACCTGGGCCACCCACGCAAGGGAGGTACTATTTTTATTAGGAGACTTGGAGGAACGCTTGGAGAAAGGAAATTTGTGGCTCCTCTCAGATTCCAGAACTTTCTATCACTGAAATGTGAGGAAAAAGTGTTTTTTTGGCCACATTTTGAGGTTTGCAAAGGATTCTGGGTTCACTACCTGGCAAGACCCCCACAAGTCACCCCATCCTGAATTCCCTTGGGTGTCTACTTTTCAAAAACATATAGGTTTGCTAGGTTACCCTAGGTGCCGGCTGAGCTAGAGGCCAAAATCCACAGCTAGGCACTTTGCAAAAAAAAGGGCAGTTTTCTTTGGGGAAATGTGATATGTTTGTTGTGTTTTGGGGCATTTCCTGTTGCGGGCACTAGTCCTACCCACACAAGTGAGGTACCATTTCTATCGGGAGACTTGGAGGAATGCTGGGTGGAAGGAAATTTGTGGTTCCTCTCAGACTCCAGAACTCTCTATCACCAAAATGTGAGGGAAAAGTTTTTTTTTGCCAAATTTTGTGGTTTGCAAAAGATTTTGGGTTACAGAACTTGATCAAAGCCCCACAAGTCACCCCATCCTGGATTCCCCTGGATGTCTAGTTTTGAAAAATGCACAAGTTTGGTAGGTTTCCCTAGGTGCCGGCTGAGCTAGAGGCTAAAATCGACAGCTAGGCACTTTCCAAAAAACACGTCCGATTTTAATGTAAAAATGTGATGTGTCCATGTTGCATTTCCTGTCACGGGCATTAGGCCTACCCACGCAAGTGAGGTCCCATTTTTATCTGGAAACTTGGGGGATCACAGAATAGAAGAACATGTGTTATTGCCTCTTGTCTTTCTCTACATTTTTTCCATCCAAATGTAAGACAGTGTGTAAAAAAGACGTCTATTTGAGAAATACCCTGTAATTCACATACTAGTATGTTATGTTATCTTATCTTATTTGTAAAGCGCATGGCTACCAACAGGCTTCCCAGCGCTAGAGGACTACGGACCAGTACAGTGGGAAGAGGAAACCCTGTGCCTAGAACTACCAAGTTTTTAAAGATTTCCGAAATTTATAGTCATTGGTCGTTATACGAAGGCCAAAGGGAAGAGATTTCCATAGTTTGGCCCCTTGATAGGCAAGAGAGGCACCTCCCCATCTAGATTTCTTTATTCTGGCGAGGCTAGCAAGGGCAACTGAGGTTGACCTCAGATCTCTCTTAGGCTTGTAGGGAGAGGAAAGGGTTCTCAGAATCTGGGGGCCCCTGTTGTGGAGGGATCTGTGGATACAACACAAAACCTTGAACTTAATGCGTTGATCCACGGGTAGCCAATGTAGTAGATTCAATCCTGCCTTTACAGAGCTCCTTTTTGGGGTATCTAATAATAAACGGGCTGCCATATTTTGGACTCTCTGTAATTTATTTTTAACATATACGGGTGACCCGGCAAAAAGACTGTTTCCATAGTCCAGTCTAGAGATAATAAGAACTTGGACAATAAGCTTTTTAGCTACAGGAGGAAGAATATGCAAAACCTTCCTTAAGAGTCTTAAGAGGCCAAAGCAAATACCAGATATATGCTTAGCATTGTGATCCATTGTAAGAGATGGGTCCAACCATATCCCTAGGCCTTTGATATGTTCCCTTGGAGCCGGAAGCACTCCTCTGGAAACATCAATCTCCAAAGTCTGATTGGAGCCAGACTTATACCCAGGATCATCAGCTCGGTTTTGTCGTTGTTTAATAGCATTCTGCTGTTCGTCATCCAACCTGCTACAGCTTGCAGGCAGGAAGATAGAGAGGACACGTCTTGCATAGAGTTGGAGTTGAACGAGACCACCAATTGCTTGTCATCAGTATAGGAGACTAGTGAAAACCCCAGGGATTCCACCAACTCTGCCAGGAGCCAGGTATATATTAAAAAGTGTGGGGCTGAGTGATGAGCCTTGTGGTACCCCACAGATGTTATAGAATTTGGCTGAGAGGTGGGATCTGTCTAAGACCTGAAAGGACCTATCTTTTAGAAAGGATAGAAGCCAGGCCAGGGCCAGCCCTTCTATTCCCAAATTTCTCATCCTCTGACCCAGCACCTCATGATCCACTGTGTCAAAAGCTGCGCTTAGTTCTAAAAGTATGACCGCTGTGATCTTTCCTTGGTCCATACTCTTCCTGGCTTCTTCCAGGACTACAATGAGCGCAGTTTCTGTACTGTGCTGGGGCCTTAAGCATGTCTGGGTGGGGTGCAAGCAGTTATTCAATTCCAGAAAGGAGGACAACTGCTTGTTAATATGTTTATCTAGAATATTTGCGGGGCTGGGTAAGAGGGCGATAGGTCTATAATTCTTTAAATCCGTTGCATCCAGCGTTGTTTTTTTTAGTAGGGGTTTCACTATGGCGTGTTTCCATAGTCCGGGGACTTCACCTATGGAGATGGACTTATTCAGCATATTTGTTATTGCTGGGACAATAACCATGGCGCCTTGTGCAATTTTTTTGGGGGGGGAGCTGGATCTATAGGAGAACCAGACTTGAGAGTAGTTAAATATGAGGAGACTTCTTCCAGAGAAATAGGGGTGAACTGTGAAAGGGTGGCCCTATCCTTAGTAGAAGGAGAGGCCCGTCCTTCTTGCCTGGGAATAGATTTGGGAAAATTGGAATGAATATCTACAATCTTTTGTTGGAAGAATCCCGCTAATTTGTTACTGTGCTCTACTGAGGCTACCATGGGATTCTCCTCACAGGGTACCTGAATGATTGCTTTTACTATCTGAAATACTGCTTTAGGAGATCCAGCAGATCCCTCAATCTTTTCTGCGTAATAGGTTCTCTGTGAAAGTTTTATCTCCAGGTGATAAGCTCTGATCTCCTTTCTATAAGCCTCCCTGTCCGCGGGTTCATAGGATTTTCTCCACCTTCTTTCTAACCTCTTACAGTTTTTTTTCAAGAGATGGAGGGGCGAGGAAAACCATGGGGAGCTGATGGTCTTATGTACCCCTGTTTTTACCTTACATTGAAGAGTGAGATCCAGACTATCAGTAATCCAGTCATTACATTTCTCTGGCTCACAATTAGTCCCATTGAGGTAACTAGGTTTCCGAATCTCCAGTACCCTAATCCATTCTTTAGTGGAGAGCTTGTGCCAGTTCCTGCCCCTCTGCCTAACCGGCTGTAGATGAGTATTCCTCAGCTTCATGGTAAGACTCAAAGGAACAGAGAAGTGGTCTGTCCAAAGGATGGGAAATGAGCCTTTTGATGTAAGTGCTGTCAAATTCCTGAACACCAAATTGATTGTGTGACCCCTTTCAGGTGGGGGGCCCTTCACTATTTGTTCTAGCCCTAAAGCTTCCAGTTCACCTAGGAGCTTTTTCGTAGCCGGCAAGTCCAAGTTCTCGGCGTGAATGTTAAAATCCCCTAATATGCTGAAATTCGGTCTCTTACAGATTAGGTCAGCCATGAGATCAGAGAAGGAATTCAAGAAGTTTTCATATGGCCTTGGGGGGGTGATACAGTAATGCTCCTGATAGAGTGAATAAAGAATCCAACACCAGAGAAAACAACATACCTTCCCCTTCTAAAAGCTGAAGAGGCTGAGACGTCATCTTAAATGTATCTTTGTAAATTATAGCAATACCCCCCTCGAGAGGTAGGTCTGTCCACTCTAGCTATTAAATATCCTTGGGGTAGGGCTAAACTAATATCCGGACCTGAATCTTCGTGAAGCCAGGTTTCGGTGAGAAACAGTGCTGAAGGCGATGTCTCACTTACAAAGAGATTTATGTCCAATTTATGACATGCCATGGAGCGGCAGTTGATGAGAAAGAAAGAAAAATGCCTATTCAATACCGGATGTGGCTTTACCTTAGTCTGGTGTGGGGCCAGTGACAGGTGGGACATCTCCAATTACTGTCACCTAGGACCAAGCAACCCTGACAGTCTTTCTGAGCTCACGGCCACTGAACACGGACCTGTGAACTCACACAGTCATTCCACATAAAATATCCAATGTATATTAAAACACTTTTAAAATGCGGCTAACAGATTCTAAATCACAAAAAAAAAGCAGGTAAGATCAAGAGTTGCTAGAATGCTTAAACGCAGGAGACTCTCACCACCTGTGAGGCCCGAGTCCCCGAGTAACAGTATGGGGACTGTTAGACTTTTCATCCTTGGTGTGGTCTCCCTTAACTTTTTGCCTCTGTTTCCCAGGTTGTTGATGTGTGCTGGACTCTGGTTGTGCTGTTTTTGTTACTCTGGGCACTTTACCACTACTAACCAGTGCTAAAGTGCAAGTGCTCCTATACAAAATGTGTATGTAATTGGTTCATCCATGATTGGCATATTTGATTTACTAGTAAGTCCCTAGTACAGTGAACTAGATGTGCCCAGGGCCTGTAAATCAAATGCTACTAGTGGGCCAGCAGCACTGGTTGTGCCACCCACATTAGTAGCCCTGTAAACATGTCTCAGACCTGCCACTGCAGTGTCTGTGTGTACAGTATTAAACTGTAAATTTAACTTGGCAAGTGTACCCACTTGCCAAGCCTAAACCTTCCCTATTCTTACATGTAAGGCACCCCTAAGGTAGGCCATAGGTAGCCCCAAGGGCAGGGTGCAGTGTATGGTTAAGGTAGGGCACATGGTAATGTGTTTTATCTGTCGTGACAGTGAAATACTGCTAAATTCCTTTTTCACTGTTGCAAGGCCTGTCCCTCTCATAGGTCAACATGGGGGCAACCTTTAAATATGATTAAAGTGTAGATTCCCTGCGGAAAGATACGTGGAGTTTGGGGTCTCTGAGCTCACAATTTAGAAATACATATTTTAGTAAAGTTGATTTTAAGATTGTGTGAGTATTTTCTTGGTTAAACTGTCACGTAGGCTCTCATTATTCTAATGAGACTTCTGGATTTTGAGCAGCAAGATCGTCCACGGTGTGGGGGACTGAGTCTGACCCACGGCGGGTGACACTTGTCGCTCCAGATCCGGGCTTTGCTCCGGCTAACTAGCAGTGCCTCATCTCTCCGGAAAGGTAGAGATGATTGGGCAGCCGAGCGCATGACATATCGTACTTCTCAGGGAAGTTGTGGTCAATCAGGTCACATCCCGTTCTCTAACTCACAATTCGGTCTCATATATAAATGTCAATAAAAGTAGTATAAGTTTTATAGATTGGTTTAATAAAACGACTGCATTTTGGATAGCAAAGAGTGAGTTGCAATAACCAGAACGACACAACACAGCATTATTAAAATCGTGACAATGAGAGTGAAGCATAAGAATAATGCTATCATATTGCCACTAGAATCGATTAACTATTTCCTGTCTAAATCATATTTTGAGCATGGCATGTTAAGCTCTAATCCTGCCTTTCAGGTTCCCCTGGGAGGACATCAACCCTCATACCTGAGCAAAGGCCTGTAATTTGCATCAGCATCTGCAGCAAAGCACTCAGCATACAGTTGTGGTTCCCTGGCTGTTTTTATAATTAACACAGCAGATGTTCTAAGACAATGTCCCTACGTAAGGATGTGTATTTTCTACGAATGTTGGAGACTAAACTTCTACCACGTTTACCGGCAATGTACTAGACTGTAGTCTTGACTGAAGCACAGAGTGATCAAGAATGCGTTGTTTGAGAACACAATGCTGAACTAAGCAAAAGAGTTAGATTGAAGAAATTAAAACAAGACCGTAAAACTGGTTATTGTAAAAATAACTATGCGAAGCTGAATAAAATATATCTATGTCAAGGTACACAGCGGCCTAGTGTATTAAACTAACGTGCATGGAGCTATAACTAAAATGGCTACACCACAAAACCATTTCTGTGACTCTGCCTGTTTGTGGATTCCCTGTCTGGGTCAGTTTGACAGTTGGGCTGGTTGCAGCTTTCGCTAGACAGAGACACAAAAGGAGCTGGGGTGTCGTCTGCATTTCCTGATGAGCCATCTGTGCTAGGAGGGAGGAGGGGAGTGGTCACTCACACCTGAAAGGGCTATGCCTGCCCTCACACAATGCAGTCTATAACCCCCTGATGTGTGTCTGGAGCCTGGCCTGGGCAAGGCAGGATTTCACAAACAAGAGAGATTATCCTACTTCAAAGGCCAAATTGGTATAAGAAGGGCACCCAAAACCACAGACTTTAGAACACTTCTGGAAACCAAGAGGAACCTCTGCCTGGAGAAGAGATGAAGAGCCGAGGAAAAAGAGCTGCCCTGCCTGTGACTGTGCTTTGTGGAGCCCTCCTGCAGTTGCTGTTTCTGCCAGTGCTAGAGGACAAAGACTGGACTTTGTGTTGCCTTGCTTCTTGTGAAGAACTCTCCAAGGGCATGATTTAGAGCATGCCTCCTGTTGTTTGAAGTCCAAGGGACAGCAAAGACTTCTCTCTGCCAGCACCTGCAGCCTCTGCTGAGACTCCTACTCTGCCGAGGGGTGCCCATCCAGATCCTGGGATCCTGAAAGGAGAAGCTGGCAGTCCAAGAGTGAGAAATCCCAGCACTGACCGCCGTGCTGGGAAAAGATAGATGCAACTCCGATCTCTGGCTGAAAAATCAACGTGCCTCCGGCTTCGCAGCAGAAAATCGAGGCTCGTCTGCAATGAGACCGGAAGATCGATGCCCGCGGCTGGAGAAACGACGCGCAGCATCACTGACGGAGGCTGGTGAGATCGCAACCCTCGACGCATGGTTTTTGAATCATCGAGCAGGATGATTTCTGATGCAAACTTCGCTGGTCGTGCAAAAACGATGCAAGGCCTGTCCGGACGCGAGAGTGCGGTTTGAATTGACACATCGCTCTCCAGCAGAGAGAAGAAATGACACACGCCTACTCGACTGAAGGAGAAACAACGCTTGGTCTCGCTCGTGAGTGATATTGATGCATTGCAAGCCCTTTTTGACGCACACTCGCCCATGCAAGGTTATTTTTTATGCACCCTGGTACATTTCCACACTAACACCGTTAGCGTTGTTTTTAAAATTACATGATGGTTTTAAATTGATAACTTGACTTGGGTATTGTGGAGCTTTGTCGTTTTGGTCTTGTTTTGCTTAGATAAATATTTTCTATTTTTCTAAACCTGTTGTGATCGGGCAGCCCCGATCACGTCTCCGAAAGCGTCAGTCGACTCCGTGTCGGGTAAACCCGACACGTCAGTTCCGTGTTCCCATGTTACCATGGGAACGCTCTCGGCGTCAATGTCGCGTTTCCCTGTTTCCAGGGAAACGCTCGAGGGCTTCCGGGCCGCCGGGGTTGAAATGGAGGCGGTACGCGATGGAGAGGAGAGAGGAGTTGAAGGAGAGAGGGAGGCGAATCCAGGAGGAACGGAGCAGCGTGTCGAGATCGAGGAGGAGGAAGAAACCGAAGTCGGAGGCGAGGAGAGGGAGACCACACACGAAGGAGCGCCGGAGTCGGGGAACCAAGGAACCAGCCACGACCCCGGAGGGTCGTGGCTTGCAAAGGTACGGTCCCTCCTAGGGACAAGAGATCGTAGAGCTAAAAAGCCACCGGGGAAGGGAATTGGGGAGGTGTGAGAGGGGGGAAAAGGGAGGGGCGCAGGCTCCATAACCAAAAGGGGAGTCTGGCTATCTTGTCCTATCCGGGAGCACCGTGTGTCAACTAAAACACATCACAATTATTTAGTACATTGCACAGGTGTATCTACACTCTATCTCTATCTCCCTACTTACCTTTCCCCTTTTCTATGTGAAAAGAAACCCCAGAAATACCCCTTTACTTACCTTGGCGTTCTTCTGTTTCTCTTGCCAGTATTCCACTGGAGCCGCCCGAGTTTCCCAGAATCCACCGCCCTAGGAGGCAAGAGGAAGGAGAACGACAGAGTTAGACGAAGAGAAGAACCATAGCCCTAAGACTCTATAGGAAACTGTAATCTTTTGAACCAAAAGAAAAAGAAAAAGAACAATAATAAAAAGCCTTACTTACCGCACTACCCAATCTCAGTCTGGTTTATACCGTTCAGCCTGCCACACCTGTGTTGTGTCATTTTGTAGTGTTTTCATTAAGTTACTCTGTGTGTTGGTACAAATACTTTACACCTAGCCTACCTGCTCGTGCCAAGCTACCAAGGGGGTAAGCAGGGGTTAGCTGAGGATGATTCTCTTTTACCCTGACTAGAGTGAGGGTCCTTGCTTGGACAGGGGGTAACCTGACTGCCAACAAAAGACCTCATTTCTAACAGGGACCCCGGAATTCAGAGATGAACAAATAGCCACTGCTTCTCAACACCTTATCTTGTGCCCATTTTTGGAAATACAGGTTTCCTTGATACCTATTTTTAACTCTTTATATGTCACCAAATGAATTGCTGTATACCCGGTATACAATGAAAACCCATTGCAAGGTGCAGCTTATTTATTGGCTCTGGGTACCTAGGGTTCTTGATGAACCTACAAGCCCTACATATCCCCGCACCCAGAAAAGTCCAGCAGACGTAACGGTATATTGCTTTTGAAAATCTGACATAGCAGGAAAAAGTTACAGAGTAAAACGTGGAGAAAAATTGCGTTTTTTTTCACCTAAATTTCAATATTTTTTTTATTTCAGCTGTTATTTTCTGTAGGAAAACCTTGTAGGATCTACACAAATGACCCCTTGCTGAATTCAGAATTTGGCCTACATTTTAGAAATGTTTAGCTGTTCAGGATCCAGTATTGGTTTCACACCCATTTCTGTCACTAACTGGAAGGAGGCTAAAAGGACAAAAAAATAGTAAAAATGGTATGTCCCAGTAAAATGACAAAATTGTGTTGCAAAATGTGGTTTCCTGATTCCAGTCTGCCTGTTCCTGAAAGATAGGAAGATGGTGAGTTTAGCATCGTAAAACCTTTGTTGATGCTATTTTCAGTGAACAAAACACAAGTCTTCTTCTGCAGCCCTTTTTCCCATTTTCTTTTAAAAAACAAACTTTTTGCTGTATTTTGGCTAATTTCCTTATCTCCTCCAGGGGAACCCACAAACTCTGGGTACCTCTAGAATCCCTAGGATGTTGGAAAAAAAGAAGGCAAACTTGGTGTGGGTAGCTTATGTGGACAGAAAGTTTTGAGGGCTTAAGCACGCACTGCCCCAAACAGCCAAAAAAAGGCTTGGCACCTGAGGGGGAAAAGGCCTAGCAGCGAAGGGGTTAACTACTGCTATAGACCTCAGCATTGGGCTACAATGCTATATTATTTCCTTGTTTGTTGTGAATTAACTTGCTGATAAAACAGTTTATGGATATGTTTTGCGTTAGGAAATAAGCCAACCAGGACACATTAGCATCACTTCCAGAGGATGATTGAAATTTTTTCTAGCTATCACGTTTAGAATTTTCAATTCTATTAAGGACCCGGAGGCGAGGATTATGCTTCTCTTTCTATGCTTTAATAAACTTCAGCAGCCAATTAGGAAGCATTTTAACAAAAAACTACAAATCCCATGAACCCACCATAGTGACATAATAACCATGGAGTTCAACCCTATAAACCCATCCTGACATGAAGACTCTTCCTTTTTTCTTTGCACAAAGTCAGATAACGGCACTAATGCCGAAAAAGTCACAAAAGAAACCTGAGTCCAGAATCTTAAGAACAACCAACCTTTTGAACCGGAAGGACAAACATCACATCAACGACGTGGGGAAGAAGAAGATCTTCTGAGGGAAACGAAGAAGACTCTGTGTAGGAAGTTGGCTCTGTATGTACTATTTCAAAGTAAGAAATAGCATGCACAGAGTCCAAGGGTTCCCCTTAGAGGTAAGATAGTGGCAAAAAGAGATAATTCTAATGCTCTATTTTGTGGTAGTGTGGTCGAGCAGTAGGCTTCTCAGAGGGTAGTGTTAAGCATTCGATGTACATACACACAGGCAATAAATGAGGAACACACACTCAAAGACAATTCCAGGCCAATAGGTTTTTGTATAGAAAAATATTGTTTCTTAGTTTATTTTAAGAACCACAGGTTCAAGATTTACAAACAATACTTTAAATGAAAGGTATTTCACTCAGGAATCTTAGGAACTTTGAATCAACACAATAGCATGCACAGTTTTGGCAAAAATGGCAATAAGCTATTTTAAAATTGGATACTGCAAAATTCAACAGTTCCTGGGGGAGGTAAGTATTTGTTGGTTTGTCAGGTAAGTAAAGCACTTACAGGGTTCAAAGTTGGGTCCAAGGTAGCCCACCATTGGGGGTTCAGGGCAACCCCAAAGTTACCACACCAGCAGCTCAGGGCCAGTCAGATGCAGAGGTCAAAGTGGTACCCAAAACGCATAGGCTTCAATGGAGAAGGGGGTGCCCCGGTTCCAGTCTGCCAGCAGGTAAGTACCCGCGACTTCGGAGGTCAGAGCAGGGGGGTTTGTAGGGCACCAGAGGGAACACAAGTCAGCACAAAAAGTACACCCTCAGCGGCACAGGGGCGGCTGGGTGCAGAGTGCAAACAGGCGTCGGGTTTGCAATAGGTTTCAATGGGAGACCCAGGGGTCTCTTCAGGGATGTAGGCAGGCAAGGGGGGGGGGCTCCTCGGGGTAGCCACCACATGGGCAAGGGAGAGGGCCACCTGGGGGTCGCTCCTGCACTGGAGGTCGGATCCTTCAGGTCCTGGGGGCTGCGGGTGCTGGGTGTTTCCCAGGCATTGGGTTCTTTGAAGCAGGCAGTCGCGGTCAGGGGGAGCCTTGGGATTCCCTCTGCAGGTGTCGCTGGGTGGGCTCAGGGGGGTCAACTCTGGCTACTCACAGGGTCGCAGTTGCCGGGGAGTCCTCCCTGTAGTGTTGGTTCTCCGCAGGTCGAGCCGGGGGCGTCGGTGCAGAGTGGAAAGTCTCACGCTTCCGACGGGAAACGTGTGGTCTTTAAAAGTTGCTTCTTTGTTGCAACGCTGCAGTCTTTGTGGAACAGGGCCGCTTTTCTCGGAAGTTCGTGGTCCTTTTAGATGCAGGGTAGTCCTCTGAGGCTTCAGAGGTCGCTGGACCCTGGGGGACGCGTCACTGTTGCAGTTTTTCTCTAAGTGGGGAGACAGGCCTGTGGGGCTGGAGCCAAAGCAGTTGGTGTCTCCATCTTCTCTGCAGGGCTTCAGGTCAGCAATCCTTCTTCGTCTTCAGGTTGCAGGAATCTATCTTCCTTGGTTCTGGGCACCCCTAAATACTCAACTTAGGGGTGTGTTTTAGGTCTGGGAGGTTAGTAGCCAATGGCTACAAGCCCTGAGGGTGGCTACACCCTCTTTGTGCCCCCTCCCTGTGGGGAGGGGGTCACATCCCTAATCCTATTGGGGGAATCCTCCATCTGCAAGATGGTGGATTTCTAAAAGTCAGAGTCACCTCAGCTCAGGACAACTTAGGGGTTGTCCTGATTGGCCAGTGACTCCTCCTTGTTTTACTCATTATCTCCTCCAGCCTTGCCGCCAAAAGTGGAGCCGTGGCCGGAGGGGGCGGGCATCTCCACTAGCTGGGATGCCCTGTGGCACTGTAACAAAGGGGGTGAGCCTTTGAGGCTCACCGCCAGGTGTTTCACTTCCTGCAGGGGGAGGTGAGAAGCACCTCCACCCAGTACAGGCTTTGTTCCTGGCCACAGAGTGACAAAGGCACTCTCCCCATGTGGCCAGCAACATGTTTGGTGTGTGGCAGGCTGGTAAAACTAGTCAGCCCACACTGGAAGTCGGGTATGTTTTCAGGGGGCATCTCTAAGATGCCCTCAGGTGTATTTCACAATAAAATGTACACTGGCATCAGTGTGCATTTATTGTGCTGAGAAGTTTGATATCAAACTTCCCAGTTTTCAGTGTAGCCATTATGGTGCTGTGGAGTTCGTGTATGACAGACTCCCAGACCACATACTCTTATGGCTACCCTGCACTTACAATGTCTAAGGTTTTGCTTAGACACTGTAGGGGCATAGTGCTCATGCACCTATGCCCTCACCTGTGGTATAGTGCACCCTGCCTTAGGGCTGTAAGGCTTGCTAGAGGGGTGACTTATCTATGCCATAGGCAGTGTGAGGTTGGCATGGCACCCTGAGGGGAGTGCCATATCGACTTAGTCATTTTCTCCCCACCAGCACACACAAGCTGGCAAGCAGTGTGTCTGTGCTGAGTGATGGGTCCCCAGGGTGGCATAAGACATGCTGCAGCCCTTAGAGACCTTCCCTGGCATCAGGGCCCTTGGTACCAGGGGTACCAGTTACAAGGGACTTACCTGGATGCCAGGGTGTGCCAATTGTGGAGACAAAGGTACAGGTTAGGGAAAGAACACTGGTTCTGGGGCCTGGTTAGAAGGCCTCAGCACACTTTCAAATCATAACTTGGCATCAGCAAAGGCAAAAAGTCAGGGGGTAACCATGCCAAGGAGGCATTTCCTTACACTCTGTATCATTTATCCTCTTGACCTAGGATGAAGAAGAATAACGAGCCATAAACACTGTCTCATAGAAGAAAGTGCAAACAACAACACGCAGTTGTTTTTTTTTTTTTATGTTAACAGGGTGGGAAAAATTTCAATAAATGTGTTTATTCCAACATCATAATAACATTATGAAAGAAGAATAAACATCTCAAAACATAAAAGTAATAATAATAATAATCTAATGATAATCATAATAATAGTATCCCAGGGTGGGATAATCCTCGCCTCCGTGTCCTTAACAGAATTAAAAATTCTAAACGCGATAGCTAGAAAATGTTTAATTCTATGTCAGGATCGGATGCTCAGATTACGCTAGTTTAAAGTCCTGTCAGTACCACAGAACGCCACATCGAGAATAGGCTTATAATAAAACCTTTTAAATGTGGAATCAGAGGACCAATCTGCAGCGTTCAAAATATCTTCCAATTGAGAACCAAGAGGAAAGGATTTTGACGCCATAGCACCCCGAACGGAGTGCGCTCCAAATTTGGAAGAATCAATGCCTGCTTCAGACAAAATCCATCTCACCCATCGAGCCAGAGTAGCTGCAGAAACCGGTTTAAATGGCTTTTGGAGAGAAATAAGCAGTTAACCCACCATGCCAGTATGGAATTCTGATGTACTTACCTCATAATCTTTTAGGCATTGAACAACACAAAGCTTGTGATTATCTGGGAAAGCTGGATAGGACACAAACCTGCTGTTGCATTTACTCCTGCCAGATATAACAAAAGAAACAACTTCAGGAGAAAAACGTCTCCCTGCCAAATGCAAAGCTTTAACATCAGAAACGCGTTTACAAGAAATGAGACACAGAAGGATAATAAGTTTGGCAGCAAGTTGTTTTCTGCAAAGATATCTATTAGATGGCCAGAATCTAAAAACCGAAGAATGTTGTTAACATCCCAGAGCTCAGAGTACCTGGGTACAGGAGGATTTAACATCCTAATGCCTCAAATGAGTTTAGAAACAACAGGTAACTGGCCCACAGGTCTACCATCAATAAAGACGTGACCGGCAAAAATGGCTGAATGAAAATTGCTAATGGAATTATAAGCCATCCCCAAAGCGGCTAAAGAGGCCAAAAAATTCAGGATCAAAGTGCAATCCGCATTAAAGGGATCTGAACCCCGTGAAGAACACCAACTACACCATTGTCTCCAAGTGGAGGCATAACGTTTATGTGTGTTGGGAGCCCAGAATTTATTGATGAATTCCTGAGCCTCGTTCCAAAGGCCTGGGAGGCTCCAGTTTTGCCTGAAAGACGCCAAGCTAGAAGGGACAATTGACCTGACAGAATCAAGGTGTGGGGAGAGCCCAGCGGATCCAGAAGGAGGTTCCAAATCCAGGGAAGGAGACGGGGGGAGCACAGGCTAACTCCATCAAGATGGGAAACCAAGGCTGGGCTCTCCAATACGGAGTGATCAAAACCATTTCTGCTTCCTGTCTCTGAAGATACGCTAGGACCCTGGGAATCATGACAAAAGGAGGGAAAGCATAAGAGAGGAATGGAGTCCAATCCTGGAGGAAAGCATTGGTTGCTCTCGATCCCGGATCCGGGTGCCAACTGAAGTACGAGGGGAGTTGAGAATTCAGACAGGAAGCAAACAGGTCAATTAAGCAAGGACCCCATTTAATCATGATAGCCCTGAAGACACGTGGGTGTAGTCTCCAGTCGCTGGAATGAAGTGGCTGGAATGCCAATCCGCAATCACATTCCGCTGACCCGGAAGATATTCCGCTGTCACCGAAATGTGATTGGGAAGACAATAATGCCAAAAGTACTTGGCAATCTCCGTCAGTAAAGGAGAGCGGGTTCCCCCCCAGTTTGTTCACGTATCGAACCGCTGACACATTGTCCAGCCTGAGCAGACTGCAACATTTTGCTTTGCCCGCGGTGAAACTGCAAATCGCAAAAGAGCCCGCTAAGAGCTCCAGGCAATGGAAATGAAGAGAGAGCTCTTGTTGAGACCAGCCACCCCCCCTTCCATAAGGGACTGCAACGAGCCCCCCAACCCCATAGATGGGCATCCGCCTCTAAGATCAGGTCCGGGGAGCAGGGAAAAATGGCTCTCCCATTCCATGTGTCCATGTGAGATAGCCACCAATTTCCATCTTCGCCTCCTCTGAGAGGGGAACAGACTGTGAGTAGGACAAGCCCTTGTTCAGGTGCATGATCTTGAGGCGCTGCAGGGACCTGTAATGTAGAGGTCCTGGGAATATCGCCTGAATCGAGGAAGCTAGCAATCCCACCAGCCGGGCAAGAGACCTCAAGGTCATCTTAGACAATGCTAGTTTCAATTCTTTCCTGATATTCCTCACCTTTGTTGGAGGAAGAATTAACCGAGCCGAGGGGGAGTCCGACCAAGAAACCTAGGAACTCTATAGATTGAGAAGGGGTTAGAATGGACTTTTGGATGTTGATGAGAAAGCCTAGGTCCTGAAGGAGAGAAATCGCCCATTCCAAATGAATCATAACCGTGTGGGGGATTGGGACATAATTATTATGTTGTCTAAATAAATGATGAGGCGAACGCCTCTCGCTCTCAGGCATTCCACCACCGGCTTCATCAGTTTTGTGAAGCACCACGGGGCTGAAGAAAGGCCAAATGGAAGAACCTTGAATTCGTAGATCTTCCCTTCCCAACGAAACTGGAGGAAACGTCTGTGGGGAAGGAAGATAGGAACGGAAAGGTAATGTCAGAGTCACTAGATCCTCAGGGTCTGTGCACGTTCCCAACACGTCCACTACTGAACAGCTCCAAGACTCTGATGGATACATCACAGAGACTGAGAGAGTTCAAGAGGGGAAGAGGGGATTAGGAAGGGAACAGCTGGAAAGGAGACCTGTAGTAAGAAAAAGCTTAGAACACACAATATGAAAATTATATCTCCTGAAATCAATACTAGACTATGATTCTAAGCCTAGTCACTCTGAAAACCTGAACAATCTAAGAGTTAAGTTTAAAATGACTAAGTTTCAAGACGGCCGGATACCTGTAGGGGAATCAAGATGAATTAAATGAAAACGTTCTTATTCAAGTACTTTCCTTTACATGAGAATCAGAAAAAACATTCTGACAAAATTTTGAACCAGTCATATAAACCCTGTTTTGAGAATGTATACTAGGACCATACAATATTGCATCTATTGCATCTAGAAATTCTGGCCTTCTGTGTACTCTTAAAATGTTTCAACACAAATTGCGCATATTGCAGATATATATATATATATATATATATATATATATATATATATATATATATATAAAACACCATAAAAGGATTGTGCACCATGAATAACACAATATGGATTCAGGAAACAAATCACATAACTTGTCAACTCAAATATTACATAATAAATATCTTAGAATAGTAGCATACAATAAACAACATGAATTAAACTCGAGAGAGAATCGTGCGTCTTGCCAATTTGAGTGTTACCATGTAAAATACCAAGAAATGGTAGCACGCAATGAATATCAAAGTCAAATCATCATTAATCGATTTGAGCGTCTTGCCGATTCACAAAACACGATGTAAATGTCAAGGAATAACAGCTCACAATAAATAACAAGATCAAAATACAATGAAACGAATCGCGCTTCTTTTGCCGATTCTTAAGCCACCATGTAAAATGTCAAGAAATGGTAGCGCGCAATGAACAACAAAGTTAAATGCTCATGAAACGAGTTGTGCGTCTTGCCAATTCGTAAAACATCATGTAAATGTCAAGAAATAGTAGCGCGCAATGGACAACAATGTTTAAACACCATAAAACGGATTGCGCGTCTTGACGATTCTTAAGCCACCATGTAAATGTCAAGAAATGGTAGCGCGTAATGAATAACAAAGTCAAATCTTTATTAAATAAATTGCGCGTCTTGCCTATTTGTAAACTACCATATAAATGTCAAGAAATGGTAGCGCGCAAGTAATCTGTTACTCATTTAAGAATTTAAAACAAGAATATGAAAATTCTAAATAACGGTGTCGGGAAAGTCCAACCACCATCTTACCACCTGGAACAATGATCACCAATGAAGGATTAGGGCAGAAGACTGGAAGATCCAAATAGGCCGCCGGGACAGGAGCTCAGGAAAAAGCTGCTGCTCTGCACCGGGACCTCTGAATAGTGAGCACTTGGAGTTGGGCTGGCTCTCTTTTATAGAGTCTTGGCCCAGCCCAGAACCACGCCCAGGCATGTTGCAGGGAAAGTCTCTGGAAGACCCTGGAAAGGGGCCACACCCTAACACACTCTGAAAACCTGCAGCAATACACTGCAAAGGAACAGTATTTGTAAGCATATTAAAAATAAGTTTTCAGGATTGAACTCTGCAATGCAAAAGGTTAAACCTCAACATATCAGCACAATGCATAAATTACTTTGTTTTGAGAGTGCTGGGTTTTTGCATTTTTGTCGCCAATAGAGCGCGTACTGCTCTGGTGTTGACAGGTAAGCATCTTTCAGATCCAAACGGACCACCCAATCTCCGGACCGGAGGATATCTCATAGTAAATGTATGCCTTCCATTTTGAAATGGCGATACAGGATCCACTGGTTGAATTCTTTTAGACTGAGGACCAACCTTGAGCCTCCACCCTTCTTATCTACTAGAAAAATGAGACTCACAAACCCTCGGGGTGTAACACCCATTCCTCTATCACTTCTTTGGATAGAAGAGACAAAACCTCTTTTTGAATGACGCTGTGATCTGAGAGGGAAAAATACAGAGTGTTGAGAAAAGGAAGTTGACAGGGAGACTGAAAGAATTCTATTTTGAATCCTCGAACGGATTCTAGCACCCACGGGTCATTTAAAATTTTTTGCCAATTGTGAAAGAAACATTGAGTGTGACCCCCTAAAGAAACTTCCTCCCACGGAATAAGTCTCACCTGCAGAGGAGGAATCTTGCATAGCTGCTGCAGTGCCGCTGAATCTTCCCCTACGGAAGCGGCCTCTCAAAGGACGTCTGGAAGGGTAGAAGGAGGAGGTTTGGTCTTGGTAGCCACCTCTACCTCTGTGACCCTGGAAGCTGTCTCCAGTTGGATTTTGGTAACCTCAGCCGAACGGGTGCCCCCTGAAGCGTCCGGCCCTGGAAAAAAGAGGTCGTAAAGTTCTCTTGATGGAGCCTTGAGCCTTCTCTAGGCTAGAAAAAGTTGAAACAAACTTGGAAAATTCCTTGATAAATGGGGCTCCAAATAACAGGCCTTGAGCTGTAGGTCCCGCCTCGGAGGAAGCTAGATCAGCCAATTTAGGATCAAGTTTCATAAGTATAGAACAACGTTGTTCAATAGAAATGGTACAGATAGTATTGCCCAAAAGACAAATTGCGCGTTGAGACCAACCAATCAGAGTGTCTGCATCAATGGGAGAGTTAGATGTCTTAGCCTAATATGCCAGTTCCAAGATCTTAGTTAGAGGGGCTGATAAGTCTAAAAGTTTGTCTTGACAAGATTTCCAAGCCCTATAAATACCCTTCTTAGGGTCCTTAGTGTATTTCTTCAAGTAGGTCACTGTAGACGGGTCAATCTTGGGAGTCTCTGTGACTTTGTCAGGAAGATCCGGTCTGGACATTCAGAGCGCAAACGTGTGCGAACTTCTTTATCAAATTCCTGACGAATGTGGGTCTTGACATAATCGGAAACCTCAGAAGGAGGAAACCAGGCTATACATCTGGGGCGAACAATATCACCTGGCTCGAAAGTTAAGAGCCTAGCCTGCTTGGGATTAGAGGTATGATGGGTTTTCACTTTTCGCTTACGTGGAGGATGAGACTCGTTTTTGAGGAATCCTGAGAAGAGGCGGCATCGGAGCCATCTGACAACTCCTCAGAACGGGGAGCAGCAGGTATACTGTAGGGATGTTCGTTAGACAAAGAAGCCGTGAGTTTCTGGAAGGCTTCCGAATGAATCTCTTTAGAAGGTAGAGTCGTAGACTCATCACCAAGCCCTCCGGAGGGAAGAAGCCAGCCCTGTTGCTGGGCAAATCCGTAAAGGTGGTGTTTCAAAGGAGTAATAGCCTTAGCCAAGGCATCATTAACGGTTTGGCGCACACCTGCATCCAAAGCCTGCACAAGATCCTGCTCAAAGGAATCTGTGTGAGTTTCTTCAAGATAATAATTTTCATCTCCCTCCTGATATTCTTCATACATGGTTAGAAAGAGTTGAAAGTAACTCAAGATAGTAGAAAATCAAATATCCTTAAATATATATATATATATATATATATATATATATATATATATATATATATATATAGAAATAAACTGTAAATCACCACTGTGTCCAAGGGAGGGAGGATTCCAGGGGGAGCTGTAATGTCTCACACCAAATGCAGCAAAAATAGGAATGGAGTGTGGAGAGAAACACTCAAACAGCTCTAGGCAAAGCCTATAAACATTTTACAACCCTGTTGGAATTTACATGTAACAGGGCGTTCAGGGGAGCTCAGGGAAAAACAGCCCGTAAGGTTAAGTAACTAGCCCACGGTAGTCAAGTCTCTGAAACACACGTGGGATACAGCGTGGTGAACACCAGCAATGCGCGCGAGCCGACAATTCCCTTAGCAGAGGGAAAATTGAGTGCGTCAGGCAGCTCGCGCTCACTGAGGTGCCAACACAGAAATAGAAATAGGACTGCGTGGCTTAGACCTCTCCAGTCAACAGGGGCGGCAGGCCGCCCGGTGACTAAACGTGAGCTACAATAAATATGCAAGGCATGCAGGATAAAGACAATGAAAACGCGTGAGAACCGCGTATGTTAAATAAGCAAAAAGAATACCACACTACACAATTAAAATAGCGAAATTGTGCTAAGGAAGAAATATTTACTTAACTGGCTGCGAAGCAGCAAAGAAAGAGGAAGAGTCTTTGTGTCAGGATGGTTTTATAGGGTTGAACTCTATGGTTATTATGTCACTATTGTGGGTTCATGGGATTTGTAGTTTTTTGTTAAAATGCTTCCTAATTGGCTGCTGAAGTTTATTAAAGCATAAAAAGAGAAGCCTAATCTGAGCCTCCGGCCCTGACATAGAAATGACAATGGCAGTATTGATTTATTTCTTTTGTCTACTCACATAGCTGCCCTAATTTTTCCTTGGGGCAGACTATACCGTATGTCAAAGTGTTGGAAGTGCATGTGACTCTAGGGATGTCCTTGTTGGGAGATTGAGGGATTTTAATTAGAATCCAGCTGTTCTGTAGCCACCACTTTCGCTGGTCCTCACAAAATGCCTCTAACAAACAACTAATTGATCCAAATTCCAAGGTGGTTCAAATTACCAAAACAGGCAGGGATTTACCCCTCCTCTTCCATCTTGGACCTAATGCAATCACAGTCCAAAATGCCCAAGCGCATGCACACTTGTGAAAATCCACAGTGCTCCGCTAACCTCCCCTCCAGAGATCATGTAGTATGCAGTCCTTCAGTTCCCAATGAAAATCTGATTGTCCTCAAGCAGGCAGACTTCTCACATTGTCTACTTGATCATCTAGACAACCCCTGAGCATATTATTCACGTTTACTAGATCCCCACTCTTCATTTATGTCAGTAATCTCACTCTTCTCAGTGACCATGCTCAACAGTCAGATCTCCTGTTGGCATCACATTAAGTCCAGGAAGTGGGAAACACAAAAGGGGAAGGGTGTTCCCACCATTATTTTTCAGTTTGACAGTGGGTTGACCCAGGAACTTGTGCTAAACAGAGTTCAGAAAAACGGCAGGGTCTTGTTCAATGATTCCTAGATCTTGATTTTCCCAGATGTAAATTGTGCCACAGAGAAACTTTTGAAAGACCTGGAAATGGAGAGGTAACCCTTCTCATGCCTTGAAGCAGTAGCAGTGATACAGTTCTCCTTCAAACGAAGAGTCTTCAGCTGTTATAAGCAGTGTGTTTTTTGAACTGTGGAGAAGGTTAAAACCTTTCAGGAGAGATAGCAGAAGGCTAGAGGAGGCTCCTATGGTAAGAGTTCACAGAATTGGGGGTGCAGGAGCACAAACAAGCAACCTGCGGTAAAGGTTATTGTGTTGATTGATAAGCAGCAAGAAGGCACGTGCAGCTGTGAGCACATGGGAGCTCTCGAGAAGAGGACGAGTGTGGATACAACCTCAGGAGGAAGGGGCTCAGCAGGTAATAAAAATGTTATTAAAAATTTGATTGACACTGGCCAGCAATAATAAGGCAGAACTCTCGGACCGGGGAAATCACTAAAAAGTACTTACGCTGGAAGAGTAGCAGTGAGAACAGAGAAAAAAAGTATTATATTGTTTGTTGTAGCGCCACCTGTGATAACACCAGAAAATGTAAAAAGTAAGTCAGAAGCAATACCTTGATGTTGAATATTGTTGCCAGTGGTTAACAGCAGGCACAACCTGTACCTTATTAGTGGTGAAGTTGAAGTTTTGAAGTTTCTTCCTTTCCCATAGGATGGAAAAGCAGTTGTTGCAAATGTAAAAGTGACCTTAATAATCCAAAGTAATCTTAACAAGCAAAGAAAGTCTTCAAGTAGATTTATTAGGTTGAAGAAAAAACTCCAGCCACAGTTTCCCAGGTTTCTCCAGATAACTGCCTTTCACAGTACCTCCAAACCAAGCATGAACTTTCTACACAGAACACTCTATTGGGGAAGAACCAATAACGGAAACCACAGGAAAGATACCACTGGAAAACAGGGTAAAACTTATTGTTATGACTACATATCACCAACCACACAGAGCCAAGGCATTATTTCCCACGCATTGGTCCTGAAATGATTGCAGTGTTATGAACGTTCCATCAGGGAACAGGTCTCCCAGCCCCTCTACTCACAATTTTATTAAAAGAACAGCTGAGGGTTGCTCAAGTAATGGTGATAAAAAGGGCTTATTGTCTATTGGCAAAAGTGGGTAATACACCCTGTCCATTCCCAGATGTTCAGCAATGGCCCACCACGTCAGGTTGTGGTAGTTATAAAGTCCACTTCCTCTCCTTTGTGATGGGGCTAACAGGCCATCACTGTAGTTAATGTGTTGTGCCTAACCAGTATCCGCTCTTCCTTAATATGTATGAGTATGACAATGTTGTAGACCCAATTTTGTGCATGATGGGTGTTAGAAATTGGGTCCCTAGTTTGCAGAGGTATGCACCTTCTCCAAGTAGGGACCACAGTCCTAGTCAGGGTAAGTAACACCACAACATAAATTATCCTGTGCTCACCCTCCAGTAGCTTAGCACAGAGCAGGCAGGCTTAACTTAGAAGGCATTGTATAAAGTAAAGTATTTATGCAATATCTCATAGAGTAACAGTGAAAACACCACAAAATGTACTCCACACTAGTTTAGGAATATAAGCAATATTTATCTGAATAACGTAAGACCAAAACAACAAACATCCAACATGTACAAGTCAAGATATTACTTTTTAAGGGTTTGAATGAGTCTCAGTCCTTAAAAATCAGTGGTTGTATCCTTCTAACACACAGTACCCAACATGCATAAAAAATAATGATGCAGGGGGGACGCAGAGGAGGAGATGAATTGAAAAGTAAATCGATGTGTCCATTTTTCCGCCGATGCATTATTTCTTTCCACACTTCAAGGTGATGTGCTGATTTCGAGGAGCGCAACCTTGGTTTCTCACCGCAATGTGGGGATATTTTGACACCCAGGAATGCTGCATGGAAAACCCAGAAGGCGTTGGTCAGAGGCAACAGGCACTGCGTAGATCCATCCCGCAAAGCAGTGATTTTTCAGCTGCAGAGCAGGTGCTGCGACGAACCAACAGGCTTTGCGTCAGATTTTGCATCCATTTTCTTACAAGATGGATTTTCTTCTCCTTAGTGAAGTCCTTGGTAGCTGTGAGATCTCAGAACAGGAGGCAAGCTCAATCCAAGCCATTGGAGATAACTTGAGGAGGAAGGGAGAGTCCTTCCAGCAGAGTCAGGGGTCAGCAGGCAGCAGGGCAACAAGCAGGCCATCAGTCCTTCCAGCACAGCAGTCCAGATGAGTCCTTTAGGCAGCCAGGCAGTCCTCCTGACAGAGTCCAGTTGTAGGTCCAAGAGTTTCTGATTTGGTAGGGTCACGGACCCAGTATATATACCCAAAAGTGCCTTTGAAGTGGAGGTAACTTCAATGAGTGGTTTAAAGTACACAAGTTCCCCTTTCATTTCAGTCCTGTCTGCCAGGAGCCCTTTGCAGTGTGAGAGTCTCTCCACCCTCCTTGCCCAGAGAAACCCATCTGTATGCAGATGCAGCTGAGTGTCCTGTGTTTATGGCTGCATGGGTAGAATACACAAGGGGAGCTGTCAACCAGCACAGACCAGAGGAGGACTAGAGAAAGGCTGTAAGGCAAAGAGGGCAGCGAGGGCAGAGGAATGCCTACTTTCTAAAAGTGGCATTTCTAAAATAGTATTGTAAAATCTAACTTCATCAGTAAGTAGGACTTTTTCACTATCATTCCAACCATACCAAATATGAATAGGCTACTTCTTTTAGATCAGAAATTACTACTTAAGCTCATATAAAGGAATGTCTAATGCTAGCCTATGAGAGGAGCAGGCTTCACCATAGTGAAAAGGAACTTTGGGGAGGCTTTTCACTACCAGGACATGTAAACTTATAAGTACATGTCCTGCCTTTTACTTACATTGCATCCTACCCTATGGGTTACCTAGGGCCTACCTTATATATATGGTGACATATATGTAAGAAAATGTGAACTTAAGGCTTAGCAAGTGGTTTGAAATGGCAAGTCTAGGTGGCAGTGAAACTGCACACACACAGGGCTGGCAAACGCAGACCTGAGACATGGTTAAGGGGCTACTTATGCGTGTGGCATACTCAGTGCTGCAGGCCCTGGGCACATGCAGTGCATTTAACTAGTGACTTACAAGCAAATTAAATATTCCAATTGAGTATGGGCCAATGTTACCATATTTTAGGGATAGAGCACATGCACTTTAGCACTGGTTAGCAGTGGTAAAGTGCCCAGACTCCTAAAGCCAACATAAATGAGGTCAGAAAAAGAGGAAGAGGAAGGCAAAAAGTTTGGGGTGACCCTTCAGAGAGAGCCATTTTCCAACAATGGACCTGTGCCACTAGGTTATCGGGGCCTGCCAGTTCACTGCTGTCCAGGGGTTGTGTTATAACAGTCCAGCAAATAAACAGCTGTTTTCTACTCCAGATAGTCTATTGAGTAATTGCTGAGGTTGATGGAAGAAGACTTTAGGCAAAACGTTTGAGATGTGGTGAACAGAAATTTTGGTGGAATCACCATTTCTTATTATGGAGATTCCAGTAGCGACATTGGTAAATGTATCCATCTTGTGCTTAGAACGAGTCAAGGGCCACCCAGAAATTTCCCCTGGCTAGCTCCCAATATCTTGTGTAACATGGATTCCTATATATTTTATTGCATCTGCCATCTAATGCAGGGAGTTGTCCCCCTACCAGGAGATGATACATTCTGTTAATGGAAATATTTCAAATGTATCCCAATAGATCTGGATGCCTGAGTTGTCCCCAAATTGTATAATATCTCTGAGCGTATCTGTGTTCTTCTCTGGTTGCTGTAAGAACAGGATTATTTCATCCATATATATATTTAGAGCAACGCCGACCACACCTCTCCTGTATAGCTCTAAGTGAGTGAAATTCTCATAACCAACATGTCAGTGGCTCCACAGCCAGAACATAAATCAGAGTGGATATTGGGCATCCCTGTCATGTTCCTATGGTAATCTTAAACTGCTCTGTTAAAGTTCCATTAACTCGCACTCATGTGGTCTGGCCTATACAGAGGAAATCAATCAGTTTCAGAAAATATGCCTCCGAGCATCCGTAATACTTCTTGTTTAAAATTCCACACCAGTGAATCAAATGCATTTTCAGCATCTAATAAGATTGCAGCTGCAGGGAAATTTGGGTAAGTAACATGGCCATAAGTGTGCATAGGTTCAGTGCCATAAATCTCTGAGGCATAAAACCTCCTTGGTCTGCCTGTACTAACCGATGCATTAGCAGGTAAAATATCCGAGCAAGGACCTTGGTGAAGATTTTATTGTCAACATGCAATAGCGGTCGATATGAGGAGCAAAGCTCACGGTCTTAAACCAGGTTCAGACGGACAGTTATGACTACCTCTACCGCTGAATGTGGATCTAAATCCCTTTCTATTGGTCACCATACACCTTTTGAAGCTGTGGCACTAGTAAGTCTACGTATGGCTTATAAAGTTCAACCAGGATTCCACTACAACCCGGTGCCTTACTGATGGCCAAAGCTGCTATTGCCAGTTTTATATCCTTCATTGTTATCAGAGAATTAAGCAGTTCCTGGATTTCTCAATACACCCACTCCAAAGCCACTTTGTCAAGGTACTCAGCAATTTCAGATTAAACATGTTGCACTACGGACAAATACAGATGTTCGCAGTTATCACAAAAAGTTGCTGAAATATCACTGGTAGATGTTTCCATGGCTCCATAAGGACACCGTATATCATCTATGAGTGTGTGTGCTTTGTTTGCCTTCAACATCTGTGCCAATGTTCTGCCTGGGCAGTCGCCCTCTCTGAATGCTATGGCTTTTTGTCTGCTTTCCTTGATGCATAGGTTCACAATCTGCAGTGTCGCAAAACTCTTGCAGGATCTCCTGTAAGGTGACTAGTAGGGATGGTTCTTGAATGTTGTCATAGTCGGGTTGCTGTTGTTTGATTTCACATTCATCCTTGTTAGAATGGTAGAACTGAGCTGAGCAAATTTAGATTTCCATGTTATGCTGGCATTGTTCTAGTGGTGGCTTCCTGACGACAAGGTCCTTGGTGGGACCTACTAAACATTGCACCATGTCTGTGGTTATTAGGTGTATGCTAGCAGAACATACCTGAGTGTCTTTTTTGATAACTGTGAACACCTGCATACCACACTATAAAACACACTCCATTTCAGACCATGATCCATTGCCATTCCACTGCATAACAGCATTTTGCTGCTGAAGTCAGGTTAATTCCTTTTTTCTCCCTCTGTTAATTTTCAGTCATTTACTTTTTTTACCTTAACTTGTGGGTTCTCAATTACATTCAATTCTATATATCCATAATGGCAGGGAGCGGAAATCCCCATTTCAGTCATGGTGGATGAAATCATTAGAGTAGTGCCACAATTGTTTGAAGCACAAGTTCTAAATACAACCATATCTCAGAAAAGGCAAATGTGGTACAGAATAGATGACAGAGTGAATGCTGTTTCCAACAACCTGCGCACACAGGAGGTAATCAGGAAGAGGACAAATGACCTGTGGCGTAGACTACGTTCCCTGACTTTCAAGCGTCATATGGAGGTCCAGAGGACTGGTAGTGGTTCTCCCAGCACCCCATTCCAACTATTTATCTGGGAAGAGAAGGTCTTGCAGATCCTACATCCCAAAGCCTTGATAGGAATCCCTGATACAGTGGAGAATGGATAGTTATACTCTGAAAATCTCACTAAACATAAATACACTTTTTGCTCTTAATTTTGCCTTTGATAATGTGTTTTACACCTTTGTAAAACAAATAAACTCAAGTAAAAAAAAAAATCACAAAGCTATTGTTATCATCAAATTAGTAGCATTATGTTGCCATCAATCCTTTTTCTACTGGACAGTATGTGTGGACAATATGTGTGTTGTTCTTTATTGTTCAGTTCTTTTACTTGTTTGTTTATCTGAATGTATTTTGTTGTACTGAAGATAACAGGTTCAAAACCCCATCTACTATACCATTGAGGTATGGTGCTTTCTTTTAAGTCTTTTTTCACCTTTTAACATATTTCACATCATAATTTAGTAAAATGTGTGTATTTCTTCACTACATTTAATTTACTAGGAATGTTCAACTTAAAATGTTCTTAGTGTTGGCAAGGTAAAATTGAAAGAACTACAACTACCATGGTGCCTTGTTTTGTATCTGTAAAATATGCTTGCAATGGGATGTTGGTCATTCTCTCTTTTCTTCCATACATGCACATATGTCAAAATGTTAGGCATTTCTCAAACCCCGTTGTATGCAATGAATAAAAATGGGATTATTTTATCTAACTTTGTATGTTGTCACTTTCTTGCCATTTCATTGAAGTGATGTAATTGCTTACAAAAATCAAAGTATGTTGATTTAAAGACATTTTTTCATGTTATGTTGTATGCAGAATATAAGTTGTAATGATAATAAATTTACTTTGCAAAGTTCATATGATGACCAATCCATTAATTAAACTAAGTTGTATAACAGTCTGAATTTTAGCCTGCTAGGCCCTTGAATCTTTTTCTTCTTATTTCTTCTCTCTACTGAGTTGGGTTGAACATTTGATATGTTTTATGTACACTGCCTAAGTAATCTTTTTCTTTCAGGACAACTCTTCACATGCTTTTTAGACGTTTGCATGTTTGTAATTTATAATGTTTGGGTAATTACCAAAAAAGCACAGAAAGGTCTAATCATAACATTAAATCTATTTTCTTTAAATTTAGGTTACTTCATTGGTAGCTCAAAACACATTTGATGCATAATCTAGTCTTTTACAGTTTGTTTCCTGTAATTCTTTTTAGGTCCTACACGCAAAGTACATGGACAACCACCTGCCACTGAGGATACCTCCACTACAGACCAGGATCAAGCCTTCTGTGAGGACACTACTCCTGCAAGTCCAGATGATAATGAGGTGGTTGGTCCATCTGGTCTGTCTGGGCAGAAAATTCCAGTGAGTCTCATAGGCCCGCACCTACACCTCCCACCCCAGCTGTTACAACACCTCAGCCAATGGATACCTCCAATTCCTGTGTCCAAAGGAACATCACCCAATCTTGTTGCCCATTTTACTGGCTGCTGCTGTGCCAACACCATCACCACCTTCAATTCAGCCAGGCCCCAGTGGGATGGGGCACGTTGGGTCAAGGGCACAGGGTAGTGGGGGTAGGGTTCCTGGGAGGGAATCAGTGAGGCTACTGGGTTCACTGTCATCCAAGTCACCATTGACCACGTCTTGTAAACTCTACATCAGTCCAAAGACATGATGCGCCAAGTCTTTACAGGACATTAAGCAGTTGCAGAAGGAGCTGTTCAACATTTAACACCATATGTGTAGGGCTTTCCCAGCAACATCTAACCCTTTCTGAGGCCATACATCTGGACCCACCAAACCTGCCTCAGTCACAGAAAGGGGAGCCTTGCCACAAGAAGAAAACACCTGCAACCACCCCAGTCCCTGCAACTGTGGATTTCTCCCCCCCAGGACCACCAGGAGAGGGTGGCAAGACCTCCACCACCACTAGCAAGAGATAAAGAACCTAATTTCCTCCAGTGTGTGAATACCATTCCCTTTGTGGACTATTTTCTGGACACATTTACCTTTTTGATGTAAGTTGTATTTTGTGCATTTCACTTCAATGTTTTTCTCTACAATAATAGTTTCATTCACCATGATTGGGTGTTTTTACCTTTGTTTTATGGTTTTCATCCTGTTTTAGTTTATTTGTGTTTGTAAAATAAATTCTAAAAACACAAGGTCAAAGACTGGTGTTGTTTTTCTTTTGTTATTTACCGTTTTATTCCTTCCTTCGATCATTATTTCCAAAAAGGAAATAATCAAAATGATTTATTGACAAAACAAAAATGTTACATTTAGGTCATGTTTTCCACATTTGCAAAAACAATAAAAATGGAACAAACACCACAGATATCAATGTATTAATTTCATTCATTTGTAAGAAAGATTTTTTTGTCAAATTTACAAAACAAAATTAAAAACCATGCATAGCCCAAATAGTCTGTGTCATTGTTATTTTCACAGTTCTAGACCTTGCCACCATGGAAGAATGGGATATAATCCTAAAAAACTGATTCAATAGCAAACTAATATTGATTCATGTCTTCAGCTTTAGAAAGATATCCTGCCTCGCAATAGGAATCCCACATAAATTACACCAATAGCTACGATCATGACAGTACTACATTTTGAGGCCACAGGGTCATTCAAATACACTGTAACAGTATACTGTGGAACGTCACAACCAACATCAAGTGGTATACTACAAAACGTTATTTCTACAATGATGAGACACATCAATAGCTTCATACACTTAGCAAAAAATGAGGATTTAGCACATGTGAAGGGAGATGAGTATACTATGGGTCAACTTAAATATGTGGCTAGAGCAAGTTAAGCAGCACATATTGCCCTGGTGGCAACATTCACCAGAAAACAAATCTAATGCAATCTCAAAAACTTCTGTTCAATCACTGTGCAAGTTGTCTTTGTACAAGATATGTACATCCGAAATGTGTATGTCTTTCAGAGGATCAATCCATTTTTGCCTTTGTACTTTGTAACAGCAGCATATAACTGCAAATGTAAAAACTTTGAAATACCCAAATAAAGATGACATGGTGAAGGACCCTGAAACAGAGAAGTAAAAATGAATGATTTTCCATGACAAAATAAACACATTACAGGTGATAAATTATGAGGACCCATTTACTTAGAACAATCAAAAGGTAAACAATGTAAATTAACCCAAAAGCCAATGTGTCAAAACTTTGAACAACAAACAGCTGTGCCCTGGAATTTTCTGAACTACCCCTTCCTAAAAAATGTCCAGCACAGACTGGTATGCTCCTTATATTGCAAGTTGTTTTGACACTGAATGTAACATTATGTAAAGATATAATATGGTCATGTGAAGAAGTTGTCGATGCCATCTTGACATACGATAATCCCTTCCTGTTCACCACTGTCATCTTCTTTAGGCATTTCAACATCCTCACCCAGTGGCTCATCGTCGTCGCCACTGTATGGGGTGCTCCATTGCAGGGCTATGTTTTGCACCATGCAGCAGGCCATGTTGATTTTGTACTCCTTATCAGGTGAGTAGAAGGGGGCTCCACCCATCTTATCCAGACAGCAAAATCTGGCTTTTAGGAGCCCAAAAGCCTATTCCACTGGCCTCTGTGTTCTTCCATGCGTCTCATTGAAGCGGACTTCCCCTGGTGTTGTTGGATTCCTCAGCGGTACTCACAACCATGGTCGGTTAGGATAAGCTGAGTCTCCTATTTGAAATAAAAAAAATATATTGAACAAAACTATCTAATCCCATTGTTGATTCCTAAACTATAAGTTAATCAAACAATTATAATGACAGATTGTACTTACCAACAAACCAGGTCCACTCAGGCCAAGTTGTGACATTTTCAGGGTTATGCTGCTGTTCCGTAGTACAAAGGAATCGTTTGTTGATCCTGGGAAACAGGCACACATGCTTGAGATGTACAAATCAGGTAAACAGACGATTTGCACACTGATTGAATGGAAGTTCTTTCGATTGCAGTAGACCTATTTGCTGTTGTGTGGTGGCAATGAGGCAGTATGTGTGCCATCAATTGCTCAAACCACATGTGGTATGCCACCCAAAGCATAAAAATTTCCCTTCACATTGGCAAAATCCTCATTTCGTGGAAACTGTGTGAAGCTGTTGGTTGTCTCATCTTTGAAGGAAAAACATCTTGTACCACTCCACTGAAAGTTGGTTGTGACATGCCACCAGATATTGCCACAGTGTATAAGAAGGATCCTGTGGTCACAAAATGGAGTACTGCCACAATTTTGACAATTGGTGTTATTGATGTAGGATTTATATTGGGAGGCAAAAGATCAGGCTCCAGCTGATGACATAACTCAAGGATAGTTTGCCTATTCAATCTGAATTTTTTGATAATATCCTGTTCCTCTATAGTGGCAAGGTCTGGAAATGGTCTAAACACTTGAGGCTGTCGTCTTCTACCTCTCCCTGGGTTTAAATGTCTGCATTTAAGAAACAGGCATTTTCAATGCAATTAGTCTCACATTTGATTGAGTTAGCGCTATTTGCATTGTAAATTCATAACTGGACTTTTCTTGCTACATAAGTGGTCAAACCAGCCTCATAATTTTGTCTTTTCCTGCTCTATAATTACAGTGGCACTGCATATAACTAAAGCACTTCCATTTACCTTCTTCCACTGTCTGCAGCAAAAAATTACATTGTTGCCATTTAGCATCCTAATCTAAATATGCCATGCTAATTCCAATAGAATAGCACTTTGACCACCCCACCATCAGAGTTGCTGGCTGGATAACACAATTCCCAGAAAAAAAGACACAAGACAGCCACAGAGGAGAAATAAACTAGAAGAGTCACCCAAAACTATCAAGAGTGTTCAAACTGTCATAGTGTAATAAGGATGTTAAATTGGCCTGAATCTAGGCCATAAATGAAATAAGGAGAGATTATTAAAACATATACAATTATCATATAAGCCTTTTATCAGAAATAAACTTTTGGCAGAGTGTAATGCTCAAAACAGCCCCTAGAGGGCACGATAACAAAAATGTCATTTGTAAGATAGTCATGTAACCATATTGTTAGCCCCTAGAGGACAAAACCTCATGAAAAACACAAATTGGCAAAGCCAATAGTTTTCGCCTATGCAAGTTCTATTTTTGTTAGGTATGTGTTTTAGTTATGTTGTAGACCAGTGAAGGTGGTGTTGAGTGTAGCTAAAAGGAAGCAGTGTTGAATTGTTTTTGTTGGGCTGTTGTAAATTGGAGTGGTTTAGATTGTGTTAGAGCTAATGTGTTGTTTGAGGTAGAGTAGAGTAAGGTATAGTGTGTATATTGTATTAGGTGGGTAGTAACTTATAGTGTGCTGTACCGTGGTAGATTTGCGTGTGGTTGTTTGGAGTGATGTAGTGTATTGAAGTACGTTAGATTATTTTTTTTACGTAATAAGAAAAAATTTTTTTTACTGCTAAATAGCTAGTTACAAGTGGAGGTACTTTGAAGACATTAGAGTCATGATTTGAATGATGCAGTAGGTGCAGTGGCACAGTGGCCACAAGGTTTTAGAACCCTTTTAAATACAGGCGATTCTACATTTTTACTACTCACCAGGCATCCATAAGTGCAGTTATTTTTCAGGCAAAAGGGTCATAATTTGAGTCGTGCAGCAGGTGCAGTGACAGCAGAGCCAAAGGTTGTCCTATCTCCTCTAAACCTCAGATATTTAGGCCCATATTTATACTTTTTGACGCTAAACTGCGCTAACGCAGTTTAGCGTCAAAAAATTTAGCGCCGTCTAACGCCATTCTGAAGCGCCATGCGGGCGCCGTATTTATGGAATGGCGTTAGGCGGCGCAAGCAGACCGGCGCTGCCTGGTGTGCGTGGAAAAAAACCAAGTAGACCAGGCAGCGCCGGCTTAGGGGGAAAATGGCGTTAGGGCGTCTTAAAATGGGGCAAGTCAGGTTGAGGCAAAAAAATATCCTCAAACCGATTTGCGCCATTTTTTTCGACGCCCAGACGCCATTTAAATGACTCCTGTCTTAGTAAAGACAGGAGTCATGCCACCTTGCCCAATGGCCATGCCCAGGGGACTTATGTCCCCTGGGCATGGTCATTGGGCATAGTGGCATGTAGGGGGGCACAAATAAGGCCCCCCTATGCCACCCAAAAAAATTTAAAAAAATAAAAAATTATACTTACCTGAACTTACCTGAATGTCCCTGGGGTGGGTCCCTCCATCCTTGGGGGTCCTCCTGGGGTGGGCAAGGGTGGCAGGGGGGGTCCCTGGGGGCATGGGAGGGCACCTGTGGGCTCATTTTGAGCCCACAGGCCCCTTAACGCCTGCCCTGAGCAGGCGTTAAAAAGTGGCGCAAATGCGGGGTTTTTTGACCCGCCCACTCCCGGGCGTGATTTTTGCCCGGGAGTATAAATACAACGCATTTGCGTCGCCGTCATTTTTTTAGACGGGAACGCCTTCCTTGCATCTCATTAACGCAAGGAAGGCGTTCACGCAAAAAAATGACGCTATTTGCCCATACTTTGGCGCTAGACGCGTCTAACGCCAAAGTATAAATATGGCGTTAGTTTTGCGCCGAATTTGCGTCGAAAAAAACGACGCTAATTCGGCGCAAACGGAGTATAAATACGGGCCTTATTTTACTACAAATCATGCAGTCACAAGTGTAGTTATTTTGCAGGCACTGGTGTTATGATTTAAATGGTGCAGCATGTGTAGTGGCACTGGGCTCCAAAGTTGTCAGAACTTCTCTAAACTGCAAATATTGCTATATTTTACTACTAAACAGGCAGTCACATGTGTAGGTATCTTGCAGGCCCTATGGTTATGTTTGAATAGTGCAGAAGGTGTATTGACACCATGGCCAAATGCTGTTGGAACCCCTCTAAACATTAAATACCGCTATATTTTACTACTAATCAGGCAGTCACAAGTACAGTTACCTTTCCGGCCAATAGGGTTATGATTTGAATGGTGCAGCAGGTACATTGCCTTGGAGCCAAAAGTTGTTATAACTCCTCTACGCCCCAAATAGTTGAATATTTTATTGCTAAACAGGCAGCCACAAGTGCATTTATTTTGCAAGCACAAGGGTCATGATTTGAACGTTTCAGCAGGTGCAGTTGCACTAGGTCCAAAGTTGTCAGAACTCTCCTAAACTTCAAATATTGCTATATTTTACTACTAAGCAGGCAGTCACACGTGCAGTTACTTTGCAGGCGTTAAGGTTATGAGTTAAATGGTGCAGCAGGTGCAGTGGCACCAGGGGCCAAAAGTTTTCATATCTCCTCTATATACCAAATATTGCTATTTTTAGTACCAAACAGGCAGGCACAATTGTGGTTACCTTGCAGTCAAAACGGGCATGATTTGAATGGTGTAGTAGGTGAACTGGCACTTTACTAACTTTAAATTACTATACTTTACTGCAATGCCATATGAAATAAGGCACAAATTTAAATTTTTGAACTCTAGGATATTAATTCAACATATATCACAACTAGTAAGGGTTTATCCAATTTAAAACAAACATTTTTTTTACTTTTTGTGATATTTATTATCCATTTAGTAAGATAGAATGCAAGAGAAAAAACAAGCATTTGAAATGCAATGGGTCTCACGTTTGCCCGAGTTAGACCTATTAGCGTTGTAAATTCCTAACTGGAACACATAATTTGAAAATGAAAAGTATAACAGTTGACATAAGCAAGCCGATTCAAAGCACCACAGCCAACATTAGAATGAGCGCAACAGAGAGACATAAAAGGAAAAAGAAGTTTGCTTACAGTGAAGCATATTGGCAAAGTGCAATAATCCATGTAAAAGGCTTGATGGCCAAGGCAGTAACAAAACCGCCCCAAGGAGGGACAAACATAAAGTATTTACCAATGATAACAATGGATTTTTGAAAGGCAAGCCCATGAATGTGTTACAATGATGGGCATGGGGTGGGCGTGGTTAAAAGCCCACACAGAGATTACAACAGACCAGAGTGCTTGCACGCTTGACCTAAAAAGGGAATAGTAAGCCATGAGCCAGGCCTGCTCTGAAAGCAGCCCCGAGCCTGCATCCAACTGGGAAAAAGTCAGGGTGGCCGAATGACCAGTCCATTACATCTCACAAAACCCAAAATATATTCACAATGAAAATAGTGTACATATTATTGCATCACTGACAGAAGGGGGTACGGCTTATTTTGACCTGGTGGGTGCAAGTCTGGTCCACTGCTCTCTTTTGACTCATTGTCAATCATTAGTCTTTGACCCTGAATGAGAGAAGGAAACGTGGAAGAGAATACAGAAAAAACTGTGCAAAATTGAGAAAGCAAAGAGGAAAAAGAACCTGTAAGAGTGTGATAAATGGGGAGAGAGGACATTGGTGCAATAAAGACGCCTGAGGTGAATTCAAGACAAACCACCTACGTATTGGCAAATCCTGGCATTCGAAAGGTCGCTGGAGGGTTCCTGAGACAAAACCTGGGCCCTGGCACTTATTCGTATACAAATTAAGTACTGGAGAAAAGATGAGGAAAGCAAATAGTCTACTTAATGCAAACGGCTGTACTTTGATAGAAGAAAGTGCACGTAACACTGCTTACTAAAAAAAAGATCATCTGTAGCAACATAACTTTACTTTTACATCAACATGTGTGTGAGCCTGCTCGGCATTTACAGCACACACTGTGGCAAGCAAATAGGATGTTAAGTCTTACTGAAGCAAACAACACCGCCTTTGTGAACTGTAGTCATAAAGCCTTCACTTTATAGGTGTTTTAAAGTACGTCTTTGTTAACACACCTTTGATGCAGGAATTGTGTACTTTGGCTCTCTGCATACCATATCTCAGAATCCGAGCAGAATTGCAGTGAGAATAGAAAATACACACTTCGATGAGGCAAGAGTGTAGAGGCGGGGGGCGTTTGGGAGGCGGTCAAAATTCACTATGTGTGGGCTGGCCGGTGTTAGTAAGATACAGGTGGAAGCTGTACATTACAGAGAGCATTCTTGCTGCGGTCTGGGCCCAGAGATGGGGAGATAGGCAAGGAACGAACCTTAATCTGAGGTGACAGACAAAGAGTAAACATTTCTTAACTGCTAAAAAAAAAAGAACACTTTTCACACGAGGTCGATATGAGTGAGATGAAAAGGGCTTACAGATCTTGGTAAAATAAAAAGTGAAATACGAATTACAAGACGAGACAGGGATGGAAACAAAGATAGTTACAAACATACATCGAGGAAGAGACTGATATATGCAGGAACTGTGTGTTAAGGAGAACGGCCAGACAATTAGAGACAGACGGCTAGAACGAAAGAAAGGTATAAACACATTGGAGCATATATATAGACAAGGAGACAGATTGAGACAGACAGGCAGAGTAACAGCCAGATAGAGGAAAAGACAGAGGCATAGAGGGGTACAGACAAGAGAAATATTCAAGCGAGCAGAGTGAATGACGTTCAAAGAGAGAGGAGGGCAACACGTAAATAGCAGTGAACACGCGTTATCTAATTGAGTGCCATGTAACCAGCAAAAGTGCAAATATACATGTAACAGGGTCAGTGTCATGCAAAACGCTCGACTACTGCACAGCAAGATCGCGCTGCGAAATAAAGAGAAAAAGTAGTCCGGAAACCATACTGAAAAATGGAGCCTCTTATGTTTTCAGTAGTTGGTCGGTGCACTCGAGGAGGGCTAAACACCAGGAAAGGCATCACGTATGCATGCCTTTCACAAATGCAATCAAGGTAATTTTAGAAGGCAACCAACCAAATTCATGGGAGTGACATGGGCGTGGTTACAAGCCATAGAGAGGTTACACCAGGGACAGAGCGCTTTGTGCTCGACCCTAACAAAGGTGAAACCTGTTTTTGCTAATGTTTTTTTTTTTTAAACAATATTTGGTGTTTATTATACACACTTTAAATGTCCAACAGAAATTTCAAACATATATAGCAATTACGTTTCTGCATCAGTCATTTACTGTGAAAAAAAGAGAAACTTGGTAAAGGCATTTTGATGAAGTGGAAAGCTGCTTAAGTGAGTTGCACAGGCAAGAAGTGGCTCTAAATTAAGTAAATCGGCAGAGATGGCTTAAGGATTAACATGCCTTAGTATTTAGTACTCACATATCTATATGCAGCAGCCATATATTTCAAAAGATAGTTGTGGGCACGCTTGATTTACAAATTACATGTAAGTAAGCAAAAGGAAGTATGCCAAATGTTTGTGGTGGGATGTTGTTCTTGTTTCAGTTTTTGCCTTGTCATTGGTATATACTTCTCTGCTCTTTACAAAATGAATTATGTGTCTTCTTGTACTGCTATAGGGCCCAAGCCTTTGTAGTATCCTACATCAGTGGTTCCTAATCTGTGGCCAAGGACCCATGGGGTCTGCAAAGCCTCCTCAGAGGGTCCAAGACTGCTTAGAAAATTAATATTAACAGATTAATAAAGTGTATATAAATCAATTGGCTAAATGTACATTCAAACATTTTGGAACACACTGTAAGTGTTAAGGAATTTGAAATTGGAGGCTAAAAATGAAGTAAGTATCCTAAGATTGATTCATGTGAGCAGTGCAGGTGCATCAAACAAACTATAGTATGGATGATGTGTGGCTTCAATTGAATTTAAAAAGCTCCAACTTTCCTATTAAAATTAACACTTTTATTTATATTTGTTTGCATATTAAGCAAAATATGTTATCACTTATGTATTTGTTTGATGAATGCATGTTTTTGTATTTTTATGTGTATTGTGTTGTGGTTGAAATTATCAACAATATTTAGGCATGAGTCCCTGGCTTCTAGTAATGAGTCAGTGGGGGGGGGCGTACCTGGGTTCCAGTAATGACAAAGTGGGGGGTCCAAAGAAGTAAAAATGTTGAGAATCACAGCCCCACATGCTTCTATAAATCATGAGGAGAGGCTTATGGCTTCGCTCCTAAGTGAAAAAAAGCATCAGCATGCTGTGCAGAGTAACATTTTATCTAGAGAAGGCACACTTTTCGTATAAGCTCTGCTTAATTTGAGGCGGTATTTGCCGGTAAGGGACAATAATTGTTTGAAGGGCGGGTAATTATGTTTCTGCTTCCAGCATTTACTGTGATAAAAATAGAAACTTGGTAAATGCATTTTGATGAAGCAGAAAGCTGCATAAGTGAGCTGAACAGGCAAGACGTAGATCTAAATAGAGTAAACAGGGCTAACATGGCTTTAGGATCAACATGCCTTGGTATTGAGTACTCGCATATCTATATGCAACAGCCATGTATTTCAAAACAGAGTTGTAGGCACTGGCACACTCAGTTTACAAATTAGTCATTTTCTGTAAGTAATTTCAAGTGTTTTAAGGGGAGAGACAAAAGAAATGACTCTGATTAGGTAACTGTGTACAATGTGACCAGCACTCCAGTACTACTGATGGAGTTCATGCTGTTAGCGCCAGGGCCGCCATACAGCACAAAGGAGAGAGACAAAAGAAAAAAATAGTTCACTGACGCTGAAGTATATCGACAATCATGCAATAATCCATGTATCAGGGGCAGTCTGCAAGGTGTGACAAAAACAGCTTCAAGGCAGGACAAACGTGAAGCATTTACCAATGATAGCAAGTGATTTTTTTAAAGGAAAGCCCAGGAACGAATGAAAGTAATGGGCATGAAATGGTACAATAAAAAGTCCACGATACTTACAACAGGTCAAAGTGAATGCGCTCTCAACCGAAAAAGAGAAATCTCTCTTTCAATGTGCAAACATTTCTTTAATAATCACCATACATCTAGGGGGTTATTCTAACTTTGGAGGAGTGTTAATCCGTCCCAAAAGTGACGGTAAAGTGACGGATATACCACCAGCCGTATTACGAGTTCCATAGGATATAATGGACTCGTAATACGGCTGGTGGTAAATCCGTCACTTTTCCGTCACTTTTGGGACGGATTAACACCTCCTCCAAAGTTAGAATAACCCCCCTAATGTTTAAAATTCCATATGTTTTTGTGACATATCTGTACACATTTTATAGGCGATGTTGGAAATGAATTTAACAATTTTTAATATGGCTATTTTTTTTTTTAAATAGTATGTAAATAATACATTTTAAATGTATTATTTACACATTATTTTTTAATTTTCCTGTAAAATTCAGTCAACACAAGTATAAAATTAACCACACTAGTATTGCATTTAACCACAGTAACGCATTACATTATACTGTTTCACTTTAAAAAAAAAAATTACATTCACATTTTGTATATATAAACAAATTAGCCGTCATTTTGGGTGGTGGAGATGCTCTCAGCATTTAAAATTGCCCTGGTTCACATTCTAAAATGGCAGCTGTCTGACCTTGCTGTTGCAACATTTACAATCCGACTGCCTTCTGCGGAAGTTGCACACCTAGTGGGTGTAAACTCCACGATTGATAAAGCCATAGGCTAACTTGTGGGACTGCTACCAGGAACGGCTCCTCCGTTTGGACAGAGGAGCGTCACCCCTCCCAGCATCAACTGCTGCAAATCCTTTTACTTGGAAAGGATAATAAACTCTGCTTATTATCCTTTCCATGTGAAAGGGGTGGGGCATTGGGGGTGACAAGTTGAGGGGAGTGCACTGTACACCCCCCTCAGAGCGCGTGTTGCTGGGCTGGAGAGAGCCTGCACAGACTCCCAGTCTGCCTGGGAGTGCCCTGGCTGAGCGCTCTAAGACAATCCTGACGCTGTTCTGGCAGGCTTCAAGATTGGGCACAGTGCAGGCTAGGAGCCTGGGCCTGCAGCAGCGATGGGAGAGGAGCGGCCTGGGAGCAAAGCAGGTATGTGATTTTTATTTTTGTTTAAATTGTATTTTCTCCCACGGCCCTCCGCACCCCCTTTTTCACCCCCCCGCCCCGCCAGCCGCTCCTGACTGATATGTATGAAAGCCAATAGATGTGTCTGCCTCCATTGACGATTGTGGACGCATCTAGATATACGCAGCATTTGGAAAAAAGCTCACTTGCCTCGTAATACTACAGCCAACAACACCTCCTCAACTTTTGCTACTGTTTCCGACCTATGGGAACCAGAATGCCAGTAAGAGCAGGTCACAGGGCCCCTAACGTCTCAGCTGAGGAGTTGGATGTTCCAGACTACAGAGCTCCTGTCCTTTACAGCCAGCTTTATGGCTCACCAGAGTAACAAGTACATGTTTTAAATTAAAATGTATTTCTCAATAACTTTTAGTTTTAGGAAACCAGGCTAAAATGTCCCTTTTAGATCCTGAGTGAAGTTTTGGGTTTGGAGTGAAGTCAGCTCAATATTTAGGCTATGTACACAATTATGTTTATCAGTGATTTTAAATGTTTGTAAATTAAAATTAAAATGTACCATGATGATTTCGGTAACTCTTCAATTCAATCTACTCACATTTCAAAGTTTAGCATTTACAGACTGCATGACCCTTACTCCTAGTGGCCGGTACACAATGTGCCATAAGTATAACTGAAAAATAGTGCCATATGGTGAAATGTAAAGTGCAGAAAATTAATTCATGCTATGAACTTGCCTGCATAATAATTTTCTGCCCTTTAAATGTCTACCATTTTCAAAATAATGAGTGGCTGTTTGTGTCATAGATAGAACGGTGCCACATATGGTGAAAGGTACATCCTGTGCTGCAAGTACATATGACACAGGCTCTCAGTCATCTAGAGAAATATTTCCCATTCCTACACACACGTTCATATATCACCAAATATCGCGCTTACACTGGCACACATGGCAGGCCTTTCATAGTGCCCTTTGTCATACTATATGGTTCAAAGCATAGTATCTGGTTATATGGACATTAGGCACTAAGACACTGCAGCTAGGTATGGGGGGTGTGGTAACAAGGTGCAAGTTGTTTAGCCTTCTGGAGCTCACAATGATTTGCACTGATTGGAAGTAGCGCTCACTACAGGAAATGTTTCAGACTCTTGGCCAAGACAATGTTAGTGACCTAGATTTGTAAAATAAGGACATGAAAAGTGATGAGGCTTTTCAACCTGTCACAAAATATCTGTAGTTTCAGGAAAAAATAAAATTGAAAAAATATGAGGTAGTAACTTTGTAGAAATGCTTGTGATAGTTTTGGCAGAATTGTGTTACAGCAAAACAAACAAAACCTCACAAATTATTTTTATCCTTACTTTTTCTTATCCATACAGGTCAACGGCCATCAGAAAAAGGCAATATGGAAGGTTATCTCCAAGAAGGTGCAGACCTTGGTGGCTACAAGTGGTGCAGCACTCACTGCAGGAAGACGTGGGAGGTTGTACGATGCTGGACCCGAAAGTCCAGCCCGGCCAGTCCTGTGGGAAGCGCATGTGCCGCACCCTCCCCTTGAAATGGCCTACATACTTGTGGTGGCCTATTTCAATCTTGATGGGCAATTGAGAGCTTGACAGCAGCATCAAGGTGGTAAGTTGTTTTTCAGTTCTTATTGTTAGTTAGGTATTCGTTACAACCCTGGGGTCGGTGTTAAAGCGGCGGTAAGACCGCCAACAGGCCGGTGGAAAAAAATGGAATCACGACCATGGCGGAAAACGCCAACATAGACAGCCACTTTAACCGCTTCTGTGCCTTGGACGAGATGATCTCGTCCAAGGCTACAGTTCCCCTGTGCCTTGGACGAGATCATCTCGTCCATGGCACAGGGGAACTTGGGGGCGCGCTAGCGCGCCCCCCGTGCACCCCACTCCCCCCCCAAGTCGGGGATGGAAGGGGAAGACCTTCCCCTTCCCGGCCCCCCCCACCCCCCCTGTGACGTCAGCACGCGCGCGCGCTGATGTGTCACAGGGGCCTCCCTCGTCGCGCTGGAAGTCAAGCTCTGCTTCCAGCGCGATTGAAAAAGAAATGCAAAAGCATTTCTTTTTCAATCACTTGGGAGGCCCGGAGGGGCTTCAAAGGGAAGGAAAAGTATTTCCTTCCCTTTGAAGTCCCTCCGAGGGTTTCAAAAGCCGGATTGCTTGCAATCCGGCTTTTGAAACCCCACTAGACACCAGGGATTTTTTTTTTTTTCATTGAAATTGACAAAAGGGAGCGACCCCTTGGGCAAGGGTCGCTCCCAGGGGGGGCATTTTTTTTAAAAGGCCTTTTCTGCCCCCAGGGGGGGCAGAAACCTCTAGGCACCAGGGACCATTTTTTTTTTTTTTTGTTTCATTTTTTTTTATTGAGGTGGGGAGCGACCCCTTAGGCAAGGGTCGCTCCCCTTGGGGGAAAATTATATTTTGGCCATTTCTGCCCCCCCTTGGGTGCAGATTGGCCTATTTTGATGAGGCCAATCTGCCCCCAAGGGGGGTAGAAACCACTAGACACCAGGGATTTTTTTATTTTTTTTATTGTTATTGACAAAAGGGAGCGACCCCTTGGGCAAGGGTCGCTCCCAGGGGGGGCATATTTTCGGGAAGGCCTTTTCTGCCCCCCCCAGGGGGCAGATCGGCCTACTATTAGGCCGATCTGCCCCCAGGGGGGGCAGAAACCTCTAGGCACCAGGGACCATTTTTTTTTTTTTTGTTTCATTTATTTTTTTTTTGGTGGGGAGCGACCCCTTAGGCAAGGGTCGCTCCCCTTGGGGGAAAATTATATTTTGGCCATTTCTGCCCCCCTTGGGGGCAGATTGGCCTATTTTGATGAGGCCAATCTGCCCCCAAGGGGGGTAGAAACCACTAGACACCAGGGATTTTTTTTTTTTTTTATTGTTATTGACAAAAGGGAGCGACCCCTTGGGCAAGGGTCGCTCCCAGGGGGGGCATATTTTCGGGAAGGCCTTTTCTGCCCCCCCTGGGGGCAGATCGGCCTACTATTAGGCCGATCTGCCCCCAGGGGGGGCAGAAACCTCTAGGCACCAGGGACTTGTTTTTTTTGTTGTTTTTTTTATGTTTCATTTTTTTTTTTTTTTTTGGTGGGGAGCGACCCCTTAGGCAAGGGTCGCTCCCCTTGGGGGAAAATTATATTTTGCCCATTTCTGCCCCCCTTGGGGGCAGATTGGCCTATTTTGATGAGGCCAATCTGCCCCCAAGGGGGGTAGAAACCACTAGACACCAGGGAGTTTTTTCTTTGTGTGAATTTCACACAAAGGGAGCGACCCCTTAGGCAAGGGTCGCTCCCTGGGGGAGGGCAATTTATTTTAGGCCATTTCTGCCCCCCCTGGGGGCAGATCGGCCTATTATTAGGCCGATCTGCCCCCAGGGGGGGAAGAAACCTCTAGGCGCCAGGGCAATTTTTTTTTTTGTGTTTTTTTTTTTTGTTCTTTCTTTTTTTTAGAGATGGGGAGCGACCCATCAGGCAAGGGTCGCTCCCCTGGGGGGCAAATTGTATTTAGACCATTTCTGCCCCCCTGGGGGCAGATTGACTGATTTTAGGTCAATCTGCCCCCAAGGGGGCAGAAACCACTAGGCACCGGGGATTTGTTTTTTGGCGCCAATGTCACGCAGGGGGAGCGACCCCGTAGGCAAGGGTCGCTCCCGGGGGGGGGGTGGAGGTTGGGTGGGCAAATTTATTTTAGGCCATTTCTGCCCCCCCGGGGGACAGATCGGCCTATTATTAGGCCGAACTGCCCCCAGGGGGGGCAGAACCCTCTAGACGCCAGGGCAATTTTTTTTTTTGTGGTTTTTTTTTTTTTGTTGTTTCTTTTTTTAGAGATGGGGAGCGACCCATCAGGCAAGGGTCGCTCCCCTGGGGGGGGCAAATTGTATTTAGACCATTTCTGCCCCCCTGGGGCGGCAGATTGGCCAATTTTAGGTCAATCTGCCCCCAAGGGGGCAGAAACCACTAGGCACCGGGGATTTGTTTTTTGGCGCCAATGTCACGCAGGGGGAGCGACCCCGTAGGCAAGGGTCGCTCCCGGGGGGGGGGGGTTGGGGGGCAAATTTATTTTAGGCCATTTCTGCCCCCCTGGGGGCAGATTGGCCAATTTTAGGTCAATCTGCCCCCAAGGGGGCAGAAACCACTAGGCGCCAGGGCAATTTTTTTTTGTGTTTTTTTTTTTGGTTGTTTCTTTTTTTAGAGATGGGGAGCGACCCATCAGGCAAGGGTCGCTCCCCTGGGGGGGGCAAATTGTATTTAGACCATTTCTGCCCCCCTGGGGACAGATTGGCCAATTTTAGGTCAATCTGCCCCCAAGGGGGCAGAAACCACTAGGCACCGGGGATTTGTTTTTTGGCGCCAATGTCACGCAGGGGGAGCGACCCCGTAGGCAAGGGTCGCTCCCGGGGGGGGGGGTGGGGGTTGGGGGGGCAAATTTATTTTAGGCCATTTCTGCCCCCCGGGGGACAGATCGGCATATTATTAGGCCGAACTGCCCCGGGGGGGGGGGCAGAACACTCTAGGCGCCAGGGCAATTTTTTTTTTGTGTTTTTTTTTTTTGTTGTTTCTTTTTTTAGAGATGGGGAGCGACCCATCAGGCAAGGGTCGCTCCCCTGGGGGGGCAAAATGTATTTAGACCATTTCTGCCCCCCTGGGGACAGATTGGCCAATTTTAGGTCAATCTGCCCCCAAGGGGGCAGAAACCACTAGGCACCGGGGATTTGTTTTTTGGCGCCAATGTCACGCAGGGGGAGCGACCCCGTAGGCAAGGGTCGCTCCGGGGGGGGGGGGTGGGGGTTGGGGGGGCAAATTTATTTTAGGCCATTTCTGCCCCCCCGGGGGACAGATCGGCATATTATTAGGCCGATCTGCCCCCAGGGGGGGGGGGGCAGAAACCTCTAGGCCCGAGGGGAATTTTTCTTTTTTTTCTTTTTTTTTTTCTTTGTTTTTTTTTAGAGATGGGGAGCGACCCATCAGGCAAAAGTCGCTCCCCTGGGGGACAAATTGTATTTAGGCCATTTCTGCCCCCCTTGGGGGCAGATTGGCTGAGTTTAGGTCAACCTGCCCCCAAGGGGGCAGAAACCACTAGGCACCGGGGATTTGTTTTTTGGTGCCAATGTCACGCAGGGGGAGCGACCCCGTAGGCAAGGGTCGCTCCCGGCGGGGGAGGGTGGGGGTTGGGGGGGCAAATTTATTTTAGGGCATTTCTGCCCCCCCCCCCTGGGGCCGGCTGAGCTACAGGCCAAACACCACAGGTAGGCACCTTGCAAAAAACACCTCTGTTTTCTGTGAAAAAATATGTTGTGTCCACGTTGTGTTTTGGGCCATTTCCTTTTGTCGGCGCTAGGCCTACCCACAGAAGTGATGTACCATTTTTATCGAGAGACTTAGGGGAACGCTGGGTGGAAGGAAATTTGTGGCTCCTCTCAGATTCCAGAACTTTCTGTCACCGAAATGAGAGGAAAAAGTGTTTTTTGGACCAAATTTTGATGTTTGCAAAGGATTCTGGGTAACATAACCTGGTCAGAGCCCCGCAAGTCACCCCATCTTGGATTCCTCTGGGTTTCTAGTTTTCAAAAATGCACTGGTTTGCTAGGTTTTCTCAGGTGTCGGCTGAGCTACAGGCCAAAATCCACAGGTAGGCACTGCTTTTTATAAAAAAATGTGATGTGTCCACGTTGTGTTTTGGGCCCTTTCCTTTCGTGGGCGCTAGTCCTACCCACACAAGTGAGGTATCATTTTTATCGGGAGACTTGGGGGAACGCTGGGTAGAAGGACATTTGTGGCTTCTCTCAGATTCCAGAACTTTCTGCCACAGAAATGTGAGTAACATGTGTATTTTTAGCCAAATTTTGAGGTTTGCAAAGGATTCTGGGTAACAGAACCTGGTCCGAGCCCCGCAAGTCACCCCTCCTTGGATTCCCCTAGGTCTCTAGTTTTCAGAAATGCACAGGTTTGGTAGGTTTCCCTAGGTGCCGGCTGAGCTAGAGGCCAAAATCTACAGGTAGGCACTTCGCAAAAAACACCTCTGTTTTTTTCCAAAATTTAGGATGTGTCCACGTTGCGCTTTGGGGTGTTTCCTGTCGCCGGCGCTAGGCCTACCCACGCAAGTGAGGTATCATTTTTATCGGGAGATTTGGGGGAACGCTGGGTGGAAGGAAATTTGTAGCTCCTCTCAGATTCCAGAACTTTCTGCCACAGAAATGTGAGGGACATGTGTTTTTTTAGCCAAATTTTGAGGTTTGCAAAGGATTCTGGGTAACAGAACCTGGTCCGAGCCCCGCAAGTCACCCCTCCTTGGATTCCCCTAGGTCTCTAGTTTTCAGAAATGTACAGGTTTGGTAGGTTTCCCTAGGTGCCGGCTGAGCTAAAGGCCAAAATCTACAGGTAGGCACTTCGCAAAAAACACCTCTGTTTTTTTCCAAAATTTAGGATGTGTCCACGTTGCGCTTTGGGGTGTTTCCTGTCGCCGGCGCTAGGCCTACCCACGCAAGTGAGGTATCATTTTTATCGGGAGACTTGGGGGAACGCTGGGTGGAAGGAAATTTGTAGCTCCTCTCAGATTCCAGAACTTTCTGCCACAGAAATGTGAGGGACATGTGTTTTTTTAGCCAAATTTTGAGGTTTGCAAAGGATTCTGGGTAACAGAACCTGGTCCGAGCCCCGCAAGTCACCCCTCCTTGGATTCCCCTAGGTCTCTAGTTTTCAGAAATGCACAGGTTTGGTAGGTTTCCCTAGGTGCCGGCTGAGCTAGAGGCCAAAATCTACAGGTAGGCACTGCGCAAAAAACACCTCTGTTTTTTTCCAAAATTTAGGATGTGTCCACGTTGCGCTTTGGGGTGTTTCCTGTCGCCGGCGCTAGGCCTACCCACGCAAGTGAGGTATCATTTTTATCGGGAGACTTGGGGGAACGCTGGGTGGAAGGAAATTTGTAGCTCCTCTCAGATTCCAGAACTTTCTGCCACAGAAATGTGAGGGACATGTGTTTTTTTAGCCAAATTTTGAGGTTTGCAAAGGATTCTGGGTAACAGAACCTGGTCCGAGCCCCGCAAGTCACCCCTCCTTGGATTCCCCTAGGTCTCTAGTTTTCAGAAATGCACAGGTTTGGTAGGTTTCCCTAGGTGCCGGCTGAGCTAGAGGCCAAAATCTACAGGTAGGCACTTCGCAAAAAACACCTCTGTTTTTTTCCAAAATTTAGGATGTGTCCACGTTGCGCTTTGGGGTGTTTCCTGTCGCCGGCGCTAGGCCTACCCATGCAAGTGAGGTATCATTTTTATCGGGAGACTTGGGGGAACGCTGGGTGGAAGGAAATTTGTAGCTCCTCTCAGATTCCAGAACTTTCTGCCACAGAAATGTGAGGGACATGTGTTTTTTTAGCCAAATTTTGAGGTTTGCAAAGGATTCTGGGTAACAGAACCTGGTCCGAGCCCTGAAAGTCACCCCTCCTTGGATTCCCCTAGGTCTCTAGTTTTCAGAAATGCACAGGTTTGGTAGGTTTCCCTAGGTGCCGGCTGAGCAAGAGGCCAAAATCTACAGGTAGGCACTTCGCAAAAAACACCTCTGTTTTTTTCCAAAATTTAGGATGTGTCCACGTTGCGCTTTGGGGTGTTTCCTGTCGCCGGCGCTAGGCCTACCCACGCAAGTGAGGTATCATTTTTATCGGGAGACTTGGGGGAACGCTGGGTGGAAGGAAATTTGTAGCTCCTCTCAGATTCCAGAACTTTCTGCCACAGAAATGTGAGGGACATGTTTTTTTTAGCCAAATTTTGAGGTTTGCAAAGGATTCTGGGTAACAGAACCTGGTCCGAGCCCTGAAAGTCACCCCTCCTTGGATTCCCCTAGGTCTCTAGTTTTCAGAAATGCACAGGTTTGGTAGGTTTCCCTGGGTGCCGGCTGAGCAAGAGGCCAAAATCTACAGGTAGGCACTTCGCAAAAAACACCTCTGTTTTTTTCCAAAATTTAGGATGTGTCCACGTTGCGCTTTGGGGTGTTTCCTGTCGCCGGCGCTAGGCCTACCCACGCAAGTGAGGTATCATTTTTATCGGGAGACTTGGGGGAACGCTGGGTGGAAGGAAATTTGTAGCTCCTCTCAGATTCCAGAACTTTCTGCCACAGAAATGTGAGGGACATGTGTTTTTTTAGCCAAATTTTGAGGTTTGCAAAGGATTCTGGGTAACAGAACCTGGTCCGAGCCCCGCAAGTCACCCCTCCTTGGATTCCCCTAGGTCTCTAGTTTTCAGAAATGCACAGGTTTGGTAGGTTTCCCTAGGTGCCGGCTGAGCTAGAGGCCAAAATCTACAGGTAGGCACTTCGCAAAAAACACCTCTGTTTTTTTCCAAAATTTAGGATGTGTCCACGTTGCGCTTTGGGGTGTTTCCTGTCGCCGGCGCTAGGCCTACCCATGCAAGTGAGGTATCATTTTTATCGGGAGACTTGGGGGAACGCTGGGTGGAAGGAAATTTGTAGCTCCTCTCAGATTCCAGAACTTTCTGCCACAGAAATGTGAGGGACATGTGTTTTTTTAGCCAAATTTTGAGGTTTGCAAAGGATTCTGGGTAACAGAACCTGGTCCGAGCCCCGCAAGTCACCCCTCCTTGGATTCCCCTAGGTCTCTAGTTTTCAGAAATGCACAGGTTTGGTAGGTTTCCCTAGGTGCCGGCTGAGCTAGAGGCCAAAATCTACAGGTAGGCACTTCGCAAAAAACACCTCTTTTTTTTCCCAAAATTTAGGATGTGTCCACGTTGCGCTTTGGGGTGTTTCCTGTCGCCGGCGCTAGGCCTACCCACGCAAGTGAGGTATCATTTTTATCGGGAGACTTGGGGGAACGCTGGGTGGAAAGAAATTTGTAGCTCCTCTCAGATTCCAGAACTTTCTGCCACAGAAATGTGAGGGACATGTGTTTTTTTAGCCAAATGTTGAGGTTTGCAAAGGATTCTGGGTAACAGAACCTGGTCCGAGCCCCGCAAGTCACCCCTCCTTGGATTCCCCTAGGTCTCTAGTTTTCAGAAATGCACAGGTTTGGTAGGTTTCCCTAGGTGCCGGCTGAGCTAGAGGCCAAAATCTACAGGTAGGCACTTCGCAAAAAACACCTCTGTTTTCTCCCAAAATTGTCGATGTGTCCACGTTGCGCTTTGGGGCGTTTCCTGTCGCGGGCGCTAGGCCTACCCACGCAAGTGAGGTATCATTTTTTTCGGGAGACTTGGGGGAACATAGATTAGCAAAACAAGTGCTATTGCCCCTTGTCTTTCTCTACATTTTTTCCTTCCAAATATAGGAGAGTGTGTAAAAAAGACATCTATTTGAGAAATTCCCTATAATTCACATGCTTGTATGGTCACCCCGGAATTCAGAGATGTGCAAATAACCACTGCTCCTCAGCACCTTATCTTGTGCCCTTTTTGGAAATGCAAAGGTTTTCTTGATAGCAATTTTTTACTCTTTATATTTCAGCAAATGAATTGCTGTATACCCGGTATAGAATGAAAACGCACTGCAGGGTGCAGCTCATTTATTGGCTCTGGGTTCCTCGGGTTCTTGATGAACCTACAAGCCCTATATATCCCCGCAACCAGAGGAGTCCAGCAGACGTAACGGTATATTGCTTTCCATAATCTGACATTGCAGGGAAAAGTTACAGAGTAAAACATAGAGAAAAATTGATGTTTTTTTCACCTCAATTTCAATATTTTTCTTTTTCAGCTGTTATTTTCTGTAGGAAACCCTTGTAGGATCTACACAAATGACCCCTTGCTGAATTCAGAATTTTGTCTACTTTTCAGAAATGGTTAGGTATCTGGGATCCAGCATTGGTTTCATGCCCATTCCTGTCACTGACTGGAAGGAGGCTGAAAGCACAAAAAATTGCAAAAATGGGGTATGCCCCAGTAAAATGCCAAAATTGTGTTGAAAAATTGGGTTTTCTGATTCAAGTCTGCCTATTCCTGAAAGCTAGGAAGCTGCTGAGTTTAGAACTACAAACCCTTTGTTGATGCCATTTTCGGGGGAAAATCCACAAGCCTTCTTCTGCAGCCACTTTTTCAATTTTTTTTAAAAAAAACGAAATTTTCACTGTATTTTGGCCAATTTCTTGGCCTCCTTCAAGGGAACTCACAAAGTCTGGGTACCTCTAGAATCCCTAGGATGTTGGAAAAAAAGGACGCAAATTTGGCTTGGTTAGCTTATGTGAACAAAAAGTTATGAGGGCCTAAGCGCGAACTGCCCCAAATAGGCAAAAAAAGGCCTGGCACAGGAGGGGGAAAAGGCCTGGCAGCGAAGGGGTTAACACTCTGACCGCCACTGCGGTAGAAATAAACACTGCGGCGGTCACCGCCAACAGACAGACGGAAGACAATGTACCACCCACACTATTATGAGAGGCCAATCAGACACCTTCTCCGGGGCGGAACCAACGCAAACAAAAACACGGCGGAAAGAGGACTTGGAAGGGAAAACACCCACCTCTACCAGGTCCACGAGGAACCAAGACGCCATGGAGCCAGAACTCCAAATACTCCCTGCAATGGTATTCCTGTTCCTCTACCAGGAGCACGAAAGACGGCGGCGACGACCACGGTGAGTACTGCACCTACAACACAGGGGAGGGGGAAGGGAAAAGAGAGTGACACATACATGCAACACACAACACGCAACACCCCCACCCTCACCCACAACATACACACAAATACATGCTGCAACATTACATTTACACCCTCCAACCCCCCCTGGAAGAACGCGAGGACAAAAGGAAATGAGTTGAACGATTTTAATAAATAAAAATCCATTAGTCAAAACTTGAAATACAGTATAAACAATTATGTACACCAACTACACAAGTCCGGATAGTGCACCATTCATAGTCCGTGGACCACTGGGCCCAAAATGCATGGGCGAGGCCCACACTCAATACCAGACTCCAAATGGAGAGAACATTGCAGGGGCATCACATAGAAATGAAACAGGCACCTCAGGGGGAAGGGAAGGTGGGCCACCTCAGCCGGATGAGTGCACTACGCCAGCTCCACGAGGGGGCCCCATGCCCACTGCTGTATCCTGGGGAGTGCAAAGCCACAGTCTCTCAAGTTTCTCCAGTGGGTGGGTTGCCCACTGCTGCACCATGAGGAGTGCAAAGCCACAGTCTCTCAAGTTTCTCCAGTGGGTGGGTTGCCCACTGCATTATCCTGGGGAGTGCAAAGCCACAGACTCTCAAGTCTCTCCAGTGGGTGGTTTGCCTACTGCTGCATCCTGGGGAGTACAAAGCCATAGTCTCTCAAGTCACTCCAGTGGGTGGGTTGCCCACTGCATTGTCCTGGGGAGTGCAAAGCCATAGTCTCTCAAGTCTCTCCAGTGGGTGGTTTGCCCACTGCTGCATCCTGGGGAGTGCAAAGCCACAGTCTCTCAAGTCTCTCCAGTGGGTGGGTTGCCCACTGAATTATCCTGGGGAGTGCAAAGCCACAGTCTCTCAAGTCTCTCCAGTGGGTGGTTTGCCCACTGCTGCATCCTGGGGAGTGCAAAGCCACAGTCTCTCAAGTCTCTCCAGTGGGTGGATTGCCCACTGCATTATCCTGGGGAGTACAAAGCCACAGTCTCTCAAGTCTCTCCAGTGGGTGGTTTGCCCACTGCTGCATCCTGGGGAGTGCAAAGCCACAGTCTCTCAAGTTTCTCCAGTGGGTGGGTTGCCCACTGCATTATCCTGGGAAGTGCAAAGCCACAGTCTCTCAAGTGGATAACAGTCTCCACTAGTACTGGAGGGGACTTTGTGCCCAGAGTGCTTCATCCTGCCAAGGACTGAGGTAGTGGATGCCTTTCTCCATTGGTTCTGGAGGGGGCTTGGTGCCCAGAGTGCTTCATCCTGCCAAGGACTAAGGAAGTGGATGCCTTTCTCCACTGGTTCTGGAGGGGGCTTGGTGCCCAGAGTGCTTCATCCTGCCAAGGACTGAGAAAGTAGATGCCTTTCTCCACTGGTTCTGGAGGGGGCTTGGTGCCCAGAGTGCTTCATCCTGCCAAGGACTGAGGAAGTGGATGCCTTTCTCCACTGGTTCTGGAGGGGGCTTTGTGCCCAGAGTGCTTCATCCTGCCAAGGACTGAGGTAGTGGATGCCTTTCTCCACTGGTTCTAGAGGGGGCTTGGTGCCGAGAGTGCTTCATCCTGCCAAGGACTGAGGAAGTTAATGTGATACTCCACTGACGGTGGTGCAACATGCAAGCTGCCCAGGCTCCTGGAACTGACCACCAGCCAGGGATGATTGAGCACTGGGGATGGCAGCCATGTCTGCAGTGGTGCCACTGGCTCAGGATGTTGCGGGGCCGCTGGCGGTGCTGGCGCCGGTGTCAGTGGCATCGGTGCTTGCGGCGGACTCTGTTGCACCGGTGCTGGCGGCGGCCTCTGTGGCATCGGTGCTGGCGGTGGGCTCGGTGGCATCGGTGCTGGCGGCGGGCACTGTGGCGGCGGTGCTGGTGGCAGTCTTTGTGGCGGCGGTGCTGGTGGCGGGCTCAGTGACTGCGGTGCTGGCAGCGGGCACTGTGGCGGCGGTGCTGGCGGTGGCCTCAGTGACTGCGGTGCTGGTGACGGGCTCAGTGACTGGCTGCGGTGCTGGTGGCGATGCAGGTGGCAGTGCTGGTGGCGGTCTTGTCCGCCGTGCAGGTTGGCGTGGACGTGGACCTGCCCTTGATTTTCTGGCCCTTCCCCACCTTGGATGGTGGCGCAGCTGTCTTGCCACTATCCACTTTTGTTTTGCCTTAGCCCTTGGTGGCAGGTGTTTCCGCCTTCTCCCTCCGGGAGGTTGGCAACTTTTTTACTTTTGGAGGTGGCGGAATGTCCTTGCCCTCGCTCCGTGGAACACTGGCAGCCCTGTTGGTTGGCGCACTCCAAAAGCCCGCAGTTGCTGGCACCACTGTGCCGGGTGATGTGGTGGCTGAGGTGCTGCGTTGGGACCTGGAAAGGTGGGCCCTAGGTGACGGACGGGGGTGTGTAGGGAAGAGGTCAACATTAGACAGGAAGGAAAAGCTTTTTAGACACACTGGGACGGGTAGATGGAGGAGGTTTGGGAGTGGAGGAAGAGGTAGTGGTTGTAGGAGGTGTACGTTTGCTGACTTTGGGTGAAGGTGCATGGGCTGGAGGCTGTTGTGAGGTGGATGGCTGTTGGGTGGGTGTGTGGCTGCGTTTGTGTAGTGTGGGAGGAGGGCTCACAGACACACTGGTAGAGGACACAGGGGATGTCTGAATGGTAGTGAGGGTGGTGAGTGCACGTGAGCGGTGTGTGGTGATGAGCGTGCTGGTGATGGAGGTAGTGGCTGAAGATGTAGTGCATGCAGGTGTGAGTGGAGACAGGGAGGGAGGAGGGAGATTTGGAGGAGGGGGACACAGTGGAGGCAGTGGATGTTGGTATGTGTGCATGGGTATGATGCTTGTGTGAGTGCCTGTGGGATGTATGGTGCTTATGTTTGCCAGAGCCACCCTTGTGTGTTGAGGTGTGCATGCTAGTCTGATGGTGTGCTTGAGATAGGCTGAGGTACAGGGGATTGGTTCTGGGTGGAGGAAGTTGGAGGGGGAGGCTGGACACAGGGACAATGGCTGCCATCATTGCTGTGCCAGAGCCTGAAATGCTCTCTGTTGGGATGCCTTGCCAGAATGAATGCCCTCCAGGTATGCATTTGTTTGTTGCAAATGCCTCTCAACACCCTGGATGGCATTCAGAATGGTAGACTGCCCAACAGTGAGGGATCTCAGGAAGTCAATTGCCTCCTCACTGAGGGCAGCAGGGCTGACTGGGGCAGGTCCTGAGGTGCCTGAGGCCTCCTGGGTGAGCAGCCACGGGACACACGCTGAGGGGCTCCTGGGAGGGCAGTGTTGGTAGGGGGGATGACAGCTGTACTTGTTGATGCGGGGGGCACAGAGGGGCCCACCACCGCAAGGGAGCTCCCATCAGAGGCAGAGTCGCTGTCGCTGATGTCACCTCCTGTCCCCGCCGTGGAGCTCCCCTCCCCCTCCCTCCCCCTGGTGGCTTCCAACTCTGTTGTCTCGCCCTCCAGGGCCATGTAGAATGCAGCTCCCTCCTGCTCCGGTGCCACTGCTCCTCCGCCTGATGATGCTAATGCACACAAGAACAGGGAGACCATGAAAAGGGGGGGGGGAGACAGAAGAAAGACATGTTCAGTGCATGCAATCCACTACCATTGGCGGACACTACAGACACAGCAGCCCTCTGCACTACGCCATGCACTTAGAGTTCCCTAATTAATCACAGGGACATGGGGTACAAGGCCTATGCCCGATTGCTGCAAACATGGAAGTCACAGGAGCCTGACTAGGTGTAGTTGGCTCTCACCACTAGTGGTGTTGGAGTGCCACATACCCTGCCTCACAAAGGGACCCTGCCTACAAAACTCGCCCTGGCCTAGGGGAACCCATAGCCCACCTCCCTCACCCAGACATCTCGTAATGCGTCAGATAGACGTGACGGTACTCACCCCCTTGTGGCTGCTGTGATGCCCTCAAGAGCCCATCCAACTCCGGATAGGCCACTGCCAGGATCCGGAACATCAGGGGGGTCATGGTGCAACGGGCACCCCTCTCACGTTGGGAGGCCATCCCCAGCTGGGCCTCCGCCGTCTTTTTGCTCCAGTGGTGAATGTCCTCCCATCTTTTACGGCAGTGGGTGCTCCATCTGTGGTTTACCCCCAGGGGCCGGACGTCCTTGGCAATGGCACGCCAAATAGCCTTCTTCTGGTGGGTGCTGACCTAGAGGAATAGTACAGGGGAAAAGGAAAATCTTTAACCGTCCAGACCATCACAGTCTTTGGCCCACATTCCCACCCTTGCCCTGACGCACATACACTCACCGTCCGCTCATGCAGGCCTCAGTCTCCCCCCGTATCTTCCATCCACACCACTCCAAACAGGCATTGCCCATACTGCATGCTCACAGTGTATTCACCTGTTTGTCTGGAGGACAGTAGAATAGCGTGTACTGGGGAAGGAGCCCATCCACTAACTTCTCCAACTCCTCCGAAGTGAAGGCAGGGGCCCTTTCCCCAGACACATGAGCCATCGTTGCTTCCAGACTGAGGTCACAGCAGTACTTACAGTGTAGGTCCTCTCCTGTCGAAGGTCAGGTATCAAGTGAGTGAACAGACAGAAAATGGCGGTCATGTCTGCGGCGGTGCGTACCTCCTGGGACCCATAGGGTTCAATGTTAACCAATGCAGGATTGCGCCGCGGTCTTTGACCGCAACGGTGTACAACTCCAGCGCAGTTACCTCATATCCCCTTGTCCCACCTTACAGGTCAGGCAGCCGCCATTTCAGGAGGCCACATGACATTATTTTTAAATGCGTCACACCTATCTAGGCCTTGCATACACACAGTGACAGGCACATTGCGGATTGACAAATGTGTGCAATAATAACTTTTTTAATACCTCAGTGTTGGCTGACTCTCTGCTCGCTGTTCTCGTCCATAGGGCATGTCCGCTGGGGCAGGTGAGGAGATGGCGGCATCCTCCGGTGTACAGATCGCTGGTGGGCCTGTCGACAATGAGAGACACGTAATAGTCACCTACAGACTTGATCGTGCAACAATCCATGAACTGTGTGCCCAGTTGGATCCAGACCTGATGTCAGCTATCTGCCATCCCACAGGAATTCCCCCTCTAGTGCAGGTCCTGTCAGTACTCCATTTCCAGGCAAGTGGGTCTTTTCAAACAACAGTGGCCATTGCATCAGGGATGTCCCAGTCAATGTTCCCTAACGTGTTGTCCAGAGTGTTGTCTGCCCTGCTGAAATACATGCGCAGCTACATCGTTTTCCCTCAGGTTGAGGACTTGCCCACAGTGAAAGGTGACTTCTATGCCCTGGGACATATCCCCAACATCATATGGGCCATTGATGGGACACAAGTGGCATTGGTACCCCCCCTGCAGGAGTCAACAGGTGTACAGAAACCGGAAGAGCTACCATTCAATGAATGTGCAGATGGCGTGTTTGGCTGACCAGTACATCTCTGTAAGGAAATGGCTCCCTGTTGCAGTCACCCCCCACATTTTGCCTGGTACTGATGCTGACTTGACTGAGAGGTGTGCTGGGACCCTGCTAACCAGGCCCCAGAACCAGTGTTCTTTCACCTAAAATGTACCATTGTTTCCACAATTGGCACACCCCTGGCACACAGATAAGTCCCTTGTAAAAGGTACCAGTGACCTGTGACCAGGGAAGGTCCCTAAGGGCTGCAGCATATGTTGTGTCACCCTAAGGGTTCCCTCAACTAACACATGCACACTGCCATTGCAGATTGTGTGTGTTGGTGGGGAGAAAAAGACAAAGTCGACATGGCATCCCCCTCAGGATGCCATGCACACAAAATGCTGCCTGGGGCATAGGTAAGTCACCCCTCTAGCAGGCCTTACAGCCCTAAGGAAGGGTGCACTATACCACAGGTGAGGGCATAGCTGAATGAGCAATATGCCCCTACAGTGTCTAAGTCTATTCTTAGACATTGTAAGTACAGTTGTGGCCATATTAAGTATATGGTCTGGGAGTTTGTCAAAAACGAACTCCACAGCTCCATAATGGCTACACTGAATACTGGGAAGTTTGGTATCAAACGTCTCAGAATAATAAACCCACACTAATAAACCCATCCCATTTATAAAGAAATGCACATAGAGGGCATCTTAGAGATGCCCTCTGTATTTTACCGAATTGTTCAGTGCAGGACTGACTGGTCTGTGCCAGCCTGCTGCTGAGAGACGAGTTTCTGACCCCATGTGGTGAGGGCCTTATTGCTCTCTGAGGACAGAAACAAAAGCCTGCTCTCGGTGGAGGTGCTTCACACCTCCCCCCTGCAGGAACTGTAACACCTATCAGTGAGCCTCAAAGGCTTCGGCTTCGTGTTACAATGCCCCAGGGCACTCCAGCTAGTGGAGATGCCGGCCCCCTGGACACAGCCCCCACTTTTGGCAGGAAGTCCAGGGGAGATAATGCGAAAAACAAGGAGGAGTCACCCACCAGTCAGGACAGCCCCTAAGGTGTCTTGAGCTGAGGTGACCCATGCCTTTAGAAATCCTCCATTTTGATTTTGGAGGATTCCCCCAATAGGAATAGGGATGTGCCCCCCTCCCCTCAGGGATTAGGCACAAAGAGGGTGAAGCCACCCTCAAGGACAGTAGCCATTGGCTACTGCCCTCCCAGACCTAAACACACCCCTAAATTCAGTATTTAGTTGCTCCCCAGAACCTAGGAAATTAGATTCCTGCAACCTGAAGACGAAGAAGGACTGCTGACCTGAAGCCCTGCAGAGAAGACAGAGACACCAACTGCTTTGGCCCCAGCCCTACCGGCCCGCCTCCCCACTTCGAGAAAAACTGCAACAGCGACGCGTCCCCCAGGGTCCAGCGACCTCTGAAGCCTCAGAGGACTACCCTGCATCTAAAAGGACCAAGAAATCCCGAGGACAGCGGCCCTGTTCCAAAGAAACTGCAACTTTGCAACAAAGAAGCAACTTTTAAAGACCACACGTTTCCCGCCGGAAGCGTGAGACTTTCCACTCTGCACCCGACGCCCCCGGCTCGACCTGCGGAAAACCAACACTACAGGGAGGACTCCCCGGCGACTGCGAGCCCGTGAGTAGCCAGAGTTGACCCCCCTGAGCCCCCACAGCAACGCCTACAGAGGCAATCCAGAGGCACCCCCTGACTGCGACTGCCTGCTTCAAAGAACCTGACGCCTGGTAAACAGACTGCTCCCGCAGCCCGCAGGACCTGAAGGATCCGACCTCCAGTGCAGGAGCGACCCCCAGGTGGCCCTTTTCCTAGCTCAGGTGGTGGCTACCCCGAGGAGCCCCCCCCCCTTGCCTGCCTGCATCGCTGAAGAGACCGCTGGGTCTCACGTTGAAACCTATTGCGAACCCGACGCCTGTTTGCACTCTGCACCTGGCCGCCCCTGTGCCGCTGAGGGTGTACTTTCTGTGCTGACTTGTGACCCCCCCGGTGCCCTACAAAACCCCCCTGGTCTTCCCTCCGAAGACGTGGGTAATTACCTGCTGGCAGACTAGAACCAGGGCACCCCTATCTCCATTGGGGCCTATGTGTTTTGGGCACCATTTTGACCTCTGCACCTGACCGGCCCTGAGCTGCTGCTGTGGTAACTTTGGGGTTGCCCTGAACCCCCAACGGTGGGCTACCTTGGACCCAACTTTGAACCCTGTAGGTACTTTACTTACTTGCAAAACTAACCAATACTTACCTCCCCCAGGAACTGTTGAATTTTGCAGTGTCCAATTTTAAAATAGCTTATTGCCATTTTTGCCAAAACTGTACATGCTATTGTGATGTTTCAAAGTTCCTAAGATACCTGAGTGAAATACCTTTCATTTAAAGTATTGATTGTAAATCTTGAACCTGTGGTTCTTCAAATAAACTAAGAAAATATATTTTTCTATATAAAAACCTATTGGCCTGGAATTGTCTTTGAGTGTGTGTGTTCCTCATTTATTGCCTGTGTATGTACAACAAATGCTTAACACTACCCTCTGATAAGCCTACTGCTCGACCACACTACCACAAAATAGAGCATTAGAATTATCTCTTTTTGCCACTATCTTACCTCTAAGGGGAACCCTTGGACTCTGTGCATGCTATTTCTTACTTTGAAATAGTACATACAGAGCCAACTTCCTACAATCTCCCATGTGAATGCCAAGTTTCCAGGCTCAGTGCATGACGCTTACATTTTGAGAATAGCAGCATCCCTTATGTGATGGAGCAACTCCAGAGGCACCGTGTGTGGCTAATAGGTGAGGACAAGGACCCTATACTGTGTGAATAGTTGTCTGGGTCTGGGGTTGTCCCTAAGGGTTAGTGTGTGTCTAACAGTTGTCCCTTGACATTTGCAGGTGACTCTGGGTACCCCAACCTGTCGTGGCTACTGACCCCAGTGAGAAATCCCAGGACAAGGGCAGAGGAACACTACAATGAGGCACATGGGCGAACTAGGAGAGTGATCAAAAGGACCTTCGGCCTCCTGAAGGCCAGGTTCCGGTGCCTCCATGTGACAGGTGGTTCTCTCTACTACTCACCAAAGAAGGTGTGCCATATAATCGTGGCCTGCTGTATGCTGCACAACCTGGCTTTGCGACGACCGGTGCCTTTTCTGCAGGAGGATGGTCCAGAAGGAGGTCTTGTGGCAGCTGTGGAGCCTGTGGACAGTGAAGAAGAGGAGGCAGAAGAAGAGGATATCGACAACAGAAACAACGTTATCCAGCAATACTTCCAGTAAGACACAGGTAAGATGTCACTGGCTCACACATCTCATACAATTGTTAGACCTATCATATGTCTGTCACTTTCACCCAGTGTATGGACCCTCACTTGTCACTTTGCCTTTCCATTTCACAGATGTGGGTCCCACTGTGTGACCTCTGCTATATTACCTCATGGACTAGAGCTGTGTGATATAGGTATGTTGACAATACAATCGACATTGCTATTTTCCTTAGTTATTGCAAATACACATTTGTGAAAGCACAGACTGACTCCAGATTGTTTTGTGATTCAAGGGTGTTTATTTCAGTGCAAGTAGGTGGAGGGGATTTTAAAATGGGCAGGGGTGATGTTGGAGCATTGTCCATGGCAGAGTCCAGTCTATTTGTTCTCCAGGTGCATTGTCCAAAGGGGCATAGGAAGTGGAGCTAGGACAGTTGATGGATGGACAGGGTGACGAAGTGCGACAGAAGGAGGACATTGAGGGTGGTCTCATTTCCTGGCAGGGGTCTTGGCATTGTTCTCTGCCTTTGTCCTGGATTTCAGGGACCGTTTGTGGGGTGGTTCTCCATCTGCACGGGGTGGGGTGCTGGTGTCATGGTCCTGTGGCGGTGCCTCCTGTTAACTAGCGCCGGCAGAGGTGGTGGGCTGTTCATCATCCAGGCTAGTGTCTGCGGCCCCTTGTTGTGCCACAGTGTCCCTCCTGGTGTTCACAAGGTCCTTTAGCACCACTACAATAGTGACCAGGGTGGTGTTGATGGACTTAAGTTCCTCCCTGATCCCCAAACACTGTTCCTCCTGCAGCAGTTGGGTCTCCTGAAACTTGGCCAGTACCATTGCCATCGTCTCCTGGGAATGATGGTACGCTCCCATGATGTTGGAGAGGGCCTTGTGAAGAGTGGGTTTCCTGGGCCTCTCCTCCCCCTGTTGCACAGCAGTCCTCCCAGTTCCCCTGTTTTCCTGTTCCTCTATCCCCTGAACCGTGTGCCCACTGCCACTGCCCCCAGGTCCCTGATGTTCTTGGGGTGGTGGGTTTGCCTGGGTTCCCTGTTGTGGTGGACACACTGCTGCTTGACGTGTCCTGGGGACAGAGGGATGGGCCCTCTGGGTGGGTGCTGTGCTGGTGTTTCCTGAGGGGGGAGGCTCTGTGGTGGCATGTGCCAGTGTCAGGGGAATAGACTGTCCCGAGGTCCGAGATGGGCCGGGCTGGTCATCTTGATCCAGTTGGACAGCCCCGCTGTCATCACTTTGGGCCTCTTCTGTGGAGGGAGTGGACATGTCTGGAACCTCCTGTCCGGTGACGATGGGTAGGGGTCCTGCAGGGGTGTAAAGGCATGATTATTACATCTGTGTGTGCCATTGTGTGCAATGGGTGGGTGACCCTGTACTACAGTGCTTGCATTCTTGTGTAGGACCTTGTGTGATAGTTGGTTTGGGGATCTGTGTGGGTATCTGTAGTGGACATGCTTTGGTGATGGGTGTCCATGCTTTGTTGTTGAATGCAGGGCTTGGTATTGGGATGTGTAGGTTGTGATAGTGGGGCATTTGTGAGGTGTTGGAGTGATGGGGTGAGGGTGGGGTATGTGATAGCATGCAGGTAGGGTGGGGGACAAAGCAGGGCACAATTTATTACTGTGTCCGGTGTGATGATCGATTACGATTGTGAGGATGGTAAGGGTGACATAATATACAATGCACTTTTGATACAGTGGACGGTCCAAACTTCACATTGGTGAATTGGTATACTGAACAAACAATAGTGAGCATGTGATCCAAAATGACTAGGAACATGAACACAATGGCAACATTTCTTAGCATAAACAATTAAAAATATGTCTTTGCTGAAAAATTCTAATCACTTCATGTTAACAGTTGCACATTGGCATGAATACCTACTCCTTCACAAATGTGCATTTAAGCCAATCTGTTTCAACAAACATGAATTTGGTAGGTAAACATTATTAAATGTAATAGGCAGGAATGTGTACACATTGGTGACAGAGTAACACATACCCAAAACAACATTTTTCTTTCCTTTGTTCTATCCAGATGATAAATCAGTATTGAAGCAAGGCATTATTGAAAGGAATGCTTGCAGATGAACAATGTACATGCTTTAAATGTTTCTTGCTACATATTTGTTTTTGTAACATGAATTCACTATTCAAAACAACCAATCTGCACTATTCAGAGGTATTTAACAAATCCATGAGAAATTTGAAGTGTTTAAGGGAAATGATTAAAACTGAAATGGAATAATGATGGTAATTTACAAAACTGTGAGCAAGTAGGTACATATTATGTTCCCTATATGCATACCTACGTTTAAAAGCCTTAAAGCAGGTGAAATATTAAAATTACGAATGTTTTGTTAAAAACAATGTGATCATATTGAGACATTGGCCACAAAGGCAGGGAAGCAGCTGGCCACTGTGTATCAGGTGGAGAAACATCGGATACCGGTGGACACAGTGGCACAAAGGGTGAGGGGACAGGCACGGAGGCCACCAGCTCGACATCTTCTTTGGAGGCATCCACAAGTGACCAGTCCCTAGTTGTGGCGTACCCTACAGGACCTTTACCATCTGCATCATTGTCCACCACCCAGATTCCCATCTCTATCTTCCATTATTGTTCCCTCCCCCAGTTGGCCAAACCTCCCCCCCAAAGGGCTTGGGTCTCCTTTGCCACAGGCACCTCTCCCCACTCATGTCCCTTGGCTGTGCTCAGTGAAGAAGCTATTGACCTATCTGCAAAGCAGACAGTGAACACTGCAAGGATGCTAGCTGGGGGGGCCTGCACTGCCCATGTCAAGTGCATTGGCAGTGCAGGGGCCCGCTGGCGCCCACTACACCCGTTCTCCACCAGCCTTTTCATTGTGGTGCTACCACCAGGAAAAGCCTGGTGGAGAATGTGGTCGTAATCCCCCGAATTAGGACTGCCACCTACCGCCAGTCCGCTGGGATCCCTGATCCTGGCAGAGCTGGCAGTCCCACCATGGCCCAAACACCATGGTTGAAATAAGGCGCTTGGACCACCGCATTGGCGGCAGCAGCAGCAGTGATCCATTGGTGTCAAAGAGAGATGAAGAGGTTCTGATCAGTGCAATGGATGCAGCACAAAAGAACCCACCGCCGGCCCACAACTGGTTTGGCACCACTTAGTGGGGCAGGACCCACAAATGGCAGAGTCCAGGTGCTGTAGGAGAGATGTAAGCAGTGTTTGATGTCCTTGAGACTGCAGAACCGGTGACAAGCCGGCAAGCCCTTGGAGTCACTTGGTCTAAGGATGTAGAGATTCAGGTCCAGTCCTTCTCACTCCCAGGCAAAGAGGCAGCAGGGCAAGCACAGCACAGCAAAGCAGGAGTCCAGCAAAGTCCAGCAGAGTTCCAGCAGAGTGACAGTTCCTTTAGCACAGCAGTCCTTCTTCCCGGAAAAATGTCCTCAGATTCAGAAGTGCTAATTTGGTAAGATTTGGGGTGTAGTACTTATACAGAGTTGTGTCTTTGAAGTGGAAGAGACTTCAAAGAGAGGCCTTTGAAGTACACAATGTCCCTGCCCTTCCTTCCCTGGCTCCAGACACACTACAAGGGGTTCTATTCAGGTGTGTTAGCTCTTCTCACCCAACCTGCCCAGGGTGGGCCATCAACATGCGGATGGCCACTCTGTCACACCTACGCTCCCTTTGTGGGTGTCTGTCTGGACGGAATGCACAATAACCCAGCTGTCACCCATCAGACGTGTTTTCAGAGACGGGCAGAGGAACAGAGTTGTTAAATTAAGAAAATGCCAACTTTCTAAAAGTGTCATTTTCAGACTTGCAATTTAAAATCCAACTTTACCATAAGTTGTGATTTTAAACTGTGAGTCCAGAGACAGCAAATTCGTAAATATCTACCTTATCCCAATTGGAAAATACACTTATAAAATGTAATAAGGCAATCCCAATGTTAACCTATGGGAGAGATACGCCTTGCAATAGTGAAAAGTAAATGTTTTTCACTGCCTGGACAAGTAAAACTTAAAAGTATATGTCAAACTTTTAAAAACACTGCATCCTGCCCTTGGGGCCTGTCCAGGGCTACATTAGGGGTGACATATGTTTTGAAAAGGAGGGTTGGCCTGGCAAGAGGGTTAATTTGCCAGGTTGACATGGCAGTTTAAAACTGCACGCACAGGCTCTGCAATTGCAGGCCTGAGCCATGTTTAAAGGGCTATTGAAGTGGATGGCACAATCAGTGCTACATGCCTACCAGTAGCATTAAATGCACAAGCCCTGGGCACATGTAGTACACTTTAACTAGGAACCTAAAAGTAAATTAAATATGCCAATTGTGGATAAGCCATGGGTAACATGTTTTAGGGAAAGAGCACATGCACTTTAGCGCTGGTCAGCAGTGGTAAGGTTCCCAGAATCCTAAAGCCAGCAAAAACTAAGTCAGCAAATTAAGAGATCAAAAGGCCAATAGTCAAGGGGAGACCACATTAAAGATGAATGGTTTAATACATGTTCCCCCAGCTGTAAGTGAGGAGAGCTACCCAACATCTTGAGAGTTATCGCCACTAAGGCAGAAACACAGGAGAAGCCATCAGCATTTGCATGGTCTGTCCCAGGACGGTGTTCAATTGTAAAGTCTGCTCCCTGTAGGGAGATGGACCCCCTCAACAGCTGGGGATTCTCATCCCTCATCTGCATTAACCATCTGAGGGGTCTGTGGTCTGTCTGAACCCGGAAGTGAGTGCCAAACAGGCACAGCTTTAGCTTCTTCAGCACCCAGACCACAGCAAAAGCTTCTCTTTCAATTGCACTCCACCTCTGTTCCCTGGGAAGTAGCCTCTTACTGATAAAGCTGTGAGAGCACTGACCCTATTCAATGCTCTGAGACATCCGTTTGTACAATAAATTATTGGGAAGAGACAGAGGCCTTGAGAATGGGTGCCATTCACATGGCCTGCTTAAAGGTGTCAACAATGTTCCCATGCGCCTTTGTCCAAATTACCTGATGAGGCTGCTTCTTAGAAGTCAGCTCTGTTAAGGGTGCAACAACGATACCATACTGCTTGATGAATCTCCTGCAATAATCAGTGAGGCCTAAGAAGGCTGTCACCTCTGTCTGGGTCTTGGGGGCTTCCCAAGCTAGAATGGCCACGATTTTGGCCTGGATTGTAACCCAAGTATACCACCAAACACTGCCCTATCCAGCACTTACTGGCCTTGATCGTCAGGCCTGACCTCTGCAGAGCCTGAAGCACTTTCTTAAGATGGCACAATCGGTCCTCCCAGCTAGAAATGAAAACCACAATGTGATCTAGGTAGGCGGCACTGAAGTTCTCTAGTCCAGCTGGGATTTGGTTGGCCAACCTCTGGTAGGTCTCAGGGCCATTTTTTAAACCAAAGGGCATGACCCAGAATTGGAAGGGCTCTTCTGGTGTAGAGAATGCAGACCTCTCTTTTGCCCCTTCGGTCAAGGGAATCTGCCAGTACCCAGACTTTAAGTTAAATGTGCTGAGGAACTTGGCAGCTCCAAGCCGATCTAGGAGCTCATCATCTCTGGGGATGGGGTGTGCGTCAGTCTTGGTGACCGCATTGAGCACACTGTAGTTCACGCTGAACCTAAGTTCAGGTGTGACACCTCGAGGGACAGCCTTGGGGACCAACACCACTGGGCTAGACCAAAAGCTGTTCGAGGGCTCAATTACCCCTATCACCAGCATCTTGGAGACCTCCTCCTTAATGTTGGCTCTCACCTTATCAGGCAACCTGTAAATGTTGTTCTTTACAGGTGGGCTGTCCCCAGTATTAATATCATGGGTACACCATGTAGGGTACTCTGGGGTAAAACTGCCCTAGCAACTGGCGGCAGTCCCTCTGTTAGTATAGGGTCAGTGTAGGGGAGAGGCTGACACCCTCCAGTGATCGATCCAGCTCCTTGGAAGACAGGAGGTTGGGAAGAGGCTCACTCTTCCTCCTGATCAGTGACAAAAGCATGGTAATCTCAGACCTCTCAAAGTGAGGCTGAGGTGATTAACATGTAGGAGCCTCAAGAGGTTCTTAGGAGTTTTGAGGTCCACCAGGTAGGTGGCATCACTCTTTTGCTCTTTTACCTTATAGGACCAAGACCAGTGGTCTTGCAGAGCTATGGACTCCATGGGCGTCATCACCCACATTTTTTGGAAAGGCTGAAACTCAACAAGAGTGGCATTCTGGTCATACCAATGTTTCATGTTCTCCTGGCTAGCATCCAGATTCATTACTAACACTAGATCATCCCTCGAGTATAAGAGACTCAGACCGAAGGCGAAAGGCTGCTTGCTACACCTGTACAACACTCATAGATGTGGGAAAGGAAGAAATCCTTTTTAGGTTGAGACTAGGCAGTGCGCAAGTGCTGTCTGCAAGACATGTTTTATTCAGTCATGGGCTTTTAACCACACCCACTATTGCCATTTGTTCTTTGTTGTACTTGTCTTAAAATGCTTCCTTTGTATTGGTGTATTTTTCTAAATGTCCCTCCCTGCTTAGTTCCCTTCCAAGCAATTTCACTAAGTGAACATTTTTGGTGGCCAGCACACTACGTTCATTCTTCCTCCTGATCCAGCGTGTAATAGCCCCTCCTCCCTCCTCCTGCCTGGTTTTGCCTTTAATCCTAGCCTCGATCCTTGCTCCATGTGGCTCTTCCTGCTTTGCATCGTGCTTGTGCCGGCTCCTCAATTCTAGTTTTAGATTGCCTCCTAACTCGTGCAGCTAATGGTTGCAACATTACTGCTTCATCCTCCCACCCACCGTTTCTCCACATGCTGTCCGCTTCACACCTCCTCCTTTCCCTGTCCTTGTTTTACATTGCTTCGGCTCATGTTCTCCGCAAAAGTGCATAGCTGATGTTTGTATTGTTACTGCTTTGCCCACCCACCCACTGTTCCTCCGTGTGACTTCCCCTTTGTACCACCTCTTAGCGCTGCTACCCCTAGCCCCTAGGGTGTGTGCAACTGGAGTTCAAAACAATAAAATGCATGCAACATAATAAAACCCCTGGGACACCATTTGTGGGTATAATATGTCGCATGTTTATTGATTACACAGTTTGGGTTAGCTTACGGGCGATCCCGGTGTCGGAGATGAGTTCGTTAACACTGGCCGACACCCATCCTGAGAAAGCTAGAGCTGTTCCGTCTGGTGTTCTTTGCACCAGCGTACTTAGATTCTTACAGCTCTTTCCTTTATCGTGGTTTACCACTCTCCTCCTTTATTTATGTGTCATGCTACTGACAAGTCAGAGCAAGACCCAGGCCAGTCTCCACAGTTGCTCAGGATTCCAACTGTCCCTTGCGGGATTAAGGAACGCCGCCGCATCATCCCAGGCCCCGCCTTAAAGGCTCCCAGTGGCCTGAGGAATTGCTTTTGGCTCCAGGAATCACCATCTGGAGGTCTTTTTAATCATTTTAACGCTTTAGGATCGCCCTGTAACTCCGCCAAGCCTCGGGGATGGCATCTCGCGATAACCGAGGCCCCCCCCACCTGTGCTCGTCCCTTACCCTACGTACATCCCGCTCTTTCTAGAGCGTCCCTAATATTTAGTAGGAAAATATCTGTGCCTGCGTCCCACAAGTGTACCCGGTCTAGCACAAAATTACCGCTCAGGTGTCTACTCAGCAGGGTATGTCTGATGAAGCCAAATCCCTGTTGCTTCGCAGTTTTTTACAGGGACCTGTTGATTCTGCGCACTGACATTTCAATGGCGGCCGCTGACCTGGCTCCCTGCCATACCCCGCGGGATAATCTCAGACCAAATTACCTTGCCATCTTCTATCAGGGTGGCAAGCCTGGCGATACCCTGCCTCATGGCCTGTAACTGTGGGCCCCTCCCACAAGTAGGTAGATTGTTTCCACCCAAGTGGATCAAAAGAATTTCGGGCTTAAACCCTCTCTTCCCCACCAGCTGGCCAACTAGGTTCCAGCATGGCCCATCTCATGCCAGGGCTTCCCATCCAGGAGAGTTTGACGTTACTGAAACCATGGTTTCCCTGGCGCATTGTTCTGCTCTGGCCACTAGGTAGTGGCCCATCACCCATGCCGTCTTAGCCCCTAGATGGACGAGAAGGTAACTATTACCACACACTTTATTGACATATCGCCATATATACACTTATGGCAAAACCTTGTTACAATACAGTATCGCATTTAGCCCCAAAGCAATGCATCCTTCCTATCTCGGACCCCTGGCAGCCTCCTGCCCCCATTGCACTAAACGCTCTGCCCTTGGCGGGGTCGCAATGACAACCCTTCCCCGTCTCTGGACCGAATGTACAGTTTTATCTGTCCGACTGCCACCTCCCAATCCGCTTAATAGCCCCCGCATGCAGCCCCTCCTCAAAGGCCATTGAGGCCGCACCGATTCTAAAGGAATGGGTTGACCAATTGCGCCCTTGGTACCCTGCCTTTGCAATTGCCCACTTCAAGACCCTTCTGTATTAAAACTGTGTGAGCGGTTGGCCATCTTGGTGAAGCAATAAGTATCCTGGTTGTGCGGGGCGGCATGCTGTATATCTCTTGAGCAGTTCTACTGGGCAACCCTTGTGGTCCCCTAGACCTCTCAAATGCACCACCACACCTTTCCCTTTCTGGTCGATTTTGGAGCGCCGCACTTTCAGTTCAGCCATGTCCTGCCCCATTTTGAGGTCGCCTGACCTAAGTGCCCTATAGGATGTGTCGCTCTTCGCTTTCGCCACTAACTCTGAAGACCTGAATGCCCCAAAAAAGGCTAGGGAAAAGGTGACAGCGAATAACAGCTCTTCATACTGTGTGTTACAAATAACTGTGAGTGCCCCCACCAGCCCCTTTAGCATGTCTAGATCGATGGGCACCCCCTGGTCGGGTGGTTTTACTTCTTCCCTAGCCCAACCTTTCAGTGCTGCCCTCAATGGGAATCCCGCAGTTGGATCTCCCCTTTTAATTTAGCAAAATGGGCGATTGCCGCCAGGTGCCTTGAAACCCACACGTGTGATTTTCCATTGTCTTTTGCCCACAGTACAAAGCAGTGCACTCTTCTGGCCGGTGGATGGTCCTCCCCAGCCCCCCAGGCATTTGTTAGTGATGTAAACCTGTTGAAACACGCCCTGTATCTGGCTCGGGTATCCGGGGCCAGTGATAACTCTCCCAGTGCCACTATCGTTTGCTCCACTGAACCAATCACCACCATTCCACCTTGAACGGCGTCATCTCCTCCATCGCCTGGGGGAAAGCTGTCCGGAATTTCATCCACTGAAAACGAGAAAGAGCATCAGCAGCTACATTCTTCACCCCTTGCACATGCCGCGCACGAAATTCCACGTTTCTTAACAGACAACCTCTCACCAGCTCCCTCAGCAGCCCTACCAACACCGGGCAGTTCCCTGACTGGCAGTTGATGGCCTGGACTACGGCCATGTTGTCTGACCAGAATGTAATCCTCTTGTTGGCTAGCACTTGTGGCCACAGATGGAGAGATAGGACAATTGGGAACATCTCTAGTACCGTGATGTTTTTTGTGAGCCCATGCCTCCTCCATGCATTGGGCCATTTCCCCGCACACCACTGCCGGTCCAGTATGGCCCCAAAGCCCTCTTTCCTTGAAGAGCTGGAGCTGCTGACTGGTGCACCATGGAGTGCGCCACAACAGTGTACCATTGAAATCCTCCAGAAATGACCGCCACATGCGCAGGTCCTCCTTCAGGCCCGCACTGAGGCGCACCAGGTGGTGGGATTTGTTAACCTTCGCCGTTGCCCTTGCTAGCCGCCTGGCAAAGATTCTGCCCGCTGGTATAATTCTCACTGAAAAGTTTAGCCTGCCCAGTAGGCTCTGAATTGTGGCTAGGGTTGCTTTGTCCTTGCTCAGCACCTGCCGAATGTCGGTCTGCAGAGCCATGACCTTGTCTTCCGGCAATCAGCACATCCCGTTCGTTGAGTCAATCTCAATGCCCAGGAATGTCAAACACTCCGTAGGTCCCTGAGTCTTTCCCGGAGCCAGAGGCACCCCCAGTGACTGACTCAGGTGTTCAAATGCATTGAGGGTAGCCCTACACTCGCCAGAACCTGCCTTTCCTATGAAGAGGAAGTCATCTAGGTAGTGGTGTGAACTCCCCAGGGGGTTGTTTTCTTTCAGCGCCCATTCCAGGAAGCATGCAAAAGTTTTGAATAAGGAACATGACACCGCACAACCCATAGGCATGCATTTGTCGTAAAAGTATTGACCAGCCCACTGCATCCCCAGGAGGTGGAAACTACTCGGAGGACTGGGAGAAGGCGGAACGCGGACTCAATGTCTGCCTTTGCCATGAGCGCCCCTTTGCCTGCTGCGCGAACCAGGTCAATCGCCTCATAAAATGAAGCATAACAAACAGAGCACGTTCCCTCCTCCAGGTAGTCGTTCACCGACGACCCTTTGGGGTAAGAGAGATGGTGGATCATCCAATACTTGCCCTGTTCTTTCTTCGGTACGATCCCCAGAGGTGACACAATGAAGTTTGGAAGGGGTGGCTGGGTATAGGGGCCAGCCACCCTTCCTAACTGAAGCTCCTTCTCCAGCTTTTCCTGCACCACTCCTGGGGCTTCCCTGGCTGATTGTAAGTTGTTAGCTCCCCTAGTGACTGCCGGGCCGGAGTATGGGATCCTAAAACCTTCACTAAAACCTCTGAACAATAGCTCCCGTTCAACTGGTCTAGGGTAGCCTTTGAGAATGCGGGCCAAGGTGCTAAAGGTTATGGGAGAAGATGCTATTGTATTGTGTTGCAACTCCGGACAATTAGGGCTGTTTTGAACCGGCATTGGTACACGTTGGCTTGTCTGTCCTGGTCCCTTTGTTGCAGTTGGCTGCTGGGTGCCAGCCAGCGCACTTGGAGCAGTTGTGGGCAAATTTGCAGACAGCACCCCATGAGCATGCCCCATTGTTGTACAGCCTGCATGAATTATTGTTGAACCTATACTGCGAAGCCCCTCTCCCCCTCTGCGGGGGCTTCCCTCAAAGGGGGGGGGACTACGCTGCTGCTTAAAATAGTATGGCCTTGCCTGTTTGTGCCTGGCAAAATGGGTGTCACTGTTTGCTGGCCTGCTGCCGTTGCCCATGTACTGCACCCACAGTTCAATTTTGCGGCAGTCCCATGCCATCTCTGGTGCCTGTTCCATCTTTTGCCTGAACTCTCTGTCGTAGTTCAGCCAGTATATTCCTCATATATGACCCGGTTGTACTTGCAGAGAGCCGGTCCCTGTTTCGGGAACTTCTCCATGATCACTGTGGACAGCATAGCGAATGCCTCTAACCAGTTGTCTATTGACTCCTCTGGCTTAACCTTTCTCTTCCATTTATGCTTCTCTACCTCCTTGCTGGGTACCGTTATGTCTGCGCCCTCCTTGTCAAATGTGAGCAGCGAGAAAATGTCAATGAATTCCCTATTCCATATTCTCTCCCTAGCTTGTAACGGGACCCTCCACGCCAGGGATGACCTCCCTGACAGCAAGGGGGGGTCAGGCCTAACAACAGTCATTTTGTTACCCCCGCCTGCTAGAGTATCTGGTGCGACCCTGTCTGAAACCCCAGCTCCAGGCGAGGAAGCCTCACCCTGCACCTTCGACGGCGAGTTGGTGTCCCGCCCCCACACCTGCCCTGCACCTGCTCGCCTGCTGCTAGCGCCCTGCTCGTCCATGCCGCAACCAGCTAGCGCTTTTGCGGAGGCCAACAAGCTGTGCATTGCCTCCATCATCTTATCCACTCCCACCTGCAGACCCTGCCCTGATGCTCCTAGGGTGGGGCTGCAGGCCACACTCCTTGCAGGTTGGCTGATCTACTCCTGAGCAATTGGCGCGCTTGTCCCAGGGGCCAACCCCCAAGCAGTGAGGGGAACTCCACTTGCCCTGGCTGCCTCTTGTTCCTCATTGTCTTTCCTGGCTCTCCTTGGCCCGCTGTCCGTCTGGGAAGTTTAGGGGCCTTCCGGTAAATTGCTGTCCGCCATGTCTTTCTTGGCTCTTTTGAGTTTGCTCCCAGCTGCGGCCCTTGCCGCCCTCTTCCTTTTGGCAGGCGCTGCTACACTTTCCTGAGTCGGAAGGCTGCACCTCATCTGTGTTCATCAGGGCGGGAGTTTCTGACGGCTGCTGCACCCCTTGTGCCGCCACCATCTTCTTCGCCCATTCCAGACCTTTCGCCTGACCCATGGCCATGAATCTCGTCCACATATCAGGCTCTGTTTGGTTCTCCTCGGGGGAAAAGAGTGTAGACGAACCGTGGTCCTCCATCGTCCCCTTAGTGCATGCTGGTGAGTAACTTAGGTCTGCAATTGAGAAAAGACAGCCTTATTAACGCGTCCCTGGAGATGCATCACTCCTTTATTTACTCACCCGGTGTTGCTTTGCTGCTCGCGCTTCCAGAGACTCTAAGTCCCATCCTTCTCCTTTCTCCCTTTTCTTTTCTTTTTTTTTTTTTGTTCAGCTTCTGTAACTGCTTCAGCCCCCCCAGTGGTGTCAAGCCCCATAATCTGTGTCCCCGCTACATACCAGCCCTTGTGGCCGCTCCGGATGTTAGATGGCACCCTAGCGGGGTAACAGTCTGATAATATAACGTATCAGCCCACTAAAGGGGCTTGGTCACCGTTGCCCTCTAACGCGCTGTACTCCACTGCTGCGGGACCTGCATCGCCCGCACCTGGCAAGTAGCCCCTCCATTTGTCATCGCACCTCTGACCTGCGTCCCCCCACTGGAACCTTGCTTTTACACGCTGCCTACAGCTCGGCCACTTTCCTGTCCGCCAGCCTCCTCCGTGCGCGGCAGTCGCGCCCAAGATCCCCTCTCTGGTTACCGTGCACCTTCTTCCACCTTAGTACCCTAATGCCTGTGACTCGTTGTTGCCTTATGTGGCCCACAGCGGGAATTCCTAATAGTTCGGCGGTCTCCTGGAAGCAAATTGACAATTAACCACCCAATCATTACGATTAATAATTCGTTTATTTACTATTGATCTATTTATTTATATATATTTTTTTAAAAAAAACTATTTATGTATCTCAAACACGGTTAAATGCCCCGAAGTAAGAAGCAGTACTCCATGGCTTCTGAGCCCTGTGCAACATGAAAGCAATTCAACCTCCCTCCTGAGACCAACAATTTAAAAATGTAACTGTACTGTGCCCATACGAACTGGGCGTGGAAGTATTGTCAGTGATGCAGCTTCCTTCAAATCGTTGTTAACCGCAGGGATCCACACTGCTCCAAAACATGATAAAATTTCCCGGTCTGCTAAAACCCCCTGCTGCCCTACAAATGTATTATTTATTTATTTATATATATATTTATTTTTTTACTAAACATTTACAAGCGAAACAGTGCAATATTGTAACTTGCCACACGAGTGCCGCGCAACCTTTTCAATGCCACGTGCTAGCCAGCACATTTTGAGAAAGGAAAAACAAACACCCGATTCACTCTACGAGCGAAAACAGTGCAATAATGTAATGTGCAATGTTTAATTAGTTCTTTCGCCCCAAAACAATGAAATTCGACAAAGGGTGAAGGCATAACCCTAGAATGAATAACTAGCGTAAAGGTTGAATGGAGCCCCACATATCTTTTCCAGTTGATAATACGTCTGCTCTAACCTGCTCATGCGGACTGCGGATCTTGGGTGTGGTGACTGCACTAGCCTGCAGCGCCCTACTGTGCACACATCCGCAAGTACCCCTTGTCTGTTGTCTGCCCCAGCTGTAATCTGTGCCCTCCAGGCAGTGAGGCGAGAGCAGAGAACAGGAGGGCGAAGCCTCTGCCCTTCTTAGGAAGGCGCCCCCACCTCACTGCGACCCTGCGCACTCGCAGCAACGGTAGGGGCGTAGGGCGTGCCCCTCGCCAACCTTCCTTCGGCTTCCAGCTTTCCCCCTTTCCTCCCCCCCTTCCAGGACCGAAGCGGGGGAATGGGCGCGCGCAGCCCACGGAACGGTTGCATCGTTCGCGGCCCAGCGCCCATACCACATCGCGACCCTGCCGCACTCGCAGCAGGCGTCGCCCGGACCATTCCCCTATCCCCGGTGGAGGAGGGGGGGAGGCAACGCGCACAGCAGCAAACCAAGGAGGTCGCGACGCCGCTGAAGCCGAGTTTTGGGGGCTTTCCCAACGCGGCATGACGCTCGATGGTGGCGCTGCGACTCAAGACTAGGTAAGGAATGAATCTTTTGGATAATGCCGCTACCACTGCCCGCATGTCCGCCGCGCCCTGTAATGACACTTTATTTGTTTATTTATTATTATTATTATTTTTTTTTTTTTGCGCGTGTACCCGATAGAGGCAATGGCCCACTGGCTCGACGCTTATTCAAACGGTGTCCCCGAGTTAGCCCAAAAAAAAAAGGGGGGGGAAGGGGTCCCCCGGATTCTTAGGCTGGACAATGCTTCTCCAGCACGGGCACCCCCACCCCCCAGTTCTTGTAACTAACCTCGGTTCTCAATGACTCTGCGTCCCACTGCCAGGTATCACTGCTGCTGGTATCGGTGTTTGTCTAAAGAGGCCCCAGCCCTGAGAGGTCACCCCTTTTGAGACCTCCTGGCCTCACTCCTCCCTCCTGACACCTCGGGCCCATAAACCAATGGGGTGGACCACCCTCTCAAAGTATGGTGGCCCCTTCTGTCCATCTGCCTTCCTAGCAGGGGAGCGACGCTAAGGAGCTGTCCCCCCTATTGTCGCCCTTCGTGCGATGTGGCCAGCTGCATACTCCATCCTTGTTTCCTTCTATCGTACACAGCTGGCACTCCGTGTGCTGTCACCTTCGCACAACTCACTTCCCTGTCCTTGTTTTACTGTGCCTCGGCTCATGTTCTCGGCAAACGTGTGCAGCTGATGCTTGCAATATTACTGCTTTGCCCCCCAGCCACAGTGTGACTTCCCTTTTGTACCACCCCATACGCCGTCCTTGTTTCTTTCTATTGTAACAGCTGGCACATACAATTCCCTCGACACTCCAAGAAGGGATGGCAGGCCTGCTTGTTTAACCCATGTCATGGTAGTAGTCAAATTCTATTTACCTATTTTGAGCGAGCATTTCCCTTTTGGGTTCGAGCAACCACTCCCTGTTCTGCACCAGTGGAACATTGTACGCATAAAAAGTAATTCTGCAACTATTGCATTTAAGTATCTAGTGCACATGATGTAATATTTATTTTTATGTAGCTCTTCTAGAAATATGAGCAGCATAAAGCAGAGATCATTAGTTATTTTTGGCATAGAGCTAACTTGAATCGGGCCTTTTAGGCCGACGTTGGACATGCTGCTTCCGTTGGTGGTTAGCCATGTTGGAGAGGGATTGGGCTCGGTGATTTAAAAATTCCTTCCAGTGCTAAACATTTGTTTGACCTAAGTCTCTCATAGGTAGAACCCCAAGTGTGCTGCTATCCTGAAAGCGTCTCTTGTTTAGGTCAGAAATATATTAACCCCTTCGCTGCTAGGCCTGTTCGCCCTCCTGTGCCAGGCCTTTTCTTGGCTATTTGGGGCAGTTCGCGCTTAGGCCCTCATAAATTTTTGTCCACATAAGCTAGCCAAGCCAAATTTACGTCCTTCTTTTCCCAACATCCTAGGGATTCCAGAGGTACCCAGACTTTGTGGGTTCCCCTGTAGGAGGCCAAGAAATTAGCTAAAATACAGTGAAAAGTTTTTAGTTTTTTTTTTAAATGGGAAAAAGTGGCTGCAGAAGAAGGCTTGTGGTTTTTTCCCGAAAATGGCATCAACAAAGGGTTTGCAGTGCTAAAATCACCAGCTTCCCAGCTTCCAGGAACAGGCAGACTTGAATCAAAAAACCCAATTTTTCAACACAAATTTGGCATTTTACTGGGACATACCCCATTTTTACGATTTTTTGTGCTTTCAGCCTCCTTCCAGTCAGTGACAGAAATGGGTGTGAAACCAATGCTGGATCCCAGAAACCTAAAAATTTCTGAAAAGTAAGCAAAATTCTGAATTCAGCAAGGGGTCATTTGTGTAGATCCTACAAGGGTTTCCTACAGAAAATAACAACTGAAAAAGAAAAATATTGAAATTGAGGTGAAAAAAACGGCAATTTTTCTCTACGTTTTACTCTGTAACTTTTTCCTGCAATGTCAGATATTTGAAAGCAATATACCGTTACGTCTACTGGACTCTTCTGGTTGCGGGGATATATAGGGCTTGCAGGTTTATCAAGAACCCTAGGTACCCAGAGCCAATAAGTGAGCTGCATCCTGCAGTGCATTTTCATTCTATACCGGGTATACAGCAATTCATTTGCTGAAATATAAAGAGTGAAAAATAGCTATCAAGAAAGCCTTTGTATTTCCAAAATGGGCACAAGATAAGGTGTTGAGGAGCAGTGGTTATTTGCACATCTCTGAATTCCGGGGTGACCATACTAGCATGTGAATTACAGGGCATTTCTCTAATAGACGTCTTTTTTACACACTCTCTTATATTTGGAAGGAAAAAATGTAGGGAAAGACAATGGGCAATAACACTTGTTTTGCTATTCTATGTTCCCCCAAGTCTCCCGATAAAAATGATACCTCATTTGTGTGGGTAGGCCTAGCGCCCGCGACAGGAAATGCCCCCAAACACAACGTGGACACATCAATTTTTTTTAAAGAAAACAGAGGTGTTTTTTGCAAAGTGCCTACCTGTAGATTTTGGCCTCTAGCTCAGCCGGCACCTAGGAAAACCTACCAAACCTGTGCATTTTTGAAAACTAGAGACCTAGGGGAATCCAAGATGGAGTGACTTGTGGGGCTCTGACCAGGTTCAGTTATGCAGAATCCTTTGCAAACCTCAAAATTTGGCTAAAAAAACAAGTTATACTCACATTTTGGTGACAGAAAGTTCTGGAATCTGAGAGGAGCCACACATTTCCTTCCACTCAGCGTTCCCCTAAGTCTCCCGATACAAATGGTACCTCACTTCTGTGCGTAGGCCTAGCGCTCACGAAAGGAAATGGCCCAAAACACAACGTGGACACATCACATTTTTTCATAGAAAACAGTGCCGACCTGTGGATTTTTGCCTCTAGCTCAGCCGGCACCTGGGGAAACCGAGCAAACCAGCACATTTTTGAAAACTAGAAACCCAGGGGAATCCAAGATGGGGTGACTTGTGGGGCTCTGACCAGGTTCTGTTACCCAGAATCCTTTGCAAACATCGAAGTTTGGCCAAAAAACACTTTTTCCTCTCATTTCGGTGACAGAAAGTTCTGGAATCTGAGAGGAGCCACAAATGTCCTTCCACCGTGCGTTCCCCCAAGTCTCCTGATAAAAATGGTACCTCACTTGTGTGGGTAGGCCTAGCGCCCACGAAAAGAAATGGCCCAAAACCCAATGTGGACACATCACATTTTTTCACAGAAAACAGAGGTGTTTTTTGCAAAGTACTTACCTGTGGATTTTGGCCTCTAGCTCAGCCGGCCCCAGGGGGGGCAGAAATGGTCTAAATACAATTTGCCCCCCAGGGGAGCGACCCTTGCCTAATGGGTCGCTCCCCATCTCTAAAAAAACTAACAAACAAAAAAAAAAAACACACAAAAAAAAATTGCCCTGGCGCCTAGAGGTTTTCTGCCCTCCCTGGGGGCAGATCGGCCTAATAACAATAGGCCGATCTGCCCCCAGGGGGTGCAGAAATGGCCTAAAATAAATTTGCCCCCGCCCCCAGAGCGACCCTTGCCTATGGGGTCGCTCCACCTGCGTGACATTGGCACCAAAAAATAAATCCTCGGTGCCAAGTGGTTTCTGCCCCCTTGGTGGCAGATTGACCTAAAATCGGCCAATCTGCCCCCAAGGGGGTCAGAAATGGTCTAAATACAATTTGCCCTCCAGGGGAGCAACCCTTGCCTAATGGGTCGCTCACCATTTCTAAAAAAACAAACAAAAAAAAAAAACACAAAAACAAAACTTGTCCTGGTGCCTAGAGGTTTCTGCCCCCCCTGGGGGTAGATCGGCCTAATAATAGGCTGATCTTCCCCAGGGGGGCTGAAATGGCCTAAAATAAATTTGCCCCCCCACCCTCCCCAACCCCACCCCCCGGGAGCGACCCTGGCCTACGGGGTCGCTCCTCCTGCATGACATTGGCGCAAAAAAAAAAACGGTGCCTAGTGGTTTCTGCCCCCTTGGGGCAGATTGACCTAAAATTAGCTGATCTGCCCCTAAGGGGGGCAGAAATGGTCTAAATACAATTTGCCCCCCCAGGGGAGCGACCCTTGCCTAATGGGTCGCTCCCCATCTCTAAAAAAACAAACAAACAAACAAAAACACAATAAAAAATTGCCCTGGCACCTAGAGGTTTCAGCCCCTAGCAATCCGGCTTTTGAAGCACTCAGAGAGACTTCAAAGGGAAGGAAATACATTTCTTTCCCTTTGAAGCATCTCTGGGCCTCCCACACGTGATCGAAAGAGAAATGCAAAGCATTTCTCTTTCGATCGCGCTGGAAGCTGAGCTTCCAGCGCGATGGGAGGAGGCCCTGTGACAAATCGCGCGCTGACATCATGGGGGTGGTGGGGGGGTTCGGGGTGGAAGGGGAAGGGCTTCCCCTTCCATCCCTGCCTTTATGCACATGGGGGGAGCGCAAGCGCTCCCCCCAGTTCCCGGGTGCAGGAGGAGGTGATCTCGTCCAAGGCACCCAGGAACCGGTGCCCTGGACAAGATCACCTCGTCCAGGGCACCGTAGGGGTTAAACAATTACATGTAAACAACAAACGATGTCCACTTGTTAACTAGTAAACCTCATTCACGCTTCGCCTGTTCACTAGGAAATGTCCACATCCATTCTGATGTTTACACATGCAGTCTTGGAGGATAGAATAATTAATCTATGGGACTGAGTTTTCATATACAAATGGACATGCACGTGCATACAGCAGTTCTTAATTTGTAAATTAAAACAAGCTGGTGTCCAGAGCTCGCCTCTGAAACATGCAACTGCTGCAATTACATGTGGGAGCACAGAAGACTGAGGAAACGTAATCCCAAAGCTATATTGGGCCTCTTAAATCCATTTACAGTCACTCCCTGCCCCTTCAGCTCACTCTTACAGTTTTCTCCTTTCTCCCTTTGTGACGATTTTCCGTCTTTTTCTTCTTACATCTTTCTTGTATTTATTTCTCATGCAGTAAATGCCTGATGCAAAAGAAATAAGTGCTGCCCCCCCCCAAAAAAAAGTGCCGGTGTCCCCCATCCACTCAAATTAAGCACTGGCTTACAGCCTGCCAGTAGAGGATGGATGTAAGTGAATTAATGCCTGTAACAAGCTGGAATCCCGTCAGATCCACTCAGCCTTTCATCATTCTAAGGTCAATTAAATGACTGCCATTGATCTGGGTGACCAACATCGCCTATTCAGTGCCAAGATGCTCTGAGTGTTGAGTGTGGGCTTTACAAATAAACATCATAATAATATGTAGACGCTATCTCCGTAGGGAATTGTTTGATCTCCACTCACCACCATTAAAGTTCTGACTTCACAAGGCCTGCTGTGAAAGGCAGACCAAGTTGCATAATTTTAATGACGCCTAAACAATGAAAGTAGTAACTAGATGTATGGACCTGGCGTTAGCAAAAACCTTTTGATTTAAGTCTCGGGTTAACAAATTCCTTTCATTCATATTTTTCTTCCACCAATAAATACAGCATACGTTGAGGCACATGGTCAGCCCTCTCCAGCCATTGGCTAATTTTACAATGAGTGACTGCATCTTAATCTTTCATAATGGGCACATCCAAACACAAAGAAGAGCCCTTCAATGCCTCAGCAACTATCTAACAATAAAGTTTTACAAAAGTGATAACAAAACAAGCATTGCCAAAGCCAAAAGGCTGGCAGCTATCTCCAGACCTGTTGGCTTTCTCAAAGCTTGTTTTTCTTTCGTCTGAAATGTTTTCCCTGAAAAATTTATGGCAGGAGGTTTGCTCGCGCCAGTGCAACTCATTGCAAAAAGAGTAGAAATGTGCATGGTACCACATATTCTAAAATACAGTAACATTTGAAATTAATTTTTCAAATTCTCAAAATAGATTTTGCAACCAAATTTAAATATTATGTGGGAGTCTTCATTTTCGCAGGGCAGTTTCTTTATTAACTGTATCTGCAACTATATAATTGTGGGTACATGCGATAGTGTGATCATATAGTGTAATGAATAAAATACTCTACTGCATAATATTAAATTGAAAGTCACCTTTTTTTTTCATGACATTACAAAGTAACATGGCATTTTACTTATTTTTGTTTCTCAATTTATGCTTCTCCTTTACGTACTCTAGAAAGTACCTTAATGTATATATTACTGCTTCTCTGGATCTGTCAGTAACTATGCATTCTAAGTCATCTAGATAGTGCTGCTAGATGCTTCTCTGGTCCCAAATTGTATTTCCTCATTCTTAGTCCTGTAGACAATGCCCCAGCTGAATCTCTGGTCCCAGGGGTAATTCCTCATTCTAAGTCCTCTCCACAGTGCTGCAGCTGCTTCTCTGGTCCCAGTGGTAATTCCTCATTCTTAGTCATCTAGGAATTGCTGCAAGCTGCTTCTTTGGTCCCAGTGGTAATCCCTCATTCTAAGTCTTCTAAGCAGTGCTGCTAACTGCTTCTCTAGTTCCAGTGGTAATTCTTCATTCCTAGTCCTGTAGACAATGCAGCAGCTGCTTCTCTGATCCCAGTGGTAATTCCTCATTCTTCTAAGGAGTGCCGCTAGCTGCTTCTCTGGTCCTGTCAGTGATTCCTCATTCTAAGTCCTCAAGACAATTCTGGAACCTGCTTCTCTAGTCTTGTTGGAAATTCCTACTTCTAAGTCCTCTAGCCAGCGCTACTAGCTGCATCTCTGGTCTCAGTGGTAATTCCTCATTCTTAGTCCTCTATACAGTGTTGCAGCTGCGTCTCTATTCATTCATTCCCTACACTCCAAACCAAAACACATGGGTAAATTACATTGTCGTTTACAACGCCAATAGCTCTAACTCTCACAAATGCAAATGTTGGTAAACAGCGCTGAGCTCGTGTTTGACTTTAAACTTGAAGCGCACGCTCTCATTTCGACGCGTGCGATACAACGGGTGTCTTAGACGTGTAATTGTACATGCGTGACTTCTCGTTTTCGCACATTGCACCCTGGGACACAGGAGGATATCAACGAGCTTGGATCAAAATATTGAGTGCGTGCTCAAGTTTTTTTTTTATGCAGCATGTTCTGGGATATGTGTTTATACTGATTTAAGAAAAAAAAAGTAATACAGACAAATTCAACAGACTACTTAATGATATAAGAAGACCTTATCTTCAGTTCTTCTTCCGACAGCCATTTTGGTTTGGGATGCTATATATTTACATGAAGAGCACTGGTATATGAACATTAAAATATATAAATAAGCAAAGTACTTTACAATACATGTAATATACCTGGGTTTTTTTGGGGGGGAATTGCGACATCTCAAAATGTTATTCAACCACCACCTTTTTTACAAAAACATGGTAAACCAGAGATTAAATGGAAGGAGTTGTTACATATTTTTGAGAATTATATTACTGCTATTGATGCAAGTGAATATGAGCCAGTTAGGAAGATGGCCTTGCTCTTCAGTCATTTAGGAATTGCCAGACAAAGGGTTTTTGACAATCTTCCAGTAATACCTGCTCCTACCAATGAAAATACTCCCTGGAATGTGTATTTGTAAACGAAAGAACACATGAGCAAGCAATATTCGGAGAAATCTAGTGTTCTTTTAGAAAGACACAATTTTGTCAAATGTAAGCAAACTTGTGAATAAACGGTCGAGGAATACATTGCTGCATTACGATTTTTAGCATCCAAATGTGAGTTTGAGAACAGTGTGGATATTTACATAAGAGATCAGTTTGTCTTCAACTGCTTCTCAAAGAAGATTCAAGAGAGATTGTTGACTTGCAGGAATCCGTCTTTGATGGAAACCATAGACATTGCAAAGAGTATCGAGAGATCTATTGTCACCACCCAAGTAATGTCCAGTCATGTGGAAGAGCATCAAAACCATAGTAGTTTGTCTCCCATTAATTACATTTCTAATGAAGCCACATCTATATGTACCTTGAGAAAAGAAAACAAATTTCAGAAAAACATCAACACTTGCTATAGATGCGGATCAAAGAATCATATTGGAATCTCTTCATTGTGTCCTGCACAAGGAAAGAAATGTAACAGATGTCACAAATTGGGCATTTCCAGTCGGTATGCAGAGCATCAGTAGGAACGTACAACAAGACGAAAGTCAACAGTCTCAGTTTACCTGATGAGGAAGAATATGTGCAAGAATGTAGAGCTACATTTCTAAATGTACTATTGACTATAGACTTGGACCCAAGGGAAAAGGACATTCAGAGTTGTGGAGAAAGTAAAGCTGTTAAAGGACCCTTTTGTCAAGTCACTATTGATAAAATAAATGACAGTTACAGCAGATTCAGGTTCACCTGTAACTATTCTAGCTGATAGCACATTTTACAAGCTATAGCCTAAGGATTCAAAGTTGATACCAGCTGATATATGTCCAAAAGCATTTGGAGAACAAGATGTTAACTTGTTAGGTTATTTTATTTCCAATCTGGAGTGCTTAGGCAGAGTAATCAATACAAAAATGTATGTGGCTGTCAAAGGACGAGACATTGTGGGATGGAGAGATTTAGCAAAGTTGGGTATATACTTGTGTCCGGGCCATAAAAATTCTGTTGTGCTGGGTGATATGCCTGTTTTGAGTATTGAGAACGAAGAGGATATCAAAAAGTTGATGGCACAGATGTTTCCTGAAGTTTTTAGGGATGCTATAGGTAGAGTAGAGGGATTTGAACATCACATTAAACTTAAAAAGGGAGTGGTTCCAGTTGTACACAAAGTCAGAACAGTACCTTTAAGTGTAAGAGATGATCTAAAGAAACGTTCGGGGAAGTTGCCTGAGGAAGTAGTAATTACACCCACAGATTAATCTGAGTGGGTGTCACCAGTTGTCATAACGAAGAAAAAACAGGTGATTTCAGGCTTTGTGTGGATCTCAGGTCACTTAATCAGAATGTAGTAGTGGATTGCCATCCGTTACCTCACACACAGTAGATGTTGGCTAACGTAGGAGATGCTAGGTACTTCACTACTATAGATCTTCGCTCAGCCTACCATCAGATAGTGCTTACACCTGACTCTCAGTCTTTGACTACATTTGTCACACCTTTTGGAGCCTATAAATATTTGAGATTACCTTTCGTGCTTGCCTCAGCGGCTAGTGTCTTTCAAAAACTGATGGATAATATGTTTAGTGAAGTGAAACAAGTTCACACATTTCAGGATGATATTCTTGTGTACACTAGAATGAAGGATGAACATATTGAGGTTTTGGAAAATGTGTTGAGTATATTGTCACAACATGATATGACAGTAAAACTAGATAAATGCAATTTCATGACAAAAGAAGTAGAATACTTAGGGTACAGAATTTCAGAGTCAGGAATCAGATCCAAGGCACGTAATGTGAAGGCCATAGTGAACGCTCCTCCTCCTACAGAAAAGGATTCGCTTGAATCTTATTTAGGACTTTGCGAGTACTATTCTAGGTTTGTGCCAGGTTACAGTCTTTTGGTACAGCCTTTACGATCCCTTATTAAGAAAGAAGTAAAATTTGTTTGGTCAGAACAGGTAGACCAGGCTTTTAAAGAAATAAAAAAACTAGTTGTGGCAGCACCTTCTCTACAACCCTTTGAACCTCAAGGAAAGTCGTTCACCACAGTTGATGCTAGTCTTAAAGGAATAGGAGCTGTATTTGGACAATGATTAAGAGGCAAGGAAAGTACAGTAGCTTTTGCTTCAAGAACCCTTTCAGAGGCCGAAAGAAATTATAGCACTATTGAAAGGGAAGCCTTAGCCTGTGCGTGGGCAGTGTAGAAATTTAAAACATATGTTTGTGGAATGACATTTGATCTATATACTGATCATAAACCTTTAGTTTACATGTTCAGCGGAAATGGACTTGGCAAAGCGTCTGCACGTTTGATCAGGTTATTATCAAAACTCCAAGAGTAAAATTTTTGTATAAAATACATTCAAGGAGGGAAGAATTATCATGCAGATTGTTTGTCAGGTTTACCTTTGGAGGAGCAAGAAGAAAGTAGACAGGAAGATGAAGAGTGCATTGTAGCTATGATGGATGTGCTTGCCCTGTGTGACGGTGCGATTCAGAACAAAAGTTGATGAGTGCCACCTTACAAGATGAGTGTTTACAGAAAGTAATTCAGTATATCAAGAATGGATGGCCACCTATAAAATCTTTGGGGGTCATTACAACCCTGGCAGACGGTGTCAAAGATGCGGTAAGACTGCAAACAGGCCCGCAGAGAAAAAAAGGGAATTATGACCGTGGCGGAAATCGCCAACATAGACAGCCACTTTAACACTCTGACTGCCACGGCGGTACAGACAAGCAGCGCGGCGGTCACCGCCAACAGACAGGCGGGAGACAATGTACCGCCCACACTATTACAACAGGCCAATCCGCCACCTTTTCCGGGGCGGATTCACCGTGGATAAAAACACGGCGGAAACAGCTTTTGCAATGGGAAAACGCTCACCTTAACACACGCCACGAGGAAGGAGGGTGTAGGAAAGTACCATCTTGCCTGGCATGTTACCCCCATATTTCACTGTATATATGTTGTTTTAGTTGTATGTGTCACTGGGACCCTGCCAGCCAGGGCCCCAGTGCTCATAAGTGTGCCCTGTATGTGTTCCCTGTGTGATGACTAACTGTCTCACTGAGGCTCTGCTAACCAGAACCTCAGTGGTTATGCTCTCTCTTTGCTTTCCAAATTGTCACTAACAGGCCAGTGACCAATTTCACCAATTTACATTGGCATACTGGAACACCCTTATAATTCCCTAGTATATGGTACTGAGGTACCCAGGGTATTGGGGTTCCAGGAGATCCCTATGGGCTGCAGCATTTTTTTTACCACCCATAGGGAGCTCTGACAATTCTTACACAGGCCTGCCACTGCAGCCTGAGTGAAATAACGTCCACGTTATTTCACAGCCATTTACCACTGCACTTAAGTAACTTATAAAACACCTATATGTCTAACCTTTACCTGGTAAAGGTTGGGTGCTAAGTTACTTAGGCCCTCATTCTGAGTCTGGCGGGTGGCGGAGGCCGCCCGCCAGACTTCCCCCCTCCAAAGTACCGCTCCGCGGTCCAGAGACCGCGGAGGGTATTCCAAGTTTTCCCCTGGACTGGCGGGCGGCCGCCAAAAGGCCGCCCGCCAGCCCAGGGGAAAACGACCTTCCCACCATGAAGCCGGCTCGTAATCGAGCCGGCGGTGTGGGAAGGTGCGACCGGTGCTACTGCACCCGTCGCGTATTTCACTGTCTGCTATGCAGACAGTGAAATACTAGCGGGGCCCTCTTACGGGGGCCCCACGACAATCCTTACCGCCATCCTGTTGCTGGCGGGCGAGCCGCCAGGAACAGGATGGCGGTAAGGATTGTCAGAATCCCCTCAGCGGCGCGCGCCTTGGAGGATTCTTAGGGGCAGTGGAAAACCGGCGGGAGACCGCCGGTTTTCCCTTTCTGACCGCGGCCAAAGCGCCGCGGTCAGAATGCCCAAGGGAGCACCGCCGGCCTGTCGGCGGTGCTCCCGCCCCCGTTGGCCCTGGCGGTTCTCTACCGCCAGGGTCATAATGAGGCCCTTAGTGTGTGGGCACCCTGGCACTAGCCAAGGTGCCCCCACATCATTCAGGGCAAATTCCCCGGACTTTGTGAGTGCGGGGACACCATTACACGCGTGCACTATACATAGGTCACTACCTATTTATGGCGTCACAATAGTAACTCTGAACATGGCCATGTAACATGTCTAAGATCATGGAATTGTCACCCCAATGCCATTCTGGCATTGGCGTGACAATTCCATGATCCCCCGAGTCTCTAGCACAGATCCAGGTACTGCCAAACTGCCTTTCCCGGGGTTTCACTGCAGCTGCTGCCAACCCCTCAGACAGGTTTCTGCCCTCCTGGGGTCCAGCCAGGCTTGGCCCAGGAAGGCAGAACAAAGGACTTCCTATGAGAGAGGGTGTTACACCCTCTCCCTTTGGAAAAAGGTGTCAGGGCTGGGGAGGAGTAGCCTCCCCCAGCCTCTGGAAATGCTTTGATGGGCACAGATGGTGCCCATCTCTGCATAAGCCAGTCTACACCGGTTCAGGGATCCCCCAGCCCTGCTCTGGCGCGAAACTGGACAAAGGAAAGGGGAGTGACCACTCCCCTGACCTGCACCTCCCAGGGGAGGTGCCCAGAACTCCTCCAGTGTGCTCCAGACCTCTGCCATCTTGGAAACAGAGGTGCTGCTGGCACACTGGACTGCTCTGAGTGGCCAGTGCCAGCAGGTGACGTCAGAGACTCCTTCTGATAGGCTCTTACCTGTGTTGCTAGCCTATCCTCCTTCCTAGGTAACCAAACCTCCTTTTCTGGCTATTTAGGGTCTCTGCTTTGGGGAATTCTTTAGATAACGAATGCAAGAGCTCATCAGAGTTCCTCTGCATCTCTCTCTTCACCTTCTGCCAAGGAATCGCGGACTGCTCAGGAAGCCTGCAAAACCGCAACAAAGTAGCAAAGACGACTACTGCAACCTTGTATCGCTGATCCTGCCGCCTTCTCGACTGTTTTCCTGGTGGTGCATGCTGTGGGGGTAGTCTGCCTCCTCTCTGCACTAGAAGCTCTGAAGAAATCTCCCGTGGGACGATGGAATCCTCCCCCTGCAACCGCAGGCACCAAAAGAACTGCATCACCGGTCCTCTGGGTCCCCTCTCAGCACGACGAGCGTGGTCCCTGGAACTCAGCAACTCTGTCCAAGCGACTCCCACAGTCCAGTGACTCTTCAGTCCAAGTTTGGTGGAGGTAAGACCTTGCCTCCCCATGCTAGACTGCATTGCTGGGTACCGCGTGATTTGCAGCTGCTCCGGCTCCTGTGCACTCTTCCAGGATTTCCCTTGTGCACAGCCAAGCCTGGGTCCCCGACACTCTAACCTGCAGTGCACAACCTCCTGAGTTGTCCTCCGGCATCGTGGGATCTCCTTTTGTGACTTCGGGTGAGCTCCGGTTCACTCCTCTTTGTAGTGCCTGTTTCAGCACTTCTGCGGGTGCTGCCTGCTTCTCTGAGGGCTCCCTATCTTGCTGGGCGCCCCCTCTGTCTCCTCACGCAAGTGGCAACATCCTGGTCCCTCCTGGGCCACAGCAGCATCCAAAAACCCTAACCGCGACCCTTGCAGCTAGCAAGGCTTGTTTGCGGTCTTTCTGCGTGGGAACACCTCTGCAAGCTTCTTCACGACGTGGGACATCCATCCTCCAAAGGGGAAGTTCCTAGTCATCTTCGTTCTTGCAGAATCCACAGCTTCTACCATCCGGTGGCAGCTTCTTTGCACCCTCAGCTGGCATTTCCTGGGCATCTGCCCAATCTCGACTTTGTCGCGACTCTTGGACTTGGTCCCCTTGTTTCACAGGTACTCTCGTCCAGAAATCCATTGTTGTTGCATTGCTGGTGTTGGTCTTCCTTGCAGAATTCCCCTATCACGACTTCTGTGTTCTTTGGGGAATATAGGTGCACTTTACACCTACTTTTCAGGGTCTTGGGGTGGGCTATTTTTCTAACCCTCACTGTTTTCTTACAGTCCCAGCGACCCTCTACAAGCTCACATAGGTTTGGGGTCCATTTGTGGTTCGCATTCCACTTCTAGAGTATATGGTTTGTGTTGCCCCTATACCTATGTGCTCTCATTGCAATCAATTGTGACTGTACATTGCTTGCATTACTTCCTTTTGCTATTACTGCATATTTTTGCTATTGTGTACATATATCTTGTGATACTGAGGGTACTCACTGAGATACTTTTGGCATATTGTCATAAAAATAAAGTACCTTTATTTTTAGTATATCTGTGTATTGTGTTTTCTTATGATATTGTGCATATGACACCAGTGGTATAGTAGGAGCTTTGCATGTCTCCTAGTTCAGCCTAAGCTGCTCTCCATAGCTACCTTATATCAGCCTAAGCTGATAGAAACACCTCTTCTACACTAATAAGGGATAACTGGTCCTGGTAAGTACCCCTTGGCACCCACTACAAGCCAGGCCAGCCTCCTACAGAGGGCACCATGGAACCCGAACTCCAAATACTCCCTGCGCTTGTCTACCTGCTCTTCTACGAACATCAGCAACGGCGGCGCCAAAGACAACAGTGAGTACTGCACCTACGACATAGGGGAGGCAAAAGTCAGGGGGGCACAAAGGCAACACCCCCACCCGAACCGCACCCACTACAACACGCACATTAATGCATATCCAAACATCACAGTAACAACCCACAACCCCCCCCCGGAAGAATGCTAAGACAAAAGGGAATCTGTATAACTATTGTAATGAATAAAAATACAGTAAGCTCATATATACAGAAATATATACACATTCCAAATATATACATCACGATTACTAGTGCAGATATGCACAATTCAATGTCCGTGGACCAAGGGCCCAAAATGCATGGGCGAGGCCCACACTAGATACCTGTCCACAAACGGAGAGAACACTGCAGGGGCATCAGATAGTAATACAACAGGCACCTCAGGGGGAAGGGAAGGGGGGGCACCTCAGCCGGATGAGTGCAAAGCCAGATCCACGACGGGGCTCCATGCCCATTGATGTATCCTGGGGAGTGCAAAGCCACAGTCTCTCAAGTCTCTACAGTGGGTGGGTTGCCCACTGGACCATCCTGGGGAGTGCAAAGCCACAGCCTCTCAAGTCTCTACAGTGGGTGGTTTGCCCACTGTTACATCCTGGGGAGTGCAAAGCCACAGTCTCTCAAGTCTCTACAGTGGGTGGTTTGCCCACTGTTACATCCTGAGGAGTGCAAAGCCACAGTCTCTCAAGTCTCTACAGTGGGTGGTTTGCCAGCTGTTACATCCTGAGGAGTGCAAAGCCACAGTCTCTCAAGTCTCTACAGTGGGTGGTTTGCCCACTGTTCAATCCTGGGGAGTGCAAAGCCACAGTCTCTCAAGTCTCTACAGTGGGTGGTTTGCCCACTGTTACATCCTGGGGAGTGCAAAGCCACAGTCTCTCAAGTGGATGCAGTTCTCCACTGGTTCTGGAGTGGGACTGGTGCCCAGAGTGCTTCATCCTGTGAAGGATTCAGGTAGTGGATGCAGTTCTCCACTGTTTCTGGAGGGGGACTGGTGCCCAGAGTGCTTCATCCTTTGAAGGATTCAGGTAGTGGATGCAGTTCTCTACTGGTTCTGGAGGGGGACTGGTGCCCAGAGTGCATCACGCTCCTCATGACGATCCCAGTTCCGTCACTGTCCCAGCTGCACATGGGCTAACGATGCTTGCCATGGCGGTGCTTGCCCTGTTCAGCGGTGCTTGCCATGGCAGTGCTTGCCATGTTCAGCGGTGTTTGCCATGGCAGTCTTTGCCCTGTTCAGCGGTGCTTGCCATGGCGGTCTTTGCCCTGTTCATCGGTGCTTGACTTAGCCGTTTCTGACCTGTTCAGCGGTGCTTGCCATGGCGGTCTTTGCCCTGTTCAGCGGTGCTTGCCCTGTTCAGCGGTGCTTGCCATGGTGGTCTATGCCCTGTTCAGCGGTGCTTGCCATGGCTGTCTTTGCCCTGTTCAGCGGTGCTTGACTTAGCCGTTTCTGACCTGTTCAGCGGTGCTTGCCATGGCGGTCTTTGCCCTGTTCAGTGGTGCTTGCCATGGCGGTCTTTGCCCTGTTCAGCAGTGCTTGCCATGTTCAGCGGTACTTGCCATGGCAGTCTTTGCCCTGTTCAGCGGTGCTTGACTTAGCCGTTTCTGACCTGTTCAGCGGTGCTTGCCCTGTTCAGCGGTGCTTGCCATGGCGGTCTTTGCCCTGTTCAGCGGTGCTTGCCATGGCGGTCTTTGCCCTGTTCAGCGGTGCTTGACTTTGCCATTTCTGACCTGTTCAGCGGTGCTTGACTTTGCCGTTTCTGACCTGTTCGGCAGTGCTTGCCAAGGCGGTGCTTGCCCTGTTCAGCGGTGCTTGCCATGGCGGTCTTTGCCTTGTTCAGCGGTGCTTGACTTTGCCGTTTCTGACCTGTTCAGCGGTGCTTGACTTTGCCGTTTCTGACCTCTTCAGCGGTGCTTGCCATGGCGATGCTTGCGCTGTTCAGCGGTGCTTGACTTTGCTGTCTGTGACCTGTTCAGCGGTGCTTCACTTTGCCGTTTCTGACCTGTTCAGCGGTGCTTGCCAAGGCGGTCTTTGCCCTGTTCAGCGGTGCTTGCCATGGCGGTCTTTGCCCTGTTCAGCAGTGCTTGACTTTGCCGTTTCTGACCTGTTCAGCGGTGCTTGACTTTGCCGTTTCTGACCTGTTCAGCGGTGCTTGCCATGGCGGTGCTTGCCCTGTTCAGCGGGGCTTGACTTTGCTGTCTGTGACCAGTGCAGTGGTGCTTGCCATGTCGGTGCTTGCCCTGTTCAGCGGTGCTTGACTTTGTTGTCTGTTACCTGTGCAGCGGTGTGTGGCATGACGGTCCCTCAGTGTCCAGCGGGGCTGTGGGTGCCGGGCCCCTCCAGGGCACTGACTCTGGCGGTGGTCTCCGGACCAGTGACGATAGTGCTGCCCTCTAGGGCACTGACTCTGGCGGTGGTCTCCGGACCAGTGACGACAGTGCTGCCCTCCAGGGCACTGACTCTGGCGGTGGTCTCCGGACCTGTGACGATGGGGCTGGCGGTGGCATCCTGGCCAGCGTGGAGGATGGCGGCCTTCTCCGCCGTGCTGCTCTTCCCAGACTTTGGAGACTTCTTCTGCCCCTTCACCACCTTGGGAGGGGTCACAGCTGACTCTACACTCCCCCCGGGACCCTTGTGGGCTGCTTTGCTGGCAGGAGTCTTCACCCTCTCCCGTCGGGCACTGTCCAACTTCTGGTGCTTTACAGGGGGTGGACTGGCAGTGCTTTGGCTCCGTGTCACACTGGCTGCGCTGGTGGCCAGTGTACTCCACATACCTCTAACTCGCACCACTGGACTTTTTTTGGCTGAGGTGCTAGTACGGGACCTATGAATTGGAGGGGTGGGGGTGGTGGGACAGAGGTCAAGGTTGCTCAGGAAAAGTTGCTGATGAACACTGGGACGGGTAGCTGGAGGGGGTCTGGGAGTGGAGGAAGAGGAGGTGGTTGTAGGAGGTGTAACTTTAGATGATTTGGGTGCAGGTGCAGGTTCTGGAGGCTGTCGTGAGGTGGATGGATGTTGGGTGTGTGGGTGTCCGCGTTTGTGTACTTTGGGAGGTGGCGTCACAGACACACTGGGAGAGGACACAGGGGATGTGTAAATGGTAGTGGGGGTGGTGAGTGCAGGTGAGCGGGGTGTGGTGCTGGGTGTTCTGGTGCGAGTCCTAGTGGCTGTAGTGGTAGTGCATGCAGGTGAGAGTGTAGACGACACTGCGAGGGAGGAGGGAGACGACGAGGAGGGGGACACAGTGGAGGCAGTGGATGTTGCTGTGTCTGTATGTGGGTGATGCTTGTGTGAGTGCCTGTAGGATGTGTGGTGCCTATGTTTGCCTGAGCTGCCCTTGTGTGTTGATGTGTGTGCAGGCTGGTCTGATGGTGTGCTTGGGATAGGCTGGGGTACAGGGGATTGGGTCTGGGTGGAGGAAGTTGGAGGGGGGAGGCTAGACACAGGGACAATGGCTGCCATCAGTGCTGAGGCCAGAGATTGCAGGGTTCGATGATGGGCAGCCTGACCAGAAGGAATGCCCTCCAGGAATGCATTAGTGCATTGCAACTCCCTTTCTACACCCTGGATGGCATTCACAATGGCAGACTGCCCAACAGTGAGTGACCTGAGGAGGTCAATGGCCTCCTCACTGAGGGCAGCAGGGGTGACAGGGGCAGGGGCTGAGGTGCCTGGGGCGAAGGTGATGCCCACCCTCCTGGGGGAGCGGGCATGGAGCGAAGGCTGAGGGCGGTGCTGGTAGGGGGGTGGTGGCTGTACCTGTAGAAGTGGGGGGCACAGATGGTGCCGCCAACACAAGGGAGCTCCCATCGGAGGACGAGTCCGTGTCGCTGTTTGCTGATCCGGTGACCGACGTGAAGCTCCCCTCGCCCTCCGTCCCACTGGTGTATTCTGTGTCCGTGGTGTGGCCCTCCATGGCCATGTGGGACACAGACCCCTCATGCTTCGCTGCCATTGTACCTCCGCCTGATGATGCTGTTGCACAACAGAACAGGGAGACCACAAAAAAAGGGTGGGGAAACAGAAGAAAGACAGGTTGAGTGCATGGCTTACCGGTACCGTTGGCGGACAATACAGACACAGCAGCCCACTGCACTACGCCATGCTCTTGGCCTCTACAGATGCTATTCCTGGGATATGGCCGACATGGCTATGAGTGTCATCTACCCATATAGATGACACAGGGGCATGTATACCTGTACTTGGCACTCTACAGAGGTGGGGTGGAGTGGCACATGACCTGGATTCCGGAGTGGCCTAGCCTACGGAACTCGCCCTGGCTTAGGGAAACCCACAGCCCTCCTCCCCCACCCAGACACCTCCACTGCGCGCAAAGTCATGAGAATGTGAGTGTACTCACCCCCTTGTGTCTGCTGTGATGCCCTCATGCGCCCATCCAACTCAGGGTAGGTCACCGCCAGGATCCGGAACATCAGGGGGGTCATAGTGCGACGGGCACCCCTCCCACGTTGGGAGGCCATCCCCAGCTGAGCCTCCGCCGTCTTCTTGCTCCAGCAGCGAATGTCCTCGCATCTTTTACGGCAGTGGGTGCTCCGTCTCTGGTGGACCCCCAGGATCCGGACGTCCTTGGCAATGGCACGCCAAATATCCTTCTTCTGGTGGGCGCTGACCTACATGACATGTACAGGGGAAGAAGAGAAGTCATTAGCAACAGCACAGTCAAAGTGAGTGGCCCACATCCCTGCCCTTGCCATGTGGCACATGCAATCACACTTCTACATGCTCGCAGGACTCTGCCCCCTTCCTACTGACATCCAGCCCTCTCCACCCAGGCATAGCCCATACAACGTGTTCCCTGTGTACTTAACTGTTGGTTTGGAGGACCTTAGAGTAGCGTGTACTGGGGGAGGACCCCGTCCACGAGCTTCTCCAACTCCTGTGCAGTGAAGGCAGGGGCCCTTTCCCCAGAAGCACGAGCCATTGTCTCTTCCAGACCGAGGTCACAGCAGCACTTGCAGTGTAGGTCCTCTCCTGTCGAAGATCAGGTATCAAGTGATTGAACAGATAGAAAATGTCGGTCACGTCCGCGGCGGTGACGTCCGCGGCGGTGCGTATCATCACCGCCGGCGCACTTCGTCATTGGCTCCTGGGACCCATAGGGTTCAATGTTGACCAATGCAGCATTGCGCCACGGTCTTTGACCGCCTACCGCGACGGTGTACGCCAGCGCAGTTACCTCACATCCCATTGTCCCACTTTAGAGGTCAGGCAGCCGCCATTTCAGGGGCCCACATGGCTTCATTTACAACTGCGTCACACATACCTAGGCCTACACTCAACACACATACAGGAAAGATATTGTATTTAGTGTCGTGTCCTGTGTAGCTGTGGGTACATACCTCAGAATTTGTTGACTCTGTTGTCGCTGTTGTCCTTCCTAGGCACCGTCAGCTGGGACATGTGAGGAGATGCCGGAGTCCTCCAGTGTACCGACCGCTGGTGGACCTGTTAACAATGGAGGAGCGACATTTAATCATCACCTACAGGTTTGACCGTGCCACAATCCAGGAACTGTGTACCCAGTTGGAGCCAGACCTGATGTCACCAATCCGCCATCCCACAGGAATCCCCCCTCAAGTGCAGGTGCTATCAGTGCTCCATTTCCTAGCAAGTGGGTCATTTCAGACTACAGTGGCCATGGCATCAGGGATGTCCCAGCCTATGTTTTCCAACCTGTTGTCCAGAGTGTTGTCTGCCCTGCTGAAACACGTGAGAAGCTACATCGTTTTCCCTCAGGTGGAGGATTTGGCTACTGTTAAAGGTGACTTCTATGCCCTGGGACATATCCCTAACATCATAGGTGCCATTGATGGGACCCATGTGGCTCTGGTCCCCCCCCACAGGAGTGAACAGGTGTACAGGAAAAGGAAGAATTATCATTCCATGAATGTACAGATGGTATGTTTGGCAGACCAGTACATCTCGCAGGTAAATGCTATGTTCCCTGGCTCAGTGCATGATGCCTACATCCTGCGGAATAGCAGCATCCCGTATGTGATGGGTCAACTCCAGAGGCACTGTGTGTGGCTGTTAGGGGACTCTGGTTACCCCAACCTGTCCTGGCTATTGACCCAGTGAGGAATCCCAGGACCAGGGCAGAGGAACGCTACAATGAGGCCCATGGGCGGACTAGGAGGGTGATCGAATGCACCTTCGGCCTCCTGAAGGCCAGGTTCAGGTGCCTATTATATGACAGGTGGTTCCCTATTCTACTCACCAAGGAAGGTGTGCCAGATCATCATCGCCTGCTCGATGCTTCACAATCTTGCTTTGCGACGCCAGGTGCCTTTTCTGCAGGAGGATGGTCCAGATGACGGTGTTTTGGCAGCTGTGGAGCCTGTGGACAGTGATTAGGAGGAAGCAGAGGAAGAAGACATTGATAACAGGGACTCTGTCATACAGCAATATTTCCAGTGACACACAGGTGAGAACAATTTCTTTACTAATACATTCACTTTCACACTTCTACCTCTATCCTGTCTGTCAATTTGAAGTAGTATCTGCTAACTGAGTGATACATTTCCATTACGGTTTCACAGGTGTGGTTACCAACGTGTGTCATCTGCTTGCATCCTTCATGGAATGGTGATGTGTGACATAGGTATGTCGATATTACTATTGAGAACGGATTTTGTCACTGTCATAGCTAATACACATTTTCAAAATCACAGACTGACTCCAGATTGTTTTGTGGTTCAAGGGTGTTTATTGAAGTGCTAATTATTGGAGGGGGTGGCAAAATGGTGATGGGTGATGGTGGAGGAATGTCCATGGCAGAGTCCAGTCTATTAGTCTCACAGGTGCATTGCCCATATGGGCATAGGAAGTGGAGCTGGGCCAGTTCCAATCTGGACAGGGTAACAAAGTGGGACAGTGGGAGGACAATCAGGGTGGTCTCATTTCCTGGCAGGGGTCTTGCCATCTTGCTCTGTCCTGTTCCTGGATCTCAGGGACCGCTTGCGTGATGGTTCTCCGTCTGCAGGGGGTGGGGTGCTGGTGTGGTGGTCCTGTGGCGGGGCGTCCTGTCCACTAGCGCCAGCGGAGGTGGTGGGCAGTTCATCATCCATGCTAGTGTCAGGGGCCCCTTGGAGTGCCACGGTGTCCCTCATGGTCTTTTGTATGTCCTTCAGCACCCCTACGATGGTGGCCAGGGCGGTGCTGATGGTTCTGAGCTCCTCCCTGAACCCCAAATACTGTTCCTCCTGCATGCGCTGGGTCTCCTGAAACTTGGCCAGGACCGTAGCCATCGTCTCCTGGGAGTGGTGGTATGCTGCCATGAGGGAGGAGAGGACCTCGTGGAGAGTGGGTTCCCTTGGCCTGTCCGCCCCCTGTTGCATGGCAGCCCTCCGAGTTCCCCTGTGTTCCTGTGCCTCCGTCCCCAGGACCGTGTGCCCACTGCCACTGCCCCCAGGTCCCTGTTGTTGTTGGGGTGATGGGTTATCCTGGGTTCCCTGTAGTGGTGGACACACAGCTGATTGACGTGTCCTGGGGACGGAGGTATGGGCCCGCTGGGTGGGTGCTGTGCTGGTGTTACCAGAGGGTGGAAGGTCAGTGTTGGGCTGTGCCTGTGCGAGGGGAACCGACTGTCCCGAGCCCCACGATGGTCCGGGCGGGTCATCTTGATCCAGTTGGCCAGAGCTGGTGTCATCACTGTGGGCCTCTTCTGGGGGTGGAGTGGACATGTCTGGACCCTCCTGTGTTGCGACGTTACATAGTGGTCCTGCAGGGGTATAAAAGCATGATTATTGCATGTGTGTGTGTCATGGTGTGCAATGGGTGGGTGTGCGTGTACCCCAGTGCAAGCATTCCTGTATGGGGGCTTGTGTGATGATGGTTGGGGGGTGTTATGGGTATGTGCAGTGGGCATGCTTTAGTGATGGGTGTCCATGCTTAGTTGTGTCATGCAGGGCTTGGTGTTGGGATGGGTGGTTTGTGTTATAAGTACATTAGTGAGGAGTTGGAGTGATAGGGGAGGGGTGAGGGTGGGGGTGTGTGATAGCATGCAGGTAGGGTGGGGGATATGATAGTTAAGATTTGACTTACCAGTGTCCATTCCTCCACCGACTCCTCCGAGGCCCTCTGGATGCATAATGGTCAAGACCTGCTCCTCCCATGTTGTTAGTTGTGGGGGAGGAGGTGGGGGTCTGCCGCCAGTCCACTGAATCACGATGTTGTGCCTGGAGACCACTGAACGCACCTTCCCCCATAGGTCGTTCCACCTCTTCCTGATGTCCTCCCGATTTCTTGGGGGCTGTCCCACTGCGTTTACCCTGTCGACGATTCTTCGCCATAGCTCCATCTTCCTGGCTATGGAGGTGTGCTGCACCTGTGATCCAAATAGCTGTGGCTCAACCCGTACGATTTCCTCCACCATGATCCTGAGCTCCTGCTCGGAAAACCTGGGGTGTCTTTGGCGTGCCATGGGGTGGTGTAGGTGATGTGTGGGGTGGTGTATGTGGTGATGAGTGTGGTGATGTGTTGTGGTGTGTGGAAATTTTGTGCGTGGATGTTGTGTGGGTGATGGTGTTTTGTGCCTCTGTGTGGTGGGGTTCTCTATTGCTGTGCTCTCTCTGTCGCCTTCGTCTCTGATGTTTGGTCGTAGGGGTTTGTGGGTGATGTGGGTGTGTGTTTTATATTGTGTTGGGTGTGTGGGAGTGTTGTTTGTATGTGTATCAGGTGTGTGTATTTTGAATTGTCCAATGTGGCGGTGTTTTGGAGATGTGTGTGTATTTTGAGCGCGGCTGTGTGTACCGCCAATGGAATACCGCGGTTGAAAGACCGCCGCGTGGATTCGTGGGTCGTAATAGCATGGGCGTGTTTCTGTTGGCGTGACGGTGGAGGTTTTGTTTTCGCCAGTTTATCACTGACCTTTGGTGTGGCGGACTTGTATGGGTGTCTAAATTTCGGCGGATTCCGAGATGTGGGTCAAAATAGCTGTGGCGGCGGTGTATTGGCGGTCTTCTGCACGGCAGTAAGCGGCTTTTACCAATAATGTTGTAATGACCCCCATAATCTCATGATTTAAGATGTTTTGCACAAGTGGCCTCAGAGTTGTTGCTTGAAAACAATATTTCCACACGCAACACTTTGTTTGTACCCCCTTTTTTTTACGGGCACGCCTCACTGAATTGACACATGCAGGACATTTGGGTATTTCAGCTACATCTAAGAAACTCAAACAGTACTTTTGGTGGCCAGGTTTAGGCAAATCTGTTTCCATTTTGATAGAAAAATTTCCACAATGTATTGTTTCTGACAAACATTGGAAATCCACTCATAAACCGTTCTTACCTGTACCTATTCCAGAGAGTCCATGGACAAAAAGTAGCTATGGATTTCTCTGGTCCTTTTGTTTTAGTACCTGGTGAACGGAAATACCTGATTGTTTTGGTGGACTATTTCTTGAAATGGATCTATTTTGAATTTGTAGACTCTCCTTGTACCAAGTCAACTATTTAATTTTTGGATACAATTTTTCTAATTGAGGGGAATCCCAAGTATGTTGTTACAGATAATGGAACACATTTTGTATCTTATGCACAAACATGATATTATTCATTTACCGGTAGCACTCTATAGTCCATCTTCCAATGACTTGGTTGAAAGAGTTAATCGCTTTTTAAAAGAAGGTGTACAAACAGCTCTTAGTTCAAATCTTGATGTAACAGTGTTTTTGAAGAGAAAGGTCTAGGCGTATTTGACCACACCCCATTTTACCCCTGGTATAACTTCTTTTCGTGCATTACGTGGTAGAGAGGCAAAGACTAATCTGTTGCCTGCATGGCTTAACACTAGTGAAAAAGATAGTCAGGCCAGTAACTTTTTGTTGGGGCATGATATTCGACAGAGAGTTTGGTATAACCAGTCTAAACAAAAGGAGTATTATGATAACAAACACACTGCCTGGGAAATCACTGTACAGGTAAATGATTGGGTTTTGATCAGGAAACCAAAAAAGTAAGAAAAGTAGAATCAAAGTTTACCTTACCGGTAAAAGTGATTAGAACAAGCAAAGCAGCGATTTTGTTAAAGGATAAGGGGTGGTGGAATAAAGACAGTGTTGTACCGATTTCTAAAACACAAGCTGATATGTTTTTTAAGACATGTTGTAATGATGAAGAGGGCACATCTATGCTTTCTACTCATGTATTTTCAGACACAGCACAATCGCAAAAAGATATTGGTACAAGTTTAAGGCCACATGAAGGCTCTACAATATCATTTTCCAGTGATGTTGTTGTTGATGAAACAAATCAACATGATGAGTAACTTTAGATCCAGACTATGGCCCTCATTCTGACCCTGGCGGATTGAATCCGCCAGGGCCGAGGGCAGCGAATGCACCGCCAACAGGCTGGCGGTGCATTCATGGGCATTCTGACCGCGGCGGTAACGCCGCGGTCAGAAACGGGAAACCAGCGGTCTCCCGCCGGTTTCCCGCTGCCCATGGGAATCCTCCATGGCGGCGCAGCAAGCTGCGCCGCCATGGGGATTCCGACCCCCTTCCCGCCAGCCTGGTTCTGGCGGTTTACACCGCCAGAACCTGGCTGGCGGGAACGGATGTCGTGGGGCCCCTGGGGGCCCCTGCAGTGCCCATGCCAATGGCATGGGCACTGCAGGGGCCCCCTAACAGGGCCCCACATTGCTTTTCAGTGTCTGCTTAGCAGACACTGAAAAGCGCGACGGGTGCCACAGCACCCGTCGCACACCTTCCACTCCGCCGGCTCCATTCGGAGCCGGCATCCTCGTGGAAGGCGCTTTCCCGCTGGGCCGGCGGGCGATCTTTTGCAGATCGCCCGCCGGCCCAGCGGGAAAGTTGGAATGCCCCCCGCGGTCTTCTGACCGCGGGCGGTGTTTGGGCGGTTTCCGCCCGGCGGGCGGCGTCCGCCGCCCGTCCGGGTCGGAATGAGGCCCTATCTGTCTTACCAGCAAAGTTTAAAGATTTTGTGATGTATTGATTCTTTATTGTATCTTTATTGTATCTTTATTTAAAGTGTTATTGTTATATTTACTTATATATTTTTTTGTTTTATTAAGGGGAGAGGGTGATGTAGTATGTGGTATTTCTTCTATTTTCTGTCTGATTGTGATGTTATTCAGAATCCTGGAATCTTGAGGCATTCAATGAAACTCCTGTTCCACCGGGTTCAGTTATTTTTGGTGGAGCTTAGAGCTTATCGACAGCCTCGGTCGTGGGTTCCTATCTCACTGACATTTTGTGGAATAAACCTTTATTCTGTCCTCAAACTTACCTCGTGTGGATCTTGTTCTTCTTGCCGCTCCCCTCCACAACAAGGTTTTTTTTAGTGCTGCCCAAGGGTCCGGTCTCGATTTTGGTAACTTAGGTTTTGTTTTCAGGTTTTTTTCCTTTTTTTTTATTTCTCTTTATTGGTTGATAATGGGTGCAATTTGTGAAAAGAGAAAACAAACAAAACAAACTACAGTGCTTGGAAAGTGTTTTCTCCTATTGTGTAGTGCCTCACGAGGTCTTTGCCCTTTTCACCTTTGGGCGCCCGTGCTTCCCAGTGCCTCAGACCTCCTCCCCGATCCCTCTTGACCTTCCCCACCAACTCTGATAGTTGACCGCACAAGCGGTCATGTACCTAAAAAGGCCACGTCCCTCCAGGGTTGTGGCTGGCTTTTCCACTATCCCCATTCCCCGCGGCTGCTTTTCCGGCTCTCCTGTTCTGCTCCCTGGTCTCTGCTCTCCGTCTCTTCGTGCTTCTCCTTCTCTGGTCGTTCTGCTTCCCGTCTTTGTCCGTCTTCCTGCTTGTGCTTCTCCCTCTCTACTCTTTCGCCTCTCTGTTCTCGTGACGCTGTCCCCCTCCTTCCTTCCGGCTTTTCTCCCATAAAGTAAATCCTCGATGATGTAAGCACGTTCCTACGTGCTTACGTCCCACAAGTTCTTGTGAGTCACACAGTGGCCCGCCCTGCGTTGTTTCCCGGGCCCCGTCACACTCGCATACACCTATGCATTACCATCTATTGTAGTTAATATACTATGGGGGTCATTCCAACCCTGGCGGTCGGTGTTAAAGCGGCGGCCAACCCGCCAACAGGCAGGCGATAAAAAAAATGGAATTCTGACCCTGGCGGGAACCGCCAACACAGCCCGCCACTTTAACACTCCGACCGCCACGGCGGGACAAACAAACAGCGCGGCGGTCACCGCCAACAGACAGGCGGCAGACAATGTACCGCCCACACTATCACGACCCACCAATCTGCCACCTTTTCCGGGGCGGGAGCCCCGCCGATAAAAACACAGCGGAAAAAGACTACGAACTGGAAAACGCACACCTATACACACTCCACGAGGAATCTGGACAGCATGGAACCCGAATTAAACATCCTACCAGCCATTGTCTTCCTGCTCCTCTACCAGGAGCACGAACGCCGGCGCAGAAGACACCGGTGAGTACTGCACCTACGACACAGGGGAGGGGGGAGAAGAAAAGGTTAAGGGCACACACATACGCGACACCCCCCCCCCCCAAATCCCTACACACCAATGCAGAGCAACAAGTCAGAGTGACACCCCCCAAACCCGCCCGGAATAATGCCAAGACAAAATAAAATGTTCATTAAAATTGAAGTATATTAAAGGATATTTGAACTGAAGTGAAAAATGAGATTTATCAAATAAATATATTACCACATTAACAATATATCCATAGTCCAAAAGTCCGGCACATATTGCCTACATTCCATTGTTCGTGGGCCAATGTGCATAAACACATGGGCAAAGCCCACACACGAGACCCGTTTCCATTGGAGAGAACACTGCTGGGGCATTAGATGATAAAACCACAGGCACCTCAGGGGGAAGGGAAGGGGGGGCACCTCAGCCACATGAGTCCACGACACCAGATCCACGAGGGGCCTCCATGCCCACTGTACCATCCTGGGGAGTGCAAAGTCACAGTCTCTCAAGTCTCTACAGTGGGTGGATTGCCCACTGTACCATCCTGGGGAGTGCAAAGCCACAGTCTCTCAAGTCTCTACAGTGGGTGGATTGCCCACTGTACCATCCTGGGGAGTGCAAAGCCACAGTCTCTCAATTCTCTACAGTGGGTGGGTTGCCCACTGTACCATCCTGGGGAGTGCAAAGCCACAGTCTCTCAAGTCTCTACAGTGGGTGGATTGCCCACTGTTCAATCCTGGGGAGTGCAAAGCCACAGTCTCTCAAGTCTGTACAGTGGGTGGATTGCCCACTGTACCATCCGGGGGAGTGCAAAGCCAGAGTCCATCAGGTGGATTACAGACTCCACTGGTTATGGAGGAGGCATGTTGGCCAGAGTGCTTCGTGAAGCCCTGCCCGACACAGATCCGGCCCTGCCAATGGTCCAGCGGTGCAGAGACGGCGGTGCCCAGCGGAGCGGTGCTTGACAGGAAGGGCCCTGTTCAGCGGTGCAGAGACGGCGGTGCCCAGCGGAGCGGTGCTTGAGATGGCGGTGCCCAGCGGAGCGGTGCTTGACAGGAAGGGCCCAGCTGAGCGGTGCTTGAGATGAAGGGCCCAGCGGAGCGGTGCTTGAGATGAAGGGCCCAGCGGAGCGGTGCTTGACAGGAAGGGCCCAGCGGAGCGGTGCTTGAGATGAAGGGCCCAGCGGAGCGGTGCTTGAGAGGAAGGGCCCAGCGGAGCGGTGCTTGAGACGGCGGTGCCCAGCGGAGCGGTGCTTGACAGGAAGGGCCCAGCGGAGCGGTGCTTGACAGGAAGGGCCCAGCGGAGCGGTGTAGAGACGGCGGTGCCCAGCGGAGCGGTGCATGAGACGGCGGTGCCCAGCGGAGCGGTGCTTGACAGGAAGGGCCCAGCGGAGCGGTGCTTGAGATGAAGGGCCCAGCGGAGCGGTGCTTGAGATGAAGGGCCCAGCGGAGTGGTGCTTGACAGGAAGGGCCCAGCGGAGCGGTGCTTGAGATGAAGGGCCCAGCGGAGCGGTGCTTGAGAGGAAGGGCCCAGCGGAGCGGTGCTTGAGACGGCGGTGCCCAGCGGAGCGGTGCTTGACAGGAAGGGCCCAGCGGAGCGGTGCTTGAGATGAAGGGCCCAGCGGAGCGGTGCAGAGACGGCGGTGCCCAGTGGAGCGGTGCTTGAGACGGCGGTGCCCAGCGGAGCGGTACTTGAGATGAAGGGCCCAGCGGTGCTTGAGATGAAGGGCCCAGCGGAGCGGTGCTTGAGACGGCGGTGCCCAGCGGAGTGGTGCTTGTCAGGAAGGGCCCAGCGGAGCGGTGCAGAGACGGCGGTGCCCAGCGGAGCGGTGCTTGAGAAGGCGGTGCCCAGCGGAGCGGTGCTTGACAGGAAGGGCCCAGCGGAGCGGTGCTTGAGACGGCGGTGCCCAGCGGAGCGGTGCTTGAGATGAAGGGCCGGGCGGAGCGGTGCAGAGACGCCGGTGCCCAGTGGAGCGGTGCTTGAGACGGCGGTGCCCAGCGGAGCGGTGCTTGAGATGAAGGGCCCAGCGGTGCTTGAGATGAAGGGCCCAGCAGAGCGGTGCTTGAGACGGCGGTGCCCAGCAGAGCGGTGCTTGACAGGAAGTTCCCAGCGGAGCGGTGCTTGAGAGGAAGGGCCCAGCGGAGCAGTGCTTGAGACGGCGGTGCCCAGCGGAGCGGTGCTTGACAGGAAGGGCCCAGCGGAGCGGTGCTTGACAGGAAGGGCCCAGCGGAGCGGTGTAGAGACGGCGGTGCCCAGCGGAGCGGTGCTTGACAGGAAGGGCCCAGCGGAGCGGTGCTTGACAGGAAGGGCCCAGCGGAGCGGTGCTTGACAGGAAGGGCCCAGCGGAGCGGTGTAGAGACGGCGGTGCCCAGCGGAGCGGTGCATGAGACGGCGGTGCCCAGCAGAGCGGTGCTTGACAGGAAGTTCCCAGCGGAGCGGTGCTTGAGAGGAAGGGCCCAGCGGAGCGGTGCTTGAGACGGCGGTGCCCAGCGGAGCGGTGCTTGACAGGAAGGGCCCAGCGGAGCGGTGCTTGACAGGAAGGGCCCAGCGGAGCGGTGTAGAGACGGCGGTGCCCAGCGGAGCGGTGCTTGACAGGAAGGGCCCAGCGGAGCGGTGCTTGACAGGAAGGGCCCAGCGGAGCGGTGCTTGAGATGAAGGGCCCAGCGGAGCGGTGCTTGAGATGAAGGGCCCAGCGGAGCGGTGCTTGACAGGAAGGGCCCAGCGGAGCAGTGCTTGAGATGAAGGGCCCAGCGGAGCGGTGCTTGAGAGGAAGGGCCCAGCGGAGCGGTGCTTGAGACGGCGGTGCCCAGCGAAGCGGTGCTTGACAGGAAGGGCCCAGCGGAGCGGTGCAGAGACGGCGGTGCCCAGTGGAGCGGTGCTTGAGACGGCGGTGCCCAGCGGAGCGGTGCTTGAGATGAAGGGCCCAGCGGTGCTTGAGATAAAGGGCCCAGCGGAGCGGTGCTTGAGACGGCGGTGCCCAGCGGAGCGGTGCTTGACAGGAAGGGGCCAGCGGAGCGGTGCAGAGACGGCGGTGCCCAGCGGAGCGGTGCTTGAGACGGCGGTGCCCAGCGGAGCGGTGCTTGACAGGAAGGGCCCAGCGGAGCGGTGCTTGAGACGGCGGTGCCCAGCGGAGCGGTGCTTGACAGGAAGGGCCCAGCGGAGCGGTGCTTGAGATGAAGGGCCCAGCGGAGCGGTGCAGAGACGGCGGTGCCCAGTGGAGCGGTGCTTGAGACGGCGGTGCCCAGCGGAGTGGTGCTTGAGATGAAGGGCCCAGCGGTGCTTGAGATGAAGGGCCCAGCGGAGCGGTGCTTGAGATGAAGGGCCCAGCAGAGCGGTGCTTGACAGGAAGGGCCCAGCGGAGCGGTGCTTGAGATGAAGGGCCCAGCGGAGCGGTGCTTGAGAGGAAGGGCCCAGCGGAGCGGTGCTTGAGACGGCGGTGCCCAGCGGAGCGGTGCTTGACAGGAAGGGCCCAGCGGAGCGGTGCTTGAGATGAAGGGCCCAGCGGAGCGGTGCAGAGACAGCGGTGCCCAGTGGAGCGGTGCTTGAGACGGCGGTGCCCAGCGGAGCGGTGCTTGACAGGAAGGGCCCAGCGGAGCGGTGCAGAGACGGCGGTGCCCAGCGGAGCGGTGCTTGAGATGAAGGGCCCAGCAGGGCGGTGCTTGACAGGAAGGGCCCAGCGGAGCGGTGCTTGAGATGAAGGGCCCAGCGGAGCGGTGCTTGAGAGGAAGGGCCCAGCGGAGCGGTGCTTGAGACGGTGGTGCCCAGCGGAGCAGTGCTTGACAGGAAGGGCCCAGCGGAGCGGTGCTTGAGATGAAGGGCCCAGCGGAGCGGTGCAGAGACGGCGGTGCCCAGCGGAGCGGTGCTTGAGACGGCAGTGCCCAGCGGAGCGGTGCTTGAGATGAAGGGCCCAGCGGAGCGGTGTCCAGCGGAGCGGTGTCCAGCGGAGCGGTGCTTGACAGGAAGGGCCCTGTTCAGCGGTGCTTGTCTTGGCGGGGCCCTGTTCAGCGGTGCTTCTCACGGCGGGGCCCTGTTCAGCGGTGCTTCTCATGGCGGGCCCTGTTCAGTGGTGCTTGTCTTGGCGGGGCCCTGTTCAGCAGTGCTTGTCTTGGCAGGGCCCTGTTCAGCGGTGCTTCTCACGGCGGGCCCTGTTCAGCAGTGCTTGTCTTGGCGGGGCCCTGTTCAGCGGTGCTTGTCTTGGCGAGGCCCTGTTCAGCGGTGCTTCTCACAGCGGGCCCTGTTCAGCGGTGCTTCTCACGGCGGGGCCCTGTTCAGCGGTGCTTGTCTTGGCGGGGCCCTGTTCAGCGGTGCTTGTCTTGGAGGGGCCCTGTTCAGCGGAGCTTCTCACAGCGGGGCCCTGTTCAGCAGTGCTTGTCTTGGCGGGCCCTGTTCAGCGGTGCTTGTCTTGGCGGGGCCCTGTTCAGCGGTGCTTCTCACAGCGGGGCCCTGTTCAGCGGTGCTTCTCACAGCGGGGCCCTGTTCAGCAGTGCTTGTCTTGGCGGGGCCCTGTTCAGCGGTGCTTCTCACGGCGGGGCCCTGTTCAGCGGTGCTTGTCTTGTGTTCCTAGGGAACCAGATCTGGCCAATAATTCCCGCTCAGTCGCCATCCGACCTTTCGCTTGCGGGGCCCTCCTGTGCTGGAGTACTGGGCCCGTGGGTGTCCTCCGTCACACCCCAAATGGGGCTGGTGGGGCCCTTCTGGGCAGCTCGACCGCTGCCGGACTTGTCCGCCCTGCTGCCCTTGCCCTCCTTGGCAGAAACTCTGGGGCCCTTGCCTCCCTTTCTGGTTGGGCCAGGTGACGGTGCAAGGGTGGTGTCCTTGGGGGCAGCCGTCTCAGGCCTGTCGCGCTGGCCCTTCCCTTTTTTGGTTCTTTTCCACGGGGTGGGCTGGCTGTCCCCTTGCTGCTGGCCGATGTTCCTGCCCTAGGAGCTGGTGGACTCCAATAGCCCTGAACGATGGTCCTAGTAGGTGCAGGGCTTGTGGTGGCTGAGGTGCTGATTGGAGTCTTATTAGATGGAGGGGGTGGGTCAGTTGTAGGAAAGAGATCAAGGTTGGAAAGGAAAATCAATTTAGACAGACAGGGAAGGGTAGTTGTAGTGGGTATGGGAGTGGAGGAAGAGGATGTGGTTGTAGGAGAGTCAAGTGTGGTGTCTTTGGGTGCAGGTGCTTGTGCTGGAGGCTGTCGTGAGGTGGATGGCTGTTGGGTGGGTGACTGCCTGCGTTTGTGTGGTTTGGAAGAGGGGGTGACAGACACACTGGGAGAGGACACAGGGGACGTGTAAATGGCAGTGGGGGTGGTGACTGCACGTGTGCGGACTGTTCTGGTGGGTGTGGTGGTGATGGACGTACTGGCTGATGGGGGTGTGCATGCAGGTGTGAGTGGAGACGTCACAGGGAGGGAGGAGGGAGACGAGGAGGAGGGGGATACAGAGGAGGCAGTGGCTGTTGGCATGTCTGCATGTGGATGTTGCTTGGGTGAATGCTTGTGTGATCTGTGGTGCTTATGTCTGGATGAGCTGCCCTTGGGTGTTGAGGTGTGTGCAGGCTGGTCTGTAGGTGTGTCTGGGATAGGCAGAGGAACAGGGGAGTGGGACTGGGTTGAGGAAGTTGGAGGGGGGAGGCTAGACACAGGGACAATTGCTGCCGTCAGTGCTGAGGCCAGAGCGTTGAACGATCGCTGATGGGCAGCCTGACCCGAATGAATGCCCTCCAGGTATGCATTGCTCCGATGCACCTCCCTTTCTACCCCCTGGATGGCATTCAAAAGAGTAGACTGCCCAACAATGAGCGTCCTCAGGAGGTCAATGATCTCCGCACTGAAGGCAGCAGGGGTAACTGGGGCAGGACCTGAGGTGCCAGGGGCGAAGGAGATGCCCGGCTTCCTGGCTGAGCGGGCACGGGGCGAACGCTGAGGGGCTGCTGGGAGGGCAGGGCTGGTGCGCTGGGTGGCGGCTGTACCTGTTGTTGCGGTGGGCACGGATGTTGCCGCCACCACAAGGGAGCTCCCTTCTGAGGACGTGTCGGTGTCGCTGACGTCTCCACGGGTCCCCGTTGTGGAGCTCCCCTTGCCCTCCGTCTCACTGGTGTACTCTGAGTCGGTTGCATGGCCCTCCGGGGCCATGTGAGATGCAGCTCCCTCGTGCGCCGATGTCACTTCTCCTCCGCCTGATGATGCTAATGCACACATGAACAGGAAAACCAAAAAAAGGGGGGGGAGAAAGAAAGACATGTTGAGTGCATGCATTGGCGGCACCGTTGGCAGAGAGGACAGACACAGAAGCCCCCTGCACTACGCCGCGCACTCGGGGTACACTATCAATTATTGTGACTTGGCCTACAAGTCTATGGACGACAAATGCACACATAGGTGAGCCCGGACCATGGATAGCTGTACTTAGCACCCTACAGAGGTGGGGGGCGGGGGCACAGGGCCATGCCTAACGGAGGGGCCTAGCCTACAGAAACCGCCCTGGCCTAGAGATAGCCACAGCCCTCCTCCCCCACCCAGACACCTCCACTGTGCGCTAATATAGCAGAATGTGCTGATACTCACCCCCTTGTGTCTGCTGCGATGTCCTCAAGCGCCCATCCAAATCGGGGTAGGCCACCGCCAGGATCCGGGACATCAGGGGGGTCAATTGCCGTGTAGCACCCCTCCTACGTTGGGAGGCCATCCCCAGCAGAGCCTCGGCGGTCTTTCTGCTCCAGCGGCGGATGTCCTCCCACCTCTTGCGGCAGTGGGTGCCCCGTCTGTTGTGGACCCCCAGGGCCCGGACGTCCTTGGCGATGACACGCCAAATGTCGATCTTCTGATGGGCGATGACCTATGTGACATGTACAGGGTGGAACAAGAAATATCATCACTTTCCTGCATGGTCGATGTGAGTGGCCCCCCCTCCCCAACCTTGCCATGTGGCACATGCTCTCATCTGTTGTGCGTTGCACTCCTCATTCGCTCCCCTCCCCACCATCTTACATCCACCCCACTCAACACAGGCATAGCCCATACTACGTGCTCCCTGTGTACTTACCTGTTGGTCTGGAGGACCGTAGAGTAGCGCATACTGGGGGAGGACCCCCTCCACAAGTTTCTCCAATTCCTCAGATGTGAAGGCAGGGGCCCTTTCCCCAGTCGCAGCAGCCATTGTATCTCCCAGACCAAGGTCACAGCAGCACTTGCAGTATAGGTCCTCTCCTGTGGATGATCAGGTCTCGAGTGATTAAGCAGTTAGAAAATGGTGGTAACGCCCGCAGCGGTGCGTACCGCGGCGGTGCGTACCGCGACCGCCGGCGCACATCGTCATTGGCTCCTGAGACCCATAGGGTTCAATGTTAACCAATGCTGCTTTGCGCAGCGGTCTTTGACCGCCTACCGCCACGGTGTGCCACGCCAGCGCATTGACCTCACATCCCATTGTCACACTTCACAGGTCAGGCTGCCGCCATTTCAAGGGCCCACATGGCTTAATTTCTACTGCGTCACACAGGCCTAGGCCTTGCATTGCCACTCATACAAGCCATTCAATGCATAGCGAATCGTGTACTGTGCAAGCTGTGGTTACGTACCTGTGGGTTGCTTGACTCTGTGCTCCATGTTGTCCTTCCTAGGCACCGTCCGCTGGGACTTGCGAGGAGATGGAGGAATCCTCCCGTGTACAGACCGCTGGTGGACCTGTCGACAATGGAAGAACGACATGTCATACTGACATACAGACTTGACCGAGCCACTATACATGAACTGTGTGCCCAGCTGGAGCCAGACCTGATGTCCCCCATTCGCCAACCCACAGGTATTCCCCCTCTGGTGCAGGTTCTGTCAGTACTCCATTTTTTGGCAAGTGGATCATTCCAAACAACAGTGGCCATATCATCAGGGATGTCTCAGCCTATGTTTTCTAAGGTTTTGTCCAGAGTGTTGTCTGCCCTGATGAAATACATGCGGAGCTACATTGTTTTCCCTGAGGTGGGGGATTTGGCTACAGTGAAGGGTGATTTCTATGCCCTTGGACATATCCCCAACATCATTGGTGCCATTGATGGGACCCATGTGGCTTTGGTTCCCCCCAGTGGAAGTGAGCAGGTGTACAGGAACAGAAAAAGTTATCATTCGATGAATGTCCAGGTGGCCTGTTTGGCTGACCAGTACATCTCCCATGTAAATGCCAAGTTCCCTGGGTCTGTGCATGACGCGTACATCATGCGAAATAGCAGCATCCCTTATGTGATGGAACAGCTACAGAGACACCGTGTGTGGCTAATTGGTGACTCTGGTTACCCCAACCTGTCGTGGCTACTTACCCCAGTGAGGAATCCCAGGACAAGGGCAGAGGAACGCTACAATGAGGCCCATGGGCGAACTAGGAGTGTTATAGAAAGAACCTTCGGCCTCCTGAAGGCCAGGTTTAGGTGCATGCATATGACAGGTGGATCCCTAATGTACTCACCAAAGAAGGTGTGCCATATCATCGTGGCCTGCTGTATGCTTCACAACCTGGCTTTGCGACGCCAGGTGCCTTTCCTGCAGGAGGATGGTCCAGATGGTGGTGTTGTAGCAGCTGTGGAGCCTGTGGAGAGTGAAGAGGAGGAAGACGACGGGGACGACACAGACAACAGGGACACAGTGATACAACAGTATTTTCAGTATTTTCAGTAGCACACAGGTACGAATCAACCACGCCATTTTACATTTCCTTAAAGTCTCCTGCCTCTCTACTGTCTGAGTTCCCCCCCAGTTCCTGTTAACTGAGTTGTGACTTTCCCTTCCGTTTTCAGAGCTGTGGGCCCCACTGCGTGACCTCTGCTTTGTTTGCCCATGGACTACAGCTGTGTGACAGTGGTATGTTGTCATCACAATGTAACTGAACATTTTGGCACTGTTATGTCTAATACATTTGTTGAAAATACAAGCACACTCCAGATTTATTTAGTGCAATAAGTGAATTTATTAAAGTGCTAAAATTAGGAACATGATTGTAAAACGGTGATGGGTGATGGTGGAGTAATGTCCATGGCAGAGTCCAGTTCTCAGTCGCACAGGTGCATTGTCCATATGCCTGTGGAAGGATGGAGCAGGGGCAGTTCAAGGTTGGACAGGGTGACAATGTGGGACAGTGGGATGACATCAGGGGGTATCGTTTGCTGGCGGGGGGTCTTGGCATCCTACTCTGTCTTCTTGTGAGATCTCAGGTTCCGCTTGCGGGGTGGTTCTTCTTCTGCAGGAGGTGGGGTTCTGGTGGCCTGTCGTTGTGTGGGGGCCTCCTGTCCACTAGCGCCGGCGGAGGTGGTAGGCTGTTCCTGGTCCAGGCTAGTGACAGGGGCCCTTTGTGGTGCCACATGGTCCCGCAATGTGGTGACTATCTGGTTTAGGGCCACGACGATGATCCCCATTGCGGAAAAAATGCTCCTCAGTTCCTCTCTGAACCCCATGTACTGTTGCTCCTGCATGACCTGGATCTCCTGGAACCTGGCCAGTACCGTTGCCATCGTCTCTTGGGAGTGGTGGTATGCTCCCATGATGGAGGAGAGGGCCTCTTGGAGAGTCGGTTCCCTGGGCCTGTCCCCCCCCTGTCGCACAGCAGCCCTCCCAGTTCCCCTGTTTCCCTGGGCCTCTGTCCCCTGGACGGTGTGCCCACTACCACTGCCCCCAGGTCCCTGTTGTTGTTGGGGTGGTGGGTCAACCTGGGTGCCCTGTAGTGGTGGACACACCGCTGATTGACGTGTCCTGGAGACAGAGGCATGGGCCCGCTGGGTGGGAGCTGTGCTGGTGTTCCCAGAGGGGGTTAGGTCTGGTGTAGCCTGTGGCTGTCTGGGGGGAACCGACTGTCCCGAGGTCCCCGATGGGCCGGGCTGGTCATCTGGGTCCAGGGAGACAGAGCTGCTGTCATCACTGGGGGCCTCTTCTGGGGTGGGATGGACATCTCTGGACCCTCCGTGGCGGTGTGGTGGCGTTCGGGCCCTGCAGGAGTATAAGAGTATGGTTATTGCTTCTGTGTGTGCCATTTCGTGTAATGGGTGGGTGGCCGTGGACCCCAGTGCTGGCATTCCCTTGTGGGGGCTTTTGTGACGGTGGCTTGTGGGGGAGATGGGTATGTGCAGTGGGCATGCTTTGGTGATGGGTGTCCATGCTTTGGGGACGCATGCAGGGCTAGGTTTTGGGATGGGTGGGTTGTGATGGTGAGCCATTTGCAAGGAGTTGGTGTGATGGGGGTGGAGGTGAGGGTGGGGGTATGATTTGGCATGCAGGTGGGGTGGGGGGAATGAAGTAGTGGAGATTTGACTTACCAGAGTCCATTCCTCCGCCTATTCCTGCGAGGCCCTCAGGATGCAGGATGTGCAAGACTTCCTCCTCCCATGCTGTGAATTCTGGGGGAGTAGGTGGGGGTCCGCCGCCAGTCTTCTGCACCGCGATGTTGTGCCTTGATACCATGGAACGCACCTTCCCCCGTAGGTCGTTCCACCGCTTCCTGATGTCGTCCCGATTGTGTGGATGCTGTCCCACAGCGTTGACCCTGTCCACTATTCTTTGCCATAGCTCCATCTTCCTGGCAATGGTGGTGTGCTGCACCTGTGCCCTGAAGAGCTGGGGCTCTACACAAACTATTTCCTCCACCATGACCCTGAGTTCTGCGTCAGAGAACCTGGGGTGTCTTTGGGGTGCCATAGGGTGGTGTGGATGAGGTGAGGGGTGGTGTATGTGTTGTAGAGTGTGGAGAGTGTGGTGGTGTATGGTGTTTTGTGCGTGGAAATTGTGTGGATGATGTTGTGATTTGCCTCTGTGTGATGGTCTACTCTATGCTGTGCTGTCTCTCTCTGTCCTTCAGTCGCAATTGTGGTCGTAAGGGTTTGTGGGTGATGTGTGGGTGTGTTTTATACTTAATTGGGTGTGTGGGAGTGGTGTGTGTATGTGTCTCAGGTGTGTATATTTTGATTTGTCCAATGTGGCTGTGTTTTGTAAAGGTGTGCGTATTTTGACCACGGCGGTGTGTACCGCCAATGGAATACCGCGGTTGAAAGACCGCTGCGGGGATTTGTGGATCGGAATGGTATGGGCGTATTTCTGTTGGCGTGACGGTGGAGGTTTGGTCATCGCCAGTTTCCCGCTGACCTTTGGTGTGGCGGACTTTTGTTGTTGTCGGGTTTTTGGCGGTTTGCCAGTTGCGGGTCAGAATGACTGTGGCGGTTTACCGCGACCGCGGCGGTGTTATGGCGGTCTTCTGACTGGCGGTAAGCAGCTTTTACCGCCGAGGTCAGAATGACCCCCTATGTCTCCACTCACCCGATATGTAGGAAAAACTGATCCCACAGTGACGAGAAGGGGATTGGCCCTGTAGTCACACAATAGAAGGGGTAACTGAACATGCTGTCAGTTTTTTACGTCCAACAATCAATCAGTACAATTAGAATTGCACATGCTTTGGCATGGAGCAGGTACTTACTTCCTCAATGTTCTCTGTCCTTTGACACACCTACTAGGCTCTGCTCTCCCCACCTTGTGGTGGTTTGGTACCGAAGGGCGTGGTATTTCAACTCACAGGGCCTGGCTGGTAGGGACTGGTTTTAAGAGCTGAAAACCCATCGCAGTTCACCTCTGGTAATGCTTCCCTGCTGTACTGGTGGCATTGTCGATGAGAGACACGCCAGTACGTGAAATATCAGACAGGATGCCGTGCACAACCAGCTCTCATCAGCTGCGCTGGTCCTGGTGCGTTCTCCGCTTAATACCGAGAGGTTCCCCTTCGGGGATGCAGTGCATCCTAGGCGTGCCCTCCTGTGTGCCACTGCTCTGAGCTGGCACTTAGATTTCTTATTCTGAGCAGTTGCATCTTGGGACTTGTAATCTCGCTATAGATTATGAACAATGTGCAATGTGTTACACCTGAGACACTGAAACTCAGAAAGCATTCTAAATGTCAAATGTAAATAAAAAGTTAATACTTTTTGGGCTAGCTCTGTGCTAAAAAGACCCGAAAATTACAATCATTATTATTATTCATGATTAAATTTAAAATAAACAGTGGTAAACAATAATAAGTCCAGAAATGTGGAATGTCAGATTTTTTTCTTTTGTTCAGAATGTCTTGGGGAGACCAACTCTTCACTAACGTAGAGCACCGATGTATCTTCCACACAAAAACAGCTACAACCTCATCCTAAATTGAGGCACACTACTAGAAAATGCCTAACCAGGAATAGCCATAGAGGTGTATTCCTAAGGCATAGCCTATGGATTTATTAGACTTGGAATACCAGTGAATCAACAGATTATATGGGATTTCTTCTTTGAGTCCCCTGAGTAGCCTCTTTTCAAAAGTCAGTTGTTAAGGAATAACTCAAGCGCGTTGCGCTACAAATGTCAATGTCTTTTAGTTACTTGACTAAAATAGTCGCTGTACCTTTCCTTTGATAAAAAGCGCTGTGATTCTCTGGGAGCCAAATTCCTTACTTTTGTCCTTTCTCTCTGTTGTTTTCTCTCCTTATAGGAACTGCTGGGAATCAGGACATCGGGTGATCCGGGGAGACTGGAAGCAGGGATGCTGGAAGAAGCAGGTGAATGCTGATCCTAAACAAGGCTAAGCATCTTGGTATCAGCTGCAGTGGGCTTAATACTCTTGGGGCTAAATAGGTGTTGGTTGTCACGTGTAGAATGACGCAATCAACAGCTGAAGCGCATGTGGTTTGAAACCGCCAGTTTTCAGGTGCCATTTGTTAGACTGGGTGCGGTGCTTGCATACCCCACGTGTATGCAAATAAATAATTTCACATGCTATTACATCTTTTGTTTAAACATGAACATGTTTGTAAGATAACACGTTTTAATAATAGCACAGTTCGTATTGGTGTAAGACTGTTTATGCTGACATAGGGAAAAACCTTAGACTTGCAAGTGTCTTGAGGATAACACATAACGATATACAATCATAAGGGGTGGTGTGATCATGTGTACACCGAGATCAGACAATATACCTCCATGTGGTTCCTATCTTCAGCGTGTATCAAACGGGAGGGGAACCATAAGACCATTAAGGGTATAATACATGTGGCTCAGTAACACGAGCAGCAGGATTCCTAACACTATTGTGGGGTTTAGCGGCCCAACAATGTCAATGACCACCCTCTCTAAAGGGGTACCAATGACAGAAAAAGGTGTAGGCAGACTTTGTACTTCCCCCTTGTTTTGCCACACTCCTGGCAGGTAGGACAGGATCTACTATACGCATCTGAGGCCTTCCTCATTTGAGGCCAATAGAAGTGGGTGACAAGCCTGTTAAAGGATGTCTCTTGCCCCAAATGTCCTGCCAGTGTCACATCAAGAGCCAGACCCAGTAGGAAGGCCCTGTGGCACTGGGGGACATACAACACACGTTTTGCATCAGGCTCAGGAGCCTTAGGCTCACTGTACAGGAAGCCATTCTCTCAATATTTCAGGTTCTTGCCAGAGCCATCACCAGCTGCCTGGGCCTCTGCATGCTGCAGAAGACCTACAAGAGTAGGGCACTCCTTCTGCACCTTGCAGAATTTCTCACTGGTGGAACCCTCTTCCTGCTGCCAGCTGGAAAGCCCAGGCAGGTTCTTCAATTCGAAAAGAACAAGTGATGGACGGAATGCTGAACAATGTCAAACATTCACCCCCAGTACAGAGATCTGGGCCTAAATCCATCGTTTTTTTGCTGCCCATGTCATACCAGTTTGGACCCAGCCATATGCAAATCAGTCTTGTCCCTGTTCCCCATGGGAACAGTCCAGCCCGAACTGCCAGGCCAGGTCTTCCCTGGACTGGAAACAAGTATCCTGGGACTGGTTTCGGGGTTTCACCTCTCATCAGCTAGGCTAGCTTGAATCCAGTGGCATGGGAAGCACGGGACCCACGTCTGGGCATACCCTTCCAACTTAGGGCGACAAATGCAAAAAGAACAAGTGATGGACAGAATGCTGAACAATGTCAAACATTCACCCCCAGTACAGAGATCTGGGCCTAAATCCATCGTTTTTTTGCTGCCCATGCCATTCCAGTTTAGACCCAGCCATATGCAAATCAGTCTTGACCCTGTTCAGTCCAGCCCAAACTGCCAGGCCACTTCCTCCACTGTAGGTACCGGGACCCCCGCCCCCCCCAAGTCATGTTTAGCCTCTTCCCGGACCATGGGAATCTAAGGAGGGAATTTTTGATGACCCTTGCGCTACCTCTTCTTGGCAGGACCCTGGGCCATTCTTCCAGTCTCCAGGTCCTTCTGATCATCCTCTATGAGCTACCATTGACCGTGTGGTCAGGCACACCAACTCAGGCAACCCCAGCATTCCCAGGTGTGACCTGAGCTCCACCTACTTCCAGGCCATATGCTATTACCAAGCAGACCATCGGCAGGCATGGATGCACTCACAGCTACCCTCAAGGAACGTGAGAACCCCCTCCCCCACTCAAAGGGAACCAAAGCCAATGGGTAGTGGCTCCCTATGCTTGTCAACAGCAACAACCTGATGGAACACATTAAGGACTGCCTGCTCTGAAGACACCAGATGACACGTGACAGCTGTAATACTGGCTCCTGTGTCTCTCAGAGCCTTTACCCTCTGCCCATTGATGGTGACTCACGGACTGTACTTCCTATATTGCCAGGCGCGTGGGTTTACTGCACAATCTCTCTGTCAACCAGGGACACCAGTGTAACCTCTGCACTGTCTCCCAAACTATCTGGGACAATCTACTCCCCAAGCGCTACACTTGCCAGCCCCAGTGACTGACCAACGGTGAGGGTTGTGCATGCTTGGGACACTTGGCATTCCCTTAGTAGTGTCCTTCTTGCTGACACTCATAGTACTTCCCTGAAGACTTACTATCATGGAACTACTTTGCCTTTATTTCAGCAGGGGGATGGGAGCCCTGACACACAGTGGAACTTTTGAAAACTCCTTGCTCTTACTTTTGTAACACCCTCCCTCTGGTGAGGACCCAGCCCATTCTTGTTGTGCCCCGACTGATGCCCCCCAGTTACCTTCTTATGGATCCTGGTGCTGACCCAGTGTTCTGCCTCCTTAGTAAGTTCTCTGGAGTCAGAGAGCTTACTGTCAACAAGGTGTTGGTGCAAATCTGTAAAACAGAAACTGAACATATGCTCTTTTCCAATCAAGTTATACAGCCCCCGATAATCCTTAACCTCACTGCTCTTCACCCAACCATCCAGCGCCTTGCAAAAGTAATCCACACAATTCACCCAGGTCTGTTGGGCTAGCTTCTGACTGTCCCTGAGCTTCTGCCTGTACTTTTCTGTTTTCAGACCAAACTTCCTAAATAGGGCCTCCTTCACAGGGGTTGTGTCATCCTAACTCTCTCTTCTAGGGCCAGGAGAGTGTCCCTCCCCTCACTTGGAACATGCCTCTGCAGACTAGCTCCCCAATCCTCCTCAGTGACTTTGTGCATCTGTAGAGCAATTTCATAGGCCTCAAACCATCAGTCTATGTCGTCTCCGACCACAAAGTCAGACACCAGATAGGTGGGTTTGTGGGCCCTCCTGTCAGAGGGCTGTGAAGAATTGCTGCCACCATCACTGCTGAACTCAGCCTGAATGACCTTAATGTCCAGCTCCATCAAGGCTCAGTTCATGAGCCAATATGAGTTTTCTCTCCTCCAAGTCTCTCTCCACCTTCTGTTTCTCCAATTTGAGCTTAGCCAACTCCAATTTCATTTTTCTCTCCTCCCTCCTTTCCTCAAACTCCTCAGGGGACAGGCCTCTAGATGAAATGTTGCTCCCTGCCCTGGGGGAACCTCCACTCTATTGGCTCCGTGCCCCACAAGGAGTTCCGGGGAATCCTGATTCAGCTCCTCATCATCCTCTAATATCTCGTTCTCCTCTGGGTTCACATGTGCATCCCTGATTTCCTACCAGACCCTTAATGCCTTTTGCAGCTCCACCTTCCTGGTGAAGCCTCTTGTGGAAAGCCCAAACCCCTTGCAAAAGTCTTTGAGCTGAACCACAGTGCAACTCTCCAGCTTGGCCAGCTCATAGTCCATCTTTGCAGGTGCAGGTGCAGATATGGGACATCCCCTCAAAGACATGATGTTTTAAAGGAAAACAAAAATGCCAATCAGGGAGAATAACAAAATTAAAAATTCCAGTCAGCGAGAGTGGAGAAATAAATCCCAATGCGTATCAGAGACAATTGGTTCAAATTGCTTTTATGTGCGAATGGTAGTGTACAAAAAATTACTGTAGGGCGCTGCGCAAACAAAAGTCCTATCCCACCACTGCAACCATATTAGAAATTTGATCTCTAGTTGGCAGAGCCTTTCCAAGTAGGGACCACAATCCTAGTCAAGTTAAATCGGATATGCATTCTAAATTAACCTCACCCTCTGGTAGTTTGGCACTGAGCATTCAGGCTGAACCTTAGAGCAAATGTGTAAAGTATTTGTGCAACACTTAATACAGTAACACAGGGAAAACACCACGGAAATACTCTATACCAAGTTGGGAAAATAGATTATATTATTATAAGTACAACAAGATCTAAACAACAAAAATCTAATAAGTAGAAGTCAAGATATGATTTTTTAAAGATTAAATTGAATGTAACTGTAGTGCTTGAAGCACAAAGCACCAACCAGGGCTATCTAGCTGCACTAGACCGGGGTAAATTCAAGGTTCGGGCCAACTGCGATGAAGCACAGGCTGGCTATAGGTACTAACCTTGTCCGCTGAAACAGTACCTTGTGTGGAGGGTTGCGTCGATGTTGAGGATCCGATGCAAGGAGCAGGAGAGACGATCCGAAGGCCATGCATTGGTTCTGATCCGCGCAGGCAAACAATGCTTCGTCATTGAGCCGCGCAGTCATCGATGAAGCAGTGGTGCACCATCAAACCCCTTTGAAAAGGTGATGTGTCATTGTTGAGCTGTGCAGCCAGATGACACAAGGTGATGCATCGGGGCTGAGCGCAGTGCGCTGTTTCCCTGCCGCACAGTTGGTGCCACAACATCTTTGTCCACGGCAGCAGCAGCGATGTGTTAGCGTTGAGGAGAGAATCGACATCTCGGACCAGCACAAAAGCAGCAATACATTGTCATCAAGAGATGCAACACAAACGAACCACTTCCAAGGGCCTATGACTGGTTTGGCACCACTTGACAGGGCAGGACTCACAGGTGGGAGAGTCCAGGTGCTGTAGAAGAGATGTAGGCAGACTTTGATGTCCCTGAGACTGCTGAACAGGAGCCAAGCCAGCAAGCCTGTGGAGTCACTTGGTTCTGAGGATGTAGAGATTCAGGTCCAGTCCTCCTCACTCCCAGACAAGGAGTCCAGCAAAGTCCAGCAGAATGACAGTCCCTTTAGCAAAGTAGTCCTTCCTGGCAGAATGTCCTCAGGTCCAGAGGTGTACTGATTTGGTAGGGTTTGGGGACAGTACTTATACCCAGTTTTTCCTTTGAAGTGAGGGAGACTTCAGAGAGAGACCTTTGAAGTGCAAAAGGTCCCTGACATTTCTTCACTGGCTCCAAACATACCACAGGGGTTTATGCAGCCGTTAGTGAGAGATCAGGTCTCGGCATGTTCAAATGAGTAAGCTCCTTCCTCCCATCCTGCCAATATGGGGCCATCAACATGCAAATGGCCACTCAGTCACACCTATACTCCCTTTGTGTGTGGCTGTCTATAGGGAATGTGCAAGAGCCCAGCTGTCACCCACCCAGACATGTATTCAGAGACCGACAGATGCACAGAAAGGTTACAGCAACAGAATCCCAACTTTGTAAAAGTGGCATGTTCAGACTTGCATTTTTAAATTTAACTTTACCACAAGTTGTGATTTTAAATTGTGAGCCCAGAGACAGCAAACTCGAAATATCTATCTGGTCCAAATTGGAAATTGCACTTATAAAATGTAATAAGCCAATCGCTAAGTTAACTGTGTGAGAGATAGGCCTTGCAGTAGTGAAAAACAAATTTAAGAGTTTTTCACTACCTGGACACGTAAAACTTAAAAGTACAGGTCCAATGTTTTAAATGCACTGCACCCTGCCCTCTGGGCTATCCAGGGCCTACCTTAGGGGTGACTTATATATATTAAAAAGGAAGGTTTGTGCCTGGCAAGTGGGTTAACAAACCAGATGAGACAAACTTAAAGGGCTACTGAAGTGGGTGGCACAATCATGACTCCAGGCCCACCAGTAGCATTTAATTAACAGATCCTGGGCACATATAGTGCACTTTATTAGGAATTTATAAGTAAATTAAATATGTCAATTGTGAATAAACCAATGTTACAATGTTTGAGTTTAAGACCACATGCACTTTAGTGCTGCTTAGCAGTGGTAAAGTGCCCAGAATCCTGAAGCCAGTAAAAATGAAGACAGTAAAATTAGAGGTCAGAAGGCAAACAGTAGAGGAAAAACCATGACAACGATGGCAGGTCTAACAATGTCATGTTGAAGTCTCCACCAGTAGGTCATTGAAAAAGTCTGGGTCATCTCTATTCGGGCTGTTAATGCTGAGAAATATGTGTGTGTGTGTGTGTGTGCCCTACTACAAGTATGCACTAGCCTTAGCTGTTTGCTTGCCATTCTTGCAATATAAAAATCACTGTGTTACGGATAAACATCACAAACCCACAAGAATAAGAAAAGTAAGACACAAAAAACCTGTGTGCTCCCTGTGTATGTGCAAATGCTGGGTGTGCTCTTGGTGATATATGTGTTTCCCTGGCAAAGACAGTAGGCCTGCCTTTTGAGAACTATACTTCATTATATGGTGTTTTGTATATGTGCTGGGTATTGTGGTTTTAGGGTTCAGCACTTGCAAGAGATGTGAAACCTTAGACGGGTATAACAATAGGTATTACCATCCCAAATATAAGTGCCCGACAAGGATGATTGCAGAGCAAATTTTCTTTTTCCAGGATTTGTCTGAGAGGTAACCAACACCAAAACTCTGGCATCCTATGAAAATCCATGAGTCTTCGTGATATATGCATTTCCAGTAGAGAAACTACTCCCGCCCCATGTCTCGTAAGATAAGCTTGTATTTGCCAATATTTTGTGTGTTGTTAAGGCCTCGCACATTCTAACTAATCAGTCTGACTGCCTTAGTTGCCTGTTTGTGTACCGTGTTTATAGTAGATCCGTGATATTGATGTTGTGGTGGATTGACTAACATGTTCCTGCAACATGTCCCTTGCAAAAAAACAGCAATTAAATCAATGAAACCCCAATCTAGTAGTGCACCAGATCCAGTCAGTGTTTGTCCAACTGGCAACCAACAGATTAGCCAGTACTTAACCGAGTTCACTGGTGAGAAGGTGGCTGTGCTTGTTGCCATCTCCAGAGTTAGTCCTCGAAGTTGGAAGGTGACGGTTGCCTCCAGCTCTGCTAGGTGGTCGTCCACATATCTCCATCTGCCCCTGTATTTGTACTAGATGCAGCCATTCGTTTGTTTTAATGACCACTATGCCTCCTAGAACATAGGTATGAAATCTGGGTATAAAGCCACCCTAGAGCTGCCATATAGTAAATCTGGTTGAGATCTGTTGAGGCGCCCTATTGTATCCCTGTCTCTGTAACTTAATAAGCGAGTAATAATTGGTCATGGGGATGCCTCGACTAGAGTGCCATTGTTCTATGGACACACTCCACAATGAAAACAGGGGAGAAGACAAAGAGGTGATTATCTGCTCCACAAAAGTTTCCGTGTTGGTTGACTGCTCTGTCTCTGCCACGCCATGATCCTCACATTGTTCCTCTGGGAACAACTGTACAAATCCTCATTTTTTAGCTTTATCACAGCAAGGTATTTAGGAAGAGTGGCCGGTTTGAAAGTATGTTTCCAGCTTGAGTCCTCCACTTCTGAGATTCTAGTTTCCACTTCCGACAATCTGGTGTTGTGTTTGTCCAGACTGACCTTAAAATGATCCATCAATATCGTGAAGTGGGCGATCTTAGAGTTAATTGTATTTAGGCTCTCTCTTTCAGCTCTTTGAGCAACCGAGTCACTTCCAACTAACCAGGCTGTGTGGGTGCTTGTTGTGATTCATCTGCCTGGCTGGCTCCTTGTTGGTTATGAAACAGAGGTTTTTACTGTTTTTTAATCAACCTTTCCCACGGTTGCACTCTAGTCTAGATTGGAGAGTTCTGCTACTGGCATGCCCGTTCATTCAGGTGTTTAATACTGTCATTCAGGAAACCTGTACTTTCTGGCACTACAGGAGCCAACGTGAACGGCCACGATATCCTCCTTGCAGGACTACAAGGTGGTCCCCTCCAACTGTCCGTTTTCATCTCGGAGGGGTTAGACACTCATCATCCAGGCTGGTTATGCAATGGTCGGAAATGTGAGGATCTTTACCTACCAACTCTCTAAGGTGTTTATCTCCTGTTAGATGTGTCCTCTCAGCAAATCGGGTCACAACGCCGCAGCCATGAGGGCGGACCTGTGTCAAGGATCTCCCCTACTGTCTGCAGTGGTTGATAGCTGCCACAGAGATGGTAGGCTGGGCCACTCACTAGGCTGTGCCTTGAGCAACGATAGGCCTCGGTCTGGTCCCTTCTGCTGTTGCCCCAGGGGTGTGAGTCCTCCAGCAGGTGGGGGAATTAAGATGTTAGATCACTGCCATAGCCAGCACTCGTTCTGCCTTGGGCATCATGCCCTGCACCCACAGCAGTGGTCGTCGTAGCACTTTTTCAAGGCTGTGGTGCGTCTCGGGGCACCGCACCCGTGTACCAATTCCCAGACCAGCTCGGTATGGCTACTCCCTTGGTCCTGGCCCCTTCAGAGACCACAGAGCTCAGGCAGAGCATACTGCATGCCCCGGTGTTGTTCTCGCCAGGCTCCACCATGGCTCGATCACCTCACGTCACGTCACAGGCAAGGCCACCAATCCAAAGTGTGGCAGTAAGATGCCTTTTTTAGGTGCAGTTCTCACTATGTCAGATAGATCAGGATTGTGTCTCATGAATGCCATGGCACGTAATAATTCCAGTGGGCCAACAAGGGCCAATGTTGGCTGATTTTCAGTGTGGGCTGGGAGAGCTCATCAATAGCATGGCCATCTTGTGCACTGCCCTCTAGCTCGCACCACTCCCTTATGAGTTCTGAGGGACAGTAGCGGAATGGATCTGCTATGGGACGCTGGAAAAGAAGGATTTCCCCATAAACTTCTGGAGACTGGGCCTGCAGAGGGGTAACCCTCATCAAATGGTTACCCTCTGACTTTTGCTACCACTCGGATGCCTTGAAGGTGGCCAAAGGAAACCCTGGGATAAGAAAAGAGCAGGCAGGGAGGGAATTCCACCTTGAGGCCAGTTCAATGCTGAGAGTCACCCTAAGTCTCCTAGGTCATGGATACATGATTTAGGGAAGTCTTCATCATAGCTTTTAAGCATTTCTGAACTTGTGCTTTAGCCTGATGGGTACGAATGCAGGGACCCCCTGTGGGCGGGTCCTAAGGTTATTTTGCTGCATGAGTACAAGCAAGAAACAAAGACTCATCAACACAGTTTACAAAAAAATGTAAATGTTTGTTATTAATATAAAAATTAACAGTGAATTATTACATGTATTGACAAGTATTCTTGAAGTGTTTTAACTGAAAGTTGAACAGTGAATCATTGTATGTCCTAATGAATGTCATTATAAGATGGTAATATCCTTAATTGTTAGGTCGAGCATAGCAGCGCACAAGCGCTGCTTTTCTGAGTGTTCGTATCTATGTGGGCTTTTAACCATCCCCACCTCACGCCCATCACTATCACTCGTTCCTGGGCTTGCCTTTCAAAAATCCTTTAATGACATTCGTAAATGCTGTATGTTTGTCTCGCCTTTGGGCAGTTTTATTACCGCCTTCGGGACCGACCCTGTTACATAGATAATTGCATGTTTTCCCATACGTTTAACTGCAAGTGAACTTCTTTTTCCTTTTGTGTCTCTCTTTCGGGCTCACGCTCATGGTGGCAGTGGCACTTTGAATTGACTTTCTTATGTCAACGGTTTTACTTTTAATTTTCAATTTATGTGGCAAGAAAAGTCCAGTTAGGAATTTACAACGCTAATAGTGCTAACTCGAGCAAACGCAAGAACCATTGCATTGCAAATGCTTGTTTTTAATGGTGTTGTATTCATTTATTACAAAACATTTCTGATTTTATTTGGTGCTGGCACCCTGGCAAAGACAGTAGGCCTGCCTTTTCAGAACTACACTTCATTAATGGTGTTTAGTGTATGTGCTGGGTATTGTGGTTTTAGGTTTCAGCTCTAGCGAGAGATGTGAAATCTTAAAAGGGTATCACAATAGGTATTACCATCCAAAATATAAGTGCCCAGAAAGGATGATCACAGTGCAAATTTTCTTCTTCTAGGATTTGTCAGAGAGGTAACCAACACCAAAACTTGGGCTTCCTATGATAATCCTTGACATTCCAAGTAACGAAAAAATGACTGCATACAGCATTTAACACAGTGTAACAAATGTTCGTCTTTAACAGTCTCTTGGCATTAATATATGCTTTTCAAAATGAATGCATCAGGCTTACTACCATGTTGTAATAAACAGACCGGACCTATACCCTTGATATTAGATTGTCAGCAAAAATAATTCATTCCCACAGGTGCCAACTTTTTGGAGAGCTGGTGATCAAGTGCAAGAAATATTTCAGCTGTAGGAGTTGTGAATGAGCACCAAAGTCTGCTCTGTGCAATGGGACAGAGGTACTGCAGTGGGGCTTTCTTCTCAGGCCAGACATATACAGTTGCTGTACCTACTGGTAGACAACATGACCATAGAGGAGTACGTGTTGCAGATGATGCAATGGCATAGAAACCACAACCCATGGAGGCTATCCATATTGGATGCAGTACCTTTTTAGCAAGATAAATTGTTTTAGAGAAGAATGTGAATGTTTGCCCATTAGCACTGGAATTCCTATATCTGCACATGAAGTGCAGTGACTGCTCTTTATAATCCCGGCCCCCTGATATACCTCCTTAAAACAAAATTGTAGTCCAGAGATTTAAATTTTTTATTAGTTTTTTTTATCATTAGAGAAGCAGTTTAGTTTAGACATTGCTTATCCAGGCCCAGTTTTTCTGGACGACATTTTAAAAAATGATGGATATGTTGCAGTGATGATGTAATATTTCAGGAACCATCAGACATATATACTTCATTTTGATGTTAAAACATAGGAGTTGAGGGATCAAGTAGTCTTATAGAGACAGAAAGCAACTCCTCAGAGCAAACCTTCTTCCATTTTCCAAAATGGCAGCTAAGAAGAGACAGATGCAGAAATGAAACAAATAGTAATGTTTTTACTCCTTTAGGCCCGTATTTATACTGTTTGACGCTAAACTGCGCTAACGCAGTTTAGCGTCAAAAACTTTTGCGCCGGCTAACGCCATTCTGAAGCGCCATGCGGGCGCCGTATTTATTGAATGGCGTTAGCCGGCGCAAGCAGACCGGCGCTGCCTGGTGTGCGTGGAAAAAAACCACGTACACCAGGCAGCGCCGGCGTAGGGAAAAATGGCGTTAGGGCGTCTTAAAAATGGCGCAAGTCAGGTTGACGCTAAAAAATCGTCTTAACCCGATTTGCGCCATTTTAAACGACGCCCAGACGCCATTTACATGACTCCTGTCTTAGTAAAGACAGGAGTCATGCCCCCTTGCCCAATGGCCATGCCCAGGGGACTTCTGTCCCCTGGGCATGGTCATTGGGCATTGTGGCATGTAGGGGGGCACAAATCAGGCCCCCCTATGCCAAAAAAAAAAAAAAAAAAAAAAAATTATACTTACCTGAACTTACCTGAATGTCCCTGGGATGGGTCCCTCCATCCTTGGGTGTCCTCCTGGGGTGGGCAAGGGTGGCAGGGGGGGTCCCTGGGGGCATGGGAGGGCAGCTGTGGGCTCATTTTGAGCCCACAGGTCCCTTAACGCCTGCTCTGACCCAGGCGTTAAAAAGTGGCGCAAATGCGGGGTTTTCGGCCCGCCAACTCCCGGGCGTGATTTTTGCCCGGGAGTATAAATACGACGCATTTGCGGCGCATTCATTTTTTTGGACGGGAACGCCTACCTTGCATCTCATTAACGCAAGGAAGGCGTTCACGCTAAAAAATGACGCTCTTTACTCATACTTTGGCGCTAGACGCGTCTAGCGCCAAAGTATAAATATGGCGTTAGTTTTGCGCCTAATTTGCATCGAAAAAAACGACGCTAATTCGGTGCAAACGGAGTATAAATATGCCCCTTAATGTATACACCAAACAATGTTTATGATCTGAATTTAAAAAAAAATTATCACTCGTGTTTTAAACAAATTTTCATAATTTACTTCATGTATTTGTTTCGGCATTCGCTCATGTTACATTTGCAGAATGTTGAACATTTGAGAAGAGCATATCGACAGGGACATCTGTTTGTAGCACAGGTTTTGCAAGTACATGTTAGTTATGTGGTAGAGGATTTAGCAATTCCGTAGGTTTTAGTACCCCACCAATATCTTCCCAACCAAATTCACAAAGACCTTTTCCTACATATGCATGATCCAAAACATTTACATACCTTCTGATCAAGTAGAATGCTATTTTAATGTGACCACGCACCGAATATGACGCCAGTTGAAGGTCACTTAGTGGGACTGATCTCTTAAACTCAATGTACCCAAGATTGTCAAATTTGTGGCAATCTGAGCTCATTGCCCACACATGCACAAGGTATTTTTCTACGTCTTTAAAGTCACATTCTTCTTTTGCCTCAGCAAATCCTTTGAGAAACTTCACAGGTTCAGTAGTTTAAGCTCCAAGCTGTGTTCCAATTTTGCTCATAGTATCATCACCCATAAGAATATATACCATGATAAGAACACTGGGCCTATCTGGGTAAAGTTTATTGTGCAGAGTATGAAGCAGGATTAAGTGTCTTTTCTCACCTGTTCCATAACTCTGACAATCCTTGACTTATGAACATTGCAACAAATCTAAGTAGCACAATAATACTATCTGTGTCCTTTGACAGTACAATGTCAAACCATTTAAAACATTTAAACCATTTAAAACAGCCCACTCAACATGTGGCACAAAAAATAGGGTCAGCTTCTTCCAATTTGCTGTTAAGTTCTTGTACAATATGGCCTGTACCTTTTGAATATATCTCTGCAGGCACCAACTCCTCATTGACAATCATTCCACTTGCAATAATTCGAAATTCAGTGTTCACTGGAGCATCAGCAATGTTTTTACAAGTTAACATCTTCAAGTCCATCTTATTTGCCGTTAGTGACCAGAATTTATCTAGTTGCACAGGTATAAGTGTTGAATGTTTGATGCAGGCAAGGTCAATTGTTCCACTTGTATGCGTTTGTCTTATTCTCTCACATTCTTTGACAGATAGTTCAAGATAACTGTCAAAGGCAATGTGCAGTTCTTGCAAGGTGCACACTGACTTTGATATCTGAACCTCTCCGAAGTTTTGCAGGGATGAAATCTTGACCATTTGCAATTGTGACATCTAGACCACAACAACAACAGTTTTCAATGAGGACAACTTTTCGAATTGAGATGCTTCAGGTGAAAGGTTTTTTTCGAGCTCTCGTATGAGTTTGTACTTCACTAGTTTGGTTGCAACATCTCCATTAAAAAATGTTTATTGGAAGAAGATCATGCAACAGAGTGTCCTTGATAAAGACACCCCTTTCTTTTGGTACATTTGGTACATCCATCTCTCTATGTGCTTGAGAAAGTTGTTTTTTGTAACCTATTTTGTGGTGGCTGGTTGGACGAAACTCTTACTGTGGCAATTAAAGTGTAGAAGTTTAGCTGTAGTGATTATGTCAAACAGCTTTTTCTCTTCCAATACAAATCTCTCCTGCTTCAGTTCTGCATATAGTTTTGATCTATGTTCCAAGACATCTCGTAGATGTGTCTTTATACCGTTATCCACTTATTGTTTACTCACAACTTTGTGCAGTTGCACAGGCTCAATCATGTTAAAGGGGTTTCCTTGCTGCTGCATGAAACAAAGAAGGCTGTCAATATGTTTATTAAAATGTTCCCCTTTCTTTCTCACACTTTTGTGGTGAGGAACAGCTTCATGATAGTCCATTCATTCTGAATTTGTCATCTCTCTGAAAACATTGCAAGTAGAAAGGACTCCATGGTAAACTAGCTGCCATTGAGCAACATATTAACTTTTACATGTCTGACCAACAACTCCCTTGGAGCTTTTCTGTAATCTCTGGATTGTCTGTTCCAGTTTCATATCTGGAGTCAGAGCTTTGAACCTTCCCTCTCTGTCTTTCACTACAAAATATCTGTGTATGAATTTTCTGTAGAGGTGCTTCTTCACTCTTTGCCAATACCAGGACCCATTTCTCAGGTAGTTTATGCAACTGAATTTGTGAAACACAGTAATCAGTGGCTCCATAGTCCTAACTTGCAGCTCCCAATCACCCTCCGGATCAGCATGTACCATGTTTTTCACTAGAGCTATCATGTGTAAAACATTTCCCCAGTACTTGCAAAGTTCTGATTCTTCTTTACATTCTTTGACAAACTCTACTGAACTTGGTTTTTAGGTTTTCTGATTTTGAAATGTGTATTGAACATTTCCTGGCTTTGCATTATGGGGGTCATTACAACATTGGCGGTAAAAGCCGCTTATCACCGTGCAGAAGACCCCCAAATACCCGCGCGGAATTCCGCCACGGTCATTATGACCCACAGCTCGGAATCCGCCAAAATCCAGACACCCACACAAGTCCACCACACCAAAGGTCCGTGATAAACTGGCGATAACAAAACCTCCCCCGTCACGCCAACAGGAATAGGCCCACACTATCACGACCCACGAATCCACGCGGCGGTCTTTCAACCACGGTATTCCATTGGCGGTACACAGCTGCGCTCAAAATACACACACATTTACAAAAACACTACCACATTGGACAATTACAAATACACACACCTGATACACATACACACACCACTCCCACACACCCAATACAATATAAAACACACATCCACATCACCCACAAACCCCTACAACCAAAATCCCGAAAGAAGGCCATAGAGAGACACTACAATCTACAAACAAGCATCCACAGGCACACAACACCATCACCCACATAACATCCACGCACCCCACACAACACACCACTAATCACGAAACATATCACAACACACACCACCCCACACATCACCCACACCACCCCATGGCACGGCAAAGACACCCCAGATTCTCTGAGGAGGAGCTCAGGGTCATGGTGGAGGAAATCATCCGGGTAGAGCCACAGCTATTCGGATCACAGATGCAGCACGCCTCCATTGCTAGGAAGATGGAGCTATGTCGCAGAATAGTGGACAGGGTCAACGCAGTGGGACAGCACCCAAGAAATAGGGATGACATCAGGAAGAGGTGGAACGACCTACGGGGGAAGGTGCGTTCCATGGTATCCAGACACCACCTTGCGGTACAGAAGACTGGCGGCAGACCCCCACCTCCTCCCCCACAACTAACAACATGGGAGGAGCAGGTCTTGGCGATTCTGCATCCTGAGGGCCTCGAAGGAGTAGCTGGAGGAATGGACTCTGGTAAGTCAAACTTTAACTACCTTATCCCTCACCCTACCTGCATGCTATCACATACCCCCACCCTCGCCCTCACCCCCATCATTCCAACTCCTCACACATGTCCCCCTATCACAAACCACACATCCCAACACCAAGCCCTGCATGCAACACCAAAGCATGGACACCCATCACCAATGCATGGCCACGCACATACCCATACACCCCCCCTAAACCATCATCACACAAGGTCCCACACAGGAATGCAAGCACTGTTGTACACGGTCACCCACCCATTGCACAGCATGGTACACCCAGATGCAATAATCATGCTTTTACACCCCTGCAGGACCCCTACCCAACGTCACCGCACAGGAGGGTCCACACATGTCCACACCACCAACAGAAGAGGCCCACAGTGTCCAAATGGATCTAGATGACCAGCCCGGCCCATCTGGGACCTCGGGACAGTCAGTTCCCCTCACACAGACACAGGCCACCACAGAGCTTCCCCCCTCTGGAAACACCAGCACAACACCTACCCAGCGGGGCCATGCCTCTGTCCCCAGGACACGTCAATCAGCAGTGTGTCCACCACTACAGGGTACCCAGGCTAACCCACCACCCCAACAACAGGGACCTGGGGGCAGTGGTAGTGGGCACACCGTTCAGGGGACAGAGGCCCAGGAACACAGGGGAACTGGGAGGGCTGCTGTGCGACAGGGGGAGGACAGGCCCAGGGAACCCACTCTCTACGAGGCCCTCTCCAACATCATGGGAGCATACCATCATTCCCAGGAGACGATGGCAACGATACTGGCCAAGTTTCAGGAGACCCAGCGGCTGCAGGAGGAACAGTATTTGGGCTTCAGGGAGGAACTCAGATCCATCAATTCCACCCTGGGCACCATCGTATGGGTGCTGAAGGAAGTCCTCAACACCAGGGGGGACACTGTGGCACAACAAGGGGCCCCTGACACTAGCCTGGACGATGAACTGCCCATCTCCTCCTCCGGCGCTAGTGGAAAGGAGGCACAGTCACAGGACCACCACACCAGCACCCCACCCCCTGCAGATGGAGAACCACCCCGCAAACGGTCCCTGAGATCCAGGACAAAAACAGAGAACGATGCCAAGACCCCCGCCAAGAAATGAGACCGCCCTGAATGTCATCCTTTTGTCCCACGTTGTCACCCTGTCCATCCACAAACTGCCCCAGCTCCACTTCATATGCCCCTCTGGTCAATGCACCTGTGAAACAAATAGACTGGACTCTGCCATGGACATTCGTCCACCATCACCCCTCACCATTTTACAGCATTCTCCAATATTGAGCACTAAAATAAACACCCTTAAAGCACAAAACAATCTGGAGTCTGTCTGTGATTTCGAAATAGTGTATTAGCAATTACCGTGAGAAAATGCTCTTTCAATTTTAATGTCAACATACCTATGTCACACAGCTCTAGTCCATGAGGAAACAAAGCAGATGTCACACAGTGGGACCCACATCTGTGAAATCGTAAGTGAAAGTGAAAACTCAGTGACCTTACACTGGGTGAAAAGGACAGACAGTAGAGAGGTAGTAGTGTTAAATTACATGTAGTAGGCAGGTTTGTCTTCTTACCTGTGTCTCACTGGAAGTATTGCAGGATAACCGAGTTCCTGTTGTCGATGTCCTCTTCTTCTGCTTCCTCGTCTTCACTGTCCACAGGCTCCACAGATGCCACAACATCCTCCTGCAGAAAAGGGTCCTGCTGTCGCAAAGCTAAGTTGTGAAGCATACAGCAGGCCACGATGATCTGGCATACCTTCTTTGGTGAGTAGAATAGGGAACCACCTGTCCTATGGAGGCACCTGAACCTGGCCTTCAGAAGGCCAAAGGTCCTCTCTATAATTCTCCTAGTTCGCCCATGGGCCTCATTGTAGCGTTCCACTGCCCTTGTCCTGGGATTCCTCACTGGGGTCAGTAGCCATGACAGGTTGGGGTAACCAGAGTCACCTGAAAAAGGCGAGGGTTTCTGTACACCTGTTCACTCCTGTGGGGGGGGACCAAGGCCACATGTGTCCCATCAATGGCACCTATGATGTTGGGGATATGTCCCAGGGCATAGAAGTCACATTTCACTGTAGGAAAATCCTCCACCTGAGGGAAAACGATGTAGCTCCGCATGTGTTTCAGCAGGGCAGACAACACTCTGGACAACACGTTGGAAAACATAGGCTGGGACATCCCTGATGCTATGGCCACTGTTGTTTGAAAAGACCCACTTGCAAGGAAATGGAGTACTGACAGCACCTGCACTTGAGGGGGGATTCCTGTGGGATGGCGGATAGATGACATCAGGTCTGGCTCCAACTGAGCACACAGTTCCAGGATTGTGGCACGATCAAGCCTGTAGGTGATGATTACATGTCTTTCCTCCATTGTCGACAGATCCACCAACGGTCGGTACACCGGAGGATGCCGCCATCTCCTCACATGTCCCAGCGGACGGTGCCTATGAAGGACAACAGCAAGCACAGTGTCAGCCAACTCAGAGGTACGTACACACAGCTTACACAGAACACGATTCATAATCTGAAATTAGCATGTATGAGTATTGAGGCAAGGCCTAGGTATGTGTGAAGCAGTTAAAAATAGAGCCATGTGGGCCCCTGAAATGGCGGCTACCTGACCTGTAAAGTGGGACAATGGGATATGAGGTAACTGCACTGGCGTTGTACACCGTTGCGGTAGGCGGTCGAAGACTGCGGCGCAATTCTCCATTGGTTAATATTGGACCCTATGGGTCCTAGGAGCCAATGACGATGTACGCCGGCGGTGACGGTACGCACCGCCCAGTTGTGAGTGACATTTTCCATCTGTTCAATCACTGGATACCTGATCTTTGACAGAAGAGGACCTACACTGCAAGGGCTGCTGTGACCTCAGTCTGGAAGAGACAATGGCTCGTGCGTCTGGGGAAAGGGCCCCTGCCTTCACATCGGAGGAGTTGGAGAAACTCGTGGATGGGGTCCTCCCCCAGTACACGCTACTCTACGGTCCTCCAGATAAACAGGTAAGTACACTGAGAGCATGCTGTATGGGCTATGCCTGTGTGGAGTCGGGTGGATGAAAGATTGGGGGGGGGAGATTGAGGCGTGCATGAAACGATGGTTAGTGCATGTGCCACATGGCAAGGATAGGGATGCGGGCCAATGACTGTGATGGTGCAGTTGGTAATAACTTCTCTTTTTCCCCTGTACAATTCCTGTAGGTCAGCGCCCACCAGAAGAATGATATTTGGCGTGCCATCGCCAAGGACGTCCAGACCCTGGGGGGTCTATCACAGACGTGGCACCCTTTGCCATAAGAGATGGGAGGACATTCGCAGCTGGAGCAAGAAGACGGCGGAGGCCCAGCTGGGGATGGCCTCCCAACGTGGGAGGGGTGCCCGTCGCACCATGACCCCCCTGATGTTCATGATCCTGGCGGTGGCGTACCCGGAGTTGGATGGGCGCTTAAGGGCATCACAGCAGCAACAAGGGGGTGAGTACACTCTCATTCTGCTGATTCAGCGCGCAGTGGAGGTGTCTGGGAGGGGGAGGTGGGCTGTGGGTTCCCCTAGGCCAGGGCGAGAATGCTAGTTAGATCCCCTTTTTCAGGCAGGCCCTGTGGCACCCCACACCACCTGGGTACAGTGCCAACTACACCTAGTCAGGCCCCTGTGACATCCATGTGTGCAGATGTCGGCCATAGCCTTGTAGGCCATGTCCCAGGGATTGCATAGTGGACCCCAAGTGCGCGGCGTAGTGCAGGGAGCTTCTGTGTCTGTCGTGTCCGCCAGCGGAAGCGGTAATGTATGCACTCAACATGTTTTTCTTCTGTTGTCCCCCCCCCCTCTTTGTGGTCTCCCTGTTTTTGTGTGAATTAGCATCATCAGGCGGAGGAGCAGTGGCACCGGAGCAGGAGGGAGCTGCATTCCACATGCCCCTGGAGGGCGACACTACGGAGTCAGATTTCACCAGTGGGACGGAGGACGAGGGGAGCTCCATGGCGAGGACAGGAGCTGACACCAGTGATACGGACTCGTCCTTTGATGGGAGCTCCCTTGTGGTGGCGGGCACATCTGTGCCCCCCCCCATCTACAGGTACAGCCGCCACCCCCCCTTCCAGCACCGCCCTCCCAGCAGCCCCTCAGCCTTTGCCCCGTGCCCGCTCACCCAGGAGGGTGGGCATCTCCTTCGCCCCAGGCACCTCAGGCCCTGCCCCAGTCACCCCTGCTGCCCTCAGTGAGGAGGCCATTGATCTCCTCAGGTCCCTCACTGTTGGGCAGTCTACCATTTTGAATGCCATCCAGGGTGTAGAGAGGCAGTTGAAACAAACCAATCCATTCCTGGAGGACATTCATTCTGGTCAGGCAGCCCTTCAGCTAGCTTTTCAGACTCTGGCCTCAGCACTGATGGCAGCCATTGTCCCTGTCCCTAGCCTCCCCCCTACAACTTCCTCCACCCAGACCCACACCCCTGTACCTCAGCCTACCCCAAGCACACCATCAGACCAGCATGCACACACCCCAACACACAAAGGAAGCTCAGACAAACATAAGCACCACACATCCCACAGGCACTCACGCAAACATCACACACATGCAGACATAGCAACATCCACTGCCTCCACTGTGTCCCCCTCCTCCTCGTCTCCCTCCTCTCTCCCAGTCTCGTCTCCACTCACACCTGCATGCACTACATCTACAGCCACTACTTCCAGCACACACACCACCACACCCCGCTCACGTGCAGTCACCACCCCCACTACCATTCACACATCCCCTGTGTCCTCTCCCAGTGTGTCTATGATGCCACCTCCCAAGGTACACAAACGCAGGCACACACCCACCCAACAGCCATCCACCTCACGACAGCCTCCAGCCCATGCACCTTCACCCAAAGTCACCAAACGTACACCTCCTACAACCACAACCTCTTCCTCCACTCCCAAACCACCTCCAGCTACCTGTCCCAGTGTTCCCAAGAAACTTTTCCTGTCCACCCTTGACCTCTTTCCCTCACCTCCCCCCACCCCATCAGTCTCCTAGGGCCCGACTCTCCAGGTCCCAACCTAGCACCTCAGCCACGACATCGGCGGGATCAGTGGTGCCAGTCGTCACCGGATTCTGGAGTGCACCAGGCAGCAGGGCAGCCAGTGTGGCAAGGAGCCACAGCACGGACAGTCCCGCTGCCCAGGAGGCGACCGCCATCAGCACCGCCAGCAGCAGCCCCGCTGGCCCAGACAGGACTGCCAGCACCAGCCCCGCTGGCCAGGAGGTGACCACCAGCAGCAGCCCCGCTGGCCCAGACAGGACCACCAGCCCCGCTGGCCAGGAGGCGACCACCAGCAGCAGCCCCCAAGGCCCAGACAGGACCGCCAGCAGCTGAGTCGCTGCCAAGGACACCGCCGCCACAAGCACCGCTGCCAAGGACACCGCCACCAAAGGACACCGCCGCCACAAGCACCGCTGCCAAGGACACCACCGCCACAAGCACCGCTGCAAAGGACACTGCCGCCACAAGCACCGCTGAACAAGACACCGCCGCCACAAGCACCGCTGAACAGAACACCACCCCACAAGCACCGCTGAACAGGACACCGCCGCCAAAAGCACCGCTGCAAAGGACACCGCCGCCACAAGCACCGCTGAACAGGACACCGCCGCCACAAGCACTGCTGAATAGGACACCGCCGCCACAAGCACCGCTGGCCCATGAGCGCCAAGAGCACTGACGCTACTGAGTCTGCCACAAGCAGGATGAAGCACTCTGGGCACCAAGCCCCCTCCAGAACCAGTGGAGAAAGGCATCCACTACCTCAGTCCTTGGCAGGATGAAGCACTCTAGGCACTAAGCCCTTCCAGAACCAGTAGAGAAAGGCATCCACTACCTCAGCCCTTGGCAGGATGAAGCACTCTGGGCACAAAGCCCCCTCCAGAACCAGTGGAGTATCACATCCACTACCTAAGTCCTTGGCAGGATGAGGCACTCTGGGCACAAAGCCCCCTCCAGAACCAGTGGAGACTGTTATCCACTTGAGAGACCGTGGCTTTGCACTCCCCAGGATTGAACAGTGGGCAAACCACCCACTGTAGAGACTTGAGAGACTGTGGCTTTGCACTCCCCAGGATTGAACAGTGGGCAAACCACCCACTGTAGAGACTTGAGAGACTGTGGATTTGCACTCCCCAGGATTGAACATTAGGCATGTGACCCCCTCGTGGATTTGGCGTTGTGCACTCAACCGGCTGAGGTGCCCCCCCTTCCCCCTGAGGTGCCTGTTTTATTTCTATCTGATGCCCCTGCAGTGTTCTCACCGTCATGTTCGGGTACCTTGTGTGGGTCTCGACCATGCAGTGTGGGCCCAGTGTTCCACAGACTTAAATGGAGCAATACCTGGACTTCTATTCTTGGTGTATATATTTGTTAATAGTGTATATATATTTTTGCGTACTGGATTTTAATAGATTACAATGGTTACACTAATTTCCTTTTGTCTTTGCATTCTTCCAGGGGGCTTGGGGGGGTCTAACTGTAATGTATCATGATGTATTAGTGTGTGTGTTGTAGTGGGTGAGGGTGGGGGTGTTGCATATTGTGTATGTGTGTCCCTGTTTTTTCCCTCCCCCCTCCCCTGTGTCGTAGGTGCAGTACTCACCGTGGTCTTCGCCGCCGGCGTTCAGGCTCCTGGTAGAGGAGCAAGAATATCAAGGCTGGGAAAATGTGAAGCTCTGGTTCCATGGTGTCCTGGTTCCTCGTGGGGTGTGTAGAGGTGAGTGTTTCCCTTGGAAGTCCAGTTTCCGCCGTGTTTTTGTTCACGGTGAATCCGCCCCGGAAAAGGTGGCAGATTGGTAGGTTGTGATACTGTGGGTGGTACATTGTCCTCCGCCTGTCTGTTGGCGGTGACCGCCGCGCTGTTTGTTTGTACCGCCGTGGCGGTCGGAGTGTTAAAGTGGCTATATTTGTTGGCGGTTTCCGCCACGGACGTAATTCACATTTTTTTACCGCCGGCCTGTTGGCGGTTTTAGCGCCGCTTTAACAGCAACCGCCTGGGTTGTAATGACCACCTATGTCTTTTGAATGAACTGCACACTATGCCTTGTTCACTTCTAAGATAAGATATGCAAAACCTAACTTGTCATTCTTGTTCCAGAAAGCATACCAATACAATGTTTCTATAGCCTCAGATATGGTGAGCATACCTTGTAACGAACGAACATAATGAGTTCCATTCAATACTGACTGGACAGTTTTGCTTCCAAAGATGTTAGCCTCAATAAGTGCATCGTCTGTGCCACATCCACTGAGATAACTTCCTGCACAACATAACACAACTTTTGTCATGTGGAAAACGCCCATCATTGGATAAAGAACTTCAAATTCTACTGGATTGCTCATTAAAATGTCAGTTACAATACACAAAACACCTTCATTGCAGAAAATTGGCAGGACAGGTTGGTCTTCAAGCTAAGCATGCACATTTTGGACATTTTTTAGAGTTGTGTATACTGTTACGTAGTTTGTGAATGGAGATGGTAATACTGGTAAAATCTCAACCTTCTTCAGTGGAACAGTATTCTGGGAGATCAGAGCATTAATTCCAGCCCACAGAGGAACTGGCTTTTTTAATCCTTCAGTCCAGACCGAAAAAACAATATGTTAAATTCAGTTAAGTGAGCTTTGTGGACTGCAGCATCAGGTAGAAGATCTATGTCCTTAGCCACTTTGAAGTGTTCTGGTAGACTGGGACGTGTTGACGGCTTGCAGTGATCTTGCACACCTTGGCAAGGCAGGTAGGTTATAAGTTTGCAGCTTCATTTGTTTATGCCTACAGCTGACACAGCTTTGTTTCCAGCAGCTACTTCATTGGTACAGTCTTGAAAAAGCACCACAGCAGATCCATGTGGGCTGAATGTTTCTGACAAAAAGACCTGTCTTCAAAATCAAAATTATTAAGAGCAGCAATTGTAAGTCTCTTCCTGGTAAAGTGACTTGGAAGTGGCGTGCTGTTGGATTCAGAAGATTTTAAAGCATGAGCTGCTAACAAGTTCCTGCTCTGTACTATGTCATTATAACTTGTTGATACACCAATCCTATTCCTTGAAGTGATTTTCACTATACTTTTGCACTTGTCATAGATTGCATGGGCAGTAATCATGTGTAGTGGAGTTTTCTTTTTGCCGTGATGTACTTCATAAAACATTATTTGGAAAAGGCAGTACATTTGCACAGCATATGCCTGTCGGTTCATAGAAATATCTATCATCAATGCCATCAATGTTGTACACTTCTGTTCCGAACTCAAGAACTTTAGCTTGAAACAGTTTTACTTTGCTGATATTAAATAATGATGCAAAAATGTTAATGCAACATCAGGGATTCTTGTTGACTCTCATGATTTGCTGAGCTCAGGGAGCATCACAATATTTGTCATTAAGTCCAAAATCGAAGATTTTCAGGATGTTTTTGAAACTGGTTCCTTCTGATTTTACTGCATTCTGTGATCTTATTTTGGCAGCAAGAACTTCAGGAGTAAAATCAGCTGAAAACATCATAAGTGTCGCATTCTTTTTGTTAGACTTACAAAAAAGAATTCTGCCATTTTACATTCTCACTAGAAAAATCTTTATTTCATTATTTTGGATTAATACAGTTTCATCAATGTTAACCATTATTTCTCTGATCTCATTGAGTGTGAACCTGTAGCTAGCACTCAAGAATGGCTTTAAAACTGAATTTGCTTTTTTCAAAGAGTGCAAACTTAACTGAAAGCAGGCGGTTATGATGCTGTTGGGAGCTCCTTCTACATTAATATTTTTTTAAGGTATGCATGCATGCAGTTCAGGTGGGCATACAAATCCACTGCAAGTGCATTCACCTTGCTGTTTAGTCCAGCTACTCAGCTGAAAATGTAATCTTGGAAGAAACTAGCTGCAGATAAAAACATTTTTGCCCTTTGAGACTCACATACTCTGTACTTTGTTCTTTCCTCAATTCCTTTGGCCCTTGATCTGGCTCACCCAGAGATAACACATTGAGGATCCTCTGCTTTCTGATCAGTTGCTGAAGGTGGGCAAGGAGTAGCCATCGATCTAAGTGGATGGGTATTGGGTTTGTTTGTTGTTGCTTTCTCAGAAGTCTCGGATTCTTGTTGTGATTCACTGGTTTCTGCTATTTTTTCAAGGCTTTTTTCCAGTGTATATGACTTGTAGCACTTGTTGTTACAATGATAAAATATTTGATCCTCTTCACCCATCAGTGTCAATCTTTTGTGAACTTTGCCTTGCCGTATTTCTGCAGCATCTCAAACTCTCTTTTGTCGAGCGGCAGTTGATGTTAGCTTTACTTTCAGATTAGTTTGGCATATGACACATTTTTCTTTGTTGAATGAGTCCTCAGATTTTGTAGTTAGCAACATTTCGTCAGAAGGTAAAGATCCTCTGCTACCATCTACTTCCCTCATGTTTACGAATTTGAATCAATAGAAAACCTGAAACAAAAACAATATTAAAATAAATTACCAATATGATAGCTAAACCACATCAGTATAGAGCCGGCATTTCTAAAATGGCGGAAGGGTTGATCTGAGGAGTTATTTTCTGTCTCTATAAGACTACTTAACCCCTAAAACACATGTTTTGACACCAAAATGAAGTATATAGGTCTCATGGTTCCTGAAATATTACATCATCACTGCAACACATCAGCCATTTTTAAAAATGCTCTCCAGAGTAAAAAATTGGCTCAGATTAGCAATGTCTACCAAAGCTAAATTACTTCTCTAATGAACCAAAAACACAAATCAAAAATGAAAATTTCTGGACAACATTTTTTTACAGTGGTTTATGAAGAGGCCAGGACTATTAGTCACATCACTGCTTTACATATCATGGATACCAAGAATAACAATCTAAATCACAAACTGAAACTTAATGTTTAAACTTTTTATGTAGCGGTCAGATGGCCCATATTCTTAGATACCACATTTAGTTAGTCTTGGCTTATCAGTCACCACAATGCTTCAACCTGAAATTTACCTTTTAGACATTTTAGGTATGGCCTGAATATCTCTACAAGCAAAGTACTACTGGCTAAAACGCTAGGATTGTCTGAAGAAGATATGCATTGATGTTATGTTTATACATTTTACAAAGTGTCTAGTTCAATTGCTGTATCATTACTGGTTTGCCCTAATGTAAAATTATAGAATCGAATGTAACCCTTTTTCACCTATTTTATATATGTGCACTATTTGGCTCACACTATACATGAAAATGAGCATTAATAATGCCATTTGTTATGACTTTTGAATAGTGTAAAGATAAAATGTTTTCATCAAGCTTCACTGGCAGGCAGGAGAGATATAGCAGGGACAGCAACAGTGCAAGCATTTCTAGAACACCATTGGACTAGGAAAATGAGGCAGAATGTGCGTAATATAGTGTGTGTGTGTGTGTGCATATGAATGTGTGTGACTGCAGCAATTGAGTGTGTGTAACGACATGTGAGTGTGTGTGTGTGTGTGTGTGTGTGTGTGTGAATATTATACGTACAAGTATACAAGTGTGCTGCTGGATCTGGGATACCAGAGGTAATTCTAAACATAAGGGGGCCCTTTAAGATATCTATGACAATATTCGGAAACTGGCATATTCTGTGTAATCCTTAGGGGCAGCAATGAAAAGATGAAGGGAACTGCATAGTGGAGGTATTTCCTGGCCTGTGGGGTGAGTCCACGAAAAACAGTGAAAACATGAACAACTATTGGAGAGGAGTGGACTTATTTGGCATACTATAAAAGTAATGGATTATTTTTTACTGCTGTTTCAGAACCTTTGACTTGATTCCAATTTTATGTAAAATGTGTGCTTTAAAATGACCAACCTTAAAATGGACAAAGCTGTTTAAAGTTAACAAGTGGATAAGCCACCTGCACTCATGTCCACCGGCAGTTCCGTCAAATTTATAATTAAAATTGTGTCATGTGACACCCCCCACTACCAACAACTTTGTGAACCTAGTTCCTGTGCTCAGTCCTACTGTATTGAGCAAAATGTTTACCACAAGTCAAAATGTGCAATACAAACACCCATAATAAGCAGAAGCACACAAAAAACAATCAAGTGTAGTACTCAAAGGTACCACTATGGAAGTGGAGCTTCTTAAGTACGTCTTAAAGTTTTTTTGTGCTGCTCACTTAAGATATTGCGACAGGTTCACTGTCAAGCCAGATTTAAAATGTTCAAAATGTTATGCCTGTGCTTTGCTGGCAAGTGCTGCCTGAACGTGCAGCTGAAGATAATAAACTAGGGCCCAAATCTACTAATATTTGAAGCAGTGCATTGCAGCAACCAGAGGTGCTGCACTGTTGTGCTCCAAAGGGAGAGGATAAAATGTGCCATACCCACTAAGATATGTGCATCTTTACTGCCTCGGTTTAACACCCTTATTTTAGCATTAGGACTGTAGCCAGTCTTTTACGTGTAGACACATTTGTATTCATCTCATAATTTTTAGCACAGCCAGCTTTTAGGTTATTTTTATATTTTAATTGGCTGCTTCTTTCTGAGAAGACATAGTTGGTCATGCTGTACATTTTATCAGCCATTTGCTCACATTGCCCTTTGTGCCCTGTTTAAGGCTGTCATGTTCGGTACATGATATTCTAACTCATACTGCCGCACCAGGAGCTCAGGAGTCAGTCCCTAACTCCTAGACATATTAGCATATCAGGCCTGTTCTTAGAACATTGCAGGATTTATTATATAAACCCCACATAGGCCACAGGGGGGCTAGGGCATTCCAGTCATGGCTGTCCTGCGATGCATATTTTTCCATTGACAGCTTTGCTGATCCTGGCACTGACTGTTCAGCTACCAGAGAGGATTGCCTCCCAGACAACAGGCAGACCCTTGCCAGCCTTTTCAGATATGGAGTTAGGATCCTTCCTTTAGACAAGATAATCAGAAGAGTTACCCCCACTATGCTCTCAGATATTAGACAGAGGGTGTAGGTAGGAATCTACAGGCTTTTAGGATCATACAAAGATGGGTGGGGTTATCCTCTGCACGCTGATTGTAATGATGATCACTGTGTTATGTTTTATCTGCCTAATTATCGCAGCTCATGCTTTTTATAATAGGATGCAATTGCTTTAATGAATGCATTGAAATCCAATTTGTATCTTATTCCCTCTTAGCCTGTGCGTCTTTACGGTTACTGAGCAAAATGGGTGTTATCTATTCACCACGACTTACCTGAGGAGTCAGTGTGTAACGTTTAGATTGCCACAAATCAACCTTCCTTTCTAAGGTTGTCTGAAGAACTGTGGGATAGCCAGGAATCAAGCCGACAGCTTCAAGGTGGTGTGGGACTGACTCAGTCACCCAAACACGGCCCTAACACAAGCAGTCTGAATAACAAAATAGGAACCGGACGACAAACCTCTGGGATCTTTGTATGGAAAATCCATTATCACCCATGCATGCCTGCACAGTGTGTAACTTTGGGTTACTTTAAGGAACTTTCCAGCATAAATCCTAGTTTACACTGGATAGTGAATCCCACGCCAACACTTTGCACAGGGTTTATGTAACTTTAGTGGCACAAATGTTTAGAAAATATATGGGCCTAGTAATGTCGCAGGTAACTCTTTGTACTAAGACAAAGAGCACCAGTAAGTTCATCTGGGAGGTGCACGGTTCACAAAAGTGGGCATCTTAACCCCTTCTGTGCCGCAGATGTAGTGGTTACGTCCTGCGGCACAGTGCTGCTGTGCCGAGGACGTAACCACTACGTCCTCGGCACACAGCCCAGAGGGAGCGCTCTCGCTCCCTCTGTGTGCTTCCCCCCACGCCCCCAAAGTCAGGGATGGAAGGGGAAGCCCTTCCCCTTCCACCCCGACCCCCCCACCCCCCCATAATGACGTCAGCGCGCGATCGCGCGCTGACTTCATTATGGGGATTTTGCCGCACAGGAAGCCATTTGCTTCCTGTGCGGCGAACGGAGAAGAGGTAAGAATCTCTTCCCGGTGGGTGGGGGGTTTGGGCTAAAGAGGCACCGGGGGAAAGGAAAGGCTTTTCCTTTCCCCCGGTGTCTCTTTGAGCATTCCTGCTGCCCGATCGTATTGCGATCGGGCAGCAGGAATGCCCACTAGACACCAGGGATTTTTTTTTTTGTTGTTCTTTACTGTTTCTTGTTTGCGGGGAGCGGCCCCTTGGGCAAGGGTCGCTCCCCTTGTGGGGGCAATTAGTTACGGCCATTTCTGCCCCCCTTGGGGGCAGATTGGCCTACTTTTTAGGCGGATCTGCCCCCAAGGGGGGCAGAAACCACTGGATCACCAGGGATTTTTATTTTCTGTGCATTTATGTTGGGGGGGGTGCCCCCTTGGGCAAGGGGCGCCCACCCCAAGGGGGCAGAGAACTGTTGGCCTTTTCTGCCCCCCTTAGGGGCAGATCGGCCTATTTTTTTTAGGTCCATCTGCCCCCAAGGGGGGCAGAAGCCACTTAGGCACCAGGGATTGTGTGTGTAGTGAATGGGGGGGCGCCCCCTTGGGCAAGGGTCGCTCCCCTGTGGGGGGCATGTCCTTTAGGGCCATTTCTGCCCCCCTTGAGGGCAGATTGGCTACTTTTTAGCCAGATCTGCCCCCAAGGGGGGCAGAAAACACTAGATCACCAGGGTTTTTTATTTTTATGTGTATTTATGTGGGGGGGGTGCCCCCTTGGGCAAGGGGCGCCCCCCCCAAGGGGGCGGAGAACTGTTGGCCTTTTCTACCCCCCTTGGGGGCAAATCGGCCAATTTTTTTTAGGTCCATCTGCCCCCAAGGGGGGCAGAAGCCACTTAGGCACCAGGGATTGTGTGTGTAGTGGATGGGGGGGCGCCCCCTTGGGCAAGGGTCGCTCCCCTTTGGGGGGCATGTCTTTTAGGGCCATTTCTGCCCCCCTTGAGGGCAGATCAGCCTATTATTTTTAGGCTGATCTGCCCCCAAGGGGGGCAGAAACCACTAGAACGCCAGGGATGTTTTTTTATGTGTTTATTTTTGTGGGGGGGCGTCCCCTTGGGCACGGGGCGCCCCCCCAAGGGGGGCATTGACCTGTTGGCCATTTCTGCCCCCCCTGGGGGCAGATGGGCCTATTTTTCTAGACCCACCTGCCCCCAAGGGGGGCAGAAGCCACGTAGACACCAGGGATAGTGTGTGTGTGTGTGTGTGTTAGTGGATGGGGGGGGGGGCTTGGGCAAGGGTCGCCCCCCACTTTGGGGGCACATGTACCCAGGCCATTTCTGCACCCCTTGGAGACAGATCAGCCTATTATTTTTAGGCTGATCTGCCCCCAAGGGGGGCAGAAACCACTAGAACGCCAGGGATTTTTTTTTATGTGTTTATTTTTGTGTGGGGGCGTCCCCTTGTGCACCGGCGCCCCCCCAAGGGGGGCATTGACCTGTTGGCCATTTCTGCCCCCCCTGGGGGCAGATGGGCCTATTTTTCTAGACCCACCTGCCCCCAAGGGGGGCAGAAGCCACGTAGACACCAGGGATAGTGTGTGTGTGTGTGTGTGTTAGTGGATGGGGGGGGGCTTGGGCAAGGGTCGCCCCCCACTTTGGGGGCACATGTACCCAGGCCATTTCTGCACCCCTTGGAGACAGATCAGCCTATTATTTTTAGGCTGATCTGCCCCCAAGGGGGGCAGAAACCACTAGAACGCCAGGGAATTTTTTTTATGTGTTTATTTTTGTGGGGGGGCGTCCCCTTGGGCACGGGGCGCCCTCCCAAGGGGGGCATTGACCTGTTGGCCATTTCTGCCCCCCCTGGGGGCAGATGGGCCTATTTTTCTAGACCCACCTGCCCCCAAGGGGGGCAGAAGCCACGTAGACACCAGGGATAGTGTTGTGTGTGTTTTTTTTGTTTTTTTTTGTTTGAGGGCTGTCCCCTTTGGCAAGGGTCGCTCTCCATGGGGACACAGTACTAAAGGTATTTTTTGGCTTCCTTGGGGCAGACAGGCCTATTTTTTTAGTAGGCCCATCTGCCCCTATGGCAGAATCCACTTAGGCACCAATTTCTAAAATGTTTGATGGTGGGGTGTTTGTCAACTGAAGAAGTCTTTGCATTTGTGATAAAAAATGTTTTCCTCCTTTTTGTTCTAGTTCAAAGCTTTTGCTTTATTTGCTGTGGCTCCTTGCGGTTTTGGCGGTGGTTGACCTGCAGTTTGCACAGTTGCATGTTTTAGGTAAGTAAAAACAATTTACTCCAAAGGAGTATTGTTGCCATGCATGAATGACATGTTTGTAGGGGGTGTACTAAATGCAGGATTGTGTGTGAAATTGTCCTTAGGTTTGTGCACAATGATATTTGTTTTGTCTTATTTCTAATTTGCCTTTCTTTCTTTCTTTTTAGTGGGATATCATTGGTGATTGCTGTGTAGTTGCTGGTGAATCAAGCTTTTTCAGGCAAGTGAGCGGTATAGTTTTTGAGTTTGTAACTCTTACTAACAAAGCTACACTTTGTTACTTGTCTTACACAGTGCTGGTTGTTGGTGGTGAATTTGTCCAGTTAATTTTAGCAGGAGAGATCATGGCTAGCCGCAGGATGACCGCTCAGCAGGTGGTTGGTATGCTTTTTGAGTCACAGTCTGATCATGACTATGAGACGGACTCTGCATCTGAGGCAGAGGAGGAAGTCAGAGATTCTGGCAGTGATGTTTCTGTTGGAGGGGAATCTTCTGATGATGAAGCCACACTCAGTGCAGATGAAGGTTCTGTTTTAGAGGAGGACATTGATGTGCCAATAGTGCAGCAACCTGGGGCTGAAAGGTTTCCCGTTAGAAGACCTGATGTCTGGGTTGCCCCAAACATGGAGCAGCCAGAGTTGCCTGCCTTTACTGGTCTCCCGGGGTGTAACGCCAATACAGAGAACTTTATGCCTATCAATTTCTTTGAGTTATTCATGGATGATGTGTTTTTGGAAGAGATTGTTGAGCAGACTAATTTGTATGCGGAGCAGCATTTGAGGGACAACGCTGCTAGACTTAGGCCACACTCTAGAGCTGCCCAGTGGATTCCCACAAATTTGGAGGAGATAAAAAAGTTTTTGGGTTTGACTTTTTTGATGGGGTTGATAAGGAAGCCGTCACTGGCTTCTTATTGGTCTACTAGTCCCTTGATGGCAACAGCTATATTTCCAGCTACCATGAGTCGTAATCAGTATTTGCTTCTTCTTAGGATGCTGCATTTTGTTGACAATGCATTAGCCTTGCCACGAGATCACCCAGATTCTGACCGTCTTTTTAAGATTAGGCCTGTCCTTGATCATTTTGTAGATCGGTTTTCGGAGGTCTATGTTCCAGGCAAAGAGATAAGTGTGGACGAGTCTTTGGTCCTCTTCAAGGGTCGTTTGGTTTTTAGGCAGTACATTCCTAGCAAAAGGGCACGATATGGAATTAAATTGTATATGCTGTCTGAAAGTAGGACAGGATATGTGTATAGTTTCCGTGTGTACACTGGTAGAGATTCCAATATTGACCCCCCTGGTTGTCCTCCCACTTTTGGAGTTACTGAGAAAATAGTGTGGGATCTTGGTAGACGACTGTTCAACAAAGGTCACCATTTGTATGTAGATAACTTCTACACTGGTGTGCAGTTGTTCAAGGAATTGTTTAGAGTGGACACAGTTGCTTGTGGCACAATCCGTTCTAACCGGAAAGGCTATCCAAGGGAGCTTGTCTGTAAAAAACTTGAGAGGGGACAGTGCTGTGCCTTGCGGAACGAGGAGCTGCTAGCTTTGAAATTTTCAGACAAGAGGGATGTCTACATGCTAAGTACCATCCATGATGAGAGTACTTCCCCTGTGACTGTTTGGGGCCAGGTTGCTGAAGTGCGCAAACCTGTGTGCATTTTAGATTATAATAAGCACATGGGAGGTGTAGATAGAGTTGACCAGAGGTTGGAACCTTATACTGCTATTCGTAAGTCTTATGTTTGGTATAAGAAGTTAGCACTTCACCTCTTCCACTTAGCAACCTTCAATGCTTTTATTGTGTTTAGGGATAGGTCTCCAGACTCAAAGATGACATTTGTGAAATTTCAGGAGTCAGTGATAGAGAGCCTTATTGTGGTGGAACAGGCCAGAGTTCCTAGAGAAGCAGTGGTGGAGGATGTGGCTAGATTGAAAGATCGCCACTTTGCTGAGCACATTCCTCCCACACCCAAAAAAGACTTTCCAGCTAAGAAATGTAGAGTGTGTTTTCGAAGAGGTATCCGGAGGGAGTCTCGAATGTACTGCCCAGATTGTCCTTCAAAGCCTGGGCTGTGTGTCGGTGCTTGTTTTAAGAATTACCACACCCAGAAGAATTTCTGGGAACAACCATGAGTGTAAACTCATGTCTGTTTTGTATTTTCATGTGTTTAGTTTCATGGTTAGCATTTCTGTCATGTTCTTAGTTAGAGCTTTTGTGTTTGTTGTTTTGTAATTCTTTCTACTTAGTTAGGGGTTCCTCTGTTTAAAAAAAATATATATATATTATGCCATTGTGTGTGGAGTGGGGCTTGGCTGAGACTGTACATATTGACTTGATGTTGGCTACTGCAACACACTGCCAGCCAAACACCAGTCCACACACTCCCATCAGCTGGTGTGATTGTTGTATCAGGCATGTGGGCGTATGTAAGTGATGGGCCCTTGAGTGGCGCTGTCTGTCGATGTGAGTGTTGTAATGTGCTGGGCCCGTGGCTGGCGGTGTGAATGGCCTTGTGTGTGTCATGTATGAAAGTTGTGTGAATGGACTGTAAAGCGGTTGGTGCCTTGTCGCGGCTTTACAGCTCACGAGCTGTGAGTCATTGGTTCAGTTTTTTGCCTTTCAGTTACTAACAGTGCTTTTCATTTTTGTGAAAGCTCTTGTTAGTAAAATTTGATCCACTGAACCATCACTCACCCTCGTGCCAAATCCAACCAGTATGTGTGGTAAAAATGACCAAACCTGCTCTGCTGTAATCAGGCGTCGCAGCACACCTATGACACGCTAGGTGCCTCAGGTGGGACCCCGATGATGAAGCATGCCACCAACTTGGTTGGTAGGTGAGGGGTCTTTTTCACATAACCTAAGTGTGTTTCTTTTCAAAATTTTAGTGTTTGGCACATCACGGACGTATGTGGGCACATCAAAACGATATATTACAAAACTACCTGTGTTTGGGGGGGGAGAGGGCACCTATGTTTTTGGTCCTGTGTGCGGCCTTCATCTAGGGAAACCTACCAAACCCAGACATTTTTTAAAACTAGACACCCCAAGGAGTCTAGGGAGGAGTGGCTTGCGTGGATCCCCCAACATTTTCTTACCCAGACTCCTCTGTAAACCTCAAAATGTGCTTAAAAAAAGCATATTTTCCTGACTTTTCTTTGTACGATCACCACTCCAGCACAAAATTCCTACTCCCCAGTGTTCCCCTCAGTCTCCCAAATAAAATGACACCTCACGTATGTGGGTCCCCAAAGCAGAGTCAGTCTAAAGATGTATAAAAGAATATGTCCTTATAAACTCGCAGTACTATCACCTGTATCTCTACAAGTTTTGGGCCTTATTCTGTTGGAGGCACCTGGCCCACCCACACAACTGAGGTATCATTTTTATCGGGAGACTTGGGGGAACGCTGGGTGGAAGGAAATTTGTGGCTCCACTCAGATTCCAGAACTTTCTGTCACCGAAATGTGTGAAAAATGCGTTTTTTTAGCCAAAATTTGAGGTTTGGAAAGGATTCTGGGTAACAGAACCTGGTCAGAGCCCCTCAAGTCACCCCATCTTGGATTCCCCTAGGTCTCTAGTTTTCAGAAATGCACAGGTTTGGTAGGTTTCCCTAGGTGCTGGCTGAGCTACAGGCCAAAAACTACAGGTAGGCACTGTTTTCAATGAAAAAATGTGATGTGTCCACGCTGCGCTTTGGGGCGTTTCCTGTCGCGGGCGCTAGGCCTACCCACGCAAGTGAGGTATCATTTTTATCAGGAGACGTGGGGGAACGCTGGGCGGAAGGAAATTTGTGGCTCCTCTCAGATTCCAGAACTTTCTGCCACAGAAATGTGAGGAACATGTGTTTTTTTAGCCAATTTTTGAGCTTTGCAAAGGATTCTGGGTAACAGAACCTGGTCCGAGCCCCGCCAGTCACCCCTCCTTGGATTCCCCTAGGTCTCTAGTTTTCAGAAATGCACAGGTTTGGTAGGTTTCCCTAGGTGGCGGCTGAGCTAGAGGCCAAAATCTACAGGTAGGCACTTTGCTAAAAACAGGTCTGTTTTCTGTGATGTGTCCACGTTGCGCTTTGGGGCGTTTCCTGTCGCGGGCGATAGGCCTACCCACACAAGTGAGGTATCATTTTTATCGGGAGACGTGGGGGAACGCTGGGTGGAAGGAAATTTGTGGCTCCTCTCAGATTCCAGAACTTTCTGCCACAGAAATGTGAGGAACATGTGTTTTTTTAGCCAATTTTTGAGCTTTGCAAAGGATTCTGGGTAACAGAACCTGGTCCGAGCCCCGCCAGTCACCCCTCCTTGGATTCCCCTAGGTCTCTAGTTTTCAGAAATGTACAGGTTTGGTAGGTTTCCCTAGGTGCCGGCTGAGCTAGAGGCCAAAATCTACAGGTAGTCACTTCGCAAAAAACACCTCTGTTTTCTTCCAAAATTTTGGTGGTGTCCACGTTGCGCTTTGGGGCGTTTCCTGTCGCGGGCGCTAGGCCTACCCACGCAAGTGAGGTATCATTTTTATCGGGAGACTTGGGGGAACGCTGGGTGGAAGGAAATTTGTGGCTCCTCCCAGATTCCAGAACTTTCTGCCACAGAAATGTGAGGAACATGTGTTTTTTTTAGCCAATTTTTGAGCTTTGCAAAGGATTCTGGGTAACAGAACCTGGTCCGAGCCCCGCCAGTCACCCCTCCTTGGATTCCCCTAGGTCTCTAGTTTTCAGAAATGCACAGGTTTGGTAGGTTTCCCTAGGTGGCGGCTGAGCTAGAGGCCAAAATCTACAGGTAGGCACTTTGCTAAAAACAGGTCTGTTTCTGTGATGTGTCCACGTTGCGCTTTGGGGCGTTTCCTGTCGCGGGCGCTAGGCCTACCCACACAAGTGAGGTATCATTTTTATCGAGAGACGTGGGGGAACGCTGGGTGGAAGGAAATTTGTGGCTCCTCTCGGATTCCAGAACTTTCTGCTACAGAAATGTGAGGAACATGTGTTTTTTAGCCAATTTTTGAGCTTTGCAAAGGATTCTGGGTAACAGAACCTGGTCCGAGCCCCGCCAGTCACCCCTCCTTGGATTCCCCTAGGTCTCTAGTTTTCAGAAATGCACAGGTTTGGTAGGTTTCCCTAGGTGGCGGCTGAGCTAGAGGCCAAAATCTACAGGTAGGCACTTTGCTAAAAACAGGTCTGTTTTCTGTGATGTGTCCACGTTGCGCTTTGGGGCGTTTCCTGTCGCAGGCGCTAGGCCTACCCACACAAGTGAGGTATCATTTTTATCGGGAGACGTGGGGGAACGCTGGGTGGAAGGAAATTTGTGGCTCCTCTCGGATTCCAGAACTTTCTGCCACAGAAATGTGAGGAACATGTGTTTTTTTAGCCAATTTTTGAGCTTTGCAAAGGATTCTGGGTAACAGAACCTGGTCCGAGCCCCGCCAGTCACCCCTCCTTGGATTCCCCTAGGTCTCTAGTTTTCAGAAATGTACAGGTTTGGTAGGTTTCCCTAGGTGCCGGCTGAGCTAGAGGCCAAAATCTACAGGTAGTCACTTCGCAAAAAACACCTCTGTTTTCTTCCAAAATTTTGGTGGTGTCCACGTTGCGCTTTGGGGCGTTTCCTGTCGCGGGCGCTAGGCCTACCCACGCAAGTGAGGTATCATTTTTATCGGGAGACTTGGGGGAACGCTGGGTGGAAGGAAATTTGTGGCTCCTCCCAGATTCCAGAACTTTCTGCCACAGAAATGTGAGGAACATGTGTTTTTTTAGCCAATTTTTGAGTTTTGCAAAGGATTCTGGGTAACAGAACCTGGTCCGAGCCCCGCCAGTCACCCCTCCTTGGATTCCCCTAGGTCTCTAGTTTTCAGAAATGCACAGGTTTGGTAGGTTTCCCTAGGTGGCGGCTGAGCTAGAGGCCAAAATCTACAGGTAGGCACTTTGCTAAAAACAGGTCTGTTTTCTGTGATGTGTCCACGTTGCGCTTTGGGGCGTTTCCTGTCGCGGGCGCTAGGCCTACCCACACAAGTGAGGTATCATTTTTATCGGGAGACGTGGGGGAACGCTGGGTGGAAGGAAATTTGTGGCTCCTCTCGGATTCCAGAACTTTCTGCCACAGAAATGTGAGGAACATGTGTTTTTTTAGCCAATTTTTGAGCTTTGCAAAGGATTCTGGGTAACAGAACCTGGTCCGAGCCCCGCCAGTCACCCCTCCTTGGATTCCCCTAGGTCTCTAGTTTTCAGAAATGTACAGGTTTGGTAGGTTTCCCTAGGTGCCGGCTGAGCTAGAGGCCAAAATCTACAGGTAGTCACTTCGCAAAAAACACCTCTGTTTTCTTCCAAAATTTTGGTGGTGTCCACGTTGCGCTTTGGGGCGTTTCCTGTCGCGGGCGCTAGGCCTACCCACGCAAGTGAGGTATCATTTTTATCGGGAGACTTGGGGGAACGCTGGGTGGAAGGAAATTTGTGGCTCCTCCCAGATTCCAGAACTTTCTGCCACAGAAATGTGAGGAACATGTGTTTTTTTAGCCAATTTTTGAGCTTTGCAAAGGATTCTGGGTAACAGAACCTGGTCCGAGCCCCGCCAGTCACCCCTCCTTGGATTCCCCTAGGTCTCTAGTTTTCAGAAATGCACAGGTTTGGTAGGTTTCCCTAGGTGGCGGCTGAGCTAGAGGCCAAAATCTACAGGTAGGCACTTTGCTAAAAACAGGTCTGTTTTCTGTGATGTGTCCACGTTGCGCTTTGGGGCATTTCCTGTCGCGGGCGCTAGGCCTACCCACACAAGTGAGGTATCATTTTTATCGGGAGACGTGGGGGAACGCTGGGTGGAAGGAAATTTGTGGCTCCTCTCGGATTCCAGAACTTTCTGCCACAGAAATGTGAGGAACATGTGTTTTTTTAGCCAATTTTTGAGCTTTGCAAAGGATTCTGGGTAACAGAACCTGGTCCGAGCCCCGCCAGTCACCCCTCCTTGGATTCCCCTAGGTCTCTAGTTTTCAGAAATGTACAGGTTTGGTAGGTTTCCCTAGGTGCCGGCTGAGCTAGAGGCCAAAATCTACAGGTAGTCACTTCGCAAAAAACACCTCTGTTTTCTTCCAAAATTTTGGTGGTGTCCACGTTGCGCTTTGGGGCGTTTCCTGTCGCGGGCGCTAGGCCTACCCACGCAAGTGAGGTATCATTTTTATCGTGAGACGTGGGGGAACGCTGGGTGGAAGGACATTTGTGGCTCCTCTCAGATTCCAGCACTTTCTGCCACAGAAATGTGAGGAACATGTGTTTTTTAGCCAATTTTTGAGCTTTGCAAAGGATTCTGGGTAACAGAACCTGGTCCGAGCCCCGCCAGTCACCCCTCCTTGGATTCCCCTAGGTCTCTAGTTTTCAGAAATGCACAGGTTTGGTAGGTTTCCCTAGGTGGCGGCTGAGCTAGAGGCCAAAATCTACAGGTAGGCACTTTGCTAAAAACAGGTCTGTTTTCTGTGATGTGTCCACGTTGCGCTTTGGGGCGTTTCCTGTCGCGGGCGCTAGGCCTACCCACACAAGTGAGGTATCATTTTTATCGGGAGACGTGGGGGAACGCTGGGTGGAAGGAAATTTGTGGCTCCTCTCGGATTCCAGAACTTTTTGCTACAGAAATGTGAGGAACATGTGTTTTTTAGCCAATTTTTGAGCTTTGCAAAGGATTCTGGGTAACAGAACCTGGTCCGAGCCCCGCCAGTCACCCCTCCTTGGATTCCCCTAGGTCTCTAGTTTTCAGAAATGCACAGGTTTGGTAGGTTTCCCTAGGTGGCGGCTGAGCTAGAGGCCAAAATCTACAGGTAGGCACTTTGCTAAAAACAGGTCTGTTTTCTGTGATGTGTCCACGTTGCGCTTTGGGGCGTTTCCTGTCGCAGGCGCTAGGCCTACCCACACAAGTGAGGTATCATTTTTATCGGGAGACGTGGGGGAACGCTGGGTGGAAGGAAATTTGTGGCTCCTCTCGGATTCCAGAACTTTCTGCCACAGAAATGTGAGGAACATGTGTTTTTTTAGCCAATTTTTGAGCTTTGCAAAGGATTCTGGGTAACAGAACCTGGTCCGAGCCCCGCCAGTCACCCCTCCTTGGATTCCCCTAGGTCTCTAGTTTTCAGAAATGTACAGGTTTGGTAGGTTTCCCTAGGTGCCGGCTGAGCTAGAGGCCAAAATCTACAGGTAGTCACTTCGCAAAAAACACCTCTGTTTTCTTCCAAAATTTTGGTGGTGTCCACGTTGCGCTTTGGGGCGTTTCCTGTCGCGGGCGCTAGGCCTACCCACGCAAGTGAGGTATCATTTTTATCGGGAGACTTGGGGGAACGCTGGGTGGAAGGAAATTTGTGGCTCCTCCCAGATTCCAGAACTTTCTGCCACAGAAATGTGAGGAACATGTGTTTTTTTAGCCAATTTTTGAGCTTTGCAAAGGATTCTGGGTAACAGAACCTGGTCCGAGCCCCGCCAGTCACCCCTCCTTGGATTCCCCTAGGTCTCTAGTTTTCAGAAATGCACAGGTTTGGTAGGTTTCCCTAGGTGGCGGCTGAGCTAGAGGCCAAAATCTACAGGTAGGCACTTTGCTAAAAACAGGTCTGTTTTCTGTGATGTGTCCACGTTGCGCTTTGGGGCGTTTCCTGTCGCGGGCGCTAGGCCTACCCACACAAGTGAGGTATCATTTTTATCGGGAGACGTGGGGGAACGCTGGGTGGAAGGAAATTTGTGGCTCCTCTCGGATTCCAGAACTTTCTGCCACAGAAATGTGAGGAACATGTGTTTTTTTAGCCAATTTTTGAGCTTTGCAAAGGATTCTGGGTAACAGAACCTGGTCCGAGCCCCGCCAGTCACCCCTCCTTGGATTCCCCTAGGTCTCTAGTTTTCAGAAATGTACAGGTTTGGTAGGTTTCCCTAGGTGCCGGCTGAGCTAGAGGCCAAAATCTACAGGTAGTCACTTCGCAAAAAACACCTCTGTTTTCTTCCAAAATTTTGGTGGTGTCCACGTTGCGCTTTGGGGCGTTTCCTGTCGCGGGCGCTAGGCCTACCCACGCAAGTGAGGTATCATTTTTATCGGGAGACTTGGGGGAACGCTGGGTGGAAGGAAATTTGTGGCTCCTCCCAGATTCCAGAACTTTCTGCCACAGAAATGTGAGGAACATGTGTTTTTTTAGCCAATTTTTGAGCTTTGCAAAGGATTCTGGGTAACAGAACCTGGTCCGAGCCCCGCCAGTCACCCCTCCTTGGATTCCCCTAGGTCTCTAGTTTTCAGAAATGCACAGGTTTGGTAGGTTTCCCTAGGTGGCGGCTGAGCTAGAGGCCAAAATCTACAGGTAGGCACTTTGCTAAAAACAGGTCTGTTTTCTGTGATGTGTCCACGTTGCGCTTTGGGGCATTTCCTGTCGCGGGCGCTAGGCCTACCCACACAAGTGAGGTATCATTTTTATCGGGAGACGTGGGGGAACGCTGGGTGGAAGGAAATTTGTGGCTCCTCTCGGATTCCAGAACTTTCTGCCACAGAAATGTGAGGAACATGTGTTTTTTTAGCCAATTTTTGAGCTTTGCAAAGGATTCTGGGTAACAGAACCTGGTCCGAGCCCCGCCAGTCACCCCTCCTTGGATTCCCCTAGGTCTCTAGTTTTCAGAAATGTACAGGTTTGGTAGGTTTCCCTAGGTGCCGGCTGAGCTAGAGGCCAAAATCTACAGGTAGTCACTTCGCAAAAAACACCTCTGTTTTCTTCCAAAATTTTGGTGGTGTCCACGTTGCGCTTTGGGGCGTTTCCTGTCGCGGGCGCTAGGCCTACCCACGCAAGTGAGGTATCATTTTTATTGTGAGACTTGGGGGAACGCTGGGTGGAAGGAAATTTGTGGCTCCTCCCAGATTCCAGAACTTTCTGCCACAGAAATGTGAGGAACATGTGTTTTTTTTAGCCAATTTTTGAGCTTTGCAAAGGATTCTGGGTAACAGAACCTGGTCCGAGCCCCGCCAGTCACCCCTCCTTGGATTCCCCTAGGTCTCTAGTTTTCAGAAATGTACAGGTTTGGTAGGTTTCCCTAGGTGCCGGCTGAGCTAGAGGCCAAAATCTACAGGTAGTCACTTCGCAAAAAACACCTCTGTTTTCTTCCAAAATTTTGGTGGTGTCCACGTTGCGCTTTGGGGTGTTTCCTGTCGCGGGCGCTAGGCCTACCCACGCAAGTGAGGTATCATTTTTATCGGGAGACTTGGGGGAACGCTGGGTGGAAGGAAATTTGTGGCTCCTCCCAGATTCCAGAACTTTCTGCCACAGAAATGTGAGGAACATGTGTTTTTTTAGCCAATTTTTGAGCTTTGCAAAGGATTCTGGGTAACAGAACCTGGTCCGAGCCCCGCCAGTCACCCCTCCTTGGATTCCCCTAGGTCTCTAGTTTTCAGAAATGCACAGGTTTGGTAGGTTTCCCTAGGTGGCGGCTGAGCTAGAGGCCAAAATCTACAGGTAGGCACTTTGCTAAAAACAGGTCTGTTTTCTGTGATGTGTCCACGTTGCGCTTTGGGGCGTTTCCTGTCGCGGGCGCTAGGCCTACCCACACAAGTGAGGTATCATTTTTATTGGGAGACGTGGGGGAACGCTGGGTGGAAGGACATTTGTGGCTCCTCTCAGATTCCAGCACTTTCTGCCACAGAAATGTGAGGAACATGTGTTTTTTAGCCAATTTTTGAGCTTTGCAAAGGATTCTGGGTAACAGAACCTGGTCCGAGCCCCGCCAGTCACCCCTCCTTGGATTCCCCTAGGTCTCTAGTTTTCAGAAATGTACAGGTTTGGTAGGTGTCCCTAGGTGCCGGCTGAGCTAGAGGCCAAAATCTACAGGTAGTCACTTCGCAAAAAACACCTCTGTTTTCTTCCAAAATTTTGGTGGTGTCCACGTTGCGCTTTGGGGCGTTTCCTGTCGCGGGCGCTAGGCCTACCCACGCAAGTGAGGTATCATTTTTATCGGGAGACTTGGGGGAACGCTGGGTGGAAGGAAATTTGTGGCTCCTCCCAGATTCCAGAACTTTCTGCCACAGAAATGTGAGGAACATGTGTTTTTTTTAGCCAATTTTTGAGCTTTGCAAAGGATTCTGGGTAACAGAACCTGGTCTGAGCCCCGCCAGTCACCCCTCCTTGGATTCCCCTAGGTCTCTAGTTTTCAGAAATGCACAGGTTTGGTAGGTTTCCCTAGGTGGCGGCTGAGCTAGAGGCCAAAATCTACAGGTAGGCACTTTGCTAAAAACAGGTCTGTTTTCTGTGATGTGTCCACGTTGCGCTTTGGGGCGTTTCCTGTCGCGGGCGCTAGGCCTACCCACACAAGTGAGGTATCATTTTTATCGGAAGACGTGGGGGAACGCTGGGTGGAAGGAAATTTGTGGCTCCTCTCAGATTCCAGAACTTTCTGCCACAGAAATGTGAGGAACATGTGTTTTTTTAGCCAAATTTTGAGGTTTGCAAAGGATTCTGGGTAACAGAACCTGGTCCGAGCCACACAAATCACCCCATCTTGGATTCCCCTAGGTCTCTAGTTTTCAGAAATGCACAGGTTTGGTAGGTTTCCCTAGGTGGCGGCTGAGCTAGAGGCCAAAATCTACAGGTAGGCACTTTGCTAAAAACAGGTCTGTTTTCTGTGATGTGTCCACATTGTGCTTTGGGGTGTTTCCTGTCGCGGGCGCTAGGCCTACCCACACAAGTGAGGTATCCTTTTTATCGGGAGACGTGGGGGAACGCTGGGTGGAAGGAAATTTGTGGCTCCTCTCAGATTCCAGAACTTTCTGCCACAGAAATGTGAGGAACATGTGTTTTTTTAGCCAAATTTTGAGGTTTGCAAAGGATTCTGGGTAACAGAACCTGGTCCGAGCCACACAAATCACCCCATCTTGGATTCCCCTAGGTCTCTAGTTTTCAGAAATGCACAGGTTTGGTAGGTTTCCCTAGGTGGCGGCTGAGCTAGAGGCCAAAATCTACAGGTAGGCACTTTGCTAAAAACAGGTCTGTTTTCTGTGATGTGTCCACATTGCGCTTTGGGGTGTTTCCTGTCGCGGGCGCTAGGCCTACCCACACAAGTGAGGTATCATTTTTATCGGGAGACGTGGGGGAACGCTGGGTGGAAGGAAATTTGTGGCTCCTCTCAGATTCCAGAACTTTCTGCCCCAGAAATGTGAGGAACATGTGTTTTTTTAGCCAAATTTTGAGGTTTGCAAAGGATTCTGGGTAACAGAACCTGGTCCGAGCCACACAAATCACCCCATCTTGGATTCCCCTAGGTCTCTAGTTTTCAGAAATGCACAGGTTTGGTAGGTTTCCCTAGGTGGCGGCTGAGCTAGAGGCCAAAATCTACAGGTAGGCACTTTGCTAAAAACAGGTCTGTTTTCTGTGATGTGTCCACGTTGCGCTTTGGGGCGTTTCCTGTCGCGGGCGCTAGGCCTACCCACACAAGTGAGGTATCATTTTTATCGGGAGACTTGGGGGAACATAGAATAGCAAAACAAGTGTTATTGCCCCTTGTCTTTCTCTACATTTTTCCCTTCCAAATGTAAGACAGTGTGTAAAAAAGACGTCTATTTGAGAAATGCCCTGTAATTCACATGCTAGTATGGGCACCCCGGAATTCAGAGATGTGCAAATAACCACTGCTTCTCAACACCTTATCTTGTGCCCATTTTGGAAATACAAAGGTTTTCTTGATAGCTATTTTTTACTCTTTATATTTCAGCAAATGAATTGCTGTATACCCGGCATAGAATGAAAACCCACTGCAGGGTGCAGGTCATTTATTGGCTCTGGGTACCTAGAGTTCTTGATGAACCTACAAGCCCTATATATCCCCGCAACCAGAAGAGTCCAGCAGACGTAACGGTATATTGCTTTCGAAAATCTGACATTGCAGGAAAAAGTTACAGAGTAAAACTTAGAGAAAAATTGATGTTTTTTTCACCTCAATTTCAATATTTTTCTTTTTCAGTTGTTATTTTCTGTAGGAAACCCTTGTAGGATCTACACAAATTACCCCTTGCTGAATTCAGAATTTTGTCTACTTTTCAGAAATGTTGCGGTTTATGGGATCCAGCGTTGGTTTCATGCCCATTTCTGTCACTGACTGGAAGGAGGCTGAAAGCACAAAAAATCGTAAAAATGGGGTATGTCCCAGTAAAATGCCGAAATTGGGTTGAAAAATTGGGTTTTCTGATTCAAGTCTGCCTGTTCCTGAAAGCTGGGAAGCTGGTGATTTTATCACCGCAAACCCTTTGTTGATGCCCTTTTCAGGGAAAAAACCACAAGCCTTCTTCTGCAGCCCATTTTTCCAATTTTTTTAAAAAAAATGAAATTTTCACTGTTTTTTGGCTAATTTCTTGGCCTCCTTCTGGGGAACCCACAAAGTCTGAGTACCTCTAGAATCCCTAGGATGTTGGAAAAAAAGGACGCAAATTTGGCATGGGTAGCTTATGTGAACAAAAAGTTATGAGGGCCTAAGCGCGAACTGCTCCAAATAGCCAAAAAAAGGCTCGGCACAGGAGGGGGAAAAGGCCTGGCAGCAAAGGGGTTAATGTCTGGCAAAACTGATCAGTTTCAAGCCCGGACTAGAGCTCATGCAACGGCTGTTCACACATTTCAAATGACTATTTACCAGGAGCAGGAAAAAAAACAGGCGTAACGACTATTTACAGGTAATGGCTGACGTGCCGCGTGATGACGATTTTATACGTCGACGGCGGATGGTGATTTACGCAGGGTGAATTTCATGCTGGGAAGAATGGTGCTATTGGAGCATGTGTCCAGAAAACGTCGTTAGTGGGAGGAGCCGGGTGTAAAACATGGTCGCCACCAGGAGAGGTACTGTGATCGAGCCATCTGTTGAAGTAGAAGATTCGGGAGCCCAGGTATTGGATGAAGAAGCCCTTTATAGCACGCGTTTACCCCCTTTTTAGCAGCTCAAATGCCGGTGCGAATTATGGATGAAAATAGATAAAGTTCGGGCACGTAGAGCGGGTAACTCCCGATGGCTTCTTACACGTGGATCATTTGCTTTTAAAGGTTTGCTGATCATCACGTACAGTCTGCATAAAGTGGGAAACTAGAAAACTCTGCCTAAAGTGGAAACTAGAAAACTCTTGTGCGGGATTGTCGAATAGACTGCGCCTGCTAGTAGACTTTCGGATTCACAAGGTCCCAAGGAGTCCCACAGTGTGTGAGATCTTTTACTGTCAGTTCGGACTTCTTGGGCAACAGCAAATAGTTTATTCGATTTGAGCCCCCGTTTACATTTTCTAAATTCAATCGTACATGCCTGCTTATGTTATGTTTAAGACTCGCACGACCTAGGGTCTAATTGCAGACCGAATGCTTCCCACTCACTTATCGTGGTTGCCTTGCCAGATATATCCTGTTGGTCAGTTGTAGATCTGAGAAGTTTCCAGCTGCCTATGTAGTGGTGATTCTGCCCCGTAAAAAGAACTCTAGGTTTTTAGAACTCAAGACTGTATGCTCACTTTTTGAGCAGACAGTTATAATTTGACTAGTTCTCTCAGCATGTTCCATTTTATGTAACTGGGTCATGCACCTTGTTTTGCTGTTATTTGTTTTATGTAATAACTACAGATATCGAGGTCGTATTCTGGTTATTTTATTTCGTGTGGTAAGGCAACGCGTAGATATCAGTATTATTTTGTAAAATAAACAAGACCGGTTATTTGTTTATGACTTTTGACCAGATCAGACGTGGAAAGCTATACATGTGTTGTTTATAAAAGTAATAATTCTAGTGGCGTTCCCCAATTTAATCGCTATCAGTAGAAATGAAATATGCCCAGAGAAGTATTTCCAGTGCCAGATGGGACCTTAACAGCGTGCTTCTGTGGCACTTTCCCAATTTCAGAACAGCAGTGGCTAATTTTCCAGGAGCACGACATCAGAAAGCACGAGACTTTTATTTTTTTTAGAGACCGGCGAAGCTTCACAGACTCACTGGCAAAGCCAGATCCTGCCCTACCGCTTTTCTAGTGCTTTTGTAGGTCTTGTCTACTGGTAACTTTTAGCCATTCAGAAGGCAAAAGCTTACTCTGAGCTACGCGAAAAACTTACAGTGGGCGTTGGACCCACCTATTGCTTACCATTGGTTTCCCTTGTTGTACTTGTGTACATGCTTTTTGAGGTTGACTGCAAGATGCGGATGAGCGATGTCGCATGTGACGATCTGTTGTTTATTTAAATAAAAAAAATTCTAAAAAGGGTATTTGTTAGCCCCCCTAATGCCTAGTGGTGCTTTTAGCTGACCTAGTACTTACCGTGGGTTGGCTTTATCAGTACTCTTATTTCCTTGCTACTCATTGATCGGTGTGTCACTTTCACTTTGTTCTCTCTGTGCAATGGAGCTAGGATCAAGTCTAGCTCCATTGCACAGAGAGAACAAAGTGAAAGTGACACACCGATCAATGAGTAGCAAGGAAATATCTATATATCTATATCAGAATCTATATTACTTTTGTTTCCATGCTTTGCAATTTGAATGATGCCCTTGAAAATCCTATTTATACGTTCCACTACAGCATTCCCCCTGGGATGATATAAAGCTGTAAACCTTTGTTCAATACCAGTGATTTTAGCAAAAGTTTTCATTTCCTCAGATTTAAATTGAACACCATTGTCCGTCAATAAAATTCTGGGAAATCCTTCCCTCAAAAATATTTCCTCCAAAAAATTAATCACTGCCTTGGTATCAATTTTTTGTAACACAGAAAATTAAATCCACCTTGAAAACAAATCAACTAAAACCACAATAAACTTTGAAGTCCCATCATGCCACGTAATAGGACCCATAATGTCTAAAGCAACTTCTTCCCATGGTATATTAGGACAACTTGAAGAAGAAATTGGCGGGTTAAGTGTCTTTTGAGATTTGTCACTATTCTCACACTCCATGCAGTGTAGTGATGTATTGGTTTGTATGTAAAAGAAGAATGCTATGACATCAGGGGCAGTGGAATGTTGGGGCAGTGGAATGTTGGGGCAGGCTGTGACTGGGGATTGGAATGTTTTCATATGAAAGGTTGGAGTTGTGCCGGTTTGGGGATGGCGAGCACATGTATCTCTGTCTGTACATTATAACTGGAAATAAACTTGTAAGGAAAGAACAAGAAGAGCCAGTGTACTTACTTCACATGGCGACGAGGATGGGATTGTAAAGCAGCAAGCATTGGACTAAGAAAACTGTATAGGTAGGCAACGCTACAGACATCAGACTGAGGATTGGAGAGCAGCTATTTTCGGACCTGCTTTGTTAAAGGCAACTTATTTTAAGCAAGTGAGGGAAGTTTTTTTTTTTATTATTATTTATTTATTTTTATTTTTCTCTTTCTCTAATACAGTTGCCGTTTGTTTATTTTGTTTGAGGCGCGTGTGTACTGCTCAAACGTTAGATTTTTCATCGCGTCGGTCCTCGCGTGCACCCCCGCATGGTTACTGGTTGCCTGGACAACATAATGCTTAATAACAATGTCTTGTGAACGTGCTGGTTCTTGCGCTGGAAGTTACATAGGAGCAGGAACAGCGCCCTTTTAATGTTAATTAGTACCAAGTACATGGTATTATTTTTACTATTCTTAACTTTTTAGCAACTTCATTGCTGAAGTTTATCCGGCACAAAGGAAAACTAACAGAAATTATTATAACAGAGATACATGTCTTGCTGAAGAAGTAAGCTAAAGAGTTATATTTTACAGCTATAATTTTTAGTACACTATGTCTTCGAGTGGAGATTCTTCTGGTACAGGGACGTCGCTTTCTTTGCAGTTGGGTACACCAAAGGAATTTTTAGCATCTCCTGGTGAACCAGCTGTACAATGGAAGAAGTGGAAGGAATATTTTTTGAATTACATAGCAAACTTAGAAGATTGCAATGGTTTAATCTCTGCTGAAAGAAAAAAAAGGATCTTAATGCACTGTTTAGGCCCTGAAGGTCTTTGTATTTACAATCAACTACAAAAACACGATAGAGGCGATGAAGATGTGTTTCAAAGTGCTATTTTGGACTTAAATGATCATTTTTCTCCTGCTGTTTGCATTGCGGTTACTCGTCACGCATTTTTCCATAGGAAACAAGAGAAACGCGAGGACATAGAGAGCTATGTTTCTGCTTTAAAACATTTAGCTAGCTCATGTAGGTTTGCTGGTCTACATGATGAACTGGTACGGGACCAGATTGTAATGTATACTAAAAACAAATCTATTCAAGAGAGGTTGTGGATTGAAGGCGAATCCAGTCTAAAGGATATTATTGCTTTAGTGAAGAAAGCGGAATTATCCGAAAGATGTGCGAAAATCACTTTGGCACAGGATAAGAACTTTGAAGAAGTTGTTGCCAAAGTTAGTGATCGCAAGCACAACAAATGGTCCATGGAAAAGCGGGATAATGACTTTAAAAAAGAGAAAAATCAAACTTTTGCAAAGAATCAAAAATATAACATGTCTGATCGATCCAGAAATGAGTGTTTCCGTTGCGGGAGTTCCTTTCATTCTGCAAAATTGGATGGGTGTCCAGCTAAAAATGCTAAGTGTTTGGAATGTGGAATTGTAGGCCATTTTGCTAGGGTGTGCAAGAAGAAACAAATGAAGAAAGTGAACAATAAAGTGGCCTGCATTAAGGAAGTGGTGGAAGACTGTTCTGATGACAGTGATGAAGACGTAAATTATAAACTGAGGGGTCACAAAACTGTGGTTTTGAACATTTCAGGACAAACGTCAAACAAACCCTTGTGTTGGGTATCATTTGGGGGAGTTATGCTGCAGGTGGCAGCAGACTCTGGTTCCCCATACAGTATTGTTTCAGAATGCACATGGCAAAAGCATTTTGTTCATAGTTTAGGAGAACATTTAGAAACCTCTGACATTTCGCCTGAAAGTTACACTGGTGATAGAATAGATATTATTGGTTTTAGATTGCTGGTATTCAAATTTAAGCAAAGACAAGCAGTATGTAAATTATATGTGGATAAGGATGGTCCGTCGGTATTAGGCTGGAAAGACCAAAAGAAACTGCATATTGTGCTTGATCCTAACAGTGTAGAGCAAGTCTTAGTAATATGTGATGAAGAAGACACAAAAAAATGGGTCACAGAAGAGTTTCCAGGAGTGTTCAATGGGCAAGTAGGTCAACTGAAAGGCTTTATACATCAGATTAGACTCAAAAAGGATGCCAAACCAAAAATTCATAAGGTACGGAATATTCCGTTTATTGTCAGGGAAGAGGTAAAAAAAAGAGTTGGACAGGTTACAAAATTCACAGATTATAGAACCAGTTGAAGCTTCTGAGTGGGTTTCACCTTTGGTTGTTGCACGTAAAGCTAATGGCAAAGTGCGTTTGTGTGTGGATTTGAGAGGTTTGAACAATAATATCATAGTAGATCAGTTTCCTTTGCCTCGTATTGATGAGATGTTGTCTGCCACGAGAGATGCTAAATGGTTTTCCACTTTGGACTTGTCGTCTGCTTACCACCAGGTTAGGTTGGACTATCCTAGCAGACATCTTACAACTTTTTGTACACCATGGGGTTGTTTTCGTTTCAAACGTATGCCATTTGGTTTGGCGTCGGCGGCTGCCGTCTTTCAAAGGTTGATGGCGCAGTTATTTGGACATTTGCCTAATGTTACATTCTTTCAGGATGATATTTTAGTTATGGGAAGTAGCAAGAAACATCATGATAAGGAATTGAGGAATGTTTTGAACATCTTACAAGAAAAAGGTCTGACCGCAGAGATCAGTAAATGTAGGTTTGCACAGAGAAAAGTGACGTATTTAGGACATGAGATTGACCATGAAGGCATAAGACCTAAAAAAAAGTTGGTGGAAGCTATTAAGAATGCCCCATGCCCCACATCTAAAGATGATTTGAGATCCTTTTTAGGTCTAGCCGAGTTTTATTCGAAATTTGTAGAACATTTTTCAGCTAAAACCTACCAAATGAGACTGTTACTAAAAAACAAAGTGAAATTTGAATGGAATGTAAGTTGTCAGAAAGCTTTTCAGGAAATTAAGAATGCAATTGTGAGTGCTCCAATGTTGCATGGGTACGATCCAAAAGCTTGTTCTATTATCACTACGAATGCAAGTGGTAAGGGCCTTGGTAGTGTATTAACACAGAGTTACAATGTGGGTAAAGAATATGTGGTTGCATTTGCATCCCGTTCTTTGTCTCCCACAGAGGAAAAATATTCTGTAATAGAGAGAGAAACTTTGGCATGTGTATGGGCATTAGAACACTTTCGGAAATTTGTTTGGGGGCAAAAATGCATCATACGGACTGACCATAAGCCTCTTACTAAATTGTTAACTACAGAAGGTTTATGTAGAGCATCTGCGAGAATAGCTAGACTATCTATGAGACTACAAGATTTCTTATATGAAGTGCAGTATGTTCCTGGGGTAAAAAATGTTACTGCAGATTTTTTAAGTAGAATGTCCTTACCTTTAAGAGAGTTGGATCAACATCCATGGAATGACTGGTGTGTAGCTGGTGTGTTTGATGAGAATACTTTAAGCTCATTGCAAAAAGAAGAATGGATCATGGAGTATGAGAAAGACGAAGTGTTAAACTGAAGTTAAAAACAGTGATGTTCGGCTGGTATAATGACAAGAAAGTCAAAAGCAATGATATGTTAAGAGCTTTTTGGGAAGTGAGAGATGAATTGAGTATTGAAGGTGATTTTGTGTGTAGAGGTGGGAAGATTATTCCCCCCTGTGGTATTAGAAATAAACTTATCGCTATTGGACATGAAGGTCATTCAGGAATATCTCGCACCAAAAGAGGAATTAAAGTACTTTATTGGTGGCCAAAAATTGATGTAGAAATTGAGAGATATGTACGTGACTGCATGGAGTGTGAGAATAGTGACAAATCTCAAAAGACACTTAACCCGCCAATTTCTTCTTCAAGTTGTCCTAATATACCATGGACAGAAGTTGCTTTAGACATTATGGGTCCTATTACGTGGCATGATGGGTCTTCAAAGTTTATTGTGGTTTTAGTTGATTTGTTTTCAAGGTAGATTGAATTTTCTGTGTTACAAAAAATTGATACCAAGGCAGTGATTAATTTTTTGGAGGAAATATTTTTGAGGGAATGATTTCCCAGAATTTTATTGACGGACAATGGTGTTCAATTTAAATCTGAGGAAATGAAAACTTTTGCTAAAATGACTGGTATTGAACAAAGGTTTACAGCTTTATATCATCCCAGGGGGAATGCTGTAGTGGAACGTATAAATAGGATTTTCAAGGGCATCATTCAAATTGCAAAGCATGGAAACAAAAGTAATATAGATTCTGACTTAAGGAAAATGTTATGGGCTTATAGAGTGACACCTCATGAGACAATAGATCAAAGTCCGTTTGATATAATGCGAGGTAGAATTCCATTTTCGAAGATTAACCCTGGTTGGATGCAAAGAAGCAGACAAGTACTTTGGAGCAAAGAACATGTAAGAAAGTGCATAAAGAGTTCACAAGAAAAGAACAAGAAATATTTTAATAATAAATATGGTACTAAAGAAGCACATTTGAATGTGGGAGATTGGGTGAGAGTGAAATCCGTAAGGAAAGTGGCTAAAGGTGAGAGCAAGTTTGGCGAGCCTATAAGAATTAAGAAAGTGATGAGAAATACTGTCATTTTGGATGATGGCAGTGTATGTCACATGAGTCGCGTTGCTATTGCTAAGCCTTGCAAACAACAATTTGTGCAGTATGATTTGCTGGAAGGTAATAATAACAAATATTGGTGGTTGGAGTGTGATATTGATGGTAACAAAGATTCTAGAGTCATTGGGGAATTGGGAGCTAGGGGCTGTCAGGAAGGTGTCCAGACTCGTATTAATATGGGAGAATTTGAATGTAATGTGAATGAGCGTGAACAGAATAAAAATGTAGCTTGTGGTGAAGTGAAGAAAAGTTGTTTCGGCAGGGTTTTGAGAAAACCTAAGGTATTAGAAAATTTTGTGTGTGATTAAATAAAAATATATATTTTTATTTATATACATATTATAAAAAAAAATCTTGTTTTTATTTTATTTTTAAGGGAAGGGGATGTGTAGTGATGTATTGGTTTGTATGTAAAAGAAGAATGCTATGACATCAGGGGCAGTGGAATGTTGGGGCAGGCTGTGACTGGGGATTGGAATGTTTTCATATGAAAGGTTGGAGTTGTGCCGGTTTGGGGATGGCGAGCACATGTATCTCTGTCTGTACATTATAACTGGAAATAAACTTGTAAGGAAAGAACAAGAAGAGCCAGTGTACTTACTTCACCCCCCTAATGCCTAGTGGTGCTTTTAGCTGAACAAGTACTTACCGTGGGTTGGCTTTATCAGTACTCTTATTTCCTTGCTACTCATTGATCGGTGTGTCACTTTCACTTTGTTCTCTCTGTGCAATGGAGCTAGGATCAAGTAATTTTTGCTTTATTGGTGTTCTTTTGCTGTTGGCACCACATAAATAGTAAAACACAACTTCAGTTTCAGCTGTGCATCTTGTGCGAATGTCCCTAAATGTTTGCATTCGGTTTATTATAAAAGAAACACACGATGTGCCAGCTACACCAAATCTCAGAGATTAGTTTCTGTATTACAACAAACCATGGAGTTTAAAAAAAAATTATTTTACAACTGCAAGATTTGCTTTTCCTGTTTTGAAAAATATATATACATGTATGTAGCATGTAATATTTTCTTCATAACCGAACTGCGCCGACAGCACCAAAAGGTTGGCTTGTCATAAAAACTACGACTCACTGCGCAAAGTGCCCCACCTCCAGATACTCACTGTCACTTGTATTATCCGTTACACCAGAGGGCTTCAGACTCCTTTCCTCTGTGCCTCTTGAATGAAAATGTTTTGAAGTTGCCCCTCCCCCACCCCTCCCCCCCCCCCCCCCTGGGGAGTGGGCGGACCGATAACGGGGTGGGGATAATGAGATCATTTTAGGGTTGATTTTCTTTGGCTCGCAATTCACACTAAATGTAGGGGGAAAAAAAGCATCCAACTAGAACATAATTGACCAAAAACACTACTCACCGTAATTGGGATGCTTTAAGCCCCAGTGCAACTCCACCTGCTGCACTAATGATGGCTGTAGCCCTGAGAATCAGGTTACTTCCTCTTCTCTCACTCCTTCTCCACCATGTTTGGCCACCACTTCAATCTCTAAACAAGCCCGGTCTCTTTCTGAGGAAAAAATGAGCTATTGCGTGGTGTCCCGCCCCCCCCCCTTTTTTTTGGTTGCACCAAGGGAGGCATTTACCCTAATGCTAGCAAGGAAAATTAGCCCTCATGCCCACTTGTTAATGTAAAACATTAATTATTGTGATGCAGTGGGCCCCTAGGCACGTGTCACTGCACCTGTTTAATGATAGCTACTGCCTTGCTGTTGTCGCTGAGCTTTAAGAACATGGGCTCCCATCTTACACCATCCCACCCATCTATCTCACCTGTCTGGTGCCAAAATCGAGTTGTCTCCTCTGCGTCATTTTTCCTCTCCGTTTGGGCCATGGCTCAAAGAAACACTGGCACACAAGTATGCCAAGAAAAAAGTCTGTGTTGCTCTATCCCTTGTGAGCTGCTTTTCCCCTGGCACCCCACTTTTTTTTCCCCAATTAATTTTGCTTTGCTGTAACTGTATGATGCAAGTAAACCCTCTGCGGCAGTAAATTGAGCGCCTGTTGTAGCTGCTATGCTTCATGTGTGAAAATATAAAGTTGTAAGCATGACTTAATATTTTCGGATGACTCTTGTTTCACTGGCTTAGGCTGCAGACATTCTAGGTGCTCTGTTACGCTTTGATTCTTGCGTGACTTTGCTTACATTAACAAAGATGTTATCAGATCTTCAAGAATAGTTGCAAATAAAAACAATGTTATGCACTCTTTTAAAGTATTCATGCTTTCCTTCTGTGTCACATTGGTGGTTCTAATGCTCGTCCTCCAACATTTACTAAACAGTCATTATAGTAACATCTGCGATTTGCTGTGCTTAGATACTACAGGGAGTGCAGAATTATTAGGCAAATTAGTATTTTGACCACATCATCCTCTTTATGCATGTTGTCTTACTCCAAGCTGTATAGGCTCGAAAGCCTACTACCAATTAAGCATATTAGGTGATGTGCATCTCTGTAATGAGAAGGGGTGTGGTCTAATGACATCAACACCCTATATCAGGTGTGCATAATTATTAGGCAACTTCCTTTCCTTTGGCAAAATGGGTCAAAAGAAGGACTTGACAGGCTCAGAAAAGTCAAAAATAGTGAGATATCTTGCAGAGGGATGCAGCACTCTTAAAATTGCAAAGCTTCTGAAGCGTGATCATCGAACAATCGAGCGTTTCATTCAAAATAGTCAACAGGGTCGCAAGAAGCGTGTGGAAAAACCAAGGCGCAAAATAACTGCCCATGAACTGAGAAAAGTCAAGCGTGCAGCTGCCACGATGCCACTTGCCACCAGTTTGGCCATATTTCAGAGCTGCAACATCACTGGAGTGCCCAAAAGCACAAGGTGTGCAATACTCAGAGACATGGCCAAGGTAAGAAAGGCTGAAAGACGACCACCACTGAACAAGACACACAAGCTGAAACGTCAAGACTGGGCCAAGAAATATCTCAAGACTGATTTTTCTAAGGTTTTATGGACTGATGAAATGAGAGTGAGTCTTGATGGGCCAGATGGATGGGCCCGTGGCTGGATTGGTAAAGGGCAGAGAGCTCCAGTCCGACTCAGACGCCAGCAAGGTGGAGGTGGAGTACTGGTTTGGGCTGGTATCATCAAAGATGAGCTTGTGGGGCCTTTTCGGGTTGAGGATGGAGTCAAGCTCAACTCCCAGTCCTACTGCCAGTTCCTGGAAGACACCTTCTTCAAGCAGTGGTACAGGAAGAAGTCTGCATCCTTCAAGAAAAACATGGTTTTCATGCAGGACAATGCTCCATCACACGCGTCCAAGTACTCCACAGCGTGGCTGGCAAGAAAGGGTATAAAAGAAGGAAATCTAATGACATGGCCTCCTTGTTCACCTGATCTGAACCCCATTGAGAACCTGTGGTCCATCATCAAATGTGAGATTTACAAGGAGGGAAAACAGTACATCTCTCTGAACAGTGTCTGGGAGGCTGTGGTTGCTGCTGCACGCAATGTTGATGGTGAACAGATCAAAACACTGACAGAATCCATGGATGGCAGGCTTTTGAGTGTCCTTGCAAAGAAAGGTGGCTATATTGGTCACTGATTTGTTTTTGTTTTGTTTTTGAATGTCAGAAATGTATATTTGTGAATGTTGAGATGTTATATTGGTTTCACTGGTAATAATAAATAATTGAAATGGGTATATATTTTTTTTTGTTAAGTTGCCTAATAATTATGCACAGTGATAGTCGCCTGCACACACAGATATCCCCCTAACATAGCTAAAACTAAAAACAAACTAAAAACTACTTCCAAAAATATTCAGCTTTGATATTAATGAGTTTTTTGGGTTCATTGAGAACATGGTTGTTGTTCAATAATAAAATTAATCCTCAAAAATACAACTTGCCTAATAATTCTGCACTCCCTGTATGGCCCTCATTACAACCCTGGCGGTCAGTGTTAAAGCGGCGGTAATACCGCCAACAGGCCGGCGGGAAAAAAATGAAATCACGACCATGGTGAAAACCACCAACATAGACATCCACTTTAACACTCCGACCGCCAGGGCGGTAGAAACAAACACTGCAGCGGTAACCGCCAACAGACAGGCGTAGGACAAAGTACCGCCCACTGTATTTCAACACGTCTATCCGCCACCTTTTCCGGGGCGGAACCAACGCTATCAAAAGCACAGCGGAAACAGTACACAGAAGGGAAAACACTCAACTCTCGACTCCCAACAAGGAACCAGGAAGCCATGGAGCCTGTACTACAGGTGTTACCAATGCTGCTCTCCCTCCTGCTCTATCAGAAGCAGTACAGATGCCGTCGACGATCACGGTGAGTACTGCACCTACAACACAGGGGAGTGGGGGAGGGAAAAGAGAGTGACACACACATGCACACACTCAACACGCAATACCCCCACCCTCGCCCACAACAACATACACACTCCATCCTTGGACGACTGACCACTGGGGATGGTAGCCATGTCAGCTGTAGTGCCACTGTCCGAGCACATCGCGGGCTTGGTGGCGGTGCTTGCGGTGGTGTCTGTGGCAGCAGTGCTGGCGGTGGTGCATGGGTCAGCACCTGCTGAGGGACACAGCAGGACGTCTCCTGCTGCCTTGGATGGCTGTCCACCGGGGAAGATGCAGGGGACGGTCGCCGAGGCTGTAGAAGTGCCGGTTGCGGTGCTGGTGGTGGGGCAGCTTGTGGTGTTCGCCGCCATACAGGTTGGTGTTGTCGTGGACAGAAGGGGTGACACTGGTCCCTCAGTCAGTGCAACAGTTCCCTGACCTGCTCTTCTGCTTTTGTCCCTTCCCCCACCTTTGATGGTGCCGCAGGTGTCTTGCACTATCCTCTCTTTTTTTTTTTTTTACAGAGCCCTTGGTGGCTGGTAGGTGTGGCTTCTCCCTCCGGCGCAGGTCCTCCCATCTTTTACGGCAGTGAGTGCTCTGTCTGTGGTAGACCCCCAGGGTCCGGACGTCCTTGGCGATGGCACGCCAAATAACCTTCTTCTGACGCACATACACACACCATCCGCACATGCGGGCCTCTGTCTCTCTCCCCCCCCCTCGCCCCAATGTATCTTCCATCCACACCACTGAAAACAGGCATTGCCCATGCAGCATGCTTACAGTGTACTCACCTGTTTGTCTGGAGGGCCGTACAGTTGCGTGTACTGGGGAGGACCCCATCCACTAGTTTCTCCAACTCCTCTGAAGTGAAGGCAGGGGCCCTTTCCCTGAGACACTAGCCATTGTCTCTTCCAGACTGAGGTCACAGCAGCACTTGCAGTGTAGGTCCTCTCCTGTTGAAGGTCAGGTATCAAGTGAGTGAACAGACAGAAAATGGCGGTCACGTCCGCGGTGGTGCGTACCGTCACCGCCGGCATACATTGTCATTGGCTCCTGGGACCCATAGGGCCCAATGTTAACCAATGCAGAATTGCGCAGCGGTCATCGACCGCCCACCGCGACAGTGTACAACGCCAGCGCAGTTACCTCATTTCCCCTTGTCCCACCTTACAGGTCAGGCAGCCGCCATTTCAGGGGGCCACATGGGATGGATAAAAATTGCGTCACACCTACCTAGGCCGGGAATACAGACAGATACCGGCATATTGTGGATTACAAACGTTTCTGCAAATAACACATTGTGATACCTCCGTGTTGGATGACTCTCTGCTCGCTGTTCTCCTCCATAGGGCACGTCTGCAGGGGCAGGTGATGAGATGCGGCATCCTCCGGTGTACAGACCCCTGGTGGACCTGTCGACAATGGAAGAGAAACACATCATAATCACATACAGACTTGATCGTGCCACAGTCCTGGAACTGTGTGCCCAGTTGGAGCCAGACCTGGTGTCAGGTATCCGCCATCGCACAGGAATCCCCCCTCTAGTGCAAGTCCTGTCTGTACTCCACTTCCTGGCCAGTGGGTCTTTTCAAACAACAGTGGCCATTAGCATCAGGGATGTCCCAGTCAACGTTCTCCAAAGTGTTGTCCAGAGTGTTATCTGCCCTGCTGAAACACATGCGCAGCTACATCCTCGTTTTCCCGCAGGTGGAGGATTTGCCCACAGTGAAAGGTGACTTCTATGCCCTGGGACGTATCCCCACATCATTGGTGCCATTGATGGTACACATGTGGGATTTTTACCCCACCCCCCTTGCAGGAATGAACAGGTGTACAGAAACCGTAAAAGCTACCATTCAATGAATGTGCAGATGGTGTGTTTGGCAGACCAGTACATCTCCCATGTGAATGCCAAGTATCCTGGCTCTGTGCATGACGCTTACATTTTGAGGAATAGAAGCATCCCTTATGTGATGGGGCAACTCCTGAGGCACCATCTGTGGCTAATAGGTGAGGCCAAGGTCCCAATACAGTTGACATAGGTGTCTGGGTATGGAGTTGTCCCTAAGGGTTAGTGCGTGTTTAACAGTTGTCCCTCGACATTTGCAGGTGACTGGTTACCCCAACCTGTCATGGCTACTGGCACCAGTGAGGAATCCCAGGACAAGGGCAGAGGAACACTACAAAGAGGCACATGGGTGAACCAGGAGGATAATATAACGCACCTTTGGCCTCCTAAAGGCCAGATTCCGGTGCCTCCATCTGACAGGTGGTTCCCTATACTACTCACCGAAGAATGTGTGCCAGATAAACATGGCCTGCTGTATGCTGCACAACCTGGCTTTGCCACAACAGGTGCCTTTTCTGCAGGAGGATGGGCCAGATGGTGGTATTGTGGCAGCCTAAACAACATCATCATGCAAAATGTCCAGTGAGACACAGGTAAGAAGATGTAACTGCTTCCCACATCTCATACTATTGTTGGAGCTAGCATAAGTCTGTCATTTTCACTGAATGTATGGACACTGACTTGTCACTTTGACTTTCCATTTCACAGATCTGGGTCCCACTTTGTGCCCTCTATTATGCTTACTGCTGGCCTACAGCTGTGTTACATTGGTATTTGAGCAAGTAAATTGACATTGCTATATTCCATAGATATTGCAATTACACATTTGTGAAAGCACAGAATGACTCCAGATTGTTTTGCGATTGAAGTGTGTTTTATTTCTGTGCAAATAAGTGGAGGGGGTTGTAAAATGGGCTGGGGGGATGGTGGAGGTATGTCCATCGCAGAGTCCAGTCTATTTGTTTCACAGGTGCATTGTCCAAAGGGGCATAGGAAGTGGAGCAATGGCAGTTTAAGGATGGACAGGGTGACATAGTGGGACAGAAGAGTGACATTCAGGGGGGGGTCTTATTTCCTGCCGGGGCTCTTGGCAATGTTCTGTCTTGTTCCTGGATCTCAGGGACCGTTTGCGGGGTGGTTCTCCAGCTGCAGGGGGTGGGGTCCTGGTGGCCTGTTGTTCCTGTGGCAGGGCCTCCTGTCCACCAGCGGAGGTGGAGGGCTGTTCATCGTCCAGGCTAGTGTCCGGGGCCCGTTGGTGTACCACTGTGTCCCTCATGGTGTTGACAAGGTCTGCCAGCACTCCTGCAATGGTGACCAGGGTGGTGTTGATGGACTTCAAGTCCTTGCTGATTCCCCAGGTAGTGTTCCTCCTGCAGCCGCTGGGTCTCCTGAAACCTGGCCAGTACCGTGCCCATGGTCTCCTGGGAATGGTGGTAAGCTCCCATGATGTTGGGGAGTGTCGGTTCCCAGTGCCTGTCCTCCCGCTGTCGCACAGCAGTCCTCCCAGCTTCCCTGTTATCCTGTGCCTCTGTCCCCTGAACAGTGTCCACTGCCCCCAGGTCCCTGATCGTCCTGTGTTAGTGGGATTGCCTGGGTTCCCTGTGGTGGTGGACACGCTGCTGATTGACGTGTCCTGGGACAGAGGGATGGGCCCGCTGGGTGGGTGCTCTGGTGGTGTTTCCTGAGGGGGGAGGTTCAGTGGTGGTTTGTGACACTGTCAGGGGAACCGACTGTCCTGAGATCCCTGATGGGCCGAGCTGGTCATCTTGATCCAGGCTTGCAGAGCTGCTGTCGTTACTGTGGGCCTCTTTTGTGGGGGGACTGGATATGTCTGGCACCTCCCGTCCGGTGACGTTGGGTATGGGTCCTGTTGGGGTGTAAATGCATAGTTATTGTACCTGTGTGTGCCATCTTGTGCAATGGATGAGTGACCCTCTACTCCTGTGCTTGCATTATTGCCGTGGCCCGTGTGTGATTGGTGATTTTGGGGCATGAGTGAGTCTCTCTACTGGACATGCTTTGGTGATGGGTGTCCATGCATTGGTGTTGGATGCAGGGCTTGGTTTTGGTATGTGTGGGTTGTGTTAGTGGGGTATCTGTGGGTTGTTGGGGTGATGGGTGTGAGGGTAAGGGTGGCTGTATGTGATGGCATGCAGAGGTGGGGTGGGGGGATAAAGTAGTAAAGATTTGCGTTACCAGAGTCCAGTCCGCCTGCTACTCCAGCGAGGCCCTCAGGATGCATAATTGCCAAGACTTGCTCCTCCGATGTTGTTAGTTGTGGGGGAGGAGGTGGTGGTCTGCCGCCAATCCTCTGTACAGCATTCTGTTGTCTGGATACCACGGAACATACCTTTCCCCCGTAGGTCATTCCACCTCTTCCTGATCTCATCCCGTGTTCTTGGATGCTGTCCCACTGCGTTAACCCTGTCGACAACTCTGTGCCATAGCTCCATCTTCCTTGCAATGGATGTCTGCTGCACCTGCGATCCGAATAGCTGTGGCTCTACCCAGACGATTTCCTCCACCATGACCCTGAGCTCCTCCTCAGAGAACCTGGGGTGTCTTTGTGGTGTGGGTGATGTGAGATGGTGTCTGTTGTGATGTGTGAGGGGATGTGTTAGTGTATGTTGTTTGAGGTGCATGGATGTTGTGTGTCTGTGGATGCTGGTGTTGTTTAGGTAGTCTCTCTGTGACCTTTCAAATTTTTTGTTGTGAGGGTTTGTGAGTGTGTGCTTTATATTGGATTGGGTGTGTGGGTGTGGTGTGTGTACGTGTATCAGGTGTGTGTGTATTTCGAATTGTCCAATGTGGCTGTGTTTTGTTAGTGTGTGTGTATATTGAGCGGGGCGATGTGTACCACCAATGGTTTACCGAGGTTGAATGACTGCCGCATTGATTCGCGGTCGTGATAGTGTGGGCGTATTCCTGTTGGCATGACGGTGTCGGTTTTGGTATCGCCAGTTTATCGCAGACCTTTGGTGTGGCGGACTTGTGTAGGTGTCTGTATTGTGGCGGATTCCAAGCTGTGGGTCGTAATACCTGTAGCGGAATTCCGCGGCCGGAGTGGTATGTTGGCGGTCTTCTGCACGGCGGAAAGCGAGATTTACCGCCAGGGTTGTAATGAGGGCCTATGTTTTTCTAGTGTAAATGACATTCAGGTGTCAACATTAGTAAACCTGAAGCTCCAGCTTTTAATGTACATTAATTGTTTTTGTCCAGGATAAGATGCTGAAAAAAAGGGAATGCAGACATGCCAGCTCCTGAATTTTGTTGGCATTTATTTATATATATATATATATATATATATACCTCTAACAACTCTAAATCACTTTTATAATTTTTAAGGAATCTCGCTTCTGGTGTTGGACTGCTAAGGATTGGCACATATTTTCAGTTCACTCCTGCTGGAGGAGAGCATCAGACTACTGTTCCCATTTGAAACTTAGAGTGGCTGTATTGAGGACTGGCACAGCATCTTTGAATTCCATTGTACGTCCTAAAACGGTATTGCACACCAGCTTGGTAGTTACAGGAGTCTTGAAGCTACAAGTCCCGATTACAGTAATGCTTTATATCACTGGTTCCCTCTGACACAGCTTTCTTTTACCTGGTACATTGCTTGTGGCATCGGAATGCTGGGGTTCACGTTTGGCACTTTGTGGACATATCCGTCAGTGTTCTGTATGAGAATATGTGGGATGCAGTAGGGTTGCATTATATTTTAGTAGACTGATTAATGCCAGTAAGACAGCTTTGCATGGAGTCTTGGGCTGTAGGGAGTTGGTGGAGACGTAGCTCACATGGTATGCCTCTAGTGCGCTCGCGTGACTCCACCCCCGGCACACTACAGTGGAGCAGATGGGCAGCGTTGGAATGGCGGCATTATGGCAGTTTGATGACTGCTCTCCTGAGGCTGTCAGCGTCCAAGGATGTGCTGAAGTTATGTGCTTCCTGGCTGGCTTGTGACGAAAAGACACGACAAAGCACAGACACCATCTGGTTCTTTGAGGGCCTGCCGAGGCAGCTTTCTGACCAAGCAAACACGCATGGAGAAGTGGGGAAACCGAGCTGTGTTCATCGGGCGGGCTCCCTCAGTTTACCCTGTTTCCCGTGGTAAGTGAGCATCGGCCACGAGTAGTCGTGGCGGGGGGTGCTCCTTACAGAGATTTAAGGGTTTTTTGGGTTATGCCCCTGGTGGCTCTAGGAGGTAGACCAGTCTCTTAAAGATGTGGTATCTGCATTCTAAGGCATCAGGAACTGTTAATAGTTTGCCAGCAGCCCAGAGACTTACGCGACGTGTGGCACAGGGACGGTTGCTGTGATGACCCGAAGGTACATGGGTCAGAGGGACGCCAATACAAGGGGAAATGGCAGAGGAAAGTTTGTCACCCAGCCAGGAGGGTCAGCAAGAGCAACTGGATGCTGCAGAGTCACATCTCCCTCTCAATGCCCACGGTGCCAGCCCAGTGCTGGTAGTTCAGCTCATTTATGAGCAAGTGAATGGTGGTAGTGAAGGAAACCTGGTACAATCTCTGGCAAGCAAGGATAGAGGGTCAGCACTTCTGTGATTAGCGAGAATACTAATACTGCAGCTAAAATTAAAGACTACCCCGTGTTTTGTAAGTAAGTGGCTAGTCTGCTTGATAAGGAGGGAACATTGATTCCAGAGCAAAACAAGTGGGAGGGAGCCAACAATACTATCACGGATTTGCCAGCGGCGAGTGTGTTTAGGGGATGCACCGGTTCGTGTATTGGAAAAGTTAGTCCTGCCAAACCAAACGGAAATTGCAGAGCTGAGAAAGCTTACAGAGGTACACGAATTAATGAAGCCCCCTTCCAGCCTTAGGGTCGGCCAGGGGTATCAAAGAAAGTTATGAGTGGGCCTCGGCAATGCAACCAGAGACCTATTAAATACTTTGTTCAAGACCGTTTTGCTGGAAATTAGACAGCCGAAGCAACAACAAGTTTGCGAGATAGTCTTTCATCAAGTAATTTTATCTAAAATTGGGCAGAGCCTCCCACCAATACCTCAGAGACTGGTGAAGGTGGGGAACAGAATCTCCAACCTAGAGGATAAGTTGCTGTCTGTGGGTAAATAAGTTTCTATTGATGAAAGGGAGATGCAACAACTAGAAAATAAACTAGATGAAATGGAAAATTATGCGTGACATAATATTAAAATTGCGAAGACGAAACACTCTTTGCTGTTTCAACACTGGTATTCTGCCTGTCAGTTTTCCGTTTTGGACCCAACATGCTTTAAAAGTGATTAGATAATGGTCTGCCACTACTCATGTATTTTACAACTTGCTTAATCATAAATTGAAACAAATGGCGAATGTTCTGTGGAAACAAACACTCTTCTTGTAAATTTAATCAGCATTACCATTTTTTTAAACATATATCCATCCATCCAAAGTGGCTACATTACTTTCCCTTGTTTAAACTAGACTGATTTTTTTCAGATTTCAGTTTGGTTAAATACTCCAATTTAAAAAGATTACATAGGGGTGGAATTAAGACCACCGCCCAGTTTGCTTGGACTCTCACTCTCTGAAAGAGAGTTGTCCCTACAACCTGTTCTGAGTTGTTAATGTGACTAATGAGTTTTCAATATGAAAAAACAAAATTCATCATTTAAGTGCAACGTCCACAAGGTGCAAAAAAAATTAATTTTGCAAGCCAGCGTTGATGTATGCTGCATTATACATGTTTAATGTAGTTCTGATGATGTGAAAACATGATTATTTATTTATTTAAATTCAGATGACCGTTTTAAAAGTAAACGTTGCTCAATTTAGGTTTTGTGATTAAACAAGTTAAGATTTAATGTGTTTCTTTGTTTTTGTTAAGCAAACATCTGCTGAATCAAGTGAAACGGTTTCCCAAAGACAAACAAGAGGAACCAAAGCAAGAGGAGCTAAAGCAACTTCTGAATCAGAAGTTGTCCAAGATGAGTTTGATTTTGAGAACAAACATGCCATTGAAACGCCACACAAAGCGAATACGCCCGAGCCTAATCTTGCCTTTAAAACAGGTTCGAAGAATCCTTCAAGTGGAGACACTCAGTCTGATGGAGAGGTCTCTGAAGCTGAATCCACAACATCCACACTCTCTGGACTTCAGGCTCCCCGTGTTAAAACAACAACACTTAATAGAAAAGTTATAGTGAGCTCTCAGAGAGACAATGTGCAAAAGGTAAGAAATACAAGGTCAGTTTCTGCATCTAAACACATCTCTGAATCACAAGAAGAAGCCGACATATCAGAAGCAGAATCCAGTTGTTCCATATCTGGGCGTACAAGAAGTCGGCAAAGAGTATCCAGGTTAAGAATAAACCCAGCTGTTGAGAGCCAAATTGAAGACATTTCAGACACAGAATCCTGCTGCTCAGTCATTTCTGCAGGCCAAGCTACTAAAAGAGTTACTAGGAGCAGAATCACAAAATCACAAGTGGATGCAGTTCCACTGGCGCAAGATTTTAACAGGGAGTCCACTCCAGAATGTCAAGTTGTAACGAAGAATAAAGCTGAAGACCTTTCTGATGCTGAATCCTGGTGCTCTGGCTATTCAACTGGCCCCACATTTAGTAGGGTGACTAGGGCTAAAATTCCAAACTCTCAGGCTGAGACTGTTCAACAGAAAAATGATTTGAATAAGGTGTGTATCTCTGAATGTAAAAAATTGAGCAAGAACAAACCTCTGGAGATTTCTGATTCAGAATCCTGGCGCTCTGAACTTTCCCCAGAAAGAACTGCCAGGAAGCTTACTAATATTAGTCCTGCAAAATCCCAGAATCGGACCCAACACAAGCCAATAATGAACTCTAAATTAGCAAGTCTAGAAAAAGCATCCTTGGATACCAATGTGGTATCGGTTGTTTCAACTAGTGTGTCACGCAGTGCGCAAAGTAAACCTTTCAACCAAATTAATAGTGAGTTGCAATCCAGGTCAGAAGTGGAATCGCAGGGTGATGAACTCCAAGAGGATGTAACTCTCAGAAGCCCTAATGTAACAGAAAAAAGACGTACTAGAGCCACATCTCGGAGCAAGCTAACTACACTGGGACAACTTGTGGACGAAAGTAAAGACGAGTCTATGTCTGAAGCATTAGAAAGTGAAAAAGATACCAATTTAAAAGCTACTCCGTGTAAAGATGTAGTTGAATGTCTTCCACAATATAAGACTGTTAAAGGATCCATTAACAAAAAAAAGGTATCTCCTAAAAAAGGAAACAAAAATGGTTTAGTGCCCCAGAAAATCGATACAGGACTGAACAATGATGATGACTGTGAAATTACTAACGTGATTGAATCACATCCTGCGAATACCGTAATTGAAAATGTACTTCATAGTACAAAGTTAAACAACAGAACTGAGCCTGTGGACAAACTCCGAAAAAATGATGGTTCTATTTTGCTGCTTACTAGTGATGATGAAGGGGAGATATCAGATACTGGTTCAAAAGAAGAAGACTTTGTTTGCCTTCTGGAGAGAAGTAGAAAAACCACATTTTCAACCCATCCTGTGGAAGATTCAGCCTTATCTGGAAATGAGATGTTTATTATTGACAAGGCACCTGGCCTGGGGTGTAATAAAAAATTCTACATAGATAAAGAAAAAGCACATGATAGTGAAATAGAAGTGGAGGAAGGGGAGTCTTTTCATGAGGAAGCTGATGATGAAGACAACTTTATTGATGAAGATGAAAGTGAAGAGATACTGCAGAAGCCAAAAGCAGGCTTGTAAGTACCCCCTTTTTAATGTTTTATAAAAATATTTTTATAGTGGTGATTAAAAACCTTAACCAGGTCTTCACTTCAAAAACTAGCTTCCTTTGTTTATAAATATTTATAATTAAAATCATTTTAACATTGATATTTCTTAGGCTACTAACTTAAAACGCATTAAATGAAAAACAGTTAGTTATTTTCTCATCTTATTGCCCAACACCTCTACTGCTTTCCCACTTAAGGGTGCACTTGAAACAGGTGAATACTAGGGACAGCAACACACAAACAAGAGTATGGGTTGATTTGAAATTTGGGTATCCAAACAGCAAAGTTAACAATGTCAAAATCCCCTTCCTCATTAACTGAATTGGGAAGGGTTGACATTTTATAAATGGCATTGCCCAGACTTAAAATGTCTCCAGTATAGCATAATTATAAGTATGACTAAGCCTGATTATAAATCAATAGTGGGCCTTCCAGAGTAGGGACGCCTGAAAAGGTTAGTGAACCTCCATAGAGTTTGCAACCATCTTCAGTTTGTTAGAGCCTCAGAGTTTCATGATTAGACACATGTAAACATTCTATAGAATAAACATCCTACTCCTTGCTCTTTCCTAAAATCCTTTCTTTCCTTTTTTGGCATTCATAGTTGGAATATCACGCTTTGGTTATGCGATCTCTGCTTTACAGTAATTTCTACAGTGACTTCAAATTGACAAAGGCTGCTCATCAACTAAGGGCTTATATGACTAATCAAGAAGAAAGAAAATACTATTCATTGATCAGGGCTCTTACCCATTCCCATGGTATAGCGTTGGTTTAATGGTATAGTGGAGGCTAGCCTCACAGGTCCACAATACGAGTGTTTTGTTTCTGAGTTTTGGGCCTCCCTACCATCTGTGTTTTTTTTTTTTTTTTTTTTTTAACTTCTGTATTCATTAGTTGAGAAGGTGCAGCACCTCGAGTCTAGGCAGACATGTAATCTCTCTACATCTCTTCTTAAGCATTAACACTGGCTGCAATATCTCTATGAACTTCATTTCATATTGGTTGAGGTAGCTTGAGAACCTCTCCATGTCTCCCACTACGTAGCATGCTAATTTAGAATATTTTGTAATATTTTCCAGTGTCTAACTTTAGCCATGATCGTCCCACCAGTAGCTGAAATGTTACATTCCTGCTTTGTTTTAGGGATGACCTCCCAGTCATCTGGTCTTTGTCCCAAGTATGCTGTCAATAGAAAGCCTACCATTTCTTTAATTGTGGCTAGGATCCATTTTCTAACATCCACACAAATATCTCGGGAACATCCTGTGCAATGTTCCTGTCTAGCATCGTATTCCATTTAATCATGAATTGTTTCACATGGATTAGGACTAATTTGGGTAACTTTGGCATGAAATCCTTAGTGCATTCATTTGTAGGAATGCACTTTATAGTTTATTTTTCCCTGGTATCAATACCAAGTGTCCTAATAGATTATACCTGAAACTGTCCTTCATCTTAAGTCAAATACGTCTTTACAGCTTTCAGATGAAGAGGTTGACCTTTTTTTGGTATAGGTTGACCAGGATCTTACATTCAATATCCCTCAATTACGTAAGTGTTGCTCCCTAGTGGTTGGGTGAATTCTTGATTTTTATTTTTATTTTTATACAGCAGTGCCATGGGGGGTGGGGGTGGGAGATATTGTTAGCACCTTCCTAAGGGATACTGTTTTTCCCTCCTCCAAAAAGGAACTGCTTACCTGGAAGTGGTACAAACTGTTTAGTCATCTTTTCTTGTGCAACCATATATGTCCATTAGGGTCCTTCCTTCCAGGGCATGATCTATATTTAGCAGTATATATTAGACTGCTGCTTAAACATTCCCCAGCCAGAAGCAAATATGCTTTATTTCTCTTTATGTTGGGGAGTTCTAACTCCCCCTTATGTCTTGCTGCCAACTGTATTATGTCATGGGAGACTTCCCTTTCAGGGGTGTAGAATTTAATAAAATATCTACTTGTTCATGGGACAGGTTGCTTGATAAATCTACCATGCCTTGTCCTGTTTAAAAAAAAAAACACTACTTGTCTCTTTGGTGCCATGTAGAGTGGTGACATATGACAACAATCTTGTTAGTAATAGCTCTGATAATAGCCACTCTTATTATGCCATGGCTAATAATATAGCAGGGCTTGAATACTAGCAATTCCCTTATTTTGCTACCGTTCTGCATATCTACATACTGGGGATCGAGGAAGCAGTAAACAATAATTCCAGGGCTGGAATTCCTTTGAGTTGGTGCAAACCTGCTAACTTGTATGTTTTAAGGGTTTTCACCAGCTCCTCTATAATATTTTCCCATACTGAGAAAGGTTGAGAATTTTACTCCTGACAAGGCCAGAAGTAAACCTTTTCCAGGGTGGGGAAAAAGTGGTTGGATGGAAAGTGAACTGCTAAACGCTCAACAGGTGTTAACTTGAGCAAATCTACACATGCATACTTGTTTGTGCTAAAATACAGTTCACAAATATTTTCTAGGAGTACTTTTTCCTGGTCCACTTCCGTAAAATCTTCATTCATGAAATATGTAAATATGCACAAAGAATTTCAGGGTGATCTGTCAAGTGGTGTCCGAGAAAAAGGGTGCGTGTCCAAAAAGATGCGTTGCCCATGTTAATTCCCATAGGACCTTTGAACAAGGCTACAGCCTGAACAACTGGACGGAATAACACCAAATTTGGCGAGAAAGTTAGCTGTGGGTACAGGGATTGTGCTTTCACTTATTTGGTGTAAATCTGTTCAATAATGTTTGAGAAAGCTTAAGAAATCCAAATTTGTATATCTCTGGCTGCGATGACTTCACAAATAATGATGAACTTGTGCAGGGAAATGCACAGCACTGTTTGGCTGCCAACACTTTATCCAGGAAGTGTTGGCAGCGATCTTGGGACCGGCTTTTAAGAAGTGTTTTTAAAAAAAAGGGGGGGGGGGGGAAGAAAGGGGGACAGGGTAGAGACGCCATGACTCTTCTCTTTCCCCCCCCCCCCCCCCCCCCCCCCCCCCAACCAGGGAAAAACACCCATACCCAAACCTCCGCAGCCACGGGGACAGGCACCTCCCCAAGGGATTCATGTAATTGTATACAGGGGGCTGCCACCTCCCTGGGGCATTTCAGTAATTGCCCACAGCCCTGTAGACTAACACTTCCCAGGGGCTGTTCATGTTTGAGGGCCCCCACCTCCCCTAGGTGCCACAGATGGCCCTGGGGACCACCACCCCTCTGGACTAACTTCAGCTATGTCCCGGGGTGCCTAGACTGGTTGTTATAGGGGCTGGCTTCATGACCTGGCCATAGGCCAGGCTCTGTAGACAACCGCTGCCGTTGTACAGTATTGAACATTACTGTGTTAGAAATTCGCTGGAAAAAAAACAAAGGTTGCATGAACGTTATAGTTGGGTTGTGAATTTACTCGTACAAAACCATAGAAATTCAGCATTTATAGTTATCTAAGGTAACTATAACTTATGTCCCCGTAATGCACTGCTTATGACTTCACATATTGCGTCACTTATTACTTGGTCAGTAGCATCGCTGATGACATCACTCATGACATCATGCCACGATTGTGAGTTTTCTAAAAGTTACTGAGTATTAAACGTGAATGCTAAGTGGCTGTAGAAATGCTTCTGTAGATTAGTGAGTGGGTGTGTAAGTATTGTATAGAAGAGTGAGTGGGTATGTGAGACTGTGTGTGTGTGTGTATATATATATATAGGTGAGTGGGTATGTGAGTTATTGTGGGGATGAGTGTGGGGGTTTGTTAGTGGGTGTATGTGTAAGTGCCTGCTTGTGTTAGTATCTGTATGGGTGAGTGGGTGTGTAAGTGGCTGTAATTGTGAATGAAAGGATTAATGAGTGGTTGTACAGGTGAGTGTTGGGGTGTGTCAGGGTCTGTAAATGGTGAATGCAACTGTGTATGAGTGGCTAAATGAGTGCATGAGCAGTTACACAAGTGATTGTGTGGGTGAGTGGCTTAGATGAGTGCATGTATGGGTGGATGAGTGTGTAAGTGGATGGATGAGTGAGTGATTGTGTAAGTGTTTGGGTGTGTGAGCGGCTTTATGAGCAAGTAAGTTAGTGTGAGAAGGGTTGCATGGGAGAGTATGTGCTTGTCTCATTGACTGTATACGTGTGTGAGTACCTGTGTTAGTGTATGTGTGAATGGGTGTGTGAGTAACTGTATGGGTGAGTGAGTGGCTATATAAGTGACTTTATGAATGAGTGAATAGATGTGAGTACCTGTATGCATGACTGACTCAGTGTGTGAATGGCTCTATCGGTGTGTGTTTATTTCCGTATGACCGGATGAGTAAGTGCGTGTATGGTCAGTGAGTAGTTTCATGAGTGGCTGTATAGGTGAGTTAGTGGCTTTATGGGTGAGTTGATGTGTGAGTAGCTGTATGGTTCAGTGATGTGTGGGACTGTATGGCATTTTGAATTGGTATGTCAGTGGTTGTATTGGAGTGGGTGTATGAGTGGGTCTGGATGACGTCATTTGAGATAACAGCAATGTCACTGACATGTCGAGTGATGTAACGTGTGATCATCAGCAGTGCTTTTGAGTATGATAAATTAATGAAATTGTTAAACTATCATTTAGTGTTTTATTGATTTAATGTTTGTAATGTGTGTATGTGTGTGTGTGTGTGTGTGTGTGTGTATATATATATATATATATATATATATATATATATATATATATGCAACTAGGCACATAAAAAATGACCTTTAAGGTAAAGAAAACTTGTAACAGTGAAATTGCATGTGTCTTACACAGAGCCTGGTTGGAACGGACAGTAATCTCCTCCCTCTGCCAGGGTTGGATACACCTTCTCTAGCAAAGTAAAGCACATTTCAGTAATATGAGCAGCTCTTGAGGAAAGTGGTGAAAATTTCCTCAAAAGTAAAAATGCAGAACAACTCTGAAACCACGAAATAGAAGCACAAAGGCACAGCGGATATGTGCCATTCAACCCATTTGAATATTCAGTAGTGACTCTTTATACGTTAAATTTTAGAATCCTGTGGTCTGCAACAATAATTTACCAAATGTTTTCTTTTGCAGCTTATTGTCAACCTCTATTGACACTGGCCTCAGTATCAAAGATATTGGAGGTTTATACATTGGTTTTGATGGATTGAAACAAACACCAAAGTCCAGTTCACTGAAAGTAAAGGAGAAAAAGCACAACGAGGAGGTAAGGCTGTGCTGTTTAAAAGGCTGGTTTTGAATGCTTTCCTTAGAAATAAGTATGTACTGTGGTTTGTTGTGTGTGGTGTGTTTTTTTTTTTTTTTTTTTTTTTTTTAAATGAACATCACATAACCGAGCTAGTAATGTGTTGGGTGTTCACATTAAAACTGTCATATTTGGCCTGACTAGTAATCCAAGGCTGTGTAATTTTCCATTGCACATAGTAGCCTCACATGTTCATTCCAGTTCTAATTTAGCTTGATGTCTCTTACATTCATGTTAACTGTATGACTTTGCATGTTGCTATCGGATAAATCTTGTTGTTTCCCCTTTTTTTGTTCGCCTAGGTAAGTAAATATCACTGTCCTTGCATCAGTTATCATAAAAATTAGGGATTTGTTATTTCATTTTATAAAATGTAAGTTTTCATTTCCATTTTAGGTACTAAAACGAAGCATTATAACACCAGACTTTGAAAAAAAGGAGTGTGTCCCGCCATACAGCGAATCCCTTCAACAGCTAAAGAAAAAGCGCAGGGTATGTTACAAATATATATTCCAGTCTTAGCCGTAGCCAAAATGCACCTGGATTACCTGTGCTTTGTGTAGTCGGAATAGTGACAGGATAACACATTCCATAGACTAAAACAATTTTGTTTTAGTACACGAATCAGGCCAATGCTGTCTAGCAAAGAGATTTTTAGCAATGTATTACCAGTAGTTTTGTTTCCTCTTTTGGGTAAAGTAATCCACAGTTACAGTTAATTCATATAGGTAGGCTCAACTCTGAGTTCAATCCTCCAAGTGGTACTTGTATTGCAAGTGGATATACTAACAGGAGCTCTCAAAAAGGGGTTTAGATTAAACTCTGTAATGTCACTCCTTTAAAAATTATCTCTAACTCCCTAGAACCAGATGAATGTTTGATACGTAAGACTTGTTCCTTCATTAACTTACTGTAGGTCTTTCTGTGTGCCTGTAAAGTGCTGGACACCCACTCAGTCCTACCGTCCTTCCAGATGAAACTCAAGCTAAACTCTGATATGAAAGAAAATGCACAAACTATTCACATCTGAGGAGTTTTGTTCAGACCTGGTGCTGGTTTTCTCTAGACAGCTTTAGCTTCTAGATTATCCTTTTCCTGTGTGTATCAAAAGATTATTTGTTTTCTGGTTTGGGGGCGGGGCTATTTTGATACTTGCAGAAGTAGGTTGTTTTTATAATGCTGCATTGATTCCTAGTGTTGGGCTTCATTCGTAGACATTCATGTAATTGCAAAAAGTATTTTGTTGTGGCAACACCAAAAAGAGCCTTAGGTAATAGACTTTCGTCAGTCTTTTGCCAAATGAGTTCGCAGACGGAATGGGTCTTGTGTAAGCACGTTAAAGAATATACTCACAATGACTCAATTTATTTAAAAATGTCAAACAGTTAATTTAAACTGTCATAAGTGACCACAGTATGACTAAAAATACCTTCTTTTTCACAAGAGAGCCAGTATCTAAAAAAGAGACTAAAATCACAACTAGTCCAGTGCTGTTTAAAAATAAAATCAAAGGCTCATAAATACCAATTCCATCACAACTTAAAAATTAGCTGAACAGAGAAATTCAAAAACATAATATCCTTTGTCACCAACAGAAACCTAGCCAGCTTTCTAAATCTAGCACACTTTCTGGGGAAGGCATTTATTTGACCTCATTAGACCTTTCCCAAGATCAAGAGAGGGCAAAACAAATGAGGAAGAAGGAGAAAGAGACTGAAAACTGTGGCGAATGCAGACAGCAGGGATTTGTAAGATGGAGATTAAAAGGGAGAGGAGTGTCTGGTAGTGGATTAAAACGGCCTGGGATGGATTTAAGACTACGGAACCTTAGTATTTAGCATGATGACATTTAATAGCTCCGCCCATGGACTTCTGAGTAGCACTTTGAGAACCAGCACTTCTTATTGTACAAGTAAAGCATTGATTGTGATTATGGTACAAAAGTAAATTCCTATTTGGAGTAATATCTTGGAGCCCTCTCCTGGTTACAACGTCCCACGTATTTTAATAGTGTGTTTGGGTTTAAATCATTTGGCTACGAGAATGGGATGCTTTGAAGAGATGTGACAATTACATTTTGCCCAGGTGTGCAAAAGCAAGCCTGGGGACCCCTGTAAGAAAGGTAAAAATGTGATTTGAAAGCGGTGACTAAAATGATATCCTGCTGGAGTCCTTGTTGCAAGTCTGTGAGGTGAAAACTGTGAACTAGACGGACAGTTCTTTCTTACCGTAACTGTTGATGATGTGGAAGTTCAAGTGATAGTAGATTCAGGAGCCCATTATACCGTGATCAGGGGAACTACAGCTGGATAAATTCCTTGATAGAATTAAAAGAATACCAAATTTTAGATGTGTGGCGTAAGGCAAAAAACAGTTAATTTGGTTTGATATTTTGAATGAGTTTTAGGGTTCCAGGGTGGTACGACCCAGTTGAAGGTATACATTGCAAGCAATGGATTTTGTCTTTTGGGAAGCCACAACAGAGGGAGTTGCAAATCGGATTGGACCCCAATCTTCCGAAACAGGTGTTGGGGCAAAGTCAAGAATAAATGGTGTATAAGCTCTATGCCACTGAACCTTTATGGAAGAAATTGCGCTGATTTTGTGAGGAGAATGTTATAGAGGAGATTGAAGCATCCTATTGGTTGCCTCCGATTGTGCTTACAAAGAGCAGCAGAAGGGATCAAGGATGTGTGGGGATCTCCATGACCCTAAATGCAGCAAAATGGGTGTACAAGCATCCTTTGTCCAACATTGGTGATACGTTGGTTTCGGGCAAGGGGCGAAGCTCTTCTATCCACTAGATTTGTCATCCGAATGCCTCCAGATCTTGTTACATCCTGAGTCTAGGCCACTAACTTCTTTGATTACACCTGATGGGGCTCACTGTTTTGGGAGCATGTCCTTTGGATTGGCCTTGGCATCGGCGGTTTTCCAAAGGGCAATGGATAGTTTATTCCACAATGTGCTAAATGTGTCATATTTCCAGGATGACATGTTGAATTTTGCAAGGGTAAGGAGACTCATGACAAAGTGTTAAATGAAGCCTTAAGCATTTTGCAAATATGTGAGTTGATGATCAAAATGGAACACTGAAGTGAATGGGGTGTAATATCTGGGCCTTTGGTTGAATGAGCATGGTGTGGCACCTAAGGTCAAACTGGTGAAGGCTATATGCTGTGTCTCCTGTAAACAAGTATCAATGGTGATTCTTCCTGGGTTTGGCAGACTATTACTCCCACTTCATACCCAGGCTTGCCAACAAAACTGTGTGCGTGAGAAAACTGAACTGCAAATTTGAGTGGTGTGAGGGATGTGGAAGTGAATTTACAAATATGAAGAGACAAAGGCTCTGCTCCCTCATTATCACCATTTGACACTCATAACAACTCTATTTTCTGCACAGATGCTGGGAATAATGGTTTGGGGATGTTATTAATACAGTGTAGGTAGGAACTGTAGTGAAGTTGCCTATGCATCAAGACTATTAAAGTGAAGTTATGTTACTCCATCATTGAAGGGGAAGCTTTGGCCTGTTTGTGGGGAGTCAAACACTTTAAGACATCTGTTTGGGGAACGAAATTTGTTTTACGCACTGAAGATCACCCATTAGTAGATGTTTTCACTACAAAGTGGTCATGTAAAACTTCCACCAGAATAGGAAGGTGGATAATGAGAATGGTGGAGAATGTTCCGGGAAAGAATGTGCTAGCCATATGTTTATCAAGGTTGCTAGTCAGTGGTTTGAAGAAGATGGGGTGGACAGCACAGATTGGTTGGCGGATGGGGTCATTGTGGTGGTTGGCGGATGTGTGGGTGCAAGCTGTTATAGAAGACATGGTGTTGGAGGAGGTTTTAAGGTACGGGTCAGAAGGATAGCCTAGAATAGGAAAAGCATCTGATTGTGCAGAGAAGTTTTGTTACCTAATTGATGAATTGTCAATGATTGACAATGTTTTGTGAGAGGGGAAACATTGGTGGTGCCTGAAGTGTTGAGAGAACACACATTAAATTTGGTGCATGAGTGTCGTGGGGATGAGTGCAACCAAGCACCAGCTGAGGGCAGAATATTGGTGGGCAGGTATGATGCGAAAATCGGGAATCGCACGCCTTGTGTGTGGAGTGTCCAGTATAAAAAAATAGTACAATATCCCCCTATATCTACTGAAAAAATAAATGCCCCATGGCCGAAAATTGGGAGCAACGTATCTGGGCCCTTTCGTGTTGTGAGTTCTGATATTGTGTATGCCATTGTTGATATTGATTATCATTCCACATGGCCAGAAGTCATGTCCATCTGTCGAGTCACTGACTATGAAGTCATCAGTTTTCTTGGGGAGATTTGGAACAGGGAAGGTGTTCCTGAAGATATAGTGACCGATAGTGGTGTGCAATTTGTTTTGCATGAAAAGAGTGAGTTCTTGGTGAAATGGGGGTGAAACACATTTGTTCTTTCAGTTATTACCCTCAACAAAACAGTTTCATAGAAAGGTGGAAGAGGACACTAAAGGTGGATTACAATTGGCTTTGTGTCGAGGTGATTGGTGGAAAGATGCTGTGAGCACTTAAACGGCATATCGCACTACTACTAATACTGTCATGGGTAAGACCCCTCTTGAGTTGATAAGGGGATGAAAAGCAAGGCTGATTTTGTTCAAGGGAGTTCAAAAACATAGTTTGGATTGAAATGTTGGCGTGTGAAGTACAGGAAATGTGTGTGTGGGATGGACATATCAGTTGGTGATACCATAGTAATTCACTAAAAACTGAAGGCTCCAGGGAAGTTATATTTGGGTCCAGATTTTACTCGCACAAAACCGTAGAAATTGAGCTGTTACAGTTATTTCAGGTAACTTTAACTTGAACCCTAGGGTAACTATAACTCACGCCCATTATGCTGCAACTGTCCCTCCTGTCTGTCCAGTATGGTCAGATTGCTGTCCTTGCCCCTCTTCTCTTTATTGTCCATGTACACTGCGTTGTCTCCTCCCTATTGCTTTCCATGGTCCGTTGTGCTGCACTGCCTCTCCACTTGCCCTGTGTGGTTGATTGTGCTGCTGCAAAGCCTGGCCTGTATTGTCAGTTTGGTGTCCCTACCCTCTGTTACCCGAGTCCATATCCCCACTCCATTCCTTCTGCCCTGCCTGATCCAATTTACTATATCTGGAAGCATTTTGAACTTGGTAAAATGGTGATTTTTTGGGGGGGGGGGACTGGAAAATTGATTTTCCCCTTTTACTTACACTAAAATCTCCTCTTTTTTTAAGCAGGAGCCAAATAAAGACGGGTAAATTCATTCGCTTTTGGGTTTAAGAACATCAGCAGTCCCCTGCCTGAATCGGTTCTTTTAGCATGTATGGTTGTTCTGCTACTGACTCTTCCTCCTGCCCTCAGTGGTCTGTAATAGTGCCACATCTTCTCCTGCTTGTCCTGCGTGGTTGGTTTGTTGCTCCAGACCCCGTTCCCATTGCCTCCATGGTGCCTTGCGCTGCCTCTGCCCCTCCCGCCTGCCCAGCGTTCTCAACTTATTGCCTCTTCACCTTCCTCCCAGCCTTCAGTTATCTAAGTCCATTCTCCTGACAGCTTCCTCCCCACAGTATTCTAATGAATAACTAGATTGCTAACATTCTGTATTTATGACATGTGTGGCACGCCTGACGTTATCTTGATATAATAAAAACTCTAATACCTGAAGCATTTCCTTTAGAGATTATAATAAGGAGAGGGTGTTATTTCCATAAAAATTACGGTTAGTGCTCTTTAAAAAAACAACAAAAAAAAACTAAAATGAACTCATATTTTGAGTCCTCAAATAGAGACAGATCACTATTAAATTATGTGCTATCTTTGTTTTTTAATATCCTTTGATCACTTGATATGTTTCACTTAATGGAGAGGATGTGGAATTATGACCAAAGCAGCAGACTTTGCAACTCTGGAGCCAGGTTTGAGTTTCGGCATCAGCTTGAAATCTGGTACTTCTGAGCAAATCACTAAATCGCCTCATGCCTCAAACCAAAATGAATTGATGTTTTTTGTGTGTAATGTACCTAATGCTCATGTAAAGTACTCCAGTACCTTTAGGTCAAGTATGTGCTATATAAAACTGCAGAAAACACAAAGAAGGTAAGTGGTTTGCACACTATTGTCATTGGGCTGCACCTGGGGTACATTTGGGTGATATTTGTGCTACATTTGGGATCTTTTTCTCTTTGGTGGCCACCTCAGGAGTCTTATTTGCTATGGAGTTCCCTTATTACCTCATTTACTGCAGTATCCTTAATAGGAAATGCTTTCAGGTATCGACTTCGATTCCATCAAGATGGCGTTCAGATGTCACACTTTTTAGCATAAATTCAGTATGTTAGACATTGTAGTAAAGCCGCTGATCACCAGGAAGTTCAATGGCAGTCTGCACCTCAGAATATTTTAATAAGAGGAAGATATTTAAGAATTCGCTTAAAACATGTCCTGATTTTTCTTTCCATAGCACTAACCGTAATTTCTATGACAAAATGACCCCCCCCCCTCCCATTTTCTTCCTCTCTAAATAAATCCTTTTAAGTTTTACCAGTTTTATTCAATCAACATGGCTTCAGGTATGCCACACTTCACACTTTTGTCATAAGTAAGACCGTTCGCGCTCTAGTTGTGCTTTAGAACGCTCAGAAAGGCTGCAGTAGAACACAAGGGAAACATCTGACAGGCTGCCTCTGTTGAAAGTTCATGTTTTACTGCGAATGTCAGACTTAATTCTCATATAGCTGAGAAAGATACTGTGAATTTACAGAAAATATTCTCTCAGTTTAGCTTCTGGAGCACCTTCCTTCACCTCCCTTGTGAAAAATGTTTCTCTCAGACATGATTCATGAAATCCCAGTAGGATCAACAAATGATTTATATTTATATTGTAACTAACGTTTGTTATCATCCTTTAGACACTCTCCTTGTTGTGAGCCTCAAAGCCATTCTTTTGCTAGAATACATTTCAATGGTGTGCTATCATGTATATTGTTCCCAAGATTGCTGCCAGCATTTCCTGATTGAAGTGCTGACAGCCAATGGGAGGCGTGTTTAGGCTCGCCCAGATTTACAAATATCTTTTACCTTTAATATCTCAAACTACTAAACAGATTCACACCAAGAAAAAGCATGGTCTCTGGACCAAGAGCTAGCTTTCTACCAAATGTGGTGTATTCCGTCCAGCATTTCGGGCTGTAGTCGTGTTAAAAATCTCTATGGGGAATCAGCATGGGAAAAGCACTTTTTTGACCCGACCCCCCGTGAAACATTGCGTGCACAAAAAGACGTTTTTTTTTTGTTTTTTGTTAAATTTCATGACGATTCAGCAAACTGTGCTAAAGATACAGCCAAGCCAAGAAACACTTTTCATATGGTTTATTTGGTACATGTTGCCAATATGTTGATATTGTTGTAAAAAAAGGTAAATATGTTACATATCGTCGGCTTTGAAACAGGCATGTGCAAAGGAATGCTGAGGGAGATTCAGGGCAGAAGTTAGAGCGGCGGTAGCTGAGTCATTTGCATGAACTTATAATGTAATTCTTCTTAGCTTGCTTGGAGTGTTCTCTTCATAGAGACATCAGGCCCAAAAAAAAAAAAATGATGTACTTGACCACTCAGTATGGCGAGTAATATTTCATCAGGTTGACCTATATATATATATATAACTTACCCCTTCTTGCAAGTTGACAAAGAACAGGTGTTCTGCTCAGTCAGAAAGTGAGGAGCAATACATATTTAAATCTTGTTCTCAACACATTTTCTGTGTTTTCTGAGACCGAGGTCGAAAGTCAGTTTGTCCTACAATTAATTTTCCTTCAGACTGCAGAGTTCCAGGATTTTGCCAGGATGTCCCTAACACACATTTAAATAGCTAAGTCAACTGTACAAACATCTCAAAATATACTTCAGTAGTTGTGAAAGCACATTGTACTCATGTGTGATAAAAAAAAAAAATATTTGAATAGGATGAAAACAAACCAGTACACTTTACTTGGTGACATGCAAAGAATAAATATGTTTTCAGAAACCAGATTTTCACAGATTAATACATAATGTAGTTTTATCGGTAAAGCTGTAGGTTAGTGGAAGGGTTTTGGACATTTCTTGGTAATGTTCTGTCTTTAAAAGAAATTATGCAACCACATCATGCTTTGGTGATATATTTATTAAAAGTGAGTGTTTAAACAAACCTAGAAACGCTCCGTGCACAAGAAGACTTTATATATATATATATATATATATATAATGTACATACATGACGATTCAGCAAACTGTGCCAAAGATATAGCCAAGTCAAAAAACACTTTTCCTATGGAAAGTGGGTCCTAACTATAACTACCTACTGGCAACTAGCAGTAAGTTTATTCTGTAAACAATGTCTTTTTTAATTATTTTTTTTACTTTTTTATTTTATTTGATTTTTTTATGGTTTATCTGTTTGGTACATGTTGCCAACGTGTTGATATTGTTGTGAAGAAGGGAAATGTTTCATCTTGTCTGCTTTCAAACATGCATGGGCTGACTTTTCATCCTGAGGCTTTTGTTTGAAGGATATCACGACCACCCTGCATCTTCTCTAAAATTGGGGGTTTACGTTGGGGTACTGTAAGACATTGGGTTATTACTTGAGAGGAGTAGAAGCCCCCCTCAAATAAACACAATCCTTGTCAGGGTGAACCACAAAAAGTCTCTAATTTAACCTGTGCTTCACTCTGGTAGCTTGGCTCAAAGCAGATGGGAACAGCTTGGAGGCAATGTATAAAGCCTTTATGAAGCACCCAAACAGCAATAACGTGATACCGCAACTCAAGAAAAATAAGGTAGGGTTTAACAAATAAAATGACAACAAAAACCCAGTCAGTAGAACCAGAGATGTTAGTTCTTATGTTTTTAGGTAAAAAGAGAACCAAGAAGCACAAAGAGCCACTCTCATTTATCTGGTTCGGCAAAACATGGGGAAGGTCACAAGTTTGGATCGGCCACAATGGAAAGTGTCAGATTCAGAACAGGTTAGGCCTGGCAAAAGATTTAGCTTGCTGGGTCAAAATGGCACTTTAAAACTGCACTACATGCTGCGTTGTCAGTCCTTAGATATTTTTTAAAAGGCTACTTTATTGAGTGGCACAATGAGGATTGCTGCCCACTAGTAATTAATTTACAGCCATGGGTGCATGTATTGCAATATACTAGGGATCTACAAGCAGATTAAATATACCAATCAGATGTAGGCCAATTTCACCAGGATCCAGAGAGACCTCCAGCACATTACCGTTGATTATTGGGAAAAATTGGAAAAGAAAAAGGAGTCCTAAAAGCCAAGCAAAACAGTTTTAGCAAATTAAGGCAAAAAGCTAGGGTGACCCTGCAGGTAGGGCCATACCGAATAGATAGCTACATCGCAAACAAGCAAGGGGGTAGTGCCAATAATACTAGACTTTGTGGTTTATTACCCTCGCCAATACGGACATAGATAATGAGTGAATATCTCTACTTAATCTCTTCTGCCATTGTGTGATTTACCCTCCCACAAACGTTTCTAAGTTGTGTCGTATTTCCATGTGTAGAGAAATTCCTGTACCGATAAAACACAGTAAAGGTTTGAGATAGCTCCCTTGGAGCCCACCTGCATGGATGAAGAATATCTCAGAGAGGGTTTTATCACGTGGTAGCACAGCAAACTGTAGGATTGGTCCCAGCATCTGATTTGACATAATGTAATCATCCCTTCTCTGAGGTATGGAATTCAGCCATGCATTGTGGAAAGGTCTTAAGAGTAGAGGCACTAAAAATATCTTGATCATTCAGAGGCAGCCTTTTTTCCAGGGGTAAAAGGCTTGGTCATCTAGCGCAAGAGCAAAATCATAATTATAATACAAAAGGGTGGGTATCTCACTAATTGTGTGGACACCACAAAGATATCACACCTTTTCAGCATGGAGCTGACAAGCAGACTAAGGTATGCATTTGGCAGGTTCTGTTGTTTAACTAAACCAAGTCCACAAGGGTCTATAATGCGCAGTTGGTCTGCAGCGTAGTAATGGGTTATACTGGTCAGGGACATACCACCATAGTCTGGATCAGTCATTTCTGAGCTATGTGGGGTGTTTCACCTCTCCGTATAAATCTCAAGAGTTGTTGGATGTTTTTGAAGTAGTTCCTGTCAAACCACGCTGACAGGGACTGAAACAGATGTAGACGTCTGTGTAGAACGTTACATTTTATAATCTAGAAGATAATGAGTTTGGCCCAAGCCTTGAAATCATTTTTGATGACTGCCAGCAGAGGGGGATGATTTGCGTTATAAAGTTCAGCTGTGGTCTTTGCGATCTTGACTCGGAGGTATTTTATTGATTTCATAAACAAGTTGAAAGGGAGGTTTGGCTCAGTAGGACAGCTTTAGATTTATCGGAGTAAGTTTTCTGTCTGGAAACTGATTCAAAAGATGCAAGGAGAACCTTAAACACCGAAAGGGGGACACCAGTGTAAGCAAGGCTTCATCTACACATTGAGTTTTTTATATATATATATATATATATATATATATATATATATATATATATATATATATACACACACCAAATTTGACACCAACTATGGAAACAATTTGTTTGACCAAGCAGACAAGAGGGGAGTGTGGGCAGCTGTGTCTGCAAGAGGAAAGGCCCCGACTAGAGTCCATTTATGCAGCTTTATCTGTTGGAGCGGTATAGTTTGAAAATGAGTTTCCCAGAAATTGTAGGCCAAGACCTATTAGCTGAAGAACGAGTTGCCGAAAGCACCAGTTCACCTGGTCAGAGGCCTTCTCCGCAAGGATCTTTTTGAGGATGAACTTCTCTACCAAGTGGACAGCTGATTTAACATCATGCACCAGGAGCCCACGGATGAAGCTACTCCAGTCATGGTGAGTGAGGGAACTACATAATTTAGGCGAGAAGTCAACATTTTTTTATATAGTTTTACATCAACATTTAATTGGACATTTGGTTGTGAAGAAAAAACGTCTTTACCTTCCTTGTGTATGTGTGTGATAATAGACTTCACCATAGATGAAGTGGAACCAGTGCTAGGTGGAACCAATGCTAATGCAAAAATTAAACATTGGGCAATAAACATGTTAGGGCTGGGAGCCTTGTTGAGTTTCAAGGTTTCGTCTAGTTGTATAATCTCTTCTAGGACTTCTTTTTGAAGTGCAATTAGCTTGGAGACCCACACCCCTTCAAGGAAAGTCACTTGCCGATTTAGGGAGCAACTGGTCCCCCAAGTACAGATTAGCATAAAACATTGTAATTCAAGTTTATCCTCTCCTTAATAAGCTTATTGCCAGTGTCAGTCAACGGTTACTTAATATAGTTACTTTCCTGCATACCTCGGAGCACCCTGGCCATTGAATGCCCATTGTATCTCCAACAACATAACATTTAGTATCTAGTGATTAATGTTTTCTCCAGGCATCTTGAAGTCTGAGGTCCGCGAGGAATCTCTTCAGTCTTTTAGAATAAGCACCATCTACCTCACATTACCCTCTTAATTGTTTTGGAGGTTACAGACCAAATAAAAGTCCCAGTCAAGATAACCTCTACGCTGGCCACCCCTGTCAAGTCTTGGAGAAACTGCACACATTAAGTATCTTAAGCTGTATTTAGGGCAAAAATTGTGGCTAATGTGATTAGGTGTTCAAATAGGGAACTGGTTAGGATCAGATATCTGCCCTCTTTATCCATTTTAGTGTCACATGAAGTAAAGGGAATGTTGCTTTAGAAGTATCGCTACCCCTTGTTGCTTCGTGTGATCAGAAGAGTAAAAGGCTGTATGGAGTAATCTATGCCTAAATCTATGATGGTCCTTTTTTAGGTTACAGGCTTTCTTGTAGGCGAATTATGTCTCGTATGGCTGTAAGGATTTTCCAAATAGTTCCCTGCTTAATCTGGGCATTCAGTGAAACAATATTAAACATCTGAGATGAGTCAGATCAAGGGGAGCAGTGTAAGTGCAGATGAGTATTATCTGAAGTGTGTTGTGGCATAGGAATTCTCCAAACAAACTCACAACAGTAACTGGCTCATGATGGCTGTGAGACCCTCCGATAATGTTATACGAAGGGCTAACACCCGGCCCTTCGACCACAAAGTGGAGAACCAGGGAACTTTCCTGATCTCATTGAACATCTCCCAGTCAAACAATCTCCCAATCCTGGCTGATCACTGGGTTCAGAGTAAACACTCTGGGTCCAATGATTTCCATGCACTCACTGCCAGGAGTCCACCGGGCCTACCATCCGTATCTATCAACATTGAGCAGGTCCCTGCATCCCAGCACAAAGGCCTCCCTCACCCTGCTGTACGCCTCAGAGTGTCAAGGCCTCAGCGCTGTCTCCCCGAGGCCACATTGCCACCAGGTCTGATATAGGGTCAGAAAGGACAGCAGCCAGCAGGGTAATACCAATCCGGATCAAGTCACCTCCGGGTCCCCACGGACGTTTTACAAAAAAGTGGATGGATTGATAGATGGAATGCTAGAAAAATCTCAGCCACTGGTAATTACTTGGGCTGCATCCCAGTCCATCGTTTTGTTGTGTTTTTTTTTTTAATTTATTTATTTATTTATTATTATTTTTTGGCACACCATGCCACCTCTGTTTAGATAAAGTCATATGCATGTAAGTCTTGACCATTCTCTAAGAAAAGTCTAGCCCAAACCACAGACCTTAACTAGAAAACCAGCAAACAAAGATCAATTTCACCTTTTTTTTTTTTTTTTTTTTTTTGTGTGTGTGTATAATGTGCGGCTGGTTTGCCCAGACGTGAGTCCGGTGCACACCGTGCCACTGGAACCAAGCTGTACCCGACTGATGCAACCTCATAAGTGTTGCTTGTGTTGAATCTACTTTTGAATTTTGTTTGAACTTCATATTGGTTTTGAAAATCTATTTACAGATTTTGCTGCAATGGAGCAAAATTTCATCATAGTTTAAAGCTAGACATTAATTAACTGTTATTTGGTGTACATTTAAAAGATTTATCTGGATGGCATTTTAAAGGTGGACCTGTTTGTAGCATATGTTGTTGTGTGTTAGTTTCCATTTGTATTCCTTATGTCAGGGCAATAATTATCCAAAGAGGTAATTTGAAAGACACTGAAGACACATACTTGTTATGTGTTTATAACCAGACTACATTTGATGGTCAGTGTTGAGTCTTGTAATTTGTTTTATTGGTGTTTGGTATTTTATTTATAGAAAATAGTATCTAATGCCCTTTTTCCCCAAATATGACAATAAGGCGTGTTGCAGAGATGCTATAGTTTCTACTACATAGGGAGGATTGCAGGCAGTCGGTGCCACATTTAAATACTCTAGAGAGAAGACTCGAGTCTTGTGTCAGTTTCGATTACAAATCTTTATTGCTAACATTGCTGTAAAGTTACATGAATAACCCTCCGAATTGAGCACGCAAGTGCTGTGACCTGTTGTAATCTTTCTGTGTGCTTTTAACCACGCCCACTCTTGCTATTCATTCTTTGTTGTGCTTGTCTTAAATGCTTCATTGGTGCATTTTGTGAAATGTCCCTCCTTTGTGTGCGGAGTTCCTTTCCAAGCGATTTCACTAAGTCTTTTTGCCCATCACACAGTCACGATTCCTCCTATTATAGCATGTGATGACCCCTCCTTCGGTTTTGGTTTGCCTTTCTTCCTAGCTGCGAGCCCTTCTAGACATTCACACAGGGAGCCAATAACTCTCACACTCATGGCAGACGTGGCGCTTTGAATTTACCTGCTTCAGTCAACTGTTTACTTTTTTTTCAGTTTATGTGGCAAGAAAGTCCGGTTAGGAATTTACAATGCTAATAGCTCTAACTCAAGCAAACGCAAGACCCATTGCATTGCATTGCATTGCAAATACTAGTTATGAATTGCCAGTGTTACCTACATACTGATTGCTGTACTGTAAACCGGAGATTCAGAGCAGTGGTAATGCTCTTTATCCTGTACAGTGTGGAATCGCCAGTGAAAGCAATGCAAAATAATGCATTGCGTTTGGCAACTGCTTTTAAGTGTAAGAATGCTGCCTATCTTGCTTCATCTGTATCATAGACTCTGTATCTTAAGAATTTCACATTCTGTGTTTTAGTTGTTCTTCATATTGCCTTATAGGAAGAGCGAGCAAAGACAACTGGTGATGGCTGGTTTGGTATGAAGGCTCCAGAACTAACTGATGAACTGAAGAATGATCTGAAAGCACTGAAGATGAGGTCTGCAATTGATCCAAAGCGATTTTATAAGAAGAATGATCGAGAAGGTTTTCCAAAGTATTTTCAGGTATTGAAAGTGGAGCCAGCTTTCCATATTTTAATATTTATTAAATTCTATGTTTTCTGTTCTTCTTATCCTGTAAATGTATTTGGTAATCCTGAGTGATGGTTTATTTGTTTGGGGATGCAAACACTACAATTCATTTATTTCTCTTCTTTGGAGCCAAAGCTCAAGATTTCTCACTGTCTGAGTTGGGTGCTTCCTGTCAGCATTGTTAGCCTGAGCAAGTAAAACATGATTGACTGGTCGCGCTGTACTCCCAAACATTTACAACTTAATGGTGCGATCAGGAGTTTGGTGGATCATGGACATTGTTAACCTCGAATCTTGAGGCAGTGTGTCCCAGAGACAAGGTTCAAAACTGCATTTCAAAATGCAGTCAATAAAGAAAGGACTGACCCCAAAAGTTCTATATTAGAACTTAGACAATAATTGGCGCATAGTCAATTCATCGCGCCTGTTGGACCTTTACAGGTGTTTAGCCATGGAGCCCTCCATCAGGCAAGACGTGTTTTGAAGCAGTGCTACACAAGTCCTTTCAGCCACGCATTCAGTTTCTAACTCTGCGCACACACATCACTGAAATGGCTGCAAAAATACTGCCTTCTTGGCGCCTGGCTCCAACCTACATTAAACAACATCTGTGAGGGGCTGTGTGCCCAGGAGCAGGAGGCGGCAAAACCAAAGTGCTGGGACTTCGCCCGGAAGCAGGGGAGGAGCCCCTTAACTGTGTGCGGACGTGACTTTATGGGCTGCGGAAAGGGAGGGCCCCTTCTTCAAGTATACTAACAGCACATGGGAGAGACACTAAAGAGATTCAAAGTCACATGCGGAGCGAGATGCAAGACTAGTTTACAGAGAGATAAAGTCATGAGAATGTAAGAGACAAAGTCTCACGTTAAAAAGAGGGAAAGCCAAAAGCACAGCAAGACGAGACAAAATAAAGTTGCAGTGATACAAATGCAAAGAAAGGTGAAACAAACTCGCGCACCACAAAAACTGTCACACAAAGACAGAAACAAAAGGACAAGTCAGAGAGACAATAACACAGAAAGAAACGTGCGCTGAAAAAAAAAGGAACAAACAAGACAAAAAGTGAAAAAGGCAAACGACCAGATGAAATTAATGCATTTCTGGATTTGTTAAAGTTTGTTGGAGGAGGGGATGCTGTGGGCTCTTCGCTCACTAAGGGAGCAGTGGAGCTCGCTTGGAGACAACCGTGCTTCTCTGCACACAAACGGTGAGATTAACCCCCCACATTCCTGTAAGTCTGTAGGCAAAGGAGGAGGGGAAGCCTTGGGCTTTGGGTCATGGAGGGAGCAGAATAAACAAAAATCATGAGCTGCTCGCGTGCAGAGTTGTACAACACTTAGTTCTGCTTCTCGCCAAGCCTCAGCTGAGCTGCAAAAGAAACCAAGTGCGAGAACGTACGACAAATGTCCCAAAAATGAAAGCCTACAAGTAACCGGACCAGTTCCATGGGGGTGGGCATCAAACCAAATGGAGGGGCAATTGTAAGCAATGCCCACAGAAATGTAAGGATTTTCAAAGGGCACGCAATGGAACGAATTACAAGAGGTGGGTGTGTTATATACCCACAGTTGGGATAAAGTGTGCCTCGTAGAGGCAGTACATGCGCTGCTTAGGCGAGACCTAAAATACCATGAAGGCTTATTATAAAATTCAAAAGGTATAATACAGAAAGATTTAAATGCAGATGTATCCAATCTAATTCAAATAGTCATTGCCGTGAAGGCTCCCATCTGAACAACAACACAGAATTATATGCAAAATGGAAAATAGACCAGGTCTCAAATGTGCAGTAAAATCAGTAATAAACATCGTGCAGTATCCCTGGTAGAGACCGAAAAAGAAACAGTTTGCCACCCAAATTCAAGGGTTTATATAGTCATTTTCACAATAAGAAATCATTACAACTTCATAGTCACCAAGGTGTGAGCAAAGAATTACATTTTTAAGATATATCACATGTATGAATCTTCATTTAACTATACCACCTTAGCACTAATCCACTCACTACATGACTATTGCTTCAGCCGCACTGAGCTAATGCTGTCTGAAGGTGTCCGAACAAACTAATTACAAGAACAGTGAACCATTGTCAATTCCTACAATACCGCATGGAAGCAGAAGGTCCTTAAAAACAGCAAAGCTAGAGGTCTCTTCTGTAACAGTCTCATTCAGAAATAAACCTGTTCATGTCTCACTTTGCGTAGCGTCGTCAGAAATACAAACTGAGAATAAATAGTATGATGTGACCTCCATTTTCGACAAGGTGGCGGCAAGGCCTAACTGAGGCCCTGTTAGCATAAGCCAGGAAAACACTGTTTAGCAAGTTTTAGCATATTGTTTGAACTACAGTAGTTCCATTTCAGTTTACATATGTACTTTCAAGTGTAGGTTAATAGATCTGTACACCATTATTAATGCACATTTTGTATAAAATGCACCAAAGCGCTAACACTAATTTGGGCCAATGAGTGCACAAAGGGTTTCTGCTGTGGTTTGCATCCTTACCAAGGTTTAGTCAATGGAAATTGTAACTTTGAATGTCTGCAGGTCGGAACTGTTGTTGACAGTGCTGTGGACTTCTACCATTCAAGAATTCCTATGAAACAAAGGAAGAGAACAATTGTGGAAGAACTCCTTGCAGATTCTGAATTTAGAAGGTATTTAAGAAATCTTACATGCTAACTTGTTTGATGCTATGATTTTAATTGTTGTGGAAAGTGAACAATTCAGGTTGAGGGAAAGAGCACAGAAAAATACATTGCTATTAGCGCCTGTGCTCTTTAGCATTTGTCCTTTTTATGTGAGTTCCGCGAAAATCTTTAATGGTATCATGATACAAAGACAATTATCAATATTTTTAAATGTGGTTTTAAAGTAGTTGTGCTGTGATGCCAACAAATGCTGTATTGCTGACAAGTGTAATAAATGAAGTTAATTTAAGTACATATCCATAAAACATTACATGGAGTGTCAAATAATACAGATAAAATTAACATTAAAATTTCACCGAATACAAGTACAGCTGTACCTAATATTTGATAGGAGTGTGGTTATAGGTTGTACCATTTAAAGACTGATTCTCTTTAACCAATAAATTGTTCTGCCTTTCCTTTTCCAGAATAGTAGTATATAATGAGACACAGCAAAACTACCAATCTGTCTTATTTTAAATTGCGCCATGCTGTTAAGTAATTGGAATATCCATATTCTTTATCAAGGGCATCAACCATTTAAACCAAAGTTTCGAATGCAGATCTCGGCCTCCTCCATTTAATGGAAGAATGGGCTTCATTTGGTCTGGTATATCGATGACCATATTGAAGTAAATATAGCTAATGGCAAAGTGCCTACTCTACATTTTTCTTAATAATATCTTAAACTGTCTTTTCTACTTCTAAAAGGAGACACTGAGCAGTTTAACGTTTCACTTTTCACCAGAGAAAGAGAGAGATTGAAGATTGTGTTGAAATCAGTTTACTCTTTCTTAGTTCATAACAACATACTTATACATAAAACTAATTGACTTAATTTCATCTGCTGTCTTCATGTCATTTGGTGGTATTCATGTGATGGTAATGAATCCTGTAGGTGCTAAATTAGCATAAGCATGGTTCAGCAGATTCTCAAAGTAAAACCTTGATGTGCACCTCGTGCATGAAAACAACTTTGGATTGGTAACCAAAAATACAAAATATGTTTTTATCTTTTGTGCCTGGGAAGGAATCCATGGGCCAGAGGCATAGAAACCCTGTCTTGACTGAGTGACAAAAGTGTTTTTGCAACAAAATATTTCCAAACCTGATCTTTCATAAGTGACACATGATGGTGAAAATTAAACCATATAAGATTTACCTGTGAATTCCAAGTGTAAGACTAAAACCTATCTAGGTTCTATATCGTGCTGTATACTTACAGGTGCTAAGTGTGAACCTGGGGGCATAACTATACAATTTTATTTGATTGGTTTTAGGGACTTTCTGTGGTGTATGTTATCTGAATGTCCTCTGTGTTTAGATTGTAAAGCTCGGTTATTGGTATAGATTCTGGTTTGGAATCTACCTTGTTGGAAGTGGATACAGTGTTTTTTTGTTAATTTGAATTGGAAGCTTGACTAGGATTTAATATCGAGGCCATTTAATATGATAGAGATGAGGCTTCCTATGGTGTTTCTTACAATGGGTGCCCACCCTTTTCTAGTTTCTGGCAACTGAGTAGTGTGAATTATTTATGAAGCTGTAGACCTGTCTGTTTAAATTGTGAGTCAACAATCTGAAGCCCTGGATTAGGCTTTTCAGTGTTGTTGAATAATGTAGTGTTAAATTCAGTATTTGGTCTACTATCTTTGTTTAATTGAGTTCAGCATTCCAGCCTGATACTGCAGGTAGCATGCATGACCAGCAACACCAGCTTACTAAACTCTTTAATGAGTGCACCTTTGCGTTGGGTGTGCCCAGACAAGTACTCACTGTGCCATGGGTTTAAGTTTCACCCTATTGACAGGGCCCAGGCAGGTCAGGAGTGTTCTGTTAGTGTTTGTGTACCTATTTAGAGGGAGCCTGGCCTGACCGTTCGGGCTGGACAGTTCCTGTAGGAGGAGGAGGGCCAAGCCTGATTTACATACGGCGGGTTCCTGAACGAGATGGCACAGTGAGAAAACCACCTGAAGGTCCAACAACTAGGTTAGCAACCAAACTTGTCTTCCTGCATATGTTAACTTTCCTTTGTTTTTTTTAGACTATGCTAATCTGTGCCAGGTGCTAGCACACATGGCTGCAGATGAGCTGAGGAAGACAGACCATTTTGTGCACATGTTCGTAGTGCAGACCTTCTCATGGCAGGCAGCATACGCTGCAGACTTCTCAAACTCTGTCCTGCTATGGTCTTAATAGCCGTTTTCGGTACACAGTACCTCCACTGCCCCCATAGTGGCCTCCCTGTGAGAATCTCTTTGAATTCCACCTGAAAGGTGAAAGTGTTTTTACTCGTTCTATTTTAACGGGTCTTTTTTTACATGTATTTCAGGTTTCCTTGTTCTCTTGACATTTTATTGCAGGGTTTAATTTTCTCCTCTTATTGTTTCAATGCTAATCTCATCTTTATGACTGTGGCATTTAAGACTAGCTTCAAGCAAAACAAATCTTGCTTGAGTTGACCTCACATGGCATGCATGTCTTGTATAGGAAGTTTTCATTAGGTGGATTCCTGTCTATAATTTTAGGAAATCCAGCCAAGTAAAAGACGTAACGTGTACTTCTGTGGAGCATCATTTTTTGGTGCTGGATGTAGCTGGTCACCTGTGGTGGTTTCTTTGCATCCACTGTTTTAGTATTGCTTCTCTGAAGGCTGCTCGCGCAGGTGCACTGTTTAGGCCCTCATCCACTTCTTCCTGTGGTTCTGGATGACCGCTGTAAAATCCGTGAGGTTATTACAGTAATGCTGGACCAAACCCCTGTTCTTGAACCTGTTCTTAAACAGGCTAGGAACTCTCTTTACCAAACTGTTAATCAAATTCTCAGGAATTTCAGCTCATTGCTATTATTAACGTATTGCATGGGCCTGATGTTGCCGATTGTTGTACTCTGAAACAATCCACACATCTCTCATTACAAGAAAATTGAAACATAAACAAGGTGTAATTTCCTGTTTGTTATAGCACATCCTTATGAAAATGTTGTGTGCATTAGCAAAAACAGAGAGCAAAAGAGAAGTATAAGAGAGTGCAACAGTGCTATTTTGGGGCTGCCAATATCTTTCAGTCATCTAATAAGACATTAACATCAACCTATGCATCATGTTGCCCTGGTTGTACCCAGCATCTTATTTTGGCCAGGTATTTGTACCTTCAGGGTAATTTTCAATTCCTCTTGAGATGTTACTCTTAACTCATATGAATCTCTCCATTACCTTCAAGAATTTTTGTTCATCCCTCATCTTCCTCTGATAAAAAGGGCCATGGACGCGGTTAGTTCAATATCTGCAACAACATTATGAACATGAACACTGATCCTGAACTATCATTCTTCTAGGCTGCATTTATTCTCACTTCACAACATTGTCAGTGTCAGCTGAGATGGAGATGGATTGGATCCTGGCAATCCTGCAACCAATATATCTGAAGTAAAAACTGAAGCATGTCTGACATCCACACTGTCTGATCTGTTAAACTAAGACCTTGAGAAAGGATTCAAAGCAAGAGGCTAACCACTATGGGCTCTTTTTACCAAAGTACTTTTGTTGCTGTAAATATACGTTTTAAGTCCAAAAAATACCTCCATTACCTACCAGAAATTCAAAAGATCCCTAGTAGCCATGTATATTAACTTACTTGTGCAGATTCTTCTCTCACGTCTGCAGCTAAATCCACAGAAATAAATCCAGCATAAAGGGTGGGAAGGGGATATTGTGTAAGGCGTAGTTTGCCTTAGAAGTTTGAGAGCACCCACAAATCTTTGTTGGTGGACATTACCAAGCTCCAGTTCAACTCTTTCCTACTGGAAATGGTAAGAGGTTGACTTCAACTAAGTGCTGTAGTACTTGTGATGGACACTTCTAACTGCAGATTCCTCACTTGCAGAGATCTTAGATGGCAGACTGTGTTCAGAAGATTTTTGAGCATACCCTCTGCTCACTAGTAGATGGCATTGTGCAGCTCTGGGTTTGATTCTGCATCACCTTGGAAGTGAAGTCCGGAGCTGCATATAAGTACCACCCCATCACGTTGTAGTCAGTACCTTTCTTTCTCCAGTTTCATATGCGGATCCGGAGATTGCTCCCAATTTTTTCTCATCAGTTGAGCTTTTTTCCCTTCAAAATGTATTTTCGTTGTGGAAGGGAACCTACCTTTCCCCTCCTAAAACTGAACCTTGTAGAGAAGGTACTGCAGGAAGTTGCTTACGGTCCAATTTCATTCAAAGGCAAGGATAAACTTGATTCCCCTCTCGGGGCTGGTCCTGCGACTGGTCTTTGTCTCTACCCAAATCTTTGGATAAGTCGGATTTAAAAATGATGTGCAAGAGTCCAAGCAGGCCTTGTGCCAGACTCTCCGCTCAGTCTGAGAAGTTGCAAGGATGCCAAGGTGCCGACTGGTCTCGCTCCCCACCATTATCAAGGAGATGATTTCATAGATGATCCCAACACATCGCAAATGCCTGGGTCTGTTGGCAACGCCACAACAGATTGATTTCTATAAGGAGGCTATGCTCCACATGTTCTGCACACTGACTGTTCCCTCTGGCATGCCTTGGGTGCTATGGGTCCTCCAGACAGTGTATCTCTGGTGGGTCCTTCCTCACTAACGACTGTGCTTTGTGAAACTACTTTGGGTTGAGATCTGACTTCAGAGCAGACTCCACACCATTCACATTGATCCATTCTGGTTTCTGTCACGTCCGCACCAGCACCAATGCAGCCAAATGGGACTGCAATCCCATTTTCTCTCCCACTTTAACTCAAATCTTTCTCGAAGTAAGCTGTGTTCTGGCACAGTTCCAACATGCCTGGCCCCAATAGACTCGGACTGCGATAATGCTTTTGACCAGAACTAACCAGTTTTTAGTGACCGCAGTGATGGTGTGGGCAAATTCTCTCCACAATATGCTGACATTTGTCAGCGGTGTGGAATTTATTAAAATATCTACTTGTCCATGGGACAGGTTGTTTCTTAAATCTACTTGTCCTTTTGGTGCCAAGTAGTGCGGCGACAAAGTTTGTCAGCAATGTAATTATGTAAGATTTCTGATAATAGCCTCTCCGATTATGCCAGGGCTACTACTATAGTAGGGCTTAAATACTTGCAATTTCAGCTCCTACTATAGCAATTTTTTTATTTTGCCACCTTTCCACAGATCTACATACTGGGGTTGGAGGAAGCAGTAAGCATAGTTCCAGGGCTGGAATGCCTTTAAGTCTGCAAACCTACTAACTTGCATGTTTTAAGGATTTCCACAAGCTCTTCTTTAATCTTTTCCCATAATGAGAAAGGTTGGAAATTTACTCCTGACAATGGTAAAAGTTCTTCCAGTGTTGGGGAAAAAAGTGGTTGGAGGGAAAGTGAACTTGTAAACGCTCAATATATTTTCACATGAGCAAATCTACAAGTGCATATTTGCTTGTGCTAAAATACTGTTCACAAATATTTCCTAGAAGTACGATTTCCTGGTCTACTTCTGTAAGTGCTTGTGTATACATGAAGGCCGCTAATTCAACGATATATACCATGGGTGCACTTTTGTGACTTTCTTTAAGAATTGGGTCCCTAATTAGGTATGATGTTAACAAGGAAATTTCGTTTTTTATTAAACTTCTATTTCTCGATCGGTTGGCTTTAATGTAAGTGATCGCATTCTGCTCTTCCACAAGGAGCATATTGGCACACAAAGTAGTTTTGTTCAGAACGAAGAACTACTGTGGCAATCAGTGGCATAACAAAACTGGAGGGGGCTCCCGTGCAAAGAACATGCATGCCCCTTCCAGACTCACTCAGGGCAGGTGTTGTGCTGAGGGAGGCCCCTGGAGGTGAGCTGCATTGCCTTTGTAACAAATGCTAGGAAAGTGTGCTTTTTGAGACCAGTAACTTTTTTTTTCTTTTTGCTAGTGTTTTGTTAAAATGGTGAGTGCCTGTCAGCTTCCACAACAATAGTGTTACAAAAATCATGTCAAAACAAGACACGCACTGACAAAACCAAAAGAATCACACACAAAATGTTGGATCGGTTGGTTTTGCCAGTGCTTGTTTATTTTCACGCTTCCCATAAGTTTGTTGAAAATGACTACACTGATTTTCCATTAGGAATATATTTTTAGAAATACTAGCATGCTTCAATACATTTTAGCAATTGACTTCAAGAAATAGCACCTAAAGTTTCATAGTAGCGAAACGTTTTTTTTCTACTTGAATCTTTTTCGGAACATTTTATTTTGAAAGCATAGTATTATCACTCTGGCTTGCAAGTTTCTGCAAGCAATTGCATCTAATCAGACAGCATTCTGGGAGCATTATACTTATCCTCCTATTGTTAAATTATTTTTATTATGAAGACTAATAATGAAGACTTTCCATTAATTAACCATAAATGCAAGCTCGAATAGCCTTAATATATGGGCAATCATTACCTCAACTGTAGACCGTTTCCTTCTCTCTAAACTGGCAGCCAAAGAGTTTGTGCTGCAGAGGGTTGGTCCTACTTGTCCCAAGGACAAAATAAACATGAAAACCTGTTGCCCTTGACCTCAAACAAGATGTCCCGGGCGTCGGGCAATAGGAATTCCACATCCCTGCATTGTTCATCTGGACCTGTAACAGCCCTGTGGGCTGGGCACTTTCCCCTTACATGGGGCTAGGTTCTCCCCTTCAGCTTTCTACAGAAGTCTTCCTCTTGCACCATGGTCATAAGTCCTCACGTAAGTGCTACAGCCCAGATAAATCCCACCCATCCCAGTCTTTCCTCCCCCAGTTAATTCAGGAAGTACAGATGGACAATGATGAGCTGTCTCACACCCTGGGCCACAATCTAAGATGAGCTTACCTAGGAGGATATTTTAGCAGTGATGGGAAAAGAGGGGTGGGGGTCATGTGGGCATTGTTAACACCCAAGGGGTGTTGATATGGTTTTGTTGGGTTGACATGGGGCCAGACTGGACCTGAGTGTGTGTCTCTCTCTCTCTCTATATATATATATATATATATATATATATATCAGTGGGGTTTAGGTAGGTCATATGGGTCTATAACTAGAAAGTGGAAGCTGTATCATTAAGCTAATCTGTTACCACCACCACAGATAGCCACAGGGCGGAGGATTGATGGGGGTCGTCCTGTATTCTGTGACTTTGTCTGGTGTAATTTGAAGACTGTAGTAATCCCAGGGGTGTTTGTTTTGCCACATTTGTTTTATGCACCTCTTGAAAATGTTAATAGAACAATTTGAACCAAACATCAGGCTGGACAGTCTAAGCTAGCAATGCCCAGCAGATCACAAATGGCAGCTGTACCCAGAGGTGGCGCAGGGGTTGGGGAGAAAGCTGGGTCTATCTGTTTGCCACTGCTGAGAAAGTGCAGTGTCAACATTTTTACACATTGACGTTTTGAAGAAGGCTGTCTCTGAGACTCATTTAACCTAGAGTGGAGCACAGAGCTCCCGTGTGCCTTCCCAGTGCTGCCCCATTTGCTTCAAATTCTGAAGAAGGTCATGAACGTCTCAGCCAGTCATCCTAGTGGCTCTGGATTGGGCGGGTGGGGTGTGGCATGCTGAACTTATGGGCAAGAACATCTGACTTCCGATCAGGCTGCCATTCATCCTGTGCCAGATGCAAGGCAAAGACATTTACCTCGTTCTGCGCAATGTGCACCGGCATGCGTGGATACTGAGTGGCAGCAGCAGTAGTGGATGTCATCCTCAGACTCGGGTGTCTTGTGTACGCAGGTCTGTGGTACAAGTGTTTGTGGCTTGGTATAGCACCTGTAATCTGGCCCCACTGCAAGCCAGGCTGTCTGATGTTCTGCTGTTTGTTTTATTATATGGCCCTGCGAGGACTTGCAGTGGGGACTGAGAAGGATTACCTGTTGGTTCAGTAAACCTCTTTGCGACTGCCAGATTAGCTGTCCTTGTTCAAATGTTGTGATGGATTTTCTTAAAGAATTGGTACACATGTTTCTGCCTCTGCATTTCATGATGTCCAAGTGGGACTTTAATTTGGTACTTAACTTTGTTGTGTATCCTATTTGAGCCGATACGTAGGTGTCACCTGCGTCTCCTGACCTTGAAGATAGTTTTCTTATTGCGATCACCTCAGCTCATTGCAAGAGCGCACATGAAGCTCTTTCAGTGCAGCTGCCCTACAGTGCATTCTTTCTGGACAAACTAGTGCTGAGGACTGGAACGGCCTTTATAGACCCTCTGTGCCTGTTTTTCACGTAGATACGTCAGTCAAATGAACAATGTCTTTGCCCCCACCTCCCCCCTTTTCAGCCATTGAAAGATGAGGAGAGACTCAATTGTTTAAACCCTAAAAGAGTACTACATATTTTTTTCGTTGCTTGCACCAGGGACCATGTGTTTTCTGGGGAAAGGAAATGCAAGGCTCTGTAGAAGAGGTCCTTTTCGAGGTGAAAAGTAGTCAGAATAAAGAATTTCTGAGGTGTTGAGGGCTCACTCCACTAGAGCCAAGACTGCTACCACTGCTTTAGAATGCAGAGTGCTAGTTCTGGTTATGTGTTGAGATGCTAGGTGGACAGTCCGTGCACACGTTCACAGAGCACTAGTGCCTTTACATCCAGGTCTGATGGGAAGCGCATTTCAGCAGTTCAGTCCTGCAGGACTTTTTATTCTGAGTAGTTTCACATTCCTACCACCTTGGGAGTTACTGGTTTGGTATCTGTTCTATATCTGTGGAATCGCCAGTTAGAAGTATCCATCAGAAGGACAAGATAACTTACCTTTTGTAATGCTTTTTCTAGTAGATTCTCTCTAACTGCCAATTCCCCACCACCCTCCCACCTCCCCTTTCTGTTGAATGGACACTTTTCCATCTACTGCAATTAAATTGTGTTTTTGAAATCCTTTTCCAAAGGCACGTATGGAGTCTATGAAGAACACTGACATGAGCAAACTTGGTTGGACTCCATATACAGATCATCTAGGGTGGGGGGCGAAGTCCACACAGTTCCATAACATCATCTAATGGCATGCAGGGGCTGCACTGAAAAATCTTCCAGGTCCCGTCTGGAGCCTTGGGATATTGGAAAGTCGAAGAATCTGATAAATAGAATGCCTGCTAGAAAGAGTAATTCCAAAGGTAAGTAACTTGTTCATCTCACTACCAAATTTGGAAGGGCTTTCTCAAAAGGGAGTAATATGTTTCCTGCAGAGGAAAGCAGAAAAAGTGTGTGCTTGCCCAAGGAAGTATGAGCTTTTAATAGATGCCACATACCCTTTTAATTACTACCTTTTGAAACTTGTGCCTGGAACCGATTTCCAGGCATACTACTGGGAATGTTTGTGAAAGGGAAAAAACATTAAAGTACGTTCAGACATTGTTAATCTTACTTTTTAGTGATCGTGGCCATGGGACTGTTGTCAACAATTAGGCTAGGAGGGCCATGTGTGTCCCACCCCCTTCTCAGTAAGGTTCTTCTTGTCTGATACTAAAATTTTATCCTAGATAGTGACCACCTACGTAGGTAGATAAACGTATATGTAATGTTGAAGTCATCACTTTTTTTTGTTTTGTTTTTTGAGTTTTGTGAATTCTTTTAGATTGAGTGTGGATCATTCAGTTAGAATAGTTGGTAACACTTTATGTTTACAGTGACATAAAACAAAAACCTTTAGCTGGGGATATCCTCCATAAATCCACAGCACCAAGTCGCCATCACAACAGGTGAATCACTGACAGACTGGCGAGCAAGCGCTCGTGGAATAACAATGCTTGGGAGAATGACTATGGCAGAGACTACTACGTCAATTTGCGGTGGGCTGATACCAGAACATTGGAAGTAGCACCAAATTGCACTGTGTGCGTTTGCCATGCGGAACACGAGCCTGCAGGAAGAATGGAGGCCTCTTAATCTCTTTTCCAGTGTGGCTTATGCTTACATCCTTTCTTTTACCCAGGTGATGCCTTGCATGAGAGCAGTTGGTGGTCAAACAGGAATTAGCTTGCACCTCACAATTTGCAGTTTATGCCATAGTGACTCAGGCCTATAGAGTGATGCTTTACCACCACCCACCTATCTAGAAATGTAGTCTTGTCAGTTAGCATAGATTTATTATTGCTTTTTGTGATCTTGCCACAGTGTGCTCCATGCTATATCTAGTTTTTTAAAATTAATAATAATAATAATAATAATATTATTACTACTGTAGTGGTGCCTATAGAGCAGCACTTTCTACAAGGCAAAATTACTATTAAACCCTTTCTATGTCTCGCCAGCCAACAGTGCATGTGCTGTTGGTGGGAGAGTTGTATTGCTTACTACAAGGGTCTTGGAGCACACTGATTGGGTACAATTTTTTGACATCATTGTCAGTGTTCTTTGCTGTCCCCTAATTAGCCCTTTTTTCATGTATTGTATTGTAATAGTATTTATATAGCGCTTACTACCCCTGATGAGGCGTCAAAGCGCTTTTTGGCGAGTAGCACTCTACTCCGGAACCCAAAAGGAATTAGTGGTGGATTAGTATGGGGAAATATGAGTACAGTTTTAGTATTATTATGAGTTAATTTGAGCCGCAGATATGAGTTTGTTAGTTGGATTTAATGGGAGTAATGGAGGGATGGAGGAGGGAAGAATCCAGAAGTGTTAATTGGGAGTTTATAGTAATAGGATTGAGGCTTGGGATGAGTAAAGGAGGGATGGAGGAGGGAAGAGTCTGTGGTAAGGGTTAGGGAGATCATAGTAGCAGGAGGGGTTTTGGATGAGTTAAAGGTGAGATAAATGAGGGAGAATTTAGTAGGGTTGTTTGGGAAATCATGGTATTAAACTGAGGTTTGGGTGAGTTAGATGTGGAAGAGGAGGGAAGAGCTTAGGCAGGGTTATTTAGGAGATGGAAGTAGTAGAATGGATTTGGGTTGAGTCAGAGTAGGAATGGAGGATAGGTTGATAGAAACATGACATATGGTGATGGATAGACAAAGTAAAGCTTGCAAGAGAGTAAAAATATAATATTTCTTATGGTGGAGGTCCTGCCAGCGCCCCCTCCCTGCTCTACTTGTCATTAACAGCCTTTCAAATAAGATGTATATTTCTGGTTACATTTCAAAATAGCAAAGGAGTAAAATAGGCAGGGAAATCACACTATACAGAAGTGCATCATGGAATGAATGAAATATGTAAATGCAGTGGCGGCGGTAGCAATTGTCAATCGAATGGGGGGGACGATTGGGACGGAGGAACTAACATTTAAAAAAAAAAAAAAAAAACACTTGCCTTTCCCACCGACTCCTGCCGCCTCGCTCGTCGCTGCTCTTCTTGTGGTGGCCTAGCATTCACTGGCACACCAGCAATCCTGGCGCTGCTTTCATGCTAAACCTATCACAAAAGCAGTGTCAGGATTGGTCTGAGTGACTCAGACTGCTGGTTAGACACAACCCTGGGATCTCTGCAGTTTCTCCAGCCCGGTTGAGTGCACAGCAGTGGAGTGGGTCTCTTTCAAGTCTTATAATATTCAGCCCGAATGACTGTATGCAGTCAGTGTTAATCAGTTGAATATAGTCACCGGCCAGACCATACTATACAAAAAGGAATCTGTAACAGTAATGTTACATGTATTTGTAAAGTCCATTATTACCTGTAAGGGTATCCTGGCACTATGCAGCTATGTGTGCCTAGCCCTGCCTATGGGAGGTTAGTTCACTGAAAAGCCAGGCCTTCAGCGTCTTTCACAATTAAAGAAATGAGAAGGAGGCTCTGTGGAGTGGGAGGTTGTTCCACGCTTCAGGAATGATGTAAGAGAATGCCAGTATCCTGTTCTGTTTCTGTGTATGAGTGGGATTTGTGTGATTGAGTCCTGCGGGATGGAAGTGTCTGGGTGGTTGGTGGAATGAGATGCTACTGTTCAGGTAGATGGAACCTGAGTTCTGTAGAGCCATGGTTATTTGTGTGTGAGGAATTTGAATTGACATTTGTTTATCGGGAGCCAGAATGGTTCCTTGAGGTGTGTTGTGATGTGAGTTCTGTGTTGGAGATTGAAGAGGAGTCTGGCTGTTTTTCTGGATGGTTTGTAGTCTTCTAGTAGGTAGCCCGGTGATCCCGGCGTATACGGTGTTACCATAGTCCAATTTGCTAGTGACTAGAGCATGAGTGACCGTTTTTCTAGAGTTCCTTGGGAGCCATTTGAAGATCTTCCTCCGCGTAGAAGATGCATGTATTGACTCGTGTGGTCATGTCCAGTTTGCTGTCTATAATTATTCCAAGGTTCCTGACATGGCTTCTGTGTGTGGGTCCAAGTTCAGATGGCCATTAGGTGGAGTCCCATGGTATGGAGTTCTTGCCAAAGATCACCAGTTCTGTTTTGTTGCTGCTGAGCTTGAAACTGTTGGCTTACATCCAGTTAGTGACTTTGTTCTGCATTCTTGTTTTTTTGGATCTGCTGGTGGTAGCGTTTTGAGGCAATTTGAAGATGTCTCGATCAGTGGTGTCTTGACCTTCTCTTCATTTGCACTCCAGTTGCTTTCAGTGGTGCCGTCACATTGGTGACACAGTTATTTCGTTGCGCACAGCTTGTTAACGTGTTTTCACTTTTTCTCTTTAGTAAAGGGAACACAACATGGGGGGAGAAATATAGATAAGGATGTAACAGGCTATGAATGTTTATGGTAGAGCAAGGTACAGCTCGGTCTTGCAAATACACTGTGATATCTGGCCAGTCTCAATTGCGCTTTTTCAACACTGACCTGCTACAGCCAGTGCTTGAATTTCACAACTTATTCAAAGGGGGGGGGTTTGTAAAAGTTTCCTTTAAAGTTTGTTTGAAGTTTAAAAGGTGGGATAGCCTGTCAGCTGGGAGAAGACGGAACTCCTCTCCGGGAATGGACGCATTGCCCAGAGAATAATCCCATTAGGGTGGTTATCTGTTATCTCTTGCCTTTCGGTTGTCAGAGTTCCACAACCTGAAGTTGGCAGACAAGGGATGAAGTCTTACTTCTAACTTTGCAGTGTGCATACATGAATACGTAGTCACTATATATGTATTGTTGATGTATTACATTTTCTTTGATCATTATTATTATTCTACTGCTGTGATTATCTTAAGAGTTGCGTATGTGTGTTGCTCATGTTATAATCTTCGTGTAACTTAGGAAGTACCTTGCTAAATTCATTACTCAGACTAAGAGTGTTGCATTCTTCTCATTCATTTCACTTTGTTCCCTCTTGGTCTGAAGTAAAGCAGAACAGTCCTATCCCTCCCTAGTGTGTTTGGTGAACAAGAAGGTGTTGAGCATGCCTGCGAGTGTGAATTGTTGTTTGGGTGGTGTGTGATCTGTATGAGCGGGTGGCTGGTTTGTGTGAGCGAGTGGTGTGCGTTGGTGTGGGAGTAAGGTTTGGAAGATTGCAGAAAAGCTTGCAGAAGCTGCATGTGTGAATGCTTCTTCTGTGTTGTGTGCTGTGGCAGCAGTGCGACAAGCGGCTGCCGGCATAAAGAGCATGGACGAGCACAACAGTTTATCGGTAGGTGGGGAGAGAACCAGCGGTGCTGGGTGTGGTCAGGCATAGATGGTCTTGCCTTTGCAGCATTGATAGAACATCAAGATAACATCAGTGCAATGTGTCCCAGTGAGCAATGAAACCACAACCAAAAGACCCACAAGAAACATGACTATGAAGTGATAAAAACTCTGTGTGCTTATAGCAAACCACAAACCATTTCGACTGCAGGAGTCACTTTCCATCCTATTTCCTATGTTAGGTTTTACCCTTTCCTTGATTCAATTGTAGCATCCTCCAACTGCTGATGTTGTAACAATATTTTTATAGGCCTTTTTTATGTGTGTTTTTTTTTTTTTTTTTTTTTTTTTTTTTTTTTTTGTGGGGGTGGCGCTCCAACTTAGCACTCAATGGGAGACCATGTTCTCTCTGACTCTGTACCTCTTAGGCGCTTCTTTCTCACTCACATTCTCGCTCTATCCCCCATGTCCTCTCGCCTTGCACTCCTTTTTCTTGGCCTGCTCTTTCATACTCTATATTTGCCATTTCTCTGGGAAGATTATTCTCTTAAGGTTCTAAGAAGGCCACCACACAGTGTATAGATGCAACGTGCCTTGCACTTTTGAATTACTTCAGATAACGCTAAAAGATGGTTTGTTATTTTTAATTCTTCCAAGATGGCCCCCATGTTGAGTCTGCTCAGAAAGTGGCAGTCATCTTTGAAGTATTAGAAAAATACCATTCTAAGATCACTGACACTGGTGATGGTTCTACTAATGCTTGTGCTGTATTGTCCAAACCAATTCCGACAAATAACAAGCATTCACAAAGATCCTGTGCATGGTTGTTTTCCATGTAGCTTTTGTCTTTTGGTGCATTAATACACACTAAAATAATCCATAAGCTGCCTGTCTTGGGATTTGCATCTCAATAGTCTACTTACCCTTCACTGTGTGTCTGTCCCCAGACTTGCTGATTTTCTACAAGTGTTTTTGTTGAAGATCTCCACTTGTGGATCACTCATAGCTTTTCATAGTTAATTGACTCTTTTTATTTATTTATGTGTTAAAACACATTTCTTACCGACTAGTGCCAATTGCTTGGTTTCTATGCTTGTTTTTTTCCACTTAGAGAGGTAATGGAATTTATCATGATCACAATCATAATGCTACGTTTTTGTTTGCCTAGATACAACAAAAAGAAATACCAGGAGATAATGACAGAAAAAGCAGCTCTTGCAGCAGGAAAGAAGAATCGTAAAAAGAAAACTTTTCGGACATAGAAGATTTTAAACAATATTGGCCTTATCTTCCCTGCGCTTTTTTTTGGACATTTAGATTGTTTAGCATTTCCTTGTACCATTGTGTGTAATAAAGACTGTCTATTATTATAGTAGATGTTTATTTTAACATCTAAAGTATCATACAGATTTTAATTATGTAGACTACATTTAAAGCTGAACATCAGCTGCTTTCAATGTCAGCACACCTGCTATGTGAAATTTGTTCTTGCATAACCTTTCCCTAGAGACCAATTCAACCAAATTTTACATATCTGGAAATTATGTCCAGTAGCTGGCAATGATAAAAAAAAAAAATGCACACAATACGACTACATGAATTTTAAAATTGATTATATTTAAACTGTACTGTGTGACATTGAAGGGGAAACTGGGTGTGACAAAAACATTAATGACTTATTGAGCTGAAATACTTGTGTTTAAAAAGAAAATACTCGTACATTTCTATTAAATGTCTGTAAATTCTGTAAATTTCCAAGCGCCGATCCAAAGCTTTACACAAATTCCAGCAAGTATAAAGTGGGCTTATCAATTTATGAAAGTAAAATATCCTATGACTGAGACTAAAGATTAAGTATGTTGGAATGAAGGACATCTGTTGCAAAGGTTTGGGCCTCAGACATACACGATCCCTTGACTGGGCAGAGGAAACGGTAGTAGTTGATATAAATAAAAAAACAAATGAATGTTTCTGTCTTTAATTCTATTTATATTGGGGAGGAAGGACTTGCTGGAGTCACTTTAGTCATCGCTTCCTTTAAGGGGTTTACTTCGTAGGGCTCGAAACGTCCCTTTCCTCGCCTACAAAACTATGCCACATTATTTTTCACCTTGTTTCCATTTCAGGCATACAAAAGAGCAAACAATGTCCACACTGAACACTTCTTGCAGTTTTAAACTAGTGTTCTATAAAGAGACATGTTTTCAGTACAGCAAAAATCGTACAAGTTTGAACTTTGTGAAACATGTATTAATCATGTAAATTCAACAATCACCTAATGGAACAGATAGCAATTCTGTACTAAAAGTCTTCCGTATGTGATTAAACAAATGAAACGCACAAATGCAAGAAAGTATTTTTGTCTCTTCTGTGCAGGGCATAGTATTTTGCAGATTTGGAATTAAGTTCTTTGGTCACAAAATTCCATTCACAAATTTTTGGGAGTGAATCCCTTCCACCACAAAATGCAAAGTCGTCTATTAGGTAGGTACTAGGTGGAATCCTCATAATTTTCAGTTTTTTTTTTTCAGTTTCCAATTTATGCTTCCTGTATTACATTATGTGGGGTTGTTCTATTTTGGGATGGTTGCAGAATGGGAAAGACTCCAACGAGTTTCTTTACCTGCTCACTGCTCTGGCCCCAGCCTTGCACAGCAGGAGAATGAGAAGACTGTTCCCACATTTTTTTTTTTCCACTTCCTAAAATGTGTCTGCAATGACACTACATTGGGTGAGAAAGTTACAATGTGAACAATTTTTTTTTTTTTTTTCCCTTTTTTTTTTTATTTGATCTTGGCAATTAAAGTGTTTTCTGAAAATGTTACCATACTGTAGGCCCTTGAAAATTGTTACTTTTTCTAAAGAGTTAATACAAAACTCGAAGATCCTGGCTATTCAGGGCGGAGATTTTATATATATTTATATATATATATATATATATATATATATATATATATATATATATATATATATATATATATATATATATATATTCAGTGGCATGTGTAGCTGCAGATACACATGCTGTGCATTATCCTGCCATCTAGTGTTGGGCTCGGAGAGTTACAAGTTGTTTTTCTTCGAAGAAGTCTTTTCGAGTCACGAGACCGAGGGACTCCTCCCTTTCAGCTCCATTGCGCATGGGCGTCGACTCCATCTTAGATTGTTTTCTTTCCGCTATCGGGTTCGGACGTGTTCCTCTTTGCTCCGTATTTCGAATCAGGAAAGTTAGCTAAATATCGAAAATTCGACTGTATTGTTCGCGCTCGGTACCGGTTTAATGTTAGCGTATCGACACCAATAGTAGAAGTGCTCCGGCGGCCCTTCGGGGCTTCCGCTCTTCAGCGGGGCCTGGTCAATCCGACCGCATCCATCGACGAAACTAATGGACCGGACCCCCTTCCGCTTCTGTCCGAAGTGCCACTCGAAGTATCCCTATACAGACCAACACTTGGTCTGTAATCTGTGTTTATCACCAGAACACAGGGAGGATACTTGTGAGGTCTGTCGGGTGTTTTCGATCAAAAAAGACCCTACGTGATCGAAGACTTCAAATGGCTTCGACACCGAGAGAACAACTCGACGTCGAAGAGGAGGAAAGAATTTCCATCCAGGGGACGGACTCCGACGAATCCGAAAGTGAACGACCCACGACGGTGCAGAAAACAGTGAGTAAAACTGCCCCGTCCAAAACTCGCACAAAGATCGTAAAGGCCAAGGGGATGCCACCGCCAGCAGGCCATGGCTTAACTCATTGAAAAGAAGGTGACCAAACATCGGCACCGAAAAAGGCCAAAGAATTGCCGAAGACATCCGACTCCGGTCGAGATTCAGACTCGAACGATCTCGGCACCGAGAGTTCGACTCACCCAAGGTGAGAAAAGTAATGTCGGAACCGAAAAAGACTTTCTCAGAAGCATTGGTGCCGAAAAGAAGCTCCTACACAGAAGAGCAAGGACTTTCCAGCCAAATGCATTAAAAAAACACAGACTTGAGCAGGAAATAAGTATGGGGGAACCAGACCATACGCAAAGGAGGTTGCATATCCAGAAAGACTGGAAAAATACAAACTCTTCCTCTAATCAAAACCAAAAGAAAGCTGGCATTTCAAGAGTCAGAAATGCAGGCAAAGGCGAAAGTGGCCAGAGATAAAACCCCACCACCGAGGTTTTCACCACAGCTGTCCCCGGTAACAACACCTCCAATGGAGTCACCTACGCATACATGGATGACACAGGATGATCCGGATGCATGGGACTTATATGATGCTCCAGTATCAGACAACAGCCCAGATTGTTACCCAACAAGGCCGTCACCTCCAGAAGACAGTTCTGCAAATACGCAGGTACTATCCAGGGCAGCTACGTTCCACAATGTAGCAATGCATTCAGAGCCAATAGAGGATGATTTCCTGTTCAACACCTTGGCATCCACCCACACTTCCTACCAGAGTCTGCCAATGCTCCTGGGCATGCTCAAGCACACAAAACAGGTATTCTAGGAGCCAGTTAAAGGAAGGGCTATCACACCTAGGGTGGAGAAAAAATACAAGCCTCCTCCAACGGACCCTGTGTTTATAACACAACAACTTACACCAGACTCGGTGGTTGTAGGAGCAGCAAGAAAGAGGGCAAACTCTCAATCGTCGGGAGACACTGCACCGCCTGACAAAGAGAGTAGGAAGTTTGATGCAGCTGGCAAACGAGTGGCAGCACAGGCAGCCAATCAATGGCGGATCGCAAACTCACAAGCCCTATTGGCTCGCTACGACAGGGCACACTGGGACGAGATGCAACATATTATACAGCACTTGCCCAAAGAACACCAGAAACATGCCCAACAGGTTGTGGAAGAAGGACAAGCAATATCCAACAACCAAATAAGGTCTGCATTAGACTCGGCAGACACAGCAGCACAAACAGTCAATACTGCGGTAACCATTCGCAGGCATGCATGGTTACGAAGCTCAGGATTCAAGCCAGAAATCCAACGAGCTGTGTTAAACATGCCTTTTAACCAAGAACAATTGTTTGGGCCGGAAGTGGACACAGCAATTGAAAAATTAAAGAAGGACACGGCCAAAGCCATGGGCGCGCTCTACTCCCCACAGAGCAGAGGCACATTTAGAAAGCCACAATTTAGAGGGGGGCTTCATATGCAAACACCAGAGTCTTCCACCTCGCAAACGAGACCCACCTATCAGGGACAATACCAGAGAGGAGGGTTTCGAGGCTCCTATAGGGGTGGACAATTCCCAAGAGCAAGGGGAAAATTCCAAACACCTAAGACAAGTCAAACCAAACGGTGACTTCAGTGTCACAAAACCCCAACACTTAACACCAGTGAGGGGGAGACTTACTGCATACTACCAAAACTGGACACACATAACTACGGACGCATGGGTCCTAGCCATTATCCAACATGGTTATTGCATAGAATTCATAAATTTCCCGCCAGATGTGCCCCCCAGGGCACACAATATGTCCAAACAACACTTAGACCTATTACAACTAGAGGTCCAAGCATTGTTACAAAAACAAGCAATAGAGTTAGTACCCAACCATCAGAAAGGAACAGGTGTCTACTCACTATATTTCCTAATTCCAAAGAAAGACAAAACGTTAAGACCCATATTAGACCTCAGAACGCTGAATCTCTTCATCAAGTCTGATCACTTCCACATGGTAACACTTCAAGACGTGGTTTCCTTACTAAAAAAAAGAGGACTGCATGTCAACGTTAGATCTCAAGGATGCATACTTTCACATACCCATACATCCTTCTCACAGAAAATACTTCAGGTTTGTAATACACGGCGTGCACTATCAATTCAAAGTGTTACCGTTTGGGATAACAACAGCCCCAAGGGTGTTCACAAAATGCCTTGCAGTAGTAGCCGCTCACATAAGGAGACAGCACATGCACGTATTCCCATACTTAGACGACTGGTTAATAAAAACCAGCACTCAACAGTGTCTTCTTCACACGCAATACGTTATAGAAACTCAACACAAACTAGGATTTTCTATAAATTTACCAAAAATCACATCTGCTGCCATCCCAAATACAACAATACTTGGGAGCAACACTCAACACACAAAAAGCGATTGCCACTCCAAGTCCACAAAGGGTACAAGTGTTCCAAAATATAACATTAAACATACAGCCAAACCAACACTACCAAGTAAGGTTTGTAATGAAACTTCTAGGCATGATGTCTTCATGCATAGCCATTGTCCCAAATGCGATATTACACATGTGGCCCTCAGTGCCTAGCAAAACAATGGACACAAGCACAGGGCCAACTCCAAGATCTAGTGTTGGTAGACCGCCAGACACACTTCTCACTTCAATGGTGGAACCCTATAAATTTAAACCAAGGGCAGCCATTTGATGACCCAGTGCCTCAAGAGGTGATCACAACAGATGCTTCCATGATGGGGTGGGGAGCACACCTCAACCAGCACAGCATGCAGGGACAATCAACAAAAACAACTGCACATAAATCATTTAGAACTGTTGGCAGTGTTTCTAGCATTAAAAGCATTTCAACCACTGATAAACCACAAACACATTCTTGTCAAAACCGACAACGTATTACCTCAACAAACAAGGAGGGACACACTCGTCACAACTGTGTCTCTTAGTACAGAAAATTAGGCATTGTGCAATTCACAATCACATTCGCCTACTAGCACAATATATCCCAGGCATTCAGAACCAGTTGGCCGACAATTTCAGTCGAGATCACCAACAAACACACAAATGGGAAATTCATCCCCAGATCTTACAAGGTTACTTTCTACGCTGGGGAACACCATAAATAAACCTATTTGCAACAAAAGAAAACGCAAAATGCCAAAACTTTGCGTCCAGGTACCCACACCCTCATTCCAAGGGCAATGCGTTATGGATCAGTTGGTCAGGGATATTTGCTTACACTTTTCCCCCCTCTCCCACTCATTCCTTATCTGGTAAACAAACTAAGTCAAAACAAACTGAAACTAATATTTATAGCACCAACCTGGGCTCGCCAACCGTGGTACACAACACTGCTAGACTTATCAGTAGTACCTCACATCAAATTACCAAACAGGCCAGATCTGTTAACGCAACACAAACAACAGATCAGACACCCGAATCCAGCATCGCTCAATCTGGCTCCTGAAGTCTTAGAATTTGGACATTAGACCTTACACAAGAATGTATGGAGGTAATTAAACAAGCTAGAAAACCCACTACAAGACATTGTTACGCAAACAAATGGAAAAGATTTGTTTACTACTGCCACACTAATTAAATTCAACCAGTACATGCTTCCGCAAAGGACATTGTAGGCTACTTATTACTTTTACAAAAGTCCAAGTTAGCATTCTCTTCAACTAAAATACATCTCACAGCAATATCTGCAGATTACACATTCAACATCGTTTTTTAGAATCCCAGTCATCAAAGCATTTATGGAGGGACTAAAAAGAATCATACCCCCAAAAACACCACCAATACCTTCGTGGAACCTTAATATTGTATTAACACGACTCATAGGACCACCATTCGAACCCGTGCACTCTTGTGAGATGCAATACTTAACTTGGAAAGTGGCCTTTCTAATAGCTATCACATCACTTAGAAGAGTAAGTGAGATACAAGCACTTACTATACAAGAACCCTTTATACAAATACATAAACATAAAGTGATTCTCCGTACAAATCCCAAATTCTTACCAAAGGTCATATCGCCGTTCCACCTAAACCAAACAGTTGAACTCCCAGTCTTCTTTCCACAACCAGACTCAGTAGCCGAAAGAGCCTTACATACATTAGACATAAAAAGAGCACTAATGTATTACATTGACAGGACAAAACAATTTTGTAAAACAAAACAATTGTTTGTAGCCTTCCAAAAACCTCTTGCAGGTAATCCTATATCCAAACAAGGCATTGCCAGATGGATAGTTGAATGTATTCAAACTTGCTATATCAAAGCAAAAAGAGATCTACCTATTACACCAAAAGCGCATTCCAATAGGAAAAAAGGCGCCACAATGGCTTTTCTGGGGAATATACCTATGACTGAAATTTATAAGGCAGCCACCTGGTCTACGCCTCATACATTCATGAAGCATTACTGTGTAGATGTGTTAACAACACAACAAGCCACAGTAGGACAGGCTGTATTAAGAACATTATTTCAAACAACTTCAACTCCTACAGGCTAAGCCATCGCTTTTTAGGGGAGATTACTGCTTATTAGTCTATGCACAGCATGTGTATCTGCAGCTACACATGCCACCGAACGGAAAATGTCACTTACCCAGTGTACATCTGTTTGTGGCATGAGATGCTGCAGATTCACATGCGCCCTCCCACCTCCCCGGGAGCCTGTAGCCGTTGTTAGTTGAATAACAATTGTAAATTTGTAAATAAATATTATTTTAATGCACATTATGTACATACACACCTACTCCATTGCATGGGCACATCTAGTATACTCTCAACTCCTACCTAACCCTCAGCGGGGAAAACAATCTAAGATGGAGTCGACACCCATGCACAATGGAGCCGAAAGGGAGGAGTCCCTCGGTCTCGTGACTCGAAAAGACTTCTTTGAAGAAAAACAACTTGTAACACTCCGAGCCCAACACTAGATGGCAGAATAATGCACAGCATGTGAATCTGCAGCGTAACATGCCACGAACAGATGTACACTGGATAAGTGACATTTTCCATATATATATATATATATATATATATATATATATATATATATATATATATATATATATATATATATAATGTGTTCGATGGCAGGTGTAGCTGCAGATACATATGCTATGCATTGCTTCCGCCATCTAGTTTTGGGCTCAGAGTGTTACAAGTTGTTTTTCTTTGAAGAAGTCTGGGCATGAGCGCCCACATCGGGCCTACCACGTCAAAGCCTGATGGATCAGACTCCATTTAGATTCTGTCCCTGATGCCACGCAAATTTTTCATACACAGACCAACACCTCAAATTTAATCTGTCTCTCTCTCTCCCCCCCCAATCACAGAGAAGAGGATTGTGAAGCCTGTCGATCGTTCCGATCCAAGAAGACCCTACATGACTGGAGAGCCAGGAGATTGGAAATGGTGTTGAAAAGTACAGAGTATATCGACACCCTCGAGGAAGAACGGGCACAGACTGCTATTTCCATCCAAGACACCGACTCCGAACAAGACTCAGAGGAAGATACACTCATCACTGACGGTCAGCATGTAAGTACGACTGCTCCTACGCCCACTCCTAAAAGATCATCAAAGGCCTTGTGTACACCACTGCCAGAGAGCCATGGTTCGACCCGCAAGAAAACACTCTGCAACCGACCTTCGGGTTTGGCGCTGAAAAAACCCGTACCTACTTCGATACCGGAGTCGAGCAAGTCCACCAAAAGCTCAACTTCTGAACCGAGTCGCCGTCCCCACTCTTAGGAGTTGAAGCCTAGACATTCTGCCTCGGAGTCGAAACAACAGGCTGTATTTTCGAGCCCGGAAGCATTGCCAACTTCGGAGCCGAAAAAGTCTTCTTATTCTGAAAAACAAGGACTTTCGAGCCATAATAAGCAGAGCTTCAAGCCATATCATGAACAGTCCTCAAAACCATTAGAATATATTTCCGAGGACACGGAAATTCAACCAATTCTCGAAATCATGGAGGAGAGACAATCAAGGATCCATATCCATAAAGAGACTGGCAGAATAATTACTGCACCTCCTCCACAGACTACAAGGAATTTGGCTATTCAGGAACATCTAGATACTGCTCCACCACCAGCAACGATTTTTAAACGGAAGGAGAAGCCATTACTTCTTTTCCCCCCACCCCCCCCCCCCCCCCCCCCATTAACCACAACTTTCCTTTTCACCACCACCCACTAGCCCCACCACCTTTGCCTTCAGCAACTCACTCTCAGACTTATTCTCATGGTGATGCAGTTGATCCTTGGGATCTGTATGATCCAGATCCCATATCTGCTAATGACCCAGATTTGTATCCTTCCAATCCTTCCCCACCAGAAGACACTACTGCATACACGCAGATCATTTCTAGGGCAGTAGCATGCCATGGGGTACTTATGCACAGTGAGCCTTTGGAAGAGGATTTCCTTTTTAATACCTTATCCTCCACGCACTCACGTTACCAGTGCCTCCCAATGCTACCTGGCATGATAAAACATGCAGATGAGATATCTAGTGAGCCGGTTAAAGCTAGGGTCTTAACACCACGCATTGATGAGGAATATAAACCTGCACCTACAGACCCTGCTTACATTACCCACCAGGTACCTCCAGACTCAGTGGTTGTCCGTGCTACCAGAAAAAGGGCCAATAGTCAATCGTCAGGGGATGCCCCTACCCCTGACAAAGAAAGTAGGAAATTCAGTGCTGCTGGCAAGAGGGTAGCTACACAAGCAGCTAACCAATGGCGAATTGCAAACTCACAATCCTTGCTAGCAAGGTATGATAGAGCCCACTGGGACGAGATGCAAGATTTATTACAACACCTGCCAAAAGAGCATCAAAAAAGGGCTCAACAAATTGTTGTGGTCGGTCAGGCCATAAGTAACAACCAGATACGGTCTGCCCTTGATGCTGCAAATACAGCAGCTAAAAGTGTAAAAACTGCTGTCACCATACGCATACACGCATGGTTACGTTCCTCTGGATTCAATACAGAAATACAGCAGGCAGTACTAAATATGGCTTTCGATTTAAAAGAAAAAAGAAAAAAAAAGAACCTGTTTGGTCCTGAGGTTGACACCACAATAGAAAAACTCAGGAAGGACTCCGACACTGATAAAGCAATGGGAGCCTTATATACAACATCTTACAGAGGCTCCTTTCGTAAGCAACAATTTAGAGGAGGATTCAAGCCACAGTCTACAGAGGCTTCTACCTCCCAGCCTAAACAAGGGCAACCACAGCAGTACTAGAGAGGGGGGATTTAGAGGCTCATATAGAGACCAACACTTTAGAGTCAGAGGCAAATTCCAGGCCTCAAAACATGTCACCACCCCATCAAAACAGTGATTTACTAAGCATGCCACAACCCCACACTCCTGTGGGGGGGGGGGCAGACTGCAGCAATTCCACTCCCAATGGCAAAATATCACCACAGACCAACGGGTACTTTCAATTATCTGCAATGGTTATTGGCTAGAATTGATTTCTACCCCTCCAAACATTCCTCCACGCTATCACAGGTTGTCCCCAGAATACAATGTTCTATTACAACAAGAAGTACAATCTTCTACTACTAGAAGAGGCAATAGAATTAGTCCCAAACTCTCAACAAGGAACAGGGGTATACTCACTATACTTCCTTATTCCCAAAAAGGATGGCACTCTCGTACCCATTCTATATCTCAGACCACTAAATTTATATATCATGTCAGAACACTTTCACATGGTAACTCTGCAGGACATCATTACACTACTACAAAAACAGGATTACATGACTGTATTAGATTTCAAAGATGCGTATTTCCATCCATCCAACTCACAGAAAATACCTAAGGTTTGTGATAGTGGGAATACATTACCAATTCAAAGTTCTGCCATTCGGCATAACAACAGCTCCATGAGTATTCACAAAATGTCTAGTGGTAGTAGCAGCTTACCTAAGAAGACAACACATACATGTCTTTCCTTATCTAGACGATTGGCTAATAAAATCAAGCAATTTTATACAATGTCAACAGCACACTCGATACACAATACAAACCCTACATACATTATGGTTCACTGTCAACTACCAAAAATCCCATCTTCAGCCAGCACAGTTACAACCTTACCTAGGTGCTATTCTCAATACGCAATAAGCCTTGGCCTATCCAAATACACAAAGGATACAAGCTTTCCAAAATCTCATACCCCAGATGCAACCAAATCAACAATACACTAAGATTTATCATGAAACTATTGGGAATTTTGGCATCCTGCATAGCAATAGTACTGCATGCAAGACTAAACATGAGAACACTCCAACAGTGCCTCTCACAGCAGTGGTCTCAATCACAGGGTCATTTGCAAGATCTAGTGTTGTTAGACTGCCAAACACACCGGTCCCTTCAATGGTAGAATCTCAGCAGTTTAATGAAGGGGCCATCAATTCAAGACCCTGGGCCTCCGACCACATTAACAACAGATGCATCAATGATAGGTTGGGGAGCTCAGCTCAACAACCTTACCATACATGGGGAATGGGGTTCAAAACAGCTAAATTATCACATAAATCATTTAGAATTATTAGCTGTGTTCCTTGCCCTAAAAGTGTTGCAACCACTTCTCAAACACAGACTGTCTTGATAAAAACAGACAATATGACGACTGTGTATTATCTAAAGAATCAAGGCGGGGCACATTCATCTCAACTGTCCCTTCCAGCCCAAAAAATATGGAAATGGGCAATTCACAGTCACATTCATGTACTAGCAGAATACATCCCAGGAATACACAGTCAGCTAGCAGATCACCGAAGAAGAACACACCAACAGATACATGAATGGGAGATTCACTCTGAGGTACTTCATCAGTACTTTCAAAAGTGGGAACACCAGAAATAGACCTATTCGCAACAAGCAAAAACGCAAAATGCCAAAACTTCGCATCCAGACACCCACACCCTCTGTCCACGGGCAATGCTCTATAGATCAACTGGTATGGGATATTTGCTTATGCTTTTCCCCCTTTCCCACTACTTCCATTTCTGGTCAACAAACCACGTCAGACCTCTCATCAGGATACTCTTAGCCACCACGTGGGCATGACAACATTGGTACAAAACACTCCTAGACCTGTCAGTAGTACCTCACTACAAACTGGCTGGATTTGCTAACACAAAACAAAGGACAAATTAGACACTGAAATCCCAGTGCTATTAACTTAGTGATTTTGCGCCTGAAGTCATAGAATTTGGATACTTGCAAGTCCCATTAGAATGCATGGAAGTTCTCAGACAAGCATGCAAGCCTACAACTAGACAATGCTATGCTAAGAAATGGAAACTATTTATTTATTATTGTCAATCTAAAAATACTGACCCACTTTCAGCATCAATACAAGATATTGTATGCTACTTACTCCATTTGCAGACATATTCGATAAAGACTTCTTCGAAGAAAAACAACTTGTAACACTCCGAGCCCAACACTAGATGGCGGAAGCAGTGCATAGCATGTAAATCTGCCGCACTACATGCCACACCCAGATGTACGCTGGGTAAGTGACATTTTCCATATATCTGAGTTTGAGTGTGTGTGTGTGTGTGTATATATATATATATATATATATATATATATATGTTACAGTGATGTTATAGTTCGGTGTTTAAATAACACATTATATAAACATTTTCAGTTCCCATGTTCTGTAATTTCTGCTGCAACATTTCTGTTAATTTAGTTGTCAGCCAACTAGTGCAGGAGCTCCTGCAGGACTCCCATGGGAGCGAGGCGACTGAAGGGGTGAATAGAAAAAAAAGATTAAAAAAAACATTGGCCAATCACATCGCTCTGTTTTTTTAAGTTGCATGCATGCAGGACTCCTACTGACCCAGGCATCAAGATATGTCTTAATTTTCATCTCTGATTCCTCAGGAACAATCTCTTGATTTGTCAGGAGGCCTCCCCAGAGACCTGACAAAGTGTGTGCACACAAATAAAAGAAATTTAACACGCTACTTCGTAAACTTTTTAAAAAGTCACACAAGTGTCTTTGGGTCATGCATGCAGCTTTTTAATATTAATAAATGAATGCCAGTATGCAAGCTGGCACAGCTTTGTTTTTAGATCATGGAGATACAGGCTTGTGGATTTAAGTCTTATCAAGCTGACTAGTGTAATCCAAAAAAATGCACTACCAGTTATGTACAATCATCTGTCTCATTCCAAGGATTCCAGATTAGCCAGGATAGCACTGGACTGAATGTGAACGTCTGTCCCTCTGTTTGCAGCCTGGACCAGTTTTATCGTGCTTATGTTGAAATACTTTTCCAGGGAAGTCCTATAAGAACCAGGTTAGCCAAGGGGTTTAATGTTGTGAACTATTCCCCGGATGACTGCCTCGCCCAGTTTATTTTGATCATATCAAGAAGGGCCTAGAACAGCTTGTGTGACCAAGGACTCGGAATGCCATGGCCAACCCCGGCTGATGGTCATTTTCACTGGGCCTCAATACATTTCCTATGTGGGGGGATGGTGGGGGGTAGCATGCGATCTCGGAGTGTTACAAGTTGTTTTCTTCAAAGAAGTCTTTTTCGAGTCATGGGAGCCAGTGACTCCTCTCAGTGATACTGCGCGTGGGCATTAACTCTTTTGTTAGATTGTTTTCTTTCCGCCGTTGGGTTCGGACGTGTTCCCTCTTGCTCAGAGACTTTCGATTCAGCAACTCTATATTATCTCAAACTTTTCTCATACTGTCGGTATTGTTTAGAACGCGGTTTCTTCTGCACTGGATCCAATAGTACCGTCTGGATAAAGGAAATGCTCTTTTGGGCCTGTTCTGGCCTACTGCGTATTAGCCTGATGGATCAGACTCCATTCTGATTCTGTCTGGGGTGCCACGCAAAATTTCCTTACACCAACGGGCATTTGGTCTGTAATCTCTGCCTTTTTTCCAGAACATCGTGAGGAAAGCTGTGAGGCATGTCGGTCTGTTCGATCAAAGAAAACACTACGTGATCGAAGGGCATGAAGACTGGAGATGGTGTTCAAGCACACAGAGTCCACCACCGACACCACTGAAGAGGAGCATGCACAGACAGCAGTTTCGATCCCAGCCTCTGACTCCGAGCAAGGTTCAGACAAAGACAGCCAGCTGATCGCAGTGGCGCAATATGTGAATACACCTTTCCCAACACCCACTTTAAAAAAAAAATCAAGCAAGGCCTTGGGTGCATCACTGCGGTCAGGCCATGGTTCCACCCAAAAAAGATTAATCGTTGACCGACCCTTGGGTTCGGCACTGAAAAAAAGCCAAAACACTCCATTAATAGTCCACGCCTGTTTCGGTGTCTGGGTCGAGCTGAAAAATTCAAACCTCAACCTCCGAACCGAGCCGACACCCACAATCATTGGATCCGAAAAGAGTACACTCTGCTTCAGAGCCAAAACCTCGGCCAACAGCTTCGGAACCGAAACACCTCGGTTTGACTTTGGAGCCGAAAACATCAATCTATACAGAGGAAACAGGACTTTTGTCTTGAATGAAGCAAGTGTCCAAAACATTCATTAAACATTTCTCTTAGGGCACAAATGTTCAACCTATTTGAGAGGTTATGGACATTAAGCAGAGAAGGATACAAATCCAGAAAGAGACTGGAAAAATTATTACTTCTCCACCTCCACAGACTAAAAGAAAGCTAGCATTTCAAGAGACTCTTGATACTGCCCTACCACCGGTAAAAAATTTCAACCGGAAGGAAAAGACGAAACCTCTTCCGCTTTCTCCACCATATTCACCGCAGCTTACTTTTTCACCACAACCTATAACTCCATCACCATCACAGGTCTGCTCTAAATGCAGCTGACGCTGTAGCTATAGAAATTAAAACCAGCATCACAATTGGACGACATGCATGGTTGAGGTCCTCAGGTTTTAAACCTGAAATACAACAGGCGGTCCTTAATATGCCGTTTAATAAACAGCAACTCTTCGGACTAGAGGTGGACACAACTATTGAAAAACCCAGGAAAGACTGACACAGCAAAAGCCATGGGAGCCCTTTTATACCACACCATTTCGGGGTTCCTTTCAGAAACCGCAATTTAGAGGTTTTAAAACCCAGACTGCAGAGGCTTCCACCTCCCATCCAAAACAAGGACAGCAGTACTACTCAAGAGGGTCATTTAGAGGCTCTTACAAAGGACAAAATGTCAGGGCCAGAGGAAAATTTGCAGCCTCAAAGGGTGCTTCCACACCCACTAAACAATGACTTCCCAAACATTCCACTATCCCATACGTCTCCTGTGGGAGGAAGAATGCAACAATTCCATCCTCACTGGCATAACACCACCACAAATCAATGGTTACTTTCTCAATTATCCACAATGGTTATTGCCTTGAGCTCGTCTCTGCTCCACCAAATATTCCCCCTCGTTCTCACGGACTGTCTCCAGAACACACTATTCTACTAAAACAAGAGATACAATCTCTTACTCAGAGGGTCATATAGAAATGGTTCCCATCTCACAGCAAGGGACAGGAGTATACTCGCTATACTTCCTTATACAAAGAAGGATGGCACTCTCAGACCCATTCTTGATCTCGGACCTCTAAATATCCTGTCAGAACAGTTTCACATGGGCACTCTACAGGATGTCAACAGGAGTCACCTGTTACAAAAACAAGATTACATTTATCGTGTTGGATCTAAAGGACGCTTACTTCCACATTCCCATACATCCAGCTCACCGCAAGTATTTAGGGGCATATTTATACTCCGTTTGCGCCGAATTTGCGTCGTTTTTTTCGACGCAAATTAGACGCAAAACTAACTCCATATTTATACTTTGGCGTTAGACGCGTCTAGCGCCAAAGTTCATGGAGTTAGCGTCATTTTTTTGCATGAACACCTTCCTTGCGTTAATGATATGCAAGGTAGGCGTTCCCGTCTCAAAAAATGACTGCGATGCATATGCGTCGTATTTATACTCCCGGGCAAAAATGACGCCTGGGAGTGGGCGGGACTAAAAAACCCGCATTTGCGCCGGATTTTAGCGCCTGGGTCAGGGCAGGCGTTAAGGGACCTGTGGGCTCAGAATGAGCCCAGAGGTGCCCTCCCAAGCCCCCAGGGACCCTCCCCTGCCACCCTTGCCCACCCCAGGAGGACACCCAAGGATGGAGGGACCCATCCCAGGGACATTAAGGTAAGTCCAGGTAAGTATTTTTTTTTTTTTTTTGTGGCATAGGGGGGCCTGATTTGTGCCCCCCTACATGCCACTATGCCCAATGACCATGCCCAGGGGACAGAAGTCCCCTGGGCATGGCCATTGGGCAAGGGGGCATGACTCCTGTCTTTGCTAAGACAGGAGTCATGTTAATGGCGTCTGGGCGCCAAAAAAAAATGGCGCAATTCGGGTTAAGACGATTTTTTTTGCCTCAGCCTGACTTGCCCCATTTTTGGACGCCCAAACGCCATTTTTCCCTACGCCGGCGCTGCCTGGTGTACGTGGTTTTTTTTCACGCACCCCAGGCAGCGCCGGTCGGCTAACGCCATTCAATAAATACGGCGCCCGCATGGCGCTTCAGAATGGCATTAGCCGGCGCTAATTTTTTTGGCGCAAAACTGCGTTAGCGCAGTTTTGTGTCAAAAAGTATAAATATGGCCCTTAAGGTTTGTAATATCAGGCAACCACTACCAATTCAATGTACTACTCTTTGAAGTAACCAATACCAGGAGTGTTCACAAAATGTCTAGCTGTAGTAGCAACATACCTCAAAAGACACCACATACATCTTCATCTTCCCTTATCTAGACGATTGGTTAAAATCCAGCACCATTCTAAAATGCTAACAACACACACAATACACAATAGATACCCAACACACATAAGGGTTCACAATCAATTTCCAAAAATTTCATCTTCAGCCAGCACAAATTCAACCTTATGTAGACAACATTCGCAATACTCGTTCAGCATTAGCCTACCCAAATCAACAATGGACACAGGCTTTTCAATACCTTATATCACAATGCAGGTCAATCAAACTTACACAGTAAGATTTGTCATGAAACTATTGGGAATGATGGCACCATGCTTAGCAATAGTACCAAATGCGAGGCTACACATGAGACCACTGCAACAGTGTCTCTCACAACAATGCTCTCAGGCACAGAGTCGAATACAGGATATTGTTAGACCGCCAAACTTACAAGTCTCTGCAATGGTGGAATCACAACAACTTAACAAAGGTGTGGCCATTTCAAGACCCAGTGCCACAGACCATAATCACAACAGATGCGTCAATGACAGGTTGGGGAGCCCATCTCAACAATCTATAGGGAATGGGACTCAATACAAAAAACTTACCACATAACCCACTTGGAATTATTAGCAGTGTTCTTAGCCATCCAGGCATTTCAACCATAAATCATACACAAAACAGTCTTAGTAAGAACAGACATGACAACCATGTATTATCTTAAAAAAACAGGGGGGGGGCACACCATCCCAATTTTCCCTTCTAGCTCAAACAATATATACATGGGCGCTATTCACAATCGCATTCACCTGCTAGTGGAATACATCCCAGGAATACACAACCAGCTAGTAGACCTTCTAAGCAGAACGCAGCAACAAATACACACATGGGAGATTCACCCACAGGTAGTTCAATATTATTTTCAAATGTGGGGAACACCAAACATTGCAACAAGTGAAAATGCAAAATGCCAAAACTTTGCATCCAGAAACCCACACCCTCAGTCTAAGGGCAATGCTCTATGGATGAACTGGTCAGGGATATTTGCTAATGCTTTTCCCCCCTTCTCTCCCGTTAATTCAGTTTCTGGTCAACAAAATGCCACAAATTCCCTCACCATGACACTCCTAGCTCCCACGTGGGCACGCCAACACTAGTACACAACACTCCTAGATCTGTCAGTAGTACCACATCACAGGCTTCCAAACAGACCAGACCTGTTAACTCAGAACAGAGGTCAAATCAGGCATCCCAATCCCAGTGTGCTCAACTTAGCGATTTGGTTCCTGAAGTCGTAGAATTTGGATACCTACAGCTTCCATTAGAATGTATGAACTGTAGGAGGCTCTCTTGGTTTGTAGTGTGTACCTTGGGTACTTACACCAGGTACAGTTATCCCTTATTAGTGAAGTAGTAGTGTCCTAGCAGCTTAGGCTGATAGAGGTAGCTATAGCAGAGCAGCTTAGGCTGAACTAGGAGACATGCAAAGCTCATGCAATACCACTTATAGTTACACAGTACTTATACACAAGTGAAGACAATACTCAGTGTTACCAAAAATAAAGGTAGTTTATTTGGGTGATACAGTACCAAATATATCTTCTTAGAGGCAATACTCCTTCTGGAGGTAAGTATTATACACAATATATACACTAGACACCAAAATAAGGTAAGTAGTTAGACATAGAATAGTGCAGACAATAGGAAATGCTATAGAATGCAATAGGAGAAAATAGGTCTCTGGGCAACACAAACCATATACTAAGAAAGTGGAATGCGAATCATGAATCTCCCCCCCCCCCTCCTCCCCCCACAGACAAGTGTAGTGTGTGCAGAATCGCTGGGAGAGTAAGAATACAGTAAAGGTAAGTAAATTACCCCACCCCAGAGCCCAGAAAAGCAGGAGTAAAGTACTGCAAGTTTCCTTATGGTACTATACCTCGTGATTGGGATTTTGCAGTAACCAACCAAGTCTGCAAACAACAACTGCTGGATTCCTGGACCTGAAGACCTGCAAAAGAAGAGGACCAAGTCTAGAAATCAAAAGAAGTTCCAGGAGGAGCAGGAGCCCCTGCCAAACCAGAAGAGGGTGCAAAAGAAGAGTCCCCGGTTAGTCGAAGACTGCAGGAATGCACCCTAGGAAGATGCCAGTGGGTTCCTGCATGATGCAAAGGATGTCCCACGACGTGAAGATAGATATAGATGTGATTTTGTGTTGGCAAAAGTGCGTTTTGCGTCAAAATGGCGCTGGCTGGACCCTTGAGGGACCTGGGGGCCTCAACTCTGTGTGAGGAGAAAGAGGGGGCTCTCAGCTCTTTAAAGAGCCCTCAGGATGCCAGGCAGCACCCATGGGAATCCCAGGACATGGGGACAAAGGAGGTGCAAAATGCAGTTGATGCAGAACAACAAAGGATGGAAGGTCCCACGCCGCCGAAGAACAACTCAGCGAGTTGAGCGTCACAGGATGAGGTGCTGGGGATCTGAGCCAGGCTGTGCACAAAGGAATTTAGCAAATAGTGCACAGAGGCCTCAGGAGGTGAAGAAGACACTGTACACAGGGGTACCGTCGCTCTCAGGGAAGGCATGGTCTTACCTCCTCCAAATTGCGTCAGCAGGACCTCAGGATAGTCTACATCGATGGGGTCCTCCCTCTTTGTCCTTAGTGGCACGCTCATCACTGTGAGAGGAGTCCAAGGGTACCGGTCGTCGTATTGGAAGGTGCCTGTGTGAGCAGGGGAGTGACTCCGTCACCCCACAGGAGATTTCTTCGGTCCTTCTGGTGCAGGATGAAGACAAGGAGTCCTCAGAGCGTGCACACCATGGAAACTGTTGCAGTTGCTGGCTAGAGCTGAAATTGCAGAGGAAAAGCATCCCTTGTGGACACTTTGTTGCTGTTACAGCAGTTCCTGGAGCAGGCTGCGGTTGATCTGAGGTCAGAGGATGAAGTAGTAGTTGCAGAGGATTCCTGAAGGAAACTTGAAAGCAGAATCTGAAGAGAACCCACAGGGGAGACCCTAAATAGCCCTGAGAAGGGAATTGGCTACCTTATCAGGTAAGGACCTATCAGGAGGGGTCTCTGACGTCACCTGCTGGCACTGGCCACTCCGAGCCCTCCAGAGTGCCCCCACACCTTGTAAAGCAAGATGGCTGAAGTCTGGGACACACTGGAGGAGCTCTGGGCACCACCCATAGGATGGTGATGGACAGGGGAGTGGTCACTCCCCTTTCCTTTGTCCAGTTTCACGCAAGAGCAGGGGACAAGAGGTCCCTGAACCAGTGTAGACTGGCGTATGCAAGGAGGGCACCATCTGTGCCCTTCAAAGCATTTCCAGAGGCTGGGGAGGCTACCTCTCCCCAGCCTGTAACACCTATTTCCAAAGGGAGAGGGTGTAACACCCTGCTCTCAGAGGAAATGCTTTGTTCTGCCTTCCTGGGACTGGGCTGCCCAGACCCCAGGAGGGCAGAACCCTGTCTGTGAGGTGGCAGCAGCTGTAGCTGCAGTGCAAGCCTCAGAGAGCTGGTTTGGCAGTACTGGGGGTCCATGGTGGAGCCCCCAGGATGCATGAAATTGGCTCCCCAATACCAGATTTGGAATGGGGAGGACAATTCCATGACCTTAGACATGTTACATGGCCATATTCGGAGTTACCATTGTGAAGCTACATATAGGTATTGACCTATATGTAGTGCACACGTGTAATGGCATCCCCGCACTCACATAGTCCTGGGAAATGGCCCTCAACTATGTGGAGGCACCTTTGCTTGTGCAAGGGTACCCTCACGCTTAGTAACTCAGCAAGTGAAGGTTAGACATATAGGTGACTTATAAGTTACTTAAGTGCAGTGAAAATGGCTGTGAAATAACGTGTGCGTTATTTCACGCAGGCTGCAATGGCAGGCCTGTGCAAGGGTTTGTCTGAGCTCCCTATGGGTGGCAAAAGAAATGCTGCAGCCCATATGGATCTCCTGGAACCCCAATGTCCTGGGTACCTAGGTGCCATATACTAGGAACTTATAAGGGGGGGGGGGGTCCAGTGTGCCAATTGAAATTGGTAAAATGAAGTCACTAGCCTACAGTGACAAATTTGAAAGCAGAAAGAGCATAAGCACTGAGGTTCTGGTTAGCAGAGCCTCACTGACACAGTCAAGCACTATACAGACACACATTAGGCCATAAACTATGAGCACTGGGGTCCTGACCAGCAGGATCCCAGTGAGACAGGCAAAAACATATTGACATATAGGTAAAAATCGGGATAACATGCCAAGGAAGATGGTACTATCCTACATGAACATTCTAAAGCAAGCATGTAAACCAACAACCAGACAATGCTATGCAAGTGAATGGAAACGGTTTGTATACTACTGTCAACCTAAAAATATAGCTCCACTTAAAGCATCAGTACAAGATATTGTGTGTTATTTGCTTTATTTACAAAACAAATCTTGCCTTTTCCTCTATTAAAATTAATCTAATGGCCATGTCAGCCTACCTACAAAACATACAACATACCTCTGTGTTTAGAGTCCCTGTCATAAAAGAATTTATGGAAGGACTTAAACGCATTATTCCACAAAGAACTCCACCGGTTCCAGCATGGAATCTCAATATTGTACTCACAAGACTTATGGGTCCCCCATTCGATCCCATGCAATCTTGTGCTATTTAATTTCTAACATGGAAAGTTGCTTTCTTAGTAGCAATTACTTCCTTAAGAAGAGTAAGTGAAATTCAGGCATTTACTCTAGAAGAACCTTTCTTCCAAGTACACAAACACAAAGTAGTACTTAGGACAAATCCAAAATTCTTCCCTAAAGTGGTTTCACCTTTTCACAATAATACATCAATAGAATTGCCAGTCTTCTTTCCACAGCCAGACTCTACTGCTGAAAGAGCCTTACACACTCTTGATCTTAAAAGAGCTCTAATGTATTATGTAGACAGAACAAAATATTTTAGGAAAACTAAACAACTTTTTGTTTCTTTTCAACAACCTCATAAAGGTAATCCCATTTCAAAACAAGGTTTGGCTAGATGGATTGTAAGATGTATTCAAACATGCTACCTTAAAGCAAAAAGGCAGCTATTAATAACTCCAAAAGCACATTCCACTAGGAAAAAGGATGCCTCCATGGCATTCTTAGGAAATATACCAATGGCAGATATATGCAAAGCAGCCACATTGTCCACACCACATATATTCACGAAGCATTACTGTGTGGATGTGTTATGTGGATGTGTTATGCCCATGCGCACTATCACAGAAGGAGTCACTCAATCCTGTAACTCGAAAAATACTTCTTCAAAGAAAATCAACTTGTATCACTCTGAGCCCAACACGAAATGGTAAGATATGCACAGCATGTGAATCTGCAGCACTGCATGCCACGAACAGATGTACACTGGGTAAGTGATATTTTCCATATAATATTTGCTTATTTCAAGAGAAGTGGCTAATCGAGGGAATTGAGTTTCAACTCCAAGGTTGCAAGGAGAGGTGGAAAGGGTAGGCCGTCTGGAGATCTGTCAACTTGGGTAGCTGCTTATTTGGGTTGCATGGGGAGAGGTTAGGCATGGGATATAAAATGGTTGGCGGGGACTTTGGTTGTTGTTTTGAGCCCCACCTATAATGAAGATTTTGCCTTTGTGGATGATAGGTTGTGGGTTATTCCAGTGTTGTCCATTGTCCGCTGAGGAAATGGTCACCAGTAGCGCTCCAGATTAATGCCCTTGTATTAAATCATTCTATCTGTGCATATAGTGGGCAAAGTAAATCTTAAGCATGCCTCCCATACGTTTAACTGTGTAGGTCGGACTTCTGCGAGTGACTATATTTGTATTGATGTTAAGCTATGTAACATTACAAAAGAGGCCCAGCTAACAGAACTACCACAGGATGGACAGGAAAAAAGAATTTTCCTGTTAGAAAAAACCCTCACCCAACAGGGTTACCCCTTTATGGCATGCTTCATCATTGGGTTTCTTCCCGTTCCGCTATGGAGCAGGCGTGCTACGACCACGGGATACGTGGGAGCACTGATGTAGTCTGGTCAATGTGAATCACTAGAGGGATAGGAGTGGTGGGGTCTTGGGTGAGTTAAAAATACCTGTCTCCTAGTAATCCCAATGATTTAATTGATCTCTTTGAGGCAGTATGATTAAATAGGGGCTGCAGAAGTGGGGGATGTAATGTACCTGACTTCCTGGTCTACATGTTTCGGAGCATTACCCCTAGGCTCCTCTTCTGGACTCCCTGGTGCCACTCCTTGTTTGACTACCTCTAATGAAAGCATAAATAAAACATGCTGTGTGATTATGGTGCAATTCACCTTACTAATGTGGTGTCATAAGATGATACCTATTGTTTATGGTGTCCGTCATCGATACCTGTGGAAATACAAGAGAGGCATAGTTATCATAGGCCCCATTTGTAGTGGGTCACTATATATGTTGTTTGTGGGTGTGGTGCCACCTATTTGAAAACTGCACTCCTCTCGTGGGAAACAGCACTCGTGAATATCGGGACTGGGAGACTAAAGTACTCTCACAATCAACAGTACAAGACATCCTATATTTAAAACTTTTAAACATGTAAACACGTGAAACACACCAAACAGACACACGTGGTGCATGCATAACCTACTCGGTAGGCCTTCATGTCAAATGACTTCTATGCATTTCAATGAGAGTACGGCTGCAGCTGCATTTTACTAATTCTGTACTGTACCTTGAATTTTGTAATAAACCTTCATGGTTTTTCTAAATTTCCTTTAAGACTCAGTCCTTTCTTATTGAATGTATCTTGAAGGCTTTTTTTTTACATCTTGTCTAAGAGGACACATTACCTCATAGCATTTGAGGCTAACACAGTCCCCAATCAACCCAATTTCGAGTGTGCCATTGTCCTGCAGATTTTCTACGGGTCCAGCACACCCACAGATGTAACAACTGAGGGCACGCAAGTTGGGAGATTCAGCTTTACTGACCTCACAAGGCCAGACCTAATATTGGAATGCACAATATCTGTAAAGAGACTCGATTTTGAAGACTATTCGGGTGAAAAACTGAAAGCATGATCTGATGTAACTTCTAAAGAAGTGAAGTAAATCAAATTATACACTGTTCTCAACGTTTGCTTCTACAAAGTAAATAAAGTAATGTCTGCATCCTGAGTCCAGAACAGCTGATGCAGGGCAGATATATTTGACTCAGAACAGTGCATCGAAAAGTTATAGCAAGAAGTCTGGAAAAGAAAGAATACTGAAATAAAACATCAGAACCCGCCTGTACAAAACAACTTGAATGAGCTGGTAAAAAATGAGAGGGAAAAACAAACAGGTAAACTGTCCACACACACACAAGTGGGTGCACGCATAACAAAGTACCAATGGACCTAAAGGAAGTAGGGAATTAAATAGGTTACAAATCCTTGCAGCAACCTTTACAGAACTGTGTGTGTCAAATACCAGTCCATCCACATGGTGGAGTATAATTATCCCCTGTACAGAAAAGTTTCGAAGAGCAACCTAAAATCCTCTAGGACCATCAGGTTCATAAATCATGATTATAAAATGTTCTTCAAGGTTGCACTCTGAGCCCTAGAAAATTGCCCCAATTACAATTGCATGAGAGGTGCTGCCCTCAAGAAAATCTTAGAACAAGAAAAGCTAGAGTATTCTGAAAAATGCATTTTCTCCTTGCTCAACAACAACTCAGAGGTGCTGAAAAAATTAATGGGTACATATCTTGTCAAAAGCTGGGACTTAAGGCTATCTAACCACAGGGAAAAAAATCAATAAGATACTGTGTTTCCTTATACTTTTTGCATCAAGCTGGTGCTGAAAATGTAAAAATATATTTCCTTTATTCCTGTCAAATAATATACAGTTTCCACCTATATAACAATTCAGCAAATGTGGAAGTTGAGATCAGTGAACCTTCCTCGATGCACGATTGAGTCCAGGCTGACCAACTCTCCATCTCCTTTACTCTTTCTACTTTTTCTATATATCTCCTTCTAAATTTGTAAATTGTAAACTCTAACACGTAATATTTCCTGTGCTCAAGTTGATTTAACTCTATCAAACCCATATATATATATATATATATATATATATATATATATATATATATATATATATATATATGTTCGATGGCATGTGTAGCTGCAGAAACACATGCTTTGCGTAAGTTTGCCATCTAGTGTTGGGCTTGGAGTGTTATAAGTTGTTTTTCTTCAAAGAAGCTTTTACTAGTCATGAGATCGAGTGACTCCTATTCTCCGTGATAGTGCGCATGGACATCAAGTCCTTTGTTAGATTGTTTTCTTTCTGCCGTCTGGTTTGGACGCGTTCCCTCTTGCTCTGGTAGATCTCGGTTTGGTACTGTCTGAACTTCTCTATCTTTCCTTCAAACGTTTTTTAATGTGTTTTCCATACTACACTCGAACAGATTGTAGTGTCCGGATTGATTAAATGCCCTTTTGGGTGCCCGTGCCCTTCTTGGGCCTACTGCGCCACAGGCTCATGGATCGGACTCCGTTTTGATTCTGCCCTAAGTGCCGCACTAAGTTCCCCTACACCCACCAGTATTCGGAGTGTAACCTCTGCCTCTCTCTGGACCACAAAGAAGAATCCTGCGAGGCGTGCCAATCCTGCCTCTCTAAAGAGGACTCTTCGGGATGGGAGAGCGTGCCTGCTGGAGATGGCATAAAAGTCAACCGAATAAATGCCCAACATTTTCAGTGAGGAACAGGCGCAGACTGCGTCTCTATTGCAGACTCCGAATCCGACCGTGACTCAGATGGGGACACCCAAGTTATTCCTGCGGCGAGGAACATGAGTATGCCAGCCCCTTCCCATCACCCAAAACATCACAAAAGGTCAACACAAATGGTCTTGGCTCCACCACTGCTTACCAGCCATGGTCAGGCCCGAAAGTTACATCTCGACGACCGGCCCTCGGGTTCGGTGTTGTAAAAGACCAAAATGTGTTTGACAGAGCAGACTGCCACACCTGTTTCAGGATCGAGTCGCAAGGTGGAGGCTTTCACTTCGGAACCGACATGTTGCATACCACCTCGGAGCCGAAGTAGCCAAGCACCTCTTCGGAGCTGCTTCAGAATCCACATTTTCGACCCGATGAAAGCAGTTAATCACCAAGCTTTCGGAGCACACAACTATAGGAAGCAGATATATTCCATCTACAGGAGTCAGCAGACATTAGGCCCATTCTTGAAGTGATGGAACATAAACAATGGAAAATACACTGGGAAGATCATTGCCTCTCCTCCTTCAATAACAAAGAGGAAGCTGTATTTCCAGGAAAGTTTGGATCCTGGGCCTTCACCTTCAAAATTATTTAAGCACAAGAAGAAACCAATGAGAGTACAACAGTCTTCTCCACCGCAGTCTCCTGTGCTTTCCACTTCACAACCAACTCAAACTCCACCACCCTTACCTTTACCTACACAGTATTCTATGCAACCTTTTGTCTCTTCACATGGGTATTATATGGGCAACAATACTTACAGTGTAGACCAATGGAATGTATACTTCTAATGACCAGGATCCATATCTCACCTCCACCAGAAGACACCACAGCCTATAATCAGAAGACTGCTAGAGCAGCCACATACCATAAAGTGAAGCTACACTCTGAACCCATAGAGGATGACTTTCTATTCAGCATCCTATCCTCTACACATAAACAATACCAATGTTTGCCAATGCTAGCAGGCATGCTAAAACATGCTGACGATATATTTAAAGAACCAGCAAAGGCAAGAGTACTCGCACCGAGGGTGGACAAATAATATAAAGCCGCACCATCAGATCCACTGTTCATAACACAACTACCACTTGATTCCATTGTTGTCAGTGCAGCTAGAAAGAGGGCAAACAGCCAGTCCACAGGGGATGCTCCTCACCCTGATAAAGCTGCAAATTTGATAGAGCAGGCAAAAGAGTGGCAACTCAAGCTGCAAATCATTGGAGGATTGCCAACTTCCAAGCTCTTCTAACCAGGCATGACAGGGCCCATTGGGACGAGATGCATGAGTTCCTGCAATATCTCCCTAAGGAACACCAAAAAAGGGCACAGCAAGTAGTGGCAGAAGGACAAGCTATTGCCAACAATCAAATTAGATCTGCCCTAGATGTAGCAGACAATGCAGCTAGGGGTATAAATACTAGCATTATGATCAGAAGGCATGCTTGGTTGTGGCCCTCAGGACTCAAACCTGAGATACAACAAGCGGTCCTTAATATGCCCTTTAACAAACAGCAGCTATTTGGACCAGAGGTGGATGCTACCATTGAATAACTAAAAAAGGACTTAGATACGGCAAAGGGCATGGGTGCCCTTTACAGAACACCTTTTCGGGTACTTTCCGCAAGCCCCAGTTCAGAGGAGGTTTTAAACCCCAAACATCAGAGGCCTCTACGTCCCAACAAAACCAGGGACAACAGTATTAGTCTAGGGGATCCTACAGAGGATCCTATAGAGGACACAACTTCAGAACTAGGGGCAAATCCACACCTCAAGTGACCTTCTCTGCATCCCCACACAGCACACATCTCCTGTGGGAGGAAGACTGCAACATTTCTATCATCATTGGCACAAAATTACATCAGATCAATGGATACTGTCAATTATCCCCAATGGTTATTGCCTAGAACTCATATCCACTCCACAAAATACTCCCCCTTGTTCACACAGGCTTTCTCTGGAACACAGTGTTCTGCTAAAACAAGAGGTAGAATCACTTCTACTCAAAGGTGCACTTATCACTATACAAGGAACAGGAGTACATTATCTATACTTTCTCATACCAAAAAAAGGATGGCACTCTCAGACAAATCCTCGATCTCAGACCTCCCAATCAGTATATTCTATCAGAGCATTTCCACATGGTCACTCTTCAGGATGTCATCCCTTTGTTACTAAAACAAGACTACATGACAGCATTAGATCTAAAAGATGCTTACTTCCATATTCCCATACATCCAGCACACCGCAAATACTTGAGGTTTGTGATAGCAGGTAAGCACTACCAATTCAAAGTGCTACCCTTTGGAGTAACAACATCACCAAGGGTATTTACCAAATGCCTCGCAGTAGTTGCAGCATACCTCAGAAGACAGCATATACATGTATTTCCCTATCTGGACGACTGGCTCATAAACGCCAGCACCATTCAAACCGTCAAAAACACACACAATACATAATCAATACCCTACTCAATCTAAGGTTCACAATCAATTAGCAGAAGTCTCATCTTCTGCCAGTGCAAATACAACCCTATCTGGGAGCAATTCTGAACACTCAGCATTAGCCTACCCAAACCCACAAAGGATTCAAGTGTTCCACAGTCTCATATCTCAGCTACAATACAATCAAACTTACACAATAAGGTTTATTATGAAACTGTTAGGAATTATGGCATCCTGCATATCAATAGTGCCCATGGCACGTCTAAACATGAGTCCCCTGCAACAGTGTCTTTCACAACAATGGTCTCAGGCCAACTTCACAAACTAGTGTTGTTGGACCGCCAGACTTACAATTCTCTGCAATGGTGGAATCACACCAACTTATCAAAAGGGCGGCCATTTCAGGACCCTGTGCCACAGACCATAATCACCACAGATGCATCAATGACAGGTTGGGGATCCCATCTTGACAATCTTACAATACAGAGAGAATGGGACTCAATCCAGCAAATTTACCACATAAACCACTTGGAATTACTGGCAGTGTTCTTAGCACTCAAAGCATTCCAGCCACAGATCACACACAAGACAGTGTTAATAAGGACAGACAATATGACAACAATGTATTATCTGCAGAAACAGGGGGGACACACTCATCTCAATTGTCCCTTCTAGCACACACAATTTGGAAATGGGCAATTCACAATCGCATTCAAATATTAGCAGAGTATATCCCAGGGATACACAACCAACTAGCAGACCTCTTAAGCATGATGCAGCAACAAATACATGAATGGGAGATTCACCCACAAGTAATTCAACAATACTTTCACATCTGGGGGACACCAAACAGACCTCTTTGCAACAAGTGAAAATGCAAAATGCCCAAACTTTGCATTTAGGTACCCACACCCTCTATGGATCAATTGGTCAGGGATATTTGCTTATGTTTTCCCCCCTCTCCCACTAATTCCATTTCTGTCCAACAGGATCGGTCACGCTTCCCTCATTATGATTCTTGTAGCTCCCACATGGACATGTCAACACCGGTACACACCACTATTGGATCTATCTGTAGTACCATATCACAAGCTCCCAAACAGACCAGACCTGTTGACTCAAAACAATGGTCAAATCAGGCATCCCAATCCCAGTATGCTCAACCTAACGGTTTGGCTCCTGAGGTCATAGAGTTCGGATATTTACAGCTTCCATCAGAATATATAGACATTCTAAAGGAAGCACATACACCTACAACCAGGCAGTGCCATACAGCTAAATGGAAATGTTTTGTATATCACTGTCAACTCAAAAACATTGATCCACTTAAAGCATTGGTACAGGATATTGTATGCTATTTGCTTTACTGGCTTTAATTTAACAGCAATATTAGCCTACCTCCAAAACAGACAGCATACCTCTCTATGTAGAATTGCTGTTATAAACGCTTTTACGGAAGGCCCTAAAAGAGTTATTCCACCTAGAGCTCCACCAGCTCCTGCCTGGAATCTTAACATTGTGCTCACAAGGCTTATGGGTCCAACATTTGAACCCGAGCATTCATGCGCTCTTCAATTTCTTTCATGGAAAGTTGATTTACTGGTAGCAATTACTTCCTTAAGGAGAGTAAGTGGAATTCAGGCATTCACTTTAGAAGAACCCTTCTTCCAAATTCACAAACACAAAATAGTACTTAGGACAAATCCAAAATTTCTACCAAAGTGGTCTCACCATTTCACATCAGTCAGTCAGTGGAATTGCCAGTCTTCTTTCCACAGCCACACTCTTGATCTCAAAAGAGATAGTATGTATTAGTAAGACAGAACAAAAGATTTTAGAAAATCTAAACAACTTTTTGTGGCTTTTCAACAGCCTCATAAAGGTAATCCTATTTCCAAACAAGGATTAGCTAGATGGATAGTAAAGTGTATTCAAACTTGCTATCTTAAAGTTAAAAGGCAACTATTAGTAACACCTAAAGCACATTCTACTAGAAAGAAAGGAGCTTCAATGGCAGACATATTCAAAGCAGCCACATGGTCCACACCATACACATTTGCTTAACACTACTGTGTGGATGTGATATCTCGCCAACAAGCAAAAGTTGGTGAAGCAGTGCTTAAAACACTACTCCAACTCCTACAGGCTACCCACCACTTATTTTAGGAGGGGACTGCTTTTCAGTCTATGCAAAGCATGTGTATCTGCAGCTACACATGCCATCAAATGGAAAATGTCACTTACCCAGTGTACATCTGTTCGTGGCATGTAATGCTGCAGATTCACATGTGCCCTCCCTCCTCCCTGGAAGCCTATAGCCGTTGTGTTACTTTTTTATGTAAATATGTATAAACATTGCATGGACATCTTCTTTACTCACTATATATATATATATATATATATATATATATATATATATATATATGTAACAAAGGACTCGATGACCATGCATGGTATCACAGAGTGGAGGACTCACTCGATCTCGTGACTCAAAAAAGCTTCTTCGAAGGAAAAAAACTTGTAACACTCCAAGCCCAATACTAGATGGCAAACATATGCAAAGCGCTACATGCCACAAACAGATGTACACTGAGTAAGTGACATTTTCGAGATATATATATATATATATATCCAAGCCTTGTCTGATTGAAAACAGATGTATTATGGGGTTACTATCCTACCCATTCATTTGAAGATAGCCTCTTTACCATCTCTTGGATTGGCTGGTTTCTGTCTTTCCACTGCTCACTTTTAGGTAACTACTTTTTAATTTTGCTTAAACACTCCCTCGCGTGCTTCGACCCTCTGCCACCCTTCACCAGCACTCAGTGTTGCTGTTTCTTTCATGTTACAACTTTCCCTACTGCAAAACTCCCTACCTTCCTGGTGCTCTGTGTTGATTTCTTACTTCTGTGCTTATCCCCCACCTTGTATTGCTCTTCCTCCTATGCTACTTTTCCCCTTCCCTGCCCACTTCCTGTTGCATAACTCTCACAGCTCCTCCGTTGCGCCACACCTCCACCTCAAAGAAAGGGGTTTTGAACTACTTCTTTTTTTTTTTATTTATGGATCCAGCTTCAGCACAGCATCACCAGTAGGTCACAAAGGTGAGTCCTACTGTCTTTGCCTATGCTTGTTTTAATGAGCCTGTCCCTTCCCTACAAGCAGACATATTTTGATTATGTTTTTTTTAACCTATTCCCCTTTTGTGGTTTGTCCGTTTCTTTCACCTAATCACTAACCCCTTGCAGCTGCCTGTACCATTCAATATATTTTATTTCTCTATTGTCTTTTGTCTTTTGTTTGGTAATTCCAGTTTTTAGGATGAAGACTGCAAAAAGATTCTTGTGGTTATTCTAAAAGCTTCCATGGGAATGCATTTGACCCATTGCTTACTAATGGCTTTGTGGTTTGTAGCTCACATTTTCTGACTTTCTAATTGATGGCTTTATTTGTTTTAGGCTGTCCAGCTTGTCTTTGTCAATCCTGTGGAGCAAACATTTGTCACCATAGCTCCTTGTATTTTCCTATGAGTCCAGCTTTCTATAAACAGGCCTTTAAATTAAAATTTTGTTCTTATCTTGTCACATTTACTGTGCGTTCAAAGTCAAAGGTCACACTCTATCTTGGAGAACGGTTGGTATTTACTTTGCTTTCTCTGACTTTAAACTGAGAGGATTTTTGCAATCTTGGTGCGTACTGCCACACAACAAAATGTAAATGTCTGTAAAATAACTGTGCAAATATTTCAGAATGTATCAGAATTTCAAAAGCACTAATGAAACACATTTTTGGTCATTTAGAAGTTGGTGGAAACGAATATTTTAATACAATCAAAACAAATCACTACACTAGACTATGCAATTTCCAAATCTTTTTGTTTGTGTGATGTATGATTTTATCACTAAAACTATGATGTCTACCACACCATGCATACAGCACATTAGACCACTCCACTCCACTCTAAGGCCCTACACTCTAACCTTCTCCACTCTGCCACACTCCACTCTGCCACATTCCACTCTGCCACATCCACTCTGACACACTCCACTCTAAGCCACTCTATGCCGCTTCACACTAGGCCACTCCACTCCACTCCACTCCACTGTACAAGCCTCCATGCCACTTTACTCCATTCTACACCACTCCACTCTGACACTTTACTTCACTCTGACACTTTACTTCACTCTATGCTATGCCACTCCACTCTATGCCTACATTCTACAACACTTTACTCCACTCTACACACCTCCATTGTGTGCCCCACCTCTAAGACACTCTACTTTCCTCTAACCTACTCTACACCAGTCCAAAACATTCTATGCTACTCCACTGTAATACTGTACTCCACTCTATTCCACTCCACAACTCTACTCCACTCATTATTATTCCACTGCACTCCACTATGACACTTTATTCCATTCTATGACTCTATGACACTTTGTTGTGTTCTATGACACCTTATTCCACTCTACGCACCTCCAATCCTACTCTGCGACACTCTTGCCCACGCTACTCCACACCACTCTATGCCACTCTCCTCTACTCCACTATCTTTTATCCATGTTGAAAAGCAGCCACGCTAGTGTCTAACATGGCTAAAACACATTGGCAAAGCCAATGACTCTTGCATAGGCAAGACATATTGGCTTTGTCAATGCTTGTCTTTTTTTTTTGCTCCTATCACGCACCTCCCCTCCCTCCCCCACCTCACCTTCTCCCCATCTTTGTTTCTTCATGGCTGTCATCTTGAGGCAGTTGCTCTCACACCTTAGTAACTCTCTTAGTTGCCATTCCTAAAGGATCCTGTCTAAGTGAAGAGTAGCAAATATTTCAGAATGTGTTAAAATACCAGGGGACTTCCATTCTTTGGGCATGTTGTGGTCAGGTAGAGTCTAAAATTAGGACCAGAACATCTTCTTTTCATCCTCTTTCACCCTCTCTCTCCCTTGTAACAAATAAAATGCATCTTTTCTCAGAATCATTTACTGCACCAGTGCTCTTGATTTACTTAGTCTCACCCACACCAGGGGCATTGTGAACTCCTTGACTTTAGCAGCTACAGCAAGGGTAGTGTTTTTTATGGGCCTCTTCTATCTGCAACCTGGCAGGTAAAAGCTTATAATTAATGCTATAAAGGTCTACAGGAGGACGCAGGAGCATTGCGGAACGAAAGATGTGCATTATAAAATAGAAAGAACAAGGAAATATTGAATGGAAGGTCGAATGAATAGATGGGTTAGTGAAAGATTGAGTGAATGGATTGGTAGATGGACAGGTAAAAGGATGGCAGAGTAGAGAGATTGATGGATAGGTTCATAGACAAGTGAAAGAAAGGCAGATTAAAGGGATGGGTGCATGAGAGTGAGTGAATGGATGGATGGGTGAAATGATGGCATAATAAAGGGATGAATAGGTGGATGAACAGGTGAAAAGATAGCATAGTGAAGAGATGGATGAATGACTGAAATGATTCAATGGATGGATGAGTGAATTGACTGACAGATAACAGTGGTTTAATGGATTGATGGGTAACAGAATGGATGGATGGATGGAATGGGGAAAGTGTGAATGATGGATGGAAGAATGAAGGGATGATAGTAAAGGTGAAATAGTGGATGGAAGGGTAGAAGAGTGGATGGAATGATGCTTGGCTGGAAGAATCGAGGGATCTTTCCTAGGGAGGGTTAGACGCACTTGATTCACTTGCCTGGTGTGATCAGAACTATAAATTAGGGGTATTTTAATTTTCTAGCTACCCCCTTGACCCAGGGTTGTGCTAGCATTTCTCCTGGATTAACATCACAATATTTGAATCTTGGTTGGATGTATAATGCCCAATCCTATTATCTGTTCCTGTGTCTCCTAAATGTACTCCCTGGTGCTTATAGTATGGCACGTTGTGTATTCAGTTGCTTCTTTCCTATTCTGGGTTGGACTAATCATAGCATTCTCTGGTAGTTTAGCTGTACCATCAGGGTTTGTTTTTTCTTTCTGCTGGGTTATAATCTCTTGATGTTTTAAATATATAATATATGGACTCCTGTTGCTCATTAGTGGTACTGTAATTGCATTTACATAGCCCTTACTAATCCTGACAAGGTTTGGATGCACTTTAACATCGAGTAGCAAGTTACTCTGGAAGATCCTCCCAAGGTTAGTGGTTAATCTGTAGTGGTGCTTGGTTATTATTGGTTAATGAGATTAGTCTTGTGCTCTTACAAAAAATGCATTCATTACACCCAATTAGGTGTGATCTTGTTTGGGGCTATGTGAATTAATGCAAATGTTTGATAGAATGAATAGAAAGATTAGTTGGAATTTTTAGGTTGCAGGGTTCTAATTATACTTCTAATATCTGATTCCTCATGTATGTTATTCCTAGGTGCCAGAATGGATCTGGTAGATTTAAACAGTAACGTCTGACCTTGCTGATGGACCCGTACACTGGATACATCAGGATCAGGAGCAGAATCAGCTCCTCCGTGGGGGTACAGGGAGCGATACTGCAAGGTATCCTGACATCTTCATGACTTTGCAAGCTGAGAGTGGCAGAAATGTGGCGAGTTCCACTTGCCCTTCTGGGGCTGCTGCTTCGACTTCTCAGAAGACTTGGACCTCAACTTTGAACAGGAATTGGACTTCTGAGGCTTCTTTCAATGTTTGAAGAGGTACAGCTTTCCTGAATTTTGATTGAAAAAAAAAACACAAAAAAATGATGAGGAAAATGTTGGGAGTGTGCTTCGAGTTGGCGTATTGAGGTGTGAAAAAAAGGTGCTGATGTTGATGGGCAGTAGTGGTACTTATATGTCTTCATTGTCACTTCTAGGGCAGAATGAAGTCCATGTGGAGCCACACTGTGCCACCTAAAGGAGCATGGAAGCAATACTGTTTATATCTTCATGATCCAGTTTGGTGCCTGGGGATATTCTAAAAGTGAGCAATCAGTAGTTAAATAGAGTATGCATAAATAGCATTTCTGAAGGTAAGTAACTTGTTTATGAGGTTTCAAAATAAGAGAGGTTGTGAACTATGAAATGATGTGTGGATAATTTGCAGAAATACAGTAAACAGTTTTAGGTAGACAGGCATGCAACTTAAAGTAGGCTGTACTCCAGCAGCTTATATGTGCATTAAAAGCAATGGGGTTCATACACATTTTGTAAACTATCTTTTGTAGTAAGATACATTGTGTATGTATGACGTTGGAGTGTGAGACTGTTGAAAGAAATATTAAAATTACTCCTATGACACTCACTGAAGACTGACCAGTAAAACAGTGAGCTTTGGTATTTTTGTGACTAAGTAAACTCATATTCGTACTCGCTGGTGGCATGAACATAGTATAAAGTGAGTTGGACGCCTGTCATTCCTGCGTACGCTCAATATTGTATATACCATGATGGACAACACTGATGCACATCAGTGGCAATTTCTACATATAATAATTTCTAAAGATGACTAGTTGCTGCATGCGTGACCACATCTATTCTCACAATATTGCATGCTTATGTGAATGCAACATTTTTCCACATTATGCTTCCTCAAAGTCTTAAAACGCCATCCAGTATCTACTAGTAGGCATAACTACTACAACGAGCATATCTGAAAGTCCCACTTCAAACATGGCTATTGGAGAGAAGTTACTTGTACAGAAATAAAACGAACAAAAATAGGACATCTCCCAGTTTAAGACTACCCCTAAGAGCTTGGGTCATAATTTAAACGTGAAATATACAGAAATGTTTTAACTACCTGGCTTATATCTGATTGAGCCGTTTTACTTTTTCTGGGCATAGCAATGTACAAATGGATTTAATTGAAACGTGATGTTTATTTTAGAAAATGTCAACTAAAATACTGTATCGTTGTAACTTCCTGTTTGGATTATCAACTGGCATATGAAGAAGGGTGTACATCTTTCTAGCTCTCAGGAAGGAAAGTTTCAATTCTATTAAGGACACGGCGGCAAGGATTATGCTCCAACTTAATTCACTTTATTTCCCACAGCAGCCTGATACAGAAAAAACTACCTTTCCCAAGAACCAATGGGAAAAATAAAACTGAGAACATTATCCAAACAGTCCAGTGTCCTCCACACATAGTTCCTTCACAATGTTTGTGCCCTCTCCATCTTTGTGAGACAAATGCTTCCGAACACACAAGATATCTTCAAATATAGACTATTCTTGCTTGAAACTGTCATTCCCTGAAGCAAATGAAGACAACCTTTAATGTCAAATAGTGAAAATAAATACAAGGTGGTTGATGCTTACAAATCGCACATCTGAAAACACGAAGTAACAAAGTTAATGTGGAAGAGGCAAAATCATGTGGAGGGTGCCAGCCTGGTGTAGATACCATGGGTATCGGAGTGCACAGACCAAAGAAGGATAGCAGGACACCTCCTCTGTGCCGTGCTGTATAGACAAAATGGAAACAAAACAGAACCAGGGCACACCGAGTAATGACTCCAAAATGAAGAAAGATGCAGATTTCTTTATTTCCTTATGTTGATAAACATCAAACATCAATGTTCAGAAAACAGCCAACACGTGTTTCGCCCACACGGACTTTTTCAAGGCTGAAATAAGGGAAAGATGGTATCTCTTACAAATAACATAAACCACTATCTAATATGTGCAAGTTATGTCAAAAACACACAGACTGGTTGGTATAACCGTGAGAATAGAAGGAATATATTTCAAAGGTGTATAGCCATTAAGAGTGCCGAGAAGTCTAAGAAAGAGATACTCTAAATGGTAGATAGTGCTGTAAAGATATTAGTGTATAGCCAACAAAAGTGCAGATGAAAGATCGACGAAATGGTGAGAAAAATATAGAGTATGTGTGCAGAAAGGCCTGTGGTGGAAGTCAGAAGTGGTCCCCAAAGGATGTTAAATAAGGAGACAACATATGCCCACAGTGTGTATGTAGTTTCTCATACACAAAAGACATGCTAGAAGTTATTCTGTGCACGGGAGGGAAAGAGACTTATCTCAGTCGTACCATAAAGATGGTAGAGAACGGTATATCCAATGTTGTGCCTTAATGAACAGGAAACGAAGGTCCTCTATGGTAATAGGACTGTGTACATCAAACATCCGGAAAATAAAGGATGGTGTATTTAAGGGACCCTGATAAGCCCACACCTATAGGACAAAATAACAACGAAAAAAGTAACAAAGATTTTTTTTTTAAATTAAACAAATTAAAGCACAAAATGGGGAGCCCACCAAATGAACAAAAAGTCAAGCAGGAGGATTATCTAGCGAGGACGGATGACCAAAGTTGCACTAGAAACGCACACGTAAGGCGTGAATAATATAGAGGTATATTGTTCTTAAAATTGTCATGTCTTAAGATTGTGCCGCGCATTGAGTAAAAGCCGCAAAAAACATGATAGACCATATATATGAAAAAATCTCCATGACCGATAGTCCTAACTTGTAGCTATAGGTTCTCAAACGGAGAAATACCCTGATTGGTACCAAGCAAATTAACGTGTAGCCCAAGAGCTACAAGGAAATTAACGTTAAATCTCATAACAGAATATGCTTAAGAATGTAAATATCCCCTATAGTTTGTGCCTACCTCGAAAACTTGCATGTCATGATGACATGTAGAAAAAATAGGAGCATAGTACCGTGTTTTATTGAAGAACAATAATGGCAATAAAACACAACAACCAAAACAAAACGACCCAACGTTATCCCCGTAAGTGTGCCTAAATCGTCTACCAAAAAGAGGGCTGTATTATCCATATCCGTGAATAGAAAGCACTCCCATGTGCACACAAACATAGCGGCGTACCAATGTCCCTTACCTGACCTCTCCCGGTCCCGAGAGGCAGGGAAAACTGTCTATAGCGGCCTTCGCGTAGTCTTAGCAAGTAAGTAATGGGCGCTGCGCCAAACTTCACTCCCAATTTTTATGGCCACTAGGCATAGAGAAGGGACTACGATTATGGAGAGCATCAGACGATACATAGAAAGCCTAAACGGCAAAAAAGGGGCGCCATTTGGGGCGTATTTACTATTGTACTAAAAAGAAAGTCTGATCGTAACATGCAGGTAGGTAACGGGCCAAAAAGAGTGGCTAGATAAGTATCAAAGCCCTTGTCACTGAATGTTGGACAAAAACAAAGTGGGGGAGGTGGGTGGGGGGAGACCAGCTTATACTAATGAGAGAAAAAGGGAAAGAGGAGAGTGTGTGTAAAAGAAAAAGGGGACAAAACATGCAATTGGTAGAGGGTCCCAAACAGGAAAGGAAACCATATAAGCAAAGGAAAAAAGAACAGACAAATGTGCTGAAAAAGTGTCCACATACATATACAGTAATAAACTTGGAAAAAAGGAATATATCCAAGAATATATAGAAATAGATCATATTCCCTTCATCTTAATATTATAACGTGTACAAAGGGCGGCCCAAATGGCTAGCCTTGTTTAGGAATAAGTTAATGACAAAATAATTATACATGGTACAGGCCAATCAAAGTGCACATTCAAAACCAGTGGATGTGCACATCCATCAAGGCACAGGATGTACATGAGACAGAAAGAAAGGGGGGGAGAAAGCAGACATTTAAAGAAATACATGTAGATCCTTATGAATATTCAGGCCCATTTCCACAGCCCGTAGTTTGATAATCCATTTGCTTTCAAGGCGTCTCAAGGCCAAAGTCCTGTTGCCCCCTCGCGGTGTTTCGCTTAAAGAGTCAATTCCGTGAATAGCAATATCCACAACTTCTCTACGTCCGTGCACCTCATTATAGTGTGTTGCAAAAGGGTAGTTAATATTGGATGATCGAATAGCTCTCAGGTGTTCCTGTATTCTCTCTTTTAGCGGTCGTATAGTGCTTCCAACATATATGAGCCCACAGATGCAGACAATACAATACACAACAAAGCTAGTATTACAGTTGATAAAATGTTTGATTTTGTGTGTAATATGTGTGTTGTATTGAAAACTCACTATTTTGTCCTTAATGTAGCCACAGATGCTACAATGGCCACATCTGAATGATCCTGGTGGGGGTTTGAGCAGCCAGGTGTCTTTACTAACAGGTGGCAAGAAACTGTGGCATAAATGGTCACGTAAGGTTGTTCCTCTCTTGTAAGTGATACTTGGTCTTGTTGTCAAACCGCTCCTCAGTATGTCGTCTGTTAATAATAAGGGCCAGTGTTTGGGTATAGTTTTGAAAATCTGGGAGCTGAGTCCATTATGGTTTATAACAAGAGAGGGTTGTTTGTGTGACTAGTCCTTTTTGGAATTGATGAGGTGGTCAGGGCGTTTAATTTTCTTGATCCTGTTGCTGGCCTTTTTGAGAGTAGTTGGATGATACCCCCTATGTCTAAATCGTAATTCCATGTTATGTAATTCTTCCTGGAAGACCCGGTCTTCACTACAGTTGCGACGAATCCTAGTGCTTTCCCCATAGGGGATGGATTCAATCTGAGACCTTGGGTGTGAGCTCGTGGCATGCAAGATCGAATTACATGCTGTGGGTTTCCTGAAAAGTTTGGTACATATTTTACCATGGTCAATATAGATTGTAAGATCAATAAAATTTATAGAAGACTGGCTGGCTTCATGTGTAAAACTGATGTTAAAAGTATTCGTATTAAGATGTTGAATGAAGAGCATTAAAGAAGGTGCATCTCCTGACCAGAATACTAGGATGTCATCAATGTATCTTCCCCAATACAAAATGTGTTGTGTCAAAGTGGAAGGTCAAGACTGCCACACATGCGTCTTTTCCAGGTACCCCATATACAAGTTCGCATAGGATGGAGAGAATTTGGCCCCCATAGCCACTCCCTGCTCTTGGCAATACCAGGACCCATTGTGCAAGAAAATGTTATTATCAAGGACTGTGCCAATAAGGTCCAGCAACATGTTGGTATGTTCAAGTAGGGAGGCATCTCTGGTATCAAGGTAGTGTTGAATAGCTAACAAACCCTCCACTCTAGGGATGCTGGTATATAAAGAAGTGACATCCAGGGTTACTAAGTAGTGACCTTCCGTCCATTCAAAGTCTGCAACCTTACACAGCAGATCCTTGGTGTCCCTGATATAGGAGGGTAAGTTGTGAACCAAGGGCTGAAGAAAAATATCAATGTATTCTGACAATTTCTCCGTGGGGGAGCCAATGCCAGAAATGATGGGTCTACCTGGGTGGAAGGTGCCTGTTTTGTGTATCTTTGGTAAGATATAAATACATGGTGAAGTGGGTGTACTGTTATAAAGATATTTAAACTCCATATCTGAAATGAGATCCAGATTCAGGAATGTTTGCAATTTTTGTTGGATGCATCTATTAACACCCATCATGGGGTTATAGTTAAGTTTCTGATACGCAGTACTAACTGATAATTGTCAATCCAATTCTGAGATATAATCTACTCTATCCATGATGACAATGTTCCCTCCCTTGTCGGCTTCCTTTATTACAAGGTCATTATAGGTCCCAAGAGAGCGTAAAGCCTGTTTTTCTGCTTTAGTGATGTTGTGCATGGAGATAGTCTTTTGTCCGAGAAGGTATTGTTCCTCCATCTGATAGAGATCACTAGTCATTTTGTTGTAGAAAGAATCAATTGTATAGTCCCTAGGGATAACCGGTGTAAATCTAGAAGTGGTTCTCAAGCCACTAAGTATCCTAGTATTAGAGGCTATGTTTAGGTCATCAAGAATCTCCGAGAGAGGTGGAGGGAGACCCTCATTATGTTCAATCGACAGCAGAGTTTGGATGTCCTTAACATCTTTAATAGACATGGAACTTGAGGTATTGCACAGAGCATCAGCAACCTGAGACGGGGTATTGGTGTCATAGAAATACTTGTATAATTTACACTTGCATATGAACTTGAATAGACTGATATGGAGTTGTGTAAAATCAGGTAGTGCGGTGGGTACAAACCCTAGGCTTTTTTGAGAATATTAGTTTGGTCAGAATTCAGGATAACTGATGAGATGTTCACAATTGAAATAGTATCAATGGTATGTCTCAAAGAGGCAGTCACTAATCATTGTTGTGAATTGCTTGTTGTTGAACGTGTGGTGACTCCCTCCAGTCTTTTGTTTGCGTTTGGATTTGTGTTTACCCCGCCTTATGGTCTTGTGGGTACTTCCTCCCTTTTTTGTAGTTGTTTTTGGCCCTTTCGATATCTCTCCAGTTCTAATAAAAAAGGTGACCTATGTGCCGGGGAGGGTAATTGTGCTTGTTCCCTCATATCCTCACTAGCACTACTAGAAATGCTGGACAGATCTGTATCGCTAGTCGTAATACTGGAAGAGGGAAGATCATTTTTTGTTGTAGACTCCCTATTGCTAACCAATTTGGCATTGTCATATTTCCATGCAAAGGTGAAAACCCTCCCATTTTTATAGACATTATCATCTCTCCTGAGTTTGCGAAGTTTTTTATCTTTAATGTATAGCTGATGTTTTTGTAGAACCTCCTTGAGGATATTGAAGTTTTTTACTTTGATATCAGGTGAATCTATACCATTGATATCCTTTGTAGTCAGTACTATATCCTGTAATAGTTTGTCTCTTATGGCCTTAGCATCACGAATAAGAATGTCCATCATACCGAAGGACGAGGTTATGAGGAGTTGTTCCCATTCTTTTAATAAGTCAGGGCAGAGATCGTCAAATGAAGGGAACAGGATAACCCTCAAACCCCTAGGGATTTGTTTGTTATCCATATATTTTTGCAAAATCGTGTAGTCCCACCACCATGAAAGTTCCTGTTTCTTTAAGTGTTCAAGTTTGATAAACTTGGTTCTAAGACCCTCCTGTGTGGGATTGTGTACATGAGGTAAAGCATTGCACGTATCTGTCTGAAATAATTCTTCCAGCAGAGTAACTCTATTATCATCAAAAGTATCCATGATTAACACATAAGATTGCAATGGAGCAAAAGTAAATTTATTATCAGGATTTGAGTATTGGATGTATAAAGGGTGTTACGTACAGAGTTCAAAGTAACAGAGTGCTGAACAGCATCTAATAACAAATAGTGGAAATAAATACAAGGTGGTTGATGCTTACAAATCGCACATCTGAAAACACGAAGTAATAAAGTTAATGTGGAAGAGGCAAAATCATGTGGAGGGTGCCAGCCTGGTGTAGATACCCAACCACCATGGGTATCGGAGTGCACAGACCAAAGAAGGATAGCAGGACACCTCCTCTGTGCCGTGCTGTATAGACAAAATGGAAACAAAACAGAACCAGGGCACTCCGAGTAATGAGTCCAAAATGAAGAAAGATGCAGATTTCTTTATTTCCTTATGTTGATAAACATCAAACATCAATGTTCAGAAAACAGCCAACACATGTTTCGTCCACACGGACTTTTTCAAGGCTGAAATAAGGGAAAGATGGTATCTCTTACAAATAACATAAACCACTATCTAATATGTGCAAGTTACGTCAAAAACACACAGACTGGTTGGTATAACCGTGAGAATAGAAGGAATATATTTCAAAGGTGTATAGCCATTAAGAGTGCCGAGAAGTCTAAGAAAGAGATACTCTAAGGGGCATATTTATACTCCGTTTGCGCCGAATTCGTGTCGTTTTTATCGACGCAAATTCGGCGCAAAACTAACGCCATATTTATACTTTGGCGTTAGACGCGTCTAGCGCCAAAGTATGAGGAATGAGCGTCATTTTTTTGCGTGAACGCCTTCCTTGCGTTAATGAGATGCAAGGTAGGCGTTCCCGTCTAAAAAAATGACTGCGACGCAAATGCGTCGTATTTATACTCCCGGGCAAAAATCACGCCCGGGAGTGAGCGGGGCAAAAAACCCCGCATTTGCGCCTCTTTTTAACGCCTGGGTCAGGGCAGGCGTTAAGGGACCTGTGGGCTCAAAATGAGCCCACAGCTGCCCTCCCATGCCCCCAGGGACCCCCCCTGCCACCCTTGCCCACCCCAGGAGGACACCCAAGGATGGAGGGACCCATCCCAGGGACATTCAGGTAAGTTCAGGTAAGTATAATTTTTTTTTATTTTTTTTTGGCATAGGGGGGCCTGATTTGTGCCCCCCTACATGCCACAATGCCCAATGACCATGCCCAGGGGACATAAGTCCCCTGGGCATGGCCATTGGGCAAGGGGGCATGACTCCTGTCTTTACTAAGACAGGAGTCATGTAAATGGCGTCTGGGCGTCGTTAAAAATGGCGCAAATCGGGTTGAGGCGATTTTTTTGCCTCAACCTGACTTGCCCCATTTTAAGACGCCCTAACGCCATTTTCCCCAACGCCGGCGCTGCCTGGTGTACGTGTTTTTTTTCCACGCACACCAGGCAGCGCCGGTCTGCTAGCGCCGGCTAACGCCATTCAATAAATACGGCGCCCGCATGGCGCTTCAGAATGGCGTTAGCCGGTGCTAAACTTTTTGACGCTAAACTGCGTTAGCGCAGTTTTGCGTCAAAAAGTATAAATATGGCCCTAAATGCTAGATAGTGCTGTAAAGATATTAGTGTATAACCAACGAAAGTGCAGATGAAAGATCAACGAAAAGGAGAGAAAGATATAGAGTATGTGTGCAGAAAGGCCTGTGGTGGAAGTCAGAAGTGGTCCCCCAAGGATGTTAAAACAGGAGGCAACATATGCCCACAGTGTGTATATAGTTTCTTATACACAAAAGACATGCTAGAAGTTATTCCGTGCACAGGAGGGAAAGAGACTTATCTCAATTGTACAATAAAGATGGTAGAGAACGGTATTTCCAATGTTGTTCCTTAATGAACAGGAAACGGAGGTCCTCTATGGTAATAGGAATGTGTACATCAAACATCCGGAAAATAAAGGATGGTGTATTTAAGGGGCCCTGATAAGCCCACACCTATAGGACAAAATAACAATGAAAAAATTAACAAAGACAAAATGTAAAAATTAAAAAAATTAAAGTACAAAACGGGGAGCCCACCAAATGAACAAAAAGTCAAGCAGGAGGATTATCTAGCGAGGACGGATGACCAAAGTTGCACTAGAAACGCACACGTAAGGCCAAGGACGCATGAATAATAAAGAGGTATATTGTTATTAAAATTGTCATGTCTTAAGATTGTGCCGCGCATTGAGTAAAAGCCGCAAAAAACAAGATAGCCTATATTTATGAAAAAATCTCCATGACCGATAGTCCGAACTTGTAGCTATAGGTTCTCAAACGGAGAAATACCCTGATTGGTACCAAGCAAATTAACGTGTAGCCCAAGAGCTATAAGGAAATTAACGTTAAATCTAATAACAGAATATGCTTAAGAATGTAAATATCCCCTATAGTTTGTGCCTACCTCGAAAACTTGCTTGCCATGATGACATGTAGAAAAAGTAGGAGCATAGTACTGTGTTTTATTGAGGAACAATAATGCCAATAAAACACAACAACCAAAACAAAACGACCCAACGTTATCCCCGTAAGTGTGCCCAAATCGTCTATCAAAAAGAGGGCTGTATTATCCAGATCCGTGAATAGAGAGCACTCCCGTGTGCAAACAAACGTAGCAGCATACCAATGTCCCTTACCTGACCTCTCCCGCACCCAGCAATCGCCACTGCGGAGCTGCTGGACAACTAGACTAAGCTCAAGAACCCCAGAGGGCCTCCAGGCTGTTCCAGTTGCCCAAGAACTCCCTTCAGTGTGGCGATACCCCTCTGCAACAAAGAAGAAACCAGCAACCCAGTGAGGGTCAGTTCGCTGACTGGCCACTAACTCCCGAACCAGAAATCACAGCAGGACCCAACAACACACCAATGACCATGAGGACAAACCCTGTAAGTGTGCCAAGTTTGGTGGCACTGTGCCCTCCAGTGGCCGAACCGCACATGGGTACTGGTCACCTGATGTCGGACACCAGGAAAACCAGCCAACACAGGGTTGAAAAAGGACCAGGAGGAAGCCCCATTCGAAGTACTTCAGGAGCACCCTGGACCTCCTGCCAGGGGGCCCCCGCTGTCCTGCAAATGACTCTTGAAATGACTTACCTCCAGATCCATGGGGCATCTTTGCGCACAGCTCCTGACTCAGCAATTCGCTCTCCCCCGGCCGCCCTGTGCCCTTCAATGAAGAGCCTGCTGTGCTCTATGGGTCCTCAGCCCTTGCGACCTCAACACTCCAAGAGGACCCCAAAGAACCACCTCTAAATTTACCTGCACAGATCTTTTTGAAGTGGTCCTCCCCTCCAGTGGCCCTGCATCAGCTTCAGAGACTTTTTATAACTGCTCCTGCCGGAACTGGGAGCCGTCCAAACCTCTCCAGCTGGCACAGTGTGCCCACCAGCGTTCTCAACCAACCTGCAGAAGAAGAACTTGGTAAAGCAACTGTGTGATTTTATATGTATTTTTAAATGTGGCTGTCCATTGATTCGTATGGTGCGTGATTATGCACAGAAATACTATTTTTATTAAACTTTAAAAAATCAATATCTCCAAAAGTACTTAACCAATTTTGATAACATTGGTCTTAAAAATTATTTAAAAATCTAAGTATTTTTTACAAATTGGTCTTGAGTTATTCCTTCGAATGTGTGAGATGCATGATTGATACTGTGATTGAAACAAATGCTTTGCACTTCTCCAAGACTGGCCTAACTGCTCGACCAAGCTATCTTGAAAATTAGAGCATTAGGTGATCCAGTGGTTACCTCTGTAAACCAATGTGTGGTTGCCTGGGCCCCCTGCACAGTGTGCCTAGCTTTGCACACTACATAGAGGGCCAGCATCCGACACTCCAGTCTTGCAGGAATGTGTCCTTCGCCACTACCTGTGGGTATGGCCCTCAACTAAAAAAATCAGGTGAATTGAGAATCCAGGCGGAAAGCAAGCATGTCCACTGAGCAATGACCCCAGAACATCTGGATTGCCTGAAACACCTCTTGATGAAGTTGCCATGCACTGAGATATTAGAGATGCCTGGAACACCAATCATCAACTTCGTTGAATTTTCCCGTAAGATACTCCATCATCACCAAGCTGTTCCGATCCAGGACATACTGTCTTCGCCAGATCCACCAGAAGCTTGGAACAAGGACCTCCCAAGTGATTGATGCATCTGACCGCTGAGATGTCCATCTTCAAGAGGACCGAACAAGAGACCTTGTCCTTCGTCCAGGACCGGACCGCAAAGTACCCTGTTAGGAGTTCCAAACAATTTATGTACATAGACTGCTCTTCTGAGGACCATCCTCCTATGGCTTAACCTACACAACTTTCCCACCCCACCCTGACCGACTTGGGTCTGATTCAAAAGCTATGCCTGAACTGGAACCTAAGATAGCCCTCCCGTTCCAGGCCTCCATATGGTTCAACCACCATGTCATTTCCTCTTTGATCTTGCCTGTCATAGGAATCACTGCCGAATAAGGCAATCCCTGGCCCAGATGTTGTGCTTTCAGTCTCTGCAGAGCTCTGCAGTGGTGTGGCCTTTGAAATATGGATGATGCTAACAGGCCCACTAACCTGGCAAGTTGCCGAAGAGACGTTCGAGGATGAGCCACAATCTTGGAGAGTTTGTGGCAAATCTTTGTCATCTTGTTGGAGGGCAGGCTGAGAGTGTATTCCTTTCTGTTGAGCACAAACCCCGAAAAAAGGTTGTTCTCTGCACTGGAACTAGCAGGGATTTCTGTTCATTTATGACAAACCAGAGTTTGCAACAAGTCAAGCGTCTGAAGCTGGGGTGCATAACCTGAGGACACAGATCCATTAGCAAGATATCTTTGAGGTAATGATCAAGTGGATGCACCTTCCGTGGAGAAACTCTACCACCAGTCTGAGAACCTTGGTGAAGCACCAGGGAGCGGATGACAGGCCAAACGGTAGCATTTGAAATTCATATATTTGTGGACCTGAACGAAACTGTAGTAACCAGTGGCGGGAACATGAGCACCAAGGATAGGAGTCCTTGAGGTTCAGCTGAACCAACCAGACCCGGTATTAAAGATGGAGAGATGGATATTCTCCTTCTTAAAGTGGTGATACACAAGCCAACAATGGAAGTCTCAGAGATTGATTACTGGACGCTGTCTCCCATCTCTCTTATACACCAGGAAAATGTTGCTGATGAAACGATGCAGATGTAGAACGGAAGCAACATTAGCCTCTTCACCAGGGTACCCACAAATTCCAAATAAAAACCCTGGATGGTCTGAAGTACTCCGGCATTGGACATCACTGCCAGCTAATTGTCCTTGAACAACACCAGGTGCCCTTTATTTGGGAAGAAATTAGTGTTCTTACCTTGGGCAGATCCTTAGCTGCATCCTCTGCATCCATGTGTTCGACTGAAGCGACAGGTGAGGTAGAAGTTATCAAGCTTTGCCGAGTCCTGCCACTGACCTTGCCGGGAGGCTTGGCCTTTCTGAGAGGCATTAGTGATGAAGTGCAGGACGAGCACACCCTACCACGTCCAGCCACCATGGAAATCTTATAGGAAAAAATCTTCTTAATAGAAACTCATGCCTTGTCAAGTGAATTTAATGTTTGAACCAGCTTGCTCAATTCTTTAATAAAAGGGTCCCCAAATCACCCCCCTTGCACACTGGGACCCACCTCTGAAGCTGCCAGATCGCCCAGCTTTTGGTCCATTTTAATCAGAGGGGAGCACCTCTTCTCCACAGAGAGAGCGCAATTAGCATTACCAAGGATAACTGCCGACTGGGCCCAACCTGATAACATGTCTGGGGATTTAAGAGCTCCAGACTGCTTGGCTTTCTCTGCCAAAATTGTGTTAAGGGGTCTAACACCTTCCAACAATTTATCTTCGCATGACTGCCAAGAGGGGTCAAACATGCTTATCTTCTTGTTGATCTCTGGAGAAAGGGCAGCCTTGTCCTTGGAGGACAGACGTGGTACAGACCCTTGTCTCCTTCTCCAAGGGCTTCCACATAGGCCACTACCTTTGTGCTCAGAGACCACATGGAAGAACATGGATGGAACAGATCATCAGGGTCCAACATGTCCGCCACCAGGCTATCTGGTTGAGATGCAGGAGTGGAATGGGGACGTGAAATCTCAGCAGCAGAAGGCCTCCAGTGCCGAGAGTGACAGGGCTCACCATTGAATTCCCCCTGCTTGAGGAGAAGGGGTCAGTTGAAAAGGGTCAGGCTTCGACAGAGGCAGATGGGATTGCAGGAAGGCTCTTTTCAGACACTCATAAGCATCCTTATCAACCGCTTGATCTAAGGAAGCTTGTTTTTGTCTGGTGTTGGGGGTTCTGATTGCCACATATACCAATTCAGAGCCCTGGTACATGCTTGTGCCAATCTGTTGTCACGTTGACTCCCATTGTCCTAATGAGGATGCTGGATTTGGGTGGCAGCATCACCTGAATTGTGGGGAACTGAGTCCAGTCCCAAACCATGTGACAACTGTTGGCCTAATCCATTTCCATCCAGCTAGCAGCGCCTCATCTGTGCCCAAGGGCAGGGATGATTTGTGGCAACTGGGCGCATGACAAGATGACTTCTCAGGGAAATCGTGGTGAATCAGATCTCACCCTTTTCTCTTGGTTGCTTTAGTCTCACACATGCAAAGACAAACGGAAGCAGAAAATGGTTTAATAAGATTTATTGAATCAGCTGCATCATAGAAAAAATGGCATGAAATGCAAAAATTTGAATGATGAAACATAATAGAAGCAAAATGGTGACAAGAAAAGTGAAACACAGGGAAAGTCCTACCATACTGTCACTATGCGTAATATATGCGATTCCGACCTAAGCTGCGTTAGAACACAGCATGAAAAGCCCTAATCCGACCTTCAGGATTCCCCCTGGGAAGACATCATCCCCCATACCTGAGCAAGGAAGCCTCTTGTCTATAGAGAATCCATCCCATGCAGACCAGGGAACCGGTAGTCTCAGCAAGCAGCTGTAGCAAAGTCAATCAGCATGTAGTTGTGGTCATCTGGCTGGAATCTCCCTCTAACATGAATGAGGCAAGGTGTTTTTTATAAGAAAACGGCTGATGTTCTGAGAAAATGTCCCCACATAAAGATGTGTGTGTTTATGTGAACATTGGAGATGCAGTGTACCACTTGTGCCGGCAATCCTAAATAATAAAAATAAAGCAAAATAGAATGTAACTGGGCTAAAGGGCACAAGTGGCTGGCCTAGTTGCTAAAATAACATGCCCAGAGACATCACTAAAATGTCGATACAACACCCTCCCCTTGTCGGTTGAGAAGTGGTAAAGCAGCCTAGGTCCTGGAAAAAAAACAACTAAAAGGCAATGCTTAAAAACATATACCCACAAATGTCAATAATGACAAGTTAATACACACTAGAGCATATGAAATACTGGAAAGGGTCAATTTGAAACGTTTAGCAATGGGGTCAACAAAACCAAATTTTAAAGTCAATATCATTTTAAAAATCTCCAATTACAGCCAGGACAATTGAAGCAAGGACATTTTCCACTTGGCAGGTGGTAATGTGACCACATCATTTCCAATGAAAACAAAAGAGCACTCATGTTTCAAAGACTGAGCTCCAGCTAAGGTCACAGTATTTTGTGTGGTGCCTGATGTCAAGTCAAGAGCTGCATAATCCACGAAAGGCATTGGGAAGCTGTCTTCCCATAGCAAATGCACCCTCAACGTGCATGTCTGGTAATGAGCCCTCAGCAAGAACATCAACAGATCAGCATCCAATGAAAGTAAGCATCGCATAGAAAGACAAACTTCCAGTGTACATTCAAAAAGGCACCAGAGGCATTGAAAAACAGGTTGCACACATACAAAACCGGTCTAAATGACAGAGACCAGTTGCACTCCAGTTCTTCCAGCAGTAGTGGTCCAAAATACTGCATCATACATTCACGACACAGTTGCGCTGGTGGAATCGCTTTTAGTCCTCCTTGTGATTGCAAATAAAAAAAAACAATAGCAAAATTATACCTATTATAGCCAAAGTAATTGAAAATCCCTCAAAAACACTCCAAAATATAGAAGAGAAGGTGTGAACGAAACCAGAACCAACAGCCTTAAAGAAATATACAATCCCATTAGTACTGGATGAGTTCAATATTCGTTCCAAGAGTTCACCAAAGTGTGTCGGAAAGATTGTATTTAAAAGGGATTGTATTTCTGCAGATGTTTTTGAAACAATAAAGCCTTTAGTCTGCTCAACTTGTCAAAATTCACATTTGAATTGGCATTTTGAGGCCAAGTATCTGCTACTTTTGTCTGTTGTGTAGGAGAAAAAAGAACATTCCAGCAATCGGTGACAATTTGGAAGACTGAAACAACATAATCTATTTGCATTCCACAACAGCTCTCACTGTTAAGAATCACATACCTTCCATTAAAGAGCAGCTGGAATGAAGGTGAATCAAGGTGACTGGAATTCCCTTCAGATAGCACGCTGAGGCCCTGATTTATACTTTTTGATGCAAACCTGCGTTAGTGCAGGTTTGCATCAAAATGTTTACCACTGTGCCATTCCTGGACGCCAGCAGGGCATCATATTTAAGGAATGACGCTGGCCGGTGGTAAGGCCCGATTAGCGTAAAAATAAATGACGCTAACTGGGTGGGGGAGACGTAGGGGAAACAGGAGGTTGTGCGTCAAAGAATGGCGCTAATCAGGTTAGAGTAAAAAAAAATTACTGTAACCTGACTAGTGTAATTTTTTGACGCAGAACCCCCATGGATATGACCCCTGTCTTAGTAAAGACAGGATCATGCCCCCCTGCCCAATGGCCGTGCCCAGGGGACTTAAATCCCCTGGGCATGGCCACTGGGCACAGTGCCATGTAGGGGGGGTTCCAAGTTAGGACATGGAAATGAGCCCACAGGTCCCCTAACGCCTGCCCTAATCCAGGTGTTAAATAATGGTGCTAAACAGGCTTAGCACCATTATATAAGGCCCTCCTCCTCCCCTGCAACCCCAGTGCAATTCCTGATGGGATTGTTTGGTATAAAGTACCCTTTGATATATATATGTTCCAATGGAGGTTATTCAAACTCTATGAAAAAATTGAATTTACATTAATTATGTAATAACACCTGAAGTTGTTTCTGATGATTGGGATGTAAAAACAGCTGATTCTATGCTAGCTGAACTGGAATATTTACTGTATATGAAAGTGAAGATGTTTATCAGTCGAAAGAACATTATGGAAACATGCTCTGTTACAATTATTATGGACATCATTACATCCACAGAGCAAGTATCCCAAAGAGTGTTTTTAATTAAACACAAGGAGGCTATGAATATTGGCTGAAGTTGATTGACATAAAAAGAATATGGGGAATAAAAAAAATTGGCAAATAAGGGGAAATGAAGCTTTATTTAGAGCATCCCGATACCTGTTCAAATTATATTTTTTAATGAAACTGTGTTTAGGCTTGGCAAAGATTAAGGATTTAAATGCGCCCAGTATCCCTGCCCCCGCTAAATTTGACAAATTGCAAAAATACATTCATGCAACTGAAGATCAGCTTAATGAATGGGTCCAAAATGGAACATTTAACACATCACTTTCATGTCCTGGTGTGTGGTTATTGTGGCCAATAGGCACAAGTGGGTGTCATGCATGTTTTGTAAACTCCCGGGGGTTTTAGAACAAATAGGCTAGACCCTCGCTATGTGTCATCAGAACATTTGGGTATAGTAAAAACATACAGTGTAGGGAAATTATGCCAGCAATGGTTTAAAAGTTCCTCACTAGATGCCGTTAAAGAATACCTCAGTCTCCTGTCTTCTAACACAGGCTTGCAGGATTTCCTGAGAGGCCCCTGTTCTGTCTTTTGGCGATTCCCGTCCGAATCGGGTCTACTTGATGATATGCGCATGCGCAGAGCTTTGCGCATGCGCAATAATAATTTTGTCAATTTCTTTGATTTTAACTGCTCCCCCTCACAGCGCACTTGTAAAGCGCATGCGCATGGGTGCGCACATGCGCGTTTCGCATTTTCATATTTTTCTGCTATTCTAGCGGTCGTCGGCTCAATGCGGTGGGCTTGTTGCGATCTCAGCGGCGCTACCAGTCAGTACTCGGGCCTATTATTACGACTTTCCTTTTTAACAGTGAGTTTCTCTTGCGCCTCTGTCCTCCTGCTTGTTGCATTTTCCCATTTTTCACGTATTTTAACGGTCGTCTTTGCCAGCTCCCCTCACTGCTCACGGTGGTCTCGTTTCGGTCGCAGCGGCGCTACCTCCACCTTCTTTAAGGTCAGAACTTGTGCTTATTATTTATTCTCTCTCTCTCTATATATATATATAGAATTAATACTTTCCTTTTTAACAGTGTTTCTTTTGCGTCTCTGCTCTCCTGCATATTAACGTTCCCGTATTTCGTCTCTGTACCCTGTTGCGCTTTTAGAAGCAGCTAGGGCAGTGGTCTCCAAACTTTTTAATTCCCCCACCCCCCCTTTGAAAAATAAAAATCATTGGGCCCTCCCTCTGAATTTTCACAATTATTTTAGAAAATGTGGCAATGTTTAAATATGTCTAGCCATATTTAAACATTGAAGTTAAGTACTGTTACCTTTTTAAAAGTGCAATAACATGTTTCTGCTTAAAACAAAACACTGTTATATGTGTAATGCTTCTTTTGGGCAGAGCCTGGTGAGCCCCCCCCTCCCTGGGATCACTTCATGCCCCTTCCCAGTTTGAAGACCACTGAGCTAGGGACTTTTCACGCATTTTCAGAGAAGTAAATAAATGGCAACGCGATTATGATGATAAAATGCGTGCCTTTGCTTAGGTGCCGCGCAGGCATACAGCTATGAATGAATGTTATTGCTACCCGTGTGATCATTATACAGGGCAGGGCATTATCTTTACAAGTGTGTACTTTCAGACCTGCCCTGCCTAACGATCATGGGGACAGCAAGACGCTCGCTTATTATTGCTGCGTGTGACATTTGTATAATTTAATTCTATGGGTGACTTTTTAATGGCTACACTTTATCTGTATTAAAATCCAGCTATCTGAAATGTTGGCATCTATGTAGCATGCACCATGGGGCAAGAGCCTGACGCACGTTGGTTGTCCACGCCCACAGCCTATTTTCTCCTTTCTCAGCAGTAACTGAGGGTCTTGTTGTCTGGATCCTTAGGCAGGGCAGGTCTGAAAGTATGCAGTTGTAAAATATTCAGTGTATTTATGAGTGCCTTTTTTTTGGGGGGGGGAGAAAAAATTGAACAATGAAACCAATTAAAAATACAGATTTTAAAAATTGATGGCATGCAAGTATGAATGTGATATTTGGCTGTGGATTTTTGTGAATTTACGAGTTTACTGTTCATTTAAATACAGGTGGTGTTTGAGGTGTTACACTCCCCTAATAAATGTAATAGTTTTGTTTAGGTGATTTCACCAGCACTTTTGTCACACAGACAACAATGCACACACATTATCCCTCCTTGTTTTACAAATAGTCTAAACTTTTTATTTTTACAAAATATTGTTTTCTCTCCCACCAATGTGTATTCCTCTCCCCTTCCACTGCCACATACGCCACTCTTCTTCTATAATATATTTAAATATTATGGGCCTCATTCCAGCCTCGCTGTGGTGGTCCTTCCGTACTGGAGCCACCACATTGAGTTGTGGGGCTTGGTAGACGCTTTATATGCCAGCCTGATTCTCAGAGAAGTGCAAAGGTGATTACTCCATTCCGCACGTCTGCCAGAGTTGAGATGCCTATGGTCCCAACTACAAAACCCCTTCAGAGATACCAACTTTGGGAGCCTATAGCCCTCCCATAAGTGTTCTCTCGATCCATTGAGTACACTTAGCCATTTAAAAAAAATTATCTTCCTCCAAGTCCTATCCACCAATTCCTTGCCTGGACAGCCTGTCAATTCCAGTTTACACCTGTACAGCCAAAGTAGGATAGCTTTATTTAGCCATATATTGGTGGTCAGCCCAAAATGGTGGCCTTTCCACTTGGGCATATGCACATTGAATAACTACACAAACCTGTCTAGCCTCATAATACTTGTGAATGTTTTGCAGCTCTATCTGCCTTTATATTTAGACTCCTGGAGAAAACACAGACCTACCATGGCTTCCAACCCATGCATAACAGGGTGCACACCTGCGCTTCAACCCATATAAAGAATGTGTCTGTTATATATAGGGTGTGCTTGGAAGAATGTAGAGAAAGCACAGGGCTCTAATAATCTACTCTACCACTCGCTATGGTGAGTTTTATCTGATGCGTTTGAGCTATGTTTTGATTCCACTTGTCCCTTCTAGCGAGTGGACAAATAGGAGGTGTTCTGTCCAATCAGAAACTGAATTAGCAATTAGGATGCCTTCAAATCATTTTTATGATTTTTCGATGCCTGAAGCAGGTTAGTGCTCGCATTTTAAAATATGCCACACTTACCTGAGGAGAAATTGACATTGACTGCCATTGCCTTACATTCTTGTCAAAGTGGGCTAACAGAGGGACCAAATTATCTCCACCGATATTTAAATTTAGTCATCTCCGCTGTAAGGGCTAAAGCCAATTGTTGATCAAGTACCTTGTCCATTGTGAACAATAAACATTTGTCCCAAATATCATTAAATCCAGAGACCTTTACAAAGACCTGAAAGATCTCTTGCAACCTCTTTAGTGTTCCAGTCACTTGCGTCTAGTAATAGAAAAATAAAACATAAGCAGCATTCTGGGGAATTACCCCCCACCCCGTGCATCTTGTCCACCTTCAAATCTGCACACCCACCCGTATCCATTTGATAACACCCTCTACCACCAGCCCAAATATCATCGGCATGAAAGGGCAGCCCTGTACTGCTGGAATTCACAGGAGGCGTGCCTGTTAATTCTTATTCTTGCACAGGGTCTGTTGTACAACAACCTACCATCTCCGGTACTTTGGGCCAAAACTACTTCTCTCCAGGGTTCCCAAATGAAATAGCCACTTTTCAGAGAATTTATATGATCTTGTATTGTCTTACATCTGCCCCATTAATGTTTGTTTTATGGAAAGAAGAGTGATCTTCATGTGCATTACGGACATTTGTGGTATGTAGGTGAACCACACAACAAGTGTGAGGTACTGGTTAGTTGAGGTACATCATCATACTTAATATAACTCACATATAGTAGGGCTCCCCTGTTAATATAGTTGATGTACAGTTAGCAGCTGAACTTAATAATGCATATATGTATTGTTTATGTGTGTATGGGCAGTCAATCTATTCTTTCAGTTAATTGGTTAGTCCAGTCTACTGGTATTTTTGTACGAGCATCTATCCTATCTGCTCAGTTTTTTTTTTCTTTTCTTCTGCTGGACATATTGTTACAGTGGTTCAAAAATGAGAATCAAATACAATATCTGTATGTATTTTGTGTTTGCTTATTGTCAAATGTCCTTCTCTTAAGGTTCGCCCCCAAATTTTGGCCTTCCTTCTTTCTCAGACTTTTTCTTGTTGTCGGGCCTCTGAGCACTTAACCACTGCTAAAGTGTATGTGCTCTTGCATTTAACAATGGTTATGTATGCTTACCCACAGTTGGCATATTTAATTTACTTATGAGTCCCTAATAAATTGTACTTACCTATGCCCTGGATTTGTAAATTAAAGGCTACTAGTGTGCCCACAGTAATGATTGTGCATCCCAATTAAGTAGTACGTCAACATGACTTGCTTGTCATTCCAGAGCCTGTGTGTGCAGTTCTAAACTTCCATTTTGATCTGTCAAGTTAAGTCTTTCCAGGTTCAAACCTTTATTTTTAAAACATATGTAACCCCTTTAGTGGGCCTGGTACAGATCAAAGGGCAGGGGCAAGTTGGACGTGTATTTGTAATTTTAACCTGCTGTGGTAATATAAAAACGATTACACTTGTCTTTCACCACCGCAAGGCCTAACTTGCACTTAAGCTAACATCCGGGTTACCGTGAAGCAGCCTGTCTAATTTCCAATTGAAAAAACAAAATTTGGACTTTGGTGTCTATAGACTCCCAATTCAAAATCACAACTTATGGTCAAGTCTAACATTCATTTGTGTGGCTGAAAATGTCACATTAAGAAATTTGCTGTTTTATTTTCTTAAATATTTACTGCCTACTGGCTGCCCCTGACTACATGTTTGGGTGGGTGACACATCATCTCTTGTGCATTCCCTCCAGACAGGCACACACCAAGGGAGCTCAGGTGTGACTGATGGACCATAAATATCCTGATGGCCCACCCTTGGCAGGATGAAATGGAGCAGCTGGCACATCTTAATGGACGGGCTATTCTTCCCACACACATGGATGCATAATGCCCCGTAGCGAGTCTGCAGCTAGTCACTGCACGTCCTGTCCTATTTGAACTTTCTTCAAAGCACTCTTTTTCAAGTCTCCCCCATTTCAGTGCCACCACTGGGCATAATAATTGGACCTTTTTTTTTCCTTTCACTTGCTGCTTTTCTGTCCTTTTCTCTTTTTTTCTCCCTCTTGTGTTTACCCCACACTGCTGGTGTCCCAGCATCTCCACCCTCCCCATGCACAGCCCTTCTCCCACCTCCTTATCGTTGGACCACTACCGCCTCCCTCCCTCTCTTTCTTAATGACGGCCGCCACGCTAATGCGCCACAGGGAAGCCTGTTTGTGCATGGACGTCACCCAGCGCCACGGACCCTGGTTCTCACCCCTTAGGCTGGTTTAACGCAAGCACTCTACGTGCCCTCAACCCCATAAGATCATCAGCATGCCACCAAGCTGACCACATGTACAACCATGGATCATTTTCTTGCTGCGCCTGCTCCAGCATACTCCCAAGTACCACCCCATGATTCCTCACTGCTCGTCAACACATTCTCCATCGTCAAGCATTCACTACAAGTCTGAGACCTCGACTCAACAGCTCTGGACGTCACCTTCTCGCAATGAGTTGGATCACCCCTGCTGCTACCACGGACATTGCCACGGCCATTACGCACAACTACAAAATCATACACAAGGACAGAGGCAACTTTCCTGTAAGTGTCATTGCCATAATCTACAAGAACAACCTCCGCCTTTCATCATCTAGTCGCATTCTGTCAACGCACGAGCATCTACATTTCCACTTCCTGACCAACCAAAATACCTTCCTACATGGCACCCTCATGTACAGGCCACCTGCACCTCAACCCCAGTCTTCACAAGACATTGTCAACCTCATTGCCTCTCCAAGCACTCACTTCCTCCTGTTACATCCCACTCGGTGATCTCAATTTACAGCTTGATACCCTCAATGACCCCCAATACGTCAAACATCCTGTACAACCCCACATCTCTCGGCCTCAAACAACTAGTCAATGTCCCCACCCACAAAGCTGTTCACATCCTCTACGCCGTTCTCTCAGCAGGGGACAACCTCACCATCATCCACACCTCCAAACACTTTTGGATTGACCACAAGTGCATCTACTTTACCTACTCAAACACTGCACGCCACCACATTCCCTAAGCCCCTGGCAGACAGTGGGGTAAAGTCACGAAAGCACAGATCACCAAACGCTGTCAACCACTTACTCCCACTGGACGATAATGAATCCGCAGACAAACTAAAGCGCTGCCTCTGAATGTGCTGACAATGTAGCCCTTCTCAGGAAATTGGCATGGAATCTACAAAGAAAAACTCCCAAGTGGTTTACGCAAGACCTACATCAATCCAAGCGCACCTGCAGACGATTGTAATCCAAATGGAGCCTCAGCAAATCCACCAAACCGCACCACTTACAAAAATACTGATACCACGTACAACCAGAACATATGAGCCCCCCAAAAAGCTGCATTTCAAGCATGCCTCAACACCAGCACTCCCAACATCAAAGAGCTCTTCATCATTGGGCAAGAGTTCACAAACCGCAGGGCAGACACCGCATCCATCCCTCCTTCCCAAGACCTCCAACGATCTTCCCCACCTGCTTTCACTGTAAGATCTGGGACATCTATGAAGGCTTCAGCATACAGAGCCCGCCTTCACCGCTCAGCACCATGGACCTTGCTCCCCCACCAGATACTGAACTGCTGAACCACCATTACTGTAGAGGACACCCAAAGAATAATGAACTCCATCCACTTGGGAGCACCCTCAGATCTATGCCCTCATCACATCCTCAACCTTGTCATCCCAATAATTTCACCAAAGCTTTGCTGAACCATTAATCTATCGTTTAAGACCGCCACATTCCCCTCAGACTGTTAACACGCAGAAATCAGCCTGTTACTCAAAAAACCCAAAGCCGACCCTAGGGAGCTGAAGAACTACTGACCCATGTCTCTGCTCATTTTCCCAGCCAAGGTAACGGAAAAAGCAGTCAACCAGGAACTCATCGAGTTCCTCGAGACACACCGTATCCTAGAACTTTCCCATTCCTGATCTGAAAGCAACCACAGCACTGAAACGGCACACTTCGCCGCCACCAACGACATACGCATCATACTGTACCACGAAGGCACTGCCGCACTCCTCCTTCTAGACCTCTCTACTGCATTTGAGACCGTCTCCCACTTCAGCCTCTGTGACAGGACGCACGAGGCTGGCATCCGAGACAAAGCCCTGAGCTGGATCTGGTCCTTCCTCACCAGAAGAACACAAAGGGTCACACTACCACCGTTCACATCAGAACTTAGATACTTGCTGCGGAGTGGCCCAAGGATCCACACACTGCCAGAAGCTTTTTAACCTCTACATGGCCCGCTCGCTAAGATCATCAAACACGAGGTAAAGATAGTCTCCTACAACAATGACACCCAACTGATCCTCTCCATGTCGGACGACTCTGCTCAAGCCAAGATGCATTTTCCCAATGGGATGAGAGCAGTCTGCCCTTGGATGGACGTCCGCTGCCTCAAGCTCAACTCAGACAAGACAGAAATTCTTGTGATTGGCTACACCCCATTCTGCCTGGAACGACTCCTGGTGCCCCCCCCCACCACTCAGGTTAATGCCCCCGCCCACATTGACCTATTGCGTAACCTGGCTTTTATCCTTGACTTTTCTATCAATGACACAACAGGTTAACGCTGTCTCCTCAACAAGCTTACACACCGTTTGTAGGAAAATGCCTCCTTTTTGCAGTCGCCCGTGCCCCCACCCCCACCCACGATTTTTGCCTGCTATTGATGCTGGCTTTACTGAGAAGTGTGCTGGGATCCTGCTAACCAGGCCCCACCACCAGTTTTCTTTCAGTTAAAAATGTACCATTGTTTCCACAATTGGGACACCCCTTGCACACAGATAAGTCCCTGGTAAACGGTACCAGTGGTACCAAGGGCCCTGTGACCAGGGAAGGTCCCTAAGGGCTGCAGCATGTGTTGTGCCACCCTAAGGGATCCCTCACCTATCATAGGCACACTGCCATTGCAGTTAGTGTGTGTTGGTGGGGATAAAAAGGTAAAGTCGACATGGCATCCCCGTCAGGATGGCATGCACACCAAATACTGCCTTGGCATACGTAAGTCACCCCTCTAGCAGGCCTTAAAGCCCGAAGGCAGGGTGCATTATACCACAGGTGAGGGCATAGCTGCATGAGCAATATGCCCCCTACAGTATCTAAGTCCATTCTTAGACATTGTAAGTATAGTGTGTCCATATTAAGTACATGGTCTGGGGGTTTGTCAAAACGAACTACACAGCTCCATAATGGCTACACTGTACACTGGGAAGTTTGGTATCAAACTTCTCCAAATAAGAAACCCACACTGATTCCAGTGCTGGATTTATTACAAAATGCACTCAGAGGGCATCTTAGAAATGCCCCCTGTATTTTACCCAATCCTTCAGTGCATGACTGACAGGTCTGTGCAGCCTGCCACAGAGGGACGAGTATCTGACCTCCTGGCGTGAGAGCCTTTGTGCTCTCTGAGGCCAGAAACAAAGCCTGCACTGGGTGGAGGTGCTTCACACATCCCCCTGCAGGAACTGTAACACCTAGCAGTGAGCCACAAAGGCTCAGGCTTCGTGTTACACTGCCACAGGGCACTCTGGCTAGTGGAGATGCCCGCCCCCCCCGGACACAGCCCCCACTTTGGGCGGAAAGTCCGGAAGAGATAATGAGAAAAACAAGGAGGAGTCACCCCCTCAGCCAGGTCCACTCCTAAGTTGACCAGAGCTGTAGTGACCCCCCTCCTTGGAAAATCCTCCATCTTGTTTGGGAGGATTTACCCAATAAGGATAGGGATGTGCACCCCCTCCCCAAAGGGGGTGTAGCCATCCTCAAGGTCAGTTGCCATTGGCTACTGCCCTCCATCCCTAACACCCCCCTACATTCAGTATTTAGTGGCGATCCTGAACCCATGATTTCAGATTTTCTGAAAACCTAAAGAAGGACTGTTGACCTCAAAGCCCTGTGGAGAAGACGGAGACAACAACTGACTTGGCCCCAGCCCTACCTGCCTGTTTCCAGACTCAAAGAACCTGCAACAGCGACGCATCCTGCGGGACCAGCGACCTCTGCCAACTCGGGGGACTGCCCTGCAACCCAAAGGACCAAAAAACTCCAGTGGATATGGGCTCTGTCCAAACAACAAGGAAGAAACCATCTTTAAAGGAACACCCACCTCACTCCTGAAGCGTCAGTCCCCACCTCTCTGCACCAACGCCCCCGGCTCGTGTCCAGATAAACCAACACTGCAGCGCAGACCCCCAGGTGACTCTAACGACGTGGCCACCCTGAGACAATCTCCCTGCATCCCGACAGTGAAGCCTGCAGAGAGAATCCAGAGGCTCCCCCTCACCGCAACTGCCTGGTAACAAAGACCCCAACGCCTGGAAGAAGCACTGCACCCGCAGCCCCCAGGCCCGGGAGGAACCAACTACTGATGCAGAAGTGACCAGCAGGCGTCCCTCATCCTAGCCCAGTCAGTGGCTGGCCCAAGAAGAACCCCGTGCCCTGCCTGCATCACCAGAGTGACCCCTGGGTCCTTCCATTGATTTCAATTCAAAACCTGACACCTACTTTGCACACTGCACCTGGCTGGCCCTGTGCGCCTGTTTGGGACACCCCCCAACCCAATGCTCTACAAAACTCCCCGGGGTCTGCTCCCAGTGGACGCAGGTACTTACCTGCTAGCAGACTGGAACTGGAGCACCCCTTTTCTCCATAATCACCTATGATACTTTGACCTCTGCACCTGACCGGCTTATTTGCATATTTTCCAGAACTGTGTACCTTACTGTTTTCATTCCAAGTTCTATATTTGCTTATGCCAAGTACCTTACAATTTATGTACTTAATTGAATTCAGAATCTTGTCGTTCTAAAATAAATTAAGAGAAGAATATTTTTCTATATAAAAAATCTATTGGTCTGGCGTTAAGTCATTGAGTGTGTGTTCATATTTACTGTGTGTGTGTATGTACAACAAATGTTCTGTTTAATTCTTGTTTTTTAATTAAACGTGGTATTTATCATCACACACAAGATAAAACATAGTGTGTGCAAAATAATAGTCTTTCTTAGAACTGTAGTCTACAACTGTTTGTGTGGGCTCTCTTTGTCTCCTACCCACTATTAGACCCAGGTTATTCCTCAGTCTAGTGTGGTGACATACAGCCTGCTAGTCAATATGAGTCTTTAAAGTCACAACATAACCTGGCTGAGGTCTATGCGTTTTTGTGCCCTCTGTTATATAGTTTCAGTTTTAGACACCCACAGACTCTGCACCAGAAAGTTCAAGCTTTTACACAACAAGGAAGGTCCACAGGCAGCTATCAAATTGTTCTGCGCTTGTGTGACTAACTCCGCAATATTTGGTGCTGGCAAGGAAGAGCAGGCTATTTGGGATCGGCTCTGGACGTGGATCTTCGCATTGCTTCGCAGACTTGACGGTAAAGTGCCTTTGGCTTGGTATTTTTTATTTTTGTAAACATTTTGTCTTATGTATGTGTATGTATGTGTGTGTATGTGTGTGTGTGTGTGTGTGTGTGTGTGTATATATGTATGTATATATATATATATATATATATATATATATATATATATATATATATATATATTAATATATATATATATATTTTTTTTTTATACACTTAAAACCCTCCTTAAACAAGATGCTGGTGGGGGGGGGTGATATAGGTCAAGCTTTGGTACATACATATGGAAAATAAACCCCTCAAATCTCTCCCCTAACCCCCAAACTTCAGCACTCCCTACATCGCACTTCTTCCACTCATGATACACAAGCTTTATAGATTTACAATCTACATAGGGTTTTAGAGGGAAGCAGTACCTTTCTTGGGGGAACATGTTGTGCGCTTCGAAGTAGTTCATCCACCTTAGTCCTCACCTGAAACTCATCTCTCACCTGTTGCTCCTGATAGCAGTTTGCATTCAACAGTGGACACACCCCGTGAAACGGTTTCAACTGGCTTGCAAAACGATGGGGGAAGGTAGCAAATGGTGCTGAAACTCTGGTAGGTTAGGGCTTGTCTACCTATGCCTGCGAAGACTGGATCCAGCAGACTGCATATGAATCATAAAAAGATTTGGTAAATAGGCGGGAAGGTGGACTCAGCAAACTGCTGTGTAGCGCAAATAGGGAACAGTCAGACACATTCGTACAATGCAGGACATCCACTGCATCCCTACCTATCTCCAGTCGTCTTGACTATGTTATGGCACTGGATTAAGATAGGCAGGGGCAAGAGAGTGAGGCTGACTACCTACACAACTCTCCCTCACTGTAATCCAGTTCACACTCATCCTCCCTCGCCCATCCATCAAGTCCTGTCTGTAGGCGAATGACAAAGCAGCAGGTGCGGACACACTGGAAGCTGTAGACACAACACCACACACAGGTGACATAGGGTAATGGGTTGCTTTATACTGTACCGAAGCAGCAGTGTAGTTCGACAGCACCATGGGTGTCTGAGTAGCCCTATTTATGATTGGTCTGCTCACCTCCATAGTCTGAGGAAGGTGCAAGAAAAAGGTCCCCCAAAAAACATGGCCTGCTGGCCACGGCATGCGGGGATCCCAAAAATGTGTTAGCATCACTAAGAAGAAAATAGCAGTGACTACGCTCAACATTCGCACATTGACTGTTCTCACGCTCATAGATACCTCTAAAACAGACCTGGGAGACTGACAGCAGTTGTCACAAAATAATTCAGCAGGTACAACATCCAGATCGCACCCCTAAGCGAGAACAGCGTCCCATCCGGAGGCCAGCTGACAGATTTCAAAGCCGGTTAACGCTTTTTTGGGTGGCTGTAGCAGCCAAAGAACGTCTTGGAGCAGGAGTGGGTTGCAATCACATCTAATCTGGTCAGCAAATTAGCCAGCCACACAATTATTTCACAATCAACTTGTCTCTGAGGCTACCCTTGAAGGAAAGCGCTGCACCACCTTTATCAGTGCATATGGTCCCACCATAGGGTTAGAGGAGATCGAAGACATGTTTAAGGAAGACTTTTACTCCCTCACAGCATCGGTGCCCAAGGAAGAAGAGCTTGTTATCTTATGCGACTTCAGTGCCAAGGTTTGTGCTGACTAACAGACATGGGAGGGAGTCATTGGGGGGAATGGAGTTGGCAAAAGCAACAGCAGTGGTCATCTACGTTTGGAAACCTGCGAAGCTCATGACCTGTTGCTCACAAACAGCTTTCCACTTACACAACCGTAACAAGACGTCCTGGATGTACACATGCAGCAAGCACTGGCATCTCATTGATTACATTATAGTAAGGGGAAGTGCCAGGCAGGATGTCAGTGACCAAGGTCATGTATGGCAAAGACTGCTGGACAGACCACAGACTCATTCTCTCAAAACTCTACATGCACATCCAGCCCATGCACCGCCCGCAAGGCCAAAGGCACAATAAGCGAGTGAATGTCAGCAAGTTATAACACCACTTTGTGCTCCAGAAGCTCAGGACGGAGTCCAACTGTAAGCTTGAACAATTCAGCTTTGGCACATATGGTGCAGAACTTGGACTAGGCAGCTTTTGTAGAAGTTTTCTACAACACCGCTATCGCTCACTTGGACCAGAAAACAAAAAAACACAGGAGGGTTCAATGGCAATGATAAAGCAATTCAGAAGCTGCTGGGTGAGAAGCCTGAAGACCTCACATCCCTCCAGCAGCACATTATAACTGCCTTCAAGAAGTCAGCCTACAGCTCCATCAAAAGCAAGGTACAAGCAAAGTTCAGAGAGATGCAAGAATCCTGGCTCAAAAGAGAGGCAGATGAGATCCAGGGGTACGCTGACAGCTACAAACCTCTGAGGAGTAGCTACGGGCCACAGTCCTCTGGATCAACATCAATGTTTAGTGACAACTGGTCCACCATGCTCACTAACCGGAATTACATGTTGACAACAAGGGCTGAACACTAAAACACTATCCTGGACGGGTCTTTCTCTATCTTTCTCTATCAATGCCGAAGCTTTTGACCGCAAGTCGCCATCAACACCTCCCTGGCAGAACCGCCAAAGGAATCGTAGGATAAGGAAGCAATTAAGCTTCTCTCTAATGATTAAGCACAGGGCTCTGATTACAGAGAAAGGTAAACAGCTAATCTTGTGACAAGGGTAAAGGAATCTCTGTCCTGGTCATTGGTGGTAAAATCTTTGTGACTATACTTCTCAAATGCCACCGTCAACACTTTGGAGTGGGACAGCTGACAGAGAGTTAGTGCGGCTTCAGAGACTGACAGTTGGCATGATACCTGCTGCACTTCAACTACAGGAACTGTTCGAGAAAGAAGACCGTGACATTTACACAACGTTTGTGGACCTGACCAAAGCCTTTGACAGTGTCAATCATAAGGGGCTATGGCAGGTCATGTAAAATTTTGGATGCCAAGGACAATTCATCAGTATGTTGTGCAACTTCCACAACCTCTTGCTTGCTCAAGTAGTGGACGATGGAGACTCCTACGCTGCCTTCCCAGTCAATAGCGGAGTCAACCAAGGCTGTGTACTGACACCCACGCTGTTGAATCGGCATGATGTGTAGACAGTCCTTTTCTTTAACTGTGTAGGTTCTTTTTAATTGGTCAAAGAAAATAGGCCCATCTCTGTTAAAGATGTTAGCAATAGACTGGCATCCCACCTATTGCCAGGTGAGGAACGCTACTTGGTCCAGGCCTAGGTTAAAATCTGTGTTGGCTATTATTCGGGTTCTTAGCCTCTTACGTACTATCACCTTCTCCCACAACCGGAGCAAGAATCTTTTTGCTGGGGAAGAGTAGAGACTACATGCTCATTTTGGTCTCCCCAGGAATGGGACCTTCCACAAGTTTCTCTCTGATTCTGGCTGTGACCATTCTGAAATATGTTTGAGCTGCGTTGCCTCACAGTATTTTTGAAGGTGTGATTTAGACCTCCTTCCAGTGGTGTACAATAGGGCTGGTGTCATCTAAGCCGTGAGCGTTGATATGCCTAAGTTATAAAGGGCTTTGGAAAGGAGTGATTCATCCCAGCTTTTGGACTCACCTGAAGCTTCTGGGAGAGGAAAATAATCAAAGATAAAATCAACATTTTCAAAGCTGCAACTATGCTAATATGCTAGTTCTTTGGTGACCCGCAGGAGTAGCTCATCATATTTGTGTTACTGTCGTATTTGTGTTACTGTGCTTGGCACTGTCTTTGTCAGCTGAATGTAGAATTATGAAAGTGTTTTTCTTCTCCAATTGCACAGGAAATTGTGGGGAGAGTTGTATTACTTTGTTGGTTAGATGCGTAACATGGAGGGCTTTGAACTTATGAATATTTATTCATAATCCAGCCTCTGCACTAAGTGCTTGCTTCCTTAAAACAAAAAAACTGTAGGCCTCATAGGGCTTTGTCGACGGGCATTATTACGTCATCTGCATAAAGATTGATAGTGTGGTTTTCCACCCTAAGCAGATCCCTGTAATAATAGTTAACAGGCACCATTTGGTGAAATGGCTACATTTTTAATGCGCATAACATAGAGCTTGGAGGCATCCCTGTTTGTTACTTCTGCAGATAGTGTATGGGGAAGACGTTTGGTCATTAACTCTAACTGTGGAGGACCACAGTTCCTCATAATCATGAGCGAAAGCAGTCCCCAAGCAGAAATGGACCAGTGTCATCACCAGGTATGGACAGTGGACCCGGTTGAACACCTTATCAGGGTCTGTACAGTGGCATGATGTGTCGGGGAAATAGATGTGCTTTGTCTATAAGGTGAAGGAGCGTCTGTGTTTTCACTACATTGCTGGTGCAGTACAAAGCCTACCTGGACAGAGGCTATTGCACCTGGCCTTAGCTGATTCAGGAGGACAGATAAGACGCTCATAAACACCTTGGTATCAAAATTAAGGAGAGAAAAGGCTATATAGGACCCGCAATGCTTCTATCTTTTTTATGTTTTTTGAATAACGATGATAGAGGCTTCAGACATTGCAGATGACATTAAAGCTTGTCCCGGAGACAAGTCTTGTCAAAATCAGTCATTGTCCTGTAAAATGTCTTAGAAAACGCATCCAGGAACCCATCTGGTCCTAGGGATTAACGGTGCTTCTGTCGTGCTAACATCCGCTATAAGTGTGTCAAATTTGAGATGTCTATCTAGGTGATTTGTTCAATAAATGGTCCCCATATTCCAGAGAAAAGTAGTGCACATGCCTTTTTATGACCAACTTTTTGGGTCTAAAGGATGATACTACACTGGAGCTAATCAAGGACACTGGCAACAGCACGATGTTGTGGCATCTACACCACTGCCCATTTTCTTTAGTCTCACTCATCCTCCCATCCCTTCTGTGGCTGCATTCGTGGCAACTGTCTATTTCCCTACCAGCCCTATTCCACTTGCTTGCTTCGGCAGTCTTTTCATAGACATGGGTGTGGTAGTCGTGTAGGCCGCTAGTTACGAGACCACGCTAGTACCCGGACCGTCTTAACTACCTACCCCTCAGCACCCCACGAGCTGCTGACGCCATAGGCCTTTAGTCTAATCTTAACCCACAACCATCTTGTTGTGGCTTAGATAAAGTAGCACCTGTCTCAGTTGCTGAATATAATATGGTGGTAAAAATAATAATTTTGGCAGGGCTATGCTTTCCATTCTTACAAGCCCCACTACATATTCCTATGTCCATTCGGTGTCTGATGGAGAGCTAATCTTCCTTGCTCCTGCGGGTGTTTCCATCTCTCTTGTGCACGAGGGCAGAGTAGGTTGTCCTACCTCCAGAGGTAGGTTGTGGTTCTTTTTCTTTTTCATTTCTTTGTGTAGAAAAAAACAAAAAAGGTCCTCTTTATTTGTGGTCCGTCAACAGCTACCTCCACAAAGACAATTTCTAAATGCACACCCTGGCTGAGGTGTTGTCAGTGCTCAAACAGGATACTTTATGGTAGTGCTGGACCTTCACAATGCTTATTCACACACTCGCTTCCTGAATTTTTCACACATGTTAACTGTGTTTCAAAGTGAGCAAGTAGCTTTTTAAGTTTACTGTGCTCCCCTTTTGAGTCTTCACAAAACTGATGATGGTGGTGTCAGCTCATTGGCGTGGGACTATCATCATCTTTGAGCACAAACAAAGGTTATCTTTCAGTGTTTCCAGCCTGTTTGAGGGTGCCTGACCGATCTTCCATGTTAGTCCCCAGCTGTCAATAGTATTTCAAGCAGCTTGTTTCACTATAGCATCCTTAACATGTTTTGTTAGAGCACACTGAAATCTTACATTTGTTTTTGAAGATTTTCTCGTGAACTCCATTTGAGCATAATCACTATGGCCCTCATTACAACATTGGCGGTAAATGTCACTTCCCGCCGTGCAGAAGACTGCCAACACACCGCCACGGCCGCTGAATTCCGCCACAGCTCGGCATCCGCCAAAATCCAGACACCCTCACAAGTCCGCCACACCAAAGGTCAGTGATAAACTTGTGATAACAAGTCAGGCCAACAGGAATACGCCCACACTATCATGACCAAAAAATCCACGCGGCGGTCTTTCAACCGCGGTAAACCTTTGGCGGTACACACCGCCGCGCTCAAAATACACTCTCTTAAAAAACACAACCACATTGGACAATTCCAAATACACACACCTTATACACATACACACACCACACCACGCCCACACCACTATAAAACACCCGCCCACATCACCCACAAACCCTTAATACCTAAAATATTGATGATGGCCAGAGAGACAGCACAGCAAAGACAACACCACCATACAGAGGCACATAACACCATCACACATACACATCCACGCACAAAACACCACACACCCCTAAACATCACCTCACACATCACCCACACCACCCCATGTCACCGCAAAGACACCCCAAGTTTTCTGAGGAGGAGCTCAGGGTCATGGTGGAGGAAATCATCCAGGTTGAGCCACAGCTATTCGGATCACAGCTGCAGCACACCACCATAGCTAGGAAGATGGAGCTATGGTGCAGAATCGTGGACAGGGTCAGCGCAGTGGGACAGCACCCAAGAACACAGGATAACATCAGGAAGAGGTGGAAACGACCCACGGGGGAAGGTGTGTTCTGTGGTCTCAAGAAACCACATCGCGGTTCAGAGGACTGGCGGCGGACCCCCACCTCCTCCCCCACAACTAACAACATGGAAGGAGCAGGTCTTGGCTATACTGCATCCTGAGGGCCTCACAGGAGTAGCTGGAGGAATGGACTCTGGTAAGTTAAAGCTTTCACTACTTTATCCCCCACCCTACTTGCATGCTATCACATACCCCCACCCTCGCCCTCACCACCATCACTCCAAATCCTCACAGATGTCCCACTATCACAAACCACACATCCCAACACCAGGCCCTGCATGCAACAACAAAGCATGGACACCCATCACAATTGCATGTCCACTGCACATACCCACACAGATCCCTAAACAATAAGCACAAAGGCTCCTACACAGGAATGCAAGCACTGGGGTACATGGTCACCCACACATTGCACACCATGGCATACACAGATACTAAAACTATGCCTTTACACCCATGCAGGACCCCTACCCAATGTCACCGGACAGGAGGTTCCAGACATGTCCACTCCACCAACAGAAGAGGTCCACAGTGATGACAGCAGCTCTATCCAACTGGATCTAGATGACCAGCCCGGCCCATCTGGGACCTCGGGACAGTCGGTTCCCCTCACATTGGCAGAAGCCACAACAGAGCCTCCCCCCTCTGGAAACACCAGCACCCACCCAGCGGGCCCATACCTCTGTCCCCAGGACACGTCAAGCAGTAGTGTGTCCACCACTACAGGGAACCCAGGCTAACCCACCACCCCAAGAACAGCAGGGACCTGGGGGCTTTGGCAGTGGGCACACGGTTGAGGGGACAGAGGCCCAGGAACACAGGGGAACTGGGAGGGCTGCTGGGCGACAGGGGGAGGACAGGCCTAGGGAACCCACTCTCCACGAGGCCCTCTCCAACATCATGGGTGCCTACCACCATTCCCAGGAGACGATGGCAGCGGTACTAGCCAAGTTTCAGGAAACCCAGCAGCTGCAGGAGGAACAGTATTTGGGGTTCAGGGAGGAACTCGGATCCATCAATACCACCCTGGGCACCTTGTAGGGGTGCTGAAGGAACTCGTGAACACCAGGAGGGACACTGTGGCACAACAAGGGGCCCCTGACACTAGCCTGGATGATGAATTGCCCACCACCTCCGCCGGCGCTAGTGGACAGGAGGCACCGCCACAGGGCCTCGACACCAGCACCCCACCCCCTGCAGGTGGAAAACCACCCCGCAAGCGGTCCCTGAGATCTAGGACAAAGACAGAGAACAATGCCAAGACCCCCGCCAAGAAATGAGACCACCCTGATTGTCATCCTTCTGTCCCACTTCGTCACCCTGTCCATCCATCAACTGCCCCAGCTCCACTTCCTATGCCCCATTGGACAATGCATATGGTCCATACAATTGCTGCCATGGACATTCCTCCACCATCACCCCTGACCATTTTACAACCCCCTCCACTATTTAGCACTTAAATAAACACATTTAAATCACAAAACTATCTGGAGTCAGTCTGTGCTTTCACAAATGTGTATTTGCAATAATTGAGGAAAATAGCAATATCCATTGTATTGTCAACATACCTATGTCACACAGCTCGAGTTCATGAGGAAACCTAGCAGAGGTCACACAGTGGGACCCACATCTGTGAAATCGAAAGGGAAAGTGACAAATCAGGGTCCATACACTGGGTGAAAGTGACAGACAGATGAGAGGTAGAACAAGTGTATCAGCTGTAGCAGGCAGTGATGTCTTCTTACCTGTGTCTCACTGGAAGTATTGATGAATCACCGTGTTTCTGTTGTCGATATCCTGTTCTTCTGCTTCCTCGTCTTCACTGTCCACAGGCTCCACAGCTGCCACAAGACCTCCTTCAGGACCATCCTCCTGCAGAAAAGGCACCTATCGTTCCAAAGCCAAGTTGTGCAGCATACAGCAGGCCACGCTAATCTGGCACACCTTCTTTGGTGAGTAGAATAGGGGAACACCCGTCATATGTAGGCACCTGAACCTGGCCTTCAGGAGGCCGAAGGTCCTCTCTATAACCCTCTTAGTTCGCCCATGTGCATCATCTGCCCTTGTCCTAGGATTCCTCACTGGCGTCAGTAGCCATGACAGGTTGGGGTAGCCAGAGTCACCTGCAAATGTCGAGTTACAACTGTTAGACACACACTAACCCTTAGGGGCCACCCAATACCCAGTCACCTAGTCACACTGTATAGGGTCCATGTCCTCACCTAATAGCCACACACAGTGCCTCTGGAGTTGCCCCATCACATAAGGGATGCTGCTATTCCTCAGAATGTAAGTGTCATGCACTGAGCCAGGAAACTTGGAATTCACATGGGAGATGTACTGGTCGGCCAAACACCATCTGCACATTCATTGAATGGTTACTCTTCCGGTTTCTGTACACATGTTCACTCCTGTGGGGGGGACTAAGGCCACATGTGTCCCATCAATGGCACCTATGATGTTGGGGATATGTCCCAAAGCATAGAAGTCACCTTTCACTGTAGGCAAATCCTCCACCTGAGGGAGCGCGATGTAGCTGCGCATGTGTTTCAGCAGGGCAGACAACACTCTGGACAACACATTGAAGAACATAGGCTGGGACATCCCAGATGCTATGGCCACTGTAGTCTGAAAAGACCCATTTGCCAGGAAATGGAGTACTGACAGCACCTGCACTAGAGGGGGGATGCCTGTGGGATAGCGGATAGCTGACATCAGGTCCGGCTCCAACTGGGCACACAGTTCATGGATTGTGGCACGGTCCAGTCTGTAGGTGACAATTACATGTCACTCTTCTATTGTCGACAGGTCCACCAGCTGTCGGTACACCGGAGGATGCCGCCATCTCCTCACCTGCCCCAGCGGACGTGCTCTATGGAGGAGAACAGTGAGCAGAGGGTCAGCCAACACTGAGGTACGAAAACACAACTTTATTGCACATATTTTTCAATCCGCTATGTGCCTGTCTTAGTGTGTATGCAAGGCCTAGATATGTGTGACACATTTAAAAATGCCATGTGGCCCCCTGAAATGGTGGCTGCTTGACCTGTAAGGTGGGATAATGGGATATGAGGTAACTGCGCTGGCGTTGTACACAGTCGCAGTAGGCGGTCAAAGACCGCGGCGCAATCCTGCATTGGTTAACATTGGGCCCTATGGGTCCCAGGAGCCAATGAAGATGTACACCGGCGGTGACTGTACGCACCGCCGCGGACGTGACCGCCATTTTCTATGTTTTCACTCACTTGATACCTGATGTTCAACAGGAGAGGACCTACACTGCAAGTGCTGCTGTGACCTCAGTCTGGAAGAGACAATGGCTCATGTGTCTGGGGAAAGGGCCCCTGCCTTCACCACGGAGGAGTTGGAGAAACTATTGGATGGGGTCCTCCCCCAGTACACACTACTCTAAGTTCCTCCAGACAAACAAGTAAGTACACTGTGAGCATGCTGTATGGGCAATGCCTGTGTGGAGTGGTGTGGATGGAAGATAGGGGGGGAGGGAGAATGAGGCGTGCATGAAACGGCGGTGAGTGTATGTGCGTCATAGCAAATGTAGGAACGCGGGCCAATGACTGACGTTGCGGACGGTTATATCTTCTCCTTTTCCCCTGTACTATTCCTGTAGGTCAGCGCCCACCAGAAGAAGGATATTTGGCGTGTCATCGCCAAGGAAGTCCGGACCCTGGGTGTCCACCACAGACGTAGCACCCACTGCCGGAAAAGATGGGAGAACATTCGCCGCTGGAGCAAGAAGACGGCGGAGGCCCAGCTGGGGAAGGCCTCCCAACGTGGGAGAGGTGCCCGTCGCACCATAACCCCCCTGATGTTCTAGAGCCTGGCGGTGGCGTACCCGGAGTTGGATGGGCGCTTGAGAGCACCCAGCAGCCACAAGGGGGTGAGTACACTCTCATTCAGCTGATTCAGAGCACATTGGAGGTGTCTGGGTGGGGGAGGTGGGCTGTGGGTACCTCTAGGCCAGGACGAGTTTTGTAGGCAAGGTCCCTTCGTAAGGCAGGCTATGTGGCACCCCACCAGTGTTAAGAGCCATCTACACCTAGTCAGGTGCCTGTGAATCATGTGTGCAGCAGTCAGACATAGGCCTTGTGTACCCCATGTCCCTGTGATTAATTAGGGAACTCTAAGTGCATGGCGTAGTGCAGAGGGCTGCTATGTCTGTAGTGTCCGCCAACGGTAGCGGTATTGCATACACTGAACATGTCTTTCTTCTGTCTTACCCACCTTTTTGTGGTCTACCTGTTCTTGTGTGCATTAGCATCATAAGGCGGAGGAGCAGTAGCACCGGAGCAGGAGGGAGCTGCATTCCACATGGCCCTGGAGGGCGAGACAATGGAGTCTGAAGGCACCAGTGGGACAGAGGGCGAGGGGAGCTCCACGGCCGGGACAGGAGCTGAGACCAGTGACACGGACTCCTCCTCTGATGGGAGCTCCCTTGCGGTGGCAGGCCCCTCTGTGCCCCCTGCATCTACAGGTACAGCCGCCACCTCACCACCAGCACCGCCCTCCCAGCAGCCCCTCAGCGTGTGCCCTGTGGCCGCTCACCCAGGAGGGTGGGCATCTCCTTCCCCCCAGGCACCGCAGCCCCTGCCCCTGTCAGCCCTGCTGCCCTCAGTGAGGAGGCCATTGACCTCCTCAGATCCCTCACTGTTGGGAAGTCTACCATTCTGAATGTCATCCATGGTGTAGAGAGGCAGTTGCAACAGACAAATGCATACCTGGAGGGCATTCATTCTAGTCAGGCAGCCCAACAGCGAGCTTTTCAGACTCTGGGCTCAGCACTGATGGCAGCCATTGTCCCTGTGTCCAGCCTCCCCCCGCCAACTTCCTCCACCCAGACCCAATCCCCTCTACCTCAGCCCATCCCAAGCACACCATCAGACCAGCATGCACACACCTCAACACACAAGGGTAGCTCTGTCAAACATAAGCACCACACATCCCACAGGCACTCACACAAGCATCATACCCATGCAGACATACCAACATCCACTGCCTCCACTGTGTCCCCCTATTCCTCGTCTCCCTCCTCCCTCCCTGTCACGTCTCCACTCACACCTGCATGCACTACATCTTCAGCCACTACGTCCATCACCACACACCGTTCACGTGCACTCACCACCCCACTACCATTCACACATCCCCAGTGTCCTCTCCCAGTGTATCTGTGAGCCCTCCTCCCAAAGTACACAAACGCAGGCACACACCCACCCAACAGCCATCCACCTCACAACAGCCTCCAGCCCATGCACCTTCACCCAAGACAGCAGATGTACACCTCCTACAACCACTACCTGTTCCTCCACTCCCAAACCTCCTCCATCTACCCGTCCCAGTGTGTCTAAAAAACTTTTCCTGTCAAACCTTGACCTCTTCCCTCACCTTCCCCACCCCATCCGTCCCCTAGGGCACGGCTTTCCAGGTCCCAACTCAGCACCTCAGCCACCACATCACCGGGAACAGTGGTGCCAGCAGTAACCGGCTTCTGGAGTGCGCCAAGCAGCAGGGCAGCCAGTGTGCCAAGGAGCCAGACCACAGACAGTCCCCCACCTCAGAAACACAAGAGGTTGTCCATAGCCCGGAGGGAGAAGGGCAAAACACCTGCCATCAAGGGCTCTCCCAGGACTACAGTTGGGAGTGGGAAGACAGCTGCGCCACCATCCAAGGTGGGGAAGGGGCGCAGAAAGAAAGTGAAGTCGCCGCCAACCTGCACAGCGGATAAGACCGCCACCAGCAACGCCGCCACCAGGACACCGCCGCCATCAGCACCGCTTCCCAGGACACCGCTGCCACCATCACAGCGTCCCAGGTCACCGCCGCCACCAGCACGCTCACTGAGCCACCCACCAGCACCGCAGGCCAATGAGCGCCGCAAGCACCGCCGCTACTGAGGCCGCCACAATCACGGCCAGCGGCCACTCCACATCATGGGCCAGTGGCACCACCGCAGATATGGCTGCCATCCTCAGTGGTCAGTCGTACGAAGCTGGTGGTCAGTTTCAGGGGCTTGGACAGCTTCCATGTAGGCCCACCATGAGTGGAGATTCACATCCACTACCTCTGTCCTTGGAAGGATGAAGCACTCTGGGCACCAAGCCCCCTCCAGAACCAGTGGAGACTGTTATTCACTTGTGAGACTGTGGCTTTGCACTCCCCAGGATACATCAATGGGCATGGAGCCCCCTCATGGATCTGGTGGTGTTCACTCAGCCGGCTGGGTGCCCCCCCCCTTCCCTTCCCGCTGAGGTGCCTGTTGTATTTCGATCTGATGCCCCTTCAGTGTTCTCTCCGTTTTGATCGGGTATCTTGTTGTGGCCTCGCCCATGCATTTTGGGCCCAGTGGTCCACGGACTATGTATGTGCAGTACATGGACTTTAATTATTGGTGTATATATTTGTTAACAGTGTATATATATTTGAGTACTGGATTTTTATTGATTAGAATCGTTACAATCATTTCCATTGTCCTTGCATTCTTCTGGGGGCCTTGGGGGGTGTAACTGTAATGTATCAACATGTATTTGTGTGTGTGTGTGTGTCACTCTTTTGCCTCCCCCCTCCCCTGTGTCGTAGGTGCAGTACTCACTGTGGTCTTTGCCGCTGGCGTTCGTGCTCCTGGTAGAGGAGCAGGAAGACAATGGCTGACAGAATATGGAGTTCCGGCTCCGTGGCATCCTGGTTCCTCGTGGGGTGTGTAGAGGTGAGCATTTTTCCTTACAAGTTCTGTTTCCGCTGTGTTTTTGTTCGCGTTGAATCTGCCCCGCAAAAGGTGGCGGATTGGGCTCTCATGATACTGTGGGCGGTACATTGTCTTCCGCCTATCTGTTGGTGGTGACCGCCATGCTGTTTGTACCGCCTTGGCGGTCGAAGTGTTAAAGTGGCTGTCTATGTTGGCGGTTTCTGCCACAGTCGCGATTACATTTTTTTTACCGCCGGCCTGTTGGCTGTTTTACCGCCGCTATAACACCGACCACCAGGGTTGTAATGAGGACCTATATGTTTGGTGACAATACAATTTATTTCTTTTTTTCCCTGTAATTACTTGTTACATAAGGGTTAACGAGCATCTAACCCTCTCTGTATCCACACATTTAGCTACCATCTATTGAGGCAAGCTGGTTCTCTTTTTCCAAAAGTGTTCACTCTTTCACGTTGGTCTAAATATTGTCCTGACGACTTTTTCTCTACCTCCTCATTCTTACATATATTTGACCCACAGCGGTCATTCATTGTACTAAACAACGCTAAATGGATGATCAGCTTTTTATTTGCTTAATTGCTGTGAAAATTAGGGAAGCTGATGAGAGAAGAGGACCATCTCCAACTATCTTTTTCTTTCTATTAAAAAGTGCTATGCCTTGGCGAAGAAGCAGAATCCTGATGGCTTATGTGCTCCTTCCACCAGAGCGGAGGCAGCTACTATGGAGAGATATTCTTATGGTTCATTCTCAAAAAACGAATGTGTGGGTGTAAATTGTCAATCAGAGGAACACATTATTTACCTTTGTTAACATATATTCATACATGTGATTTATTTTTTTACAATTACAATGTTTAGATTTTCCTTCATTTTATATTTTTTTGTTATTGTAAAGAACAATGGATGCTAAAAAGTACAACCAGATTCTGAATTATATACGCAGTAATCTGTACCCTGATGATTTCAGTAAAATAATGAAGCATGGATTGCGGAGATTTCCAAAAAAATCACCATTGATGGTAAGTTAGTTTTCAAATTGCTTTGGAATTAGAAAATGGTTATACATTCATACAGTTTACTGTACTTGTTTAAATGACGCTTCAAGAATTGATGATCCTTTCAATTATATTGATCTACCTACTTTTGTGTTAACACATTTTGTTTAGTCTGATTCATTTAATTATATTTAATTTTTTTTAATGATTTTTATTGTGTGTGTATATATGTGTGTACATGCGTGTGTATATGTATATGTATGTATGTATGTATATATATATATATATATATATATATATATATATATATATATATATATATATATCATGCTTTTAATGTATCTTTCGTGCAACATCTGCAGTAAATAGAACTCTTCCTTTAAACGTTCTCATGTTTTTTTGGCAAATTAGGTGAAAAGTTGTTCTTTGTAGGAAAGGGGAAGAAGGCACAAGTTATCGTTGGTGAAGAATTGGCAAAACACATTTTTAATAAGTTACATTCTTCACTAATTGGAGGTCACTCTGGAACTAACAAAGCCAAAAAGAGTATTGGCAACAGTTTCTATTGGCCAAACATGCCTGATATTGAACAGTGGGTGAGTTATGTATTGCTAATCTTTCAAAATAACTTCTAGGCAAAACATTTTGTTTATGTTTTTATTGAGACATACTTGTAAAGCTATTGTTAGGCAAGTTTTTCATTCCTAATAAAGGTATTTTTGCACACACTTTTAAAGGGCGGCTTATCACCCAGGGAGGCTCAAATAGCTGTTGCGTACGTGCTACACACTCTGCGATACATGTCTTTAGATCCTTTGTGAGCTGGTTCAGTAAGTCTGCATGTCTAAGTTTGAGTGGAAGCGTGTTTGACTGGGCTACAAGGTAAGAGAAGCATCTGCCTTCAGATGTGCTCTTCCTGATTCTGTGGATGGCAGCAAGGGTGGGTTTAGAGGATAAGACCTGCCCGATGGGGTGTGTGTGAGGAAATGCCTTCTTTGGCATGGTTACCCCCTGACCTTTTGCCTATGCCAGTTATGGTTGAAGGTGTGCTGCGACCCTGCTAACCAGGCCCTAGCACCTGTGTTCTTTCCCTAACCGGTACCTTTGTTCCCACAATTGGCACAGCCCTGGCACACAGATATGTCCATTGTAAATGGTACCCCTGGTACCAAGGGCCTGTTGCCAAGGAAGGTCTCTAAGGGCTGCAGCATGCCTTATGACACCCTGGGGACCCCTCACTCAGCACACGCACACTGCCTCAGTTTCTGTGTGCTAGTGGGGAGAAAAGCACTAAGTTTACATGGCACCCCTTTCAGAGTGCCATGTCCACAACCTACTCCCTGTGGCGCATAGGTAAGTCACCCCTCTAGCAGGCCTTACAGCCCTAAGGCAGGGTGTACTATACCACAGGTGAGGGAATAGCAGCATGAGCACTATGCCCCTACAGTGTCTAAGCAAAACCTTGGACATTGTAATTGCAGGGCAGTCATAAAAGAGTATAAGGTCTGCGAGTTTAACAAACACGAACTCCACAGTTCCATAATGGCTACACTGAAATATGGGAAGTTTGGTATCCAACTTCTCAGCACAATAAATGCACACTGATGCCAGTGTGGTATTTATTTTAAAATACACCCAGAGGGCATCTTAGAGAGGGACCCCGGAATACCAGTCCGACTCCTAGTGCTAGGCTGACCAGTTTCTGCCAGTCTGCCACAACCAGACGAGTTTCTGGCCACATGGGGAGAGTACCTTTGTCACTCTGTGGCCATGAACAAAGCCTGTACTGGGTGGAGGTGCTTCTCACCTCCCCCTGCAGGAACTGTAACACCTGTCCCAGCTAGTGGAGATGCCCCCCCCCCAATCCGGCCACTGCCCCCACTTTAGGCAGCAAAGCTGGAGGAGATGATGAGGGAAACAAGGAGGAGCCACCCACCAGTCAGGACAGCCCCTAAGGTGCCCTGAGCTGAGGTGACTCCTGCCTTTTAGAATTCCTCCATCTTGAGATTGAAAGATGCCCCCAAAAGGAATATGGATGTGCCCCCATCACCTCAGGGTGGAGGCACAAAGAGGGTGTAGCCCGCTCCAGGGCAGTATAGCCATTGGCTACTGCCCCCAGATCTAAACACACCCCTAAATTGAGTATTTAGGGGTGACCCTGAACCCAGGAAATCGGATTCCTGCAACCTGCACAAATAAGTTCTGCTGACCTGAAAGCCCCGCAGAGATGATGGAAACACCAACTGACTTGGCTCCAGCCCTACCGGCCTGTCTCCAGACTCAAAGAAACTGCACAGCAACGCATCTGTCGGGGACCAGCGACCTCTGAGGACACTGCAACATTTTTGCTACCTTGAAAGAACTCTCTTTTCCCGCCGGAAGCGTGAGACTTCTCACTCTGCATCCAATGCCCCCACCTCGAGCTCCAGAAAACAAATACCGCAGAGGGGACTCCCAGGCGACTGCAATAACGTGAGTAACCTGAGTCGAACACCCCCCCCCCCCCACAGTGACACCTGCATAGAGGATCCGGAGGTTACCTCTGACTGTGACTGCCTGGTAACCAGGAACCCGACGCCAGGAACCAGACGCCTGGCCCAAGCACTGCACCTGCAGCCCCAGGACAGAGAGGAACCACCTACCAGTGCAGGAGTGACCAGCAGGCAGCCCTCTTCCTAGCCCAGTCGGTGGTTGGCCTGAGAAGCCCCTCCCCTGTGCTCTGCCTGCATTGCCTAAGTGACCCCCAGGTCCCTCTATTGCTTCCTATAGCAAACCTGACACCTACTTTGCACACTGCACCCGGCCCATCCTTTGCCACTGAGGGTGTGTTTCATGTGCCTGCTTGTGTCCTCCCCAGCCCCGCCCCCGCCCACCCCCCTCACCACCAGTGCTCTACAAAACCCCCCTGGTCTGCTACCAGAGTACAAAGGTACATGCCAGCAGACCAGAACCGGAGCACCCCTGTTCTCCATAGGCGCTTATGTGTTTTGGGCCCTCCTTTGACATCTGCCAGCTGACTGGCCCTGTGTTGATGGTGTGGTGACTATGGGGTTGCCAGGAACCCCTAACGGTGGGCTGCCTATGCCCAGGAGAATGACTGTGTAAGTGCTTTACTTACCCGAGAAACTTAACCAAACTTACTTCCCCCAGAAACTGTTGATTTTTACAGTGTACACTTTTAAAATAGCTTATTGCCATTTTAACCTACACTGTGTGTACTACTGCTTTAATTCAAAGTTTCCTACTTACCTGTGGGGAGTACCTTGCATTTTATGTATTTACTTCAAATCTTGAATCTTGTGGTTCAAAAATAAATTAAAATATATTTTTCTATATAAAAACTATTGGCCTTGGGTTAAGTCTTTTGAGTGTGTGTTCCTCATTTATTGCCTGTGTGTGTACAACAAATGTTTAACACTACCCTTTGATAAGCCTACTGCTTGACTACACTACCAAAAAATAGAGCATTAGAATTATCTAATTTTGCCACTATCAACCTCTAAGGGGAGCCTTCAGACTCTGTGCACACTATCTCTCACTTTGAGATAGTATATTCAGAGCCAACTTCCTACATACATCAAAATAGAACCTCATATATTGTAAATGTGAGGGTGTCACACAGATTATTTCCATTAATAGTAGTGAGCTGCTCCTGTATTACAATAATGGAAAGACCTCACTATCCCTGAAAATGAGATGTTAAAACTTTTAGAATGTAGACCAGTGTGCCAGTGACCTGGCCAAAGAGCAGAAGGGGAACAGGGTCATAGATAAGCAATCACCAGGAGAAAGTAGAGAAGAAAATGAACCTGCAAGGATAAAATAAGGAGAAAGGAAGAGTAGGACGGTAGAAGAAAATGGGATAAGGTGAAACCAAGTAAGGTCATAATACATTCGATGGCAAGATTTTTTGGCAACACGTGACATACTCACAAATTCATCTCAATGGCCAGCACGTCCTCCTTGTGTAACATTGCAACCAATTAACGAATATCACAAAGTCATTCTCACACTTGTACGTAGCTGTCCGTCCCTTGCCCCCTCCCAACTTGATACCAGGTTTTGATGCAGCTTTAACTGAAGTGCACTGGCTTCCTGGTAAGCAGGTCCCCAGTGCCAGTCTTCTTTCCCCAAAACAAGACACCTGATCCCTTGATCCCAAGTGATAAGGCTCTGTAGCACCCTTCTAAGTCCCATAGTAAGTGTTACCTAGAGTGCCTAGGTACTGCAGAGGGTCGCAAAGAGCTGTAGCAGAAATTGTTCTTCTCTAAGGGACCCAGCACTGACCTCATGCAGACTGCGTGACAAGGTGCCCCCTAAAAGTGAAAACACAACATGACTTATGGACTGTGTGCCATGCCCCTAAAACACTGCATGTAATATTTGTAAGTCACCCCTACAGCAGGCCTTATAGCCCTAAGGCAGGGTGCATAATATTATATGCGTGGCCATATCTGCAAGAGCAGATATGCCCCTGCTATGTCTGTCGTTTCTTAGATATATTAAGTGAACAGGGAATCAATTTTAAATAAATGTGTTGGACACTGATTAATACGAGTTGCCCAGCTCCATGATGTCTTCAATGAAAATAGGGATGTTTGGTGTTGAACAGCTCATGTTTTATAAGCCCTGGCGATGGATTTATTAATGCACGCATCCAGAGCGCACCTTACAGTTGCCTCCTGAAAACATACCAACTGCTTCTGAGCTAACTGACCAGTTCTAGCCAGTTTGCCACCAACAGACTAGAGCCTGAGATCCAGGGGTGAGAGCCTTTGCTCTTCGGAGGTCAGACACAAAGCTTCTCAGGGTGAGGTGTTGGACACTTCTTCCCATTGCATGATCTGCATTCCAAGACAGATCTGGTCTCTTAGAGGGAGATGCCGACCCCCAGAGCCCATCTGGCACCTGGATATTCCAGAACATTAGCTATGTAGGAGGCATTTTGCATTTCGAGGCTGGACACACCCCTAGGGTGACCAGCACGAAATGGACACAGCCTAGTAAATTCAGCTTGTGTCTGGGGGAATTTAGGACTTCTGGACATGGTGTTGCCGCTCCCCACAGAAAGTGGTCATCTACAGGGTGTAGTGACTCCAGGGGTATGTAGCTGTAGCAAAGTACCCTTCATGTGGCATGGTTACCCCCACTTTTTGCTTGTCAGTATGCTAACCAGGACCCCAGTTACTGTGCACTCCCCCTGTACATTTGTTTTCTATGACTTCATACCTCCCACATTTGGCATACTGGTGCCCCATGTAAGTCCCTAGTATATGGTGCCCAGGGCGTGGCGACACCAGGGGTTCCCCATGGGCTGCAGCATGTTATGCCACCCATGGGGACCTATGTAAAATGTGTTTGCAGGACTGCCATTGCAGCCTGCATGTAAAGGTGGATGCACCCTTTCATTGAAGATCACTGCATCAGGTCCCTGTAAGTCACTCCTAAGGCAGGGCCTCCTAGCCCAGAGGGCCTACTGCAAGTACCGATGTCAGAGGGCACCCCTGCATGAGCACAGATGCCCCCACAAACTCATCTCCATTTTCCTGGACTTCATGAGTGCGGGGATGCCATTTCACACGTGCACTGGACATAGGGCAATACCTTTGCCAGCTACATAAGGGTAACTCTGAACATGGGCATGTTTATCAAACATTTCTGACTTGTAGTCCAGGAAGGCAGAACAAAAGAATTTCCTTTAGGTGAGGGAGGCAACACCCTCTTCCTTTGCTGAAAAAAGTGTTAAATGACTTGTGAGGGGTAGCCTTGCCAAGCCACTGGTATGCTTTGATGGCCACCTTTGGTGCCATCCTTGCATAAACCGATCTGCACCAGTTGCGGGACCCCTAATCCCTGCTCTGTCCTGGAACTGAACAATGGAAATGGGAATGACCACTCCCCTTTCTATCACCACCACAGGGGTGGTGCCCAGAGCTCCTCCAGATGGCCCTTTGATTCTGCGATCTTGACCTTAGGGTGAGCAGAGGCCTCCGGGGGCATCTTAGTGGCCACGTCAAGCAGGTGATGTCACAGCCTCCTCCTGATAAGTTGTCACGTGGTTAGGTGACCAGTTCCCCTTCCATGGCTATTTAGGGTCTCCCTCTTGGGTGGGTTCCCAGATTCGACATGCAAGACTCCAGCATGAATCATCTGCATCGTTTACTGAAACTTCTGGCCTCTCGAACCGCAGCTGGACTCCACAGGGACCTACAGTCCGCATCTACAGCTACGCCTCTACTCTCCAAAATTGTTTCTCTGGCTTCATCTAGCAACTACAACATTTCCCCAGCTGTGCATCTTATGAGGGCGGCGAGTCTTCAGTCTGCACTAAGAAGCAAACTTCCTGTGGAATGAAGGAGTCGCTCCTGTGCATCTGCAGGCATTCTGCTACAATGATGACCGGCTGCATAGATCTCTTATTCTATGGAACTGTGTGGATCCTGCATCACAGGTAGTGGTCTAGAGTGGTCCTTGGCGTCCTCTCTACCAGCAGTCCAACTTGGGTGAAGGTAGGACCTTCCCTTCTCCATGCATAGTGTCTCTTGCAACTGACAAGGCTTGATGGCACATTCTCCAGGGGAACTTCAGTCTTTGTGTAGCTCCAGTCCACATCACTCTTCCCTGCGACACTCGGCCCTTCGCATGGTTATTCAGTGACGTGGGACTCCTTTTTAAGTGTCCTGCATGGGCCTCACCGTGACTCCTGTGCTCCTTGCCTGCAAGTAATCTGTGTGGGCTGCATCTTCTTCTTTGGACTCTCTGCACTGATGACGGTCGCTAGGGACATTCCCTGTGGGTTGAGTTCCCCCCCCCCCCACCCCCTGGCCTTCCTGGTCCCCAACAGCTCCACTGCTAGCAACTGCGATATTTGCCTTTTCCAGGTCTTGTATGTGTGTTTTTTTTTTTTCCACTCCACAGACTGCAATCCTTAATCCAGCGTGGGACGTCAACTGCATCAGCCAGGAACTCTTTACCTGCCCCAGTGTTGACAGTCTTCTTTCCACCGTCAACCAACTCCTGCATCCACCTAACACCAACAACACCCCACCCCCACTCCCCCTGGTCTAGAGTTTTGTCTGCTGTTTTTCAGTGTTCTCAATTGCTTTTTAAGCCTATTCATGATTGTTACTGTACATGTATAGTATGTTTACTTACCTACAATTGGAGTATTGCCTAACTAGTGTTTGTGTTTGTATTACTCTAATAAAGAGCCTCTATTTTCGTAGCACTGAGTGCCTTCTTTCATTTGTGTAAGTGCTGCATGACTACAGTGGTATTGCATGAGAGCTTTGCATGTCTCCTAACTAAGCCTTGGCTACTTATCCACAGCTACCTCTAGAGAGCCTGGCTTCCTTGACACTGACTCCACCTCACTCATAAGGGATACATGGACCTTGTATAAGGTGATCATACCATGGGTAGTTAGCACACACCAAGGCAAAGTCCTACCGTACTCCAGTGATTACTACACTTCACTCTCAATACCGCCCCCTAAATTGAGTATTTAGGGGAACCACTGGTACCAGATTGTAGGAAGGTGGCTCTGGATATGCTATATCAAATTGAGATATAGCCTGTACAGGGATTCACCAGAGTTTAGAGGCAACAAATATGATACTAATGCTGTTTTGTTGTACTGTGGTCGAGCAGTTAGGCTTACGAGAGGGTAGTGCAAAGCATTTTTTGTACACACACAGGTAATAAATAAAGCATGCTCTCAAAGACCTAACTTCAGGGCAATTTTTTGTAGATATCAAAAATAGTTTTTGTCCATTTATTTCTAGAACCACAAGATTCAATTTGCAAGGAAAGTACATTTACAAGTAAGTATCCAAAATATGTATCAATACCTATTTGCTTTAGTTTGGCGATATAAATGGCTTATGTGAATATAGCAAATATCTGTTTTAAAAGTTGACACACTGCAATTTTCAGAAACAGTTCCGTAGGGAATAAAAGGAAGTACAGTTTTGGAGGTAAGTACCAGACCTACAATTCCATTCTCTGGGGGTTATAATGCCATGGGTCTCAGTTCAAGTTAGCACCAAGCACCCTCTACTAGCCACACAGGGCTGGCTTGGTGCAGAGGTCATCATTGCTGCCGGGTTTTACAGTGGGAACCTATGGAGACTGGGGGCACTCAGAATCAGGCCTGCTTCTAGGTAAGAAGCCTGAGCATTTGAGGCTCACCACCAGGTGTTACAATTCCTGCAGGGTGGAGGTGTTAAGCACGGACACAGTGTCAGATTTGTTTCTGGCCTACGAGAGCACAAAAGCACTCACCCCAAGGAGTCAGAAACTTGTCTGTTAGTGGTAGGCTGGCGCAGACCCGTCAGTCCTGCATTAAAGGAATGGGTAAGTACAGGGAGCATCTCTACAAAGCCCTCTGGGTGCATGTTTCAATAAAACCAGCACTGGCATCAGTTTGGGTTTATTGTGCTGTCAAGTTTGACACCAAACGTTCTAGACTTTAGTGTAGCCATTATGGATCTGTGGAATTCATAATGACAAACTCCCAGCCCATATACTTAATATGGCCCCACTGGACTTAGACACTTAGGGGCATATTGTTCATGCAGGTATGCCCTCACCTGTGGTATAGTGCACCCTGCCTTAGGGCTGTAAAGCCTACTTGAGTGTTGACTTGCGTATACCAGAGGCAGTGGTTTGTGGGTGTGGCACACTGAGAGAGGTGCGATGTCGAATTTGCCTTTTTCTCACCACCAGCGCACACAGGCTGCAATGGCAGTGTGCATGTGCTAGGTGAGGGGTCCCCAGGGTGGCATACGACATGCTGCAGCACTTGGGGACTTTCCAGTTAACAGGGCCCTTGGTTCCATGGGTACTTTTTACAAGGGACTTAACTGTGTACCAAGGGTGTGCTGTTGTGTGGACACATGCTACAGTTTTGGGAAAGCACACTAGTGCTGGGGCCTGGTTAGCAGGATCCCATTACGTTCTGTCAAGTTATCACCAATATCAGACAAAAAATGGGGGGCAACCATGCCAATAAGGGCACTTTCCTACACAGATTCTCTGACTTTCTTCCATGACACAAAAGGAGTGTGCAACAAGACTGCAAAACCATAGACCTAAGAAGCACGACTGACGTGGTGACAAACCTGCCTGCTGCACCTGGCCCTTGAGGAGCAACTGACCTGTCCTGCCACTGTAGATTTTAAAAAACAGGGAGCGCTGTCTGTGCTTCACAAATCACCAAGAAGAACTCTTTTGGATTACAGGTGCTGCTGCCCTGCATCTGCAGGATCCCAAGGAAGAACTGTGAGGACCAGGACTGTCAAAAACCCAACACTGGGCAACATCACTGCAGCTGAGCTGCCTAGCCCGAGTTGAAGTGGGCCAGCGGTGTCACCATGGTCCCTAGGCCGTTCAGACACAGCCTACCCAGAGCTTGCCCTATGTGGACTTCCTGACAGCGTTTTCAGCCTGATTCTGCAGACCCCTAGCAACAGTGAGTGACCTGAACATAAAGACCCCATGCCTCCGGACACCTCTGCACCCGTCTGCCCTGGACCTAGGAGAAGAGGACCAAGGCTGTCCCCACATCTCTCTGCCTCGTGAGACCTGAGGCCACTTGTTGGCTTGTTCAAACTAAACCCCAAGCCCATGCCTATAGACTTTTTCTGCCGGGCCCCTTGCAACCACAAGGAACTCCAGCACCAGACCTGATGCGAGAAAACACCACTGCACCTGCACCCCACAGCCTGAGGTGAAGTAGATCAGTGGTGTCCCTACGTGCCTAAGGGTCTCAAGGTTCGAAAACCCACGTGGGTTCCTCTGATGTGGCCTCCCAATCCATCCCTCAAGCAACTTTGTGACCAAACCGGTCCCTATAGACTTCTGACGCTGAGCTGTACCTATGCACCCAGCTGCCCGAGGTGAATGGTCCGTGTGGCCGAAGTCCAGGAGATTGGTCACGTAAGTCGCTTTACTATAGATGTATGCAGTGCTAGTTCTTCCTTCATAGGATAACTTTACTGCATCTTAAAAATGCACTGTATCAAGTTTTGCAAGCTGTAAAAATTCATAAATCAAAATATCAGAGTTTATATAAAAGTACATGTTGTTTGCATAAATTGGTGTGGGATTTCTTTCAGTGTGTCTCACTTACCGTAGGAGTCGCTTGACCACACTACCCAAAAAAGGAGCATTTGGGATGTAATTTGTTCCTCTGTGATTCCTCTGATGATTGGTTTGACTTTTTGCGCAGTGTACCTCGTTTTGGTTCACTATATATGCTGCTTCCTACAATACTCACATACTCATGCACCCAGTAATACACCCACAGAGGCACTTGTGAACTCGCACAGACCTGCTCGAAGAATCACGCAAGCACTCAGACTCACTGAGGTACTCATGCGCACACTCACAGAGCCACTCGGACTCAGCGACTCGTGCACCAACTGAGTCTCTCAGACCCATTCAGAGACCGACAACTCCGCTCTGCTCAACTTGCCCATGCCGCCACCCCTAGAATTGGTAACAACGCAGCCAGAGGGAGATCCTTTTCCTACATCGCCGCACAGACCTAGAACACGCTACCTCGCCAACTCAGTCAGTCCCCCTTTGTAGGAAGCTTATTGTTTATATATTATATCAAAATGACATACAGTATGCACAGAGTCCAGGTGTTCTACAGAGGCTAAAGTAGATACTACAAATGCATTTGTTCTACACACAGAGACAATAGAAGAAGCACACGCCTAATGACTGAACTACAGACCAGTAGGTTTTTATATAGAAAAATATATTTTGTTAATTTATTTCTACAACCACAAGATTCTCTTTGCATGTAATTACATCAATATATAAGTATTTCACATGTATATCAATAATAATACTTTGAACGAAATTCATACAGCATACAGTTTTTGAATAAATGCCAATAAAGCTATTTTAAATGTTGACACTGCAATTTTCAGGACACATCCTGGGGGAAGAAATGAAAGTACAGTTTTAGAGGTAAGTACTTGACTTACAGTTTCCGTCTCTGGGGCTTAGGAAGTCCACAGTTGGGGGTTCAAGTGAACCCCAAGCACCCACCACCAGCAACACTGGGCCGGTCGGGTGCAGAGGTCAAATTTGAGCCATTTTAAAGTGGGCTCCTACAGAGACAGGGTGCACTCTGAATCAGATCTGCCAGCAGATAAGTACCTGTTCTTTGGTGGGTAGACCGAGGAGGAGGGTTAGAGGGGCACTGTTGGGGCCACAAGGAGGCATCAAACACGCACCCTCAGTGGCACTATGGCAGCTGGGTGCAGGATGCAAACAAGGCATTGGGTTTCCAATGGATCTCTGTGAGGAGACCCCGGTGGTCACTCAGATGCTGCATGTGAGGACCAGGGGGTCGCCTGGAGCAAACCCTAAGCTAGACAGGGAGGAGGGCCGCCTGCTGTGAATGTACCTGTGCCGGAGGTCGGGTTCTCTGGGGGCTGCGGATGCAGTGGTCTTTTAGGCATCTGTAGGAGGCTGGCCTTCTATGCAGTGTGCAAAACTAGGCACACTATGCAGTGGGTCCAGGCGACCACACTTTGGTTTCCAGGAGCAAAAATTAGACCACCTAATGCTACAATTTTTAAGGTAGCTGGTCGAGCAGTTAGGCTAATCCAGGAGATGTACTAAGCATTTGTTGTGCTCGCAAATCCAATCATGCAGCACATGCGCTCAATGAATAACTCGAGACCAGAGTTTATAAAAATACTTCAGTTTTATTTAATTTTTAAGACCAAGATCTTTCAAATACTTTTTTAGATATTACTTTTAAAAGTTGTAATAAAGTTAGTCTTTCTGCGCATAATTAGGCATCATTGGAATCAATGTACAGTTGCCATTCAAAATCGTACAATTAAGTCCTTTTTTTATTTTTTTATTTTTTTTGCAGGTTGGTCGCAGCAGTCAGTAGGCACCTTGTGCCAGCCGGAGAGCCTCTTGCGGCTCCCGTTTCCGGCGGGAGCAGCGTTGGAAATGCTTTTAGCACAGGGCCACCTGTAGGGGCCACTTGGAAAAGATGGTTTCTGGGGGTCCCGTTGGGCTGTCGAGGTCGCAAGGGTTTGGGGATCTGTGGAGCACAACTGGTTCCTTGTTGCGGGCGCAGAGTGGCCGGATGCGGGGTGAGATCCAGAGCTGTGCGCAACTGAGTCCTTTTAGAGGTGAGTCTCTCTGGCTGCTTACAGGACACTGTGAGCATTCTGGTGGTAGGTCTCAGGGTGTTATTAAAGTCCCTCTACAGGGGCTTCCTCCTGATCCTTTTTCAGCTCTTGGGGAGCTGGTTTGAGGTTGTCCCAGGGAATTGGCCTAACTCGGCCACTGGAGGGCAAGTGGCACCAATCTTGGCACCCTTGTAGGTCACGTCCGGCACGGTAGTTAGTGTGTCGTGGGGTCGGGCTGCAACTTAAGGTTGTGGACATATCGGCCAGCCAGTGAAGCGACCTTCACTGGCTTATTGGATCTTGCTTGGTTTTTGAGTGGTGCCTCCACTCAAAAGGGATATCTGGGGTGATTCCTTAAGCCTGGATATCCCCTGGGTTTCTTGGGCATGGTCCAGTATCCAGCTCCTCCACAGCAGCGATTTGCAGGTCCTGGGTGCAGCAGGCAGGGTTTGGCGCCTTTTCTTGTGCAACAGATCCGTAGTTCTCTTGCTTTGGATCTTCTTTGGTGCAGGTCTTCTTTGTCTTTTGAAATCTGATTTCTTGGTCTAGGGATGTCCAATAAATACAGAATTTAGTGGCCGTTTTAGGGGAAACTTGGTAGTGTCCAATGGGACACTTACCTATGGGTGGCTCCACCAACTTTAGTGTCCACTTCCTTTGGGAAGGGTCACTTCCCTAAACTTGATTGGCTAGTTTCCTCCATTTCAAGATGGAGGGAACTGAATTTGAAGGTCCACTTCGCAGACAACACCTTAGAGGTGGTGCATGCTAGGTTAGGCTGCCACTCCTAATCTTTGTGTGGTTTCCCACCTTTGCTCACTCCAAAAGTGTGGGTTTGAAAAGTGGGAACCCCTCTGCTGCTAGCAGAAGGCCTGGAGGCTCGAGTTTCAGGGGCTGTAGCCCTTTGAAGCTCACTATCGGGGTGCTGCACATTCCTGGGGGGGTGGGTGTTAGCTCCTCCACCAAGGAAGGGCATTGGTTTACAAACCAGGGAGACAGGGCTCTCCACCAAGGTTTGTATATGAACTGTGTGGATGTGGCAGGCTGGATGAAACCAGTCAGAAAATATGCCAGGATAGTTGGCTTTTGCAGGGGACACCTCTAAGGTGATCTCTGGGTACATTTTATTATAAATCCAGTACTGGTACCAGTTTGAATTTATCATTCGGAGTGGTTTGATACCAAACAACCCAGGGTTCAGAGTAGCCATTATGTAGCTGGGAAACTCGTGTTGGCCAGTGTCCAGCACATACATTAAAATGGCTGCTCTATTCACTCACTATATCCCAGGTTTGCCAGGGACACAGTGGGAACATACTGCTCATTCAGCTGTGCCCTCACATATAGGGGGTCATTCCTACATTGGCGGGCGGCGCCGGCCCAGCGGGAAACCCCCTTCTACGAGGATGCCGGCTCCGAATGGAGCCGGCGGAGTCGAAGGGGTGCGACGGGTGCAGTGGCACCCGTCGCGATTTTCAGTGTCTGCTTTGCAGACACTGAAAATCTTAGTGGGGCCCTGTTAGGGGGCCCCTGCAGTGCCCTGCAGTGGCATGGGCACTGCAGGTCCCCCCAGGGGCCCACGACACCCGTTACCGCCATCCTTCACCGCCAGGAACAGGATGGCGGTAAGGGGGTCGGAATCCCCATGGCGGCGCTGCTTGGATTCCCTGGGCCAGGGGTAAACCGGCGGGAAACCGCCGGTTGCCCTTTTTTGACCGCGGCTTTACCGCCGCGGTCAGAATGGCCAAGGAAGCACCGCCAGCCTGTTGGCGGTGCTTCCGTCATTTTAGCCCTGGCGGTCGCCGACCGCCAGGGTTAGAATGACCCCCATAGTATGGAGTATCCTGCCTTAGGGCTGTAAGGCCTGCTATAGGGGTGTCTTACCAATAGTTAATGCGGTGTAAGGTGGACAGGGCATACAGGTAGTGTGCCAAGTCGAGTTTATATTTTAGGTTTGCAGCAGGAGACTCGGTCTGCTAAGGCAGTGCTGTGCGCATATTGATGCATGTCCCTTGAGGTTGGCACAATCAGTGCCGCTGCCACTAGGGTCTTATCCAAAGTACCACATGCCCTGGGTAGCTAAGTACCTTTTACTAGGGACTTGTAGTGGTAGCTAAAGATGTATCCAATCACTTTTACAATGTTTTAGGGAAAGAACACTGGTACCGGGAACCTAGTTAGCAGGATCCCAGTGCACTCCAGTCCAAGTGGCATTCAGAAACCAGGCAGAAATGTGTGGGGGGGGTACTGCAATAAGGTGCCTGTCTCTCACAGCGCGGATATATTCATCCAAGGCTTTCGGGTCATGTGTGGGGGTCCTCGGTCTTTCCTCTGCAGGCATCTTTGTGGAGGGTTCGAAAGATCAACCCAGGGTGGGCACTTTCTCACAATCGTCTTATGATTCTTTAGCTGGTTGGGCCACGTGGTCGCTGGCCGTAGGGTGCCTGGGGCAGGGTGGTCAGGACTCCCATGTCTGGAGGGGTGCCGTAGTCCCTTGGTGTTTCCTTCTTGGACAGGGCCGCTGTCCACTGCAGTTCTTGGTCCTTTTGGGTTCAGGACAGCCTTCTATAACTTGGTCGAGGTGGCTGGTCCCGCTGGATGCCTCACTGTTTCTGTGCAGGTTTTTTGAGGCAGGAGATGGGCTGTTAGGGCTAGGGCCAAGTCAGTTGTCGTCGTCTTCTCTGCTGGGGGTTCAGCTCAGCAGTCCTTCTTCTTTCTTGTCAGGCCAGCCGGAATCTCATGAGCTGGGTTCAGGGAAGTCCTTAAATCCTGGATTTAGGGGGGGTTACATTGGTCAGAGGGCAGTAGCCAATGGCTACTGTCCCTGAGGATGTCTACATCCCCTTCTTGTGTCCACTCCCTTTGGGGAGGGGGACGCAAACCTAACCCTATTGGTTCCTGTTCTCCAAACTAAGATGGATGATTCTGCAGGAAGGAGGGGGGGTGTCACCTCAGCTCTGGACACCCTAGGGGTGGCCCTAGCTTTGGATTGCAGGGGGGTCACTCCTCCCTGCTTTCCATAATTTTCCTACTGGACTTGCTGCTGAATGTTGGGCTTTGTCCGTGTGCGGACAACTCCACTAGCTGGAGTGCCCCATGGCACTGTAACAAGAGGCTTCAGCCTTTGAGGCTCACCACCAGATGTTACAGCTCCTGCAGGGGTGATGGTTGAAATGGCCCTTTTTGCAGTGTTATCCCCAAACGTTTTGCTGCCTTCCTACAATATTTTTCTGGTCTGTTTTTGATTGTTTGTCTGTGCACTTCACCACTGCTAATCAGTGCTAAAGTGCAAGTGCTCTCTATTGAGCTTGTACCATTGATTGGTTTATCCATGAGTGCCATATTTGATTTACTGGTAAGTCCCTAGTAAAGTGCACTAGAGTTGCCCAGGGCCTGCAAATCAAATGCAACCAGTGGGCCTTCAGCACATTAGTAGCCCTGTAACCATGGCTCAGACCTGCCACTACAGTGTCTGTGTGTGCAGTTTTAAATTGCCAATTCGACTTGGCAAGCTTACCCACTTGACAGCGCTAAACCTTCCCTTTTACTACATGTCAGGCACCCCGAAGGTAGGCCCTAGGTAGCCCCAGGGGCAGGTTGCAGTGTACATATATGTAGGACGTTGACTCTGTAGATACTATTTCAAATTGAGAAATAGTGTGCACAGAGTCCAAGGGTTCCCCTTAGAGGTAAGATAATGGCAAAAAGAGATAATTCTAATGCTCTATTTTGTGGTAATGTGGTCGAGCAGTAGGCTTATCAGAGGGTGTTGTTAAGCATTTGTTGTACACACACAGGCAATAAATGAGGAACACACACTCAGACTTACTCCAGCCCAATAGGTTTTTATATTGAAAAATATATTTTCTTAGTTTATTTTAAGAACCACAGGTTCCAGATTTACATCAAACACTTTAAATGTAAGATACTTCACCTAGATACTTTAGGAACTTTGAATGAAAACAATATCATGTACAGTCTTTGTAAAAATGGCAATAAGCTATTTTAAAAGTGGACACAGTGCAAAAATCAACAGTTCCTGGGGGAGGTAAGTAAAGGTTAGTTTTGGAGGTAAGACAGACACTTACAAGTCTCAAGTTTGGGGCATAGGCAGCCCACCGTTGGGGGTTCAAGGAAACCACAAAGTTACCACACCAGCAGCTCAGGGCTGGTCAGGAGCAGAGGTCAAAGAGGTGCCCAAAACACATAGGCGCCTGTGGGGAACAGGGATGCTCCGGTTCCAGTCTGCCAGCAGGTAAGTACCCGTGTCCTCAGGGGGCAGACCAGGGGGGTTTTGTAGAGCACCGGGGGGGGGGGAACACGAGAAGGCACACAAGGTACACCCTCAGTTGCACAGGGGCGGCCAGGTGCAGTGAGCATAGCAGGCATCTGGTTTTAGGTTGAAAACAATGGAGGGACCCGGGGGTCACTCTAGCGTTGCAGGCAGGCACAGCGGGGGCTTCTCGGGACAGCCACCACCTGGGCGGGCTAGGCAGAGGGTTGCCTGGGAGTTTCTCCTGCACTGAGGTTCGATTCCTTCAGTTCCTTGGGGCTGCGGGTGCAGTGTTAGTTCCAGGCGTCGGGTCCCTTGTTACAGGCAGTTGCGGTCAGGGGGAGCCTCTGGATTCTCTCTGCAGGAGTCGCTGTGGGGGCTCAGGGGGGTCATCTCTGGCTACTTACAGTCAAGCAGTCGCCGGGGAGTCTTCTCTGTGGTGGTGGTTCTCTGGATCTCGAGCCGGGGGCGTTGGGTGCAGAGTGTAGTGTCTCACGCTTCCAGTGGGAAATGTGCAGTCTTTGAAAGTTGCTTCTTTGTTGCAAAGAAGTAGCTGGTTTTGAACAGGGCCTCTGTTCACAGGAGGTTCTTGGTCCTTTGGTTCAGGGCAGTCCTCTGAGGCTTCAGAGGTCGCTGGTCCCTGTCGGATGCGTCGCTGTTGCAGTTTTCTTTGAGTCAGGAGACGGGCCGGTAGGGCTGGGGCCAAAGCAGTTGTCGTCTCAGTCTTCACTGCAGGGCTTCAGGTCAGCAGTCCTTCTTGGTTTAGGTTGCAGGAATCTAGTTACCTAGGTTCTGGGGTGCCCCCAAATACTGAATATAGGGGTGTGTTTAGGTCTGGGAGGACAGTAGCCAGTGGCTACTGTCCTGTAGGGTGGCTACACCCTCTTCGTGCCTCCTTGCGGTGGGGAGGAGGGCACATCCCTAATCCTATTGGGGGAATCCTCCAAACTCAAGATGGAGGATTTCTAAAGTCAGGGGTCACCTCAGGTCAGGACACCTTAGGGGCTGTCCTGACTGGTGGGTGACTCCTCCTTGTTTTCCTCATTATCTCCTCCAGCCTTGCCGCCAAAAGTGGGGGCAGTGACCGGAGGGGCGGGCATCTCCACTAGCTGGGATGCCCTGTGGTGCTGTAACAAAAGGGGTGAGCCTTTGAGGCTCACCGCCAGGTGTTACAGTTCCTGTACGGGGAGGTGTGAAGCACCTCCACCCAGTACAGGGTCCCCATGTGGCCAGCAAGTTGTCCGGTTTGTGGCAGGGACTGGTCAGCCTACACTAGAAGTCGGGTTGGCATTCAGGGGGCATCTCTAAGATGCCCTCTGGGTGTATGTTATAATAATTTGCACACTGGCATCAGTGTGCATTTATTGTGCTGAGAAGTTTGATATCAAACTTCCCAGATTTCAGTGTAGCCATTATGGAACTGTGGAGTTCGTGTTTGACCAACTTCCAGACCATATACTCTTATGGCTACCCTGCACTTACAATGTCTAAGGTTTTGCTTGGCCACTGTAGGGGCATAGTACTTATGCCCTCACCTGTGGTACAGTGCACCCTGCCTTAGGGCTGTAAGGCCTGCTAGAGGGGTGACTTACCTATGCCACAGGCAGTGTGAGGTTTACATGTCACTCTGAGGGGAGGCCTTCAGGTGGCGTCTCCACAGCTGTCATTGGCTTAGTAGCCGCTGGGTTGACGTCTGGGTCGTATACAGGCGCCGCCTCGGCGTGGTGACGTCCGTTCTTTTGTGTGCCACACGCTGATCTGGAGAAGAGATACCCTGTTAATTTTTTAAGTGTATTGGACCCTTTTGTAGGGTTTTTGTGTTGACCCTTGGCGCATCATGATGTCCCCGAAGAACGGGTTCAAGCCCTGTGAGGCCTGTCACCATATGATGTCGGGAACAGATTGGCATCAGGTCCGTTTGTGTTGTTTGTAGTGCAACCACAACCCGAAGTTGTGCTTTGAGTGCCAGGCCATGCACCCGAAGGCTTTGAGGAAGTGGTCCCTAAAGCTCATGAAGGCCCGATGCTCGACTCTGCATCGTTCATGGTGTCACTCACGAGGAGTGTCTTGAACCTGTTCACGGAGTCATCACCACTCGTCATCATAATCTTCGTGTCATTCAGGTCAGAGAAAGAAGTCGTCGAAGAAGGTCTGGCGTTTTCCAACTTCACCACATTGCTCAGCCGATGCGACGTGGGAGGAGTGTCCTTGCTGTGCTCCGCACCTGCCCGATTTTCCATGAGCCAGGGCGACCCTTGCCAAACTCAAGGAGTTTTATGAGGCCATGCGCCTCACATTTGGGCATTCTGACCCTTCTGTGGCACCTTCGAAGCCTGGGGGTTCAGATGAGGGCCCTTTTGCTTCGACACCAGCGTCTTTGGCCTCTGCCCCCAATGGTCCCTCCGGATCCTTGCTGACGCTGGTCGTGCCATCGCGACCTTCCACGACACCAGCTAGGTCATCAGTGCTCCCGACATTGGTGGTGCACACGATCGATGTTGACCCAATTCTTACCCACGGTGACCCAGAGAAAGAACGGCGTCGGCCGCCGCTGCTTCTGACTTCGATGTGGTTCTCACCCCAGATTGGGTTTGGACCCTTATTACTGTGGGTGCAAATACAAGGAAGGGTAGGAGGGGACGCTGGGCCCTTTAGAATACCAGCTAGATAACCCTGATTTGGACTGGGTACAGGAATAGGGTGAGGCTAATGGTCTAGATACTTCTCCAGACACTGGCATGCATTCTCCTACCGTGGCTATGGCAGAGGGAACCTCTTATTCTGTGGTGGTCAGTAGGGTGGCTGAGGTCATTGGCATGGAGCTGTCCACTGTAGCGGTCAGGACGAATCTTCTGACTGAGGTGCTTCAAGCTGGGGCTTCTACCTCCGAGCCGAGCCTCCCCTTCAATGAAACTCTCATTGATGTCCTTCCAGGTACTTGGTCCAGACCCAGCACATGGGCTCTTGTAAACAGTAGAATCGCTCGCCACCATCAGCCCGCTCCAAATGACCCTAAATTCCTGCCCCAACACCCCTCACCTGAGAGCATTTTCATCCAGGCATCATTGTCATCTGGTGCATTACTTTCTACTCCCCCGGATAGACAATCAAAGACCAACTTGGTAAGAAGATGTTTTCTTCCTCCAGTCTGGCGTTGCGGTCGGTGAGCACTGCATGCCTTTTGTGCTGCTTTAACCACTGCTTGTGGGATACGGTCGTGCAAGTTCTGCTGCAGATCCTGGAGAAGGCCCGGGCTAACATCTCCCAAGCCGTTGCTGATGGGAGAGATGCAGCTAAGTTCACCATTCCCTGTGAAATGGACACAACCAATTCTCCATGTAAATCGGTTGCGTTGACGGTGGCCTTGAAGAGCCATGCCTGGTTGAGGGCATCTGTTTTTCCAGGAAATGTCCAACAGACCCTCGTGGACATGCCCTTTGATGACACCTGTCTCTCTGGGGACAAGGTGGACTCAGCGCATGAGAGGTTTAAGGAGTGCTGGGCTATGGCTCGAACCCTTGGCCTCTCAGTTTCACCTCACCACCAACAGTCCATATTTTGCCCCTTTCGTGGCCACGGAACGGGCTCCCTGTTGTGTCCCTTTTACAGCCACCGGGGATGCAGAATCCTGCGGGCTCATGGGACAGGAAAACAGAGGTGTGCCCACTCCACACTAGTGCAGCCTCCAAACCTTCCTAGTCTGTACCCACCCTCATATACCAGTTGGTGGCAGGATTCCCATTCACCTGCCCCACTAGGAGACCATCATGACAGACAGGTGGGTTTTGCAGATCATCCAAAGGGGGTAATCCCCACCGGCCATGCCTCCATCTTACGGCCCCTTACCAGAGGATCACCTGGCAATTCTCTGCTAGGAAGTCATGGCTCTCTTCACCAAAGGGGCCACAGAGAAGGGTCCCTGTGCCAGAAGTAGGTTGTAGTTGTTGTTCCTGCTACTTTCTGGTGCCCAAAAAAGACAGACTTATGTCCTATCTTAGACCTTCGGGCCCTCATGCACTTCTGCAAGAAGAAGTTCAAAATGCTCACTCTGGCTCACGTCTTGTCTGCCTTGGACCCAGGCAACTGGATGGTAGCGTTACACTTGCAGGGTGCTTGTTTCCATATTCCCATCCTGCCTGCCCACGGGTACTGTCTACAATTCCTAGTAGGTCACGAGCACTTTCAATTTACCGTGATACCTTTGGGCCTTACCAGCCCCCCTCGGGTGTTCACAAAAGTGATGGAGGTGGTTGCAGCTCATCTGCGTAGGTTAGGGGTTTCAGTCTTCCCCTATCTCGACGACTGGCTGTTGAAGGCAGCCACGCCCCAGAAAGTCGTCTCCCACCTTCAGACTAAGGCGAACCTCCTGCATACATTGAGGTTCACTATAAACATGCCAAAGTCTCACCTGACGTCCTCTCAGAGGCTCCGTTTAATTGGGGCTGTTCTAGACACAGTGCAGTTTCGGACCTATCCTCCCGAAAAGCGAATCAAGGATATTCATGCTATGATTCTGATGTTTAGACTCTATCCTGGCTTTCGGTGAAAACAACTCTGAGGCTGCAGGGCCTCATGGCGTCCTGCATACTGCTAGTGACACATGCCAGATGGCATATGCGGGCTCTTCAATGGGACTTGAAGTTCCAGTGGGCACAGCATCAGTGGAATCTCTCCGACATGGTCCAGATCTCAGAGGGGACTGTGAAAGATCTGCTGTGGTGGCTTTGGAATCTGGATCTCTTGCTTCCCCAACCAGATATCTCAGTAGTGACAGATGCCTCACTCCTGGGATGGGGCAGCCACATAGGAGAGGCGTAGATCATAGGCCTCTGGTCTCATGCGGATTCCGGGCCCCACATCAACCTTCTGGAGCTCCGGGGAATCAGGCTTGCATTGAAAGCATTCCTTCCCTCTCGCAAAGGGAAAGTAGTGCAGGTGTTCACAGACAGCACTGCTGCCATGTGGTACTGCAACAAACAGGGTGGAGTGGGGTCCTGGACCCTTTATAAAGAGGCTCTGTGATTCTGGACGTGGCTGGCACCTCAGGGCATATCACTGGTGGTTCAACATCTGATGGGATCCCTAAGCGTCAGAGCAGACAAAAGCAGCCATTGAGTCAGTCGATAACAAATGGCGTCTACATCTAGAAAAGGTGCAAGGTCTCTTTCACAAATGGGGAGAGCCTTGGTTAGATCTGTTCGGCTCTGTAGAGGACACTCAATGTCAGCTGTTTTGCATGTTGGAGTTTTCATGACTGTACTCGCTCTGCAACGCTTTTAGTCTTGAGTTGATCTCGGGCCTCCTTTACGCCTTCCCGCCAATACCACTTCTGGTCGGAGTTCTGAAGATCAAGAATTACTGGCCCAAGCAATCTTTGTGGCTCCAGACTGGGCATGGAGAGTATGGTGTCCATAGCTATTGAGCATGGCCACCAATCTTCCAGTCAGACTGCATATTCGGGAGGCACTTCTGGCGCAGCAGCAGGGGATGGTTCTCCATCTGAGGCTGTCCAATCTTCGCCTTCCATGTGGAGATAGAGCAGCGGCAGTTGACGGCTTTTGACCTTCCACCCGAAGTCTGTGAGGTTATCTTGGCAACCAGGAGTCCCTCCACCAAAACGGTATACGCTTGTCGGCATCAATTTGTGTCATGGTGTACAAACAAGTCTCTTGATTCCAACCCCCCACCCCCGCTTCTTTCTCTGCAGTTCTTCTGTTCATCATATCTTTCACCCAGTAGGGCTCTGCATTGGCACTGTTTAAAGGTTACTTGGCGGCTATCTCAGCCTTCCTAATGTTGCTGGGCCAACATTCTCTTTTTAAGTCTCCTCTTGTGGGTAGATTACATAATGGTCTTACCCATTTGTCCGTCCCCCCCCACCACTTTATCACGCCTCAGTAAGACCTTAATGTTGTTCTTACTTAGCTGATATGTGCTTCCTTTGAGCCGTTACACAGCTGTCCTGTGCGACTCCTTATTCTTAAAACTGCATTTCTGATGGACACAACTACTTGTGGATTCCTCACCTAAGGAATTCTTCCCATGCGCAGCATTCAACTGAAACTTCTCTCTCTAGTTCTGCACATTGGCGAGGACGTCACAATTGCCCGACTCCACGCGGCTCCGCATGATGTCATCGTGGCAATAAGAGGTCCTCGCTGCCGTACTGACGTCAGTTCCCTTTTTTCCATGCCTTCGATAATGGTTACTTTTCTGTTACATGTATCGTTAGCTCTTCAGAAGGGATACTTTGTGTATTTCTAGGATGTCGGTTCTGAAAAAGTCGGGTTTCAAGCCCTGCAGGGAATGTGGAGGTCGCATGTCTGTGACTGATCATACAACGATTGTCTTTGGTGCCTCAGTTCCGATCACGACGTCCAAGAATGCAGATCCTTCCAAAAGATTAATCCGAAGGCATTGAAGGAACGCAAGGCAAAGCTTTTCTTGGCAAGGTCCAAGAAGGAGAGGAAACGGCACCATCGGTCCTCTTCTGGAAAGTCATTCCATAAGAAGCGACGTCATCGTGACTCCTGACGTCGGTCCAGAAGTCAGTTGGCGTTGAGGTCTCCATTGTCCCGGCGCCGCAAGTCTTGGGAAGTGAGTCCGACGGTGTCCCTTCAACCAGCGACGCCGCAAACGTCCCCGGCGCCGTCAGTCTTTTGAAGTTGTGGAGCCTCAAAGTCATCTGGCTTCACCGGTGCATCCTGAACCTGAAGAGTCCAGCCCAGCACCGGCTCCACAAGCTTATCCTTTGTTCCCGGCTCCGGGTACGTAGTCTGTGGCATTCCTTAATGCCATGTTCCAGATTTTTCAAGATATGGCTCCGGGAGGTGGTGCGCTGGCTGGCCCCACTGGTCCCCTGGCTTTCAATCTTGGCGTTCTGGCTCCATATAAACCGACGTCGTTTATGCCATTTTGTTTGGCTGGAGATTCAAGTGAGGCCCCTCTGCCGACAGTGCAGCCCTCGACGTCGAGAGAGACCTTCGACGCCGGTTTCGGAGGTGATGGAGCAGAGAGGTTAGATGTCGGCATCGGATACGGGTGCCTTCTCCATGGCGCCGATGGATCCATCTGCGGCGTCGGGTGGATCCGGAGAACCTGTCATGATGCCTTCCCGGCGCCATTCACTGACGTCGCTCCGCTCCATGTCGATGCCGGGGCTTGAGGCCAAGTTGAGGTCACGTCAAAAGGCCCATAGACTTTTAGAGGAGAGGGAATATCCGCAGGAATTCCTCGAAGAAGGGGAGATCAATGATCCCCAGGGTGATTTCCCTGGGTTGGACACAGCAAGTGGTCTTGATACCTCTCCAGAGTATGATCTGGCCTCCCCTGGTGAATATACAGAGGAGGCAGCCTCTTACCACTCTGTTATTAGGAAGGCTGCAGCATTTCTGGATTTTCCTTTACCGACGGCGCAGGTAAAGACCAACCTTTTGACTGAGGTTTTGCATCCTGCTACAGCCATGGCGGATCCTCTTTTACCATTTAATTAAGCCCTGATGGATCCGATCGAAGAGGTTTGGAAGAAGCCTGTTTCTTCTCCGGCTGTTAGTAGGTCGGTGGCCAGGCGTTATAGATCTGCGCCTGGGGACCCGGAGTTTTTATCCAAACACCCTTCACCAGAGAGCTTGGTGGTGCAAGCATCCTGCTCTTGGAGGTCGGCCCCTGGTTCGTTTCTGGGAGTGCCATCGGACCAGGAATCCAAGCGGGTGGACCAATCGGCCAGGAAGGTGTTTTCTTCTTGCAGCATGGTTCTAAAACCTGCCAATGCAACATGTATTCTGGGCAGGTATATCCATGCCATAATGGATGCGACGAAGACTGTACTTCCAGACATGCCCCAGGACTTGCGTAGTCTTCTCTCGGATGCTCAGGCGGTGGCTACGCAGGTTATTCAGACAGGTCTGGATACCACGGACTCTATTGCAAGAACCATTGGGACTTCCGTTGCCTCCAGACGGCATGGGTAGTTACGCACCTCCGAATTTTCGACAGACGTCCAGTCTACGCTGCTGGATCTGCCCTTTGATGGGGCAAAACTGTTTGGTTCAAAAGCGGACTCTGAGCTAGAGTGCTTCAAAGAATGTAGAGCCACAGCTAGATCTTTAGGTCTGCAGGCTGCTGCTACCCCATTTTGATCTTTTAGACGGCTGCGTGTTTTTGGAAGAGGTTCTTCCTTTCGTGGGAGATCACAGCAGCCGGGGCAGCAGTCATCCAGCTTCCCTTATCGCTCATACAGGGGGCGGGGTAGAGTCGGCACAAGAGGTGCCACCCAGCAGCAGCACCCTTCCTCTTCCTCTGGCGGGTTACCTCAAGGAAAGCAGCCCTAGTCCTCTCACCATTGTTTCTCATACCTCTCCGGTAGGGGGGAGGCTTTCACTCTTTCTTCCCATATGGGAGTCCATAACAACAGACTCTTGGGTCATCAGTTTGGTGAGAAGAGGTTACGCCCTTCCCTTTCGGGAGATTCCTCCTCCCTTCCCTCTCCGTCCTTCCTTTTGTTCAGAAGATCATCTCCTGCTGTTACAACAGGAGGTTATCTCCCTATTATTGAAGGGTGCAGTGGAGTTGGTTACAGAGCAAGAAAGGGATCAAGGATTTTATTCCAGGTACTTCCTGATTCCCCCAAGAAGGAGGCCTATTTTGGACCTGAGGATTTTGAATTGGTTCCTCAAACAGGAGAAATTCAAAATGCTGACTATCACAGGTGCTTTTGGCGTTGGACAAGGAGGATTGCATGGTGTCGGTCGACTTGCAGGATGCTTATTTTCACATTCCCATTCTCAAGTCGCACAGGAAGTATCTCCGGTTTGCGGTAGGATCGCAGCACTACCAGTTTGCGGTCCTTCCTTTTGGTCTTACTTCCGCACCACGGGACTTCACAAAGGTGATGGCGGTTGTTGCAGCACACCTCCAGGAGTAAAGGAGTAGCAGTATTCCCTTACCTGGACGATTGGTTGATCAAAGCCGAGTCTCCGGGGCTTGTACTGCGTCATCTGCAGCTGACAACCCAGTTGTTGTTCAGTCTGGGTTTTTCAATAAATGTGCCCAAGTCTCACCTAGAGCCCTCTCAACGTCTTCTGTTCATAGGGGCAGTACTGGACACAACATTGAATTGAGCCTTTCCTCCACCACAGCGGATACAGGACATTCAGGCGTTGGTTCAATGTTTCAAGAAGGAGCGGTAGTTCCGGTCCTCAAGGTCCTAGTTTGCTCGGTCTGTTCGCTTCTTGGATTCTGTTGGTCACGCATGCACACTGGCATATGAGGGCTCTTCAGTGGTGCCTCCGCAAGCAGTGGTTTCAGCACAGAGGAGATCTCAGGGAATCGATAAGGGTCTCCAGAGACACTGCAGCGGATCTCCGATGGTGGGCTGTGGAAGGCAACCTTTCTCAAGGGAAGCCGTTCTTGCAGCCAATTCCGGTGGCCACAGTGATAACGGATGCCTCCACCGTAGGGTGGGGAGCTCCTCTGGAGGATCTGGAGATCAAGGGTCGTTGGTCTCCAGTAGAGCAGAGGTTTCATATCAATCTGCTGGAACTGCGGGCGATTCATTTGGCCCTCAAGGCCTTCCTCCCTTTGCGGTCAGTCCAGATTCTGACGGACAACATGACCGCGATGTGGTATATCAACAAACAGGGGGGTGTAGGGTTGTACCTTCTTTGCAGAGAGGCTCTGCGACTCTGGTCCTGGGCGCAGGACCATCGGCTTTATGTAGAGGCAAACCATTCGGCCGGGGTCCTAAACGTACGTGTGGACAAGCTCAGTCGCTTCTTCTCGGACGACCACGAGTGGCGTCTGCATCTGGATCTAGTTCTTTCCATCTTTTGGATGTGGGGTTTTCCCCGAATAGACCTCCTTGCCACTCGAGAGAATGTGCATTGTCCGTCGTTACGCAGCCTTCAGTATCCGATGCAAGGAGCGTTGGGGGACGCGTTTCAGATGTCCTGGTGCAACCAGTTGCTTTACGCGTTTCCTCCCATACCCTTGATTCCTCGGGTTTTGAGGAAGATTCGCAAAGACCAGGCCCAAGTCATTCTGATAGCTCCGGATTGGCCATGAAGGGTGTGGTATGCAGACCTTCTCCGACTCTCACTGTACACGCCGCTCCGTCTCCCTCTCAAGGCAGACCTCAGCTCACAGGGGCAGGTTCTACACCCCCACCTCCAGAGTCTGCACCTTCATGCCTGGAGATTGAACGACGCAACCAGAGTTCCTTTTCTCTCCCACCGGAGGTGGTGGACGTTCTTTTATCGGCCAGACGACACTCCACCAAGTTGGTCTATGCAAGTATGTGGGTTAATTTTGTTTGTTGGTGTGGAGAGAAGAAAATTGATCCCTTAAGTGCCCATCTTTCTGATGTTTTGTTGTTAGCGTTGTCATTGGCTCAGCGTGGTTGTGCTATGGCCAACGTTAAGGGCTATCTTTCGGCCCTTTCAGCTTTTTTTATTTCTTCCAGATCAGCCCTCCCTATTCAAATCTCCTTTCGTTGTTTGATTTTTGAGGAGGCTTACTAATAAATTTCCTCCCAGGCCTTTTATTATGCCGCAGTCGGACTTGAATTTGGTGTTGACTTTTTTGATGGGCTCCCCCTTTGAGCCACTTCATTTCTGCCCATTAGGATATTTGTTTTTCAAAACTGTGTTTTTGGTGGCCATCACTTCGGCTAGACGTGTTAGCGAACTGCAGGCTCTTTCTGCTCACCCGCCTTTCACCACTTTTCATAAGGATAAGGTGGTTTTGAGGACCAGGGCGGCTTTCCTCCCCAAGGTGGTGTCTCCATTTCACTTGGGACAATCAATAACTCTCTCGACGTTCTACCCTCCTCCGCATCCATCTAAGGAGGAGGAAAGACTCCATCGTCTGGACCCTAAGAGGGCTCTCAGTTTTTATGTCGACAGGACGAGAGAGTTCCGGTTGGATGAACAACTCTTTATTGGATACGTGGGGAAGAGGAAGGGGAAGGATGTCTACAAGAGAACGCTCTCCAGGTGGGTTGTTCTTTGCCAGTGAGTAACATATTTTAATACAAAGAAGGATCCTCCTGAGGGGATTAGGGCTCATTCAACCAGGGCCAAGTCAACCTCATCGGCTTTGGCCAGAGGTGTTCCGATGGTGGATATCTGCAAGGTTGCGACTTGGTCTTCCCTCCACACCTTTGTGAAGCATTATTGTTTGGATGCAGAGGTGCGGAGGGATGGCCATTTTGCACGGTCAGTGCTGCAGGATTTCCTGGTTTGACCAGACGGACACCCTCCTCCGAGGTGGTACTGCTTTGGAACTCTATTCATTAGGTGAGGAATCCACAGGTAGTTGTATCCATCAGAAGAGAAAGTTACTTACCCTCGGTAACGCTTTTTCTGGTGGATACATTAGCTACCTGTGGATTCCTCACGGTCCCTCCCGCCTCCCCGTTGTCTGTCTGGTCATACCAGGATCGCCTTGGGTATGCACTTCAGTGCTTTAGTTTCAATGTTTCTACAAATGTATATATGTTTATAGTTCTAATTCAAGTTATTTTCAAGTTTGCAAACCATTCATGTTGGTATGTGCCCTTTTTTAAAGAATTGTGGAATGGTTTTTAGATGAAGGTTCTCTATAAAGTTTATTCTTCTTAAACCGAAGGTAAGTAACTTGCTCTTCTGGTTGCCGTGACTTCTGCTCGCTGGGTGAGTGAGCTTCAGGCACTTTCTTCTAAACCCTCATTGTTGTCTGTTTTCCCTGACCAGGTGGGGCTCCATTCCTTCACAAGTGGTCACTCCCTTTCCCTTTCATGAAGCCCAATCCATCACTTTTCCTTTTTATTCACTCCCACATTCTTCTCACGAAGAGGAGAGACTCCACCATCTGGATGCAAAAAGAGCCTAGGCATACTACCTCAATCGTACCAAAGATTTCTGGTTGGATGATGAACTCTTTTTTTTCAGGGTGGGGGTATGTGGGTACGAAGAAAGGGAAGGCGGTGCAGAAGTGTAACATCTCACAATGGGTGCTTCTTTGCATCAAAATGTGCTACGCTTTGGATAAGAAGCAAGCCCCTGAGGGTTTGCGTACTCACTCTACAAGAGCTCTGCTGCCACCACAGTGTTAGCACCTGGAGTTGCTGTCATTGATATCTGTCAAATAGCAATATGGGCATCTCTGCACACATTTAAAATGCATTACTCTCTGGACAGTCAGGTCCGCAGAGACGGCTACTTTGGTCGTTCAGTCCTGCAAGACTTTCTAGTATGATCTTTTTTCGCAGCCCACCACAGAGGATGGCATTGCTTGGGTATCAATTCTAAGGTAAGGAATCTGCAACTATAAGTCTCTATCAGATGTACAGGTTAGTTACCTTCGGTATTTGAAATATCTGGTAGAGACACATTGTAGTTGCAGCTTCCTTACCGCCCACCCATCCTCCCCGCTTTGCGAAATTATTTCTAGGGACAGGTGTTCCCCCTTTCAGGTCCTTAGCTCTGGCGCACCAATCTGTGTTCTTAGCGGCTCTGCGCTCTGGTGTGGAAAGTCGTTAAAAGAAACTGACGTCACTGCTCGAGGGAGGCGTCTATGTAATACTCCCGACGTCATCACGGCGTCAGTCGACGCCTGCGGAGTCGAACAACGCCACCTACCGACGCCCAAGGGTATTGCTCGAAGAAAAATCTCCGGATCCAGTCTGACGCCTGGAGGGAAATTCTAAGGTAAGGAATATGCAACTAGAATATGTGTCTACCAGATATTTTGTTACCAAAGGTAAGTAATTTGTACTTTAGGCCATTTGGGAGCTTGCATAAGGGGTAGCTCCCCTTATCAATATAAAGGTTTAAAAAAAAAAAAACGTGGTTTCTAGTGGCTTCTGCACCCCACCCCCCTGCCAAAGGGGGCAGATCGGCCTAATTAATATAGGCCAATCTGCCTGGGGGGGGGGGGGGGGAGGTCAGAAAAGGTCTTTAAAAAAATTGCCTGATTTCCCCCCCCCCCCGGGGGGGAACAACCCTTGCCTAAGGGGTTGCTCCTCTTCTCAATATAAATAAAAATAAAAACATCCCTAGTGCCTAATGGCTTCTGCCCTCCCTGGGGGCAGATCGGCCTATTTAATACAGCATTATATCCATGGCAGTGAAGGGGTTAAGGACATGACCCCAACACCCACTTTAGCAAGAGGTTTCTGTTGTCCTGGTGACAAAGTTGATGCAGGATACAATTGGGACTTTCCTATGGTAGTAGTATGACTATTTTGCCATTATCAGGCTTTTGAATACTGTATTCGAGATTTAAGGTGACATTGCTATTTGCTTGCCCTCCACTTGAACGTCATATTGGTTCTGCATGGAATAGTTACAAGGTGTATTTTCTCTTCTAGGGAATGACGGCTCCAAACAGAAATGAACACGAAGGAACTGACCGTTTTTATCTCACGAAGAAAGAGGGGACATAAACATGGACTATGTTATGAATTTAGAGTTTGATAGGTTATGTGGAATACCCCTTCCCTAAGATTTCTGTGAAATAAAGTTTTTTTTCTAATTGTAAAGGCTGCTGATTAATAAAATGGACAAAGGAAATGCATGATCCATGGCTCCGGTCTTGAGACTGAATCATAGTTAATAATTTCAATAATTATCAAAAATAAATGTGCTTTGCTAATGTGTCCCTCATTAGTGCTGAACTACCTTTAGTATTTTTTGGTGAAAGCTAACTACCCACCTGCATCTCCAATAACGTTTTTTAACCAGTTTTAATAGCATTTTCAATATCACAATCTTGAATACATTACATCTATGAAAGTTACATTATCATTAGTAAAATCAGCAATCCAGCTACATCGTCATTAATAAAATAGTATCACATCAGTATCAGCAGGAGTCCTTGGTTCAGTCCTTAAACAGCAACATTGGAAAAAACAAGTCATGTGTTGATGTTAACTCACATTCTACCATTACCATAAGTGCTATTCAATCTTCCTATCTCAAGCAAGTACTGCAAACATTGAAAATCAACAGTGACATCCATGAAGCTATAATGGCCACTAGGAAGCTATTCAGGGACATCCAAGGGGTGTAACAGAAGGGTGTTGTCACTCACCCATGGACAGGCTGGAAGGGGTTATGATGGAGGTGTGGGAATGTGGATAAAAGGGGACGGGGGAGGAGGGGGTTATGTCCCCGCCAGGGTAGGTTTAAGTGACGGGCCACCAACTCTTGTGTGTGTGCAAGTCAAGTAATAGTGCGTCCCATTCCACAGTTCTGGGGTATTTGCGTAGTCCTCATATTTCTTGCCTCCTGAGCTCCTCTCCCTGTCCCCACTTCAGTATTGCCGCACATCAGTGGGCTATGTCTAGCAATACCTGGGTTTCCAGTGCATGGCAATTAGTCTGCATGCTATCAGCAATGCTTGGTTTATAAACCAGTTAGCAGCTTTATCTGTTTTTGAGCACCTGAACAATCCCAACAGTGCAACTTCCATTGTGAACAAATCCAGTCACTTCTCAGCAAGTTGGACACTGACACCCATAAGGTTACAGACTGAGCAGCTCCAGAACACGTGCATCGTGTCTGCACCTGCATGTTGGCATCTCGGGCAAACAGAGGAGGACCCAAACATTTAGGACAGAGTTACAGGAGTGAGGTAAGCTATATGAAATATATTATGCTGGATCTACTGAACTTGGTATTCCGCCTCATCCGGGGGTATGTAAGTACTGTTTCCAGTCTTTCCTAGTCAAATCGCCACCTAAGCCCCACTCCTTAAGGACTACATTTAACAGGTTGTGTGCGGTGTATGCTAGTGCACAAACAAACCAGGTGACAAGTCTACAGCCTCAACCCATTATATACAGTGTGTGTATGAGAGGGTGCTTATGGGGTTCCCATGGAGCCAAAGAAGGCAGCCGTGGAGTAACTGCTCCAGGACCTGAATGCCGCAATCAACATTAATCCTGCCATACCCCCCCACTCCCCACACATACACCAGCATCAGATTGTCGACTGGCCAGAACCAACCTTGCATACCATACCGGGGCATGCCCGGCACAGGTAGGAGGGGGAGGGTGTAGGGAGGCTGGCTACTACAAAGACCACAGCTGACACTAGCAGACTTTTACCCCATGGAACATGATGGGAGTCATCCTGCATACAGTGATCCAGCAACGTACTGGCACAGTAAACTGGGAACACACCATGGGTAAAACGAAATCACCAAAACCTCACCCCTCGTCCACCCTATCCCACACTCCATCATGGGGAGGAGCCTTGACATGGGGCAAAGACCTCCAGCTCTGCACAGGACTTGGGTGAAAAACAGGCCACCATCCTACTTACCAATAAATCCTCTTGCTCTTCAGAAGACGCGCACATAAAGGAGATATGTGTGGAATTTGGTCTCCTTCAGAAGGACCTGCGCAAACTGGCTTCCCAGTTCACCAACACAGAACGTAATATCACAGAGATGGTACCACAGCTGAAGACCCAAAAACAGACCACCCAAGACCTTCTGGACAAAGTGCACTTGTTAGGTACATGCTGAGTCATGCCAGGCTAAAGCCAAGTGAAGCATGCCAATGGAACTCATGACCAGGTTGTGACCCTGTCATTAGCAGACTACCTGTAAAAACCAAAGACCACGGGTCTGGGGGCCCATCCACTCCTTTCTTCAACACTGTAGGCGGCTTTTTAATCAGTCTGCTCCACACTATTAACGAGGGCTTCCTGAGGCACCATACTGCAGTATATCTCAGATTGCCAGCCTAACTCTAGCAAATACACAGCTCGAATCCACTCATAAGGAGACAACCCTGGGTAACTGCTGGTGTGGCGGTCCCCTACAAGAACAGAAATCACCCTGCCTACAGGCCGGATATTACATTTGCAATCTGCCATTCTTCAGTATGTATCACTCTGACCTACACAGCTAACTGGCCACCCCTATAATATCTGTCGCCTATTCAGTGTAATAGACCAGGCCTCCCCACTATATACTAGATCAGCCTAATAGTCTGTATTGATTGACTCTTATGGAGTACCTGTTTGCGACCCTATCATCCTTCATTCTAGGTCCATGCCTCCTAGCCTACAATAAACTACTAAACATAAACCCCTCTTCAAGGGTCCAAGTGGGCTGCCTAATATTGCCCCCTTTCCTGTTGGTCGTAGTTAAACAGGGTTGTCCCATCTCCCCAATCCTGTTCTCCATATCCATGTAGCCAATGGCGCACTGCCTCAGTTGGAAGAGCCCCGTTTGGGGGGGGGGGGGGGGGGGGGTACAGGTGCACGGAGGAACTCAGTGTTCCTTTACACAAATTATGTTCTACTTTACATCCGAGACATGAAAATCGACACCTACTGTTCGACATCTGCCTTTCAGGACTTCGAAGCGGTGACTGGGCTCCGAGTTAACCGGGGAAAATTCTATACTCTGAGGTGAAACCCCACACCACCAGCATTGCCCCCTACACCCTTAGCTTGGAAGTCCACAGCCTTCCGTTACCTGGGGTTCCACTTAACCACTTGAAGGAAGACTAATTTGAGGGCAACTCTGTCAGCAGCTCCCCAGAGCCCTCACCGGCAAGATTGCATTCTCAAAGATGATAATCCTTCCCCAATTGCAGTATTTTGTCAACGTACCAGGCTCTCCACCATGCCACTTCTTCTGTGATCTAGATCATTTTATGGGGGATACAATCTGGAATGATGGAAGATGATGGGTTGACAGTGGTTCAGGGAGGTTTGAGGGGCCCCGGGTTTCGAGTCTTACTACCTGGTGGCACAGCTTGATTGGGTGGCTCGATGGCTGGTGGGCAAACACATTCAAGATCACCACTGATGATGCCCTGCTCCTTTCCTGAATGGTTGCCATGGAAATGTCTAACCAGAAACTTTCGCCTAACAAACAAACCAGATTGCTCCATATGCCCCTAACATTGCAATATAGGGCCTCGCCAGCGTGTAGGGCTCATTGACAAGAGAGCAGCTACCAGACTGGCGGGCACACTCATTTGACACAGTGGAAGACCTCTTCCGGGACAGCCAGCTTTTAACTTTCGACCAGGACTATGCCATCTCCCAGGACAATTCATCACATACTGATGCCTACTGCCTCAATGGACTCCCTATGATAAATCCTTACACACGAAACTAGACACAAAGTTGTTTGTACAATATATCAAATGGTACACAGGTGACATCTTATCATTTGGCTTTGTAAAGCCATTGGAACACGTCGACACACCCCTGATGCAACTTAGGCAGTTCTGTACGGAGAACCACGGGAGGCATTTTCATGATCATGAATGTGCCAGGGCCCTGGAATCACATAAGATGGTAACACATAAAGCATGCTTAAAGAATAACCAATAAGTGCTTCTCCATAGGGGCTACCTCAACCCCCCCCACCACTTTAACAGAATATTCCTAGTGGCACACCTCACCTGCCTGAGATGCTCTTTCCCAGTGGTGTACCTTCAACACATGCTCTAGTCCTGCTCCACATTGGCACACTTTTGGGACAAGCTGCATAGCACTTTGGCCACAGTCCCATAACTTAATGCTCTGAAAACATGGGAAGCCACCGCACTAGGACTATTCCCATTGATGGAACCAACACAAAGTACAAGCCAAATTTGCTAAGCTGGCCCTCTTATTGGCCAAATGCCTCCTCACTTTGTATTGAAAGGCCCCGCAACCGCGTCGCAGGCCCATGGCAATTGGCAGTGTCCTGCTAGGATGAGGCAGATAGGCTTGCACTACACTGGTAGGAGGCCAGCTGTATCAGACGGTGCCCCATCGCAGCAGCATGGGATGTGATGTTGTTACAATATAAGGCCCTTACAGCAGGTGCTTCCCCTTGAGAAACCCCTAACTCACTAAACCACAGCCTTACCCAATGACAAAGTGGAACCTTACCCATGCCAACGGGAGGCCCCATATTGATGAAGGCATCACGATTTCATCAGTTTACCCACACAACACCTCTCAATTCCCCAGTCAGATGAGAACTTCTCTTGCAATGCCCCTATGCAGGTGTCCACATCACAAAGGAGAACCGCCACCTTTCTCCTCAATCCACCCATCCCCTCCTGCTAAAGCAACCTCTCATGTAACTACCCTTTATGTGCTTACTGTCACCAGGCGCTTCATACAATTAAGAGGCCTGAAGGACAACCAACACACAGCCAAAGTTTGCCTTTCTGCTCCCAATTAGAGAGTTCAACTCTTTTCCAAATAATTATTTCTGTTTATTTCCCAACCCAGCACTTATTACATACATACAGCGGAACTCCGAGTGCTCCTAAATTCCTTGACCAGCAGCCTTCCACCATAGTTAGCCGCCCTCAAATTCCAAATCATACCAGGCAATTTCCACTGCCCCAACCAGACAGCCCTCACAATGCAGTGCACATGATCCCCAAGCTGGAGTACGGCCACCCTCGAGTGACGTTCCCATGCACACGAGATTGCAAGGTACCTACATAGCTGGTAGCTATGTATTGCATGATGTAATTCACTGCCGAATTTCCTTTTCCACTGTATACACTATGTGTAATGTGTTGTTTGTCGCTCTACTGGCATATTGTTTGTGATGGCCCAGAATATTTCTACGGTCGCCCAGCAAGTGCCCGTATGCCAAGAAATGACCTGCTGGAAGGGCATGTTCCTCCTGTAAGCATTTATAAGAAAATAATGTACCCTCCTGATACAAAGCAACTAGTGTACTTATGCCTGCCTCTACCCAGGCCCTCGTGCCCATGCTACCAGACATTTTGCAGAATGAGGTTATGTAGCTCAGTGGTATCTCAAGCAAAGAATCTGCGTGATGTATCGCAAGCTCTGATTAAAATTCTCATGTGATCAGCAATAATCCATTAGCATCATGTGAAAGCCTGTCCTGGGGGAGGAAGATCCGCTAGACCACAAAGTGTGCTTGGGCTGCTGTGGGAGATTCAAGTTCTTCTGTGTGATGGCCTGACAACCAGCTTGCCGACCAATGTACCTGGGCCGGCAACTAGTAATGTTCAAAATTTGGAGCTCCCAATACCCCTTAGTCTATGGACAACTGTAGTTTACGGAGTGCAATGTGGCATCTCCCCTTGTTCTGAATGAAACTCCTTATGGCCAAGTATAATGGATGGGATGTGGCTCTGGGTGACACAGACCAGGAGGTTATAGAAAAAGTAAAGTAGCAGAGGGAGCATTACCATCATAGAAAGGGACACTCTACCTTGCAAAGTGCTCCAAAAAGCCATGTGGGGATGCGGGTTGCTATGCTTCTTATAAGGTTGCCATCTATTAGATACTTTGTCTTGTGATAGATGTTTATGGCAAGGTATCAAAACGTGTGGGGCTCCTCACGCAAAGGATTGGAATCCAAAATGAAATGCTGCTGGGGACAGTTCGGGTGCAGCATAAACAGGCATGATTTGGCACAGGTCACCCCCAGGCCAGAAGCAACATGAAACTCCAGGGGTATGTCTTGGATATCAGCTATGCCCTCCTGTATGTTTTGGATGTAGAATAATACATCATCTGCATATAACAAGACTACATGGATCTCCCCAGACAATGGGATACTCCAGGAACGCCCCTGCTGTCGGAGCCTCAGGGATAAGGGCTCCATAGCGAGGCCAAAGAGCAGAGGGGACAGAGGACAGACTTGCCACATTGCTTTGCTCAATCAGAAACAGGGGAAGATACACTGGCCAATATTCACCCGCACTGTGCGTTCAATTTATAGGAGTCAAATTAAAGCATCTAGTCATCCCTTGATGCCAAAAGTAGTCATGGTAAAAAACAGGCAATTTCAATCCACTATGTCAAATGCTTCATGCAAGTCCAGCACCAAGCATGTAGCAAATGGCCACTGGACCAGAGGAAGCTTCATTACCCTGTGCAGAAGGTGTATATTTAAAGTGGTGGTGGACCTCCCTGTGTGCACCAGACGTGGCATGTGTTCACACAGCCTGCCCACTATAACCTTGTTCAGGGTTTTATAATCAGACCTCAACATAGAATGTGGGCATTAAAAGGCAAGCTCCATGGGGTCTTTCACAGGCTTGGAAAAGGATACTAAGAGAGATTTGCGGAGGGTTGGCAGAAGTCAACTGTCTGTTTGGAACTCTTGTTAAAGTTTGAGGAGTTTCAGGGCTAAAAGGTGCTTGTAGGCTTTGTAGAATTAGATTTGGAATCCATCCCCAGTGTTTTATGAGTTGCTGTGCCCCGCATGACACAGTCTCTTTCTCTCATGACAGGGGTGCGTTAAGATCTTCCCTATCTAGTGGACGAAGGACTACTAAGTTCACAGACGCAAGAAAGTGACATATGGCAACTTGACTGTCCATAATAGAGGGTCATATGCGGTCTGATAATGCATAGTAAATGCCTTGTGAATCTGACTGATTTGTGACAACAATTGCTGGTGAATCCCTGATTATCGTGATCGGTGTGGGCAGGTTCATGCTGCGCAGGAGCCAGGACAATAAACATCTGCATACTGCTTCGCTTGGTACGCACGGATGTTGAGGTGTTGTGGTTGCTCACTCATTTGAGCATGTCTATGCAGTGCCTAAATCATTGCACCCAGCATTGTACAGTCAGCTTGGGCCGTAGTTTGCAGTGCACCCAGGGATGTCTAAATGCAGGACATGTCACTGTGTGGGCCTGCCTTCACCCCTACAACCGCATGGATGCAGTGACCTCTGAGGATAACTTTCATCGCTTCCCAGTCAATTACCTTGGACACAGATGTTCCCCAGTTGTCGGGTAGGCTATGGGAGAGTGTCTCTGCTGTTGTGTCACAAAATACCTGATCTCCAAGCATGGTGGGCTGTAAATGCCTAGTGGGAACCTGTGACCATGACACACCCCACTAAAACTGTACCTGGAGGGGATTAAGGTTGGAATAGGTCTTCCCCCAGATATTCTGCCCTTAATGCCAATAGCCTAGTAGCTGGGACACAGAGTATCCAATCGAATTGGATATGCAAAGCATGTGGGGGGGGTGGAGAAGCGGGAGAATTATAGGAACATTCCCTAGAGTCTGAGTTCAGCAATCTCCATCAGTCCAACAAAGTCCAGTGTTGAAGCCTACACCGGGGAGTATGGGAGTGGTAGGTGGGATCAATCACGCTGTGGGTCAACTACAACCTAAAGTCAATGATACAGGGGATGTGGGCCCATTTAGTGAATATTGAGAACAGACGTGAGAAGTAGGCCTGCTATGTTGAATGGGGGGGCCTAAATGCTTCCTAACAAGACCGTCCTCCCATCTAGTTGCCCCTCGACCAGCATGGGACCGCCCTTCAGGTCAATTTTGATTATTGTGAGCCTGAAGGGAACACTTGGGTCTAACCAAGATTATGGCTCTGCAAGCAAAGCCAGAGTATGTGGTACAAAAAATTTCCTTCTACAGCATTTTTTAAAACGGGCACCCTCCCCTCCCATGATATGAGTCTCTTATAGCAGTGCAATTAAAACACCCCATCACCTAAGATAATGCTGAACCGCATGTCTGTTACGTGTAAAGCCCATACCATGGACATTCCACCTGATTATGCTAAGTTTAGACATGTCAGTATCCTATGTGGGGAGGGTGTGGGCTCTGTAGGGGATCATAAGCCACATCATCACAGTTATACACCAAAATAATTAATGTCATACTTCCTAAAAAAGAATACATTATTACACCCCATAACTCAACAAACTGTTAAAAAAAAAATCCCTACAGTGGACAACCATAAAACATTATGATCACCTGAACAGTAAAAAAAAAAAAAAAGGCCCATGGATGAAAAGGTCCTGCATGTTACCAGCATGCATCATGTTTGGGCGGGTGCTAGGCAAGGGGGGGTAGCCAGGCTGTCTTCAGTTTCCACAGTGTGTAAGCAGTCTGCAGTTCTACTCACTCTGGGTCAGTTGGGATGACCTGTTACTACAATCTGATGAATACAGATTACTTCACCTGAGGTTCTTGTTGTGATATAAGCTCCTCTGCTGTTTCCCTTGTCAGCTCCTGCAGAGTTGCTGAGACCATGCTTTCACATCGGATATGCCATCGTCTGAACAGTAAACAAGGGGTGAATGCAGTCTGCCCACAATGTAACCTCAAGTCTGGGCCTGTCCCTCCTTTGCCTGTTCTGGGGTAGATGCCCCTTTGAATCCAGCACCACCATGTTTGCGTGCCCAGTGTTTTTGGCGGTTTGTGCCTCATGTTGTCGGCATGGCAATGAAGGGAAAGCGGATGTCTCAACCCAGTCCCAGGCATCCACGGGCTTGGTAAAGCAGTAACTTTTAATTCAAACCATGGCCTTCAGTTCAACTTGAAAAAGGAGGGAATAGTGGAGGTCAGCCTGCCTCAATCTGCACGTCACCCCCAAAAAGGGAGACCTGCGGCGCTGCACAGATATAATCCGGGAAGAGGAATACTGGCATTTTCGTAACGGAATGGCTTTGCTGTTCTAGCTGAGAGCCTGTGCACACCACTTGACCAGCAGCAATGTCAGCCCCTGCTGCACTCTACACCCAGTAATATATGTTGTAAGACCCGACTTACCCCACGTAGCAGAGGGGGACAGGCAGTCCGAGTGCTGCACTGGCAAATACTCAAGTGTGGTCACTATAGGCCCAAGGGATAAAATGGGTGGTAGGCCACACCCCCTTTCAGTCTGCACTCCTTCGTGAAGCCCGCAGTGGGGTTGTTGGTCGAAGTTCAGGCCCACTGGGTCGCCGGGATTCTCAGTAACTGGTATCAACCAAAGTCTGTTCACTGATGTCTGGTGCAACCTCCTGTGCTACGGCAATTCTATGTGAGATGCTATCTAAGGTCGCCTATGTCCTGAACTCCTCCGGTATCAGGCCTTGCTATGGCCAAGAGTTTTGTGGTGGCGGGTGGGTCGTAAAAGGGAAACGGCCTGCTTGGTCAGTTAGCATGACACCAGCACACTCTGATCCCCAAACATTCCAATTCCTGCTTGGGGGTCAACAGCGGATGTGTCAATAATCCCCCACAACTAGTCTGCTTTACCAGTAGAAAAAGATGTGGAGGGGTATATGGTGGAGAGGTAAGCCAGTGTATAATAACATTGAAAAATGATCATATAAGCTATTTCACAGTGGGATAAGCTTTCTTAAGTTTTAGGTATGTCTCGCCAAAGGGGTTCCAATTGCTTAGACGAAATGCCATCTGTAGTGGTAGTCTGCCTGAAAGTTTGAAATGTGTGTGTTTGAAGAGGTGTAGAGTGTTGAATGGTCCGGTATGTATTGGAGATTTGTCCTTTAGACCCATCGTATGCGCTCACTAATTTTTCAAGTCAGTATAGGATATGGTAGCCCCAGAATAATTGGAGGGGTGCAATGCCGAATGATGCAGCTGGCAGTACAGTAGCCTTGTTGTTTCAGGGAGAGAGTAATAAGCCTTACACTGTTCAAATGATTTAATGGAGGCTCACGCAAAGAGGTCTCTTAATTTCCTACAGTCCTCTGCCTCCAAGCTAGTAAATAATGGAGGCAGTAGCACAAGAGTGAAATCCGGGTTGCGTGCAATTGAGGGTTGGAGGAGGGGAAGGTAGTAAGCCCTCACCTGATTCCCAACCTGTCTTATATGTCAAGTACCGTCCTAATGGGGGGTAGCTATGTAGGTGCTGAACAATGAAACGTGCTTGGGTAGCCAGGATAGAACCCAGAGGGGCCAGCAGTCCACTGACAGATCCATGTGGAACCAGTGTTTCTCACACTCGTGGACCACCTACTCAGAGATGTATCGTAAGTGGGCGGCCCAATAGTGCTCGAGCATATTACGGCAGGCTAGTCCAGCACTTTCTGCAGCCTGAATTGGTACCGAGTTACAGATCCCAGGATGCTTGCCATTCTTGATAAAGGAGCGAAAGTCCCTCTGTAAGCAAGTCGTCATCTTGGGTGATCAGAGTAGAAAGGGACCAAAAAAGGTGGAGTGCCTTATTTTTATGACATTGATACCTACCAGCAAAAAGACAATGTGGGGTTTCCAACGTCTGAGATCTGTTAGAATGGATCTCCGTAGTTGCGGCCAACTGGCCTGCGTCCAAGGTGGCAGTGTGGGAGTTAGGTTAATACCCCAATATCTTATTGTGTTAAGAGCCCATTGGATCTACTAGGGCTTGCATATCAGGGAGGCCCTTCTTGGGTATAGTTAAATTGAGCAGTATTCCATGTAGGTGCGTGTGCATGGATCCAGCCCCCCTCCATATACGCAAGACTCCATGTTCTCATACTTTACTCAATGATGGGTTGGCCACTAATTAAACCGGGCCCTTAGTTGAGTTAAACATGTCCAGTGCAGAGTTTCTTAGCAACATAAAAAACTCCAGTTGTCTGCACATAGGATTCATTCTGCAATCTCATTTTGCACTTATCAGATACCATCTGTGACAGATGATTAGCCCTATAATAAAAACACATTTTAGGAGACGCAGGCCATCTGCCTCTGTGTGAGCCTACAGTTTAGTCCTCCAGGTCCTAGGCTTAGTCGACCCCCAATATGAATTGTTTTATCATTCTTTCAACACTCGTCAATAAAGATTTAGCAATTGCAACAGGGCATCAAAGACTCTGCCTAGACCTTTTCTGCCAGAGCGTCCATGTAATGTTAGGTAATAGGAAATTTGAGTATTGCAGATTTAGAATTTCATAGGGCTCCCACAATAAGGCTCTGTAGTGTACCCTGGCAGTCAGACTCACCAAAGAACAAAATAGCCATCTGACATGACATCATCATGTCGGGAATATTTTACAGATTGCCAAAAAAAGTGAGGCCTATTAATATAGGATGGGCATAATATGTATATCTCCACGGACTTTCAAATTGGTTAGCTTCGACTGTAACCTGGCAATATCTGTACCCCAATCAGGCGGTTGACCATAGACGTGATATATTTCATCTATACTTTTATTAGTGTTATCTACATGTTGATGAATAAAAATCAGTTCTAATATGAAATATTTTACATTGGGTGCCATGTCTAGTAGAGTAGTGTTAAAGGTTGAGATCTTCGTATATATGGAATTAACTTCATTAAACAAACATACATGCGCACTAAGCTCTGTCCAATCCAGCAATGCAGTGCTGGGTTGGAGAGAACAAGCAGACTCTCGCAGTCCGCCTAGGAGCACCCTGGCTTGGCACTCCCTCAAATCTGAACACTTGTGTCATGATGGTAACGTTTAGATTGGCCGCAGGGCAGGCTGGGAGCCTGTGCCTGTTGCCAAGGAAAGAGGTGATGCTTGGTGGTGGTGATGGCGGCGGCGCATTCAGGTAATTTTTTTTTCTTCAATTATGAATTTTTCTTCACCCCCGCACCAGCCACCCCGCCACGCACTGCTCCTGCACATATGTAAACTATATTGATTTAGAAGGAGTGGAGTGGCATTGCGTTGCATGGCACTGTGTGTAGTGGAGTGTAGAGGAGTGAAAATGTATTAAGTGGAGTTATGTTATGTTGCATGAAGTAGCGTGCACTGACTGAAGTGGAGTGCCTTGGCGTGGGGGAAGTGTCATTTTGTGGCCTGGAGTGTAGTGTATTGTCATTTAGTGGACTGGCATGGTTTGAAGTAGCATTGTGCAACATGTAAAAGAGTAGCATTGTGTGGATTAGAGTAGTGTGGTACATTGTGGGATGGAGTGGCACTGTGTGGCTTGAAGTGTACTGGAGTGGCATTAAGTGGTGTAGAGTTGCACTTAGAGGAGTGGAGTACAGTGCCATTGTGTAGAACAGGGTGCCTTTAAACTGGGAGGTGGGTTCCCCTGGGGGGCCTCAAATGATCCCAGGGAGGTGAGGCACCAGGCTATGGCCAAGAGAAGCATTATGCTGAGAACCGTGCTGTGTCTTAAGCTGAAAAAAATGAGCAGGTGATGCCTGACCAGAATAGCATGGTTGGCATCATGTATTTGATTGCATTTTTTATAACAGTAAAACAAGTTATCTGAAATATTTAAAAACGTTTAAACATTGCCCATTTAATAGAATAATTGTGAAAAAATTGGTGTGGGTGTGTGTGTCTGTGTGGGTGTATGTGTCTGTGTGGGCTTGGGGTTAAAAAGTTTGAAGATGAATGGTGTAGGGTGGAGTAGCTTAGTGCTGGTGGAGTGGAGTTGGTATTGTGTGGTGTGGTATTAAGAGCGGTGTAATTGTGTGGTGTAGGGTGGCATTGTGTGGCTTGGAGTATAGTGGCATGGAGTGTAGTCATATTATGTGGTGTGAGGTGTGAAGTGGTGAGGCACTGAGTATAGGGAAGTGGCACTGTGTGGCTTGCAGTTGCATTGAGTGGAGTGGAGCCATACTGGAACCCACAGATATACATGGACTTATGAGAAAAAGAGGAATAGCAATATTCCGGCCATAGACACAGAGGAGTACACCAAGTACAAAAGAGGACTACATGTTGGAATTTGAATAAGACACTATTAAGTCAATGCAGTAGCAGCAGGACAACAATAAAAGGGCAAAATAAAATGCAAAAAGTGTAAAAGAAACACACAGACCCACCAGCCAAGACATAACCGACAACAAGCATCGAGTGACAGTGCCCAGGGGCCGAGCTGAGCAATGAAAAGGGCAACTGCAGACCAAAAACGGTGGTAGGAGATGGTGGGGCAAAGAAGGAGCCCTGCTAAACAACAAATAACAAGGCATCAACTGGACCAGCAAGAACAGCTAAGGTTACACAACCAAGGGCAAAAAGAGGCCTACCTCTCTATGTGAAGAAAGTTACATAAACACAAACCAGGCTTGGCTAATATTGAGACTCCAACAAGTTAAGTGCAAGAATGCATCCCTGCAAGAGTGAGCTACACACTAATGAAATATACTATCATGAGGTGTGAATAAACTGTCATACAGCATGAGCATTGATACATTCAGACAACAGCTTAGCTATATATGTAAAGATAGATGCAAATGAAGCACCTTGCAGCTGATGCAGGTCTCGAAGGAGTAAGTCTATGTTGATTGCGGTATATCAGGGTAGATTGCAGTAGAGTGGACTGAGATACACTGGAATGGGGTAAATTGGGGAAGAGTGGATTGGGGTATACTGGAGTAGATTGTAGTGGAGTAGTTTGAAGTGGGTTAGATTATAGTGGAATAGTGTAGGTTGGAGTGGAGGAGAATGGGGTATAGGGGAGTAGATTGAGGTGAAGTAGATGTGAAGTAGATTGTAGTGGAGTATACTTTAGGTTGGGGTGGAGTGGGTTAGATTGCAGTGGTGTGTGGTACATTTTTAGTGGGATTGATTGGAGTGAAGTGGGGTAGATTGGAGTTAAATACAGAGTGGTAAAGGGGATTAGAGTGGAGTGGGCTAAATTGTAGTGGAGTACAGTGGGATGGATTGGACTGAAGTAGAGCGGGGGTAGGTTAACGTGGAGTGTGATACACTGGAGCAGAGTAGATTGGGTAATTTATAGTATGGGAGATTGAAATGGAAGGTTTGAGTGGAGTGGCATAGATTGTATTGAAGTGGAGTGGGGTAGATTGGGTTGGATTGAATTGGAATGGAGTGGGGTAGAATGGAGTGTAGCGGTGTGGAGTGGAGGGGCGAGCCGTGTCATAGAAAGTCTTATAGTGGAGTGTCTTGGAGTGGAGTAGCATGGCATGAAGTGAGGCTTGCATGGAGTACAAGGGCATAGAGTGGAGCAGAGTGTTGCAGAGTGAAGTGATGTAGAGTGTTGTAGAGAGGAGTAGTGTAAAGTGGAGTGGTGTGGTGTTGCCATACGTAGGAAGCTTATGCCCAGATGTTTATCCTGTGGTCACTGTGCCACTGAATTCAAGCTAGCCTGGCCCATAGGTGTGATACCCTGAAAACAGTCCCAGAATGCTTGTTTATGGTCCAGGGAGGATCTGGCCTGGCATTTCAGGGTGGACTGTTCCTTGAGGAGTAGGGTAAAAACTGCTTTGCATATGGCAGGTTCCAAACTGGGGTGATATGGTGGGGTGGTGGGCAAAAGAAATGTTGTAATGGGATGCTGCACCAAGCAATTTCCATGGGCCGGGATTAATTCAAGCATTCCATCCATCACCTTGTCGTTTTTGCATCCGGTCCAACAGCAAGCAATGGATAGGCTACAAACCCCAAAAGGTAAGCTATATATATTGCAGAGGCAGTAAATGCACTGTGAGCAGTGCAGACCTAAAAATGGGGAGGAGGTGACCCCTAAGACATCAGATGTACGTACACTCCTAAATCCCATACATTCGTTCAGGCACCTGTGGAATTCAGCTTCCCAGAGTCCCAATAAAACCATAAAAAGAAAAGGTAACAGGATATGTATAGTCTAACCCACTAGCTTTGGTCCAGGGGACCCCTGGGACCCCACCAGGGCTTAAAGGTATTTTGTTTTTAAATCTCTGCAAAATCTGCGGCTGGATCTGTAGATTTTGCAGAGGTTTAAAAAAATGGTCTCCTAAGTTTCACAGGTATTTTGCCCCAGGGTTGGGCAGGTCCCCAGGGCATTATGGCTTAAAAATAGGATGGGGGCACACAGGATCCCCCTTACTAGTGCTTTTAGAAGCCCCAGAGACCACCACCTCCCCAGGGCTAAGCTTAGTAACTATGCAAGGGCTGCGCCTAGCCCCCACACCCTGGAGACCACCACTTTCCCAGGGCTACAAGTAAAATAATATGATAGAGGTTAAATATAACTTGTGCACTCGCCGTGCGCTGATAATTAACCCAGATATTACAGCACTCATTACATCTGTTATAACAAAATTGATGTGTGACCATAACATTTGTAGTAAAATGTTCGATGACATAACTGCATGGCGGGGCGGAGGTTCTAGTTACTGTAGCACGGCTGGGTGCGTTGCGCTGACTGTGGACAGTACGGCCTAATGGGGGAACAAAACCACGCTGCATCAAGCTGTACAGTTAACTAGTGCGCCAATATCGCGCAGGCCGGGCACCTCTTTATTTTATAACCTCCGCCCCGGACAACGTATGGTGTCACAGAGCAGGCAACAATGTAGGGGAGAGCCCGGGTGGTTGTCTACTCCCCCCCCCATGTTTTAGTGAACTACTACAAAAACATTCACCCTCGAACAAGGCATATGAATAACAATAATAACCAGGGATACAAAAGAAAAGAGAGAGAAAGGAAAAGAAGATAACAGCAGGAGTTATTGGCTGTACACGGACACCAGTCACATTTTTTTTTTAAACACATGAAGTCTCTTAAGACTTTGGCTGGGTTCAGGGTTGGGCAGCAGGTGGTACCTTTCACTTCTCCTGCTCTGCTTCAGCCCTTGTGCGGGTCCCCAATCAGGGGAACAGGACCCTTCGAGATCTCTGCTGGGACCTCCGTCACATTCTGGTCGGCATTCATCTGGAGAACTTGGCTGCGAAACGTAGCCTCCTTCAAGCTCTTTGCCACTCTCCTCCAACGGGTCAGCTCCTGAATCGCCATCCCGAGGCTCCACCCTCCAGAACCACGACACATTCCGGGTGACCTGACGCCCCACTTTTCTGGCAGCAACAATGGTCCCAGCGATCTTCTGGACTATCCAGATGTCAGGTTTAAAAGGGGTACGGAACTTCCAACCTGGGTGGCGATCCTTCAGAATGACGGATTCCCCCACTTTTAGGTCAGAATGTTTAGCCCTTCTCCTCTCGCTGGCCTAGACATTGGTCTGTTTCGCTTCTCCTGCGTCTTGAGTATATCCAACTCAGTGGGTTGCCACTGCTCATCAGCGTATCTGCAGTCCTGTGGTGGCGAACGAAACATCAACGCTGCCGGGGCACACCCCATCGTGCTATGGGGTGTCTGCCAGTATGCCCTCAGGAATGCATGCAGGCATATCTTGGCGTTCTCTTGTTGACTTACTCCAGTTCGTAAAGCGGGGCTCAAGGTCCACATGAAGTGCTCAACATGCCCGTTTGCCTGGGGCCATTGAGGGGTAATTCACCAGTGTGATATGGCGAACGAAACCTGAAACTCCTGGCCGTGAAATGGAGGACCATTGTCCATTGTTATGTCCTCCAGCAGACCCAGGAGAGCGAAAACCTTCTCCAAGACAGGATGGACGTGCTCAAATGCCGTGGACGTCACCAGTTCCACCATCGGGAACCGGGCGCACAAGTCAGTCATGACAGCCGTCAGCCAGCCATCAGGAAAACTACCAAAATCCAGGCTTACCCGGGGGCATGGTTGAGTGCTGGGTGGTTCGGTCATCACTGGAGCAAGGACGGGATCTCGAGCGGTGATCACACAGGGATCACCTGTTGGTATCAGGACATCTACCATGGCATCCATCCTGGGGAACCACACCTTCTCACGCAAACAGGCCTTAGTCTTCGCTGTCCCCTGATGACCCTGGTAAGCTAATTCTACAACTCTAAGGTGTAGACTGCGGGGTATTACTAAGTGCTGGCCCTGGAGAGGAAGGCCTTCCGGACTCACAGAGAGCTCCAGGCCTCACACTCCAAATCCACTGCATCGTCTTGCGCTCCTCAGAGTCAAAATCGTGCTTCTTGTCAAGGAAAAATTTCCATGACTGATTGGCTCAGCCGATGACTGCATATCGGATTGGGGTGTCAGTGATCTCCGTCACCATCAGCGCTATGGGACATGCTAGGTTCACAATCATACTTACGAAACTCTCTGTCCGTCCATCCACCTCCTCTTCTTCTTCTACCAGCGAGCGTGGCCGCAACGGATGGCGTGATAAGTAATCCGCAGGATTGTTGACTACAGGCCAGTAGACAATGTAAAACCGGTAGGGCTGGAGGAGGACCGCCCACCTTTCAATTCTTGGCGGCGCAATTCGGGCCGTGCCCGCAAAGAGTGATACCAGTGGCTTGTGGTCGGTAACCATCATAAATTCGTGCCCTCAAAAATACAAGTTGAAATGCTGACAGGCCCGTCGTATGGCCAGCACTTCCAGCTCAATTTGCGCATACCGGGCCTCCGTTGCCGAGAGGGCCCTGTTGGCATAGGCAACTGGCATCCACTGCTGGTGGCTCTGTCCTGCAGCAATACGGCTCCGAGCCCAATGGGGCTGGAGTCCACCACGACTTCCGTTCTCTTGTGCGGGTGGAAGTATGCCATGACCACAGAGTCCAACAGTGAACTTTTGAATGCTTGGAACGCCTTGTCCACTTCTATGCCCCACTCCCAGGGGGTGTTGGCCTTCATGAGCTGTTGAAGAGGTTCGGCAAGTGTGGCCAGATTGGGGATGAACCTCCCATAGTACGTTGCCATACAGAGGAAGCTTCTGACTTCAGTGGCGTTGCGAGGTAAGGCTGCTCCTTGGATGGCCTCTACTTTCTTGGGGTCAACCTTCAGAACTTCCCTTGAAAAGATGTAGCCAAAAAAGTCAATGGAGTTGTGGTACAAGGCGCATTTCTTCCGGTGCAATGTTAGTCCTGCTTCCGCTAACCCCTGGAGAGTGGCTCTCAGCTGTTTTAGATGTTCCTCTAACGTGTTGGGCAGTGTCTCCCGAATGGCATTGTGGAAGAGCTGCACGGCCGAAGAGCCCCCAAAGCTAAGGCACTTGTAACGTCGCAGCCCCACATGGGTTGAGAATGTGGTGACGTTCCGGCTTTCTGGGGTTAGCTCCCGCTGATGGTATCCTGAGTATAGGTCCAACTTAGAGAATCACTGGGCCCTGTTAAGATCCACAACAATATCGTCCATGGTGGGTGTGATGTGGCGTTCTCAATTTATGGCAATGTTGGGAAGGCGCATGTCCACACACAGACGAATGGTGTCAGGCTGCTTAGGCTTTGGAGCGATGACGAGTGGTGACACCCAGGGTGTCGGGCCCGGTCTCCTTCTCTATGACCCCCCACTCCTCAATTGTCTGTAGTTCACTCTCCACCTGGGGTCGTAAGTGGAAAGTCACCCGCCAGTGCCTTAGGGCAATGGGTCGTACTGCAGGATCAACATGTAACTGGAACTACTTTCCTTTCAGTTTTCCTAGCCCCTGAAACAACTCCGGGAAATGGGCCAGCACCGCCTCAGCCAGGGAGTCGTGGACTTGCCGGGCGAAAAACCCTAGCTCCAGGTCTTCCACTGTGTGGCATCGGAGAAGGGTTCCTTTCTTGCCTTCCAACACATGGCATTTGGCACGTGTCGAACGGCGCTCAATACCAACAGTAACCTCTATTGCCCCTCGCCGGGGTAACGGGTCCACGCCCCTATAGGCATATATCTTGGTCCTGCATAGTGTGAGCTCTGGTGGGGGAGATATCTTGCTGTATTGTTCCACATCCATAACGTTTACCAATGCCCCAGTGTCTATGAGCACAGTCACTGTTGTGCCATTTACCGTTATGGTACACATGGGTGGTGGCCTCCACCTCTGGTCCAACCTGTCAGCAAACGAAACAACAAATATCTCTGTGTCTTCATCATCCTCGTAGGGTTTGTTGCCTGGGTATGCGTCCACCGCCACCATCCCAGTGCCATCGTCTGGCGTAACTTGCTTTATTGCCGCCTTGCAGGCCAACGTGGTCATGGATCTGGGCCACCTCCCTCGGAAAACTTTGGCAAAATCGTTGGGCTTATCACATTTGGAGCAGTTCTTTCCCTTGGCAGGGCATACTCCTGGTATCCGGTGCTCTAGACCACAGCTACCGTACCCCTTTTCCTCCAGTCTCGGTGGTCGAGCCACATGCGGCTGATTGTAGCATCCTTGGACGGCGTCAACCCATTCTTCCTTTACTGGGCCCAATTTGGCCTGGCCTGGCCTGGTGCCGGAGCAGATCGCGCTAGGGCAGCATCCATGTCCTCTGCGACTATTGGACAGTTTGTGTGACCTTGCAAGGATAAGTATTTCATCCAGCGATATGCCTGTATAACATCACGTTTGGGGAGGCACCGACAGACATACAAGCTCAAACATACAGCCAGCAGCGGTATTTCTGAGCACCCTCTGACATCAGGGGGAGCGCAGACAGACAGGGATGCGCAGACAGACGGGAATGCGCAGACAGCTAGAACACCGGAAGAGAAATGCTTTTGCATTTCTCTTCCGACCGGGAGGTGGGGTGGGAGGGACAAGAAAGGAAAGGAAAGACCTTACCTTTCTTGTCTCTCACAGCATTTCTGCTGTTCGATCGCAATGCGATTGGGCAGCCAAAATGGCCACTAGACACCAGGGATTTAATTTTTTAGGTACTGTCAATAAGGGGAGCAGCCCCTTGGGCAAGGATCGCTCCCTAGGGGTCCATATTATTTTTAGGCCATTTCTGCCGCCCCTGGTGACAGATCGGTCTAATATAATTAGGCTGATTTGCCTCCGGGGGGCAGAAAGCCCCTAGACACCAGGGATAATTTTTTTTGTTTATTTATTTTTTTATGTATGGGGAGCGACCCCTTAGGCAAGGGTCACTCCCCGGGGAGCCAAATAATTTTTAGGCCAATTCTGCCCCACCTGGAGGCAGAAACCAATAGACACCAGGGAATTTATTTTTTTTATCATGCTGACACATAAGGGGAGCGGCCCCTTGGGCAAGGGTCACTCCCTAGGGGCCCATAATATTATTAGGCCATTTCTGCCTGGCCCCACCAACCCTATGCGGGCAGATCGGCCTAATATAAGCCTCTAGACACCAGGGCTATTTCTTTTTTTTTGGTTTTTTGTTTTTTTTTTTATATGCGGGGAGCGACTCCTTAGGCAAGGGTCACCCCCCGGGGGGGCAAATTATTTTTAGGCCATTACTGCCCACAGGGGGGCAGAAACCACTAGACACCAGGGAAATGTTATTGTTGTTATACTTACTCATAAGGGGTGTGGCCCCTTGGGCAAGAGCCGCTCCCAAGGAGGGACAAAAAATTTTAGGCCATTTCTGCCCCCACAGTGGCAGATCAGCCTAATATAATTAGGACGATCTGCCCCCAGGGTGGGCAGAAAACCCCTAGACACCAGGGATAACTTTTTTTGTTTGTTTATTTTTTATATGTGGGGAGCCACCCCTTAGGCAAGGGTCACTCCCGGTGGGGCCTAATTACTTTTAGGCCATTTCTGCCCCCCTCCCCCACCGGGGGCTGAAAAACCCCTAGACACCAGGGATAAAACATTTTTGGGGATTTTTTTTTTTTATATGTGGGGAGTGACCCCTTTGGCAAGGGTCATTCCCGGGGGGGGCGAAATTATTTTTAGGACATTTCAGCCCCCCTTAGTTGCAGAAACCACTAGACACCAGAGTTTTTTTTTAATCATACTTACGCATAAAGGTAAAGGGTAAAGGCCACTCGCCAGAGGTGGGCAAAATATTTTTAGGCTTTATATGCCCCCACCTTGGGGCAGAAATCTCTAGACACCAGGGATATATATATATATATATATATATATATATATATATATATATATTTATTTATTTTATTTACTTTATGATTTTATGTATGGGGAGCGACCCCTTAGGAAAGGGTCGCTCCCCTGGGGGGCAAATTGTATTTAGGCCATTTCTGCCCCTTTGGGAGCAGATCGGATCATTTTTTTAGGACCAATATGGCCTCGGGGGGGTAGAAACCACTAATCATCAGGAATTGGTGTGTGTGTATGTGTGTGTTTTGTTTGGGGGGGCAGCCCTTAGGGCAAGGGTCGCTCCACATGGGGGCATATTACTGTTGGCTATATCAGCCCCCCATGGGGGCAGACCGGCCTATTTTTGGAATGCCCATCTGTCCCCAAGGGGGGCAGAAAGCCCACCAGTGAAGATTTTTTTTTCAAAATAAGAGGGTGGGGGTATGGCCATAGCCCACCCCAAATAAATGGGGCCAAAGTTGTCCTGCCCACCAGTGGGCATATGGGGCAATTACCCGATACACACCCCGGGGGGGCAGAAAGTCTACTAGATGCCAGGGAATTAAAAAAAATAAAAAATAAACAATAATAGGGAGTTGGCTAACAACCAGTATGGCCCTGGTTATACCCCCACCCCAAATGAAGTGGGTAACAGTCTTTCAGCTCTCCCCTGCACAATAAAACATCTTATCCCATGGCAAGCAGGAGGACATTTAATTATTTTGGGTCTTGGTTTTACGTTTGGGTCATGACAGCTTGGTAACTCTCAAAAGTGTGCCACTTGGAATGTCGAGGGCTGCGTTTTTTGGACTTTGGGACGCTGCCATTTAGAAACATCCACAACACCTAGACACATCTAAAAACGAAAGATCTGGTTGATTCCAAGATAGTGTGCTTCACATACACCCCACACCATTTTCTTTCCCACAATGCCTTGCAAACCTCCAATTTTGCTGGGAATCACACATTTCTACTACATTTTTGAATTGTAACCTTCCGGAATCTGCAGGAATACACAAACTTCCTACCTCTCAACATTGTCTCATCAATACCAATACAAAATTATGCTGAACTTGTCAGACAAATTCTTTTTAATTTCAAACTGCCCTTTTGGACCCGCTTTGGTTCCCCCTTGATTTCCACATGTTTTTGGCTCTTCCGTATCACAGGCACTTGGCCCACCTACACAAATGAGGTATCATTTTTACCGAGAGACTGAGGGGAACATTGGGTGGTAGGAAATTTGTCCCGGTGTGGTGATCCCAAACAGAAATGTGGGAAAATTTAGATTTTTTTGCTAAATGTGAGGTTTGCTGAGGATTCTGGGTAAGAAAACATTGGAGGATCCACGCAAGTCAAACCTCCCTGCACTCCCTCTAGTGTCTAGTTTTCAGAAATCTCTGCGTTTGGTAGGTTTTCCTAGATGGCTGCTGAATCCAGGAACAAAAACGCAGGTGCCCCCCCTCCCCACCAAAAAAGGTAGTTTTGTATTTGATAATTTTGATGTGTCCAGATAGTGTTTTGGGGCATTTTCTGTCACGAGACCTAGGTGTACCCACACAAGTGAGGTACCATTTTTATCGGTAGACTTGGGGGAAATGCACAGGTTTGGTAGGTTTCCCTAGGTGCCGGCAGAGCTTGACGCCAAAATCCACAGCTAGGCACTTTGCAAAAAACAGCTCTGTTTGCTTTAGGAAAATGTGAAGTGTCCACGTTCTGTTTTGGGGCATTTCCTGTCGCGGGCGCTAGGCCTACCCACACAAGTGAGGTACCATTTTTATCAGGAGACTTGGGGGAACGCTGGGTGGAAGGAAATTTGTGTCTCCTCTCAGATTACAGAACTTTCTGTCACTGAAATGAGAGGAAATTTTTTTTGGGGACAAATTTAGAGGTTTGCAAAGGATTCTGGGTAAAGGAACTTGGTGAGTGCCCCATAAGCCAACCCATTCTGTAGTCCCATAGGTGTCTAGTTTTCAGAAATGTCCTGGTTTGCTAGGTTTTCTTAGGTGCTGAATGAGCTAGGGGCAAAATCCACAGGTCGGCACTTTGCAAAAAACATGTCAAATTTCAATGTAAAAATGTGATGTGTCTATGTTACGTTTCCTGTCGCAGGCACTAGGCCTACCCACACAAGTGAGGTACCATTTTTATCAGGAGACTTGTGGGAAAACAGAATAGAAGAACAAGTGTTATTGGCCTTTGTCTTATTCCACATTTTTTCTTTCCAAATGTAAGACAGTGTGTAAAAAAGACATCTATTTGAGAAATGCCCTGTAATACACGTTAGTATGGGACCCCGGAATTCAGAGACGTACAAATTACCACTGCTTCTCTACACCTTGTCATGGCCCATTTTGGAAATACAAAGGTTTTCTTGATATCTATTTTTCAATCTATATATTTCAGTAAATGAATTGATGTACACCCGGTGTAGAATGAAAACCCATTGCTAGGTACAGCTCATTTATTGGCTCTGGGTACCTAGGGTTATTGATGAACCGAGAACCCCAATATATCCCCGCAACCAGAAGAGTCCAGCAGACGTAACAGTATATTGCTTTAAAAAATCTAACATCGCAGAAAAAAGTGACAGAGTAAAAAGTGGAGAAAAACAGCATTTTTTGGGGACTTTAATTTTATAATTTTTTATTTATGCTGTTATTTCTATAGGAAAACACTGTAGGATCTACACAAATGACCCCTTGGTGAATTATACATTTTGTCTACATTAAAATGGGGTATGTCCCAGTAAAATTCCAAAATTGGTTTGAAAAATTGCGTTTTCTGATTCAAGTTTGCCTTTTCCTGAAAGCTGGGAAGATGGTGATTTTAGCACCGATTTTGTTGATGCCATTTTCAAGGAAAAAAACACGAGCCCTCTTCTGCAGCCCTTTTTTCCCCTTATTTGAAAAAACGAAATTTTTGCTGCATTTTGGCAAATTTCTTGGTCTCCTTCAGGGGAACCGACAAAGTATGGGTACCTGTAGAATCCCTGGAATGTGGGGAAAAAAGGACTCACATTTTGCTTGTGTAGCTTATGTGGACAAAAAGTTGTGATGGCCTAAAAGCGAAGAGCCCCAAATAGACAAAAAAAATCCCTGGCACCTGAGAAGGAAAAGGCCTGGCAGCGAAGGGGTTAAACATCTCGGTTGAATCTGTATTGCTGTGACTGCTCGCGCATGCGCAACACCGCGCTCGGGGAGCAGAGACGGACACACGAGCTGAAACATGCAGGAAGCAGCTGAATGAAAAAGCACCCTCTGACGTAGGGGGTGCAGATTCGGACGGGGGAGCGTCAAGAGGCAGTACACCCCAATAGACAGCATAAAAAGCACTTCTTATATGCAGTTTATAATGAAATTTGGAAACCTTCTCAACAAGAAGCTGCTGCCCGGTTAAGGCAAATAGATCAGGACCATTTACAGAAAGCGTTAGCACTTTAGACAACATTGTTTCTTCTGCAACAGACATCGTACAAAGTGACGTCATTCTTACAACATGAACAGAGTCAGCTAAGGTCCAACATGCAGTTGGGTTGGACACTACAAACAATGAAGTCAGGTTGCGTTCCCTGGCAACATGTCAGCAAGAGGGATATATTTTCTGCATTGAATTTGACGCAAAAACAAATAATGGTTAAGAAAGAAGAGACTTATGTCATGCTAAACATTGAGAAATTAGAAAAGTTGCCTTTTACTGTGGCTGAAATACCATCTGCTGAATGGTTAATACACAGGGTTATTAATCTGCCCATTTCAACATTGCAATTCACGTCCTGCTTGAAACACATTCCAGAGGCAGATGTGAAAGGCAAGGTGATAGTTACATCCATGAAGTGTGGGAGCTTCCCTTTTCACTCAAGTGTTTCAATGACATGAAAGAGGTCTTTCTTATCAACAGTAATGCAAGATTCATGTGAGCCATTCGATGGTTTGTAAGCAGCTGTCCTTGCACGAGACGTGTAACGCTTCAGCAGCAAACTGAGGGGCATATTTATACTCAGTTTGCGCTGGATTTGAGTAATTTTATTTTTACACAAATCCAGCGCAAACTTAACTCCATATTTATATTTTGACGCTAGACACGTTTAGCGCCAAAATATTGGAGTTAACGTAATTTTTTTTACAGTGAAAACCTACCTTGCGTCAATGCAAGGTAGGCGTTCCCGGGCACCTTATTTATCCTCCCATGCAAAAATCACGCACGGGAGGAGGAGGGCCTTAAAAAATGGTGCTAAGCCTGTTTAGCACCATTATTTAACACCTGCGTTAGGACAGGCATTAGGGAACCTGTGGGCTCATTTGCATGGTCAGAGACCATGGCAGCAGTCCACAGGTGCCCTTCCCTGCACCCAGGGACACCCCCAGCCACTCCTACCCACACTTGGAGGACACCTAAGGATGGGGGATTCATCCCAAGTAAGTCCAGGTAAGTTTAACGTTTTTTTTAAAGAGCCATAGAGGGGCCTAACTTGGGCCCCCCTATATGGCACTGTGCCCAGTGGCGATGCCCAGGGGACTTAAGTCCCCTGGGCATGGCCATTGGGCAGGGGGGCATGACTCCTGTCTTTACTGAGACAGGAGTCATGTCCATGGGGGTTGTGCATCAACAAAAATGATGCTAGTCAGGTTAGAGTCATTTTTTTTACTCTAACCTGACAAGTGACATTCTTTGACACACAACCTCCTGTTTCCCCTACGCTTCCCCCACCCGGTTAGCATAATTTATTTTGACACTAACCGGGCCTTACCACCGGCTAGCGTTATTCCATAAATATGACACCCGGCTGGCATCCAGGAATGGTGCTAGCTGGGGGTAAACATTTTGAGGTAAACCTGCGCTAACGCTAGGGCCATAGTCTCTGCATTCTACCCCCACTAAAACCATGACAGACCAATTACAGTAGTCAACAGTAAAACCGGGTTTAGTGAAGGTTGTGCTGGGAGTAGCTCTCACCAACATCAAAAGCACAATATAAAAAAGTGAAAGTTATATAAAGCTACTAGTGAGAAGGATAATCTGTATACTTACATTTTGATACGTATTTTGATACTACAACACAATAAGTATCATTACTTCAAAACTTTGTGAACAGATGCTGCAAAACATGTTTTCCATTTGCAATGTGGCTTTCAGTCATATAAATGAATGTTTGCGAATAAATTACCTGATTTATTGTGCAAATATCATTGCCATCAATAAAAAAACATCCTTCTTTAATACTACAATATAATTCCAGTGTGTGTGTAAAACTATTAAAGAAACATGTTTTCTCCGGCAATCAAAACTTAATCAACTTGCTCCTGGTTGTTTCTTATGGTCTTTGTCGCTCAGGCCCAATTTATGCATTTTTAATCTGGAGTGTTAACAATGCCATCTATGCGAGGCCTGTGCGTCCGTGAATCTTATCTTGGACGTGTGCTGATGCTGCGGTCTGCTCCAGACTGGAAGGCTCTAATGTTCCAGAAACGCCTCTTTTTGAGGGTCTGCATTCTGCCTCCTGCCATTATCAGCGCTCATATCACAGATTCTTGGATCGAGGCAGCAAGAGACCACGCACCTCCTCTCCTGTTTCTGTACATTTTCGGTTACTGGTGTATAACACGTGTCAGTTCTGTTCTGAGACGCACAAAAGTGACATATGGCTTTGAGTTGGTTGTATCTGTGTAACAAAAATATGGAATTGCTTGCAAAATCACTGTGCATGACCACTGGGATTGAAAACTATCTTAGTTTAAAAATACCATTCAATTCCCTGTTGCCATTGCTCCAGAAGTGAAGGGGCCTATTAATGCAAGAATTCTGTATGTCAAAGGGTATCACATGATCGGTTTGCTTTGTCCTTCTCCCACATGTATGCGAAAATATTTTTCGCCCTGCCTTACCTTTTGATGTTTTGAACCTTCATCTGGGAGTGGAATTTGGCCTGGAATACTTTCTGGTCATCTTGTACTTTCCATCAATACTGCTAGTGCAGGTGTATTAATACAAATTATTAATGAGTGTTTATGTATTCTGAATAATTCGTTTATGTAGCAAATGTAATAACGTAGAAATCAAATGCATACATTTGAAAATGTGATCAAGAAGAATGACCGCCAATGTTAATGAAATGTACTTATTAATACGAAATATTGAGCATTTGTTATATTAATGTAGTAGTGCATCATATTAAGGGTTATGCATTTTGCCTTAGCTTTATTAATTGTAGGCCTTAACTTAGCAAGTGTCTTGCCCTAGTGTGCCAGGCTTCATGTCAAAGCTGTATTTCTTAACGTTTAATAAAATGCCTGTCCTAGAGAGTTAAACTATGATTTTCCAGTTTGCATTATGTGCTTGTAGCGGAGAATTGCTTCTCATGAGAACCAACTGCAATAAGATGCTGTTCCTACTAATGTAACATTTTATGTGTAATGTGTGTGAGACTGGCTTTCTCAGGAGGAGAACAGTGGAGATACTGAGTGGAAGCTGCAACAATATTGTTATCTGACAAGCCAGATGATGAGGACATTGCAGGACAAGCCAATGAATGACGTGTGAACGGAGTAATAGTAGAATTCATAGATTTGGGATTTTAGTTTTATTGGACAAAGTTTGAACATGCGATTAACTGACCAATAGGAACTTGGGAAGTAGTTTTACTAGTTTTAATTTAACGATGCTGCACTGAGAAGAACCCAGCATTCTGCCCTTGCATTTTGCCTTAAGCACTCTGCATTTGCCATACCGTCATTGCCGGTTTTCTTGCTGGCCGAAAGTTAAATATTTCTTGTGCGTCTTGTCAAGAGACTTGCATAACTTTAATGCATAGAGACTTTGCGTTTTCTGAACTTTGATGCTGAATCCTGATACCTTGCTGATTGACTGACGTCCTGAGGAGGAAGGCTGACTCTGCTTGCTGAACAACATTGAGGATAGGTATAAGGCAATAGACCATTGATTATTATGCATATTTCCTATTCTTTCTAGGTACCAACTGCTATGTTTTGATAGAGCCATAGTTAGATGTTTTGCCAAATTTGGTTACTAAATTGTTTGCATAAAGCCCAACATGCTGATGCTAATCTGGTGTTACTTAAGGATCCTCACTAATGAACTTACGCTAACAGGGATTAATGCTTGATGAATTTCTCTGCTAAACTTAATGTATGTGATGACTTTGACGCTGTTGACTTTGTTATTAATTTGCACTGTACCCTTAGAATGTGTTGTAGTTCGAGCTTTGATTAGATTACGTTTCTTCCGCCGCTTTGGACCACAAGTACTGTTTCTCTATGTGTTTCATTTTATTTTGAGATTAATCTACATGACCTTAGTATTGTTATTATAGGGAAATAAATATTCTAACTTTTAATAAAAGGTGTGGTTATTCATGACTGAATGGTCATGGTGTGTGACAATTACTGACTCCATTGATTATTGCTGGTATTGATTGCTAATGATTATTGACTATTGTGTATTGGTTATTGATTATTTACTGGAACTATGGTAAGAACATCTTAACTGCGAGTCAAAGGGCTCATCGATCTATTTGCGTCCCCTTGTAAGTTTACTTATTAAGGTCAGACGCGCTAGCAGAGATGGTAACAGACTGATGGTTTGTCTCCTTAAGAGCTTATCATAGATGTCCTATATAGAATAATAGGCGAACAGAGATGGTAAGGGAGGTGATGGTTTGTCTCCTTAAGAGCGTATAACAGAGATAGTAGCAAGATTGAAGGTACCAGGGGTAGTAGTAGAATTCATTATTATTGAGATTTGGATTTTATTTTTCAATGATGGTAATTGGAGAGAAAATTATGTTCCCTTAAGCCCGGAAATGACTTTCCCAGAATCCTGGATCCTGCTAATGGTTGTTTGAGGATGTTCTTGGTATTCTAATGACTGTGTGAATGAAATAGGTTGCGCTTGCGCAGCTTATGCAAATTGCAGGTGAATTGTGAGGTTTGTGAGGGCTTAGGGAGTTTGCGTACTCCAAATGAAGTTGTAGAAGGAGTGTGCATACTCTGCAGTGTGAGAGTAGGGAAGTCGTCAAACTTCATGTGTGTTTAGCGCTTTCTGCTAAACAATTGTACACTTGGTGGTTGAGGTACGGACCCTGCGTGGTCTAAGACTCCGGAGTATATTGAAAAGTGTATGAGACACTTGTTTTTATGTTGTAATCTGTCTGGTTTAGTAAGTTGATCGGCCGTGGTCAACAAGTCAGGATGTGAGTCAAAGTGAGTGAAAGAAAAATTTAGACTGAGATTTGGCAAGTCCTATGTGTACCAGGACAGACCCATTGATCAGTTGAGAGTAAAATTTGCAGGTCGAATTTTGCTTGCGAATTTGGGAGACCGGATTTCTGAAGCGACAGTGTTACCTTTCCTGTAGTAAATCAGCAGATTTGTTTTTAGGTTTTGTTTTTTGATTAGTGCTCGCAATTTTTTCATTAGTGTTAGACCTGACTGCCTTTGGGTGGTCACCCCTAACCTTTTGTCTGCCTCCCTCCACTTTTTAAGATACTGTTTTTCTGTTTGTAAGACTGCGCACTTTACCACTGCTAACCAGTGCTAAAGTGCATATGCTTTCTCTCTTTAAACATGGTAACATTGGATCATACCCAATTGGACTATTTAATTTACATATAAGTCCCCAGTAAAGTGCACTGCATGTGCCAGGGCCTGTAGATTAAATGCTACTAGTGGGCCTACAACACTGATTGTGCCACCCACTTAAGTAGCTCCTTAACCTTGTCTCAGGCCTGCCATTGCAAGGCCTGTGTGTGCAGTTTCACTGCCAATTAGACTTGGCATTTAAAAGTACTTGCCAAGCCTAAAAACTCCCCTTTTTCTACATATAAGTCACCCCTAAGGTATGCCCTAGGTAACCCATAGGGCAGGGTGCTGTGTAGGCAAAAGGCAGGACATGTACCTGTGTAGTTACATGTCCTGGTAGTGTAAAACTCCTAAATTTGTTTTTACACTGCTGTGAGGCCTGCTCCTTTCATAGGCTAACATTAGGGCTACCCTCATATACTGTTTGAGTCCTTCCCTCCCAGAAACTCTGCAACGATCTCTCCACCTTCTTCCACCAGAAAATCGCAGCCATCCACGACAGCTTCAACACCGCACCTCCGCCAGACCCCACCCCCGACGACTCCTCCCACGCCTGCCGCCTCACCACCTGGACCCAAGTAGACGACGCCGAAACCCTAACAACCATGAATTCTATCAACTCAGGCTCTCCCACGGACCCGTGCCCACATCACGTATTCAACAAAGCCGACGCCACCATCGCCCCCAAACTCCGCAAGATCATCAACCTCTCCTTCAACTCCGCCACCTTCCCAGACAGCTGGAAGCACGCAGAAATCCAACCCCTCCTCAAAAAACCCAAGGCTGACCCCAATGATCTCAAAAACTTCCGACCAATCTCTCTCCTCCCTTTTCCAGCGAAAGTCATCGAGAAGATAGTTAATGCACAGCTCGCCCACTTCCTAGAAGTCAACTCCATCCTAGACCCCTCACAATCTGGATTCAGACGAAACCACAGCACTGAGACCGCACTCCTCGCCGCCACAGATGACATCAGACAACAAATGGACAACTGCGAAACCTCAGCCCTCATCCTCCTCGACCTATCTGCCGCTTTCGACACAGTCTGCCACCGCACCCTGCTAACCCGTCTCCACGAAGCCGGCATCCAAGACAAAGCCCTCAACTGGATCTCATCCTTCCTCTCCGACAGAACCCAGAGAGTCCGACTCTCACCCTTCCGCTCCAAAGCCACCAACCTCATCTGCGGCGTCCCCCAAGGATCCTCTCTTAGCCCAACGTTGTTCAACGTATACATGGCCCCCCTCGCACGACTGGCCCGTCAACACAACCTCAGCATCATCTCCTACGCCGACGACACCCAGCTCGTCCTCTCCCTGACCAAAGATCCGCTCACCGCCAAAACCAACCTCCACGAGGGACTAAAATCCATCGCCGAGTGGATGAGCAACAGCCGCCTGAAGCTCAACTCCGACAAGACGGAAGTCCTCATCCTCGGACGCACCCCCTCGGCCTGGAACGACTCCTGGTGGCCCACTGCCCTCGGACCCCCACCCACCCCAGCCAGCCACGCACGAAACCTCGGCGTCATCCTCGACTCTGCTCTCACCATGTCCAAACAGATCAACGCCGTCTCCTCTTCTTGTTTCAACACCCTCCGCATGCTCCGCAGGATCTTCAAGTGGATTCCAACAGGAACCAGGAAGACGGTGACCCAAGCCCTCGTCAGTAGCAGACTTGACTACGGCAACGCACTCTACACAGGCATCCCAACGAAAGACATCAAACGACTCCAACGCATCCAGAACGCATCCACCCGCCTGATCCTCGACATACCCCGCTGATGTCACATCTCCCCCCACCTGAAGGACCTCCACTGGCTCCCTGTGGAAAAAAGGATCACCTTCAAACTCCTCATCCACGCACACAAGGCACTCCACAACACCGGACCCACCTACCTGAACACCAGACTCAACTTCTACGTCCCCACACGTCAACTCCGCTCGGCCAACCTCGCCCTCGCCATCGTCCCCCGAATCCAGCGCAAGACCTCTGGCGGCAGATCCTTCTCCTTCCTCGCCGCCAAGACCTGGAACTCTCTCCCCACCTCACTACGCCAGACCCAGGACCTCCTCACCTTCAGGAGACTCCTCAAGACATGGCTCTTCGAACGCTAGCAGCACCCCCCCCCGGCCCCTCCCCCCTCCGGCGCCTCGAAACCCTGTCGGGTACATAGCGCGCTTTATAAATTCTTGATTGATTGATTTGAGGGGTAACTGCTGATCTAAAAGGAGTAGGAAGGTCATATTTACTATGGCCTGAATGGTGATACAAAATCCTGCTGACTGGTGAAGTTGGATTTAACATTACTATTTTAGAAATGTCACTTTTAGAAAGTGAGCATTTCTCTGCACTTAAATCCTTCTGTGCCTTACAATCCACGTCTGGCTGGGTTTAGTTGACAGCTCCCTTGTGCATTCACTCAAACACACCCCAAACACAGGATACTCAGCCTTACTTGCATACATCTGCATTTTGAAAGGGTCTTCCTGGGCTGGGAGGGCGGAGGGCCCGAAACTTGCATGTCAAAGGACTGTAGCCTGCCCTCACACAAAGGACTGCCACACACCCTACTGGGACCCTGCTAGACAGGATTGAACTGAAAGGGGACCTGGTGCACTATAAACCACTCTTTGAAGTCCCCCCCACATCAAAGGCACAATTGTGTATTTAAACAGGGCCTCTGCCCCTACCAACTCAGCCACTTCCTAGAGAAGAGAACCTGAACCAGAGCCTGCATCCTGCCAGGAAGAACTGCCTGGCTGCCCAAAGGACTCACCTGACTGCTTTCTGTGAAGGACTGCTGCCTTGCTGTTGCCCTGCTGCCTTGCTGCTCTCTGGCTGTGGTGAGAAGTGCTCTCCAAGGGCTTGGATAGAGCTTGCCCCCTGTTCCCTGAAGTCTCAGGACCAAAAAGAATTCATCTCTACCAGAAGGACTCCTTGTGCAGTGAAAATCGCCGCACATCCTGCCAAAAACGACGCACAGCTGTGAAAAATTCACTGCACGGCAAACAGAACGATGCAGCCCGACTTCGCAATGAGAAGATCGACACAGCGCCAGCATAGCAACCGGAAATTCGACGCACAGCCCACTGGATCGACGCACAGCTGATCCGGAATGACGCAGCTGGACTTCCAGAGAGGAATCAACGCAGCCCCTGCTGTGCGGTAGAAATTTCCATGCAACACCCAGCGGATCGACGCAGCCCCTGTGACTTCATCCTGTCAGTGCCGGATTGACAGCTCAGCAGTTGACTGGATGGTTATACAAGCTGAATACCCCACAGAATGCTCCTAAAGGAGAGGAGTATTTGAATTGTGCTAGACTATGCCTGGAAGCAGGTGAACTCATTGAGGGAACTATCGGGGTGAACCGGTTAGAATCCTACACAGAGGCAGAATTGAGATATTTGTGCCTGAAGGTGACGAGGGAAGTGAGCAATGTGCCTCAGAAACTAGCAGACTTGGCAGAGAAGTACAGCATAGAAATCAAGAAAACTAAGCATTTGAAAAGGAGTTACAGATTAGACTTTGAACACATGATATCTGCCGGAACGAAGGCACACCTTAAGGAATTGCTTCAAAGTGCTCAGACCTTGGGAGCATTAGACAAAAGGGAAGGCAGATTGGTAAAGAAGAGAGACCAAAGAAAAAAGGATTCTTTGGAGCTGTCTGCAAATGTGCAGAAGGATACAAATTTTACAAATGAGAGAGATTCCAGGGCGGAATTTTGTTCATGTCCCATGGAGCAGAAGTTAAATTTTGTCATTTACAAATAATAATCCAAAATTGAGAGAAACGCCAATAGAGTGGTATAAGCAGCCAGACAGATTTGTGAAACTTGCAAAGTGCCTATGGGAGGACTTGAACACATTGCTAGAGATAGTGGTTCCAGCTGATCTGTGGATTGAGTGCAAGATCAGTGTAGATTGGCCAACAAGTGAACTGGAGAGAGACAAAAATACAGATGCACCATCTCCTGAGGTAATGAAATATTACTATAAGGTGACTGAGTTTTTGAAAACGAGAATTTCGCTCAAGAATATTGATTGGCAGAGGATTGACAGGACAGCTCAGGAAGCAAAGGAGTCAATAAATGCGTATTATGAGAGATTGTTGAAGGCATTCAAGCATTACAGTGGTACAGAAACAATTGAGGCGAAAGACATGCTCCATTTTCTGTTCAGATTTGTGGAAGGACTGAGACCTGAAATTAGCCAGATGATTAAGAGCAATTTGATTTGTTGGCAAGCAAAGCCGATTGATGAGGTGTTGCTGTATGCAAAATACTGTAGTGACAAGATTGAGTTGAAGCAGAAAAAGCTGAAAGAGAAGGCAATGGTGATGCAGATAAAAGCAGCTCAATCAGGGGTGCAAGGAAATTTTCTGCAACAGTCACTGCAACAGCAGCAGGGAAACATGATGTTGCAGCCCCAAATGAGAGGTAGAGGTCCTGGAGGAAATATGACTTGTGGTCCAGACTTGAGTACTGTAGTGGTTCAGAATGATGTGCAGGGAATGACAAAGTTATTGCCACGTCACCTTTGCAGAGCCGTTGGACATTGGAAACGGTTGTGTCCGATGATGTTGCAGGAAGGTGTCGTTCAGCAAAGTAATGACATCAATTCATTCCAGAATGTGAGAGGACTGGGAGTGAGCGGTCCTAATCCAAATTTTCTGAATAATGTGAATCAAGGGCACATTTTTCAGCCTATGCAGCAGGTGCAAATGCCACTTGTACAAATGTCACAGTTGCAGCCAATGCAACAGCAGGTTCCCGTGGTACCTAGACAGCAAATTAGAATACCTCAAGCCCCGATGGAAGAGCAAAAGATGATGCTTTCTCAACAGGTCACAGGTCAATGGCTTAACCAAAGTAGTAACACAGTGCACCAATTCCCATTACAGAGTGAGAATGCAAAAAATTATGACTGGTCGAGTGACAGTTCAGATGAAGAGCCATGTGTGCTTGCAACTTCCTTAGAAGTAGATCAAATAGGTCCCTATGTGAAGGAAAAAGGTTATGGGTCACAGAATGTCATTCTTGGTTGACACGGGAGCTACACGCTCTACAGTGAGAAGTGCAGTAGTTCCAAATCTGCTTCTTTCATGTAGAACAGTTCATGTTGTGGGAGTAGCAAACCAGTATTTGACAAACCCAATTACAGATCCAGTTCAAATTAAGATTTGCAACTTTCAGGGATTTCACAAATTCATAGTTTGTGATTCAAGTCCGGTATCCCTGCTGGGAAATGACATCCTGTATAAAACGAACTGTTAGATAACTTGTTCAAATGAGGGGATTGAGATCCAGACGAATAGTGATGATGAATATGACCAAGCCCCAGAGACAGAGTGTGAAACTGTAAATGAGGAATACCCTCTGATTGAATTTTTCCCGATGTTCACAGTGAAAGAGCTCCCTCCTGGTTTGCAGAGAACGGTTAAAGAGAAAGTGTGGGATCTGACAGGAAAAGAAGTAGGTTTAATAAAGGGAGTTGAGCCAGTTAAAGTTACTGTGAAGCTGAATGCAGTTTTCCCTCAACTTCCACAGTACCACATGCCGCAAGATGTCCTAATGAAGGTTGCTCAGATAATTGCAGACATTGTAAAGCAAGGGGTTCTGAAGGAAGTATTGAGCAGCCCATGTAAGTCACCGATAACTGGTTTGCAAAAGGCAGTGTGGGAAAGTTCGAATTGTTCAGGACTTGCGAAAAATAAATGAGATTGTGGTCAAATCTTGTACTGTGGTGCCAAAACCAGCTGTGATAATGTTTCAGATTCCATGTGATGCTGAGTGGTTCACTGTCATTGATTTGTCACAAGCCTTCTTTTCTATGCCTCTTCATGAGGATAGTCAATGTCTCTTATGTTTCAAATTCCTGGACCAAGTTTATTACTGGTGCAGAATTCCTCAAAGGTTTTCAGAGTCACCTTCCATGTTCAATCAGATCTTGAAAAATAATTTAGAGTTGTTGGAATTGCCTTCCCAATCGACCCTGGTGCAGTACATTGATGACTTTCTGATTGAGTCCAGAACAAGGGACAAGTGTAAGTATGATACGATTGCCCTGTTGAACCATTTGGGAAAGAATGGTCACAAAGTATCTCTGCTTAAATTGCAGTACTGTCAAAAAGTATTGAAATATTTGGGTCACCAGATTGAGAAGGATTCAAGAAAAATATCCGGAGAAAATATTACAACCATATTGCAGATAAATCCCCCAACCACACTGAGAGATGTCAGGATGTTTTTAGGGATGGTAGGCTATTGTCATCAATGGAGTCCACATTTTTCAGTCATTTCGAGACCATTGCAGAAACTGACCCATAAGGAAGTCACTGATCCCATTGTGTTAGACCAGGCTGGAATGAACGCATTCACTGAATTGAGAGAGAGAGGTTCTGTGCAAGGCTCCAGCGTTGGCTATGCTTGATTACACAAAACCTATCACATTGTTTTGTCATGAGCGTGGTGCATGTTCTTTGTTTGTCCTGACACAGGTCCATGGAGGTGTAAATCACTCAGTAGCATATTTTTCAGCTACTTTGGACCCAGTTGCAGCAGCCTTACCGGGTTGTTTGTGCGTGATTGCAGCAGTTGGTCAGAGTGTTACACAGTGTGAAGGCATTGTGGTGGGACATCCCCTGACTGTAATGGTCACTCTGTTGAGATTCTACTTACAAGGACGAAAACCCAATATTTGACTGATGCGAGGATGACCAGATATGAAACGAGTATTCTAGGGTCACCAAATGTGTCATTGAAAAAATGTACAGTGCTGAACCCGGCAACTTTACTTCCAAATGAAAATGTCGAAATTGAGCAAGTGGAAGATGTTGAGCATGACTGTCTTGAAGTAACTGACTTGTGCACAAAACCGAGACCTGACATTAGAGATACCCGATTGGAAGAAAATGACCAAATTATCTTTGTTGATGGTTCTTGTCTGAGAGACAATGCAGGGACATTGAGACCAGGATATGCTGTGTGCACAATTACTGGTACTTTGGAAGCTTCTTGGCTTCGAGGAGTGTATTCTGCCCAAGTAGCGGAACTGGTATCCCTTACTAGAGCGTGCCATGTTTCTGCTCATTTGAAAGTTACAATCTATATGAATAGCCAGTATGGATTTGGAATAGTCCATGATTTTGGCCAGTCGTGGTTGCAGAGAGGTTTCATGACCTCTTCTGGTTCTACCGTGAGAAATGCTGAGAGAATTAAAGAATTGTTACATGCTATTCAAATGCCTGAAAAGATTGCCATGGTGAAATGCAGTGCACATCTGAAGTCTCAGGACTTTGTGTCATTGGGAAATGGATATGCAGACCAAGTCGCAAGGTTTTGCGCATTGAACTGTATATCATTAAAAGACAAGTGGGAACTGTTATCTGAAGAAGATAAAACCTGTACAAGCTATGCATTAAAAGTAATTGTCACCGTGGAGGAATTGAAAATGTTACAAAAAAATGCTGACAGGGAGGAAAAACGATCATGGAGCAAAATGAAATGTGTGCAAAGACAAGATGAATTGTGGGTTTCAGAAGAGGGTCAATTGGTTTTGCCAAATAGTCTGTTGTCTCAAATGGCGAGGTACTATCATGGTCAAGCACATATTGGGAGGGATGCAATGACTCGGTTGTTCAAACATGTTTGGTTTAACCCAAAGTTTAGACAAGTTGCTGAAGCAGTTTGCCATTGTTGTGGCATTTGCCAACACTTCAATGTGTGAAAATGGACAGTGGTTAATTTGAGCCACATTGGAAGAGAGGGCGGTCCATTCAGCAGAATGCAGATGGATTTTATTGAGATGCCTGTGTGTGGATGTCTGAGATATGTGGTGGTGATTGTTTGCATCTTTTGTTACTGGATTGAAGCTATGCCATGAAGAAATGATAGTCTCACAGTAGCAAAACTACTGCTTATGGAACTGGTACTGCATTTCGGGTTTCCGATCTCTTTAGAATTACATAGGGAAAGTCACTTCAACAATGAAGTAATTAAGTTACTGTGTGCAACACTGAACATTGAGCAGAAGTTGCATTGTAGTTACCACCCTGAAGCATCAGGACTAGTGGAACAGATGAATCATACCTTGAAGTCAAGAGTTGCAAAGATGTGTGCGTGCACGAGTTTGAAATGGCCCGACGCATTGTCTTTAGTGTTTATGTCAATGAGAAACACACCTCACCGAAAGACAGGATTGTCACTGCATGAGATCCTCATGGGCAGAGCAATGAGGTTGCCAGCGGTGCCTGCAAATGCACTTGTCAACAAAACAGATGATATGGTGTTGGACTACTGCAAAGTTCTGGCTGATGTGGTTTGTGCTTTCTCTCAGCAGGTGGAACCCACCACACTGTCACCGATCCATGACCCAGGGCACAACATGAGAGCTGGAGGCTGGGTCGTGGTCCAGAAACACATGAGGAAAACGTGTTTGGAGCCTCATTGGAAGGGACCTTATCAAGTAGTTTTGACAACTACCACATCTGTGAAATGTGCTGGAATCCCCAACTGATTCATGCAAGTCACACGAAGAAAGTGACATGTCCACTGGATCATGAAGAAGAGTTGTTGAGAGTTCCAACAACAGCGAGACAAGTCTCGGGCCGGAAAGAGAACAAAGGGGAACTGAGACTGGATCTGAGCCCCTTAAGGATGGCTCAGTCACTCCTGTGAGAGACGAAGGAGAAGACCTACAGGAGGGTGACGGAGAGCCTATCTCAATTGAGGCAGCAGGAGAGCCTAGTCAGAGGAGGGTTTTCCCACAAGTAGACTATCTTGAGAGACAAACAGAGCAATTGCCAGACCCAAGGGGGAAAGGAGATGAGGTGGATCAAAGTCACTGTGATCTGACTCCTCCTGAACCGACTGCAGGTCCATCAAGGGAAAACACTGCAGAACCAGGAGAAGGTTCGACTCTGAAGAGAACACTGACAAAAGGTCCACTGAAAGGAGATAAGTGTCCGGTGTTGCAAGTAGAAAGAAGAAAATAAATGGTTGCTAAGACAACCATAGAGGAAGAAGTAGATACCACAAGGAGAGAATATTCAAGTGAAGGAGAACTAAATGGTGATAAAAAATTGAAAAGAAAGAGAATAGCAAGTCAAAGATACGCAGGTCCTGAATGGGCGTATGCAACTACAAATGAATGGCAGCAAGAATTTTTTTCTTTTTGTTTTGATAGGGACATTCCGGGTCAGTATTTTGGCACTTCAAGGAAGCTAGTGAACCGAACTGATAAAACAATCTGAGAGAAAAATCTTTGAGAAAGAGACTGTTGAGAGTAAACCGGAAGAGAACTTGATAACCTAATTTGACTTTTGAAACCTGATTTTGACAAAGCTGCTTACCGATTTTGACAAGGGATCCTGGAAGTGAGACTGAAAGCTGTAAATAATTGCTGAAAAAAGAGTTGTCTATTTTTGCTGCATGTTTTTCTAAATTTCTTTTGCATTCTGATTCTTTACAGATCATGAGTAACATTAGTCAGAAGGGTAGGAATGCTAGGCGCTCTCAATATATGAGTATTGGTTTGGCAATTATGTGTGGGATATTGTTTGTGGTGTTGATTGTGGGTATATCTGATCTTGATAAGAGTGAAGCCAACCATACTTCTGCGTTTGAGATGACTACTGCACTAACGGCAATAGAGAGGTTTAGGCTAGATGAGAAATATTTGCATGGGGATCTTTCTTCTAATGTTTTCTATCGATTGTTGAGTGAGTATGTTGAGACAATGGAGGCGAAGAATTGTTATGTGTGTACGCAGATTCCGTCATCAGTCGAGGAAGGAGTTATTTACCATAGTTTGCTATTAACTTACAGAATAAGTTGTAGTCTGCTACTAACAAGATTTTATAACCAGGAGTACATAAAGTATTTTTACTCGAATTATGATGTTGTGTTTTCGTTTGTTCCTATAATTAGGTGTTTGAGTAGAGTAGCTAAGGAGAATAACATAGTAATAGAGGTTTCTTTGAACCTATGTTGATGTTTGGCACAGATTATGCACACCGCAATAATCTGACATGCTTGCTCACACCTTTAAAGAAAAGCTTCTTAGATCACACAGAGGACAGGAGAAAGGCATTAAAGGAGAAGTTAGAAAAAGGCATAGAGAAAAGGACTTACAGGAATGATTATGCTTATAGTGTAATTAAAACGCAAGGGAAATTAGCTTTAGATGCACAACATGTAGGGAAACTTTGTATATACAGGCCTAAATTGCACACAGACACTTTATTTGTGGGAACTAGTGAAAGTAAGTATGTGTTTTTGTTTCAGAGTAAATGGACGTTTATGTTGAATGGACAGGACCCAGCTATTCCTGGGATTTATTACATTTGTGGTCTTAATGCTTAATAGCGTCTTCCAAGAGGATGGTATGGGACATGTTATTTGGGGATAGTTTTCCTAAAGATCTATCAAATGGATGATTTGAGGAAATTTCTGAGAATGACTGAATTACATCATATGAGACAGAGGAGGGAGTCCTCTTCTGGTATAGTGGGAGATATATTTGTAGCAGTGATTCTTTCAGTGGGAGTCATTCTGAATTTGATAAAGATTCAAAAGTTGTCTACTATTGTGGATAACATGCTGACAAATTTTTCAGGAGCCATACTACTAATAGATACTGAGTTAGCTGCTGATAGAGCTATGACTCTTCAAAATCGTCTTGCTTTAGACCATGGATACTCAAAGTACGGCCCGCGGGCCTCATGCGGCCCCTCTGACCTTTACATGCGGCCCCTGGGGCAACAGGAGCACTGGGCAGCTGTTTGCTTGACTCTGCACTAACAATAACAATATTAAATACACACACAATCATTTATTTCAAACTTAATTGGTGTTAAAGGAAGTAACAAGGGACGCCTGCACTTAACTTTAGAAAAGTCTTCATTTTTAAAGACATCTTGCTGCACAAGTGTAAAACTAAGACAGTCTTTTTAAAATTAAAAATGTGTATTTAGTTAACATGCAGAACCTTTTTGCCTTAGTACAATTTATTTTATCAGTGCACTGAGATGTATTCCTTTAAAAGTGATAGTTTTCAAACATACATTTTGAAACATACATTTTGAAACATTATTTCCCTTACCCTTAGAACACAACCAATAGTAAATTGAAGAGGCCAGTCACTTGGTATGTGCACTTTATCGGTGGCCTGGGTTCCAATCATAATAAACATTATAGTTTATTAAATCAAACATAGAGGCAGGTTTTGTGCAGCGCACACCATGAATCATGTATTTCGAGGTCATCTTAAATGTAATAATGCAGAAAAAGTAGTGAAGTGAGACTAAACAATTGCCTAGGATCACACAATTTGAAAAAGTGGGTAAGCCGGGATTCATTCCAGGTTTTCTGGTTTTCCATTGTTTATTTCAGCCACTAGATGTATATCATTTGCTTCTCCTACACCTACCTTGCCACCAATACCCTCCTCACGTGACCGCCACAGCCCTGGCATCAATGCGGCCCCCAGGCGTGTCACAAACCAAACTTTTTGGCCCCTGGGAAAATGTTTGCGAGTACCCATGCTTTAGACATTCTTTTAGCGAAGGTTGGTGGAGTATGTAGAATGATTAATTCTAGGCATTGTTCGTATATTCCTGATAATAGTAAAGAAACTAGAGGTTTAATTACTAATCTGACTATTGAAAGTTCTGATTTGAAAGAACTGAAGGAACCAGGTGTTTTTGGAAAAGATTAGCAAAGGTTTTGCTTCAGTGAGAAATTGGCTCAGCAACTTTTGGAATGGGATACTATTGAAAATCATGCAAGGGATTTTAATTGTTGTGGTATTCTAATTGGAACATGGGGATTGTGTAAATTATGCAAAAGAATTCAATTGAAAAGGTCAAAGAATAATCAGAGGAGGGAAGAAAAGAAAAGGAAAAAATTGTTTAGAGAAAATTCAAAAGGGAAACAAAAGTATGAAGGGATCGAACTGACAGAATTTAAGTTGATGCAAACATTTGTGGGTAATAGTGTGATGACACATTTAGTCATCAGAGGATGGATTGCTACCGCAGGTGTATTAATAAAAATTATTAATGAGTGTTTATGTATTCTGAATAATAAGTTTATGTACAAAATGTAATACCATAGAAAACTAATGCACGCATTTGAGAATGTGGTCACAAAGAATGGCCACCAATGTTAACAAAATGTACCAATCAATTATTTAATAATATGAAATATTGAGCATTTGTTAGATTAATGTAGTAGTGCATCATATTAAGGGTTATGCATTTTGCTTTAGCTTTATTAATTGTAGGCCTTAGCGAGTGTCTTGGCCTAGTTTTCCAGGCCTCATGTCAAAGCTGTATTTCTTAACATTTAATAAAATGGCTGTCCTGGAGAGTTAAACTGTGATTTTCCATTTTGCATTATGGGCTCGTAGCTGAGAATTGCTTCTCATGAAAACCGACTGCTAGAAGATGCTGTTCATACTAATGTAACATTTTATGTGTAATGTGTGTGAGACTGACTTTCTCAGGAGGATAACAATGGAGATACTGACTGGAGTGTAAGCTGCAACAATATTGCTATCTGACAAGCCAGTTGATGAGGACATTGCAGGACAAACCAATCAACGACATGTGAATGGAGTAATAGTAGAATTAATAGATTTGGGATTTTAGTTTTATTGGACAAGTGTGAACATGGGATTAACTGACCAATATGGGTTTGGGAAATTATTTTACTTGTTTTAATTTAATGACGCTGCATTGAGAAGAACTCCTCATTCTGCCCATGCATTTTGCCTTAAGCATTCTACATTTGCCATACGTCATTGCCGATTTTCTTGCTGGCCGAAAGGTCAATATTTCTTGTGCGTCTTGACAAGAGACGTGCTTATCTTTAATGCTAAGAGACTTTGCGTTTTCTGAATTTTGATGCTGCATCCTGATACCTTGCTGATCGACTAATGTCCTGACTGACTCAGCTTGCTGATCCACATTGAGGATAGGTATAATGCAATAGACCATTGATTATTATGCATATTTCCTTTTCTTTCTAGGTACCAACTGCATTGTTTTGATAGAGCCATAGTTAGATGTTTTTTTCCAGATTTGTATCACTAAATTGTTTGCATGAAGCCCAACATGCTGATGCTAATCTGGTGTTAGTTAAGGATCCTCACTAATGAAATTACTCTAACAGGGAGTAATGCTTGATGAATTTCTCTGGTAAACTTAATGTATGTGATTACTTTGACGCAGTTGACTTGTTTATTAATTTGCACTATAACCTTAGAATGTGTTGTAATTCAAGCTTTGATTAGATTACGTTTCTTCTGCCGCTTTGGACAGCCAGTATTGTTTCTGTATGTGTTTCATTTGATTTTGAGATTAATCTACATGACCTTAGTACTGTTAATATACGGAAATAAATATTATACTTTTACTAAAAGGTGTGGCTATTCATGACTGAAAGGTTATGGTGTGTGACAATTACTGACTCCATTGATTATTGCGGTTATTGATTGCTAATGATTATTGACTATTGTGTATTAGTTATTGATTATATACTGGAGCTATAGTAAGAACATCTTAATTGTGAGTCAAAAGGTTCATTGACCTATTCGTGTCCCCTTGTAAGTTTAGTTATTAAGGTCAGGCACATCGGGACTCCCTTGTTGTGTGTAATGCCGCTACTGGTGCTCAGTCGCCGCTCACGGCTGTCACGGGAGCGGGGTGGCACGCAGGGGGGGCACAGGGGAGGGGGGATTAATAAAATATATTTTAAAAAAAATAACACTTACCTACTCCGTCGCACTGCAACGCTCCTCTCCCTCGTCGTCACCACAGGCACAGGCTCCCAGCCTGCCCTGCATCAATCCTGATGCTGCTCAGAGCCAAGACGGCCGGCCAAACACACATGAGCTCTGAGGGGAGTGCACTGTGCACTCCCCTCACTGCTTGTGAACCACTGCCCTGTCCCTTTCGCAAGGAAAGGATAATAAACATTGTTTATTATCGTTTTCTTGGGAAAGGAATTGCAGCGGTTTCTGCTGGCAGGGGGGCGACGCTCCCCTGCACTAGAGGAGGAGCTGCCACTGCTGGTGCTGCGCTCAAAGAGGGAAGGTAGAGCAAGGAACTGACAGGGGGGCAAATTTCAAGGGGAGAGGCCGGGGCAGAGGGGTTGGGAATGGGGTATATAAACAAAAATAATTGTGAGAAAACAGGGCTGATTGCAGAGGCCCCCTAACTTTTTGCCCCCATTTTCCACTTTATGCTGGTGTTTTCCTGACTCTGATGGTGCCCTGGGTACTGCTAACCAGTCCCAGGGCCTGTGCTCTGTGTAAAATGGATATGCAAATTAGGCTAAGTAACCTACCAATATGTCCCTAGTATATGGTATGGCATGTAGGTTTAGGGACCACAGCATAGGTGGTGCACCCATAGGTGCACTGCTGAGGTGCCCAGTGTCATTTTAAAGGCAGGCCTGCCTTGCTGGCTGCTTTTAAATTAAAGTTACATGCAAATTCGACTTTGGAATTAAAAGTAGTTCCAAAGTCTTAAACTACCTTATTTTTACATATAAGTCACCCCTAAGGTGTGCCCCATGTGCCCCTAGGGCTGGGTGCCATGTAACTATAAGCAGGGACTTTATAAAAATAGATTTATAAACCCTGGTGAGGTAAAAACAGCCAAATTTGTTTTTCCCTCATTGAAGTAAATGGCCTTCATAGGCTAGAATGGGGAGACTTTATTTTAAATTTTAAAGTCTCCTTAAATGTTGCATACCAAGAATTTGGTATCAAATTAATTGTTGTAATAAATCCCACAACTTCCAGTTGTGGGATTTAATATAACTTGTTCAGGTAAAAAGTTTTAGACTTTACCTAAAAAGTTGCCAATTTCAGCCCTGCATTGTTTTTGCTGCTGTGCTCTGATTGGCCAGCCTGCAGCAGCTTAGCCAAGCTGCCTTGATGAGGTGTGAAGTGGCCTGGCTTCACACAAAGGAATGTGCCTGTGGGAGAGAATCTCCCCTCAGCAGATGGTGAGGCAGGAAGGGGGAGGGCTGCCAAACTGGTCTTCAAAGGCAGAGAAGGACATTTGGAGCAACCAGCAACATCCCCACATCCTGCAACCCCATACAACTAGGTGCCCCCTTGATTAGATTAGGAGAGAGCAGGAGAGGGGTGTGTTTATGATTTTTAGCCACACCAGTGGGTGGGCTCAGACAGATGTAACCTCCAAAAATCAGATTCAGCCATGTTGGATTTTTAGAGAATGTTGCCTTCTGGGATGGATTTTTGCCACACTTCCCAGGAAGTGGTCATCACAAGGGGACGACCCTGTACCTGATTGGAGAACCAGGACCCCCCTGCTTTTCACCCAGGAGTAAGGATAAAACTGGTAGACCTGCACCCACACCTCAGATCCCCATCAGATTCCAACAAGGAAGAACCAAAGGAGAAGAAGGACTGCCCTGCTGGACCCCTGGCCTGCACCTGGAACCTGCACTCAGAAGGACTGCACCAGCTGCACACTTGGGCTTCACCACAAGAAGGACTTTGCCTGGCTTCAACTGGTTCAAGGAGGGACTCCCTGTTTGCTACAGGTGAAAAATTGCTAACCAGAGTCCCCTGCACCAACTCCTGAAGAAAGCGACCAGCTGACCACTGCCCAGTGGCCAAAAAGGAGTTTGCGCCAGGTGCATTCTGGGAGTTGTAGTCCGCACCCCCCCAAGGACCATCTCAGAACTTCTGGACCCTTGGGGTGAGCTGTGGACCCCAAAAGAACCTTAAAAGAACATCTGGGTGAAGCCCCAGAAGTTTGGAGAAGATTTGAGAATTTTTGTAAAAAAGCTCCATAGAGGGACCGGCACGCCGCGGAAATTCTAGCCGGCTTGCCTCAACCGCGACCCGGCCTGACTTGGTGGTTCGTCCCGGTAAAGAAAAATCTCCGAAAAAGAGACTAAGTCTGAAGGTAAAAAGTTGACCGGGACCTCCCAGCCATCGAATCCGAGAAGGGCTCCATGGACGTCGGATCAAGATCCAGGTTTACCCCGGTCGAAGGATTTTCACCTCGAAAAAACGACTAAATCCGAAGGTAAAAATCTCCACCGAGGAATCCAGCATCGCGGATCCGGAGAAGGGCTCCAGGAGGTCGGATTGGACTGGCAGGCTCGTCCCGCTGAAGAAAATCTTCAAAATAAAGACTAAGTCAGAAGGTAACTTTTTAACCGAGGCCTCCCGCGACCTGTAGCCGAGCAGGGCTCTATCGCGGTCGGCCTGAAACTTTGACTTTGCCCCGGTCGAGGTGCAACCAGATGACCAGATTGGCGCTTTTTGTTTCTAAGCGCTAGAAAAATAATAATTCTTTAAAAATTCATATCTCCGGTTCCCCTTATCCGATTTTATTCGTTTTTGTGTCATTTTAAAGATAAAAATATAAACTATTTTTATTAATTGGTTTTGGATTTTTAAACTGTTTCCTGTGTTTTATTTAATTACTGTTTTGTGATATTTGAATGCTTTACACATTGTCTCCTAAGTTAAGCCTTGACGCTCGTTGCCAAGCTACCAAGGGTTGAGCTGGGGTTAATTTACTGAGACCTAACTGGACCTAAGTGGAGGTTAGTGGCTTGTTGCTAGGTGTAGGTACCTACCTGCCCTTACCAATAACCCATTTTCCAACAATAATAATAAAAAAATAACACAAACTTTTTGTCGCCGACCAGCTACCTCACTCCTCTTAAGATGGTGTTGCTGTCCCAGCAATCCCTGGGCCACCAGCACAGGCTCCTCAGGCAATCCTGGCACTGCTCTCATGCTACACCTAGCATGAGAGCTCACCAGGATTGGTCTGAGTGGCTTGTTCTGCCACTCAGACACTGTGTGCGGCACTGTGCAGTTTCTCCTACCGGGCCTGAGATGGCGGGCCAAACTGACACGCGCACTTAGTGAACTCATTCCACTCCCTCCTCCTCCTCCCAAGGCTCAACCCTGCCCCTCCTTGTTGAACCAGCAGCTGAAAAATAAAATTATCACAAAACATTGTTTTATTTTTCAGCAGCTGGCTCGTACCCAGGGGGCCACTCCTGGGAACTGAAATGGCCACTCATTGCATGGCTTCTTAATCAAAACAGTGATTGGTCATGTTCCATAAACCTGAGCCTCCCTCCCACCCACAGCCCCGTGCTGCTAGAGCCTACCTTTGTCTCATGGAGCGATTCAGACGCTGCCTCCTGCTGTTTATTTTACAAAACCAGCATGAGAGCAGTGCCCAGGATTCACTTGGGCAGGCAAACCCCATCGTTCCCGAGGAGACGAAGGGGCTGCAGTTGTGATCACTCAAGGCTTGCTAAATGTGCAGGTAGGTTGATGCCTCTAGTGCGCATGTCGGGTTGGCCACAGAAAGGCAGCCTTCTAACCTGACATGCACACTTTGAAGTGAGTTTCTTCGTATGACGATGTGTCTCACCAAGATGCTGAGCCTGCCTGTTTGCAACAGTTTAGTACTGTCAATTATGGAAGCCCCATGCTGCACACCCTGCTCTCATTCATCATGCAGCCCCAGGAACTAATGAACCAGTCCTGCGGCAAAAAAAAAACACACAAAAAAAAAAAACACAAAAAAAAACAGCATGGGCTGGAAAAAAATAATCATTTTTACATATTTAAATGGGGGGGGCAAACGGGGCTAGAAATATAGAGGGGTGTGAGAGTGTGAATTTGCTAATATGTTTATTAATGATTTTTATACTAAAATGTGTAATGAATTAACATGCAAAACAAGTGACTTTTCAAAATGTTCATTTTTCAGTTCTTAGCTGAGTGAAATTCTAACTAAAAGCCGTGTTTATTCTCCATGATTCAAAAGCTTACATAAAGGTGTTGTCAAAGTTTGGGTGGATGTGCTCACAGCTACCCCTAGTGGGTTGCTGCATTATGTCTTACAAGGTCATGTTTTAAACAAGCATAGCATAAGTTGAACTGCCCTATTGTTTGAGAATGTTACTAATATCTGGTCTTTCCTCGAGGATGGAAGTGAGTTGAAACTGTAAAAGTTTTTTCCTGAGACAAGATATTTGAGAGGCGACGAAACAATGGCGCTACAGACGAGACAGAAGAGGAAAAGTTATTCTTCAAGAAAATGTTATAGTTAGCGTAGATTTGTTGTGTTTTAGGTCATCAATTTAGTTGTTGATTGGCTGAAATGAAACCACCCATAGACTGACCAATCATAAGCTTATTAGGATTAAGTATAACAACTTGGGTAGAATTCTTTAGGAGTTAGTATGACAATTGTTGAGTTTGGAGAGCAGACTGGAGCAGATGAAGTTCGTATTGGCTGAGTGGGTTAGCTTTCGTTAGGCCATAACTGATGGTGTCCCCTGGCTGAAGCATACTATTTGCTGTTTCTACTTTTACCATCGGTAATGTATGTCATTGTAATGTAATAGGTGTCTCTTTAGGTACCAACTGCAGCTTATTATGCAATTGCTGCATATCAGTAATATATTTTTAATCATGAACTGAGATGAAGGTTTTTTTTCTAAATTTGTGTTACTAAATTCTTATCACATGAAGCCCAACATGTTGAAGCTAATTTGTGGTTAACGAGGGAACTAATTTTGAAATGACATGTTTTGAAATCATTTGATGCTGAACTAATGTATACTTTGCCATTATTACCAGTCTCAGTATTATTAATAAGTGTGACTCTTTTGGAGATAATTTGTTTAATTGTCTTGATCAAATTGAGATATACAAGGTGCTTTAACCAACCGCTATTGATTTTATATACTTATTTTTGTTTGAGAGTTATTTTCGTGACATTAGCATTGTTAATATAGGGAAATACATATATGAATTATTCTTAATAAACTGGTGTGGTTATCGATTGAAGTTTAAAATATTGATTGTTATTAACTTTTGTTGATACGACATTCATTGATGACATCCCCCTCAAACCTATGTCGCTTCGATCCATCATCCTCTAGCGCAGAGTCCACTATTCACTGTAGATAATAGCTAGGATTCTGAGGCGCATTAGCGGGGCAACGCCCTTGATCCCTGATAAAGCAACCACCCCTATTTGGATACGCTGACAATTTCCTTTTGAGTACGGAACTCATCAGTGCCCTGTGGCTCTGATAAATACCAGGTGAGTGCAGAAAGCTTAGCCCTCCAATATGGCACCTTAAACCGGTTGAATCAATAGAGTGACCAGTTTCAGAAATAAGTGTAACCCTTGGCAATCCATCACCTGGGAATTCCATGGACTGATAAGTGATTAATCTGCCATGGAGCTTGCATTTGTGATCTGATTTGGATCCAGGGCTTCAGCTTTCTACAGCAGGTTAGTCAAGTGTACCTTACAATGCCACCTTGATTTCTCTGCACTAGGCCATAGGCTGGATACATCGGGGGTAAAAGTGGGGGACATTCTTTTTAGAGAGTAAATGTCCTGTAGTTTGACACTGTTTTCTGTGCCTAGTTGCAGCTAGAAATCACTCTCAGGACTTTCACTGCTAATATTTCTATCAAATGCTTAATGGGGCAGGGTAGTACCTTTCGAGAATCGCTTCATCATATTATTATCATAATGGTAGACAAAAGCCTGAAACTGAGCGGTGTAGATAATATGGAATGTTTAGTTCTGAATCTCTCAGGGGCCGTTGATGTCATGAACATTAAGTATTTCTGGATAAACGTTTCATGGTTTTAGACCTGGATAGCAGATGTGGTCAAAGAACCTCAGTGAAGTTGAGACTTTCTCTGTTCTCCACCACCAAACACTTTTTCCGATTACTCATTTTCAAAACATTTTGATAACTAGCCTGTCTTCCATATTAACAAGTTGTAGAGGATGCCTTATGTATAACTAACACTAATGGACACTGTTCAGTGATTTTCTTACATTTCTTAGCAGCTTATATTTCAATGACCACGTTTGTTGGAGAGACACTCTCACTCTGCTATGATCATCCCAGCAATAAAAGTATTCTGCCTAATGAGATGAGCTGCCTTTCTTTGCCCTTAAAGAAAACAAATTCAAGTTTAAATTTCTACCATTTAAAACCCAATCTCCACAAATCTGAGTTTTCTGTCATCTTTCTTGCAAATGGCAATCGTTTTGGTTACACTAAACGCACACTCCATTTCATAAACCCTTTAAAATGCTAAGTAGGGTTTTCATTCTGTAATAGGACCTCACATTTATTATTTAATCTTTAGTGCTAGCGAGGTTCCATTACGGTCACTTCTTGCTCAATGAGATTCCTAAAATTGACGAGGCCTTTCATAAGGCTACATTTTAACAGTCCTCAAACTGGGCAGTGAAAGTTCCTCCCTCTTTCACAATACAAAACTGACCATTGCTACACCATCTTTCCACAACAGGACCTCTACATGTTTAGGTTGCTAGAAACCCACATTTAGCTCTGAACCAGAAGGACTAAGTAAAATGTCAAAGGTGGAGTTAGCCTACTGATGCATTGTGGGTTTTACTATGCATGTGATCAGGTGTCAATTAAACTAAAATCTTGAAGGTCACTTGCTGCGCTGCCCTGCGCCACCGGGCTCATAAATAAGCCCCTATATGTTTTTAGAATCACTTGTACTTTGCTTGGTTTGGGACCACCCAAATGAATAAGAAATGAGTTATAGTTGTAGCCTGTGGAGTTCCACTTGGTCCCTATGTATCTTCAACTAGTTTAATTTTGAAGTACCACTTGAGTATAGTTAATATGTAACTGCCAATTAAAATAATCATTCCCTGCCTCACTTAAGTAACTGGTGCATTGTAGCTCATAGGGTGCCACCTAAAAAAAATCAATTTAGTGTTTGCTTTTCCTTGAGTTTCAAAATATATATTCGGATTCATTACTAGGAAGAGCTATCCAACCTCCTGTAATTGCAAGTTTTAATCAAGATATTTCTTATATTTTATTTGGAATTTCTTGCAGCTAAGCAACCTATTAAAAGAACACCATGTTTCCTCCTGGAACAAGTGGTTGTGCATAGGACTGGGGTGATAAGGACAGAGTGACAGGTGCCATACATGAGTCCACTGCACGTTGTACTACAGAGCGCGGCTGCGATCCATGGCCAGGAAATGACCCTATGCACCTGGGATCTTGATTGTGGGAGCTGGCCCCCAATGTAAATGGCCAACGTTGAAAGAAAAAAAAGGAGGCAATCACACCAACCCTCCCCCAGGAATAAAAATGTGTTTTAAATTATATTTTAAAAAAGAAATAAAAATGGGGAGGTCGGCTTTCCTCACACGGGGGGCATAATTTAATTAAAAAAAACTAATGGTTTCTCCTCAAAAAGTGTGTGCGTGTGTGTGTAGGGGGAAATCGGGGGGTGATCGTGCCATCCAGGGGATATTGAAAAATTATAATTTGAATTGACACGGGCTGACCCCCTATGGGTGCATATTTTTTATTTATATATGTCGTGATCGGCCCCAGGGAAAGCACACATGTATAAAACAAGTGATATAGAGAGTCTCTCTAGCTATATATATAAAAATATATATACATATAACTTTTTTTGTATATATGTGTGGTTTCCCTGCGGGATGATCGCGGCTCATACAACACATGTAAAAAAGTGATATATAGATATATATATATATATAAAAATATCACTTTTTTACATGTGTTCTTTTCCGGGAGCAATGATCAGCCCCCATGGAAAACATATATATATATATATATATATATATATATATATATATATATTTAAAAAAGTGATATTTTTCCCCCCCTCGAAATAGATTCTCTTTATATAGAAAGAGATTTGACTTTTGTCTAGTCGCAGTTTTGATGCCACAAAGTAGTGCAAATGGTTCATATGCATGCTGCAAAGGATAGATATGTATTTAGTTGAGTGGATTAGTAAAGCCAGGTGTTGCCTGCGCTTTAAAACAAATGATATGTATGTGTGAGCGGGGCTATGGAGAGATGAGAGGCCTTTTTGCTGGGTGATAGTGAGGGAATTCTACGAGGAAGTTATGGGAGGGATCACCAAAAATGACTGTCGCAATGGGTACCACCAGTACTAAAGCCTGGGATGGTCGGTATGTGGTAAGGTGAAGTAATAGTGTGTCTTTTTTTGTTTTTTCAGTGTCTTCAGAGAATCTGCTGATTCAGAAAAGAAGCGAAGGTAAGGTGACTGACATTTACTGTTGCACACATCAAACACACACACCCATGAGCAATTTTGTGACCCTATCTGCCTTCTACTAGGCTAGTGCTTAGAGGGACAGTTTAGCCAGTAGCAGAAACAGCGTCTTATTGGATGACTGCTGCTGAAACCATAACTCAGGTTATGCTGGACAGCTCTGAGGCAGGATCAGAGACTGAGACAGCATCTGAGGGATAGGACAATGGGGCAGAGTCTGGGAGTGAATTTTCAGTCAGCTGAGTTCCATCCAACGACATCTCTTTCAGTGTTTCTGAGGGAGACAATGAGGACAGTTGTGTTTTCCCTTCGCAAGCACAGTATGTGCAGCGGGACAATGGCAGGTTAGCCCATCCCAGAAAGCAGCTGCGTGTGCGGCAGGCACTGAGAGTGCTCTTTTTGGCAGCCCCCGATTTAGTTCAGCCCCAAATTCCACCTTTTACTGGTGATGCTGGATGTAAAGTTGATACAGCCAACTTTTTGCCCGTCAACTACATCCATCTCTTTTTGGATGTTGACTTTCTTCAGCAAATTGTGCAGCAAACAAATTTGCGTTCAGAACAAAGCATGGAGGCACTCTAGGGTCCCGTTCTAGGGCACACCAGTGGACTCCCACTTCGGTGGCGGAATTAAATACATTTTTGGGCCTTATACTAAAAATTGTGTTTGTGCAGAAACCCAACTTGCAGTCCCTACTGGACAACTCAACCAGTTTGCGTAATGAGCAGAGATAGTTTCTTGCTATTGCAGCGCATGCTGCATTTCAATCACAACTCTTCTGCATTGCCCCAGGGCCAATCCAGACCATGACAGATTTTTTAAAGTTCGGCCTGTCGTGGAACATTTGTCTGCCATGTTTCCAGAGATCTATCCTCCTGGAAAGAATATAGCAGTTGATGAGTCCTTCATCCTGTACAAAGGGCGGCTGCTGGTCAGACAGTACATTGCGAGCTAAAGAGCTTATTATGGCATCAAGCTGTACATGCTGTGTGAGAGCTCTTCTGGCTATGTGTACAGCTTGAGTGTATACAGGGAAAGACTCCACCCTAAACCCTGTTGGCTGCCCTTACACGTTAGAGGTCACAGGGAAGATTGTATGGGCGCTTGTCAAGCCACTCCTTCACAAAGGTTATAACCTTTATGTGGACAATATCTATATAGGAGTAGAGCTGCTCAAAGAGCTCTACAAAGCTGGCGCTGTGGTACAGTTCATTGTAACCGCAAAGGATTCCCGCAGGAGGTTGTTTGCAAGAAGCTCCAGAAATCACAGAGTACTGCGTTGCGTTTTGATGAACTGCTCGTAACCAAATTCTCAAATAGGCGTGATGTATACGTGCTCACGGATGTATAATGGAACAACACATGCGCGAACCACGCATGCCTGAAGGTGGTCCAAACAATGACTACGTTGTTTCCACGATTTTTCATTGTAAAAGCATGCCTTGAAAAGGCATGTGTGGGAACGGCATGCGTGGTTCTAACATGCCACCCCGCCTACCCACCCTAAAAACAACTACCCCACCTCCCTCCCTAAAACATATCTACTCCACCCACCTGCTATAAAAACACATGTAGCCCGACCCCCACCACCTGCCCTAAAAACACTACTACCCCAACTGCCCTAAAAACACAAGTACCCCGACCGCTCCCCACCTGTCCTAAAAACTTAACTACCTCACCCACCCTAAAAGCATAACTCCCGCCCTAAAAATACAAGTACCCCCCACCCTGAAAACACTAATACCCTGACCCCTCCTCACCCACCCCAAAAACATAACTATCCCGACACATCCCTCCCGCCCTAAAAACATAGCTAACCCAACCTCCCATCTGCCACTATGAAAAATAACTACCCGATCCCCCACCACCGCCCTAAAAACATACCTACCCTGACCCCCCCCCCCCCCCACCCGCTCTAAAAACACAGGTACCCTGACCCCTACCCACCGGTCTTAAAACATAACTATCCCACCCCCCAACCTGACCTAAAAACAAGTACCCCCAACCCACCCTAAAAACGTAACTACCCAGTAACCCCCCCACCCTAACATAACTACCCTGACCCCCCACCCCCCTGAAAACATAACTACCCCGACCCTTTTATATATATATAATAAATAAAAAAAACTACCTCCCCCCCTTTACAATCTACCCCCAACCCCACTTACCTGACCGTGTCCTCTCCTGTTGCACTCTCCCTTTTTCTCTGCCTTAACCATGCATTGTTCCAGCAAGCGTGATGGCGCTTGAATGGTAAACAACAGCGTTGTTCCGAACTCATTGTTTCGGATGTTTCCCCGTGCTCACTACAATTCATGATGAGAGCACTTCCCCCATCATGGTTTGGGGTCAGATGGAAAACTCCACAAGCCCACCTGTATACTTGATTACAATAAGTACATTGGGGAGAGTGGACAAAAACCACCAGGTTCTTCAACCATACAATGTGTGTCGTACAACTCGCACTTGGTAAAAGAAACTGATCCAGATGGCAATGTGCAATACATATGTACATCATCAGACAACCACAGGAAGGCTCATGACTTTCCTTGACTTCCAGTTATTTGCAAATGAAAGCCTTACTGCTGTTACAGAAGCAGCAGTCTCTACTTCATATGCTCTGGAGGTTGTAACAGGGCTGCAGGAGTGACACTTTCCTGATCAAATTCCTAAAACACCCAAAACGTATTGTCTGTCGTTGCTGTAAAGTGTGCTTAAAGCACGGAAAGCAGCAGGAGAGTCTGTATTACTGTCCCCAGTGCCCATCTCAGCCAGGCCTCTGTGGGTTACTACTTGCTTTACATTGTATCATACTGAAGCTAAGTTCAAGCAACTCCACTGAGATGGAGCTGCAGTTGGGTAAACCTTTCAGTGGCTGTGCATGGATACCGAACACCCATGGGCCACTGCTTTGTTAGGCAAGCAGCCACAGAATTTTACTTCATCTACTTCAGGAAATCATGGACTTCCTCATGCCCTGCTCAACATCTTTATCCACCGTCAGAATGCGGTAGGTGTTCGATTAACGTGCACTATAGTCCCCACATTGCACATACTAACGGACAGAACATATGCCACATTGTCACGGAGTATCCTGTGTGGCAAAATGTTAAAGTCATGACGGAATTTTTAAGTGCTTGTTAGGGAACTTATGTATGCTATTCAAGGACCACCATGATTGCCAACGAGAACCAGAGTAAGTATAGTAAGTCAAACAAATGTCCTGTGGGACATATTCACCAACAGTTCTACTTGTCTGAAAGTGTGCAAACTCAATTTCTCGCTACACTTCCAAAGCAGAAGTGTAAGTGTTGGTGAATGAGCGCCACAGGATATTGGTTTTACTTTTTACTGTAGAGTAGGATATATTCCATCATGTCTGCCTTAGTTTCAAATGTTGAAATGCTCGCTCAGTTCGAGGAATAGGTCTTCCAAGGCATACTCAGACACCCACAACTTGCATCCATAAACTGGAAGGAGTTGGATTTAGCACAGTAAGCACGCTGCTAGCGCATGAAACACATGCTTTTTTTAGCTTCAAGTAGCTAATGCCGGAAGGCATTAGTATAGGTTCACTTGGCAATTATACAGGATTAGACAGGACTCTGATGAGGACAGAGACATGACCAGGTAAGAAAAGCTTATGGTAGGTGTGCTTTCACAGGGATATTGCACCGGTAAAAGGCAGATATTAAAGGTAGTACAGATGCACATCATCTACACCTTGCCATTTTCATCCTCCATTAGAACTTAGTAGATGTTCAATTTGCTGTATGATAAGTGCATTACAGTCACAGCACTGCAAAATACGGTGGCTGGGACATATGCTACATTCTCATGGACTACCCTGTGTGCCAAACACTACACTTCATCTTAGTTTGACATTCTTTTTAGGGAAATTCACGAAAATTCCTCCGCATGGCTGCCTTACTTTCAAAGGCATAGGCCTCCAAAGGCATGCTGTGACACCCTCCAACTTGAATCTATAAACTGAAAGGAGTTAGATTTAGCACAGTGAGTGCGCTAAAGGTGCATGAAAAACGTCATCCTGAGCCTCAGGTGGCTGTTATGGGAGTCATTTGTAAAGGTTCCTTACGCATGCCTTTGGTAATATTCAGGAAGAAGGAAGCGATTACTTAACAGGTGGTAAAATGTAGTCAAACTTATTCCATCCTGTGGCGCATTAATGTGATGGGCCCTTGTCTAGCAGCAGTAAGTTGATGTGAGTGCAGTGATTGGTTGGATTGGGCCCATGGCCAGTGGTATGAAGGTGTTGTGTGTTGTAGATGAATGGCGTGTGAATGGACCATAAAGCGGTTGGTGCCTTGAAATGGCTTTATGTCTCATCTCATCTTCAGAAGGCTTGGTGTCAATATTCAGATACTTTGAAACCATAATTTCTGGAGGTGCTAAAACCAACCAGTGTGAGTGGTGAATGAACTTTAACATACTAGTACCAGGGGAGTCTACCACCACCAGTTTCCCTTCACCCAGAATCCCCTTTAAATCACAAACTTTGCTTAAAAAACACATTTGCCTTGAATTTCAGTTAGAGAAAGTCCTGGAATCCGCAGTCACAAATTTTCTACCACCCACCATTCCACTAAGTCTCCAGACAAAAACGTTGCCTCACTTGTGTGGGTGGGCAAGTGAATATGACAGGGAAGTGCCCAAAACAGATTGTGGAGTCATCAAAATTACCTACCACAAAACATCCTGGTTTTGTAAGACAGTCAGCCGTTTGGGCTTGGCGGCCATACAGGGAAATCTACCAAATCCAGACAGTCCTGAAAAATAGACACCCAGCGCAGTCCACGGAAGTGTGATGTGTGTGCATTTCCACAAAGTTTTCTTACCCCCGATAACCTGCAAATGCAAAAAGTTGATAAAAGCACTATTTTTCCTTGCTTTCTCTTCACAAACCACAGGACTGTGCAGGGATCTACAAAATTCCTACCACCCAATATTTCCCCACGTGTCCTGATAAAAAGACAACCCCACTTGTGTGGCTGTGCCTAGTGCCCGCGTCAAGAATGGATCACTCCAGAGTCAACAACAGTCCTCATGGAAGGACTACCATTGACCCTTGTGTGAATCATTCTTGTCACAGGCATCAGACCCAGGCACACCAGTGAGGTAGCGTTTTTTTAGGGATACCTGTGTGAATGCTGGGTGGAAGGAAATTTGGGGCTACCCTCAGATCCCAAAACTTTGCAGCACCGAAATGAGAAGAAAGAGTGTTGTTTAGCCAAATTTGCAGGTTTGCAAAGGATTTTGGGAGACAGAACCCAGTAGGAGGCCCCACAAGTCACCCCATACTGGACTTCCCTTGATGTCTAATTTTAAAAACTGTACAGGTCTCCTAGGTTTCCCTAGGTGCCGGCTGAGCTACAGCCCAAAATCCACAGCTAGGCATTATACAAAAAACACATCAGTTTTCAATGGAAAAATGTGAAGTCTCCATGTTGCGTTTTGGGGTGTTTTATGTCACAGGCACTAGGCCTATCCACAAGTGATGTACCATTTATCGGGAGACTTGGGGGGGAAACATAGAATAGAAGAACAAGCGTTATTCCCAATTGTCTTTCTCTGTGTTTAAGAAAGAAGTCATTTTGAGAAATGCCCGGTAATTAACATGCTAGTATGGGGACCCATTCAGAGATGTGCAAATAACCACTGCTTCTAAACTCCTTATCTTGTGCCTATTTCTGAAATACATGGGTTTCTTTGATATCTATTTTTTTACTCTTTATATTTTGCCAAATGAATTGCTGTATTCCCAGTAAGCAATGACAACCCATTGCAAGGTGCAGCTTATTTATTGGCTCTCGGTACCATGTGTTCTTGATAAACCTACAAAACCTATATATCCCCGCAACCATAAAGATCCAGCAGACAGAACAGTATATTGCTTTAAAACATCTACCATAGTTGGAAAAAAGTTATGGAAGAAAACATGAACATAAATGGCTGGTTTTTGTTAGCTCAATTTCAATATTTTTTTAATTTCAACTGATACTTTCTGTACAAAACTATTGAAGGATCTACACAAATGAGCCCTTTCTGGATTTAGAATTTTGTCTACTTTTCATAATTGTTTAGCTGTCCGGGATCCACCATTGGTTTCACACCCATTTCTGTTACTAACTGGAAGGAGGCTGAAAGCGCAGAAATAGTTATATTAAAAAAAAAAAGGGTATGTCCCAGTAAAATGCCTAAACTGTTAAAAAATATGGTTTTCTGATTCAAGTCTTCCTGTTCCTGAAAGCTGGGAAGATGGCGATTTTAGCACCCCAACCCCTTTGTTGATGCCATTTGCTGGGTAAAAAAACAGATGCTTTCTTCTGCAGCACTTTTTTCCCCATTTTCCCCCCAAAAAATAAATATTAGCCGTATTTCAGCTAATTTATCGGTCTCCTTCAGGGGAACCCACACACTCTGGGTACCTTTAGAATCCCCCAGAATGTTGGAAAAAAGGACACAAAACATTATGGGGGCCTAAGTGCGGACTACCCCAAATAGCCCAAAAAGGGCTCAACACTGGGGGAGGGGGAGGGGGAGGAGGAGGGGTGGTGGTGGTGGTTGTGCCCCTGCAGCTAAGTGGTTAAAGCAGACAGCTTTAGCTTTCTTTTGTCAGCTACCTATTGTTTTCCAATGCATTACAACAGATACATATATTGGCCTTTGAGTCTGCCCCTTGCTCTTGATTGGGTGGATTTCTTGTTGATTTAATTTCTCTGCTTATGTTATGCCTCTTAAGTTTGTCTCGCCTCTTGAGCATTTTATTTTTCTTCACCATGTCTATCCACTCCTTTCATTTCATTTTTCTTCCAGAATTCAAGGAGTGCATGTTTTCTTGTATTTCCATTGTGTGCCACTTTCAACCCTTACAGCCTCCCAATGTTTGCATTACTTCTGTCCCCTGCTTTTATTCATACATTTTTAGACCACCCCACCCTCCTTCCTTTCTGCAGCATTGACTTCTTCTTCCGACCAGATGCTCCATCCCACCTTTTTATCCATTGCAACCACATAGTAATTTTCTCTGTCTCCTTGAACCTGTACCTCCATCCTCTTCCACCCTCCATTTGTACTGAAGATTGAGAAAACTGTGAAAGTTCAAGCTTGGAAATCATTTGCAATCACAGCATAACCACAGGGACTGGCAATTGGGATTTTAGCCCAGCAAAAGCACAGAACAAGTTACTTACAATCAATAATTATTTTTCTGATGAAAGTCTATCTAAATGCAGATTCATCATCCTACAATACTCTCCAGGTGCCACACTGGATCTGGAAAAACGTTCTCTAAAAAGGGTCCCAAGCACCACAGGTGACACTGCACAGCTCCACACTGATTCTGTATTTCCCCAAAGGTGATGAATCACAACTGCATATAAATATCACTCTGCGTTGTCAGTTTCTTGCTTGTCTCTTTCTGTGCTATCAGACATGACGTGCAAACAACTGCTAGTACCAGTATGCTGATTCCTAACTTAGGAATGATTGGTAAAAAAAGGCCACTAAACAGAACAGGGATGTGGGAGGACAGTGAGGAATCAGGTGATTTAAACAAGAATGGTTGTACAACAAACTTTCAAAAATGCTAAAAGGAGCAGAAAAATAACATCTACTAGTGCTGACTGCTAGACCTTGGTATGCCAAAGACAACAACAAAATAAAATTTAACAGTTTGGACTTTGAGAAGATAATTCTTGCAGTTACCACACCAAGACAAAAAGTCCAGTGGCATAATTAACTTTGTGGAAGGTCATTTGGCAGCAAAGATGATATCCACCACTTCCAGGGCCAGTCAAATGCCACTGATCAATCCCCATACAAGGAAGCATTGATTCAGGTGGAGGACCCAGTTCCATTACTGATACAGCAGGTCCTTACAAAGTGGTAGCTTGATCGGGAGACAGGTGCTCCTGTTCAGAAGCTTCAGGTATCACACTCTGTCCAACCCAGGGCGTTGGGTATCTTCAAAGAACTTCGGACATTTGATTCTTGCCCACCCACTTTGTGCCTTACCTGACCAAGAATGATGATTGAACCTGTCACACGTTTGCCTCAGCTTTCACAGCAGTTAATTTCACTTTGTCATTCCTGATAACCTTTTCAAGCAGAAGGCTAGTACAGAGAGCCAGGGAGAAAAGGGGACCTGTAGGTGTAGGTACTGGTTGGGACTCAGGTTACTTTGAAAACACTACAGACCAGGGGCTTTTTGAAAGAAAGAGGGATAACTAAGGAATAATAGGTAGTGTTGTAGGATGGTGTCAATATAGCTTGATCTGGGCTATTGAAATGGCAATATTTGGCCAACTAAATGGCTTGGAGAATCGTTGAGTACCCAATGCTGCCAAAAGGTTTGTCATGGTGTTCAGTTGGTGGGATGCAGTTGTTTCTGCCAAAAAAGACCTTCTGGATGAGGGCCACCCACTGTATAAGGCAAAGGTTGGAGGCAATCCTCCTTTTTAGGTCTTTAAAACAGACAGCTTTAGCTTTCTGTTGTCAACTAACTATTGTTTTCAGAACATTAAAAAAAATACATACATTGGCCTTTAGGTCCACCCCTTGCTCTTGATTGGGTGGATTTCTTGTTGATCTCATTTCCTTGTTTATGTTTATCCCTATTCTAGGTTTGTCTCGCCTCTTGAGCATTTTTTCCTTCGCCGTGTCTATCCACTCCTTGCATTCATGTAACTATTTATTTTTTTTCATACGGAATTCAATGGTGTGCATGTTTGCTTTTATTTCCATGGTGTGCCACTTTCAACCCGCAAATGCAACCTCCCAATTTTTGCACTACTTCTATTCCCAGATTTCATTTATACATTTTTAGACCACCTCCACACACCTGCCACTCCACAGCATTGACTTCTTCCTCCCACTAGCTCCTCCACCCCACCTTTAGACGTGTTGCAACCACATAGTAATTGTCTGTGTCCTTGAACTTGTACCCCCATCCTCTTCCACCCTCCAAATTACAGACTATTGTCCCATTTATACTGAAGATTGAGAAAACCTTGACTGCTCGGTTTGGAAATCATTTACAATCTCAGCCTAACCACAGGGGACTGCCAATCAGGATTTCAGACCACCAAAAGCACATAACAAGTTACTTATGTTCAGTAATTCTTTTTCATATGAATGTCTAACTGCAGATTCATCATCCTATAAAATTCTCCAGGTGCCACACTAGATCTGGAAAACTTTTTGTTTTCGAAAAAAAGGTCTCAAATACCACCAGGTGACACTGCACAGCTCCACACTGATTCTGTACAGCCCCAAAAGTGATGAATCACAACCGCATATAAATTCCACTCCTGAGTTCTGTCAGTTTCTTGCTCGTCGCTTTATGTGCTATCAGACATGAAGTGAAAACAATTGGTGTGCTGATTTCTAACTTAGGATATTTTTGATTGTTAAAAAGAGGCCACTAAACAGGACAGGGAAGTG